>NC_059164.1:112187824-113514164 GCF_019923935.1 Bubalus bubalis
GCTGCTCCCTGCCCTCCTCTTCGGGGCAGCATGGGCACTGGCTAATGGGTAAGGAGCCCACCTCAGGGCCTTCTCCTCCCACCCCGAGATTAGGACCTTCTGGGGTGGCCAGACTCCCTCCTCGTCCCCCTCAGCCAGCTTAAGTCAGCCTCCTCTTCAGTAAACTCTCCCGGGCAGTGGGGTCGTGGGACAGGGCCTCCCAGGCAGAGGGGGACAGTGGTCGCAGCTGTTGGTCCTCGTCCGTGGGCAGGCGGTGGTGCGAGCGGACAGAGACCGTCCTGGTGGAGGAGGAAGTCACCCCCCGTCAGGAGGACCTGGTGCCCTGTGCCAGCCTCCAGCATTACCAGCGCCGGGGCTGGCGGCTGGACCTGACCTGGAGTGGCCGTGCGGGGCTCTGTGCCATCTACAAGTGAGTGACGAGGAGCCCACTGGGCTGGCGAGAGCAGTGGGGTGACCTCCTGAGAGCGGGGGAGGACTGAGGGGTGGCCTGGTGATGCAGGCATCTGGCAAGCAGGTCCGGGGTGGACTCAAGGGGGGCCAAATGGGGGAACGGGGTGGTGGATGAGTGGGCACATCCTTGGGCAGTGCCGGGCAGGGTCAAGATGCCTGCTGCCTCTGCCTACCCCTCAGTCTGCCTTCCTGAGATCATTCTCGCTTTGGAAATTGACACCAAGAATGGAAAATTACACATTAAAGCCTCTTAGAGAGCAGGTGATCAGAGGCAATGTCCCAGGCCATTCCCAGGGATGGGGCTGAACACTGCCATCTTGTTCCCTCCCCCTGCTCCATGGACCCAGACCCCCAGAGACCCGGCCTGCTGCCTGGAACCAGACAGTGAGGGCCTGCTGCCCAGGCTGGGGGGGCACCCACTGTACCCTAGGTAAGCGCCCAGGATCAGCCCAGATCTGGGGTTTCCTGGAGGCAGCAGGCTGCCTGGGGAGGGAAGCCGGGTCCAGGTGGAATATCTGGGTCCACCCCCTTCTCTCTTTCCATCCACCGCAGCCCTTTCAGAGGCCAGCCCTGAGGGCCACTGCTTTGCCACCTGGCTGTGCAACCTGGGGGCAGGCTCAGTGAACGTGCCTGCAGGAAGCCTGGAGGAGTGCTGTGCCCAACCTTGGGGACACAGCTGGCGGGATGGCCGCTCCCAGACCTGCCACAGCTGCTCCAACCACAGTCGACTGGGTGGGTCCACAGAGTTCCAGCCTGCGTGAAAAGCAGAGCCCCAGCCGGGACCCTGTCCCCGACAGGCACCCCACTTAGAATTCTTGAGCTCTGGGTCCCTCTGTGGAGCCCACTGCCCTCTTTGCTCAGAAAAGCCGCCTGCCACCTTTGGTCACCACTGGTAACCGCGCACTGACCACCTCCACCCCGCTTCCCGTGCTCAGAGGTCACCGTTGGTGTATCTCCCCCAGGCAGCACACCCTCCCCAGCCATCCTGCAGCCCCTGGCGGGGGCTGTGGCCCAGCTCTGGAGCCAGCGCCAGCGTCCCTCGGCCACCTGCGCCACCTGGTCTGGCTTCCACTATCGCACCTTCGATGGACGGCACTTCCACTTCCTGGGCCGCTGCACCTACCTGCTGGCGGGTGCGGCTGATGCCACCTGGGCCGTCCACCTCCAGCCCAGGGGGCATTGTCCCCAGCCTGGGCACTGTCAGCTGGTGAGGAGGGAGATGGATCCGGACACAGAGAGGGAGCTGGACACAGGGGGAGGAGGGCCACTGACCTCAACACTTCCTCGACGTGTCACCCGCCCCCTCGCCCCCACAGGCCCGGGTAATGATGGGACCAGAGGAGGTGCTGATCCGGGGTGAAAACGTCTCTGTGAACGGGCGGCTGGTACCTGAGGGGGCGTCTCAGCTGCTCCCTGGTAAGGCGGGTGGGCACCAGGAGGTGGCCCAGGGCCCCATTCACTTCTCTGGGACAGTCTGTCCATCCGCAGGGCACGGGTCAGAGGGCAGCTGAAGTTGGGCAGCTGAAGTTAGGCAGCTGGGTGGGCGCCTGCAGCTTCCCAACACCCCCACAGCTGTTGGGAGTCAGCATTTGGAGATGAGGGAGCCTGCTGATATGCCAGGAAGTCGTGGTCCTCATCCCCTACCCCTGCAACCCGCCCCCTCACAGGGTGACCTGGGGAAAGTCCCTCTACTCACCCCTGCAACCAGGCCTCAGAGGCGGGGCTTTTATGCTGCTAGATGGGTCAGGCTCCTCCCAGAATTCTGTCTTGCCTGGGGTCTGGGGAGTGAGGTAGGGGTGTGTGTGTGTGTGTGTGTGTGTGTGTGTTGTAGTTTGCTGCTGCTAAGTCGCTTCAGTCGTGTCCGACTCTGTGCGACTGCATAGACGGCAGCCCACCAGGCTTCCCCGTCCCTGGGATTCTCCAGGCAAGGACACTGGAGTGGGTTGCCATTTCCTTCTCCAATGCATGAAAGTGAAAAGTGAAAGTGAAGTCCCTTAGTCGTGTCCGACTCTAGCGACCCCATGGACTGCAGCCTACCAGGCTTCTCCGTCCATGGGATTTTCCAGGCAAAAGTACTGGAGTGGGGTGCCATTGCCTTCTGTAGTTTACCTGTAGTTTATTCTCAAGAGCGCATCCATAGTGCTCATGAACTTCTCAAAAGAGGTCTGTGATGGGAAACCAGTGGCTTCTGCTTTAAAGGGTATAGCGTGCAGAACTCTCTAGGATAGTGAGAAGCCCTTTTCTCCTTCCCAGGGCAGTCTGAGCCCTGGTGTGATGGTGGGAGGGGTGGGGCTGTGACTCTCCACTTCTCCTGCCCAGGGCTCAGCCTGCAGTGGCAAGGGGACTGGCTGGTGCTGTTGGGAGGCCTGGGGGTCGTTGTGCGGCTGGACCGGTCCAGTTCCGTCTCCATTTCTGTGGACCACGAGCTCCAGGGACAGACTCAAGGCCTCTGTGGGGTCTACAACGGCCGGCCTGAGGGTGAGTGGGGGTGAGGCTTGGTGGCTGCTGTGGGAAGGAAGGGGAGACAGGAGTCCCCAGACATAGCCACTCTGCCTCAACCTCCCCCAGATGACTTCCTAGAGCCCGGCAGGGGACTGGCTGCGCTAGCTGCCACCTTTGGGAATTCCTGGAGACTCCCAGACTCAGAGGTGAGACTGCAGTGCTGGGTTCCCTCGCTTTCTGCCTGCTCACCCACCTGGTCACCAACAAGCTTTGGTTCACTAGCTAGTTATCTAACCTCCTGCCTGTGGGTTCACAGTGATCCTGGCCCCCCACATCCACTTGGGCTTGCCACTCTGCTGCCCTTCACAGTCCCAGGATGTCTGGGCTGGTAGCCATGAGGGTGGGGTCTTGAGCCAGCTGCCAGGGCAATGGCCATTTTCCTGATGTCCTGGTTAATATCCCTCATCCTGGCTCCTTGGCCTGACTCCCATTGTCCCCAGCTTGGGTGTCTGGATGCAGTGGAGGCAGCTCAAGGCTGTGAGGACCCCCTGAGGGGCACAGAGACGGGCACGGAGGCTGGCCAGCTTCGGGCTGAAGCCCAGGATGTGTGCCACCAGCTGCTGGAAGGCCCATTCAGAGAATGCCACACCCAGGTATGGATGGGGGTGGAGGTGGCATCAGGCATTAAAGAGGTGACGAGTGCTAGGGTGGTGCCAAACGGGGCCCCTGGTCCTGCCACCAAATTGCTTTGGGGCATGGGTCAGGGCCCCCCCCCTCCCCGACTTGCCTTGATTTGATCTCTGGGAGATGAGACGGCCCCAATATGTTATCTCTAAGGTCCTTTGCAGCGTTCACCTTTTTGATCGTAAAACAAGGGCATTTGAGGAGCAAAAGGAGGGAGGCGCTGGATGCTGGTTGCTGAAGGGCTATCTTCTCTTGGCAGGTGCCCCCTGCCGAGTACCACGAGGCCTGCCTCTTCGCCTACTGTGCTGGGGCCCCAGCGGGCAGTGGGCGGGCAGAGCGGCTGGAGGCCGTGTGCGCCACCCTGGCCAGCTACGCCCAGGACTGTGCGACTCGGCGCATCGCGGTGCGCTGGAGGAAGCCCGGCTTCTGCGGTAGGGCGGCTGCCTGCTCTTCTCTGCCCAGCCTCTGGCCTCCCCTCTCTGTGGAATCCGGGGATTGACCGAGGGCCCTCGCGTGGCTCCTGTTTCCCTGGGGTGGGGTTCCGCCAGTGGGCTCTGGCCGGAGGCGGGGAACTCCTTGGGTCTTACAGCCCACCCCTATACCCCGCAGAGCGCCTGTGTCCGGGGGGCCAGCTGTACTCCGACTGCGCCTCGGCCTGCCCGCCCAGCTGCTCGGCAGTGGGCGAGGGAAGCGAGCGGAGCTGCGGGGAAGAGTGCGTGAGCGGCTGCGAGTGCCCGCCGGGTCTCTTCTGGGACGGCGACCTGTGCGTGTCCGCCGCCCGCTGCCCCTGCTACCGCCGACGCCGGCGCTACGAGCCCGGGGACACTGTGCGCCAGCTCTGCAACCCGTGGTGGGTGCGCGGGCCTGGCGGGCCCCTTCGCGGGGGGCTGAAGGGCTACCCGTAGGTCCCTTCTGATCCCTCTCTTATGCCATCTGCTCTGCAACCTGCCTCGGTTCTGGAGGAGCCTCCCTCGCAAGTGACCTGTGACCTCTCAAGTTATAACTGACTGTCCTGCTTAAAAACCCAGCGGGCGACCTCCATCAGCAGACCTCTAGTCCTAACGTGGGGGAAGGGAGTGCCGGGGGAGGGAGGGGGACCAGAGTGTTGGGGGGTGGGGGGTGGGAGGGAGTCTTCAGCTCGGTACCGCCCCCACTCCCGACCCCCGGCGGCGCGGACCCTGAACGTAGTCTCCTCGCCCCTGTGCCCGCAGCGTGTGCAAGGACGGCCGCTGGCTCTGCGCGCAGGCGCCGTGCGCCTCCGAGTGCGCGGTGGGCGGGGACGGGCATTACGTCACCTTCGATGGGCGGAGCTTCTCCTTCCGCGGCCGCGCCGGTTGCCGCTTCATCCTGGTGCAGGTGTGCAGCGCCGGCAGACGGCGGGAGCGGAAGCGGGGGGTCGTGCCAGAGTCCTGGGGGCCCTCGTAGGGGTGCTGGTGGGGGTGGGGGAGAGCAGTGACTGTAAGGAAACCGCTGAATAAACGAGACAGCCGTCCAGGGAGACTCTGAGACGGCCCGGCTCCGGCGGGAAGATGGCAGCCGCACACCCCCTAGCCTGCCCTCCGGGTTCTCGCCGCCGCCTCAGGTTCCCGTGGAAGTCTCGCTGTCGGCGCCGCCCCGGGTCGGGGGCGCCAC
The DNA here is from genome assembly GCF_019923935.1 of Bubalus bubalis. Lineage (NCBI taxonomy): Eukaryota > Metazoa > Chordata > Mammalia > Artiodactyla > Bovidae > Bubalus > Bubalus bubalis. The sequence continues at coordinate 112,193,033 of NC_059164.1, forward strand.
GCAGAACCCACCCGTACAGCCCTTTCTCACAGATGGGACGGCTGGGCTTGTCACACACGCTCCTTCCTGCAAGACGACCCCGGGGGCGAATGGGGGGCGCAAATAAAGAAGGGTCCGCCTTCGTCCCCAGCCCTCCTCCCCCGGTAAAGTGAGGTGACTTCCCAGGTTCCGACCCGGCACCTTCTTACACACGTAGACACAAACAGGGGCTCTTGGGACGCTCTCATACGTGTGCACCCTTGAGGGCACTCAAAGACGTGAGCATATGTCCCCACAGGGAGGAGGGAGAGGAAGCATGTTGCCCGAACCGGTGCATGCGCGCGCACGCGCGCACACACACACACACACGTCCACATGTGCACGTGCTTACACACACACAGTCACACACTTCCACATGTGCACGTGCATACACACACACAGTCACACATGCCAGCCCTTGGTGAGGGTTAAGCCCCTCACCTCACAGAATGCGGCTGGCTGGCAAGCCGTCAGCACAGTTCTGTGGGAGCTGTTCGGAGTGTGGGCTATGGGTGTCCAGTACAACAGGAGAGGCCCAGGAGGGACCCTCCCGCCCCACCCCCACCACGTTCCTCACCATCTGCCCAGGACTTTGCCAAGCGGCAGCTGCTGATTGTACTGGAACACGGGGACTGTGACGCTGGGAGCTGCCTCCATGCCATCTCTGTCTCCCTGGGGGACACACTCGTCCAGCTCAGGGACTCAGGTAGCCCCAGCTCTCAGGGCCCATGCCTTCCAGGCCTTCCGCACTCAACAGCCCTCCGGAGTGGCCTCCTTCCAGCTCCCCTCTCCCTGTGGACTCCGCTTCTCTCCAGCACTTTCTGTCCACACTGCCCTGTGGTTCCTGAACCCAAATTCTCCAGTTAGACTCCCACAACCGAGGTCACTGTCTCAGCTTTCCCCTCACTCTGCCATCTCTGGAAGATGCAAAAAGGCCTGTGGCAATTTTCCCAGGCATCTTCTGCCTATCCCATCTCAGGGGAAAATACAGTTCAAAGGGTTCTGAAGGAGCTGAAAGGCTTCACGGTATACCTAGTCCAGGCAGGCCCTTCCCAGTTCCTCCTGCACACTGACTTCAAGGGCAAAGGCCAAGTGGGTGCTAAGGGTCCCATGGGGGTTGCTCAGGTGGGATGGGTGACCTCCCAGGGGTCACTTCGGTTCCCCTTGCTCAGGGTGAGCGGCCCACTGAGACGGAGCTCCCCACCTCCTACCCTGGGTCCTTCCCTTTCTTAACAGTCCCATCCTGAAATGTGCCTTCCCTCCACCTCATTGGCCTAGCCCAGCCCTTTGTGGGTGGCCCCCTCCTCCTATTCCAGGAGCTGTGCTGGTCAACGGTCAGGATGTGGCCTTGCCCTGGAGTGCAGCTGGGGGCCTCAGTGTCTCCCGGGCCTCTTCCTCTTTCCTGCTGCTGCGCTGGCCTGGTGCCCGCATCCTCTGGGGAGTGTCTGACCCTGCAGCCTACATCACCCTGGACCCCCACCACGCCCACCAGGTGTGCCCAGAGGGCGGATGAGTGGCTGGGCCCGGCCGCTGTGGGCCTGGGTTTGACTGTCCTGTGCCCACTCCCGCGGCCCAGGTGCAGGGTCTGTGTGGCACCTTCACCCGGAATCAGCAGGATGACTTCCTGACCCCTGCTGGCGATGTGGAGACCAGTATCACTGCTTTTGCTAGCAAGTTCCAGGTGGCAGGCGGGGGAACGTGCTCCTTGGAGGCCAGCACCCCGCTTTCCCCCTGCAGCACCCACACTGAGCGCCAGGTTTTCGCGGAGGTAGCCTGTGCCATCCTGCATGGCCCAACCTTCCAGGTAGCCAGCTTGGGGGCACTCGTCCTGTTTGCCCCTGTAAGATGGGGTCAATACCTGCCCTGGCATCCTTCTGGGCTCCTGGGAGGGCCTCACTCTGAGCCATGCTGAGCACCAGGAGGTGGCAGTGGGGAATCCATGGGAAGGAGCTGAGCCATTTCCTTGTCTCCCTCCAAGGAGTGCCACGGGCTGGTGGACAGGGAGCCGTTCCACCTGCGCTGCTTGGCAGCTGTGTGTGGCTGCGCCCCTGGCCGGGACTGCCTGTGTCCCGTGCTTGCGGCCTATGCTCGGCGCTGTGCCCAGGAGGGTGCCCTGCCTTCCTGGAGAAACCGGACCTTCTGCCGTGAGTCTGCTCAGCCAGCTAGCTGCACCCTTACACTCCTTCCAGCACAGGGGGATCCAGGGGCTTTGCAGCAGGGGAGGGTCCCAGAAGGATCTCTGACCTCTGCAGATTGCTGGCTTTGCTTTCTTTTGGAGGCAAGGGGGCAGAGCAGCCCCTGACCTGCATGTATCTCTGTGCCCAGCTGTCCTGTGTCCTGGTGGCCAGGAGTACCAGGAGTGTGCCCCAGCATGCGGTCGCAACTGCGGGGAGCCTGAAGACTGTGGGGAGCTGGACAGCTGTGTGGCCGGCTGTAATTGCCCCCTGGGGCTGCTGTGGGACCCCGAGGGCCAGTGTGTGCCCCCCAACTTGTGCCCCTGCCAGCTTGGGGCCCATCGCTATGCCCCTGGCAGTGCCGCTATGAAGGACTGCAACCACTGGTGAGAGCGGAGACCTGTGGGGGGAAGCAAAGAGCTTGGGGGTGAAAAGGTGTAGCTTAGAGAAACAGGGTGACAGATGTGGGGAGGATGGCATGCCCATCAGAGCACTGATAACATCCCTCAGTTGTGGAGTACTTTAGGGCTTATAAAGCACTTTTATGTACATTACCTTATTTAATCTTAATTCTTGTGTGTGTGCTAAGTTGCTTTAGTCGTGGGATTCTATGGACTGTAGCCCTCCAGGGTCCTCTGTCCATGGGATTCTCCAGGCAAGAGTGCTGGAGTGGGTTGCCATGCCCTCCTCCAGAGGATCTTCCCCACCCAGAGATCAAACCTGTGGTCTCCTGCAGTTTCTTGCCTGCTGGGCCACCAAGGAAGCCCAATACCCTAATAAAGTAGGAAGTAGAAGAATTGTTGCCATTTTGCAGATGAGAAAACTGAGGTGCAGATAGGCTAAACAGCTTGCAGAGTCACAGAGCTTGTTAATGACTAAGGACAGAACCCAGGTCTCTGAATTCCAGTTGAGTGTGGTCCAGAGGCTCCTCTAAGAGTTAGGACATAAAGAGAAGTTGCAGATCTACGACACTGTGCCAGAGTCCAGGGTTTGGTGGGTGAGACTTCAGTGAAACCCTTCTCCCACCCATACTGGGAGTAGGGTTGTTCAGTATCTTGGCCCCTCCCCAAAGCCCAGAGAATGGCTCCTATTGGTGTTGGGGCAGGCTGGCAGTGTGTAATCCCAGCTGTGGCCAGGTGCTTGTCACACTTCTTGTGCTTGGGGCAACTGGGGTTGGGGGCGAGACACTCAGGTCTCCAGCATCGGAGGTGGACCTTCCCACAAGGTTAGGGGCTCTGGACCCCCTGGGATCCTTAGGCTGTCCCAGGGCAGGTCAGGGGCCTGGAAGTGAGGTCTTTTCCCTGCCTCCCAACTTCCGGCAGCGTCTGCCAGGAGAGGGGCCTCTGGAACTGCACTGCTCACCGCTGTGCTCCGCCCCGGACCTTCTGCCCCCGTGAGCTCGTCTATGTCCCTGGAGCCTGCCTCCTCACCTGTGACAGCCCTGATGCCGACCGCCCCTGCCCCCCAGGCAGCCCGGGGGGCTGTGTCTGCCCCCCAGGCACCGTGCTGTTGGTATGTCTGGGAGGGGCTCCCTAGCCAGTGCCCTGCCCTGGCCCCTGGCTGGGTGTAACTGGCAGGGAGGGGGCACCAGGCAGTCCTCCATGGAGCCCCTTGTCCCTGGCCTCTGCTAGGAGGAACGCTGCGTGCCTCCCGAGCTCTGTCCCTGCCGTCATGGCGGCCAGTGGTACCTGCCCAATGCTACAATCCAGGAGGACTGCAACCTGTGGTATATAGGCCCCGCCCTGTGACCTGTGACCCTGTGACCTAGTGACCCCTGGCTGGGGGTTGGGATGATAGGTGGGGAGGGATATCCAGACAGGCCTGGACAGTGGAAGCTCCCAGCATCTCTCTGACCTGAGGGTTTGTCTGGCGTTGCCTGGAATCTGGACCGCTGCCTCCCCGGCATTCAGCCCACCGCCCCCTGACCCCCCGCCCTGGGTCCTGGTCTTCCTGATGGTTTCCTCTCCCCCGTTGCCCACAGCGTGTGCCAGGGTCGGCAGTGGCACTGCACGGGCCAGCGGTGCGATGGACGGTGCCGGGCGTCAGGCGCCCCTCACTATGTGACGTTCGACGGGCTGGCCCTCACCTTCCCTGGGGCCTGCGAGTACCTGCTGGTGCGAGAGGCCAGCGGCCAGTTCATGGTCTCTGCCCAAAACCTGCCCTGCGGAGCCAGTGGCCTCACCTGCACCAAGGCGCTGACTGTGCGGCTGCAGGGCACCGTTGTGCACATGCTCAGAGGTGGCTGTGACATGGAAGGGTGACGTGGGCCAGGGAGGAGGGCCTCCACCCGGGTGGCATCACAGCTCTGCGGAAACAGCGAGGCCTGGGGTTTCACACATCTCCCCACTGCTAGCCATCAGTCCCAGGGTGGGGAGCTGGTGACTCTTCTCTTGGTTGGGAATCCTGATTCTGGAAGGCTCCAGGAAATTAAAGCCCAGAGAGGTCTAATGACTTGCGCCAAGTCACATGGCTGGAGAAGCAAAGGAAAGGCTGGAGGGGAGGGAGGCTGGGAGGGCCTCATGGGGATCTCGGAGCCCCTGGACCCTGAGGCCGGGCCTGAATGCCTCTGCTCCCCCACAGGCAGGGCAGTGACGGTGAATGGGGTGAGTGTGACGCCCCCCAAGGTCTACTCAGGCCCCGGGCTGAGCCTGCACCCCGCCGGCCTCTTCCTGCTTCTCAGCACCCGCCTGGGCCTCACCTTGCTCTGGGATGGAGGTCAGCACCCCATCCCCCAGTCATCTGACCCATGCCCTGCAGCTCCCCCCCTACCCTGAAAGTCTTCCTCTTGTGCACATCTGGTTGGAGTCTCCAAATTACACTTTCATCATTACATCTTTCTGCCTTATGAAAGCAATACCTCCTCGCCAAAAGAAACAGTTGGAAAAAAACCAGCAAGTTTTAGAGAGAAGAAATAAAAAGAAATCTCCTAACAGCCCACCACCCAAACCCAAGCAGCGGGTGATTTAGAAATAACTTTTTACTGAGAAATCAAAGGAAATCCAAACGGCCCCCAGTGTGGGAAAAGTCATCTGCAGTGAGGCCTCTGGGACTGGAGGGTGTCACAGTCTGTCCTGGACTCGGGAATCCCGCCCTCTGGAGATTTTCCATACCCCACCTCCAACCTGAGTTTAGTTAAGAAAGTAGGCTCTCACTTCCTGCCCTGAGCCCCCCATAGGTAGGTCTCACGTCCGTCACCGCCAAGCATCCGTCCCAAACGTGAGGGAACCAGCTCCCCCACTGAGGGGTTGGTACCTTTGTCAGATGGTCAAACCATATAATATAGGCGTCTAGGTCTTCTCCCCACTCCTTGTAGCTCAGTTAGTAAAGAATCTGATTGCAATGCAGGAGATCCGGGTTCGATTCCTGGGTCAGGAAGATCCTCTGGAGAAGGGCATGGCAACCCACTCCAGTATTCTTGCCTGGAGCATCCCATGGACAGAGGAGCCTGGTGGGCTGCAGTCCATGAGAGTCGCAAGAGTCGGACATGACTGAGCGACTAAAGCACCACCACCAGCAGGTCTTCTCCCCACTCCCAGCCCTGAAGAAGGCCCCCAGATCCGTCTCCAGAGTCCCCCTGCCACACTCTCTGTCCAGGCACCCGGGTCCTGGTGCAGCTGTCCCCCCAGCTCCGCGGCAGGGTGGCTGGCCTGTGTGGAGACTTCGATGGAGACGCCAGTAACGACCTTCGGAGCCGCCAGGGGGTCCTGGAGCCCACAGCTGAACTGGCCGCCCACTCCTGGCGCCTCGGTCCTCTCTGCCCAGAGCCAGGGGACCTGCCACACCCCTGTGCCGTGAGGATGGCTGGAGAGGGGGGGGAGGGTGGAAGGGGGCAGCTGCTGGAACCCGGGGTGGGGGGTGGTTCCAGAGGCGGGGTGCTGTGGAGGGGTCTGGCTGGTCCACGGGGGCATCCCTGCAGGTGAACGCCCACCGGGCCGGCTGGGCCCGCGCTCGCTGCGGGGTGGTGCTGCAGCCGCTCTTTGCCCGGTGCCACGTGGAGGTGCCCCCGCAGCAGCACTACGAGCAGTGTGTGTATGATGCCTGCGGGTGAGAGGGGCAGGCCTGGGGACCTGGGGTGGGTGTGGGTGGTCAGCAGGGGCGTGGCAGGGGGGCTGACCACTCCCTCCCACAGCTGCGATTCCGGAGGCGACTGTGAGTGTCTCTGCTCGGCCATTGCCACCTATGCAGACGAGTGTGCCCGGCACGGGATCCACGTGCGCTGGCGCAGCCAGGAGCTCTGCCGTAAGTGTGCCCAGCCCTCGGTCCTCAATACCCCATCTCACCACCTGCTCAGCTCCTTTGGGGATATTTCTGGCCTGAGAGCCATTCATTCATTCATTCATTCCTGGAGTGCTTACTATGAGCCAGACGCTGTCATAGATGAACCAAACATGCTGAGATCACTGCTCTGTCGCAAATAGCCTTGGCAGGCTCCCAGCAAGACATCCACGCCATTCATACACCCTGGTGCCCTCCACGGGCCTCACTTTGGGCTGGCTTGCCCACTGCTCTTGCTTCCTGGGGCCCTCGCCCCGCGGTGACACAGGCCTCTCTCCTTCCCACACAGCTCTGCAGTGTGAGGGGGGCCAGGTGTATGAGGCCTGTGGCCCCATGTGCCCCGCCACGTGCCACAACCACCGTCCTGAGCCTGGGTGGCCCTGCCGGGCCGTCACCTGTGTGGAGGGCTGCTTCTGCCCTGAGGGGACTCTGCTGCATGGTGTGTAGGGTCAGAGTGGGCAGAGGGGAGGGGGCTCTGGGTAGGGGGGTGCGGAGGGGCCACAAGGCCGTGGTGACGGGGTGCCCCTTTGGCTGGAGTCCTGTTGTCTTTGCCCTCAGGAGGCGTCTGCTTGGAGCTGGCTGCCTGCCCCTGCGAGTGGGGGGGCAGCTTCTTCCCACCGGGCACAGTGCTGCAGAAGGACTGTGGCAACAACTGGTGAGCAGGGGCGGGGGGTGCCCCCGTGCCCTGGGCTGCCCAAGCCCAGTGCTGCCGCTGATCCCCGGACGCCTTGTCCTCAGCACGTGTCGGGAAAGTCAGTGGCTTTGTGGGGACGATGGCGGCCGCTGTGTGGAGCCCGGGCCTGGTTGTGCGGAGGGAGAGACCCCATGCCGGGACAGCGGGCACTGTGTGCCCCTCGGGTGGCTCTGTGACAACCAGGATGATTGTGGCGATGGCTCAGACGAGGAGGGTGAGTGTCCTAGGTGGCGTGCGGCAGTGACAAGTGGTGGGTCAGGCCTCCGATGGAAGCACGAGTCCTAGGGCTGCTTCCTAAGCTGCAGGTCCAGTTGCTAGCCGCTTGTGGGCAGGGTTCAACCCTGGTTTCTGGTGTTGGGGCATCTCTGGGGGCCTCTGTGGGTGTCCTGAGCCTGCCGGCCCTCTCTGCCCCAGGCTGTGCCACCCCGGTCTGTGGCGAGGGGCAGGTATCTTGCAGCTCCGGCCGCTGCCTGCCCCTGGTCCTGCTCTGCGATGGGCAGGACGACTGTGGAGACGGGACGGATGAGCAGGGCTGCCCGTGCCCCCAGGACTCACTGGCCTGTGCCGACGGGCACTGCCTGCCCCTGGCCCGGCTCTGCGACGGGCACCCCGACTGTCCGGATGGTGCTGACGAGGAGTCCTGCCTGGGTTAGTGGTCCCTATCCCGGGCTCCAGCCCACCAGATGCCCACCAGGCATCTGTCTCGTGAGCCCCAACCTGCCTGCCTCCCCTCCTTCACCAATGCAGGTTCCGGCTGAGAAGTGGGCACCTGTGGGCATGTTAGAGAGGGCATCCCAAGGAGCAGTACCCTGGGACCAGCCCCTCTCTTTGGCTACAGGACAAGTGGACTGCGCCCCTGGGGAGGTGTCCTGCGTCGATGGTACCTGCCTGGGGGCCATCCGGCTGTGTGATGGAGTCTGGGACTGTCTGGATGGAGCCGACGAGGGGCCTGGGCACTGCCCCCTCCCCTCTCTGCCCACTCCTCCTGCTGGTACCTTGCCTGGCCCCTCTGCTGTCTCCTGGGAGACTGCACCTACCCCCCTGGCCAGTGTCGGCCCTGGTGAGCCTCCTGGAGCAAAGGGCATTAAAAAGCTGGCATCTGGAGGCCTGGGAGGGAGGGGACAGGGTCTCAGGGGGAGACCTAGGGGCACATGGTGGGGAGGCGGGGAAGGAGCAGGGTCCAGACCAGCTTCCTGGAGACAGCGGAATGAAGGAGGCGAAGGGAGAGAGGACTGAAAAGAGTACAAATCTTCCCAGGAGTTCAAAGCCTCGTCTAAGCTAAGCGGAGTGGCGTCTTTTGGGAATTCTTGGATGAGGGGAGAGCTTTAGGAAAACCAATCGGTCATCAAAATGCGAGGGGAGGGGCCCAAGGTCGGGGGAGGGCCGGGCGCAGGGAGGGGGCCCGGAGGGGCTTGGAGAGGGGCGGCGGCGGTGGAAGGGCCCGCCGGCCTGCGGGGAGTTGGTCCGCCCCGCCGGCGTCTAGCGAGGACGTCCCCGCAGCGCTGCCCTGCGGCCCCTTGGACTTCGCGTGCAGCAGCGGCGAGTGCGCGCCCCGGGGCTGGCGCTGCGACGGCGAGGGGGACTGCGCCGACGGCAGCGACGAGAGCGGCTGCGACCGGCCCTGCGCGCCGCACCACGCACCCTGCGCGCGCGGCCCGCACTGCGTGGCCGCGGAGCAGCTGTGCGACGGCGTCCCGCATTGCCCCGACGGCTCAGACGAGGACCCGGGCGCCTGCGGTGAGAGCCCGGCCGCGACACGCGCTGGCGGGCGGATCGCCCTCTCTTCCCACCCCAACCCGGGCGCCCCCGCTAGAGAGAGTGACTTAGGTCTAGGGCATCCGAGCCTGGAGTGAGTTTTGTGCTCCTTGAATCTCTTCTGGGAAACTCTGAAAACTTCTGCTCGTCCACCCAGCCCGGGGAGGGTGGAGAGTAGAAAGGGCTTTCTGTCTTTGATAAAAAGGCGGCCGAGTGGCTGTGCCGCAGGGGGTGGACCTGTTTTGGGGTCTCCCCTCAGCCTCTTCCCACCAAAACTGGGGGCTCCTTTTTGTGTCCCTGCAAGTCAGACCTTCACTGTCCTGACTACCTGGGGGGTGGGGGTGGCGCTGTCCATAGGCTCCATTTCCTCCCCTTCCCATGGCCTGCTTTCCTGCACCCTCCCAAAGATGTCTCTGAGCCAGGCTGGGTGGTTTTTATCTCATACTTGGCCCCCTCCAGGGTTCCCCTGTGACTCAGTGGTAAAAGAATCTGCCTGCAAGGCAGGAGATTTGGGTTCGATCCCTGGGTTGGGAAGATCCCCTGGAGAAGGAAGTGGCAACGGACTCTAGTGTTCTTGCCTGGAGAAGCCCATGGACAGAGGAGCCTGGTGGGCTCTAGTCCATGTGGTCACAAAGAGTCAGACACGACTGAGAGATTAACATTTTGGGCTTCCCAGGTGGCACTAGTGGTAAAGAACCCTCCTGCCAGTGCAGGAGACACAGGAGACTAGGGTTTGATCCCTGGGTCGGGAAGATCCCCTGGAGGAGGGCATGGCAACCCACTCCAGTATTCTTGCCTGGAGAACCCCATGGCCAGAGGAGCCTGGTGGGCTACAGTCCATGGGGTCGCAAAGAGTCGGAAGACTGAAGTGACTTAGCATGCATACAACCCCTGCATGCCTTTGGAGGCCCACGCCTTGCAGGCTCCACCCAGCTGTCCCCTTGCAGGGGTCTCTTCCCCTGTGATTTGACTCCCCAATTGTGCCCGAACCCTCAGCGGCTCTGGGATGGGCTCCCCACCTGTCCCCGGGGTGAGGACAGGGTGGGCATGCTGTTCCCCTGATGGAGGCCAAGTCTGATGAGGGCTGGGGACGTGGCTCTCCCTTCCACCTAAGTGTTTTCTCTTCTCTTCCCTCAGAGAGGCTGCAGGCCCCAGGAGGCCCCAACCGGACAGGGCTTCCCTGCCCAGAATACTCCTGCCCGGATGGCCTCTGCATCGGTTTCCAGCAGGTGAGGCTGGGGAGCGGGTGGTGCAGCAGGCCAGAGCCCCCGGTGCCATCAAAGCACGAGTCGCCCCGACCCCGCTGTTCTGACCCCAGGTGTGCGACGGGCAGCCCGACTGTGAGCTGGCCGGGACGGCAGGGCCCTCCCCAGAGGAGCAGGGCTGTGGGGCCTGGGGGCCCTGGAGCCCCTGGGAACCGTGCAGCCGGACGTGCGGGCCTGGGGCGCAGGGCCGGAGTCGCCGCTGCTCACCCCTGAGCCTGCCGGTGCTGCGGCACTGCCCCGGCCCAGAGCGCCAGACTCGGGCCTGCTTTGCGGCCGCCTGCCCAGGTGAGGGGGGCACCTGGGCGCCAGGAGCCCATTGTGGCGGGCAGGGCCTGTGGAGAGCAGGGGGGAAGAGGAGGAGGGCGCCGGGCCTCCCCCAGCCTCACAGCCGCCCCCCCACCCTACTGGCCGGCCCTCGCCCCCCACAGAGGACGGTGCATGGACCTCCTGGTCGCGCTGGTCCCCATGCTCTGAGCCATGCGGGGGCGTCACGGCTCGCCACCGGGAGTGCCATCCGCCCCAGAACGGTGGCCGGACCTGTGCCATGCTGCCCGGGGGCCCTCCCAGCACCTGGGAGACCCGTGAGTGGACAGGAGGCGGGCACAGTGGAGGGAGGGTGGAGGGGCGGTGGTCGGGGGAGCTTGTCCCTGATGGGGACCCACCCGCGATGACCTCCTCCCAGGGCCCTGCCCTCAGGACGGCTGCCCCAACGTCACCTGCTCTGGGGAGCGGGTGTTCCATGCCTGCGTTCCTTGCCCTTTGACCTGTGATGACATCTCTGGTCAGGCCACGTGCCCCTCCGACCAGCCCTGTGGCGGCCCAGGTAAGGGGGCTCTGGACCTGGGGTGCGGGGGGCCTGTCCGCTCAGCCGAGCTCTCTGCAGGGAGGCCTCACTCCGGGCCTCCCTCAGGCTGCTGGTGCCCCGCGGGGCAGGTGCTGGCTGCCCAGGGGCAGTGCGTGTGGCCACGGCAGTGCCCCTGCCTGGTGGATGGCAGCCACTACTGGCCCGGGCAGCGCATCAAGACTGACTGCCAGCTCTGCATCTGCCAGGACGGGCGGCCCCGGCGCTGCCAGCCCAGCCCAGACTGTGCAGGTGAGCCCCACCCCGAGCCTTCCCGAGGGGCTCTGGTCTCCCCCAGGGGCCTCTGGTCTCCCCCAGACCGCCCCGCCTCCCCCAGCCCTGACTCATGGCCCCTCCTCAGTGAACTGCGGCTGGTCAGCGTGGTCCCCCTGGGCTGAGTGCCTGGGCCCTTGTGGCAGCCGGAGCGTCCAGTGGTCCTTCCGGAGCCCCAACAACCCCCGCCCGGCTGGTCGAGGGCACCAGTGCCGGGGCCTCCACCGCAAGGCCCGCAGGTACCGTACTCCAGGAACCGCACCTCCAGCTCCCAGCTGGGAAGCTGCCTGTGTGCGCCCTTCCTCACTTGAAGTGCTTCCACAGGCCAGAGCCCAGATGAGGACCACCCCCATTGTGTGCCCTATTAGTCTAAACACCAGGACTCCCAGCACATCTTTGGGGACCCCTGGCCTTCTGCATCAGTTTTATGCCCAGTAGGTCCAAAAGGGGGATGTAGGGAGCCCACAGGTCTGGGGGTGGATATGGACCCTTTGGTCTGCACCCTGTGCCTCTGGAGGTACCTAGGTTGAGGCTTGTGGTGGGGAGTAGCCATATCTGCCTGCCCACCCCACTTTGAGACTGGCTTTACTGGCCAAGGGCCTTGACACAAATTGCTTCCACCACCCTCTCCTGGGTCAGCTGCAGTCGCTCTGGTTCAGGGGTGGGGTCAGGGTGATGGGATGACCAAGTGTCCCCTGTGGCCCAGGACTCTCCAGGACTTGTTATCACCAAAAGTCCCGAGTCCTGGGAAATGCCTCCCTCAGGCAGGCCAGGGTGGGCTGGTCACCAGGTGAGGGGTGGCCCCCTTTCCCAGGTGCCAGACAGAGCCCTGTGAAGGCTGCGAGCAGGATGGCCGGGTCCACCGCGTGGGGGAGCGCTGGCGAGCGGGCCCCTGCAGGGTCTGCCAGTGTTTGCATGACGGCTCGGCACGCTGCTCCCCCTACTGCCCACTGGGCAGCTGCCCCCAGGTGAGGCGGGCCAGGGGGCGCCCGGGTGGCCAGCAGGGGTGGGGTGAGGAGCAGTGTGTAGAGGCCAAAATTGAGGGTGGCAGCTGATGGAGCGGGCCAGGGACGGGCAGGTGGCCAATTCCGCACACTCTTGCATTTGTAGGACTGGGTTCTGGTGGAGGGAGTGGGGGAGTCGTGTTGCCGCTGCGTGCCGCCTGGTGAGTGGGTCTGGGGGGCGGCAGAGGAGTTCCAGGGGGAGGACGATGGCAGGGAGTCAGAGGTGGCGGCACCAAGTCCCGGGGGGTGGGGGCGGCACTGGCTACCCCAGCCTCAGGGTGAGGGGAGCCTGGGTTGTGGAAGCTGGGCAAGGAAGGGGCCCTCTGGGTGGGGGTGGGGGCCCCTAAGACTGGGCCTCAGTCTCTGCCCGCCTCCTCTGACCTCCCCCACGAGGTCACCCTTGAGGGTACTTTCCTTTCTCTGGTTACGATGGGCTGGATCTGGTTCCTTTCTTGTTCCCTCTAAGAGCAACCATGACCAAGTTGGACTTTTCAAGATCGTCTTTACTTGGAAACTGAGTCATAAATAAAACAGAATACAAAGGCTCAAAAACGGATGCATTTTGGGTCCCAGATTTCATATCTTTAAAGTGCACCTACAGGCTGCTGAGGTTAGGAGAGCGCCCGCCTGCACAGTGGCACAGGCGGCTGACTGCACAAGTTACGTGGCGAGTGGGGACCAGACTTTAGCTTGAAAAACCTCTTCCATCCAGAGATGCCCTTTTCTGGTGCCCACAAAGGTCCCCTATTAGCGACAGCAGCCTTGATCAGGAACTGAACTGCAGCCACTCAGTCTTGGCCCCTGAAGTGGCTTTGGGCAGGTGGCTTTAGTTTGTGTTCTCTAAATACATTCAGTGGAAGCGAAAACCACTGACTCATTTGGGGATGGACCTTTCCCAGCTGTGGGAGGGGGGCGCTGTTGCCAAAGCTCCCAGGGAAGTCCTGGGAGATAAAGTGCTCCAACAAGTGGAGAGAGGTGAGGGCCGGGGCCTGGTGTGAGCCTGTCTCTCCTCCCCCGCCTCCAGGAGAGAACCAGACGGTCTACCCCATGGCCACTCCCGTGCCCGCTCCGACCCCCAGCCCTCAGATCGGAGCCCTTCTGATCACCTACCTTCTGCCTCCCCCTGGAGGTAAAGGGCACGGGCTGTTGGGCCGAAGGAGGGTGTTGCTGAGGGGTTGTCCAGCCTGGGAGGGGAGACTGGATCACTGGACTATACCTCTTGCCTCCCATGGGGAGGACGGTTATCCTAAGGATCTAGAACCTCAGCCCAACCTGTTTCCTCCCTACCCCTGCCCTCCCTGGACCAGCCTCCAGTGACCCTACAAGGTCAACCAGGTGGGCTCTCAACCCTCCACAGCACCCCTTGTGCCTTCCTAACTATGGCCCCGGCAGGCTCCAGCCCCTCTCTTGTGCACCCAGATCCCTGCTATTCACCCCTGGGCCTGGCCCAACTCCCCGAAGGGAGCCTGCCTGCTTCGTCCCAGCAGCTGGAGCACCCTGCCTGGGCTGCCGTCCTGAGGCCTGCCCCGGGGGCGCCAGGCTGGAACCCTGTGGAGCACGCTGATACTCAGGGGCACACCCCGCCTCCCTACCTGCAGCTCGACCTGCTCCAGCCCAGGAACCTCACCGGTCAGTGGGGGGACAGCAGAGGCCGGGGCTGGAGGAGGAAGGGGTGGAGGATGGCAGGCTGGGGGTGGCACTCGCTGCTTTAGCTCTGCCCCCTGCCCCTCCCCCAGGCATCATAGTGCAGGGGGCTGGGTCCTCAGACTGGCTCCAGGTCAGCAGTGATGGTCTACACTGGCACAGCTATCGTGACATCCGGCCTGGCACTCAGCCTGCACCCCAGGTACCACCCACTCGGGCTCCCTGGACCAGTGACCCACCATGCCCTTTTGTGTGGGGCCCACAGTCTATGTTCCCAAGGGGTTTCTTGTCTCTGGAGGGACATTTCCTACTTTAGAGGCTTGTTCAGCACCTGTTAGTAGCAGGGACAGTGTTCTGTGGGGCAGAAGGGCCACAGTCGAAAGGGCATCAGACACGATCGAAGTGGCTCAGATGGGGGGCGGCTGTGAGAAACCCTACTGTGGAGGGAGGGAGTTTGGGGTGATAGCGAGTTCAGTGAGGGCCTTGGGGTGTGCAGAGAGCAGCTGAGCACAGCTCTGCCCTCCTGGGGCTAGCATCCTCCCCAGGGAGACTCAGATGGTAAAGAATCTGCCTGTAATGCCGGACACCCGGGTTCAATCCCTGGGTGGGGAAGATGCCCTGGAGAAGGAAATGGCCACCTGCTCCAGTATTCTTGCCTGGAGAATCCCATGGACAGAGGAGCCTGGTAGGCTACAGTCCATAGGGTCACAAAGAGTCAGACACGACTGGGCGACTTCACTTTCACTTTCTTTGCCACGTGTGGGCACTGGCCTGGCCCTGGGGACACCGCAGTGGGCACCCTGCCCTCAGGAAACTAGGACCAGAGCCCCTTAGCCTTGAGGGGCCCGGATGACTCATGCTGGGAGACTATGATTGCTGGGATGGCCCGGTCCATGCCATGCCATGCCATGGAGGTTGGGGGGATGGGCGGGGGGGGGGGGGGGCGCACTGGGCAGGGTCATGATGGCAGCCTGAGCAGACACCCCTGTGCTCGTAGCTTTTCCTCAAGAACTGGGATGGCCCCTCCACGGTGTGGACATTTGCCCGGATGGTGCAGGCGCGGCACGTCCGGGTGTGGCCTTCTGATGGGCACCGCCAGGCTGCCCCCCGCAGTGATGCCAACCTGGGTGGCCCCCTGCGGGTGGAGCTGCTGGGCTGTGAGCCAGGTACAGGCTGGGCTGGGGGAGGGAGAGATGGCAGTGGGCAGGAGGGATGGGCAGGAGCCCTCAGCCATCCCCCCACCCTGCCATGTCCCCACTGGGCAGCGCCCCTGTGCCCAGGGGTTGGGCACCGCTGTGCCAGTGGCGAGTGTGCCCCCAGGGGGGCCCCATGCGACGGTGTGGAGGACTGCGAGGACGGCTCCGATGAGGAGGGCTGCATAACGCCACCCGCAGGCGCTGGCAGGTATGGGGCACCCTGCCACCTGGCCTAGCCTTGGTTGGGGGGCCCAGCTTTGTGGGAGGAGCCTGTGTCACCTTCAACCCAAAGTGCCCGTGGGTCCGGATGTGCTGAGTCGCTGTAGCTGGGCGCCTTCGGAGGCCCCTTCCCACGTGGGATTCTCTGCTGTTGTCCTGGAGCTGGAGATCAGTGGTTCTCAGAGGGTGGGCCCTGAACCAGAGGCGTCAGCATCACCTGGAATTTGGTAGAAATGCAGATTCTCAGGCTGCAGCCCGGACCTGCTGAGGCAGACACTGGGGGTTGGGGGACGCCCAGCCCTCTGCTTAACAACACCTGCAGGGGACTCTGACCTTTGGGACCATGGTGGAGGGCATCCCCATGTCTAGTCTCAGCGGGCAGTGCCCTCCCCAGGCCAGCCCAGGGATGACCCCTGCTGGGATGGGGCTTCCGAAGCTGGGAGGGCCCCTGGAGCCCCGTGGTTATTTTTCTCTCAGAATCGAGTCCACAGCCTGGAGCTCCGCGCCCTCCTCCACCCAGCCTGGACAGCTGCCCCCTCAGCCCAGCGAGGTGTGTGGGGAGACGCGAGCCCAGTGGGTGGGGCGCAGAGCCCGGGGCACGCCAGCATCTCAGCAGCCCTGGTCCTCATTCCCTTTGCGCTGTCAGCTAGCGTTTCCTCCCTGTGCAGCCCTGGTATTCCTTTCTCCATTGGGGCTTCGGCCTTGGGCCTCCTGGGGCCAGCCTGGTGCTGGGCTGGGGGCCAGAGGGTGCAGGGAGCACTGGGCAGATGCTGGGCCGGGAGGAGTCAGGGAGACGGGAGAAGCGTAAAGGCCCATGTACCTGTAGCGTGGCGATGCCCACAGGCCGGTACCAGGGCATCAGGTGCTCAGAGCCAACCTGAGCCCATAGGCCCCAGAGGCTTCCTGGACAAGGCTTGAAGGATGGGAGGTGGGGGGTAACGTAGAGATGGGGGCCGGGCACTTGTCCCACAGGAGAACAGCCTGGTGGGGACCCCAGAAGGGAGAGTGACCCCAGCACTCAGGCACAAGCCTGGGCGTGCAGGAAGAACAGCTCCTGAGCTCCTAGCACCTGGGGTGTGTGGAACCCGACATCAAGACTGCACACCCCAGCTCTGCCCTGCGCCGTGGAGAGGGTTGGAGCTGGGGGTCTGAGTGCACTCCCGGAGGGGATGAGAAGCTGGACGCCAGGCTGAACTGCCCCCGGGCTGGGGCCTCACCGGCAGCTGACCATCTCCTCTCTCCGCAGGGTCTGGCAGAAGCAGAAGCTGACCACTGGCATCCCGGGCGGGGGTCACCCGTGACCCCCACAGGTACGTGCCCAAACTCCAGGCCGCCTTCCTGGCCACACACCCCCGACCCCTGCCAGCCTGCCTGTTCTTTCAGGGCAGGGGGCTGTTACATCTCTGGAGTTCAGTTTTTTGACCCTTCTTGTCCTCTGACTGAGCAAGGGCGGCTCAGGGAGGCAGGTGTGGTCCCCGTGGACTCCTTGGCCAGGTCCAGCCCCTGCCCACCATCCTGGACTCCAGGGTGCGAGGCTTCTGGCTGGTCCCCGGGGCTGAGCCTGTGCCCTGCAGGGGGTGGCTGCCTTCCCCAGGCCCCTGGCCCATCTGTGGGCTGCCGCCCAGAACTCCCTCCACCCCTCACCCTCGCACTCACCCAGCCAGGCACCCATTTCAGAAGCGTTTGCAGGCAGCAGATGTCTGTCAGTGGGCACAGGGAAGCCAGGGTCACCCAGTTAGCGGGGTCCTAAATAGGACAAGGAAGGGGCTCCTGTTGTGTGCCAGCCCCCCCTGCAACCATGGCCGCCTGGCCCTTCACCTGCACGAGGGCCCAGGAGAGCGAAGGTGGCCAGTGAGGGCTATCAGGGCAGCTGGGAATGACCTTCTCTCTTGGGACGTGTTGGGTCCATCTCACCACCTGCCCGGAGCCTCAGTTTCCCCCTCTGTGAGCCCAGGAGCACTTATAATGGGTGCATATGGTCCCTTCCAGAAAGTTCTGAGGATAGCTATTCGGAAGCCTGGCTAGCAGTGCTTCTGCATCTCTTGTGAGAAGCCGCTTGAACCATCGCTTGGGTCCACAGAATGCAGACTCCCATGACGAAGTCTCCTCTCATCCCAAGTCTGGTTCTAGAAAAAAGGCTGTCTTTTTAAGCATGAATCTCTTGTACAAAATAGGTTCATCCCTCTTTTCCCTGTAGCTGCCAGGAGGCTCCCGGCCGATTTCTCTGTACCTGCAGTAAAGGGCTGGTGCTGAGTCTCTGGCAAGGTGGCTCCTCCTGCTGCCGTTTGCGTTTCTCCATAAACTTTATAGTGAGTTGACTTTATAGTGAGTTTCACTTGGAGGCTGCTGTGTGTGCCTTTGTGAGTGGAGAGTACACATCTCACTCAAAACTCAGCTTTTTTTCTGCGTTCAGTTAAAACCCTTCTTGTGCCCCTGGGTTGACCGAGTCCCCTTTCCATTTAGATCTGAAGCCCCTCAGAAGGTGGGGTGTCACCTGTCACCACCCCAAGACCTGGAAAACCCTCTGGAGGGCCCACGTTGGCCTTATCTCAGGGACAGGGAACTGATGGGCTCCCCCTCCCTCCTGCACTCCTAGGCAAGGGGCCAGCGAGTCTTGGGTCCGAGCCTCACCCAAGTCCTGGGGGATCTGTGCAGACCGTGACCCCCAGCCCCACCTCCCAACCGGAGGCACAGGCCCTGAGACCGGAAATGGCAGCTGTGACGGTGCTCCCCCCACACCCCATGGTGACGCCCGAGGTCCCTGCTGGTGAGATGCCTCCTGCCCTGTAGAGACGGCTTCCCCGTAGAGGAACCGAGCCCCTGAGAGCTTGGCTGCTTTGCTCCGGGTCACATAGCTTGAGCTCAGGGGCTTGGGAGGATCAAGCCTAGGATCCAAGTCTCCCGAGACCACTCCCTGCTTTTCCGTAATCCCACGAGGGGCAGGAAGGGAGGGCACAGTGGATGTCAGGAGGGAGGCTGGGGGTTGCTAGGAGGTGATGGAGGAGAGAGGACAGGGCTGGGGAGGGGGCGATGGCCTGTCAGCTGGCTGCGGTGGCGCCCACAGAACGGAGCACCATGCTGGGGCCCTTCCCGCCTGTGCAGTGCAGCCCAGGCCAGGTGCCTTGCAAGGTTCTGGGCTGCGTGGAGCTGGAGCAGCTGTGTGACGGGAGAGAGGACTGTCTGGACGGCTCTGATGAAAGGCCCTGCGGTGAGACCCTGGAGAGTCCGGTGCCATGTGGGTGGTAATGTCAAGACGGCTGTAGGTTTGGGGAGGTGCCTACCTCTGTTTCTAGCATATATGAGAAGGTCCTGGGAAAGTCTAGTGGCCACGGGGAGTGGAAGGAAACCGACTGGGTTAAAACAACCAGCAGTGTGTGTTTTGGCTGGTAGTGAAGGGGCACCATGGGATAGGTGTTTTATAAAACCTCTCTGACCTTGGAGGTTGTTCATCCATCCATCCATCCATCCATCCATTATCAACCCATCTATCCATCCATCAAAGTAGACCAATATGCTCAAAGCCTAGTTTTCAATCAAAAGAAGAACAATCAAGTATTAGCCAATAACGGGAAGGATGGAGTATTAGCCAGTTACTCCAGGGGGAATCCATCAGGAAGGGATACCTGGGGAGTGAACTGTTCTGGCTTCTCTTGGGACATTCAAAGAGCTGTTGACAGAGAGACTGTGAGATGGTGTGTGGATGGAAGACCACCCCACTCATAGAGGGAGGCCTGGGTGCTGGGCTGGGTGGGTGTGGGAGGAATCAGGAGGAAGGGAAGGCCAGGCCAGGGTCAGCAGGTTCAGTTCTGCACTGGGCCTGGGGTTGAAGGGGTCAGTTTATCGCTGGCCGGAATCACCTGTGCCCTTGCCCTTCCCCAACCCCAGCACGGGCAGTGGGCACCATGCCCTTCACCGTGCCCACCACCACCCTGCCTGGGTTGCCGGCCTCCAGGGGCCTCTGCTCGCCGAGCCAGCTGACCTGCGGCAGTGGGGAGTGTCTGCCCGCCGAGCGGCGCTGCGACCTGCAGCTGGACTGCCAGGACGGCTCGGACGAGAATGGCTGTGGTAGGGGCGAGGCTGGTCCGGGTCAGGCCGGGGGCCGCCCTGGGGAGGGCCGGCTCCCGCGTGAGCCCCTCTCTGAACCCGGCCCACCCGTTCCTGCAGTGGACTGTGGCCTGGCGCCCTGGTCTGGCTGGAGCAGCTGCAGCCGTAGCTGTGGCCTGGGCCTCGCCTTCCAGCGCCGGGAGCTGCTGCGGCCGCCCCTGCCCGGGGGCAGCTGCCCACGAGACAGGCTCCGCAGCCAGCCCTGCTTCGTGCAGGCCTGCCCAGGTAACCGGCCTCCCCTCCCAGGCCTCCCCGCACCCCCCTCACCCCCAAGGTGGGACACCCTCACGGGGAAATGCCCCTGCTCCCCCGTGGGACCCGTGTGTCCGGCTTCGGGACTCTAGGAGGACAGCCCCCTCCGACATCCCAGCCTCGCCTCCCCACTGAGGGCTTGTCCGAAGGCGGCTCCCTGCCTGGCCCCCTTCCTGCCGGAGTGTGGGAACTGGAGCCGCGGCCGGCCCGCCCCAGAGGGAGGCTGTGAACAGGCGGCCCCGCTGGTCCCGGGCTCTGCGCCCGAGGCCCCGCGGCGCTTTTGTTCAGGGAGGGGCCGCAGCCCGCCGCATCCTTGCATCCAGGGTTTCCCACGCGGGCCTTCCTCCGCCCGCAGGCAGCCCTTGTAACCCCGCTTCTCACCGCTGCCTCCAGGGGGCGCGCCGCCCCGGGATTCCATTTTCGGGGACCAGAGCGTTGATCCCCAGAGGCCTTTCCACACGTCACCCGCCCTACCCACCTAAGGGGGCTTTCCTGGGACACGAGAGGAAGCTGCGGAGGCCTCGGGGCGCTGCCTTAAGCCACCCCGCTGGCCACTGCCCAGATTTCCCAGCCCCTTGGCCCTGCTCTCTCTAGCGGGGTGGCAGCTCTTGGGGTTCACCGCCTGGTTCACCCCCATTCTTCCTCCCGCTCCCCCGCAGTGGCTGGGGCGTGGGTTGAATGGGAGGCCTGGGGGCCCTGCAGCGTCTCGTGTGGGGGCGGCCATCGGAGTCGTCAGAGAAGCTGTATGGACCCCCCGCCCAAGAATGGTGGTGCCCCCTGCCCCGGGCCCCC
The DNA here is from genome assembly GCF_019923935.1 of Bubalus bubalis. Taxonomy (NCBI): domain Eukaryota; kingdom Metazoa; phylum Chordata; class Mammalia; order Artiodactyla; family Bovidae; genus Bubalus; species Bubalus bubalis. The sequence goes on from NC_059164.1 coordinate 112,213,539, forward strand.
TCAGGAGAGGGCACCCTGCGGCCTGCAGCCCTGTGCAGGTGGCACAGGTGAGAGGAGCTGGGCTGGGGCGGGGGGGCATCTGAGGGGGGAAGCCCCGGGGTGGGGATGGGGCTGTGGGACCCGTCGCTGGGCCTCTCAGTGTCTCCTGCCTGGTGCCCATCCTCCACCCCCCCACCCCCATCCCCCAGACTGCGGGCAGGGCCGCGTGCATGTGAGTGCTGAGCTCTGCCGGAAGGGGCTGGTGCCACCGTGCCCACCCTCCTGCCTGGATCCTGAGGCCAACAGGAGCTGCAGCGGACTCTGTCTGGAGGGTGAGACGCACCCAGCAAGCAGGGGTGCTGCGGGCAAGGTCCTCGGGGGTGGTGGGGGAAGTGTGGGTGTCCAGCAGGCCCACCAGCCCTCTGTCTCCACCCCGCCTCCCTGCTGTCCCCCATTCTCCGGCCTGAGAGCCCCCTCCCCCACCCAGGGTGTCGCTGCCCCCCTGGGCTCCTTCTCCAGGACGCGGGCTGCCTGCCCCCCTCCGAGTGCCCCTGCCTTGTGGGCGAAGAGCTGCAGCAGCCAGGCGTGCCCTTCCTCCTGGACAACTGCAGCCGATGGTCAGGCAGCCTGCCCGCCGTTGGGGGGGGGGGGGAGCGGGGCGGGGTCAGGGGCCAGTCCCCGCCTTCCGGTCCTGACCTCCGCCCTCGGCCCTCCGCCACCCCCCAGCGTGTGTGAGAAGGGGGCCCTGCTGTGTGAACCAGGGGGCTGCCCCGTGCCCTGCGGCTGGTCAGCCTGGTCGTCCTGGGGTCCCTGCGACCGCTCCTGTGGCTCTGGCGTGAGGGCCCGGTTCAGGTGTGCAGGCAGAGGGGCGATGGAACCATAAGGGATGAGGCGGCACGGGGCGAGCGGAGGGCCTTGGGGTGGGGGGGCGAGGGGCGGGGTGGGGAGCGGTGCCCACGCTGCCTCTCTCCTCAGGTCCCCCTCCAACCCTCCGGCTGCGTTGGGGGGCGCCCCGTGTGAGGGCCAGAGGCAGGAGCTGCAGGCCTGCTACTCGGCGTGCGGAGCAGGTGGGTCCCCACCAGCCTCCGTCTTCCAGATCCTGCCAGGAGAGCGCGGCTGGGTCGAGCCTGCTGGTCACTCTGCTGGGTGGTCGGCGAAGCCCCCCCATTCAGGAGGCGCCCCCGGGAGGAGATGAAGGCCTGGGCAGGGGCGCAAGTGTCTGACAGCAGGATGGAGGCCTGAGGCTGGACCTGGGGGCGGGGGCAGGAAGAGAGGGCTAGTTCAGGACTTCCTGGAGCCCAAGACTGATGCCCTTGTTCCATGGCGGGGGGGGGGTGGGGTGGAGGGGGGCCCAGAGCCATCCCAGCGGAGGTCTGTGGGTCTTTTGTGAGCAGGCAACTGGGCAGGGTGAGAGCAGGGAAGTTGGGGTGCAGCTGGGGGCCCAGGGGATGTGGGTGCAGGTTCTGAGCAGGAGAAGGAAGGAGGGGCTGTTGGAGAATGGCAGCTGGCTGTCTGAGGGGTCTCTAGGATTTCCTCACTGAGGCTGAATGAAGGACCGTTGTTTAGAAGGCTCTGGAATAAAACGTGAGGATGGGTGTGGGCTTGTGGAGGTACCTTCCAGGCCCCCAGATAGAGGTGAGGGCCCAGTGAACCAGATTCAGTTCAGTTCAGTTCAGTTGCTAAGTCGTGTCCGACTTTTTGCAACGCCATGGATTGCAGCACGCCAGGCCTCCCTGTCCATCACTGACTCCCGGAGTTTACGCAAACCAGATTCAGCAGGAAGCTAAGCTCTGAGAGGGAGACCTGGGTCCACGTTTGGGGTCCCGCAGGGGCAGAGACCACGCCCTCCCTCACGAGCCCTTCTCTTGCCCCTGTAGCTTCTTGGACCTCACCCCGGTTGCCCCCAGCCACCCCCGCCTTGCAGGGCCCCATGCAGCCTCCCACCTTTTTCCTTGCAGAGGTGCTGGGCTGGACACCCTGGGCTCCCTGGTCCGCCTGCTCCCGGAGCTGTCTCGTCCCTGGAGGGGGCCCAGCCCTGCGCAGCCGTTCCCGGCTCTGCCCTGGCCCTGGGGACATGTCCTGCCCAGGAGAGTCCACCCAGGAGGAGCCCTGCAGCCCCCCTGTGTGCCTAGGTATGGCACCTTCTGGGGGCCCTCGGGTGGGGTGAGGCACAGATGAAGAGAAGAACACTTTGGGAAGGGTGGAGGCAAACCTGGCTGTTGCCCAGAAGCTTCTCTCTGGCCCCCAGTCATAGCCCCCCTGGAAGCCCAGCGGAGGATGCACAGGGTGGACCTGGCCTGAAGGCGTGTTGGGGGCAGCCCTGGAGGTGTGGATGTGGTGGGGGCTGAGGCTGCTGTTCAGACCCTGCAGACCTCCGGACCCCCCGCCCCCCACCCACCCTGGCCATCCCTCATCTCTGCCACGTCCCTGACCGTTGTTGGCTGTCTCTTCCTCCCAGGGCTGGGTGTCTGGGGTCAGTGGGCCGCCTGGTCCGCCTGCTCCGCCCCATGTAATGGGGGCGTCCAGACCCGAGGGCGCAGGTGCTCTGCCTCGGCTCCTGGGGACCCCGGGTGCCAGGGACCCCACAGCCAGACCAGGGACTGCAACACGCAGCCCTGCACAGGTGAATGTCCCCTTCCCGTTCTCCAGCCCGCTTCGACCAGCCGGCCCCCGGGGGGTGCTGACCTTCTCCCTACCCACCTTCGCTTGGCACTGACCTCTGCCTCCAGGAAAGGCTGTGCCTTGAGCTGACTTGGCCCTATTTCCTGTCTCCTTCAGCCCCCAGCTTCCCCCCCCACACACCCTCCCATCTCCCGGGCCCTTCGGTGTGCCCCCTGCCGAGACCTGCTCTGTCTTCCCTGTGCAGCCCAGTGCCCGGGCGACATGGTGTTCCGCTCAGCAGAGCAGTGCCGCTGGGAGGGGGGCCCATGCCCTGGGCTGTGCCTGGCGCGGGGCCCTGGGGTGGAGTGCACTGGCGTCTGCACCGCTGGCTGCGCCTGCCCTGCGGGCCTCTTCCTGCACAACAGCAGCTGCCTGCCTCCGAGTCAGTGCCCCTGCCAGCTGCGCGGGCAGCTCTATGCCCCTGGAGAAGTGGCCCGGCTGGACTCCTGCAGCAACTGGTGGGCATCAGGATCAGGGAGCGTGGAGTGGGGAGGCCCGTAGCCACGAGGTGGGTGGGCATGGACTCACACCAGCAGCGGGGGTGCTCAGCATGCCTCCATCCTGACGTGAAGCCCGGAAGGGCGGGCGTCTGTAGGAACTGTCCAGCTTGTTTACTTATGGGGAGACCGAGGCTCAATTGAGGGAGGCGATTTATGATGGAACTAGAGCCTAGAGTTGTTCTGGGAGTTGGTGCTGGACAGGGAGGCCTGGCATGTTGCAATCCATGGGGTCGCAAAGAATTGGACACGACTGAGCCACTGAACTGAACTGAGAGTCTAGAGTTAGGGGAGCAGGTCTACGTTCTCCTTCCAGTTGCCTCTGTTTCTCTTTTCTGAGTATAATTGACTTCCTGGGACCCACTTGATTTCTGCTCAGAAACCTTGAATCGCCCAACTCACAAAGCTGATACCAGGAATCCGCCAGCAGAGGGGGCACTAACCCCATTCCTTTTTTTGTTATTATTTTTCTTTATTCAGTTCATTTTAATCTTCCTTTTTACTTTCTATGTCCTGGTCCTCCCCCAATCCCCACCTTCATTCTTCCTCTCTCCCCTGCCCCTTTCTCGTTTTCCTTTCTAGATTTTTTTTTCTGAAATGTCAACATTTTTGAGGAGTGGGTTTTGAAACATTTACTGGAGAAAAACAAAAAGGAGGAAAACCTCAAAAGAGAAATCCAGGAGACTCAAACTAGTATCTACTCCTTCTGAGTAGCTCCTAACTGGCCTGGAAGAGTCACTCAAAACCATTTCTACAGTGTTTAATAAATATAAATGGAATAAAATTACAAAAAGGCAAATTCTTTTTATCAAGGCAATAAAACCATGGGACAGAGAGCAGCACGGTGCCTGGGGGTGTCAGGGAGCTCGTGGAGGGTGGAATTGGGGGAGGAGGCTGGGTGAGAATCCTTGGTCACTCACGAACTCCACGTGAGACGTAGGGCAACTTGCTTTACTTCCCAGACCCTCGGGTTCCTCTTCTGTGCGGTGGACACCGCATCCTGGCCTCTTCTCCCTGGGGGCAGGTACACAGGGGTGCAAGGGGAAGGCTGACTGTGGCCTCCTTGGGTCCTCTCTCTGCAGCACCTGTATCTCTGGTGAGATGGTGTGTGCCTCAGAGCCCTGCCCAGGTACCCCCATACTCGGGGCCAAGGAATTGGCAGTGGTTGGGTCTCAGGGATGCTGGTCCCTTAAGTAATCAACCTGGTGGTGTCGGGGGTGCCCTCAGGAAGTTGGGGTCCAGGGAGGACTTGACCTGTCTCACACATCCCATGTCTCTCCCCCACACCCACCCTGGCAGTGGCCTGTGGCTGGAGCCCCTGGACCCCGTGGAGTCTCTGCAGCCGCAGCTGTAACGTGGGCGTTCGGCGGCGCTTCCGGGCAGGCACGGCTCCCCCTGCTGCCTTCGGGGGGGCTGCGTGCCAGGGCCCCAACATGGAGGCTGAATTCTGCAGCCTGCGGCCATGCGGAGGTGAGAGCCGCGACTGGGGTCCTCAAACCTGGGGACTCCCTGCCCTGGATCCCGGGACAGGTGCAAGGGCCTGCCCAAGGAGATGGCACGAGGGTGTGGTTCCCCGGGAGCTCTAAGGGGTCCTCCCTGGAGGCCCTGTTCCAGGTGGTATCCTGGGGCCTCCTGAGGAGGGGTGAGGTGTCCGGAGGTGGGTGTGAGCCTGCTGGGGCCTGGGATCCGGCGGGTGGAGTGACCAGGGGCCTGGGTGTGATAGGCAGGACCTGTAGTGACCTGGGTGTCACCCCAGGTCCTGGTGGGGAGTGGGGCCCCTGGTCTCCATGCTCTGTGCCCTGTGGGGGCGGCTACCGGAATCGCACCCGAGGGAGCAGCGGGCCCAGCCCCGTGGACTTCTCTACCTGTGGTCTGCAGCCCTGTGTGGGTGAGGGCACCCACCTTCTCCTCCCTACACCTCCCAGAGCTCCGTCAACCCCTCCCTGTCCCCCCAGGAACTCCTATCCTGGAGCTTCCGGGGAACCCCATGACCTTCCCGGCCACACCTAGAGCTGATGCCTTCTCCCCGGGGGGAGACCCTGGGGGAGAATCGAACGTGCCTGGGCTGAGCTGTCCACCTGTGTCCTCCAGGGCCAGTGCCCGGTGTGTGTCCCCCGGGCAAGCAGTGGCTGGACTGTGCCCAGGGGCCTGCGTCCTGTGCAGAGCTCAGCGCTCCAAGAGGGGCTGACCAGCCCTGCCACCCTGGCTGCTACTGCCCTTCTGGGATGCTCCTGCTGGTGAGTGTCCCCTGCCTGGCCTCCTCAGGGCCTGGGCAGGGGCAAAGCCAAGAGTGTGGGGCGGGAGGCAGGGAGAGCCTGCAGGGTTGAGGACAGAGCGCTGAACTTGGGACACGTGGTTCTGCTCTGCCAGCTCCATGACCAGCACGTGACCCTGGGTGAGTGGCCATCAGGTCTTTTCTCCCAGAAATCGGGGGTCCATGACCCTCCCCATGGCCCTTGCACCTGATGGTGTGCATTTCCCCAATGCTGGAAATTGGGAAGAAATGGGTGTTTGGAAGGAGTATCCATGACATTTGAGGGTGGGCGCCTGCCAGGTGGGTGCTGAGCTCTGCTTTGGGGGAGCGTGGGCAGAACGCACTGGAAACCAGAAGGCAGTGGAGGGTTTTTGATTCCAGAACAACGTGTGCGTGCCCACCTGGGACTGCCCCTGCACCCATGGGGGACGCCTCCACCCCCCAGGCAGTGCTGTGCTTCGTCCATGTGAGAATTGGTGAGGCTCCCGCCCCCTGCAATTGCCCCGTGACCCCAAGGACCCTCTGTCTCTCCTCTGCATTGGGGGGTGGGGGAGTCTTGGCCTCCATGGGCCACAGAGACGCACCCTCTCACAGGCACAGTGTTCAGCAAGCCTGCGTGTGCCCCTCGCCTGCCCCCTCCTCATCAGTCTCCCTCTTCCCACCTGTCTCCGTCTGCTGGGGCTCTTCCCAGTCCCACTCATCTTGTGGAGTTTGTGGGCAATTCCTGGCCTCCCCTGGCCTGTGGCTGCATCCCTCCCACCAGCTTCACATGGCCAACTCCTCCCTGGGTCTTCACATCCCCTCTGTCTGTACCTTTGTAGAAGGACAGCAGTCACATTGTGTTGGGGTCACCCTAACGGCTCCATTCTAACTTGATCACCTCTGCAAAGACCCCCCTCTCCAAACAAGGTCACAATTCTGCAGTCACGCTCACATGTTAGGGCTCTGACATGTGAATTTGAGGGGACACATTCAGCCTGTAAGAGCTCCCCCACCATTTGCTGCTTCTCCACCAGCTCCTGTGTCTCTGGGCTCATCACTAACTGCACCTCCTGGCCCTGTGAGGAGGGTGAGAAGGGGGCCTCTCTTGACTTCACTCCCCCTGCCCCGCCAGAGTGGGTCTGTGCAGGGGTGGGAGGGAGGTAGCACTGGGGAGGAAAGCCTTTGGGAGAGGGGGGCAGGGAAGGGGCGGCCTGTCCTGTGCACCCTGCCCCTCGCCCTTTGGGCCCCTTTGGCCTTCCATTGCTCTGTCCTCTCTGCCTCTCCCTGCTGCGCACCCCAGGTCAGCCAACGTGGTCACCCTGGACCCCATGGAGTGAGTGCTCGGCCTCTTGTGGCCCAGCCCGGCGCCATAGACACCGCTTCTGCACTGGGCCCCCCAGTGGGGCGCCGTCCAGTATGGCCCCACCACTCCTGCTGTCCTCGGTGCCCCCTCTTTGCCCAGGCCCTGAGGCAGAGGAGGAGCCCTGCCTCCTGCCAGAGTGTGACCGTGAGTCCTGTGGAGCCCAGACGTGCCCACCACCTTGCCCCAGTCAAGCGCAGCCCCTCGCCACTGCTTCCTCTTCTGTTCTCCAGGAGCTGGAGGCTGGGGCCCTTGGGGACCCTGGTCCAGCTGTAGCCGGAGCTGTGGAGGGGGTCTCCGGAGCCGGAGTCGAGCCTGTGATCAGCCCCCACCCCAGGGCCTGGGGGATTACTGCGAGGGGCCTCGGGCCCAGGGGGCGGCCTGCCAGGCTCTGCCATGCCCAGGTACCTGCCAGGGACGGCGATGGGGGTCAAGGAGGAGAGGTGGGAAAGCTGTGGGGGGCATTCTGGGGAGGCGAGCAGGGAGGTGGAGGGGCGTGAGATTGAACCGCACAGCTGTCAACCCACCCGGGTGCCCTCCTCCCCCCACCCCCCTACTCCGCAGTGACCAACTGCACCGCCATCGAAGGGGCGGAGTACAGCGCCTGTGGCCCTCCCTGCCCTCGCTCCTGCGATGACCTCGTGGTGAGTCTGGGCTCCTGACGGTCACATTGCCGGGCGGCAGGTGTGGCTCCTCTGACCTGGGGCCGTCCGCGGTTGGAGGGAAGGAAAGGGGTCAGCGCCCAGCCGGCCTGGCTCCTGATTCTAGAGAGCAGCGGGAGTGAGCCTCATCCAGTAGCCCTTGTCGTCCTTACACAGCATATACGTTTCTCGGTTGACACGTTTTATGATAGAAACAGCAGGAACGCACAGGAAAAGGGCAGTCCTTTTGATGGATCATCCATCCGAAGCCCCCCCGCCCAGGCACGTTGGTGCGCAGACCTTGACCCTGTGCGCGCGTGAGTGCGCACGCGCCTGCCGGGGCGAGGGGCCAGTCCAGGACCATGGAGAGGGACCCAGGCCGGCTGCCGCTGGGGGTGGGCGCGGTCCAGTGGCGCCTGCGCAGTGGCGAGGAAGCGGCCCCGAGTCGAAAGATGCTGGAGCAAACAGCTAGGGCGAAGGGACGGCGCTTTGAGAAGCCTTGCTTGGGCCTGTCCAAGGGGGACGGGAGGCTCCACACGGAGGCGGGAGGACCAGGACACGGTGTCTGGTCCCGACCTCTCCCAGGGAGTCCCGGCGCTTTCCCAAACGCCCGCCGCTCCCGCCAGCTTTCCGGTCCCCGGCTCCCTCCGTCCTAGATCTGCCTTGGTCCCCACTCAACCCTCTACGGGGCCCAACGTCTGGAGGATACTCCATTCAGGGAAGCTCCTCGCAGGCTGTCCCTTCTCCACTCTCCTCCCCTGGAGGAGAAACTCCAGTGGAAACGCGGCATAAACTGTGTTTAAAGACAGCTATGACCTGGAGCATCACACTTCCTCCCCTCTGCGCCCCTCTCCGCCGCACCCCCCCCACCCCCGCAGCCTCCTTCACTTCATCGTGGCTCCCGGCGACCCCCTCCATTCCGCAGCAGTTCCCTTGGGCCCCCGGCTTTCCACTGACCCGGGCCCTCTCTTCCTGTCCCCCAGCACTGCGTTTGGCACTGCCAGCCCGGCTGTTACTGCCCCCCAGGCCAGGTGCTGAGTGCTGACGGCACCGTCTGCGTGCAGCCCGGTCACTGCAGCTGCCTGGACCTGCTGACTGGGGAACGGCACCGTCCAGGAGCCCAGCTGGCCAAGCCTGACGGCTGCAACTACTGGTGAGGGCCGGTGGGGGCGGGGGGGGGGGGCGGCGTGCAGGCAGGATGCCACGGGTGAGGGCAGGGCTAGTCCACTCCGTGTCTCACACACCCGAGCTTTCCCGGTCTCAGCTGATGCACACTAGGCTCCCACAAGCCCTGAGAAGATGCAGCAGGTACCCTAATCCCTGGTCTGACAGGTGGGGAAACTGAGGCAGCCAGCTCTGGGGATCTGAGACTTTGAAGAGCTAGGCTTGTGCTTTGAGGGGACAGGGGGTGGCGGTGTGGTGTTTCCTCCTGCTGTCTGGCTTCCTTCAGCCGCAGACGACCTGTGGTCACTTCCCCATAGGACTGAGTCCGCAGGACCCCTGAGCATGCCTGGAGTGGGTCAGGGAGCAGGGACTAGAGGTGCTGGAGAGTGGGGAGGGTGACTGAGACCTCAGAGGCTGGAGGTGGGGGAAAGGGGAAGGGGAGGCAGACGGGGAGGGGTGTGTGTGGAGGGCACGGTGCGAACGAGCTGCCCTCTCTGTCTGCGTGCCCCGCCCAGCACCTGCTCCGAGGGCCAGCTCACTTGCACAGACCTGCCTTGCCCAGGTATGTACCCTGCTCAGAGCGAGGTGAGAAAAAGCAGTGTCCTGGGGCGCAGGGAGGGCTGGGACCGGGGGAGGGATGGCTGTACCCCAGGGCTCACCATTCACCCCCACAGTGCCTGGAGCCTGGTGCCTGTGGTCAGAGTGGACAGCGTGCTCCCAGCCCTGCCAGGAACAGACGAGGACCCGCTCCAGGGCCTGCAGCTGCCCGGCTCCACAGCATGGCGGGGCCCCGTGCCCCGGGGAGGCAGGGGAGGCGGGGGCCCAGCATCAGAGGGAGACCTGCGCCAGACCCCCCGAGTGCCCAGGTGAGACGCCCCACCAGGCGGCACTAATCCCAGTGGGCTGGGACCTCTCGGGCCTCCCAAGGCAAAGGGATGCTTTTGTATTTTTGCCACAGTGGATGGAGCCTGGAGCCCGTGGGGACTGTGGTCTCCCTGTGACGTGTGCCTGGGGCAGTCCCATCGCAGCCGAGCGTGTAGCTGGCCCCCCACCTCTGAGGGAGGCCGGCCCTGCCCTGGGGGCCACAGGCAGAGTCGCCCCTGCCAGGGCAATTCCACTCAGTGCACGGGTGAGGACTTCTGCAGAGATGGCGGGTAGTGGTGGTGGCTTGTTAGGCTAGGGAGATGCTACCTCTGACCTTTGATCCCCTGCATCTGACTCGCCCCCCCACCCCCCTCCCACCACCACATATACACATGCAGGCCACTTTCTTTGAGGGAGCGCACTTAGGGCACTCACCCCATGGAACTGGGCAAGTGAAGGTCCTAGCAGGTGGTAGGCATGGCGGGAGGGCTGGTCACCCAACTCTCAGGATAACCCCCCCCAGGGTGGACCCCCCCAAACCCACCCTTTCTGCTTCCCTCCTGCTGCAGACTGTGTGGGTGGCCAGGATCTTCTCCCCTGTGGGCAGCCCTGCCCCCGCTCCTGCGAGGACCTGTCCCCTGGGGTCGAGTGCCAGCCAGACTCAACGGGCTGCCAGCAGCCCCGCTGTGGGTGCCCCCCTGGCCAGCTGTCCCAGGACGGCCTTTGCGTGCCCCCCGCCCAGTGCCGCTGCCAGTACCAGCCTGGAGCCATGGGTCAGTGCCTCCCCCAGCCCGCCCCTGAGCACAGCAGTGCCCTCCCGCCTGGCCCCTACACCTTTGCCCACGGGGGCCAGCCTGGGACTGTGGGACAGGAATGGGCAACTCCCACGTCCCGGGGCTGGTGCCCGTTGGGGCTTCTGTGTCCTCCGCCCTCCAGGACCTGGGTCCCCATGGGTGGAGACAGCGGGGTAGAGCCCTGAGCAGGGTTGGTGATTGGCTGAGCCGTCTGAAGCACCCGCCCCCTTCCTGTGCCCTCAGGGATCCCTGAGAACCAGAGCCGCTCCGCGGGGTCTGGGCTCAGCTCCTGGGAGAGCCTGCAGCCCGGTGAGGTGGTGACGGGGCCGTGTGACAACTGGTGAGCCAAGAGCGTCAGGGAGGTGTGGGCTGCCAGCTGGGCAGGAGGGCCCTGGGGGAAGCGGGCAGGGCCCTGTTTTCTAACACCCCACCCTTGTCCCCAGCACCTGCGTGGCAGGCATCCTTCAGTGCCAGGAGGTGCCCGCCTGCTCAGGGCCGGGGCTGTGGGGCTCCTGGGGCCCCTGGGAGGACTGCAGCGTCTCCTGTGGTGGAGGGGAGCAGCTGCGCTCCCGCCGTTGCCCGCGCCCCCCCTGCCCCGGGCCTGCCCGCCAGAGCCGCACCTGCCGCACCCAGGTCTGCAGAGGTGAGCCCTGGCCCGGACTCTGTCACTCCTGATCCCCATCCTGGCCTTTGACTCTGACTCATGGGTTGCCTTTTGACCTCTCCCACCCCATTGCCACATGCCACCCCTCACCCAGGCCAGTGGTGGGCAAACAGAAGAGGAGGCAGGTGGATTGGGGGGCAGGGGAGACAGTAGGAGCGGGCGTGACCCAGGGCCCGGCCCAGGGAGGGTGTGGTCCGCAGGACTCCGGGGGGACACAGGAGGGAATGGGCACTGGGGGGAGCGGAGGTGGGCACAGGAGGCTGTGAGGGCGGTGTAGTGCGGGTGCTCACTTGGGGGGTTCCCTTCAGAGGCAGGCTGCCCGGCCGGGCGTCTGTACCGCGAATGTCAGCCCAGTGAAGGGTGCCCCTTCTCCTGCGCCCACGTCACCGGGCAGGTGGGCTGCTTCTCCGCTGGCTGCGAGGAGGGCTGTCACTGCCCCGAGGGCACCTTCCTGCACCGCTCAGCCTGTGTCCAGGTTAGGACTCCCCCTGCCAGCAGCCCAGGGCCCTCCCCTCCCCCGTCAGCTCTCACCTCTGCAGACCCTGTGGCCTCTGGATGGCCTCTAAGTGTCCTGACTTAGAGCTGGTGGCCCTGAGCCCTGGGCAGGGGAAGAGACACACCGAGTCAGGGGACAGTTCCCAGCAGAGCTAGACTCAAACGCAGGCGTCCCTGTTCCTGGCTCAGGCCCTTTCCGCCTCCCTCGCTCTCCTCTCGTGGGTCCCATCCTGTAAATGGCCTCTGTTGACCCTGCCATGTCCTGGCTAAGTGCTCTGATCAGGAAGGTGCCTGGCCAGCTCTGGTCAAGCCATAGCCTTACATTGCTCATGGTCAGCTCCCTGACGCAGGTACACAGTCCCACTTGCTATTGGAAGTGGTGTCTTAGGACCCGGAGCTGTCAGGAGCATCTTTCCTACCTGTCTCCTTCTCCCCATCCCGCTTCCAAGGATGTCCATGGGGGTGGGGTGGGGTAGGACTGGCCCCTGGCAGGTGGCTCCAGCCTGTGTCTCTGCACTTTCTCCCCCATCCCAGGAGTGCCCCTGTGTGCTCACCGCCTGGTGGCTGCAGGGGTTAGGAGCTGCCAGTGCTGACCCAGGGGCTCACCTGTCTGTTCTGGGAGAAAACGGTCAGCCTCTTGGGCCTGGCGATGAGTTGGGCTCGGGTCAGAGCCTCCGTACAGGCTGTCACAACTGGTGAGGGTGTGAGAGATTTGGGGTGGGGGGAATTTGAGGGGGATGATGAGAGTGTAGGGGATTTGGGGCTGGGATTTGAGGGTTAGGGGGTGAGAGGATGTGTCGAGGGGCCCTGGGCGGCCCTGCACCCCTTCCTCCATCCCCCGCCCCAGCCTAGCTCTGTCTCCTCGCCCTTAGGGGCTGATGTGTCTGCCTGCACCCCTTTCTCCTGGGGTCCGAGCTGCCGGCCCCTCATCCTCACACCCTCTCCCCAGCTCCTGTGCACACGGGAAGCTGTCCTGCTCCATGGGGGCCTGCTCCAAGGCTGCTGGTGGCTTCGGCCCCTGGGGTCCGTGGAGCCCCTGCTCCCGCTCCTGTGGCAGGCTGGGCACCCGCACCCGCAGCCGCCAGTGTGTGCGCCCCACGCCCGCTCCTGGTGGCCAGGGCTGCCACGGGCCCCGCTGGGACCTCGAGTACTGCCCCAGCCCGGAGTGCCCAGGTGAGGGAAGGGGGGCGGGGTGGGAGGCGTCTGGCTGGCCCTTTGTCCCTTCCTGTCTGTCCATCCCTGTCCCCACTCTGGGTCTAGCTCAGTGTTTCTCTTCTGCTCAGATACATTCAACCAAATTTCTGGAACTCTTGCCGAATGTGTGTGGGGGGTTGGGTAGGAGAGTGAGGACCCTGACCTTGGAGTCCAGGGGCTCAGATAACCCATTTCAGCATGGGGGGTGTGCCCTGTAGGAGAATGCGTGTGCTCGGGAAAACGAGGGAGGTTGAGAATTCTCCTAGGAAGGCTTCCTGGAGGAGGTGGCATCTGAGGGGCTCTGAGGGATGGAGAGGACTCAGACGGTGTTGGAGGAAGGGATGCCAGGAATCAGGCATGGCCTGAGTAAAGGCCTTGCTACTGTGAGCAAGTGCTGTGCTTGGGGCCTGGGGTGTCTGGGCTGAACCAGAGAGAGACAGGTTTGGGGAACTTGACCACCAGCCCTGGGGCTTGGGCCTCGTGCACTTCTGCCTGGGAAACACTTCTGAACAGGTTTCCTTTGGCACAGGGGCTGCAGGGTCCACGGTGGAGCCAGCGACAGGCCTTCCAGGTATCAGACTCCCCAGGTTCCCACCCCGATTCCCTGCACCCCTCCCCTTGGGGAAGAGCAAGCCCCGGGCCTCCTCCCTCCCCAGCCCTGCTTCGAGCTCAGGAGCCCAGGAGCCCAGGGCTGACTCCTTGGGGGTCTCCTCTCCCCACCCAAGGCGGCTGGGGCCTGTGGTCCCCGTGGTCCCCCTGCTCTGGCACCTGCACAGACCCGGCTCACCCCGCTTGGCGCAGCCGCAGCCGCCTCTGTCTGGCGAACTGCACTGGGGGTGCCGCTTCCCAGGAGCGCCCCTGCAACCTGCCCTCCTGCACAGGTGCGCCTTCCGGTCCTGACCTCTGACGCTGCCCCGGGTCTGGACCCTGAACCTCCCCTCTAACGCGTCATTCTAACCCCAGCCAACGTCCAGCCCCAAGCCCCACATCTAATACTCCTTGTGCAAATACGGAGTTCTCAACCTGACCCTGGGCCTTCTTTGTGAACCCCAACAGCTGTTGGAGAGCCCTGCCACCTTCCACCCATCCTCACTCATGTGGGTACCAAATACTCCCCCCTAAAAAAGGTCCCATCCAATCCCTCAGCCACCCTGGGAGTCTGGGACTACTGTCTCCCCACCCTGTGCCACTGTCACCCCGAGAGAGGGGAAACCGAGGCTCGGTTGCCAAAGCCACACGACAGTCAGGGTCAGATCTGAAAGGGGGGCAGGATGGGGCATAGCCAGCCCCCGCTGAGGAGGTTGGCACTTGAGCTGGGGCGGGGAGGGTGGGGGTCAGGGGGCTGGCTGCAGCTCAGCGGCCTCCTGTCCCGTCCGCAGAGTTGCCCCTGTGCCCGGGCCCCGGCTGCGTGGCCGGGAACTGTTCCTGGACCGCCTGGGCCCCGTGGGAGCCGTGCTCCCGCAGCTGTGGGGTGGGCCAGCAGCGCCGCCTGCGGGCCTACCACCCCCCAGGGCCCGGCGGACACTGGTGCCCCGACGTGCTTACAGCCTACCAGGAACGCCGCTTCTGCAACCTGCGAGCTTGCCCAGGTGCGGTGGGCGGTGAGCGCCCAGCCAGACTGCCCTTCCTTAGCATCAGTGCCCCACCCCACCCCGGGCCCTTCCATCTCGAGTGGGACCTCGCCCCAGGCTCGGGGGACACTTTGGGGGTCCCTGCCTGAGCCAGACCCCTGGTGCAGCCCTTCTCTGGCCCATTCAGTACCCGGAGGCTGGTCACGCTGGAGCCCCTGGTCCTGGTGCGACCGGAGCTGCGGAGGGGGTCGGTCCCTGAGGAGCCGCAGCTGCTCGAGCCCCCCACCCAAGAACGGCGGTGCCCCCTGTGTTGGGGAGAGGCACCACGCACGGCTCTGCAATCCTGCGCCCTGTGGTACGGCAGTGGTGACAGCCCTCCTGCCCTTGCTCCCTGCGAAGCTCTCCCCACCCCCTCCTCTAATTTCACCCCCCACATCGCTGTGCAATGTGGATGGGGGGCAGGCTGCTACCTCATCGGCCAGTGAAGGAAACCAAGCCCCGCAAGGGCAGATGGTGGTGGGGCCTGGGCTTTGGGCAAGGACTCCCAGTGGCCAGGGCTGAGCTGCCCAATCCGCCCCCACTGCCCACCCCCACCTGGGACTAGAGCTCATCCTCTCAGCTGTGACCCCCCCGCTTCAGTTCCTGGAACCACCCGGTCAAGAGTTTCAGGGGGTTTGAGGATAACAGTCTTGAGATACCTGGTGCCTTGGAGGTCCACTGAGCCAGCCAGGTTGTCACCCCCGTCACCCACTCCGAGCTCCAGCTCCTTCTGAAGTTGGTTCTTCCAAGCTCACTGACCCTATGGACCCTGTACTCTAAGGCCCACCACCTCTATTAGGACCACCCCCCGCACTGATCACCCCCCCATCCCTTCCATCCTTCTCTGGATGAACACAAAGGAGCCACATAGGTGAGAATGCTGGCTTTTAGACGCACGCATTCAGTCCACCTCACAAACACTTCTCAGGAGCAGGCTAGGTGCTGCGCACTCACAGTGAGAGGAACTGACTGTCCCTCAGTGTGTCACTAGGACCCCCAGGGTCTCCCCAGGACCCCAGGCTTCCCTGGGCACCAGCCTGGGGGAGGGGAGAGACTGGTCATATGGCTTCATGGAGGTCAGGGTGGCCCCCATGGGGCAGGGGGAGGGTTCCCGAGTCCCAGGGCTCAGGGCCTCTTGACTCTGGTCTTCCTGTCTGCCCAGAGGAGGGCTGCCCTGCAGGCATGGAGGTGGTCAGCTGTGCCAACCGCTGCCCCCACCGCTGCTCAGACCTCCAGGAGGGGATTGTGTGTCAGGAGGACCAGGCCTGCCAGCAGGGCTGCCGCTGTCCCGAGGGTAGGTGCTCCCTTTGGGCACGGCGGGGCAGCTCAGCGGGAAGGCAGAGGGGGGCCCTGGGGCGTGGGCATCAGCTCTGGAGGGCCGCCCCCCGCAGGGTCCCTGGAGCAGGACGGCGGCTGCGTGCCCCTCGGGCACTGTGAGTGCACGGATGCCCAGGGCCACAGCTGGGCCCCGGGGAGCCAGTTCCAGGAGGCCTGCAACAACTGCACGTGCCGGGCAGGGCAGCTCTCCTGCACGGCCCAGCCCTGCCCGCCTCCTGCCCACTGCGCCTGGAGCCGCTGGTCAGCATGGAGTCCCTGCAGCCACTCGTGCGGGCCCGCAGGGCAGCAGAGCCGCTTCCGGTACGGGGAAGGGCCGGGCCTGTGTCACCTCGCTCCACCGGGGCCTCCCGCAGCCTGGACGCTGCCTCCTGGATTGCCGGGGTTCCTGGATCCTGTCACCGCTGGTGACTTTGTGCCCACCCCGTGACCTGGCCTTGGCTTTGGTCCCTGGTCATCCCTGCCTTTCCTTAGCCACCTCCACACCTGCGCTGGGCTTCCCCACGGGCGGTGGGAGGCATGACGAAGGGCCTGGGACCATCTCTCACCTTCTCCGCCCCGGGGCCCCACCCAGGTCTTCCACATCGGGCTCGTGGGCCCCGGAGTGTCGGGAGGAGCAGTCCCAGAGCCAGCCCTGCCCTCAGTCCCCGTGCCCACCCCTGTGCCTGCAGGGCACTCGCCCCCGCTCCCTGGGGGACAGCTGGCTGCAGGATGGATGCCAGCAGTGGTGAGCCCTGGGGCAGGGGCGGGGGGCAGACAGGGGAGGGTGCCATGCTGCTGGGCAGCAGCGTCCCTGAGTCTGGGCTCCTCCCTCAGCTCCTGCACCCCGGAGGGCATCATATGTGAAGACGCCGAGTGTGCAGGTCTGGGGGTTCATTCCCAAACCCCCTACCCTGCTGGCCCTTCCACCTTGGCCTCCGCTTATCAGCTCTGTTTGTGTTTCCCTCCTGCCGTGTTTCCAACCGCTGGCCCCTATGTGCTGAGGGTCCCGTCCAACCCTCTGCCTCTTTGTTCCTCTGATTTCTCTAACCTCCCTGCTGCCTCCCGCAGGGCTCGGGGCCTGGACGCCGTGGTCCGCCTGGTCTGACTGCCCTGTCTCCTGTGGAGGCGGAAACCAGGTCCGCACCCGGGTCTGTGTGGCCTCGGCCCCTCCCCGAGGGGGCTCCCCCTGCCTGGGCCCCGATGCCCAGAGCCGGCGCTGCGGGCTGTGGCCTTGCCCGGCGCTGCCAGATGCCTGCTCCTGGGGCCCCTGGGGGCCCTGCTCCCGCAGCTGCGGCCCGGGCCTGGCCTCTCGCTCTGCGTCCTGCCCCTGCCTGCTGGCCGAGGCTGAGCCCGCCTGCAACAGTACCTCCCCGCGCCTGGACACCCAGGCCTGCTACGTGGGGCCCTGCCTGGGTGAGTGTGTGTCAGAAGTGAAGCCCCCTTCTCTGTCTCCTACCTGCGCAAGATCCAGAGAATGTTTATTATTATAATCAAGTTCCCGATTATCTCCCCAAAATATACGTCTGTTTATTTCCTCCCAAGGGATTCCCAGGTGGCTCAGTGGTAAAGAATCTGCCTGCCAGTGCAGGAGCCACAGGGGACCTGTGTTTGATCCCTGGATTGGGAAGATCCCCTGGAGGAGGGCATGGCAACCTACTCCAGGATTCTTGCCTGGAGAATCCCATGGACAGAGGAGCCTGGCAGGCTACAGTCCGTGGGGTCACAAAGAGTCAGACACGACTGAGTGACTGAGCAAGCACGCACCTCCTCTCAAGACTTTTTTCAGTGTTTTCCCTCTTCCACCATCAGTCCTTTAGAGCCCTGTGGCATGTGACCCTCACTGCTGGGTGGCAGGGAAGCCCGCCAGCTGGGACCTTTTGGAATTCTTGGCTTCCTTTGGCCCTTTGCCTGTTCAGGGTGTTGGCTGGGGCTGGGATGAGAGGGGAGGGTGGGTGGGAGAGAGGCTGGGGAGCTCAGAGAGGCCCTTGGCTGAGCCCTGGCCCCGCTTGGTCCCTAGAGGAGTGTGTGTGGAGCAGCTGGAGCAGCTGGACGCGGTGCTCATGCGAGGTGCTGGTACAGCAGCGCTACCGACACCAGCGGCCCGCGCCCGGGGGTGCCGGGGTGGGCACCCCCTGCACTCGACTGGACGGCCACTTCCGGCCTTGCCTCATGGGAAACTGCTCCGGTGAGGCCCCGGGAGCAGGGAGCTGGGGAGACGAACCCTGGCAGGGGCCTCCTGGGGTCCCCAGGGGGCACCGCCAGCTCCTCTTAGAGTGATACTCAGGGTGCCCAGGTCCTCAGAGGGGTTGCCCGTGCCTGCACCGACCCTGCCCTTGGCTGGGACCCTGCTCCAGCTGCTCCCTGCCTCACCCTCGGGTGCTCGTCCCCACCCTGCCCCACAAGCCTTCACCGTGGTTTTCTCACTTTGCAGCTACAGGCCCAGCTGTGGCTGTGTGTGTGTGTGTGTGTGTGTCTTTTCTGTAGTTGCAGCAAGTGGGGGCTACTCTCTAGTTGCAGTGCTTGGTCTTCTCATTGCGGTGTCTTCTCTTGTTGCAGAGCACATGTTCTAGGGCACGTGGGCTTCAGTAGTTGCAGCACATGAGCTCTGTAGTTGTAGCTCTTGGTCTCTAGTGCACAAGCTCAGTAGTTGTAGCGTACGGGCTTAGTTGCTTCTTGCCACATGGGAGCTTCCCAGACCAGGGATCGAACCCGTGTCTCCTGCATTGGCAGGTGGATTCTCTACCACTGAGCCACCAGTGAAGCCCCCCAGCTGTGGCTTTGTGTCCACTGGTAGCTGCCCCAGGCATGGTGGGTCTTTGCCCACTTATTACTCCAGCTGCCCTCCATCTCCACCCCTCTGCCTCCCACCTGCCAATCCCGGGAGCTACCTGCCAGGGCTTGAACCCCCTGCGGCTTGCTGGCTCTTCTGGGTCCAAACAGTTGGAGGTGCCTACAGGGACTGAGTGGGCATGGATGGGGCAACACTGGTCTGTCCTTACCTACCGCAGGGGGGCAGTATCTTGCACTCTTACTGGGTGACTTCAAGGGGAGGTGATGGGACCACGCACTGTGCCCTCTGGGTTTGGGGGGCAGACAGTGTCTCTGGGCTGCACCCTGCACCAGCCTGTCTGCCTGCCTGCCTCCCCCTGCAGAGGACAGCTGTGCACCTCCCTTCGAGTTCCAGGCCTGCGGCTCCCCCTGCACTGGACTCTGTGCCACATACCTGAGCCCTTGGCTCTGCCAGGACCTGCCGCCCTGCCAGCCTGGCTGCTACTGCCCTGAGGTGAGGAGTGGAGCCAGGGGAGACGCCCCAGGAGGAGGGGTCCCCTGTCCATTCTCCCGCACCTCCTCCCCTCCCCTCTGAACCTCTCATCTGGACAGCACTGCACATTCTGCCAGGCGGCCGTTTGCCCACACCATTGACTCGGCAGCACGCACGGCACCTGCTGGGGGCCAGGCATGGGTGGACATTAGGGTGACGATGAGATGCCACAAGGCCTTGTCCCCTGTTCCCTTCTGCACAGGGGCTACTGGAGCAGGCCGGAGGCTGCGTACCCCCAGAACAGTGTAACTGCCAGCACGTGTCAGGAGAAGGAGCTGGGGTGACCCTGGCCCCCGGGGACCGCCTGCAGCTGGGCTGCAAAGAGTGGTGAGTGTTGGGGGTGAGGGAGGTGGCATCAGAGGTCTGGGACCAGGGACTGGACCAGGGAGGAGGAGGGGTTCCGCAGGGCGGCCTGACCCCCGCAGAGAAGGCCAAGCAGAGCCCCAAGGTCCCAGCCTCCCCCTGCTCCAAATGAGCCCAGAGCCCAGGTTACCCCTACATGAGCCCCCCACCCACCAACCCACCAACCCACCATTCTGGGCTGGGTCCTGCCTCCTGGAGCCCACCCTGACCACCCCCTCCCACAGTGAATGCCAGCGCGGGGAGCTAGAGTGCACCAGCCAAGGCTGTCAAGGTGACTGGACCGGGGAGACCAGCTGTCCCTCTTTTTCCGGGACTCGGGTAGGGGGCTGGATTTCTGCCCAGGACTTGGGTGGGGGTGGTTTTTTGCCCAGGACTGGGTGGTAGTGGGACTTGGAACTTTCATTTCTAGGACTGGGACAGTCCCAGACAAACCAGGATGGTTGGTCCCCCTACTCCGGCTCTCCTGTTTCTGGAACTTTCTGGTCACAACAGGAGCCTCTTGTTCCCCATCCACTGTGGTCTCTGGGTCTGGTGGGGGGAGTCCCTGGGAAGGACACTCACAAGCCGCCCTTCCTAGGTCTTCTGCCTCTGAGCGGCTGGTCTGAGTGGTCACCCTGTGGGCCCTGCCTGCCCCTCGGCCTGCTGGCCCCTGCCTCCAGGACTGCCCTAGAGGAGCGCTGGCCCCAGGACACAGCTGGCTTGTTCCCCACCTCGGCCCCCACGCTGGCTTCGGAGCAGCACCGCCACCGCCTCTGTTTGGACCCTGAGACGGGGAGGCCGTGGGCCGGGGACCCAGACCTCTGCACTGTGCCACTCAGCCAACAACGCCTCTGTCCAGATCCTGGAGCCTGCCAAGGTGATGGGGGGGCGGGGCCACGTGGGGCTGGGAATGGGCGGGGTCTTGTAAGGGGCGGGGCCTGGCCGGGTAGGGCTGGGCTCCGCTATTCATGTTTTGTTGGTGGGGGGGCCCTTAGCTGGCTGGCTCATCCTCCTGCTAGACTCCAGGGTCTGCTGGATTTGAGGTTGGGAGGGGGCAGCAGCTGGAAGAGGAGGAAGGGGGCTCAGGGCTGCAGAGGGAGCCAGGGGGCGGGGGGTGGGCCTGGGTACTGACTCCCGTTTTCTCTCCCCAGACTTATGTCAGTGGGGTCCCTGGGGGGCCTGGAGCCCCTGCCAGGTGCCCTGCAGTGGGGGATTCCGGCTGCGCTGGAGAGAGGCCGGAGGCCCCCCTGGAGGAGGCTGCCGGGGGCCATGGGCTCAGACTGAGAGCTGTAACATGGGGCCTTGCCCAGGTAACGGATCCAGCATTGAAAGAGGGGCCGGGGATATGGCCTCTGGGGTGGGGTGGGAGCTGCTGCCTCAGCCCCTGGAGGTGCCCGTGGAAGGCTGGGGACTCGAGAACACCTCAGGCCAGACTCTGACCTTCTGGTCCGCAGGAGAGAGCTGCGAGGCCCAGGACACCGTGCCCACCCCTGACTGTGCCAACCAGTGCCCAAGAAGCTGTGTCGACCTCTGGGACCGCGTGGAGTGTCTGCAGGGACCATGCCGCCCAGGTGGCCAGGCCATGCCCACCGCCCGGCCCAGGGACTCTGGGGAAGCCCATTGCCTCCTGCTGCCCAAGAGCTTGTGACCTGGGGTGGGCGGACGGCTGGGTCATGAGTTACAGGGCAGCAGAGTGGATCCCTGGGTCACTTTTAGTGACCAGCTGGGGGTCCTGCCTGAGTGAGCCTTGGTCAAGATGTGCTGTGTCCTTGGGGTGCTCTGGGGCAGCCTCAGAGGTCCCCAAGGGGGGTCTCCACACACGGGGCAGCCTAGAGAGGCCTGATCCTGTGGGAGGGGTGGGAGGAAGGGCACGCCAGGGCTGCCCCAGGGGCTGGAATCCCTCTTGCTGAGAGAGGGCTCCCCGTGTGCGCCTGCCACATCCTGCTTGTCCCCTCACCCCCTCTCCCAGGCTGCCGCTGTCCCCCTGGCCAGCTGGTACAGGATGGGCACTGTGTGCCTGTGTCTTCTTGCCGCTGCGGCCTCCCCAGCCCCAACGCTTCCTGGGCGCTGGCCCCGGCTGAGGTGGTGCGGCTGGACTGCAGAAACTGGTACGAATGCCCTCCAATGGCCACACGGGGACGGGGAGCTTTGGGTGGGAGGCTCGAGCCAGCTCAAGGTTATGGGGCATTGTTGGGGAGCAAAGGCTGTTCATCCTGACTCTCGGGGCTCTGAGCCCTTTCTGCACACCCCTGCCCCCAGCACCTGTGTCAACGGGTCCCTGGCGTGTTCCTCCCATGAGTGTCCAACCCTCGGGCCTTGGTCAGCCTGGAGCAACTGCTCTGCTCCCTGTGGTGGGGGCACCACCAAAAGACATCGGAGCTGCAAGGAGGGCCCCGGGGTGGCACCATGCCAGGCCCAGGACACGGAGCAACGGCAGGACTGTAACCTGCAGCCCTGCCCCGGTGAGTGCCCAGGGTGGTGGGTTCCTGCCCAGCCTGGGGCCTGTCCTGAGGACCCCCCCTTGGACTCCACCTCATTCTCTGCTTCCCCTCCACCCCCAGAGTGCCCACCTGGCCAGGTGCTCAGTGCCTGCACTGTCTCGTGCCCACGCCTCTGTTCGCATCTGCAGCCTGGCACCCCCTGCATGCAGGAACCCTGCCAGCTTGGCTGTGACTGCCCCAGAGGGCAGGTGGGTTTGGGTGCTGTGCCCTGACTCTCGAGTGGGGGACCAGGCTGGTGGGGGGGCAGGAGTGGTGGTCACATGTAACTCGAACCTGCCCTGCCTCAGCTGCTGCACAACGGCACGTGTGTGCCCCCTGCCGAGTGCCCGTGCACCCAGCTGTCTCTGCCCTGGGGCCTCACCTTGACTCTTGAAGAGCAGCACCGAGAGCTGCCCCCAGGGACTCTGCTCACCCAGAACTGCACCCACTGGTGAGGGCGGGGAGTGTGGGTGGGGACAGTGTCGGGGTGGGGTGCTGAGAGTGGGGGTGGGGAGCAGAGAATGGGGGTGGGGAGGAGGGCATGGCGGGCATCTGAAGAGAGCATTTGTCTTCCCAGCGTCTGCCAAGGTGGAGCCTTCAGCTGCTCCCTCACTGACTGTCAGGGTGAGATGTGGGCTGCCCAGGTTCCTGCTGGTCCCTCCAAATCCAAGGCTAGGCTGCCCTGATGAGGGGAGAGGGGCCAGTGCTACCCCCCAGCCACCAAGCTGGGCCCCACTACTATGTGGGAGGGTGGATAGGAGCAGAGAGGTGGGTTTGGAGACCAAGATATCTGGAGGCTGCTGGAGCCGAGTGGGCAGTGCTGAGGAGCGGGGAGGGACCTGGGGTGCCCAGTGTGGGAGGGGGAGGGTGGAGGCTGGACCCAGGGCTGACCTGAGTGGTGGGATGGGTGGTCTTCCCTGGCAGAGTGCCCCCCTGGAGAAACGTGGCAGCAGGTGGCCCCCGGGGAGCTGGGGCCCTGCGAGCAGACGTGCCAGGAACCCAACGCCACAGAGACCCAGGGCAACTGCAATGGGAGGCAGGCCCCGGGCTGTGTGTGCCAGCGCGGGCACTTCCGCAGCCAGGAGGGCCCCTGCGTGCCCGTGGATCTCTGCGAGTGCTGGCACCACGGGCGCCCCCACCCGGTGAGCCACTGCGGCCCTCAGTGCCCCCTGGCCCTTCCTGACCCAGGGCTCTGGACCACTGGTTTGTCCCTGGCTCCTACCCCTGTACCCGGACCCACAGCAGCAGGCAGCTTGGCCAGCGGCTGGCACACTTGGACCATCTCTGGCCCTCAGGGGCCCACCTCCCTCCTGAAACCCTTGCTGCCGACGCTGGTCTCAGGCCACTGCCCTGGCCAGGCCCCTGGGTGGGCTCGGGGTGGGGGGCTGGGCAACAGAAAAGTCTGTGATGGGGAGGGAGGTATGGAGAGCAAGTTCTGCCCCCCTTCCCCAGCCGGGATCCGAGTGGCAGGAGGCCTGTGAGAGCTGCCGCTGCGTCAACGGGGAGAGTGTCTGCACCCAGCACTGCCCCTCACTCACCTGTGCCCAGGTACCCACCTGAGCCCCGCGGCCCTGGGCTCCTTCCCGGGTCCCTCCCTGAAGGGTGGTCTCAGGGCCTCAAGCAGGCAGTGTGGGGCACTGGGCCTTCCTCCTGAGCGGACTGGGGTGCCCCCTCCATCTGCAGGGTGAGACGGCCGTGCAGGAGCCTGGAAGCTGCTGTCCCACTTGCCGCCAGGAGGCTCCGGGTACGCCGGGCGGGGGGCCCCTCCTGCTTGCTCTGGGCCCTTCTCTCCCCCCCACCCCCTGCCCTGGGGAGGCCACCTTCCCCCGTCCTCCCCACCATGCAGATTAGCAGAGTGAAGACCCCCGGCACTGCGTCACAATACCAGGCCACCCCCACCCAGCCTGCCCTGCTCGGGTCCACGCTCTGTTGCCTCATGAAGTCCCCTCATCATGGTCCACTCCCTGCCCTGCCCCTCCCCTACAGAAAAGCAGCCCGTCTCCTGCAGGCACCTCACGGAGCTTCGCAACCTCACCAAGGGCGCCTGCTACCTAGAGCAGGTGGAAGTGAACTACTGCAGCGGGCACTGCCCGTCCAGCACCAACGTCCTGCCTGAGGTGAGCACGGGGTGGGGGGCCTGCCGGCTCAGGGAGGCAGCTCAACCGGCAGACACCCAGGGCCTGCGGCTGTGAGCCCAGAACCCAGGCAGAGCCCAGGGGACATGAGCGACAGAGTCATCTCGCAGGCCTACAGCTGATCAGAGCCAGGTGGCCCGGCGACTTTCAGTGGGGCTTGGGCTCTGGAGTCTGCTGCCTGCCTCCTGCCCCTCCTGGGGCTTTTATACTGCTCCTCCCTACTGTGGCCCCACACAGCCCCTGGCACCTACTTTTCGGCCCACTATGCCCCTCAAGACAGGCCAGCCAGAACAACAGAGAAAGGCAGGGAGGTGCTGAGTTAACCCGTGATACAGTGAGCGAAGGCTGAAGGGCAGATGTTATCCACGGTAGTCTCGTCCTGGATGTTGCCCAGAAGGCTGAGACAGAGCTCCGCTCTGCGCTCACCCTCCTGGCACCGACCTCCTCAGGAGCCCTGTGTCACCCTGACTCCCCCAGCCCTGAGCCTGGAGAGCTGTGGCTCCGACCTGCCCAGCATCCAGCCAGAGTGGAGCCTCACTCGGATCCTGGCCCTGCCTCAGCCCACCTAGCCAAAGTAACCTATGCCTGGAAGACAAAGGTGCTTTCCCACCTGGTCCTCAACCTGTGGCCACTCTCCTGCTCCCCCGAGCACTCCTGAAACCTTCTGGAAATGCCTCTCAAATCACTTTTTGGGTTTTTTAAAAAACACAGAGTGAGGAGAGGACAGTTAATACATTTTTTTTTCTGGGGAGGAAAAAGTAAGTGGCAGTGGGATAGAATCAGGGGGAGAATTTTTTTCTGTTGTCGATCTTTAACTTGGTATTGTATGAATGTATGACCTACTTAAAAATAAAGTTAGAATTACACGTAAAATTAAATCAAACGTTCAGCAGGAGTCACAGAGTTACTGTATAATCATAAAGCAAGAGTGCCTGCTTTGGAGTTAGAACTCACTTTGCACTTAGGATCGGACTGTGCAGTTGAGGACTTCATTATTTGTAGATTCAGAAATTACTACTCTGTCTCTTCAACTACACTTAGAAGTAGACCCGTGTCTTTCCCCCGCTGCTACCAGGATGCAGTGATGAGCGCGTTAAAAAAGCACTCGTTTAACCTGCAAGTTGTTGGATGCTCAGATGGGTGGGGCCTGGAACGGAGGAGGTGGGCTTCTTGGAGAACTGGGGGCTTGGTGGTGACACGCCCCCCGCCTGGCTTCCCTATTTGGCGAAGAGGTCTGGGAGCTGAGATCTTGGAATCTGGTTCTCCCTGCACTCTGCTGTCTTGGATAGGAAAGGCCAGGGAAGGCAGGTGGCTTGGGCAAACTCTTTGCCCCTCCCCAGCTCAGCCACCTGCTCCCTCTCGCCCAGGAACCGTACCTGCAGAGTCAGTGTGACTGCTGTAGCTACCGCCTAGACCCTGAGAACCCGGTGCGCATCCTGAACCTGCGCTGCCCTGGCGGCCGCACAGAGCTGGTGGTGCTGCCGGTCATTCACAGCTGCCAGTGCAGCGCCTGCCAGGGTGGGTGTGGGCGGGGCTCCCGGAGGGGCGGGGTTCTTTGTGGGCGGGGTCTTGGGAGGTGGGGCGGGGCCGGGGCTTAGGCCGGGGTCGGGGGTCACCTGAGGCCAGGAGCTGGCCAGGCCGGGCGCGTTACCCGACAGCCCCTCGCGTGAATTTCCTCCTCCGAGTCCTGCTCTGCTCCATTCCCCTTCTTATCATTCTTGTTGGTTTGTTCTCCAGTCACACTTAAGCCCAGATGTTCGGGGTCAGGCACATCAGGTTCGAACCCCAGCTCATCCATTTCCTCCCTTGTTGAGGTTCCATGACCTCGTCTTTACACCCGGGTGACGATCTGCACAGGCTTGTTGGGAGGACTTGGTGAGAGGCTGTATGCGAAGTGCCAGGTTCTCTATAAACACCTGGTACATGTTAACCCGAGGCCACCACACAGTGTGGCGGGTGAGAAAGAGATGGAAGGGCGCTGAGAACGCCTGGGGCAGAAGCTCACCGTGACTGCGGTCTTCCTCCTGGCGGCTCTCCCTTCCTCTCCTGCCAGTTTGCTCAGCACCTTCCCTCTCTCCAGCCCCATCCCTTCCCAGCCCGATTACCCTGCCTCTTTTGATAGCGCATCTCCCTCTTATTTGTCCTCCAGGAGGTGATTTCTCAGAGCGCTGACGGCTTCCCTGGATGAGGCCTGCACTGGCCATCATGACCCCTCCTCCCATGCCCCGCCCCCCATCCCCTGTTCTAGTTCTAGCGTATTCCAAATAAAGTGACATTGGCAGCAAGCCCGTGTACAGAGTCTGCATCCCAGGATTCAGAGGGGAGGGGAGGCGGGCTGGGAGTTGTGGGGGTGGGAGGGTGGGTTTTGCGCCCTGGCCTGGACCTGTACAAGGACTGTCACTTGGGAAACCTCTGCGAATCGCTCATGATAGTGAACTTGGGCGAGTCACCTCCCATATCTGAGCCTCAGATACCTCATCTTTAGCAGTTGGGATGTAAAGTCTTAAGATTTCTGGTACGAGACATCTCTAGGGCCCCAGGTCCCATCCCTCACCCCATCTGATGGCAGCTGCAGCTCTGGCAGGCATTTCCATGCAAGATACATTCATCTCACGCTGAGGTCTGCTTCTCTTCCTCCTTCTGAAAAGTTTTATTGAGATATAATTTAGATCCTATGAAATTCACCCATTTTGAGTTTACACATTGATGACTTATGGAAAACACAAAGTTTTATAAAAGTTGACTTTTATAGAAAACACACACAAACATCACCACAGGCTAGTTTTAGAACATTTGCATTATTTCAAGCCAATATACGATACATTCTTCCCACCTCCAGGCCCAGTGATTGTATAAAACAATCCGTTTTATTGGGTCCGTCTAGTCAAAGCTGTGGTTTTTCCAGTAGTTGTGTATGGATGTGAGAGTTGGACTATAAAGAAAGCTAAGCACTGAAGAATTGATGCTTTTGAACTGTGGTGTTGGAGAAGACTCTTGAGAGTTCCTTGGACTGCAAGAAGATCAAACCAGTCCATCCTAAAGGAAATCAGTCCTGAATATTCTTTGGAAGGACTGATGCTGAAGCTGAAGCTCCAATACTTTGGCCACCTGATGCGAAGAACCGACTCATTGGAAAAGACCCTGATACTGGGAAAGATTGAGGGTGGGAGGAGAAGGGGCTGACAGGATGAGATGGTTGAACTGCACCACCAACTCTATGGACATGAGTTTGAGCAGGCTCTGGGAGTTGGTGATGGACAGGGAAGCCTGGCCTGCTGCAGTCCATGGGGTCTCAAATATTCGGACACGACTGAGCGACTGAACTGAACTGAGATGTGCCTGTTCTGGACACTTCATATAAATGTCTGGCTCCTTCATATTAGCATGATGATTTTGAGATTCATCTGTCAAGCAAAATAAATAATACAGGAGGTTGCAAATAAATTTATTGGGAACCTTAAGAATTACAATTCAGGAGACATGAATACGGGTAACCCTGAAGGAGTGTTCTGCTAATAAAAACAAAGAGCCACGAGGTTGTTTAAAGTTGCCTGGAGAGAGTGGATTGAGTCTGATGTGAATCAGAAAATAGTTGTCGATAAGGAATCAGGTGGTGCTAGTGGTGAAGAATCCGCCTGCAAATGCAATCCCTGGGTCGGGAAGATCCCCTGCAGTAAGAAGTGGCAACCCATTCCAGTATTCTTAGCTGGAAAATTCCATGGACAGAGGAGCCTGGTGGGCTACACATGGGGTTGAAAAAGAGTCAGACACGACTGAGCACACTACTAATACTAAGAATCAGGAGTCATTTTAAAGAAGGCCTGTCAATAGAAGAAAAACACGCTACCTAAAAATTGCCTGTTTTATTTGGAGCCCTTACTGAGGACTATGTTTTGGGAGACAGACTTTCAGACAGCTCTGAGGAACTCTGAGGCAGTGGAGGAATAATAGATTTTTCTGAGGAAAAAAAATGTAGTTGAACATCAATCGATTATTGCTAATCACAAAATACTGATATCTCCAGTTAATGATTGTAGTGCTTTTCTATGTATGGGAAGATGCAAGAGTCTGGGTTCATTGAAATTATCCCTTACCTATGCATCTTAACTATTTGGGTCAGTACCCTGTTTTCCTCCATCCTGAATCCCCTCAGGGTACACCATGGGGCTGTGGCTACAGTTGTTGATGGCTTGATGGCAGCAACAATTATTGTTAACTAAAATAGCATGCAACATTGCTTTGTCCGTGGATCCAAGAAGTAAAGAGATGATCATATTTTAGGGTAAGGGTCTGGTTAGTATCTTGAGTTTCTGGAAGGTATTCTGGACCCTGTATTCCCCAAACCAACAAATCAACAAGACCCTGTATTCCCCAAGCCAACAAGTCAAAAGATCAGATTCCACCCAGGCTGAGAAATGAATAAGTCACACGCCCTTAATGGACTCTCAGCTCCATTTTCAAGAGCTCTCTTAGCAATACCAACTCCATTTTTATTTTCCTTTCCTTTCACACTTTCATATTACAGCATGTGCCAGCAGCTTGTTCCCTTTTGTTGCTGAATAGTAATCATTGTGTGGATATGCCGTATTTTATCTACGCATTCATCAGTTGATGGACAGTTGAGTACTTCCTTGTTTTTGGTCTACTATGAATAAAGCTGCCATCAATTCAGTTCAATTTAGTCATTCAGTTGTGTCTGACTCTATGTTACTTCATGGACTATAGCATACCAGGCTTCCCTGTCCATCACCAACTCCTGGAGCTTGCTCAAACTCATGCTATAAACATTTAAAGCTGCTATAAACATTCCTATACAAGTCTTTGTGTGGTCATGTTTTCATTTCTCTTGGGTATATACCTAGCAGTGGGAATTGCTAGGTCATATGGTAAGTTTAACCTCTTAAGAAACTTTCAAACTGTTTCCCAAAGTGGTTGCACCATTTTACATCTCCCTCCCCTGCCCCTATGCCATCCCCACTTCTGCCCCAAAATGTACCAGGGCTCATTTCTCTACATTCTCTCCAACACTTGCTGTTATCTTTCTTATTTTTTTTTATTACCCATTCAGTGGGTAAGAAGTTGTGTCCCATTGCAATTTTAATTTGTATTTCCTTAATGACTAATGAAATGGCTAGATAACATCACTGACTCAATGTCCATGAATCTGAGCAAACTCCGGGAGATACTTAAGGACAGGGAAACCTGGTATGCTGCAGTCCATGGCGTTGCAAAGAGCTGCACACAATTTAGTGACTCAACAACAAATGACTGATGATGCTGAGCATTCTTGTTCATGTGCTGATTTGCCATTATATAGCTTCTTTTCACGGAGAAGGCAATGGCACCCCACTCCAGTACTTTTGCCTAGAAAATCCCATGGACGGAGGAGCCTGCTAGGCTGCAGTCCATGGGGCCGCTAAGAGTCGGACACGACTGAGCGACTTCACTTTTACTTTTCACTTTCATGCATTGGAGAAGGAAATGGCAACCCACTCCAGTGTTCTTGCCTGGAGAATCCCAGGGACGGGGGAGCCTGGTGGGCTGCCGTCTATGGGGTCACACAGAGTCTGACACGACTGAAGCGACTTAGCAGCAGCAGCAGCAGCAGCTTCTTTTCAAGCTTCTTTTGCTTTCTGCCCCAGGGCTTTCTGACCACAGAGTGTCCACCTGGCCTCCATACAAGCACAGCTAGAAGTACAAGTGTGAGGACCGAGTGCAGTTACCGTCTAGTTGGGCAACTCTCAACTTCTGGGGATGGGAGCAATGGGTGAATGCTGAGCTCCCCTCCTCCCATTGTTCAATGGACTATTATGGGGAGAGGCATTCTGTATAATTCTTAGAAGTGGAATGAAGCCCCCAATACCTACAGCAGTCACCTCGAAAACGTATCCATCCATCAATTTTTCCTCTTCCCTGCTTAACCCTCCCAAGTCCCAAGGTCTGCTCTCTTGGGTCACTTTCCAGGACCAAACCTTGGTCTCCAGCTTTGCTTCCAGGATGGAGTGGAGAGGGAGGAAGCCAGGCTGGACACTTCTGCTCCAATGTCCAGTGATTCTGTATTTACCCTCTCTCCCTTCATATTCCTCAGACCACCCCGACAGGAGAGTCCTATGCAACTGCAGTTACTGGCAAAAATGGGAAGGAACAGACGCAAGAACAAGCAATCTTATAGCCCAATCAGAGCATTCTGCCCTTACTGTTGGGCCTTGGAGAGTGGAGAGGGTAGAGAACTAACCGCTCTGTCCAACCGAGACCCTGTATTCCCCAAGCCAACAAGCGGCTCTCGAAGCCGCTTACTGAGCCTGGACTGCGCTTCCCATGATGCCCGGGGCTGGGCGGGTGCCGTAAAGCGGTTCGCCTGGTGCGACGCGAGTACCGGCCGCGCGCCTCTCCGGGAACCGCGAGCGCCACCGCCCCCTCTGAGGAGGCACTGCCGGTTCCGGGCCGCGCTCCCTCCCTCTCGGGCGCCCTCCCCACCGGGAATCCGGGTTCTCTCAGGTGGTCGCGGCGGCGGCTGCGGCCTCCTCAGGCCAGGCCGCGGGGGGAGGGGGCGGCCTGACGGCAGTGGCGGGGGCGGCACGGGCCACCGAAAGCGGGGCCATGGAGCCCAGGGAGTCGGGGAAGGTAGGCCTGGAAGGGCCCGGGGGCCGTCACTCCCCTCCCGTCGGTCCCAGGTCTGGGCTCCGGCGAGGCGGGCGCTACAGGCGGAGTCCGCGCAGATGAGCCAGCCTTGCAGGGAAGGACTCGCCCGCTCGCCCGCCTCTTCGTTCGCTCTCCCGGCGAGTCCCGCGCAGCCTTCCGCTCCGTCCCTCCGCGGTTGGCTCAGCCGCGCTTTGCCGATTGGTCGCCCCGTTGGTGCTGGGTGGGTGACCCGCTTAGTGGAGTAATGCGTAAGGGCTTCCCGTTTTTCCCAGCGTTGGCGTTTAAGAGGCCTGTGGTGGTTTAAGGCTTTAAGGTGGTTTAAGGTGGTTAAGCCTCAAAGGCTGGATAAGACACCACTACTGGGAGCCAGGGGAGGGCAGGGTGAGGGCTTGGCCCTGCCTAGATGTCTCTTCCAAGAAAGGGCTGAGAAGCAAAAGACTTGGCATCTAGAATATTTCTTGCCAATTTCTACTTCGTGGAGTATCTGAATATTTCTGAGAAGCATAGTCCCATAAATTTTTTTCAGGCTTTGGGCAAGAAGCGGAGTTGTAAGAAAAGGTGGGGAAGAGTGCTTGAAGATAGACTTAAGTGGGTTTGGCAGGATTGCTAAGAGCTCAGAGTCTGTCAGCAAAGACCAGCGTGGTCGCATGCTCTTGACTTGGAGACCATGGCAGACTTTGGGGACTAAGATCTTTCTAAGATTCTTTGATGCTAGTTCTTGAGGGTTGTTTCTTCTCTGGCCAAAGAGGAATGTCTTCAGCAAACATTTTCGAATGCGGATTGAGTCTCTTTAAAAAAAAAAAAAAAAAAAAAAATTGCTCGTTTAATGAGCCTTTGTGGTCAGGGATTTAAGTTGATGGAGATTCTGGAAGTACAGGATAAATATGAAATGACCACTTTCCTCCAGGAACTCTCCTGCAGTTTTCACCTCAGTAACACGGACAAGCGCGGCAGGGTGGCCCCACAGACGAAAGAGAGAAAGAATCAGGAGGGTATTTTGATGCTGTACTTATTCCTGGGAAGACTGGGAAAGACTTTGAATTACAAAAGAAGTTACTCCTTGCTTAAGCATATTTTCCTTACTCAGCCCTCTCCACAATGCATTTTCCAGATGTAACAACCTATAAACAGTCCAGGACAATAAAGCCCAACAACCTAACCAGAGGAAGATTGAAGATGACCTGCCTGCTAGCCTCATACTTAGCACTTTAGGGCAGCGGTCCGCAGCGTTTTTGGTGCCAGGGACTGGCTATCTGAAGGGCAGTTTTTCCACGGACCAGAGGGGAATAATGTTGGGGGGAGGGTGGTGACTGTTGTGGGAGATGGTTTGAGGATTATTCAAGCACATTGTATTTATTGTGTACTTCTTCTTATTCTTACATCAGCTCCACCTCAGATCATTCGGCATTAGATCCTGAACGTTGGGGGACCCCTGCTTTGCTGTGCTGTGCCATGCTAAGTCACTTTAGTCGTGTCCAACTCTTTGCAACCCTAAGGACTGTAGCCCGCCAGGCTCCTCTGTCCATGGGATTCTCCAGGCAACAACACTGGAGTGGGTTGCCATGCCCTCCTCCAGGGGATCTTCCCAACCCAGGGATCTGACCATTGTCTCTTATGGCTCCTGCATTGGCAGGTGGATTCTTTACCACTAGCACCAACTGGGAGGGCTTTCCTGGGGGCTCAGACGGTAAAGAGTATGCCTGCAGTGCAGGAAACCCAGGTTCGATCCCTGGGTTGGGAAGATACCCTGGAGAAGGAAATGGCAACCCACTCCAGTATTCTTGCCTGGAAAAACCCCGTGGATGGAGGAACCTGGCAGGCTACAGTCCATAGGGTCACAAAGAGTCGGACATGACTGAGCGACTTTGCTCAGGAAGGGGGAAGCCCCAACTCACTCACTCAGGAGTTGGGCAGCCCCCAACTCCTGCTTTAGGGGATACAAAAAACGTAAAGGAAATGGCCCTTGCCCTCAGGTAATATCCGAGGTTTATTTTAAACTGAACCTGATTTTGGACAGGGGAAGCAAAATGTAGTGGGGAAGAAGGGCTATAAACAATTGGCATTGCAAATTGGAATTAGTGATTTGAGGTTGATTTCAAGCGATTCTGTCCATTTGTAGCCTTTCTTAGTCTTTAGTATGAAAAGAGAGAACTACAAATATTTTGGGAAGTGGAAGAGAAATTTTATGTCCTTTTCAGGAAAGTGAAAGTCACTCAGTCATGTCCGACTCTTTGCACCCCTATGGTCTTCCATGGAATTCTCCAGGCCAGAATACTGGGTAGCCTATCCCTTCTCCAGGGGATCTTCCTGACCAAGGAATCGAACTGGGGTCTCCTGCATTGCAGGCAGATTCTTTACCAGCTGAGCTATGAGGGAAATCCTTTTCAGGCCCAATCACTAATTTAAAACCTTGGGGACTGGAAATTTCATTCTTGATTCTAATCTTGATTGCAGGATATCAAAAGGACACCCTTTCCAGGTGTATGTGTTTTTTTAGCTTGGGGAATGAGAATGTTATTCAAAGATAAAGTGATTACAGAACAAACTAGACATGTAAGATGATATGCAAATGAATGATGATAACTAAGGCCTGAGTAGAATAGCTGTGCTATTCTAAAAGTGAAAGGATTAGTCACTCAGTTGTATCCGACTCTTTGCAGCCGCATGGACTGAAGCCTCCTAGTCTCCTCTGTTCATGGCATTCTCCAGGAAAGAGTACGGGAATGGGTAGCCATTCCCTTCTCCAGGGGATCTTCCCAATCCAGGGATTGAACTGAGTTCTCCTGTGCTGCAGGCAGATTTTTTACTGTCTGAGGCGCCAGGGAAAGTTCCATTCTTTATATCACTCTTTTGGCTCAAAGCTGGAAGACTGGGGGGTCCATGTGAGGTATTATTGATCTATTATTAGAATCTTCCTTTGATGCTATTTTGTGATATTTATTAAGTAAAGGCAGTCTTGGCCTATAGGATTGGGTGTGGGGTGTCTTGCTTGTCACTGCAGAAGAATGGATAGAGGTCAAAGACTTCCCCATCACTCTATACCATTATCCTGTTTCATTTTCTTCCCAGCCCTTATCACTGTATAAAATTCTTACATTTATTTATTTACTCACATGTTTGCTGACTTACTGTCTGCTATATCCCCAGCTAGAATAGTGGAGCAATATATGGCATGTAATAGGTTCTCAGTATTTTTTGAATGAATGACTCAAGATAGCATCTCTGCAGAGGGCTTTCTGCTATAGGTGTGGGTGCTGTGACGAACACCGTGTTCTGTGTCCGCTGGGAGATTTGGTGGTGCTGCCAGATAGGGGTATTTATTGTATATTTGTTTATTGCCTCAACAGCATCTCTGGTTCCTAGTCACCGACCTCTAGCAAACCTCCTTCCCTTCCCCTAGAAGTGATTATTCCCTTCTCATTTGCTCTCTGGACCCAGTTTTGTTGTTGCACTTATATCATAGTTGTCTGTCACCTCCCAAGGGGTTTTATTCTCCTTGATGAATATTGTGTCTTTTATATCTTAGGATCTCCAAGCACACACAGAAACAAATAAAATGTGTGTTCAGTGAACAAATGAATTAAATGCCTATGAAATCCTGTGGTGGTGATGGGAGGAAGGGTGGTGATGGTGAAGGTGGTTATAAAATAAGATAATCAGTGTAGGCTTCCGAGCACCAGGCATCATAAGGGCTTCCTGCTCAGGGGAAGCAGAAGTGCTTCGCTCGGTGGACAGGAAATCCCTTGAGAAAGAGATGGACTGTGAGTAGGAACTTAAGTGGGTTGGTGGAAGTGGGCAGAATCGGGAAATCTGAAGACTGGGTGTGTGGAGGGAAGAAAGGAATAATACAGGGTTGTGATTACAATTATATTCACCTGACCTGACTGCAGTAGAGGTTCCAGGTGGGGCAATGTCTAGAGCTGAGGAAGGGGAGTCAGGCTCAGATCTAGGGAACTTGGTGCTGGGCTCAGAACTCAGCTCTACCTATAGACAGTAGGAATCACTAAAATAGAACATCCAGGGATATTCCTTGCTGTCTGTGTAGGTAAGAAAGTCCTCCTATTCAAGCAGATTTGTGTGTGTGTGTCTGTGTGTAGGTGTGTGTTTTACATTGCGGTCATCACAAGGCTCTTGTGGGAAGATACTTCTTTAGTATCTAAACATTCAGCCCTGGCCGTGTTCTCCGTCCTTGTGGCACTCATAGAGTGATGGGTCCGGTGGCTTTCATTTTGCCCACCTGTTCCCTCAGGAAGGCAGGGTGGGTGGAATGAACAGGGAGCCCTGCTTGCCCTTGGTCACACACTCTGACCTGTCCTGGTCGGAACAGCTTGCCCTGTCGCCCTGGTGTGCAGTAGTCCTGGGATCTTCCTTCGTTATAATCTTGAGGGTTTTCTACCCACTTCCCCGCATTGGCTCTCCTTAGGCCATATCCTGTGTGTACCTGTTTCCTGTCTGATTGCCTGCTTTTAGTGGAGTCCATCCTGCAGTGTGCTTGCAGCAGTTTTTTGGAATTATAATCATATTTTGCTTTGGAAGACACTCTGAGAGTGAATAGTTATTTAAAACATACACATTGGCAGTACAATTCTATTGTTACTTTTAAAACTGTTCATTCATACATATTCATAGACAAAAGACTGGCAAGTTGCATATCAAATGTCAATACTAATTCTTTTTCATTGGGGAGATTGTGGATGATCTTAAAGCATTTTTTTTTGTTTTTGGGCTTTCTGTCTAAATTTTCTGCAGTAAATATTGATTTACAAGAAAAATGCTCAAATTATTTTTAAATATACAAATCAATAGTGACTTATAAGAATTACGTATACTGTTTTTCTCAAGAAGCTTCTTTGCTGAAGTTAGATATTTCATGTACTTAAAATTGGAATATAAAGTTACAGGCAAATTTTAAAAAATATACTATAATTTGCTATAAATGGAAATAGCCATTGGACTATTTGGACTTACCAAATAGTCCCCTCAGTGTTGTCACTTTGAAACGGCCGATACCCCAAGGATGTGATTTCCCAAAATGTTTTTCTTTGGGGGAGGGTTTTTTGTTGTTGTTGAGAATTTTATTTATTAATATTATTTCTTTGAGTAGCTGATAATTGTTGGTGGTACAAAATTTAAAAGGATAACCAGCAACAGATTCTGAGTGTTTTCTGATTATTTCTTTTATAACCACTTGGTTCATGGCTGCAATATCGTACTTCTCTGGGGCTATTGATACTTTTGTTTTTTACAGATTGTTTTCCTCCCTGCCTCACATCCATTTCCTCAGCTCCTTCTCCCCCTGCCCCCACCCCCACACCCCCATCTGTTTTGGACTCTGTCAGGTGTGAAAGAGCCTTTTGCTGTGTCTTGGTAGTCCAGTTGTTTGCTGACTCTAAACAGTGGAAAACCAGAATTCTAACTGGAAGCTCTGACCATGTGGGAAGGAGGCTCTTGCCATCTTGGAGCCTGTGTAAGGGGTCTGGCATTTGTTGGCAAACAGTTTTCCCCCAACTCTTGTTATTTTAGCCTTGCTGCCTTCACTCCCAGGCCAATGGTTCCTGGGGCGGCCAGGCCTGAGTCTCTCTCTAGAGAGGCTCAATAAATCCTCTGATTTACTGGTGTAAGTTGGGTTGTTCCTCAGTTTGTCTACTGTTGGGTGAGAATTCAGTTTTCTTGGATCTGCTCAGTTATTACTTTTTCATCTGTTTTTCATTTAGCACAATTATATTGCTATTGTCCCCTTGTTGTGTTGTCCATCCTAGTGGGTGTATCGTTTGGGGTTTTTTCATGGGAGAAGGGTGTCTTTTAAATTCACAGGAGGAAGCAAAATTCAGTGTACTTGTTGAACTTGCCATCTTAATCCAGAACTCCTTGAAACATTTTCTGAATTTCCTTGCCCCTTTCTGGTGGAACCGAGCTCCTTTACAAGCCCCATGGAATGTAGTTCTCAGTTTTAAAGCCTTGCCCATCTTGATCATTGAAACATTCACAGGCATCATTCTCAGTGACATTTGACTATTTCTAGAAACTGGATACATCTTCCTAAGTGAATATTTACCACGTTCAAGATTTTGCAAAAAGAAGCACTGTTGGTTGTTTCTGACGCACTGGCTGAGAAGTAATGGGTCCTGTGGGACAGCAGGCGAGGAGCGTGCAGGGAGAGGATTGTGAGAGTCCAGAGTCAGCCTTCGTTACAGCACTTTGGTTTCAGGGTGTGGCCCTCCCTAGAAGAAGGGGGTCTCGTTCCCTCTGTGACTTGCACTCAGTGGGGGAGAGCGATGAGGTGCACTCCTGTGTGTAGACTGACGGTGCCCCCTCCTCCAGTCTGATCTGTTTCCAGAGTAGATCCCAGTAGATCCCACCTCTGTTCCCAGGGTGCCCTCAGGTGATTGTGAACACAGCCGTGGAAGACTAAGGAGGAAGTTGGTGCTTACCTCGTGTCATTTTTCCTTCCAGGCTCCTGTGACGTTTGACGACATCACGGTGTACTTGCTTCAGGAGGAGTGGGTGCTGCTGAGTCAGCAGCAGAAGGACATCTGTGGTTCTGACAAGCTGGTGGCATCTCTGGGTATGGCTCCTGTTCACTTCCCCACAGCATTCCCAACCATGTCTGACTGTGACATGCTTGCGAATTGTCTGGAATCTGACCATTTATCCCCCAGCATCTTGACACTGTTTATCCACTCAGTCCTCTATCTGTCTTAACTGCCTGTGGATTCACACATCATGCTTTCTCTTCTCCACTTAAACTGGCCGAGAGAAGTGCCAGGGCTAGACCTGGATGCCTCAGCATTTCCCAGGGCGCCGGGGGCAGGGAGAGCCCCACCTGTGGACTGTGCTGCTGGAAGGTGGGTTTTGTTTCAGTGCCCAGAGGACACTGGAGGTGGTGGGCAGTGGTGGAAGAAGCCTCAGATCTGCAGCGTGGAAATCTGGTCTCAGTGCCGGCTCTGCCACAAGGCCTGGCCAAGCCCATTAGCCTTTTTGAGACTTGGTGTCTTTCTTCACAAGCTTTCCTTTTTCACAGGCTTGTTGTAGTGGTTTAATGAAATTAAACAACTTAAAAATTTGTGCCCAAGTAGATAGTTTTCATCTTTTTTATTTTCTGAATGTCCTTTCTCTCCTCTGTGGATAGACTTCTGGTACCATGGACAGAGGTGATTGTAGTTCATTGTGTGTTTGTGCATATATATTCTTCTGATTTCAATTTGATGACCATCACCATGCATTTCTTTACTTCTTTTCATCTTGGCCCTTGTCTAAGGTTTATGGGGCCAACAGTCTCAACTCTCTTTGGATGGAGGGGTTGCGTTCTTTGTGTCTACTAAAAAGTTTGAAAACTGATGATTCTTTTAAACGAGAAGTTGCAAAGTAGCACTGGGCCAGATTTGGCCTACACCTTTTTTCTCTTTTTTTTTTGGTTTGACTTCTTTAAAATGCTTAAATAAGGGGCTTTCCTGGGGGCTCAGTGGTAAAGAAACTGCCTGCCAATGCAGGGGGCACAGATTTGATCACTGATCCAGGAAGATCCCACATACCTCAGAGCAACTAAGCCCATGCACCACAAGTATTCAGTCTGCGCTCTAGAGCCAAGAAACAGCAACTACCAAAGCCCACCCACCCTAGAGCCTGTGCTCCGCAGCAAGAGAGGCCCCTGCTACGAGAAGCCTACACACCGTTAACTCAACAGTAGCCCCTGCTTTCTGCAACTAAAAAGAAAGCCCATGCAGCAAAGAAAACCTAGCACAGCCAAAAATAAATCAATAAAATTATATATTTAAAAAAGTACTTAAGTTAGTTGTCAGTATTTAGCTATGGAGGGGAACACATAGAAATAGGATTTCTGGCTTCTCTTGAAAACTGGGATGGTCTGGCCGTGCTGACCCTGCATTTAACTGATGGTCTCTCCTGAATTTGAGCAGCTGCCCCTACCTGGGCTCAGATCCACAGCCTCCCCTGCTTCCCCCTCCTTCCCCCACCCCCGCACTTGGTTTCCTCAGATTATTGTCTGGTCCCCCCAGCATTTGAGTTTGAGCTTCTGTTCTGAACCAATAGTTTTCATAACCTTTTTAACCTGTGTGACCTGGATTCGACCTCATAGTGCTTTTCTTTGTTCCTGACTCAGGATCAAATATTGCCAGCCCGGAGCTGTTCTATAAATTTGAGCAAGGGCCAGAACCGTGGCTCGCCAGTGTCCAAGGTCAGAGGAGTCACTTGAGCCCCAACCCAGGTGAGCATAGACCTGCCCCGGGAGGAGGGGTGCTTCGCTGGAGGGAGGGAGCAGGAAGCTGGGCCCCAGGCCTCTGGCCTCGTCCTCTACTTCTCCCTGTGCACCAGTTATACACGAGAACGCTGCTCCTCCCCCAGCAGTCACTTGATCTAAGACATGCACACCTCGTTCTCCGTGCTCTCATCTCCCTATAGTGCATTTCTACCTGAGAGTAGATGTTTCTGTATAGAAACATATAGTCTAAGTTCTGTGAAGACATGACTTAGTCTCATTTACCACCGTAGTCCCAATGCCAGGAAAGATGCCTGACAAGCAGTTGCTCAGTAGTTGAATGTGGAATGAACGGGTAAATGAATGGATAGCTGCTAACTCATGGGGATTGATGTTTGCTTTCCTCCTTGGATAAGCCTGTCCTCTTCAGGGACTGGCTTGGCCAGAGCCAGGCCAGATGGCATCTATCACCGTGTCTGACAGCATTAACCCAGCCCTTCCTACCGCAGAAAGGGGAGGTGGAGCTACTTCCTCCAGGAATGGAATCAGGGAAGATTGCTCTCCCTTGTGGCCTGTCTCAGATGGACCACACAGAGCCCTAGACTTCACAGACACTGACTTGTTTTGGTTTGTGTTTGCTGTGTTTAGCTCTTAACTTTGGACCTATTGAGTCTATTAGTAGATTTGTGCTTCCGGGATTGGTAATGGACCATTTTGTGGTCCAGTGGCCTGGAGCAAATGCTGTCAAGTCCTTGCCTGCTGGGCATCTGAACTTGTTGGTGCATGAGAGCAGTTAGAGGTGTCTAAGCTGCATTTCAACTAAGGCGTGAATAAAGAAACTTCTGGTTTAGCTTAAAGAAGAAAAATCTTAGTGAGGTCCTGGGAGTTTTCACCTCTCAGAAGGGATGTGGTGTGAGAGAGGGCTGAAGTAGCCCTCCCAGGGGGGAGGTGCTCCAGGATGGATGCAGCTCAAGGAGAACTCTCTGGGGGCCAAAATTGTCTGCCCAGTAGGGGGGTGGGGGGCGTTCTCTCACTCTGAAGATACATGAGCCAAGTGCAGATGCCTGTCTGGCAAGGGTATCAAAGAGGGGGATTCCTGCTAAGTGTGGAGTGGTGGTGTTTGCTTCAATTACCTCTTTAACCCTACATTCTCTGAGTTCAGTGTTCAGTCTCTAGTAAATAAGTCTGCTCTCCTGAAGGCTGTGCCACTGTCTTAGGCTGCACAGGTCAAATTGTGGAGCTCTCTTTTTGACCAGGTGTATCTGTCCTTTATATTAGGGAAAAAAAGGAACTTTTTCTTAAAGTCCATTTGTTTCTTTGGGGTTAGGCAAAGTGAGCCTAGGGGGCTGGGGGCCGGAGAGAAGAGAACAGGGACACAGTGGGTCACTTTGTGGCTATGGTTCCAGCTTTCATAGAACGTGGATCTGAGCACCTCTGAGTTGCAGTGACTCAACCTGTAGGATTTCAAAGAAAATTCCACCTGTCTCTTTTCTCTATAGGAAAAACCAAGATGGGCTTCATGGAGGAAATGGACATGCAGAGCCCATCCAGAGAAGCTGGACTCTACCTGCCTCCTCAGAAGGAAGCCTGTCTGTCCCACTTCAGCTCAGAGAGAGGCAGCCTCCAGGGAGACTGTGCAGGAAGAAGCAGCAAACCCTCCAAACCCCGATCCATCCAGAAGTCGTGGTTTGCGCAGTTCCCGTGGTTGGTCATGAATGAGGAGCAGACGGCTCTCTTTTGCTGTGCTTGCCGGGAATACCCATCTGTCAGGGACAAGCGGTCAAGATTAATAGAAGGTTATACCGGACCATTCAAGGTGGAGACTCTCAAATACCACTCCAAGAGCAAGGCCCACGTGTTCTGTGTCAAGGCCTTGGCGGCACGGGACCCACTCTGGGCAGCCCGTTTCCAGAGCACCCAGGAGGTGTCTGGTGATGTACTGGCCAGCCAGGGGCCCTTCTTCCCTGCAGATTATCCCATATTTTACCCCCCAGGGCCTCTGGGGGCCTGTGATAACGTGGCCCAGCTCCTGCCCAGCTCGAGAGCTGCCCTGGGGGACCCTGGAGGGAATGGAGCAATTCCTGCATTGTACCTGGATCACATCCCTGATTTCAGGCAAACAGAAATCGTTGATGACATCCGCAGTTCTTCAGATGATAACATTTTATGTAATGAC
Organism: Bubalus bubalis; assembly: GCF_019923935.1. NCBI lineage: Eukaryota > Metazoa > Chordata > Mammalia > Artiodactyla > Bovidae > Bubalus > Bubalus bubalis. The sequence goes on from NC_059164.1 coordinate 112,254,327, forward strand.
TCTGCTGAACCCTGTGGCCAGGTAATATGTTTATAATGATGGCTCAAGGGGGAGGATTCCGTGCTGACAACAATGTATATTGCATGATGATGGTGGAACAATTCCATTAGCCACAGCTGCTGCTAACATTATCACGTTACCATAAGCTGCCATGCTTCAGCTGTGCCAGGTCTTATTTTAAGTGCTTTACATGTATCAGCTCCTTTACTGACCACAATAGCCCTACTACTATTATCTCCTTTTGGCAGATAACAAAACATATTAGTGGGGCCAAATACTCTAACTTCTGACATTAAGAGAACAGCTACATTCAGAAAAGCCATCTTTATCCAGAATCTAAAATGACCACAGAACTCCAGAAATAACCCACAACCATAAAAACAGCCACAGAGCTCTTAAATAATCAATGTAAAAGATATGTTTCAGCTTTAACTTTGGACTCATGTTTCTTCAGACTTTGTGTAATGTGTTTTTAATGCTGCACTGAAGGGGGTGGAGCAAGCGTAGTTGAACTCACTTTGTTGGGCAAGAGCTAAGATGTAGCCAGAGAACAAGGGCTCGTGGTGCTGCCCTCCCGCTGAGCCCCTGGCCGCCAGCCCAGGGCTCTCCTCCCAGTCCTGCTGCACTGATGGGACCCCCAGACTCCACTTCTCACCTCAGGCCTGTTTATCAAATGCAACGGGTTTAGTTTCTGATTCTTTGGAAAATTGCGCTGCAGGGAAGCTGTGTTAATTGAGGTCTCTGAGTAACCAGATCCATCCCCCTTTCTCAACTCCCCTCCACCCATATAAGCGGGGTTTTACTACAAGTCATTTTGAGCAGCCCCTTCTAGTATTCTGTTGAGAAGAGCTCAGACGTTCCTTATTCCTAACATTGTAGGTAAAGTTAGTAAGTTCGGATTTTTATGGAATCTAGAAAAGGGACAAAGCTCATTTCCCTTCATGTTCCTTCAGTGTTTAGGATTAGAAGATGATAAACAGGTCTAACCTTTTATAGCCTGAATTCCTTTTGCAGTAAAGTGTGTGTTAACCTAGTCACTGAACAGGAGCATCTTTACTTGTTGTTTTACTGCTCTTTCCATCCTGATGGGGAACCTCAGCAGCGGCTCAGAGGCAGCGGCCGAGGCAGCGGCCACCTTTGCAACGGTAGATGAGTAGAAGGTGCTCTCGAGGACGGGTGCAGCCACGAGGTTCTGCGAGACCCTCTTCCTCAGTGCCCTGTCCTTTCCTTCCCAGAGAGAAGAGGAAGGGTCTTCCCTTCCTTCTAGGATCACGGTGAGGTTTGTGTAGTTGTTACCTACCGACTCTGGGCCACACGTTTGCTCCTTTGACTTTGGTGGACAGCTGAATTCTTCAGAGAGCGTCTGGGCCTCTTGGCAGGCTTCCCAGGAGAAACAGGCCGTGAGCAGGATCCCCAGAGCATCATGCTGGGTGTCTGACGTGAGAGGAGTACTGAGTGCCTGCTACTCTTTGTTGCAGGGTCCTTCTGAGGAGGGGCTGTTGGAGGAGCTCCCGGTGGTGTTTGAGGATGTGGCGGTGTATTTCACCCGGGAGGAGTGGGGCGCCCTAGACAAGTGGCAGAAGGAGCTGTACAGAGACGTGATGCAGATGAACTATGAGCTGTTGGCGTCCCTGGGTAAAGATCCGAGAAGCCCCTCTGTCTGTGCCATCACTGGATATGGGGACCCGCGAGGGTGGCTCCGTTTGTCCTTGTCGTCCCCTTTCTGCCCTCTCCCTGCATGTAGGCAGAGAGCGATTAGATCTTTGTGTCTCAGAACTCTCCCTGCCTCGGGGTGCTGTGCTCTTTCTCCTCTTCATCCACCCGTCGTCATCCATCTTCCACCAAACACCTATTGAGTGCCTACAGTGTGCCGGCTGAATGGGCACGAGTCAGGGCTCTGCTTCCAAGAGACAAGCAGGTGTGGGAGAGACAGGCACTTTAATAAGAAACTGGAAAATAACACAAGCTTTGTAAAAGAGGTTCAGGAAGCACCCTGGGGCTGCTGCAGACAGTGGCTTAATGTGGCCAGGCATCCGAGGGATGGGTAAGGACAGGCTTTACAGAGAATGAAGTGCTTTAATTGCGCTGAAAACCAGGCGCAGGAGGAGGACAGGCTTCCAGACATGACAGAGCTGGGGACGGCGGGAGTGGAGGCAGGGAGGCGAGAAAGAGTGTCCGGCTGGACTCCTGGATTCCCACCTCTGCTTTGAGCCAGCGCTGCTTCATCCCGGGGCCAGCGGGGTGGGCAGGGCCGGCCCGGGTGTCCCTGGCCTATAGGCCCCGGAGCACGATCCGCACGCACTGCTGCCACCTTCCCGGAGCAGCCTGCTCTCTTGCATCTGCTCCTTGTTCTTCTCTTTGCCTCCTTTATCCATCAGGCAACCCAGATCTTCACATGGCACGAAAAAGACAACTCTTCATCTTAAACGCTGTTGTTATTATTACTAGCCTATATTGTAACAAAAGCCTTGCAGAACAGGCTGCTGTACCTAACTTAGGAATTCCACCAGCGACCTGGGTCATGACTTCTACAGAATAAGGAATCCGAGTATTTGTGGCTTACCTGGTGTCACGTCCCCGGCTCACAGCACCCTTTCCTGGGCACATGAGTATTTTCTGTACATCCTTGACCAATATACAACTTCTTATCATTGTTCACAGTTTTAAATGGCTCCTCAAATGTTGAGAAAGGATGTAAAAAATTGTTTCTTTCATGAGGACAGAGGTATTGTACTCGTGTCCTGGGCCAAGGCCTTTGAAGCATACCTTCAAAGAACATTACTACCATCCACAGTGTCTGAGAGAGCCAGTGAGCGAGGGGGAGAAAGAAACCAATCTCACAGGAAGTTGGTTTTTCCTTTGAAGGAATGAGCAGCAGTGGTGCCCTCTGCCCTCTGGGCCCCTGTGGAAAGTCATGGGGAAGACGGGGGTGACCGGTGGTACAGTGGTGTGTTTCCCATGGCATGGGCCTGACTTGGATTGTTGAGCTGGACCATGTCATCTAAGCATTTTTTATCCTTTTCTTTTTAACTTCTATATGTTCGGAAGTGGGGAAATCTTCAGTAAGTAGGCCTCTCCTCCGGGAGAACTGAGGTGCAGAAAGGGGCTACTGCCCTGGGGTGAGGCTGGGGTTGGCTCGGGTCAGCCCAGCTCAGGTCCTGGGTCTCTGTGGTCCGGTGGGCCTCAGGCTGCATCGCAGCACATTTGCGCTGTCAATTTCCTTGTGCTCTTTTCATTCGAGGAAACCCAGCTAGTTCTTTAGTTTCTCTTATTAGGACTTACAACTAGTAGATTTGTTCTTTTAGATTTTATTATTATGGTACCTGTTTTTTAAAAAGACAGTCTCAACTTGATGCAGTCAGATTTAATGTTAATCTGTCAGTTGTGCAGCAGTTAAACTGTTGTCGACTAAAGCTTTTCAGCTGGTAGTTTCCAGGTCAGGTTCAGCCTCCATGGCCCCACCAGTTGTCTTATCAATAGGACTGAACTTGTAGAGGACAGTCACTTTGATTATGGAGAAAAGAAGAGGTTTGTGCTTTGATTTTAGTGCTTTCCTCTGCCAACCTTTACTTTTGTGGACTTGCTCATTTAGAACTGTTTATCACTATGTAGAGTTCCAGCTGTTCTTTTATTTCAGTATTTTAAATTCTGGTTTCAAACTTTGGCCATATTTGGTGATATCTCTTGCTCCCCCCACCCCCCAAAAAAGAAAATTCAGTTACATTTCACTGTTAAGAAATTAATAGTTGTCATTACAGAAACAGACAAGCCAGTACAGGCACTATGTGGTAACCCTTGTTCTTACTAGTAAAGGTGTCATCGTATGCAGAGTAGCAGGTCACTCACTTCAGGTGTGCAGTGCCTTTTCTACAGGTGAGCTCATCAGCGACAGCTGGACCTCACAGCTGGGAGAAGAAGTCAGGTCACCAAGTGGAAAGAAAACTGAGTGGGAGAGCCCTCGGTGACATGAGCGGGAGTTAGAGTGGCTTATGTGTTGTTTGGGAGGCTAGCTGCTGCACGGTGGGCCGTATCTGGCCTCCCGGTGGGGCCCTGCTGAGCTAGAGAGAAAGAAGCAGTGCCAGGAGCCAGAGGGGCCATCTCCAAACCGGTGCGGGAGCCAGCCTGCCAACCCTGGGGTCAGAGTAGCCTGAAAGGGTCAGAATCTGTCTTTGCAAGCCAGGCCATTTTTCTGGACTTCGTGTGTGTGTGTGTGTGTGTGTGTGTGTGTGTGTATCAACATGCACATGCGTGCATGTGCTGTATTTATATCTCTTCAGTCACTTTTCCATTATTAAGACATGGAGAATCTGTTTGCAAATTCCCTCTGTTTCACTTGTTCTGAAGAGAACAAAAAGAAAAGGTTTTTTAGCACCATTTCAGCCATAGTTTCAAAGAGCTGTGCCTGGGGTTCAGCACTTATGGGGCCACTGCTGCGGGCAGTCAGAGGTGACCGATCCTCAAGGGAGCGTAACTGAGGCAAACATTTTCAGGGATATTCAGTCTCATGTACGATTTCAGTTAGTCTTTAAAAATATTTCTTCATAATTATGTTTTTTAAAGACCTTTATTTATCTGATTTTTTGGCTGTGCTGGGTCTTTGTTGTGGCGGGTGGGCTTTGCCTTGTGGTAGCTTCTCATTGTGGAGCACAGCCTCTAGGCACGCAGGCTCAGTAGTCGTGGCTCACCGACTTAGTTGCTCTTCAGCATGTGGAATCTTCCTGGACCAGGGATCGAACCCGGGTCCCCTGTATTGCAAGGCGGATCCTTAACCACTGGACCACCAAGGAGGCCCAATAATTATATATTTTTTTAATCGAAATAATTCTCATATAACAAAAAAATGACAGTTCCTGTCCCACCATTCTCTATCACCAAAAATTTTTAGCTGTTTTTTCCAGTAACTGGTTTCATTATGCCTAAGAAACACATATATATAGATATTGTTTTTAAAAGCACAAACTTCAGCAGGATGCATTTCTAAAACAGCTACATTCTTTTCCATCACCACTTGCTTGGGTCACCTCTTTGGGGATTTTCTTTTTTACCCTTTGCATTGTTAAAAGAAAATTCAGAGAGCTTTCCTGATAGGAATATTTTATTGAGGAAATTCATGAACTGGGAGACTTCACACCCGAAGTGGTTAAAAGTTTGGCTCTCAGCAGGTAATGCTCGGTTTATAAAATGTGAATTAAGGAGTATTTTTTTTATTGTGATTATATTCTCTCTAGGGTAGTAGCACTGTTTACTTTTTCTTGTGTGTAGCTAATTGTCTTAGAAGCTGTATAGTCACTCTGACATGAAAGAAACTTAAATCTTGTTTAAAACCAGAGTCAGCATTTTGAGGAAATTAGGACAGTTTAAGATTTGGTTATGTGGTTATGAGTGTTTGGTCCAGGGGTTTATTCAAAAGGTGGCCTCTGGGACTTCCCTGGTGGTCTAGTGGTTAAGACTCTGCCCTACCACTGTAGGGGGCATGGGTTCAATCCCTGGTCAGGGAACTAAGATCCCGCATGCTGAGGCCAAAAATAAAAGCAAATTGTGGTCTCCATTTTGGCTTTTTTATAGGGTGAAACCTTGAGTGGGGCCCATGACTTGTTACACTCAGGTAACAGGTAGGCCTCCAATCACTTTTTAGTCACATTTGTGCTTTCTAATTTTAATTAATAAAATGACCAATACTGTACTCTTCAAAACTGTCCTGATTAGGAGGAGAACTCTGGGAAGAGCACCAAGAATCTGTTTCCTTACCTGGACAACAGTTGCACTGGTAGAATCTGTCTCGTGTAGCTATTTTGGAACTCTGAAATCTGTCAGAGGCTTTCAGCTTACAGGGGAAGAGCTGGAAAGTAAATTGTGGTTAAGTTTGGTCAATTTCAGCTCTTAGCACAGTAGCAGCTGCCCTTCTCTCTCTCCTATCACAGCAAGCAGCTGTACTGCATGACTAGAGCAGGTTGCACAGAGTTGGCAGGAATTGGGGTGGGCCAAAAGGGCACTGTCCTCTAAATATCAGTCAGGGGTCAGTGCTCTGATCACCGACTGCTGCTTCTCATCACAGAGGTGCAGACCAAGAAGTAAGCGGCCAGTGTTGTATACCTCCCCTATTGCTGCAGATTCTTTCCCCTTTTCTTTTTCTCTTTCTCCTTTTTTTGGAAACCAGACATTAGAGACTAGGACATTCAAAACCATATAGGAGGAAAACTAAGACAGTGATTTTGCATGACTTAGGGAAGGACTTGAAAAGACCTGAGAAGACTTTAAGTTTACACCTCAGGCTGATATTTGGCACAGAGATAGCCTATAATGATTAAAAAATTAAAAAAATAATAATAATGGTAACCCAAATCAATAAAAACAGCAAACCTTGGGGACAGGGGAGAATCTTGATTTCCAGAGTTACCACATTATTAGATTCAAATGTCCAGTGTTCAACAAAAAAATCACAAGGCACACAAAGAAATAGGACAGTACGACCCATTCAGAGGAAAAAATTAAACAAAAACTGTCCCTGAAAAAGACCTGATGGCAGGTATACTAAATAAATAGTTTAAAACAACTGTCTTAAACATGCTCAGAGAACTTTAGGGAGATGTGGAGAAAGTCAGGACAGAAATGTATGGATAAAATGGAAATATCAATAGAGAGAAAACCAAAGAAGTATCCAGAAAGAAGATTGAGAGCTGAAAACTAGAACTGAAATGAAAAATTAACTAGAGGAATACAAAAACAGATTTGAGCAGGGAAAATAAAGAATCGGCAAGCTTGAGGATAGGACAATGGAAATTATGGAGCCCCTGAGACAAAAAAAGCCAAAGAAAAATGAACAGAGCCCAAGGGACATGTAGGAAACCATCAAGTGGACCAACATGCACATTGTTGGAGTCCCAGAAGGAAAAGAGAGAGAGAAAAGGAAAGAAAGAATGACTAAAATCTCCTCAGATTTGATCAGAGACATGGTGGCTCACACTGTAAAGAATCGGCCCGCAGGGTGGGAGACCTGGGTTCGATCCTTGGGTCAGGAAGATCCCCTGAAGAAGGGAATGGCAACCCACTCCAGTATCCTTGCCTGGAGAATCCCATGGACAGAGGGGCCTAGTGGGCTACTGTTCGTGGGGTTGCAAAGAGTTGTACAGGACTGAGCGACCTACACTTTCACTTTCACTTCATGAATACAAATATCCAAGAAGCTCAGTAGACTTCAGGTAAGATGAACTCATACCCACACTGAGACACACTGTAGTCAAACTTTCAAAAACAAAGAGAACGTTGAAAGCAGCAAGAGAGAAGTGAATCATCTCATACAAGGGACCTCAATAAGATTATAAACAGATTTAACTTCCAGAGGCCAGAAGGCAGTGGGCAGATATATTCAAAGTGCTAAATGAAAAAAAAAAGTCAACCGAGTCCCATATCTGGCAAAACTATCCTTCAAAAGTCAGGGTGGAATTAAGAGATGTCAAGCTAAACAAAAATTGAGGGCGCTCCTTACCACTAGATGTTCCTTGCAAGTAACACTCAGGGAGGTGTGCAAGGTGAAAGGAACGGACACTAGACAGTAACTTGAAGGCTTATGGAGAAATGAAGGTCTCAATCAAGGTAAATACACGGGCAGTTACAAAAGCTGCTGTTATCATAACAATGGTTGGTAACTGGACCTTTTGTTTCCTGCATGATTTGAGAGACGGGTACATTTAAAGGAAAAAAAAAAAAACAATTATTAATCTATAAGCTAGTATTTTCTAATTTTTGTAATTCCATATCTTATTTTCTACATAATTTAATACATTTAAAAGAATTACTAGTTTATGTTTTGGGACACATGTATATAAAGATGTAATTTTGTGACATCAGTGATGGAAAGTTGTAAAGGAGCAGTTTTTGTATACTATTGAAGTTAAGCTAAATTGAAATTAAGAGTGTTGGTACTTTAGGATGTTAAATGTAATTGCCATGTTTGTTGTTGTTGTATAGTCACTAAGTCATGTCTGGCTCTGTGATCCCATGGACTGTGGCCTGCTAGGCTCCTCTGCCTGTGGGATTTTCCCTGCAGGAATACTGGAGTAGGTTACCATCTTCTCCTCCAGGGGATTGTCCCTACCCAGGGATTGAATCCATTTCTTTTGCATTGGCAGGCTGATTCTTTACCACTGAGCCACCTGGGAATTCCTAAATGTAATTCCCATGTAACCAGAAAGAAAATAGCTATAGAATATACACAAAAGGGAATTAGAAAGGAATTTAAACGTTTTCACTACAAAAATAAACTAAACACAAAAGAAGACAGTGATGATGGAAATGAAGGGCAAAAGCCTAAGGCATATGGAAAACAAATAGCAAAATGACAGTCATAAGTCCCTTCTTATCAGTAATTACTTTAATTGTAAATGGGTTAAACACTCCAATCAAAAAACATTGTAGAACAGATGAAAACACATGATCCAACTATTTGCTGTCCATAGGAAACTAATTTTGTACCCAAAGACACAAATAGATTAAAAGTGAAAGCATGGAAAACAATATTCCATGCAAATAGTAATCAAAAGAGAACAAGAGTTGGCTATACAAGTATCAGAAAAAATAGACTTTAAATCAAAAAAATGTATAAGAGACACAGATATTATATATTTATAAAAGTTTCAATATAGAAAGAAGATATAAAATTATATATATAAACCTAATGACAGACTCTCAAAATTTGTGAAGCAAAAATTGCTAGAGTTGAAGGAAGTAAACAGTTCTATGATAATAGTTACAGACTTCAGTATCCCAGTCACAATAATGAGTAGAAAAACCAAAGAGAAGATAAAGAAATAGAGTACTTAGACAATAACCAACTAGATCTAATAGATATCTACTAGATACAGCACTCTACCAAAAAGTAGCAATATTCACATTCTTCGCATATGCACGTGAGGCATTAGATTATGTTTGGTAACAAATTAAGCCTCAATAGATTAAAAAAAAAATAGATATTAAACAGTATCTTCTCCAAATATAATGGGATGAGGTTAGAAATCAATAACAAAGAAAACTGGAAAATTCACAAAATTGTGGAAATTAAGCAATTTTAAACAACCAATGGATTAAGGAAGAGAATCACAAGAGAAATTAGAAGATACTTAAAGATGAGTGAAAACAAAAACAACATATCATTTTGATGTGGGATAGAATAAGTGGTGCTAAGGGGGATATTTATAGCTATAAATGCTTCCATTAAAAACAAGAAAGATCTTAAATCAACAACCTAACTTTACAACTTAAGGAACTAGGAAAAGAAGAATAAACTAGACCCAAAGCTGACAGAGGGAAGCAAATGATAAGGGTTAGAGCAGACATAAATAGACAATAGAAAAACAATAGAGAAAAATCAGTGGAAACAAACGTTGGTTCTTTGCAAAGATCAACAAAATTGACAAACCTTTACCTACATAGACTAAGAGGCACAAGCAACAGAGAAAAAAATAGACAAGTTGGGCTTTACGAAAACTGTAAAATTTTGTGCATCAAAGGACATATAACCCAGGAATTGTCTAGTGGTCCAGTGGTTAAGACTTTGTGCTCTCACTTTAGAGGGCCTGAGTTCAATCCCTGGTTGGGGAACTAAGATCCCACAAGCCATGTGGCATGGCCAGAAAAAGGAAAAACAAACAAACAAACAAACAACACATAAACCTAATACAAAGTCAGCACACACAATGGGAGAAAATATTAGCAAACCATATATCAGATTAGGGGTTAATACCAGACTATACAGAGACCTCCTAAAACTCAACAGCAATAAACCTGATTAAAAATGGATACAGAACTTGAATAGGCATTTCTTCAAAGAAGATGTACAAATGGCCAGTAAACACATGAAAAGATAATATCACTCATCATTAGGGAAACATAGATCAATGCTACAATGAGATACCACCTCACACCCATTAGGATGGCTACTATCAAAAAAATGGAAAACAAGTACTGATGAAGTTGTGAAGAAATTAGAATCCTTATGCCTTGTTGGTGGGAATATATAATGGTACTGTCACTGTGGGAAACAATATGGCAGTTCCTCAAAGAGCTAAAGAATTATGTGTGTATGTGTCAGTTGCTCAGTTGTGTCTGACTCTGCGACCCCCATGGACTGTAGCCCACCAGGCTCCTCTGTCCAAGGGATTCGCCAGGCAAGAGTACTGGAGTGGGTTGCCATTTCCTTCTCCAAGAATTATCCTACGACCCAGCAATTCTACTTCTGGGTATATATCCAAAATAATTGAAAGCAAGGTTTAAACAGAATAGCAGCAATATTTTCAGAATATTCTGAAAACAGAATAGCAGCATTATTCACGATAGCTAAAGTGTGGAAGGAACCCAAATGTCCATGGATGGATGAATGGATGAGCAAATGTAACCTATACATACAATGGAATATTATTCAGCCTTGAAATGGAAGGAAATTCTGACACATGTCAAAACATCGATGAACCTTGAGGACATGCTAGGTGAAATAAGCCAGTCACAAAATGATAAAAACTATGATTCTGTTTACAGTAAATAATCTGAAAAAGTACTTAGAATGGTCAAATTCAGAGAGGCAGGGACTTCCCTGGTGGTCCAGTGGTTAAGAATCTACCTTCCAGTTTAAGTGATGCAGGTGTGATGCCTGGTCAGGGATCTTAAGATTCCACCTGCCTTGGTGCAGCTAGGCCCATGGGTCAGTTTATGTCTTCAGTTTTTTCTAGGCCGGGGTTCCTGAGTAGTCCCACAACTCCAGGAAATGCAGGTCATATGTCATTTCCATTAGGCAGAGGAAAGAAGCCACCCCACTCTACCCTTCCCCATGGTAGTATGGGGGACTCACAGTACACCCAACAGCTCTTTCCAGAAACATCTCTAATACCCACCTCCCTGACCTCTTCAAGTCCAGTGTTCTGACTCCCTCTTGGTGGCGGAGCTTTGGGTTACAGCCCAGTGTTTCAGCCATTCTTTCCAAGTAGGGCTTCGGTGGTCTAGCTTTGGAATGGGGAAAGAGTTGGCTCCTATTTTGAGGGGGCCTTTAAAACAGGCAGACAGAACCACACTTTAATATCCTGTTGCATATATTTATTGCTATTCCTGATTTATTGATTTTAGATATTATCTATTGATTCCTACTGTGGAGGATGAAGATATGGCCCTCTTACATCACCCCAGACCCCCACTTCTCTTCCTTCCATCCTCTCAGAACAGGTATATCATACTTTTTTGGTTAATTCAATGTGAATTATTTGCCTAATTATGTATTATTTACTTTTAATCAAAGTGACATATGATGATGTTTCCTCTGCTGTAAGATTCCCCCCCCCCCACCCCGGAATTGAATTTTTTCTTATTTTTTATTTTGTTAGTTTTCTGTGCTATCACCACTTCTTCTCAAGTTCTCCCTGGAATTATACAACTCCTCAAAGAGTTTCTTCCACATGATCGAACATCCCGTGACTTATCTCACTTTTTTTCTGGAGATGTCTATCACTGAGTCTTCCGTCCCTCTGCTCTGCCTAAGCTAGTTATTCTTTAGGCCTGCTGCATATCCGTGGCCTTGGACTTTCTTTTGTCTGTCCCCTATTTCCCAGATCTATTGTTTCTTTTAGGTTTACATCTTCATTTTATTGGAGCACATCCTTCAGTAACTTTCTAAGAAAGGGTTCATGGGAGGAAATATTTTAGAGTATGTATGTCTAAAAATGCCCTTATTCTGCTCTCACAATTGATAACTTGGTTTGGGTATAGAGTTCCAGGTTGGATTTGATTATCTTCAGAATTTTGAAAGCACTGCTTTTAGGTTTTATAGGTCCTGTTGAGAAGTCTAATTACATTTTTATTCCTAAATCTTTGAACACAGCCTGTTTTTCCACTCTTAAAGGTTTTAAGATCTGTCCCAGTGTTTTGAAGTACTTAGTGCTTAATGATATAAATGTTTTTTCATCATCTTTTGTTCTAGGTATCTGGTGCTTCCCTTCCACGTGGAAACATACTTTCCAGTTTGAGGAAACATTTTTGTATTATTTCTTCCTTCCTATTTTTTATTTCTCCCAAGTCCTATTAGTTAGATATTAGACTTTCTAAATCAAGTCCCTGGTTTTGTTTTACTTTTTACTTTTTTTCCTGTTTTCTGCTTCTGTGTTTTTTCTTCGACTTTCCTAGAGATTTCCTCCATTTTATTTTCTAACAATTCTATTTAATTTTTAAAAATTTCTTCTATCATATTTTTAATCTCAGAGTCTTCATTGCTCTTTTCATGGATAACTATTATGACTTTTCTTGGTGGGAATATTCTCCTTTTTAGGGGAGGGATTGAAATTTTGTTTTGCTTCTATCTCTAGTTCCTTCCATTCTTTTTCCTTCTTGTTTCATGTTCACGGTTTGTCTTGGATAAATATCTTTAGGTTCATTCATATTTAAGAATAAAGCCTTAAAAACTGACTGGAATCTCTGTGTGCATGGTTGGGACTCAAGGGGTAGGTTATGAAAGGTTGCTGCTAAGCCGTGAAAGATGCTGGATTCTTGGCCTCCGGAGGAGAGGAATTCAGTCCAGGGCCAGTGATGAGGCTTAATTGCTCAGAGCTTTTGTGTAATAAAGTTTTATTAAAGTATAAAAGAGATAGAGAAAGCTTCTGACATGGACATCAGAAGGGAGCAGAGTGCCCACCTGCTAGTCTTTTGCAAGCTGTTTTATGTCTGTTAGAAAGCTATTAAACAGATAAGAGAGACACCGCAAGGCTGAGGGAGTTTCACCAGGCCCCTCTTCCACAATATGCATTTTTGAGATAGGATGGCCCCCAGCCATAAAACAATTGATATGAAATCAGCCCAAGGTTTGAGAAAAGAAAAAAGTTAGTCTTAGGTGGAACCATTTTGAAGAAAGGCAAATTCCAAAGCCAATACATAGTTTCATTAACATAGCTTAAGAAAAATATTTCCATAAGAAAAATGCATTGGTTAGCTCAAGGTTTGAGAAAAGTTAAGTTCAGGTGGAACCAGGTGTCGTCATGGCAACACAGAATTTTAAGAAAGACCGCCTTTTAATTTTGTATAGAGAAGGAAAAATCTGACCCTTGTAGTTTGTTTCCTCCTGCCGCTTAAGGGAGAGATAAGAAATGTCTGACACTTGCAGCCTATTTGCTCCATTTGGAGACCCCTGGCCTTCCTGCCTGTTAACCTCTCAGTTACATTCACTGTAGGGTGACCATCTGTGAACCTGGATGTTTCACTGAAACACCTTCCAAAGGCTGGATCCGTAGGTATTTTGGTGAGGGGGGCTGGGGAGGGGCAGGTCTGTTTCTCTAAAGAAAACTTGTAGTCTCCTGCATGGCTGTATGCCAAGCTGGTGTTCCTGAGCCCTGGAATACAACTTCTGGTCTGTAGGCTGTCTTCATCTATTTGCATTGCAGTGCTTCTCCTTCATCTTTCACTCACCCCACCATCCCAGGGCCTAGAACCTTTCTGGTTAAGTTTTTCTGTGGACTAATCTCTCTTCTCCTCCCCGAGGGAGGGTGGTGGTATTTTCCAGTTTCCTGGACTAGGTGAGAGGAGCTGGACTTGAACAGGTCTCTTCTTGGCCACCACCTTTTGCTGCTCCTGGTGCCTCCAGGTCCTGGCTCTTGTGGGGACTCTGAGGTCAGCCTCACTTTTTTCTCCTTGTTACCCCCTCTGCTGGCGTTTGGTGTTCAGCTCTGTCAGTTCTTCTCTTTTATCTCCTTTCCTTCTAAAGATGCATTAACATTTCTAGTGCAGTGTCTCTCTTGGGCTATTGCTTCTTTTTACTGTTATTATTCCTTTGCCCTCATTTAAGAGATGTTTTAAGAAGGATATGTGTTCAGTCTACCACAGATTAATAATCTATTATATTTTCATTAGTAATAATATGTGGGTACACACACACACACACGAACATATAAATATATCCCAATGATCTGAAGATGAATAGTGAAAATAGTCTCCCTTTACCTTGTTCTTCAGTCCCTCAACAGAAGTGCCCACAGTTACCAGTTGCTTGCATATGTCTTTCCAAAAAAGTTTATACACCCATTCACATTGATACATAAAAAGCATGTAAGTAGAGATGATGAATTTTATTTTAAATCAAGAGAGAAATTTTTTCACACACCCCTGAAGACTATTTATGTTTTCAGTAAAGGGCAGTGCTTAACCCAAAGACATGAGTCTCTTTGAGGCGGATTTCAGGGCCCACTGCTGGTGTAGACACAGCGTTAGGGGCCTTTCAAGTGCCCCGTGTAGTAGCCACCTGCACCAAGGCCAGCCATGGGTGTCTCTGAGAAGCACGTACAGGGGACAGTTGTTGGTGACCCTCTCCCACTTCTTGTGTGACTTTATCTTCCCTGTCTTCTTTATTTTTGGCCTCTGTATTTCTTCCTGTTTTCACCCTTTCCCCTGTAGATGTATGCAGCTGACTCATGGCTTCCATGTCTGGCCCATGGAGCTAAGGGATACCCCTAATCTGGCTGCCTTTTTTGGGTTTTAAGAATCAATTGGAACCCTAGACAGGTATGCTTTCATCGCACCCCTAGTTGAATAGATTTTATCAGGAAATACACCCGAGGCCTCCCCAGGTCTTTTGCGTGGGTTGCTTGACTTGATAGTCCAGGGCCGTGACGTCACTATGACTCTTTGTCCCTGAAACAGGGCCTGCTGCTGCCAAACCAGACCTAATCTCAAAACTGGAGCGGAGAGCTGCACCCTGGATCAGGGACCCACATGGGCCAAAGTGGGGGAAAGGCCGTCCTCCTCCAGGTGGGTCTTGATCTACCAGGCACTTGAATTGTCTGTCCGGGGGCCAGGCAGCTACAGCACGTCACACAGTGTCAGTTCAGCCACACTCGTGTGACTCTATTGTGCATGGGGCCCTGTGTTAGGCCCTGGGTAGAAAAACATGAATATGAAACTAACCCTGCCTTCAGAGCATAGAATAGTCTGAGAAACTGGGACTGTTTGGGAAAAGTAAGGAGCTTCGATGAGTGGAGGTGAAACCAGGATGGTGTGGTAGAGCTGATGGGGGAGATACGTGGTGGACACTGGTCATGAGGAGCCATGTGACCCACAGGCCGTGAGCCTCGCCTCCCTCCCCCTGCTCCTCTGTGTTTAGCGTCAACACTGCTGGTCTGTGGGAGTCAGCAGGTCTGCATATGTCTGTCAGTAACTTATTGGCCCCTAGCTACTGTGTCGGAGAAGGCAATGGAACCCCATTCCAGTACTCTTGCCTGGAAAATCCCATGGACGGAGGAGCCTGGTAGGCTGCAGTCCATGGGGTCGCTAAGAGTTGGACCGACTGAGCGACTTCACTTTCACTTTTCACTTTCATGCATTGGAGAAGGAAATGGCAACCCACTCCAGTGTTCTTGCCTGGAGAATCCCAGGGACGGCAGAGCCTGGTGGGCTGCCGTCTATGTGGTCACACAGAGTCGGACACGACTGAAGTGACTTAGCAGCAGCAGCTACTGTGTAAACCTCCATGCCCCCTTTGTTTCTCAGGCTAATAAGACTTATGGATGTTTGCCCTCATTTCTTTATGGTGCCTCGAAAGAGGATTAAGACCATCCAACAGCATCTACGGCCAAGGTGGTTAATTAAGCTTATGAGCATCTGATGTCACTTGATCCCAGGGTAGCTGTGTGGGTAGAGAAGGGGTGGCTGGCTGAAGCAACCATGAGGATTAGCACATAACCCATGGGGAGCCAGACTGACTTTCAGAGAAAATAATGGGAAAGGGTTTCAAGAGAAGCCACTCCTGGGAAGATCCCCTGGAGAAGGGGACAGCTACCCACTCCAGTATTCTGGCCTGGAGAATTCCATGGACTGTATAGTCCATGGGGTTGCAAAGAGTCCAACACGACTGAGCAACTTTTCACTTTTCACTTTCTGATTTCTAGAAAGGTGGAGCCCATCCATCTTCTCTACTTTGCATAAGGGGTACTTACTGAATTGGGGTGTCTTAGCTGATAGGAGGCTGCAGAGTCCTGGGCAGCAAAACCAAGCACAGTCTGATTTGCCCCAAAGGGAAAAAGAAGATGGTGGCCGTTAGAGAGGCACACACACAGGCCTCAGCTGTAGAGTCCTCGTGGCTTCCAGTTCCTTCTGTGGAGACGTGTACCTCCTACTGCAGGCCCCGCCTTTGTGAACTGGAGGCAGATGGACAGGCGAAAATCAAGAGGACTTACAGACCCCGCTCAATTCAGAGGTCGTGGTTTGGGCAGTTCCCGTGGTTAGTGATGGATCCCAAAGAGACCAAGCTTTTCTGCTCAGCTTGCAAAGAAAGGCCTAGTCTCCATGACAGATCATCCCGGCTGGTCCGCGGCTACACGGGCCCTTTCAAAGTGGAGACTTTAAAGTACCATGAAGTCAGCAAAGCACACAAGCTCTGTGTCAACACCGTGGAAGTCAGGGAGGACGCCCCACAGGCCGCCGCAGTCCCCGAGATCTCCAGTGACCTGATGGCCAACATGGAGCACTTTTTCCATGCCGCCTACTCGATCGCGTACCACTCGAGGCCCCTGAACGACTTCGAGAAGATCCTGCAGCTCCTCCAGAGCACGGGGACCATGATTTTGGGCAAGTACCGAAACCGTACCGCCTGCACGCAGTTCATCAAGCACATCTCCGAGACTCTGAAGAAGGAGATCTTGGAGGACGTGCGCAACTCCCCGTGCCTGAGCGTGCTGCTGGACGGCGCCACGGACGCCTCCGACCAGTCCTGCGTGGGCATCTACCTGCGCTACTTAAAGGGGACGGAGATGAAGGAGTCTTACCTCACGCTGGCCCCCCTCCACAGCGAGACGGCCGACGGATACTTCGAGACCATCATCTCGGCTCTGGACGAGCTGGACATCCCCTTCCGGAAGCCGGGCTGGGTGGTGGGCCTGGGAACTGACGGCTCCGCCCCGCTGCGCTGCGGGGGCGGCCTGGTGGAGAAGCTCCAGGAGATCCTGCCCCGGCTGCTGCCAGTGCACTGCGTGGCCCACCGGCTCCCCCTGGCCGTGGTCGACGCCTGCGGGGGCATTGGCCTGGTCAAGAAGTGTGACCGGCACATCCGAACCGTCTTCAAGTTCTACCAGTCCTCCAACAAGAGGCTGAATGAGCTGCAGGAAGGCGCGGCTCCCCTGGAGCAGGAAATGGTCCGCCTGAAGGACCTGAATGCAGTCAGGTGGGTAGCCAGCGAGAGGCGCACGCTGAACGCGCTCACCCTGAGCTGGCCCGCCCTGGCCAGGCACCTCCAGAGCGTGGCGGACGCGGGTGGGCAGGTTGGGCACAGGGCCCAAGGCATGCTGAAGCTGATGAAGGGCTTCCATTTCCTCAAGTTCTGCCACTTCCTCTTGGACTTCCTGAGCCTCTACCGGCCTTTGTCCGAGGTATGCCAGAAGGAGATCGTGCTGATCACCGAGGTGAACGCCACGCTGGGGCGGGCCTACGTGGCACTGGAGACCCTCCGTCACCGGGCAGGCCCCAAAGAGGAAGAGTTCAATGCTGGCTTCAGGGACGGGCGGCTCCACGGCATCGTGCTGGAGAGGACTGAGACGTCAGAACAGTGGTTCCAGGCAGACAGGGAGAGAGTGGTCCTGACGGGGATCGAATACCTCCAGCGGAGGTTTGACGCTGACCGTCCCCCGCAGCTCAGGAACATGGAGGTGTTTGACACCAAGGCCTGGCCAAGTGGGATGGCCCTGGCCAGTTTCGGGAATGACGACATCCTGACCCTGGCCAGGTATTTTGAGCTCTCACTACCCCCAGGATACAGCGAGGAGGCTCTGCTGGAGGAGTGGCTGGGCCTGAAGGCCATGGCCCAGAACCTGCCCTTCTCCATGCTGTGCAAGCACGCGCTGGCCCAGCACCGCCGCTTCCCCCTGCTCAGCCGGCTCCTGGCCCTGGTGGTCTGCGTGCCTGTCTCCACCTCCTGCTGTGAGCGCGGATTCAGTGCCATGAACCGGATCAGGACCGAAGAGAGGACCAAGCTCTCCAATGAAGTGATCAACATGCTTATGATGACGGCCGTGAATGGTGTGGCGGTCACAGAGTATGACCCCCAGCCGGCCATCCAGCACTGGTACCTGACCTCCTCAGGCCGGCGGTTCAGCCACGTCTACACCTGTGCCCCGGTGCCGCCCCGCTCCCACGCAAGTAAGTATGCACAGCAGAGCTCCTAGACGCAGGGACACTAAAGAGGAGAACCTCAGCTTCCCAGGCCCGCCCTGAGCTGACAGCCTGGTAGATTCCGCTCAAGTCAGCCGTCACCACAGATTTGCTCTAAGGGGTCACGTGCTTAACTGTTTGCTAGACCGGTGGGTGCTCAGGACAGGTCACCTTTATAATTCAGCTAGACAGGCTGGGCGCCCACACTGCAGGCTGCAGGGCGCAGCACTAAGAGCAGGAAGTTCCAGAGCCAGGCTGCCCATGTTCAAGTTCTAGTCGTGCCGCTAACTAGCATGTGACCTCGGGCAACTTAATCTCTCTGTACTTTGGTTTTTCATCTGCAAAGTGAATTAATGACTCTGGGAGATGGGAAGGGACAGGGAAGCCTAGAGTGCTGCAGTCCATGGGGTTGGGAAGAGTTGTTTACAACTTGGTGACTGAACAACAACAACAAAGGTGCTTAGAACAGTGTCTGGCGAGTAATACCCATGGTGTCCGTTAAAGGTTCAGCTATGACCAGGACTAACTCGAGGACTGGATGAGTGAGGGCAGGGACACCACCTTGTCATGGGCTGTGGGGACCCTGTTTGCAGCAGGAAGAGGTCAGTGCAGGTCAGAGGGGCTGTGAGGACCATGCTACGTGGAGGAGAAGGTTAGGGGTTTCAGGCAGGGGAGGGGTCCATGAGGAGAGCCTCTCAACTCGCTTGGAGGGCTGGGCCGGGACTAGGTTTGAGGGAAGTGATATTATCTTGGAGACCCAGTTACTGAAAGTCTTAAGCAAGAAATTTTCCTCTTTTCAAGTGTTCACTGAACAAAGAAAACCAGAGCTTCTCCAGGCTGTGCACGGGTCTCCGTCCTGTTGCTTCCACTCTCATTCTGTCTCGGGGTCTGTGGTCATCAGCAGTGGGCTGGCCTCAGGGCTGACAGGCTCCGTGGGGAGCAGGGTGGCCCTGGGCCTGCTGCTGGGTGGTGGGTGCAGGGAGGTGGGTGGCAGAAATGGGGAGAAGGAAAGAGGGTGCTTCTGAGATAGGGTCCTTCACCCAGCATCTGTTGAACGAGTTGCTCTTTGAGCCTGGCCCCCGGGGGTGGAGGAGAAGGTGCCCTCATCCATGCCCTTCTGCAGGTAGTAATCACAGGGCAATGGGACTATACCTCTGAAGCAAACAGAGAACCCAGCCAGATTTTATATAACAAAGCCTTCCTCCCCAGGCAGTTTCTCAGCCTTGGCACTGTGGACATTCGGGGCCAGATAGTTTTTTGTTGTGGGGGCCCGTCCTGTGCTCAGCCAACCCCGGCTTGCCCACTGCACACCCAGTGGTTACCAGCAGCACCTTCCCAGTTGTAGGAATCGGAAACGTCTCCCTCCAGACTCTGCCTAGGGTCCCCTGGGGGCAGAATCGCCCCGTGAGCTCTGCTGCCCTCGGGTGGAAGAGTCCGCCGAGTGGGACTCACTTGAGCCCCAGAGAGCAGTCCTTGTCCGCCTCCAGTCTGTTCTGCCGGGGGTTACTCTCCCAGCCTCCCTTGGGTGCAGCTGGATGTGAGGGGGATGGATGATCACCTGAACTGTTCTCTCCTGTTCACTGTGGCTTCTCTTTCCTCCCACACGAGGGGCAGGGCTCAGGAAGAAGACTGGCACGCTCTGCAGGGAGGAGCCCACTGCCTGGAAGCCGCCCGGCCCGTCCTGCAGGGAACCGGTGGAGGTCCTGACGGCCTGCGTCCTGGAGCCTCCTGAGAGGCTCCCGTGTCCCCTCCTTGGCCAGGAGGCCCCAGGCTGTCCTGCTAAAGCACTCCTGTAGTAGGAGCAGGAATCTGAGGGGTTCATTCCTTGGAGCCCCATGCTGCCCTGGCCTTGTGATCGTGGTGACAGGCCCTGGGATTCAAGGCCACCCGAGTCTTCACTGGGTGGGACGCTAAGCACTGGGAGGTGGGCAGTGACAAGGCAGTTAAAGCCACACCCCGGGGAGGCCGGGGGTTAGGAGGTGCACGGCCTGTTTCCCGGGGCCCTTCTCCAGGCCCAGGGGGACCTCACAGCACTTAAATTTGCATAGAGATTCTATCTCAAGCTCATTTTCAAGATGCTTCAGTACGTAATCCCATCATGAAACCCTCAGCTTCTGGTGGCAAGAAGACTTTGCTGAAGTGGGAATGACAGCTGGGGGAAGGGCTTGAAGGAGCACTCCGGCCCCTGGGTAGTTGGGGAGCATCCAGGGGGCCACGCACAGCCTGAGGCATGAGGTGAGGGCAGAGGGTGAGCAGGACTGGGGCCAGCCTGGCTCTGGGCTCTGTCCCCCTGGCTCCATAGCAGAAGCAGGGAAGTCTCAACACACGGGAGACCTGCCTCAGAGGCTGTCTTTGCCTCATCGCGGGGCCTGCCTCTAGGATGCAGCAAGCAGAATCCCTGCACCCTGAGCAACCAACAGCTCCTAGACGGGAGGAGTGTCTCCCTGGAGGGGCCCGGTGCTTCCCACCAGTCCAGCCTCTATGTCATGCCGAGCTCTGGATTTCTGCGGAGCAGAGCGTAAGGATGAGTTTGCACTTGGGGGGCTTGGGATCCAGCCCCAGCTCTGCTTCAGGCAGTGGGTCAACCGTGATGGCCCCTTCCCTGTCTCCTGTGCCTTCACGTCCCTCTATGTGAAACGGCAGCAGAGAAGCCAAGTGCCTGTTAGTGCCCGGCCTCCACGGGACTGCTGGCTGACAGCTCCTCTGCGGGCAAAGACGGGCCCCAGGAGGCAGAGTGGACTTGGCTGTCATCAGCTCTTGTCCCTGTCCCTTGCTACCGATGTCCTTATTGTGGGAGGAGGTGCCCTCAGCATAATGGTCTAGTCCATTCTTCCCAGAGGTGCTCTGGGGACCAGCCTGGGAATCAATAGGGGTGTTGGTTTAAATGTTTCAATGCAGACCCACCTGATCAGCTCCCTGGGACTGTTTCCCACAGACCCCCAGGAACTTTGCGGGCTCACTGAAGCCTGAGAAGACCACCCCGGCAGCACAGAGGGTGTCCCACACGATTTGGTTCCCCTTGCCTCTCCCCGTCTCCGTTTCCACCAGGAAGTAGGGTATGTTTCCTTCCAGGGCAGCTGCTCTGGGGAGGCCTAGGCTGCTTGACTGGCCGAGTATGACGTGGTGTCTGCCTCCCGCCTTCCTTCCCACAGGTGGGAAACCAGGGGAGCTTGGAGGGAAGGCTTCTGCCTTTCTCTGGCTTTAGACAGGCAAGATGTAGCGTTCCATCCTGGCTTGCTGCTGGGCCCCAGGTGGGGTCCCTGCTCTGTGCTTCAGGCCCAAGCAGTCTGACCCTTGAGCAGACCCCGGAAGGGTGCTGAGAGCCCCTGAGATGTTGGTACCAAGTGCCTCATGGGCAGAACCTATGGTTCCCAGTGTTCCTGACTCTGCCTTACTGCCATCACTTTCCTGTTTTCTTCAGCTTTGAGCCAAGAATTTTGTTCTCGCTTCCTGCCTTTTAACCTTTGGCACTGTCTCCAGCGCTGTGTCCTGGGGGCTGAGGTGTACCATGGGCCTTTGAAGCTCTGGCCCGGCCACTGTCCACACAGCCAAGATGGAGCCCAGGCCTCCCGACCCATTCACATGGGGCTCTACAGGGAGTTGAGGAATCCGCCCTCGGCCAGTGGAAGAGAGACGGGTCCTTTCAAATGGGGGTTTTATAGCTCCCACCATTGGGATTCCCATTGAGTGACATTCCCGCAGCATCCTCCCCGTGGCAGCTGCCATTCTTTAAGACTCCTCAGAGCAAGAGACTAGTCCTGCCAGCACCACTGTGCGTTAGCCCCACTGCACAAACCCCACGTGAGGCGGAGGCCCACCAGAGCTGCCCCTGCCCCTCCACACCTGTGCTCTCAGGAAGCCTCCAGTGCCAGCTGTGAGAAACTTGGGCCCCTTGGGCAGGGGGACTACTGAAAATGCTGTTTATCATGGGAAGTTACGCTGCCCAGTTTCTCAAGGAGCACAGCCATGCTCTGGCTCCCGTCTGTTAGCTCATGGAAAAGAGGACGCTGGCCATTTTGGGGAGGACCCCAGGGCCGAAGCATGGCGAGACCCCCCCCCCCCAACCCCTACCCTTGCCCAGGCTGGCTCCTGCGTTTTGTTTCAAGAGTCTGGCAGCCTTTCAGACCCCAGGGCCTGGAGACCCCACTGTTGGAGAGCCTGCCTACTTTTTCCTGGAGAAAACAAGCTGAAGGGCGCTGGGAATGGAAGGAGCGAGCGCTCTGTCTTTGGCCAGAGCCCTTGCCCTGCCTCCACTCTCGTTCCCCGCCTGTGGTGTCCATAGCGATGCCGAGAGGGCTGACAAGCTCAGTGACCAGCGGTATAACCGACAACGTGAGTGCAATAGCCATAGAGACCAGGTAGGAGGTGGGGGCCGGCCCCCGCCCTCGCCAGACGCGGAGGAGGTCAGCTCCTCCAGACCTTTTCCTTCCCTCAAACCCACGTTCAGTTCCTAGGGTGCTAAGGACCAGGTGATGATGGGCCTGTTCCCTCCATCCAGGGGTCCGTCTGCCGAGGTCCACTTCTCTGGTTTCAAAGATGTGCAAAACACGGTTTAAGAAAACCATGTTCGATTCTCAACCTTTGTGCTATCCGAATAAAGCGTAGCTTTTCCCCATATGTGTCTCTATCCCATAAATCCTATAGGAAACCGGCTGGGCGGATCAAAGTCCCCCTCCGTCCAGAGTGTCTAGCTGCCGCGCATGCGCGAGCGGGGCGGCAGAAAGCGCTCTCTCGGGGCGGCGGGGTCCTGCTGCGCATGCTCGGAGTCCCCTGCCCGGCCGTGACAGGTACCCAGCGGAGCATCCGCAGCTCTGACCCGCATCCCGCGCCTGGCCATGACGGCGCACTCCTTCGCCCTCCCGGTCGTCATCTTCACCACGTTCTGGGGCCTCATCGGCATCGCTGGGCCCTGGTTCGTGCCCAAAGGACCCAACCGCGGGTAAGGATCGCGCGCGGCCCAGCCTCCTTGGGGACCCCTCTGCGCCTGGGCCCACCCCTCCTCCAGCGCGAGGCGGCAGCGGGGCAGTGGGCACTGGTCCCGGCGCGCAGCGCCCCAGTCCTCCTCCCGGGTCCGCGCTGGGCCGCGTACAACCGGGAACAGGCGGGCTGTCGGGTCCAAAGGGCAGAGAAGGTCGTGCTGTCGAAAGGAGGAGACAGCTACGCCCGCGCCGCTCCCTGCCCCCGCGCCTGGGAAGGTAAAGTCTGGTGAGCCACTGATGCAGCTTGTCCATTCCTGCCCAGCTGTGACCTTGAGCGTCCCTCACCCCTTCAAGCCTCACTTTCTTCTTGGGTCACTGGGGGTGATGATGACTCCTGCCTTTTAAGGCTGCTCTGAGGATTACACAAAATAATGTATATAAAACTGTTAGTTGTGCGTGGCACATGCTGTATGGAATAATTTTTAGCCAGTGTCAGTATTTCTTGGGGGCTCCCAGCAGGTTTCTATACCTGTTGCACCACTCACAGGTTTCTGCTTCATAGTCTCTTCAGCAGTGATGGGCCCTCACCCTTTGATGACAAGTTCCTCAAGGTGGAAGACTGCCTTTTTACCACTGTAGACCCCAGTGCCCAGCTCGGGACTGGCCCATGGTGCTTGGTAATGTTGAGAGAATGGATCAGATGCTGATGTCTCTGGCAGCAACCTCAAGCAGAGGTCATAGGGCCTGGTTTGGGTTAGGGTTAGCTTCAGCTGGAGGCTGCATATGGATGTTGCCTCTGTTTTTCAAAATTCTCAGGGCTGAGGTCCCATGGCCTCACCTTGTAAACCATTTTAGCGCATCAACTCTCCTACACACTGGTGAGTTTTTTCTTCTAACTGAAGTCTCTCCTGCTGCATTTAAAGCCTCTGTTTCCAGTCTTGGAGTGGGACTCAAGGCAACAAGTCCCTATTCTCAGTGTAACTGCTTACTCTGCCTCAGAGATGACCCTCGGTCTCCTTGCTTCTTGCTCTGTCTTCTGTCTTCCTTCCCTTTGCCCAGTGAATTTTGGATCCCAGAGACCACTCCACGGTGGGTGGCTGCAAACGCAGCTGTGTGCAGTGTTGTTCTCCAACATGACTCCTCTACGATGGAGAAACAGTGGGTGATGGAGAACGGAGATAGGTGAAGGGAAAGATGGATAATGTAAGTTGGATGTGGTCGAGGTTGGCTTCCCCAAGAGGTGACACTTGGAGTTTTTCTTTTCCATCTAGCAATTCTTACCCCGGAAGATCTCAGCCTCCTTGTGTTCAGGTGGCATCAAGAAGGCCAGAGGGAAAGGGGTTGGCACCAGGAGCTCTTTCTCTGGCCTTGGCCAGGCCTCCTGAGGGTGCTGCTTCCATCCATCCTGATCTGACATCCTCTTCCATTGCAGGGTGATCATCACCATGCTGGTGGCCACTGCTGTCTGCTGTTACCTCTTGTAAGTACTGCTCTCCCAGCTCCTAGTCCACGGGGGCCCTTGTCCTCCCTTCTTTCCTCCTCTCCCAGCCCTGCTCTCACCTCTGTCCTGGTACCTACACATTTAGCTCTTGAAAGGCTGAGTCTGTAAACCACAGAAGAAGAGGGGTTTGGAGTAGCAAAGACAGCGACGGGCTGGGAGTTATGAACTCTGGGTTCTGGTTCTGAGTGTATCATCTGGACAAGCTCTGGCATGTCCATGGGCTGTGGTTGTCTCATCTGTGACACGAGTGAGTGGGGCCCGCTCGGTGCCTGTTGTCCCCGATGGGCATCAGAATCCCCTGGAGAGATTGTAAAACACAGGTTTCAGGGTTCCACCTTGGACTCACTACATCATAGTTCTCACAGTCTGCACGTGGGAATCTGTATTTTTATTTAAAATTTATTTATTTGTCTGCATCAGGTCTTAGTTGCAGCACACAGGGTCTTTTGTTGCGGCATGAGGGGATTAGTTGCCCCACATGTGGGATTTTAGTTCCCCAACCAGGGATTGAACTCACATCCCTAGCACTGGAAGGCAGATTCTTAACCAGTGGACCACCAGGGAAGTCCCTCCAGGAATCTGTACTTTTAATGCATGCCCCTGAGTGCTTGTGATGCTGACTATTTAGAACCACTGGGTAAACAGTGGTCTTCAAACTTGGCTAAGTCAGTACATATAGAATACTGTCCTATATTCCAAGTCCTGGGATACAGAACACATACCAAGAGATGTGAGTGCCTGGACCATGTGAGGGGGTCAATTTCCATGTCAGTAGGGTCTAGGTGTTCTCTTTCTATAAGTGCCTTTCATGGTAGCCCCTCCCCTTTTACAAAAGAGACACTCCACCATTGCTCCCCGGTTCTATGTCAGCCTGCTCCATGTTTAAATCTCCCTGGCTGCCAAACTGACGAATAAGTCCAAGCTCTGGTTTTGAGGGAGGCCTCTCTCATGAGCAGTTGGTGGTGGCGGTTTACTCGCTCAGTCCTGTCGGACTCTTGCGACCCCATGGACTTAGCCCACCAGGCTCCTCTGTCCATGGGATTCTCCAGGTATTTAAGCCATCTTAAGTCGGAATGGCTTCCCTCTGTGCCCCTGGGGGCCGTCTTACCTCTTCTCTAACACCCTGAGTCCAGCCCCAACACAGGGATCTTATAAATCTACAAAACAAGTCACCAAACCTAAACCCAAACCCACGTGCCCTGACTGAGCCCCGGAGCTGGCTGCAGTGCGGATGTCTCCAAGGGACCCTTCCCTCTGGAAGCCAGACCATCCATGCGCTGGGTGGGTCATGTGACCACTGGCGTGACGCACAGCGGAGTTCCCGGTGCCCCGGGCTCACCGGCGCTGTGCTGTCCCTGGCAGCTGGCTCATCGCCATCTTGGCTCAGCTGAATCCCCTGTTCGGGCCCCAGCTGAAGAATGAGACCATCTGGTACGTTCGCTTCCTGTGGGAGTGACCGTCGCCTCCGCGGCCTCAGGTACTGCTGGGTGGGCGGGCGGGCGGGCAGGCAGGGGTAGGGAGGACAAGGTCAGGCAGGGTTGCAGGACTTTGCGTGTGGACGAAGGCTGTCATTTATTAAGAAGAACAAGCCCCTGAGCATCTGCTCCGCGCCCCCCACCCCGCCAACCCCACGCTGTGCTGGGCAGCACAGACAGAAGATCAGGGTCCTGGGGGGAGCACGTGGGCCCAGCCTCGCTCGTGGGTTTGCAGACCCCCGAGGAGGCAGCAGAATCTGTTGGGAGGGAGGCCTCAGGGGTCCTGGTGAGCCCCGCTCCTCAAGGCGGGGCTGGGGGGCGGGGTCTCCACCGCGAGGCCGTGACGCTGTCACGTGATGTGCTTTCAGGTGCCCCCGCTGTCCGGATGACCGTGGCTCCACTGTCCCTGATGACTCTTTTGTCACCGTCCCCCGTCTCCGTCCCCCTAGCTGTGTCCGGTCCCTCTGGGCCCCCTCCCCTAAGGCCTGCCGGGTTCTGGAAAGTCCTGTCTTCCCCAGCTCAGGAAGGCCGGGCTCAGAGCCAGCCAGAGCAGCCGATGTCCAGCCCTCAAGTTCCCTCTGCCCGCTCCTCCCCGAGTAGGTCCTGGCCGGGAGCTGACTAGGGTGGGGGCTGCCTTGAACTACAAGGGGGAGCCCAAGGCCGGCCGGGCCGTCCTGGGGAGGAGGGCTTGGAGCCAAGATGCTCCGAGGCTGGAGAGGAAGCCCTGGGGAGGAGGCCGGGTCCTGCACCGCCCGGCTCTGTGATCCCGGATCATCTGCCCGCGTGAGGTCCTCACCTGTGAGATGGGCTATGGCGAAGGCCCCTCTTGGGAGTTCTTTGATTTTCTGACATGCTTTGATGTGAAATTTCTGGAAACGTTGACATAACGGACAAACATTCACACACAAAAAGCGCCACAGTAATTTGGATCAAGATTGAAAAGCTGTATGTTCAGCATCCTTTATCCTCTGAGTCACTCAAAGGGGCTTGCTCAGGAAGTGGCATCTTCTCTGCATATCCTCTCCCCGCTTCCTCCCCGACCTGGGCCTCCCTGTCTGGGGATCAGGCTCCCTCCCTTCCCCGGGACTCAGCCTGAAGCAGCTGCACCCCTGCACCCCAGGCCTAGACTCCCTGTGGGAGGAGGATTTCTGAGCCCCTCGAGGTCACCTGGATGGAGGGAGGGTGAAGACAGACAGTTGTGAGTGAGGTGTGGGCGGTGCCGTGGGCCCTGAGGACTGTCCCCAGTGTGGGCTGGGGAACCCCTGGCCTGGTGAGGACCGGAGAAAGAGCTTGTGGGCATCGGACCAGAGGGAGCCTGGGGCCCCAGCCCATGTGCTCACTTCCCCCAGCAGAGTTGGGGCAGACACCTGACAGTCCCAGAGCTGACTCGCTGTGCTGCCTCCCTGGGGCGGGGGAAGCCAGTCTCTTGTCTTTATTGACTATTTATTTGATTGGCATTCTGTTCAGCGGGCATCTGTTTTGGCGCGGTGGCAGAACATGGTATGTCTCCCCTGGATTTCTTGGCTCTGGGCTTGGCCTGTTACTCAGATGGGGCCTCCCTTTGACATTCCTCCACCCCCTTTCCAGCTCCCTTGCTGTGCTGAGCTCTGTGGCCCCCTTGGAGTGGGGGTGCTGAGTCTCGCGGCCATGTCTAGTGACTAATGAATGAAAGGTGGGGAAACTCCTGTCTGGGGGCAAAGTCCTGGCTGAGGCCAAGTTTGCTGCCTGCCGCACCCCTGCCCACCCAATTCCCGGTTCCTCGGTGGGTGGATTTGAGGGGCAGGAAAGGGGCCTGGCAGCTGCTTGGAGCTGCAGCCCTGGAGTATGGACATCAAGGACTACGTTTTCCTGAGACCTGAGAGTGAGTATAGCTTCCCGGAGTCTGCCCAGAACCAGGCCTGGCAGGAGGAGGAAGACGGAGGACTCGTTCAAGTGGAACCTTTGCCCACCTCCCAGCTGTGATTACAGAGAGTGCACAGCCTCTGGGGTTCTGCAATAAAGCCTGTCCCCAACTTGTGGAGCATGGCCTGCTCTTTCCTAAGTGTTCCTAAATATCCGTGGTTCCCTGCACAGGGGAGGGTGATGGAATGAGCAGAGAGGGGAGCTCTTGGGAGGAGCAGCTGGGAAGCTAGGGGTGGGGTGCGTGGAGAAGGGACTGGGAGAAGTGAGGAGCCTGGATTCATCCAAAGCGAATATGGAGCCATGAAAGTGATGGGGGGTGTGGGATGTGACCCCACTAGGCTTCTAGGATGATCTCTGCTCTGGGCGTAATGGGTCCCAGATGAGAGTGGTGGGGAGGATGGGGCCCCATGAATGGGTGAAGGGCTAGTTAGGAGCTCAAGGGGCCCAGCAAGGGATGTGGGAGGAGGGATGAGGCAGGATGCACCCTGCAGGGAGCCGTGGATGAAGGGGTGCCCAGGACCTGGTGGCTGGAACCTTTCAGCAAGAGGCCACAGAGGAGAAGCGATGACCTGGGGCGTCCTGTGTGTCCTGGTGAGCCCAGTCTCCCCATGGAGATGCCCAGCAAGTGGTTGGATGCTTGGATTTGGAGATGAGGATGAAGCTGTGGCCTGAAGACCTGAGATGTGTGTGTGTCTGTCCCTGAGTTCTTGCTGAACTGGGCAGCGGCCTCTGTCCCGGGAAGCCCCCACCCCCCACTCTCCCAGGGCAGGCAGACCCCTCCCAGCAGGCTGCCTCCCCTCCTCTCCCTTCTTTTCTGCCTTTGCAGCCATTCAAGGAGAGCGAGCTTGGGACGCCCTCCCGGGGTCTGTGCCCACTTTGTGTGGATGCTGCTGCTCTCAAAGCTCGCACCCCACCTCAGTGCAGGGACGAGGGGGGACCACAGGGCGAGCAGGTTTTGTCAGAAATAAACACAATCAGACATCAGTTAAAGCCGTGAAAGTACGTTTTATTCTGTAACAACTGACAGGGAAATGAGAACGCTGCAGGGTCTGGGCATTTTGGCAGGAAGGTGAAGGCTGAGGGGAGGTGTGGACAGGGCCCAAGCAGAGCCAGGAGTGAAAAGTCACAAATGGTTGGTAGGCACAAGTGCGGCTAGGCCACTGAGACCGGGACACGGGCCTGGGCCTTCCTGCGTTCATCTCAGGAGGGTTCTTAAGAGCCGCCCCTGGGCTGCAGGAGATACATCTCTCTCCCAGAGGGACCAAGGAGGATCCACAACCGTGAATGCGCTAAGAAAGAGTGGAGGGGCGGGGGTCAGAGGCCCGGGGTCGGGCACTGGCTAGAACAGACAGTATATTCTAACAGTACATCCTTCTGACGGCCCAGAGCTTGGTCAGACAGGAACCCGACGTGGCCAGGTTGTCCCAGGGATGCTGCTTAGGCAGCCAGAAGCCAAGCCAGGTTGGTCGAGTCTCTTAGTGCCGGGTGTGGACGGGCTTGTTGTTTGTTTCAAGCAGGAAGTACCCTCCCACCCCCCTTCCCTTGCCAAGTGGGGTGGGAATCAGTAAATGACTGCCTCTGACGCAAACACTTACTACATGAAGCAAACGATCCCTGAAGATGGCCAGTGGGCAAGGGTGGGACACCCCCACCCGCCCCTAGTGGCAGAGTGGGAAGCTTAGCTCAGCTGCATGCACAGAGGCTGGCCAGCAGAGGGCGGTGCTGCCCAAAGGATGGAGACCTCAGACCAGATTATGCTGTCATTGGGGGTGCAACTGCTCTGCACTGATGTTGGAAGGTGCGGCAGTTGTAGGGAACGGGGAAGATTTTCCAGATGGTACTGGAGCCTGGATGAAATGTCACTGAACGATATGTAACTGCAACATCCAGGTATTTCTGGGGAAATCCAAAGGGCAGAAAACTAAGGGACCTTGACAACTGGATGCTCCTGTGAGGCCCGGCTTCCTAACGATCTTCCGTGACTTATCCCCACCTCAGCATCCTGAGACCTGGCACATTCCAGTCTACGGTAGGGACACCCATTGGCC
Source organism: Bubalus bubalis (assembly GCF_019923935.1). Lineage (NCBI taxonomy): Eukaryota > Metazoa > Chordata > Mammalia > Artiodactyla > Bovidae > Bubalus > Bubalus bubalis. Next base: position 112,284,331 of record NC_059164.1, read on the forward strand.
CAATGGGGAGGATGGAGGTGTCTGTTACTGCAGGCTGCAGGGCCACCCTCCCTGCTGAAACACCCAGAGCAAGGCCTGTGATGAGGGCCTTTGGGTTGCTTTGAACAAAAAAATCAGTGTGCAGATAACACTGGGAATGTGAAGAGCAGAGAAATCAAGGGTGGGTGATCGCTGTCTGCTCCTGAGAACCTCCAAGGTCACGTGTGGGGCATGATCTTTGTTTATACACCTTGGGGTTTCCAGGAATGGAGTCAGTTGGCAGCCACTGCAGTTCTGCTTGACTTGGAGCCAGAAGGGTGAGGGCTGGTGACCAAAGTCTGCGCTAGCTCAGCCCACGCTCCGTGTAATGAACCTGGGTGAGAATCACCCAGAACAGACAGACCCATAGAATGCTGGGACTAAAGCCAGGCCCATCACGACAGGGTCTCCAGGGCTGGAGCGAGGATCCCAGACTTTTAATCCCAGAACTCTGGGTTGTTCTTAGGCAGGCCCACACAGGTCTTAGGACCCGAATTTTGGAATCATGCAGTGGTATTTCTGTGCTGAGACATAAAGAGCCAGAGCTCCATGGAGCCCCTGGAAATGCCATCTAGCAGTTTCAGGAGCACCAAAGCCTTCGGGGATTATGGGGTGTCTGAGTGGACTCTAATCCCAGTGCCACGTGGTCCAGCAGAGGCCAGGTGAGGGACGGGGTGTCACACAAGCCCAGCTGAACTTTGGCTCACCCTGCAGGCATCTGCTCCGAAAAGGGTTGAGGTGGATATTCTTAGAAACCCATACAGCCCCCACCTCAGCTCCCTGATCTGGGGATTAAGGGCTGTGATGGCAGCAAGGCTTTCCCTCTGCAGTAAAGGTCAGCCTTTCCTCCCCTGACAAAGACCCGGGAGACATCAATGAGTGATCCTCTGTGCCTGACCACTCCCAGTCTAGTACAATGGGAGCATGGGGCCACAAGGACCGTTGCCAAAGTCTGGGCTCCCTGTCCCCCAATGCCGAATAGAAACATGGAGACAGAGTTTGGAGGAAATTGAAAAGAGTAGCTTTATTTTTTGCCAGGCAAAAGGGATGCATAGCAGGCTAGCGCCTGGAGAGCTGTGTCCCCCTCTCTTGGGAGTAGGGAAGAGGATTTATATCCTCTTGAAGGTCTTGCATTTTCTTTTTCTTCCTCTTGCAAAGTTTCAGAGTGACTACAGCTGGCATCAGGCAACTCAATAGCTGGGTCTGGTGTCCCTGAAGTTATCGGCCTGTGACCTTCTTTCTGAGATGCAGGATGCTACAAGAGGATATATGGGGGGAGAAGAATGCCAGGTGCAGGGTATAACCTGCACCCTGAAGATTTTTGGTTTTATGGAGTCAGAGAGTAATTAGCTTGGTGAAGGACAAGTCCAGCTACAAGTGTCTGTTAGTGGTAACAGCTAAAGAATACCCAAGGATGTTTAACTTTTGTAGGCCTATTTGGCCGGTATGTGCCAAAGCCTGTTCACTCATTTCTGGTTTTGTGGCAACAGGATCATGGCATAGCCTGCAGCCTTCACCCGTGCTGATACCAGGGGCAACAGCTGTGCTCTTGGTCTGCAGCAATTGATTCAGCAAACAAGTTTTTCTCTTTTTTTCTGTCTGCTCAGCCTCCCAGAGGCTGTTCACCTTGACTGAGCTGCAGGAACTGGGCTGCCTGAGTTCAAAGTCCAGCTTCTCCAGTAATTAGTTGAGTGAAAGTTATTTAATCTTTCTGAGCTTCGGTTTTATCACCCAGTTGGTATGATACTACTCGTGCCTGCCTTGTAGAGGTTCTGAGTGAAGAGTGAAGTCGCTCAGTCGTGTCCGACTCTGTGACCCCATGGACAGTAGCCTACCAGGCTCTGCCATCCATGGGATTTTCCAGGCAAGAATACTGGAGTGGGCTGCCATTTCCTTCTCCAGGGGATCTTCCCAACCCAGGGATCGAACACCGGTCTCCTGCATTGCAGACAGATGCTTTACCGTCTGAGCCACCAGGGAAGCCCTGTAGAGGTTGTGACTGTGTGGTAAATGGGTTAATGGTGCCTGCCTCCTCAATAAATGCCATCAACCAATCACGTGAATTTTACGTAGTAACTCTACTTTCATGGTTCCCTTCATTCTGCCAGGATCTCAGCTTCCTTCACCTTTTCTTATTCCCATCACGGACTCTACACAGATCCACCTTGTGGAGCAGAAAGTGGCAAGCACCCTGAGTGCTTTGATGTGTGAGATAGAACCTGCGAAATATGTGCCACAAAAAATACCCAGAACTTGTTTATGCAGTTGTATTTCTGTGCTTTGCATTAAATGTTCTTAATGTAGTCTATAAATGTACTGTCCTCTTGATAAAACACTCATGCTTTGGGGGTGTGGGGATGAAGAGGGAATGGGTACTAGACTAGATCTGCTGAATCTAAAGTTCTTGGGGAAACTAAATGTTTAAGAAACAACCAGGAAATTTCTTAAAAAGCAGAATATTGATAAGAACACTAGCCCTCCTAGATATTTAAAAGTATTATGAAGTCACAACATGAGAGGCTACAGAAATGAAAACAATGGTGTTAGCACATGAATAGACAAGTCAATAGAAGAGAAGAAGAGTCTAAAAATAAACTCAAATTGATAAACATGCAAAGCAAATCTGTGAGGGGAAGATGAGTAAAGGCAATGAGGAGTGTGGGGACTCTCTCCCTCCTGGAGACAAAATTACTACCGGCTGCATCAAATGTAAATGAAACTATAAATGTACCAGAAGAAGACGTAGGGGGATTTAAAAAATCACCTCCTAATGGGAAAGGTCTAAGTAAGAGGGGAAACAAAGAAATCCAGCAGTGATGAAGATAAAATGGATGAACTTTAATTAAAATTTAGATTTTCTGCAAAGCAAAAAGAACAACCTGGAGAAAAAAGATGAATGGCAGACAAGGGAAATGATTTGCAACCCATGACATATACAGAACTGTACAAAAAAGATCATGATGACTTGGATAACCACGATGGTGTGATCACTCACCTAGAGTCAGACATCCCGGAGTACGAAGTCAAGTGGGCCTTAGGAAGCATCGCTATGAACAAAGCTGGTGGAGGGGATGGCATTCCAGCTGAGCTATTTCAAATCCTAGAAGTTGATGCTGTTAAAGTGCTGCACTCAATATGCCAGCAAATTTGGAAACCTCAGCAGTGGCCATAGGACTGGAAAGGTCAGTTTTCAGTCCAATCCAAAAGAAGGGCAATGTCAAAGAATGTTCAAACTACCACATAATTGCACTCATTTCACATGCTAGCAAAGCAATGCTCAAAATCCTTCAAGCTAGGCTTCAACAGTATGTGAACCAAGAACTTCCAGATGTTGAAGCTGGATTTAGAAAAGTCAGAGGAACCAGAGATCAAATTGCCAACATCCAATGGATCATAGAAAAAGCAAGAGAATTCCAGAAAAATATCTACTTCTGCTTCACTGACTATGCTAAAGCCTTTGACTGTGTGGGTCACAACAAACTGTGGAAAACTCTTAAAGAGATGGGAATACCAGACCACCTTACTTGCCTCCTGTGAAACTTGTATGCAGGTCAAGAAGTAACAGTTAGAACTGACAAGGGAAAGATGGATTGGTTCCAAATTGGGAAAGGAGTATGTCAAGGCTGTATATTGTCACCCTTTAACTTCTATGCAGAGTACATCATGTGAAATGCCAGGCTGGATGAAACACAAGCTGGAATCAAGGTTGCTGGGAGAAATAGCTATAACCTCAAATATGAAGATGACACCACTTGCAGAAAGTGAAGAGGAACTAAAGAGCCTCTTGACGAAAGTGAAAGAGGAGAGTGAAAAAGCTGGCTTAAAATTCAACATTCAAAAAATGAAGATTATCACTTCATGGCAAATGGATGGGGAAACACTGGAAACAGTGACAGATTTTCTTTTCTTGGGCTCCAAAATCACTGCAGATGGTGACCGCAGCCATGAAATTAAAAGACACTTGCTCCTTGGAAGAAAAGCTATGACAAGCAGACAATGTATTGAAAAGCATATTCAAATTACTTTGCCAACAAATATGGTTTTTCCAGTAGTCATGTACAGCTGTGATACTTGGAGAAGGCTGAGTGCCAAAGAATTGATACTTTTGAACTGTGGTGTTGGAGAAGATTCTTGAGAGTCCCTTGAACTGCAAGGAGGTCAAACCAGTCAATCCTAAAGAAAATCAACCCCGAATATTCATTGGAAGGACTGATGCTGAAGCTGAAGCTCCAATACTTTGGCCACCTAATGGGAAGAGCTGGCTCATTGGAAAAGACCCTGATGCCAGGAAAGATTGAAGGCAGAAGGAGAAGGGGCCAACAGAGGGATGAGATTGTTGGATGGCATCACCGACTCGATGGACATGAATTTGAGCAAGCTCCAGGACTTGGTGATGGACAGGGAAGCCTGCTATGCTGCAGTCCATGAAGTTGCAAAGAGTCAGACACGACTGAGTGACTGAACAACAAACATATACAGAGGTCATCAATAAGACACAGCAGGTTAATGGCAAAGGAGACAAGCAGGCAATTCACAAAAGAAGTGGTAGAAGTGACTTTCCAGCATGAAAAGATGCTTCCCATCATTTATAAGCAAGGAAAGCAAATGGAAACAACAATGTAACCCCATCATTACCTGTTATGTTAACAGAGGTCAAAACTGCTAACAAACTATAACAGACATGTCTCCTAATAGTCACAGTCAGTGTCGCCTGCAGCTCCCCTTGCTCTGAATACTTCCATGCACGCTAGCTGACTTCCAGCTGTCAGCACTGTCTTCCTGCCCTGTGCTGCAGGCTGGAAGTGCTCTCAGGAAGATATTGCCGTCAGCACACTCTTTGATTGATAGGGCTTGCGTGTACATGCTCCTGGGGTTTCTCCAGCTCTGGTGGCCCCCTGAGCAGATGGTTTGTGCTTCTGTCTTCATCATGAGGTGTGTTCCCTGGGCAGCCTACCAACGCCGTAGAAGAAACATGGAAAACAGACCAACCACAAAATGACCTGGAGCCCAGTGTTGCCAAACCTCGGCAGAAGCAGAGTCATATGAGTGAAATATAAATGCTTATTGTTCTGAGTCAGGGTTTTCAGGCGTTTGATATGCAGCATCGTGGTGGCATAGCTGACTGATCAGCGTAATGACAGGTCTAGCACAGGGTGACATACATGTTGTGTTTCTACTCCCTTGTTGATGATACTCGCATTACTCCAGGTTCTCCTGTTACAATGAGCAACCCTACATAGATCCCTGTGCATGGGTGCTGGAACTTCTCTAGGCTGTATGTCTCCATGTAAAGAGCAGAGTTGTGGGTGATGTTTACTTTCAATGTCACAAGGTATTACCAAATTGTCCTCCAAAGCAATTATTTACACTCTGACAAAACTTACAGGAACTCCTGGACTTCATTTGTTACTCAGCCTTTTTTTATTTTTTCAACCAGATAATGTGTGTAAAATGGTATCTTGTTTTAACTTACATTTCACTAATAATACCTGATGAGCATGACTCTCTTCATCTGTTTGTTGGCCATTTGGATTTCCACTTCTCTAATTTGTTCATATTGTTTGCTTGATTTTCTATTAGACTTTTTGGGCCTTTTTCTTACTGATTTATAGAATTTCTTTATATATTTTAGCTACAAGTTCCCCTAATCCCATATAGCTAGTGCCAGGAAGAGAGATGGAAGAAGACAGTGTGTGTTGGTGGGGAGGTTCAGTTCAGTTCAGTTGCTCAGTCGTGTCCGACTCTTTGCGACCCCTGGGCTGCAGGATGCCAGGCTTCCCTGTTCATCACCATCTCCCAGAGCTGCTCAAACTCATGTCCATTGAGTTGGTGGTGCCATCCAACCATCTTATCCTCTGTCTTCCCCTTTTCCTCCTGCTTTCAATCTTTCCCAGCATCAGGGTCTTTTTTAATGAGTCAGCTCTTCACATCAGGTGGCCAAAGTATTGGAGCTTCAGCTTCAGCATCGGTCCTTCCAGTGAATATTCAGGACTGATTTCCTTCAGGATTGACTGGTTTGATTTCCTTGGAGTCCAAGCAACTCTCAACCAGTATATTGCTGGTTACCGCAGTCCTTTTCTTTTATTTTTCCCCTCTTTTCTTTTAAATTAGCACCCTTCTTCTTTTATCTAGTTATCCTTACATTCAATTGACCAGTTCTTCATTTGATTCCCTTGCTCACCACAGGCAGTTCCTGCTGTGCTCTGTCTCTCCTGTGTCTGGCATCACGTAGAACACAAATATGTCTTGAGTAAATGGATGATTCTGTCATAGCCATTGCTCTTATTTCTGTAAGCTTTGTGAGGATAACATGGGGGTCAAAGAGCCCATGCCACTATAGGGAAGATGGGTTAGGAACAGTGGTGTGCTTGAGCTTACTTGCACCAGAGAGGCAGTTCAGCATGTCTTCCCAACACTATGATCAGTGATCTTGTGTTTGTGGCTTGACATTGGATTTGGTGAGATTATATATACTGTGAAGTTGGAAAACACTGCAAATCAATGCTTCCCCTCCCCTCAAGAGCTGGTTGTTAAACACTTACCAACACAGCACTAACTTAGGGCAATGAAAACATGTAGAAACATGCCTATGTAGGACAAGACCAGTGGTAAGTGAAATAAAAAGCCATAGTTGGAGGAACGTATCACTCTAGGCTTGTCGTGTTCAGAGACAGGGTTTTAAGTTACTCCAGATTTTTCCCAGATTTGAGAAGACTTGGTATCCTGAGGCCCTGGATTAGGGAAAGGAGCTGAACCTTCAATATCAGCTCCAGCTAGCAAAAGTGAAGGACAGCAGGGGGCACCTGGATTTGAACCAGGGACCTCTTGATCTGCAGTCAAATGCTCTACCCCTGAGCTATACCCCCTGATGTAAGTGGAGGCCTTAGTACTACCTTTTACCTGTGTAGCCATGCCCAACACTCCTATAAATTTTTGCTACAAGGTGTTCACCAGGCTGGGCCTGCTCAAAGCTGCCAAACTGGCCTCACTATAATTTTACTCCCTTGATGCAAACCAAGCACCAGGTTCCCCCTCCCTGTAACCACCTCCCTGCTCTTTCTGGAAAAGCACTGACACTGGTATTTATGGCAGGAGGGGCCTTCAGGGTCACTGGTCTATGCCCTTCACAGTGGGCATCTGAACACAGAGATTCAGGATTACTGGTCTGCTCAAGCACACACAGCTCCTCACAGATAAACTCAGGACCTGAATCCACTTCTCCTGACTTTGGGTTCAGGACCTTATAACTAAGCCAGTGAGTCTCTTATCTTCCTCTTTTCCCTATCCTCTATCAGTCAAAAAATGTAAAGGCTACAGAAGAGGAGCGCTTTAATAGATTAATGAGGAATTGGGACCATCAGGGGAACTAGAGTGTGGGCTTAGCAGAGCACAAGGAAAAGCTAATGGGGACACCAGAATTTGACCTTGGGCATGCTGCACCCTTCGGGCCAGTCCTCAGATTTCCTGTGCTCAGGAAGCATCTTGGGAGCTTGTCAAATATGCAGATGTGATGTGGGGTTAGGAACAAGCTTCTTATTGAGGGTCTGGGGGATCCCACTTTGAGAAACACCTGTCACAGATCTATATCGGCTCCCTTGTGCGCCACCTGCAGGAAGACTTAGGTACTGAACCCCCAGGAAGGGATGGGTTAGGAATTCTAGCTCCTGCCCCAGGGTCAGGCTGAGCTGGTGGGCAGAGGCAGGATGAAAACCAAGGACCACAATGAGATTGGTCATCCTCTGAACTCGGTTCTTGACCCGTGGTTCTTAATTGTAGGGTGTGTCAAAATCACTTGGAGGACTTGTTAAAACAGGGATGTCTAGGCTTCTCCCTGAAAGTTTCTGATTAACAAATTCTCAGGTAAATTCTCTGATCCCGGGGGTCTGGGGCCATGCTTTAAGAACCGCTGCTCTAGATCCACAAGTCTGTGACCAGGCCCTTTCACACTCGCAGCCACACCCAGGGTACCTGTTCACCCTTGCCTCATCTGTGTGTTTACTGAGCACTGGTGCCTCCTCCACTCCATCAAAGATCCATATCCTTACATCCCACCCCCCCAGCCTTTCCTCCCATTGCCTGCTGGGAGCCCCCGGGAGGGTCTTCTTTGTCATGGATTAGCTCTCTTCCTAGTTTACCATTCAGGAAACTAAATCTAAAGAAGCTTCTGCAAATATGGGGAAAACTCATTCAAGGGAGTCAAGGAGATCCAGCTCTTCTGTCCAGAGCAGCCCGATTCAAGCTGAAAATCTCAGTCTGCCTCAGAAAAATTCAGCCCAGGGGGTTGTATTATTACATGTATATTGCAGATGAGGAAACAGAGATTGGGAGAGTATCTTTGGCCCCACAAAGGCAAGTCGCTCAGGAGAGAAGGCGGCTCCAGATATCCCAGGGGTGTCATCCTTCAGCTTTGCATTTCCTTGTTTCTCTCTGGGTTCATTCCTTCTTTCTCCTTAATTCATTGAGGTTCTGATCCAGGTAATGCTCTTAGGTTTGGCACATCTGAAATGTCTTTCTTTTGTCCTCTTGCTTGAATGTCAGTTTACCTGGGTTCAGAATTCTAGATTGCCTCTACAGCCATAGCACACTGAATGCACCCAATCTTGTCGGAATTCTAGGTTGGAAGTTATTTTTCTTTATACCTAAAAAATGTATTTTATAATACTATAAAGTATCAGTAAAGACAACTTTATTATTCAATTGCTGTTCTCACCAAAGTATCAAATGTAAAAAAATTTTGAAATGCATGCATGGTTCATGGGTCTGGCTACACAGCTAATTAATTTTACTTATTTGTGCCTATATTTTCACTTACACAATTTTAAAAAATAATATTTTCCTAATTATGATAAATAATAATAAAGTGCTGTACTCAGTATGTCAGCAAATCTGGAAAACTCAGCAGTGGCCACAAGACTAGAAAAGGTCAGTTTTCATTCTAATCCCAAAGAAAGGCAATGCTGAATAATGCTCAAATGACCATACAATTGTGCTCATTTCACATGAAAGCAAGGTAATGCTCAAAATCCTTCAAGCTAGGCTTCAGCAGTACATGAATCGAGAACTTCCAGATGTTGAAGCTGGATTTAGAAAAGGCAGAGGAACCAGAGATCAAATTGCCAACATCCATTGGATCATAGAAAAAGCAAGAGAATTCCAGAAGAACATCTACTTCTGCTTCATTGACTAGTCTAAAGCCTTTGTGCGGATCACAACAAACTGTGGAAAATTCTTAAAGAGATGTGAATACCAGACCAACTTACCTGTCTCCTGAGAAACCTGTATGCAGGTCAAGAAGCAACAGTTAGAGTGAAAAAACTGGCTTAAAACTCAACATTCAAAAAAACTAAGATTTTGGCATCCAGTCCCATCACTTCATGATACATAGATGGGAAAAAAGTGGAAACAGTGACAGACTTTATCTCCTTGGGCTCCAAAATCACTGTAGAATAGTGTCTGTAGTAACAACATTAAAAGACACTTGGTCCTTGGAAGGAAAGCTGTGATAAACCTAGATGGCATATTAAAAAGCAGAACATCACTTTGCCAACAAAGGTCTGTATAGTTGAAGCTATGGTTTCTTCAGTAGTCATGTCTGGATGTGAGAGTTGGACCACAGAAGGCTGAGCGCCAAAGAATTAATGGTTTTGAATTGTGATTGCTGGAGAAGACTCTTGAGAGTCCCTTGGACTACAAGGAGATTAAACCAGTGAACCCTAAAGGAAATCAACCCTGAATATTCATTGAAAGGACTGATGCTGAAGCTGAAGTTCCAATACTTTGGCCACCTGATCCAAAGAGCTGACTCACTAGAAAAGACCTTGATGCTTAGAAAGATTGAGGAGAGGAGGAGAAGGGGACAACAGAGGGTGAGATGGTTGGATGGCATCACTGACTCACTAGACATGAGTTTGAGCAAACTCGGGGAGATGGTGAAGGACAGGGAAGCCTGGTGTGCTGCAATCCGTGTGGTCACAAAGAGTCGGACACAGCTTAGCAACTGAACAACAACTATAATAAAGCAATAAAAAGGTATAAATCCACAGGACAAACAGTATATAGATGAGATAATTAGTTTGACCTGAAAGAAAAAAACAAAAGAGCTGACATAGTCTGTAGAGAAATCATCCAAGAAGTAAGCACTTCTGTGGGAGGCGCAGGGGAGGTTGGAGACCAGAGGGCGTTACTGAGGGATGCAGTTCTACAGGTTTCCACTGGCTCTCAGAGAATGGATGGTAATTGCCGTCTACTGCATACCTGGGTGTTATGACACAGTGAATTGGTGCTAGTTCAGAACCTAGAACGGCCTGGGGGTATAGCTCAGGGGTAGAGCATTTGACTGCAGATCAAGAGGTCCCCAGTTCAAATCCGGGTGCCCCCTGCTGATTTTCTTTTCATCTGGAGACCACACACGTGGTCACTGTAGATTAGATCTCAGTACCACCAACCTTCACCTCCACCCCAACCCCACTTGTTGGGAGGCTTTTTAAATTAGGCTACTTTCTTCTAGGGGGGCTTAGCAAACAGAACATGGAAGGAGTAAGGAGAGGAGAGGAAAGGTAGGAAAGGTCATCTTCTGACTCAGGAAATGGTTGGAAGTTTTCCTCATCCAGCATTAGAGGCTTTGTCTTGACCCTAAGAGCTGTGTGTGTTTGGTCAGCTCTCCCAATTACTATTACTATTTCTGCTTTCAAGTGAGTTAAGAAGGTCCAAGGAGCTACCTGAATTAGCAGCTGTGCCTCACAGACTCCGGGGAAGAATCTGGATATTTTTATTTGAAAAACAACACATTGTCTGCTCTTCCTACCCAACCAGGACTATCTGATCAGACACATTTGGGGGAAGATGATACTGGATGATTCTCAAGGGCATTTTGTCTGAACACGGGCTTCCCAGGTGGTGCAAGTGATAAAGAAGCTGCCTGCCAATGCAGGAGACTAAGAGACGAAGGTTCAATCCCTAGGATGGAAAGATCCCCTGGAGGAGGGTATGGCAGCCCACTCCAGTATTCTTGCTTGGAGAATCCCATGGACAGAGGAGCCTGGCGGGCTACAGTCCATAGGATCGCAAAGAGTCAGACACGACTGAAGCGACTTAGCACGCACATATGATTATCAAAGCCAGTGCCCTCGACAGGGCCAGAAGGAAGGAGGGAGAGGGTGGGAAGAAGACCTGGTGGGAAAGTCGTGCTTCTGCCAGGAGGCAGACCCCCAGGTTCTGGAAGCCACAAACATCTGGGTGACTGGCTGTGCTGTGGGTGGAAAGGTGCTTTTTAGATAATAATGGCTCACAGTTAGATCATTTAAACACAGATCACGAGGTCTCTGATTCATAATCCAAGTAACGTTACTGCTGTCACTTTAAAAAATTAATAGACTTTATTTTTTTTAGAACACTTTTAGGTTTACAGAAAATCTGAGCAGAAAGTATAGAGAGCTCCCCTCCATCCCCTCACCTCAGCTACCCCCTCCCAGGTGCCCCATTATTAAATTTTATATTAGTGTTGTTATTGTCCAGTCATCCACTCATGCCTGACTCTTTGCGATCCCATGGACTGCAGCACACCAGGCTTCCCTGTCCATCATCATCTCCCAGAGCTTGCTCAAACTCATGTCCATTGAGTTGGTGATGCCATCCAACCATCTCATCCTCTGTGGTCCCCTTCTTCTCCTGCTTTCAGTCTTTCCCAGCATCAGGGTCCTTTCCAATGAATCAGGTTTTCACATCAGGTGGCCAAAGTATTGGAGCTTCAGCGTCAGTCCTTCCAATGAATATTCAGGACTGATTTCCTTCAGGATTTGGTTTGATTTCCTTGCAGTCCAATGGACTCTCAAGAGTGTTCTCCAACACCACAGTTCAAAAGCATCAATTCTTCGGTGCTCAGCCTTCTTTATGATCCAACTCTCACATCTGTACACGACTACTGGAAAAGCACAGCTTTGATTAGATGGACCTTTGTTGGCAAAGTAATGTCTCTGCTTTTTAATGTGATGTCTAGGTTTGTCATAGCTTTTCTTCCAAGGAGCAAGAGTCTTTTAATTTCATGGCTGCAGTTACCATCTGCACTGATGTTGGAACCAAAGAAAAGAAAGTCTGTCACTGTTTCCAGTGTTTCCCCATCCATTTGCCATGTAGTGATAGTCTTCGTTTTTTGAATGTTGAGTTTTAAGCCAGCTTTTTCACTCTCCTCTTTCACCCTCATCAAGAGGCTCTTTAGTTCCTCTTTGCTTTCTGCCATAAGGGTGGTGTCATCTGCATATTTGAGGTCATTGATATTTCTCCTGGCAATCTTGATTCTAGCTTGTACTTCATCCAGTCTGGCATTTCACATGATATACTCCACATATAAGTTAAATAAGCATGGTGACAATATATAGCCTTGACTTACTCCTTTCCCAGTTTGAAACCAGTTGGTTGTTCCCTGTCCAGTTCTAAGTGTTGCTTCTTGACCTGCATACAGATTTCTCAGGAGGCAGGTAAGGTGGTCTGATATTCCCATCTCTTGAAGACTTTTCCAGTTTGTTGTGATCCACACAGTCAAAGGCTTTGGCGTAGTCAGTAAAGCACAAGTAGATGTTTTTCTGGAACTCTCTTGCTTTTTGTATGATCCAATGGATGTTGGCAATTTGATCTCTGGGTTCCTCTGTGTGGGGTGATGGTGGTGAGATCAGACAGCGCCATCTCTACTACTGGTCTTTGAAACATTGTTAAGAAAATTTGGAGAAAATATCTGCAGTGCATATGTCCAGAATATATAATGAACTGAGCCAAATATAAATATATAAAGAATTCAACAGTAAGACAAACCCAATGTTTTAAAGTAGGCAAAGAATTTGCAACCACACTTCACAAAAGAAGACATACAAATGGCAAAAAAGCACCTGAAAATGTAATCACCATTATTATTCACCTGGAAATGCAAATGACTAAAATGAAAAGGGCTGACAATAAAGTGCTGATGAGGATTGGAGGCAATTTGAACATTGTTCCTAGGAATACAAAACGGCACAAACACTTTGGAGAATAGTTTGGCAGTTTCTTACAGAGTTAGGCATTATTTACCATAGACCCCACCATGGTCACTACTATCTTACCAAAGATAAATGAAAACTTCTGCCCTCACAAAGACAGGTCTGTTCATAGCAGTTATCTCACACGCTAGTAAAGTAATGCTCAAAATTCTCCAAGCCAGGCTTCAGCAATACATGAACAGCGAATTTCCAGTTGTTCAAGCTGGTTTTAGAAAAGGCAGAGGAACCAGAGACCAAATTGCCAACATCCGCTGGATCATCAAAAACGCAAAAGAGTTCCAGAAAAACATCTATTTCTGCTTTATTGACTATGCCAAAGCCTTTGACTGTGTGGATCACAATAAACTGTGGAAAATTCTGAAAGAGATGGGAATACCAGACCATCTGACCTGCCTCTTGAGAAATCTGTATGCAGGTCAGGAAGCAACAGTTAGAACTGGACATGGAACAACAGACTGGTTGCAAATAGGAAAAGGAGTACGTCAAGGCTGTATATTGTCACCCTGCTTATTTAACTTCAACGCAGAGTACATCATGAGAAACGCTGGGCTGGAAGAAGCACAAGCTGGAATCAAGATTGCTGAGAGAAATATCAATAACCTCAGATATGCAGATGACACCACCCTTATGGCAGAAAGCGAAGAGGAACTAAAAGCCTCTTGATGAAGGTGAAAGAGGAAAGTGAAAAAGTTGGCTTAAAGCTCAACATTCAGAAAACGAAGATCATGGCATCTGGTCCCATCACTTCATGGGAAATAGATGGGGAAACAGTGGAAACAGTGTCAGACTTTATTTTTGTGGGCTCCAAAATCACTGCAGATGGTGACTGCAGCCATGAAATTAAAAGACGCTTACTCCTTGGAAGAAAAGTTATGACCAACCTAGATAACATATTGAAAAGCAGAAACATTACTTTGCCAACAAAGGTCTGTCTAGTCAAGGTTATGGTTTTTTCAGTGGTCATGTATGCATGTGAGAGTTGGACTGTGAAGAAAGCTGAGTGCCAAAGAATTGATGCTTTTGAACTGTGGTGTTGGAGAAGACTCTTGAGAGTCCCTTGGACTGCAAGGAGATCCAACCAGTCCATTCTGAAGGAGATCAGCCCTGGGATTTCTTGGAAGGAATGATGCTAAAGCTGAAACTCCAGTACTTTGGCCACCTGATGCGAAGAGTTGACTCATTGGAAAAGACTCTGATGCCGGGAGGGATTGGGGGCAGGAGAAGGGGATGACAGAGGATGAGATGGCTGGATGGCATCACTGACTCGATGGATGTGAGTCTGAGTGAACTCTGGGAGTTGGTGATGGACAGGGAGGCCTGGCGTGCTGCGATTCATGGGGTCGCAAAGAGGTGGACACGAATGAGCAACTGAACTGAACTGAAAATTGAAAAGAATCCAAGTTGTCAACAGGGTAAATGGGTAAACAAATTATGCTACATTCATATAAAGGAATTCTACTCAACAATAAAAATGAATGAGTTCCTGATTCATACAACAGCATGGCTGAATCCCGGAAACATTGCATTAAGCCAAAGAGGCTATACATAAAAACTGCATAGTGTGTAGTGCCATCTTTATGAAGTATTAGGGAATGTAAACCTAGTCTTTCATGACAGATGGCATATTAGCTGTTACCTGGGGCACAGGGTGGAAAGCTCATTGGGAAAAGGTGAAGTGATTTATTACTTTATTATTACTGGATGTGTGTGTGGATAGACATATCCTACACCTTAATTGTGAAGGTGGTTCTGCAAGTGAACAAATTTGTCAAAATCCACTGCAATGCACACTTAAAATTGGGACATTGATTGGATCTAAATCATGTCTTAAAAAACCAGAAATGTATTCCTGCAGGGAGAGACTATTAGTATAGAATAGAAATGCATTAGAATATGGAGCCTAGGAATAGATTCCTACGTATATGGGAGTGAAAGAAGGCGGGAGTGGGGGGGGGGGTGCAGAAGTAATCAGCGAGGAATACACACTGCAGGAGGATCAGCTCTAAATGATAAAAAGGTCAGATGAACCCCCCGTCTCAAATCATGCACAAAGGTCAAGTTCAGGTGGGTTAAAGGCCCCGCGGTGGAAGGGACCTTGGGGATCGGCCAGTGGAAAAGGAAGACTTGGTCGCCATCGGCCCGCAGCTCATGCCAGCGCTTCTTCCAAGACCATAGAGCTAAACTAGCACGATTATAAACAAGCAAACAAGTCTCTCCCCGCCCCCTCCAAACTAGCACCCTTAAACTAGAACAATGTCAATCTGGGCAGAGCAGTGAGCGACTTCCGGCGGAGGAGCCGGCGAGA
Source organism: Bubalus bubalis (assembly GCF_019923935.1). Taxonomy (NCBI): domain Eukaryota; kingdom Metazoa; phylum Chordata; class Mammalia; order Artiodactyla; family Bovidae; genus Bubalus; species Bubalus bubalis. The sequence continues at coordinate 112,299,682 of NC_059164.1, forward strand.
CCTCACCGTTTCCGGTCGGGGCCCGCCGCGCCTGCGCACTCCCTGCTGACTGCTGGTAGGAGGAACGTAGGCGCCTCGGGACGCGCTTGGGAGCGGAGGATCCCTTGGGCTGTGGCTTCCGTAAGTCCGCCCCGGAACCTGGACTCCTCCCCCTTGGCTGTGCTGGGCCCTGGGCGCCTCCTGGTAGGTCCAGCTGCTGCGCTGCGCCAGGGGGTGGGAGGCGGCGCCCTGCTCCCAGCTGCGGGGCCGCGGCCGGTGGCTGGTGGAGTGGCGCGGGCGTCCCGTTTCCGTCGGCCCCGCCGGCCGGCCTGACCCTCGGCAGTAGGTAAGCCGGGGAGCGAGCGTGGCGGTCCCTGGATTCCAGGGGCAGAGGCAGCTTGTCCTGACCTCGGCCCAGCGGGCGGCCCGGTCTCCCCGGTCTTCAGAGTCCGCGCTGGACAGCGAGCTCATGTCCATCAGTCAGTCTATGCCTGGAACTGTCGCTCGATACCTTGATGCGAAGAACTGACTCATTGGAAAAGACCCTGATGCTGGGAAAGATTGAGGGCGGGAGGAGAAGGGGACGACAGAGGATGAGATGGCTGGATGGCATCACTGACTCGATGGACATGAGTTTGAGTGAACTCCGGGAGTTGGTGATGGACAGAGATTCCTGGCGTGCTGCAGTCCATGGGGTCACAGAGTCGGACACGACTGAGAGACTGAACTGAACTGAACCGAACGTCACTAATCCTTCACAAGCCAGTGAGTCAGGTGCTGTTCTCCCTGTTGTGTAGACGGGGAAACCGAGGCTCAGTAGCGGGAGGAGCACACAGCTCTTCGCCCACAGGCAGGATTTAAGCCCCCATAGACTGGCTGTGGAACTTGATGCTCTCAATCCACTATGGAGAGCAGCCTCGCAGAAAAGAGCCAAGTGTGTGTAGTTTAAAACACCTCATTTTGTGTCACTTTTTGCATATGATGAAACCTAATGATGCGTGTTTGTTTCAAGCCTCTTCTTTAGGGTTTGCGTGCAACCAAGTGTGCACTTGGGACCAAAGCCGGAAATGTACAGTGGTTTGCTCTAGGCTTTCACATCCATGTGTTCCTCTAGTCCCATCCTCTTCTTCACCATCTTCTATCTCCTCCTAGCTTGAGTGGGTAGGGGAATGAGAAGCCCAGGACTTGGAGGCTCATCCAGTGCTTTGAAGTCCCCTGCAGGTCTGGCGGGGATGGACTGGCACCACCCCCTCCCCCCCTCCACCCCCCCAGTGCAGGGACTGACAGAGGTGGGGGCTGGTGACTGAGCAGGGTGAAAACGTCTCTCTGGCATAGGTCCTGAATGCCCAGGGTAGGCTGAGTTGCAAACGAGGCGCTGGGGTGAGGCAGGCCTAGGAGAAATAGAAAAGTGCCCCCTTTCCTTCTGGGCCTGCGCGTGGGAAAAGGCCTGTTAAGAGTTGTTGTTGAGGTGCTAAGGCATGTCTGACTCTTTGCAACCCCATGACTGTAGCCCAACAGGCTCCTCTGTCCGTGGGATTGTCCAGGCAGGAATACTGGAGTGGGTTGCCATTTCCTTCTCTAGGGGATCTTCCTGACCCAGGGATCAAACCCACGTCTCCTGCCTGGGCAGGTGGATGCTTTATCCCTGAGCCACCTGGGAAGCCACTGGTGAGGGTGGTGAGGAAACCTCTGATCCGTTGAACCAGCGCCTGTGCTGAGGCCCCGCCTGCCTCAGGCTCAGCCAGCAGGTTGCTGCCTCTCTGAGTATATGGCTTCCCCTTGGGAGACTGTAGGCTCCTGGGCATAAACTGCCTGGGTCCTCCCCCTGCCCTCACTCAAGGACTTGCCTGCCACCCCAGCATCCTTCTTTGCTGTGTCAGGGGGGAAAAAAAAATAGATTCTTTCTCGTCTCTGAGGATAACTCCTTCCATCTCCCGGCTCGACATGCACCTGTGCCTCGAGCCCCTCGCCCTCTGGAGGCTCCTGCCACCAGGCCTCCCTATCTTCCCACTGCACCTTTGCTCTGTCTTGAGATGGAGCTAAGCCTTTCCCCTCCTGACCCTTTGACACAGCAAGTGCCTGCACCCCCTGCTTCTCATTGCATAGCTGGGGGCTCCAGCCACCTCATCCCACTGAAGTGACCCTGTCTGTCCTTTCTGGAAGGGCTTCCCTTGGCCCTCCCTAACATCACTTAGGTGTTTCTCTGCCCTCTGCCCATAGGGCACCTTTGGAGTCTGCTCCTCCTCTACCTTCCCCACAGTGTGTTGCCTGGGCAACCACCCTCCCCTTTCTTCTCCTGCCAGTGTTTTCCCTCCGTTTCTATGGGGACTTTTCTGTGGATCTGCATCTTTAGCTCAGTACCTGTCACGTCTACTCCTGAAGACTTGTTGCAGGAGAACCTTAAAATCGCCACATCTGTAGCTGATCTGGGTTACTGGGGAGGACCACTGGGGAGGCCCTATGTGTCCCCTCCTCCACGCAGCGGCCCAAGCACACCTGCCCCCCGCATGGCTCTCCAAACTGTCCCTTCACCTGCAGCCCTGCCGCCATCACCTGCTCCTCTGCCCCCCGCCCCCCATTCACTTCTCAGGGCCAGGCCTGCCTCTGTGGGGTCCCCCGCATCCTCCAGCTCAGCCCGACTGTCCATCTTGTCGTCCTCGAAGGTGCATGTGTCAGCTGTTATGAGACATGTCACAAACAATCTCTCACTAATAACCAAAGTCCTGGAGTTTGTGGGTGACTTTCTTTTTAAATTTTATACTTTGGATTCGTGTAGACTCGAGGCCAGCTTTCCGCAGCTCTCATCCTGCTGTGCTTCGTTGGAGAGAAAGGGGCGCTTTACTGTGGGTGCCGCCCATCGCCCCAGGTTCCTGATCTGCCCAGGGCTCTCTGTCCAGAGACGGGGTTCCTCAAGCGGTAGCCCAAGGGGAGCCACCCTTCAGAGACAGCACTAAACTCCGGTGTCATAGACTCGGTGTGCCTCCCGGGCAGCCCGCCCGGGCTCTGCAGCACTCGCCCCGCTTGCCTCGCTGTTCCCAGGTTGTCTTGTCGTCCTGAGCCCCGCGTGCCAGCTGACAGCTCCTCTCCTGTGTGTGTGTTTAGGCACAGTGCTGGCTCATGGTAGATATTGACGAAGTTTTGTTAAATAGTCAAGTGGATCAAAGGTGTCCGCAGAATACAGACAGACCGGTGGGACAAGGCTGGTCGGGGACGGAACAGGATTGGTGCCCTGGGGTCCACTCGGGCCCTTGGGTGAAGGTGTTGGGGTGTGCCCCAGGCTGCAGCCTGACTCACAGGTGTTATGCTTTTCTCTGCCCTCATCCGTGAGTGCAGGCAGGACACAGGCCTGCCTCTGGTACCCTGCTCTGTGGGCCCAAGAGCGACGGAGCCGACAGACCGCTCCGGTCCTCTGCTGTGCCACGGAGCATCATGTTTCTGCTCTGGGTTTCCGTTTCTTCAATCAAAATAAGAGCAGAGGGGAGTCCATTCTGGTTCTGACATCTAGAGCCCTTCCTCTGGACCACGGCAGCGTCTGGCCCTTCGTCTGTGCCTTGACCCGGCCCCTCTGTGGCGTCCCCTCCAGCGGGCTCCAGGTGCCTGGTGTGGTGGTGGCTGACTTGGTTGTCTAGTGATGGGCTGGGGCGGTTTCCTCTTGGTTCTCCTGAGGCCTCTCCCACTGGACAGGGCTCCTCGGTGTCGAGCTGTCCACCTGCTTTCACAGTCGAACCTCCCTTGAGCTGCCCAGCAGGCTCGTCGCTCCCTGCCATCCCTGATGGCGCTTCTGAACGTTTCACGTTACCGAGTCAGAACGTCCTGGCTTAAATCTCCTAGGTTAGCCTGCGTCTCGCTCTGGGCTGGAGGGACGCACGCTCCTCCTCCTCAGGTGCCTGGGGTGGACCCGCCGTCCTCCTCTGAACCTTCTCTTTCCCTGGGAGACACGTCCTTGCTCGCTGGCCTTTCACCTTCCCTCGCATTTTCTTTTCTCCTTTCTGCATGTTTCATCTCTGACTTCTTCGTGTCTCTTTTCTTTTGAGAGCGGCCCTGAATTTGATCTCATCTCCAGGAAAATGAGTGTGGGGGGTGGGGAGGGGTTGAGGACGGTGCCTGGGTGTAGGGTCTGAGCGTCTGGGTGAACTGGAGTCTGTGCCCTGGTTTGAGCTGACTGCAGGCAGAGTGGGTGAGGGGCAGCCCGCGAGGGGGTCGTGAACCAGGCGGGGCTGGGGGTTGCAACGCTCGCTCGCTTGGTGGTGTGGAGGGGCCCAGTCTGGGGGAGGGCATGGTAGGTGAGACGAGGAAATGTCATTAAGGGGCAGGCAGGGGACAAGGGAGCAGGGCAGAGGCTGGGAAGGAGTCTCCGGTGACAGGAAGCCAAGGAGACCATGCTGTCCAGAGTCGAGAGAACGGGGTGGGTGGGGCTGGTGCAGAGAAGTGGGAGTCAACTGGGGCCTTGGGGTCGGTGGGGGGCAGAGCCAGGGAGTGGTGGGGGCCGGACCCAGAGCAGAGCAGGCTCCGAGGGGAGGAGATGCTGAGTCGGCAGCGTCAGGAGCTGCCCCGTCCTTTGTGCCCTGATGGAGGCTTGGGAAGCATCAGGCTGCCTTGCTCCGCAGGACTGAGTGATGCCCCTGTTTTCCTGGGCCCTGTGGGTGCCCAGGATGCCAAGCCTGGCCCCCTCTGCTCCCACGGCCTCGCTGACAGTGCGGGCACCCATGGCTCTCCCCGGGAAGCCTGCCTGGTGCCTTGGAGCCCTACGTCATGGTGAGGTCAGCCCCCCCCGGGGTCCCACGGCCCCGCAGTGCCCCCATACAGCCCACAGTGGGGCTCTCCTCTTCCTGTCGTGCGAGTGAGAGTTTCATTCACGTCTGCCTCTCCCGCCAGCCTGGGGGCCTACCTGCATGCAGGGGCCTTGCCTACTGTATACTGTATCCAGCACGCAGAAACATTGTCAAGTGCCTACTAGGTTTTGGATAAACATTAAAAAAAAAAAACAAAACAGCGTTAGCGTGGCAAAGAAGACAGACACAGATACCACTCAGGTGCCAAGGGCTGTGGTTCTGCTGGGTCCGGAACAGTGAATGTCAGGCCTCCCTCGCCAAGGAGGGTGGGGTCTGGAGAGCTCTGTCCTGGGATTGATCTCCAGTGGTCATGACTCCTCAGGTCCTCCAGTGCTCCCTTCTCCCCATCTCTGGCCTCATGTCCCCCCTCAATGGTGCCCACGGTTGAGAGCCCACTAGGCAAGAGCCATCCTCTTCCGCTTGCCTTACAGCCCAGGCCCACATTCTCACTGCCCCAAGCTCCCAGGCATGTCAGAAGTAGAAAAAGTCATAAAGCCCCGCAAGAAGCAGACGTCCTCAGGATCCGTGGGGCAAGAGCCCCAGATGTATGCCGACTCTTCCAGGACTAGACCCACGACCCCACCCGCCATTCCGGCTCCTCCCAGCTCCAAGTTCGATGCCAGAGCTACCAGCGCCCCTTGTGGGCTCGGCCAGGGTGCCAGGCAGCACCTGCCGGAGACTGAGGTCAAGCTTGAGTTTGCAGACGTAGAGGAGAAGGCCAGCAGTGGCCCCTGGAAGACCAGAAGCTCCAGTGCTCAGAAGATGGGTGGGAGGGACCCTTCCCAGCAGAGGAAGAGAGCCCGCCCCCTGCCCAGCAGCCTGTGGGTCCCTGTGCTTGACCAGGATTTCCGGGAGGGGCAGGAGGGAGGTCTCCTGGGCCTCGATGTCCTCAGTGAGGAGACAGGCCCACTGCCTGGGGAGGCCTGGCCCTGGCTTGGCTGCCCCCTCTGCAGATTGTCATGCCCTTGGCCGAAGGAGAGACTCCAGGCCCTGTGGCCTCCTATCCGCGCCAGGGCAGGGGTGCCCTGTGCAGCGGGGGGAGAAGGTGTGCAGGTGTAAGGCCCGCGGACGGTGCGAGGTGGGGGACCTGGTGCTCAGCCCTGGTCAGGCCGGACGGGCTTGGAGGCAGGCCAGCCCAGCGAGGCTGAGGAGGCAAGGCTGGCCGGCATCCTCATAGCCCGTCTGGCCAGAGAGGCACGTCACCTCAAGAAGCAGAAGAAGAGACACTTGCTTCCTGGTGGGGGCGAGCAGCCGCCTGGCCCTGAAGCTGCTGTGCCTGTAGAAGCCGGGGAGAACCGCGCAGGCCGAGGCCAAGGGATGGGCCCCCAGGCTGTCCCCGGGTCAGCGGCCCTCCCCAACATGAGGCACTTCTTTACTGTCAACTTGCAGGAACGTCCGCTGGGTCACCCGCATTCCATGCCAGTCGAGCATCAGGCCTGGTGAAGTGAAGGGGCAGCCCCAATGCTCGCGTCTGTCCCATCACTTGGTGGGGAAGCACAGGGCTGGAGGCAGGAGGCCCCGGGGGGCAGCGGGGAGGGCCACCCGAGAAGCAGCAGAAGGGCCTGGCCTTGGTGGGCCAGCAGCCGTATCCCTGAGGGCCACCGTCACCATGCCAGCGCCCGATGCCTCACCTCTGGAAGATAGGGACGGACAGGTGATTCCGCGTGGCCCTCCCCAACCTGCTCCCCCTCTAGAGAGGACCCTGCCACTCCCCTGATGGTGGTTGGGCAGGACCCAGGTGGCACGTATGCCCCCCAGCCAGCCCCAGGCCCAGGCCTGGAACCAGAGCACCGCGGAGCTCCTTTGTAGCCCAGCCCTGCCGCTCTCCTTTGTCTGGTCTCCACCCTTTCAGGAGGTTCGTGGCCCAGGGGGGACCCTTGCCACCGCCTCCAGCCTCCGGCCTTCTCCCATAGAGCAGAGCCCCTGCTCCACGAGGCGATGGGTGAGCAGGTGCCGGGCCGAGGGCATCCGAATCCACCTCACCGTTCCGTGGTAGCCGGGCCAAGGACGTGGACTCTGTGGATGTCACTGCCCACCGAGGGGCCTGAGGAGGCAGGCGGTGCTTGGGGTCCGCGGCCTGCCCCTGGGCTGCACTCCGGAGGACAGGCTGCGGGGCCAGCTCGGCCTGTGGCTCTCGGACCCGTCTCCCCGTGCCCGGGCTTCCTGAAAAGAAACTTGTGCGGACCACTGGGTGTCCATGCACCGCCGGCCAGAGTGGCTGGTGGGTGCAGCAGCGGCCGCCTGCACGAGTTTACGAGAAGCAGCAGCTGGGCAAGGCGGGGGCCGCCCTGTCTCCAGGCCACCTCCTGGAGCCTGACTGACAGCCCGATCATGCACCCACGACCCTTCCGGGTGGCGGCCGAGGAGGCGCGTGCCGCCCAGGCCGCGTTCCGCCCGGTGCCACCCCAGCTGCGCTACCCGCCTGTCTCCTTGGAGTGGAACGTGGGCACTTTGAGGAGCGGAGCGCCCAGGAGATTGGCGCGGCCGTGTGGCTGGCCGAGGGCCCGGCCCCTGCAGCTCTCCACGGACCACCAGCTTACCGAGCTCTTCCACCACGAGGACCCTGCCAGACCCCCGCTTAAAGGGCAGGATCGAGACTATCCTCCCCGAGGGGGTGGACAGGTACCACTGGAAGCAGGGTCTTGTGTACAAAGTGAAGGAGCTCATGCTGTCTAAATAGCCCGTGCCACCCTCCCCTTCCCTGCAGGGCCCCAAGGCTGGGTGGGTGGAGGCCTCCCTGAGCAACAGAGGAGCTAGGAGCCCCGGGTCAGAAGGGAAGGGCCAGGGGGAGCCAGTGCAGAGAATCTGGCCCCCCTCCTCCGGGTCCTCGCTGCTGGGCCAGAGTGAGAAGAGCCTGTTGGAGCGGCTGGAGAGCATGGGGCTGCTGGCCTCTGAGTGGAGCGATGCCTCCCGGTCCACGGAGAGCCACCTGGCTAGCATCATCGTCAAGAAGCACCTGCGTGAGAACAAGACAGTGGGTGCCCATGAGGACCCCTTGGCTTACTGGAAGAAGCGGCGGGACATCTGGCCAGCCCTGGCGAGACTGGCCACCACCTACCTTTCCTGTCCTGCTCCCCCTGCCGACAAGCGCCTCCTCTGCAAGCGTCTTTGCCTCCCTGGGCAGCCCCACCATCATGGAGTACAACTCCCTGCTCCTGGTGGAGACGTTTAAGCATCTTCTCTTCTTGAAGACCAACCTGGAGCATTTCTCCAGCTACACGCCACCCAGCCCTCATTTTCCCCTGCGGAGATCTGGCCTAGGAGAGGCAGAGCTGGGAGTGAGCGCTCAGAAGCCCCAGAAAGCTGCCCCGGGGGACGGCTACCTAGATGAGAGAAGTGGGCAGAGCGTCCTGTCCTAGGATGGCCAGACTCTGAAGCCTGTTTGAGAAGAATGAGGACGGTTTCTCAGTTCTGGCCAGGTTGCCAGTTTTGTTTTCAGGGAGAAGCCGTTTTCCATCTGCCCACTGTTTGCGTTACTGCCGGCGGCATGTGTGTGGAAAGGTGGGCCATGTTCCTTGGTGACTTGAGCCGTCCCGCCCCGTGTACGGGCGAGGTGCCCCTTTAAAGCGTTGCCGGGTAGGGAGGGCCCACATGCAGCTGGTCTGTGTCGGCTGTGACGGCCCTGGAGGGCAGCTTTCTCAGAGGGGCCGGGGCTGGGGAGGTGGGGGTGCCACGGGGAATGTCCTCAGCCGCCCTTCCTGGCAAAGGAAGATACATCAGCCACCTCAAGAGGCAGGTGCCCATGCACCCGCTGGTCTCCTTTGGCTCCGTCCCTTCCAGGGCATCCCGGGTGCCAGGGCCCTGGGGGGCTGGACCGCCCGGCACCTGCAGGCAGGTGTGCGGTGGAGCAGACCTGAGACTCCTCTCACGGCCGTTCTCACCTGTAGTTTCCAGGCTGCTGGGAACCTCGGGGTTTCTTGTTTGTACAGTGAAAGTGGTCTCAGGAAGCCAGAAAGGGCGTATGTTCTGGTACCCACTGGCCTGAGTTCCTTCAGGGCCGGGCGCAGGCCCTGGGGGCGTGGGAGTCCCAGTGCTGGTGGGATTGGGTGGGAGAAGGTGAAAGGGTGAGGTTGGAGGGCCTGTCCGTCCCATGAGGCATGAGTCCGGCTCTCCTGAGGCGCTGGGCCGCTGGGAGCCGGGCTCTGAGGAGGGAAGGTGGTGGAGGCTGGGAGGCAGCAGGCTCACCTGCACTGTGGCCCTGGCCATGGGGGCGAGCCCCGGGAACCTGTCCCCTCTTCCCCGCCGAGTCACTGTGGCTAGTTCACTGCAGGACATTCAGGAGAAACTCACCGTGATCGTTTTTGCTCAGCAGCCCCCGTGAGCTCTTTACCTTGTGATCGTAACCCTCTGTACTAGTCGGTCCGCTGTGTGCTCATTTGAGCAGGGTCACCTGGCTCCTTGAAGAAAGCCTTGTGCAGCTTGAGTTCAGTGGTTGCAACAGCGTGACCTGAAGTCACCTCCACTCTCTGCTCAGGTGGCGTCTTCTCCCCCGCTGCTGGAAGGCATGTGTGCGTGGGGAGGGGGCGCTGTCCTGGGGGCCACATATTGGTCGGTGCCGCCATCCCTCAGTCAGCTCTCGGGAGAGGCACCCTTGTGGTGTGGCGTCACCCCCAGCAGCTTCTCCACGTTCCCGGAGAGGGGAAACCTGGACTGGAGAGGCAGGGGGGCGTGCAAGGAGGCAGGCGGAAGGCAGGGGTGAGAGGCTCGAGGGTCCTGAGCTCTTGGAGGCTCAGGCTCTGGAGCAGCCGTGCCCCAGGGGCAGTTTGGTCCCCCAGATGTTTGGACGGTCGCGGCTTGTGGGGGGTCACTCCTGTCCTCTCGTGGGTGGGAGATGGGCACACAGCAGAGGCAACACCTCGCTCCCAGGCGGCGTCCGGACCCCGTCTGCCTGGACTCAAGCCGGCCTCTTGAGGCTGGCACCACGGGCACCCCACCCCTCATCCTTTCTTCACCCACATGCCTGAGATGGAGCTGGGCGTCTGGTCACGTGGCCAGGCTCCAAGGCCACGTTCTCCCTCTCCATGGCTCCCTGACCACCGCGGGGTCGTGGTCTCTGGCTCCTGCGTTTATGGCAGGACTCCAGTGCCCCTCACCTGCCCCCCACCCTGTGGGCCAGATCAGGTTTAACCTGACGCGGCAGTGGCTGCGTCGCCCCGCTGCTTACAAACAAACCCTAGCAGACGCTTCCGCGGAGCCAGCCAGGCTTCTCAGCAGGTACCTCTGTGCTTTGGAACAGAAACTTTGCTAGAAATGAAGGCGGAGCTGGGCTGCTGCAGATTAAAGATATGGGACCCCCTTCTCAGAGGTGGGGTGGGGGCGGGATGTGTTGGCAGCCCCAGCAGCTTCCTAAGGGGTGTGTAGGAGCTCTAGGTCTGGTTTCCTTGGTAGCGGGGATGAGAAGTGACGTTGCTATGGAGACACAGCCTGGGAGCCTGACCATGGCCCTGGAGCCCTGGGCTTTGTAAACAGCAGGATTGAATGGCCCTGTGGTTCTCCGCGTGCACCACCCTGCCTGGCCTGGGCCTGGCTGGTCTGCAGGTTGGGGAGCTGCCACTTGGAACAGAGGTTTCTGCTTGTTTTCCTCTCTGCCCGAACCCTGACCCCTCTGTGCTTCTCTGGCATGGCAGCCGCCCCTCCCCCAGGCTGCCTCCCTTGGGCTCTGGGCTTTCGGTGGCCCCTGGATCTCTGCCCGTCCCAAGGCCACTGGCGGCCTGGAAGTCCCCTCCCTCCCCTTTTCCAGAGCCAACATCGGGGCCACCCTGCCCCTGCCTCCAGGATGGCTTCCCGGACTGTTCCGCCTTCCCTCCCCAGCCCCTCTTTGCCTACTTGGGAAACGGAGTCACGTTTGTGGCTGGAACCATGCTCTCTGGCTTACAGGAAAGGACATTCTGTTGAGGCCAGAGTGAAGAGCTGGTCTTGTCGGGCAGGGGTTGGGGGAACAAAGGCGCGGGGCCTGGTGGTGCTGCCACTCACTCCCTCGACTCCAGCTTCCTCGTCTAGGACTGAAGGCTGTGCGCTCAGCCCCCACAGCTGCCACCAGGGTGGACCATGGAACCCTGAACCTATTTTGAGTTCGTTGCTGATGTTGAAAAAAAATCGAGTCGAGAACACCTTGGAGGGAATAAGGCAAGGCCCAGGTGCTCTCAACTATGTTTGCAAAAGCAGGGGACTCCCAGGAAGGAAGCAAAGGAGATTGGCGACTCTGGGAGCCTGTGTCTATTCAAAAATAGATTGAAAGCGTTTGAGAAGAAACATCTCAATTCATGATACTCACAAGCAGTTACCGATAAAGGAAAGGAATGAGATTGTGCACACTGGGGGCCGTGGAGGGATTGTAACGTCGGGCCTGAACTCCATCCAGGACCCCCTCAGGTGGGGGCCTGTGCCTGGCCGGCTCCCGCTGTGGGGTCTTGGCCCTCCTGCGCCTTGGGCTGGAGTCCTCCGGTCCTGCCGGGCCCCTGCTGAAGGTCTGTGGTGCTCAGAGGCCCACTCACTGTTCTATTGTCTCTCCTTAGGGACCTGCTGGCCCTCGAGTGAGGGTGTCGGAGACGTGTCCAACCCGGGCCCAGGCTGAGTGGAGGGGGCGACCCGTGGGGTGAGCAGCCCGCTGACCACCAGCGGCACCTGCATCGCAGCTGCCCGACCCCTCGGCCCCCTGGTCCCACTTGGTCTCATGGAGCCTCGGGGCGAGAAGTCAGGAGAGGCTGACGGGGTGCGCGTGACGCCCCAGCTGCTCAAGGCGCGCTCGGGCGAGTTCGCCCTGGAGTCCATCCTGCTGCTCAAGCTGCGGGGCCTGGGGCTGGTGGGCTTGGGCTGCCTGGGGGACTGCCTCGGCCTCGAGTGGCTGGACCTGTCGGGTAACGCGCTTACCCAGCTGGGCCCGCTGGCCTCCCTGCGGCAGCTGGCTGTGCTCAACGTGGCTGACAACCGGCTGACGGGCCTGGAGCCCCTGGCCGCCTGCGAGAACCTGCAGTGTCTCAATGCTGCAGGCAACCTGCTGGCTGGGCCCGCGCAGCTGCAGTGCCTGGCGGGGCTGCGGGGTTTGGAGCGCCTGCGGCTCCGAGACCCGTTGGCGCGGCTCAGCAACCCGCTGTGCGCCAGCCCCTGCTACTGGGCCTCAGTGCGCGAGCTGCTGCCTGGTCTGAAGGTCCTTGATGGCGAGCGTGTGAGCGGGCGCGGCAGCGACTTCTACCAGCTGTGCCGGGACCTCGACAGCTCCTTGAGCCCCGACCCTGGTGCCCCTGGCCCCCGGCCCACGGAGGCCCAGCCTTGGGTGGAGCCTGGCTACTGGGAGGCCTTGCCCCCGCGCAGCAGCTCCATCCTGGAGGAGGCCTGCCGCCAGTTCCAGGACACGCTGCAGGAGTGCCACGACCTGGACCGCCAGGCCCGGGACAGCTTGGCCCAGGCCATGCGGGCGCTCAGCCCTGCGGGTGCCACTGCCGCCTCCTTCATCTTCTGAAGGCGCCCCGGGCCCTCGGTGGCCTCCCTGCTCGTCTGGACAGTTTTGTCCCGCTGCTTGTTGCCCTTCAAGGAAAACTCCCCACGTCCATCAAAGACGTACCTCCCTTGGGCCCTCCCCAAGCAGCTGGCTCAGCCTGAGGCTGTCCTGCCACCACCTAGAAGAGTGCCTGGGAGGAGGTCCCTGGCCCCTTCCGTGGCTACAGCTGCTGCCTGTCCCAGCTGCATGAGCCTGAGGCTCGGAGGAAGAAAGCGGGTTGGTCCTAAGGCTGCAGCTGGGGGAGGCGGGGAAGGCCAGCCTCCTGCCCCTCCCGCCCTGGGAGAGGCCGTGGCTGAGCTCGCCTGCCTGGAAGCTGCATTTACGCACCTCCCTGGTTTTCCTGCTGTGTCCTTTGCTTCTGGGTCTCCCTGGAACCTCCACTGTCCCCATTCACACCCATGCTCATCCCTATTAAATTGTTTTAATTAGTATCAGTACACGTGGGCGTGCTTGGTTTTCCCAAGAGGGAGCCCCTGAAAGCAAGACTGGGTCCTCCACCCCCACTTCTGGTCTCCCCTGGGCAAGGAGGAGGTGTCTGCAGCTTTCTGGGTGTCCAGGCAGCTGGGTCCTGCCCCCTCCCCAACCTCCACCCCCCCACCTCAGGGCTTTGCTTCCTCCCTGTGAGGCCGGAGGACCAGGGCCTTTGCTCACACACAGGCTGCCCTGCAGCCGAGCTGGGGGAGGGAGGGAATTCGAGGGAGCGTGAGAACTCAGCTGAGCACAGCTTTATTAGATCAGGGGTCAGGGGGTGGCCCCTCCCCGGGCTCAGAGGAGGGAGGCGGGCTTTCACTGGCGACCTCCCTTCCTTCCAGGAAGCCGGGTGACTTCTAGAGGAAAGGGAAGAGAAACAGGCCAGGCGTGAGGGAGGCGGTCTTTGCAGGCTCCCAGGCCCTGTTCCCCTGCCTCCCGCAGCCCAGCTCCAGCGCCCTCTCAGTCCTCCCGTCCCCTTCCCTCCTGGCCGCCTACCTGCCAGGCCTCAGCTCAGGGGGACAAGGCTTTGATGAAGGCAAACTGTCCGGGGAGGTAGTAGCTGTGGGGGTCCTCGCCGGCGCGTTCCACCCTGCTGCACTGGGCTTCCTGGGCGTCATCCAGCTCCTGCCAGCACAGGGCCACTCGGGCCGCCCCGTTCCTGCCAACACCTACCGCCCCCACCCCCCCTCCCAGGGAGTGTCTGGGCTGAGCCCAGAGCCCCTCCTCACCACGCCCCTCCCCAACCTCTCCATCCAGGCCTCTCCCAAGGCCCAGTCTCTCCCCACCTTAGCAGCCCCCTCCTCACCCGTTGAACCTGCGTCTGTATGGGACAGTGCACCATCCGGCCCAGGACTTGATCCTTTGAGTCCAGCTTGATGCAGGCCAGGCATTTCCGCTTTCTCTGGGGAGGGGGCGTGGGGGCCAGAGAGGAAAGGGGTGAAGGGAGGCGTGCAGCCCTGTGAGGGCGGAACCTGGGGCCAGCCTGCAGTGGGGCCCGTTCCTTTGGCAGGCCAGCTGGGTCCAGGCGCAGCCTAGCTCTGGATTGGGAATTTTCAAAAGTCAGAACTATCCTGCAGTTTTCAAACTGTGTGTGTTTGTGTGTGTGTCTCTGTGTGTGTATGTGTGTGTATTTGTGTGTGTGTATGTGTCTGTGTGTAGGCGGCACTTAGTTTTCAAACTGTGTGAGTTTGTGTGTGTGTGTGTGTATGTGTGTCCGTGTCTGTGTGTGTATGTGTGTGTATGTGTGTGTATGTGTGTGTGTTTTTGTGTGTGTATGTGTGTGTGTGTGTAGGCGGCACTTAGTTTTCAAACTGTGTGTGTGTCTCTGTGTGTCTGTCTGTGTCTGACACAGCCAGGTTCTCCCCACCTGGCTTCCACTGTGCTTCCATCTGTTACATTTATTTATGTTTTCTGTTTTCTTGCAAGATTTGAATTGAACACAGGGATCCTGGTGTAAAAGTCCAGAAAAGCACTAGTCTAATCCAGCACTCCTTCAGCAGAGGGAGGTGACTAAGGCCTTGACGAGCCAGCGCAGGAACAGGACTGGGGGTTGGCAGAGGTGGCTGTGCTCCGAGCCCAGGGATCACCCCCATGGCACTGACTTGGCCCCCAAAGTGGCTGACGACAGTCAAGCCCTCTTAGGAGTCAGCCCAGGCCGAGCCATCCTCCCCTTGAAAACTCATGCGAAATGGGAAGTTCACCAGGCCTAAGGTGGGGACCACGGCGTCCTTCCGCCAGTGACCTGCAGCCTGGGTAGACCTGCTCTGGAGCCTGTGTGTCCGTCTTCCTGCCTGTCGCGGCCCCCTCAGCCCACCCACAGCCATCACCGCCATGGGTGCAGGCAGGCAGGCCGGTCAGAGCCATGAAGGCTGCCCCGCCCCAGGGTCTCCAACCTCAGGCTTCTCCAGCTGTGAAGCCCGCCGCCCACTCCTGCCCTGTGCACGCGCCCTGCCGTCAGCTCACCCCATTGGGCTTGACTTTGCAGTCTGCTTTCCTCCAGTCCTTCTTCCGACAGCTCGTCTGCTGGAGCTTGAACTCCAGCCTCACAAACTGCCCGGCTGGGAAGAGCTGCCGACAGACAAGAGAAAGCCCGCGGCCCAGCTGAGCAGGCAGAGCCATTGCGGGTGTGACCTGTCCCTGCTCCCCAGTGGGCAGCAGCACACCCTGGGGCGGGGGCCGGTGGCCTCTCTGGAGAGCTGGGCGGCTTGCTGGGGCCCAAGCATCGGTGCACCTGCTCTCGGTGGAGGGGCACGTTCTGGTCTCTCGATCCCTGTCCCCGCCCTCCCCTCTCTGGGCTGGCGCTCACCGTGTCTGCCGCGTTGTCCACGCTGGTCACCTGGAAGGCCCACAGCACGGGCGGATGCTTGTGGAACTCCTCCAGGGCCACCTGCAGGCCCCGGTGCTGGGCCGTCGTGAGCTCCGCCCTGCCCAAGCCCATGGTGCCCAGCCCCAGGGCCAGCGGGAGCAGCAGCTGCCACATGGCTTCACCTCCGTCTCTCGGACCCTGCGGAGGGCTGTGTGTGGGTCCAGAGGAGGAGCCACCGCTCCTGGGCCCTGTGGTTCTGGGGCCCCATCTGGTGGGCTCTGAGCAGAGGTGGGGGGACACGGAGTGGCCCTGCAGACCCCCATCCCCACCCCCTGGTGTTCCCCTGGCCCGTCCCTCTCCTCCCACCTGGCCCCACTGTTCCCAAGCCCGGCCCAGGTTGGCCCTGTCCGAGGTAGGTGCTGGGTCCGCTCCAGTCCTTGGGCCAGCAGTTGGGGAGCAGGGCCTGCTCCCGCCTCCACCTCCCCCCCCTCCACCCCCGGTTTTCTGGTCCACAAGGCTCCAGCCCCCGGATCCTCACCATCCGGGGCCCAAAACTGGGGGTGGGGTGGGAAGGAATGGAGGCTGGCTGGAGGCTAAATATTTTGGGGAGGACCTAAACACGTGGGAGGGGCCCAGGGCGGGTGGGCTTTAGGAGCCCACTTAACCCTCACTGTGCTGAAAGAGCCCGTTGCCATCGGCCCCACCGCCTCCGCCCGCCCCCCCACCCCACTACCTCCAGAAAATGGGGGTCCCTCCTCCGCCCCACCTCCTCTGTCTTCTTAGGCAGAGTGTTTCTCCCTTGCCTTGTTCTTTTCTGGAGCCTTCCTCTCCCAGCCCGCCAACCCCGCACCTCAATCCGTGAGACTGGGGTGGGGGCGCCTGAGGGCCGGACCCTCCCCGAGAACTCTGCCCGAGAGCAGCCTCCCGAGGACCAGAAAGCCCCAGGTGTGGAGACCCAGGTCCCGCCGGGCAAAGGTGCCAAGCCGTCGCCTCGAAGACAGGACAGGGCTCGCGGAGCAGCCAACAAACGCCGGCCTCCGGAGCTGCGCCCTTTACCCTCCCCGCGCTCCCCCCCGCACTCCTCTCGCGCGCCTCGAGGTCTCCCCTCTCCTCCTCCCCCGCGCCTCGGGGTCTCCCCTCTTCCCCTCTCCCGCGCCTCGGGGTCTCCTCTCCTCTCCCGCGCCTCGGGGTCTCCCCTCTTCCCCTCTCCCGCGCCTCGGGGTCTCCTCTCCTCTCCCGCGCCTCGGGGTCTCCCCTCTTCCCCTCTCCCGCGCCTCGGGGTCTCCCCTCTTCCCCTCTCCCGCGCCTCGGGGTCTCCTCTCCTCTCCCGCGCCTCGGGGTCTCCCCTCTTCCCCTCTCCCGCTCCTCGGGGTCTCCCCTCCTCACCTCCTCTGCTGCGCCTCGGGGTCTCCGCTGCGGCCCCTGCCTCTTCCCAGCACCCGTCAGGCTCCCCCGGCGGCGCGCCCGTCTC
This sequence comes from Bubalus bubalis, assembly GCF_019923935.1. Lineage (NCBI taxonomy): Eukaryota > Metazoa > Chordata > Mammalia > Artiodactyla > Bovidae > Bubalus > Bubalus bubalis. The sequence goes on from NC_059164.1 coordinate 112,316,238, forward strand.
CTCCCACCTCCTGGGCCCCCTCCAGCGCCCCGCGGCTCCTCCCCGCCCGCCGGGACCGGCCTTGGCCGACGGCCCTCCCGGGATTCCCCTCCTCATCCCCGCCCTGCGCTGTCCCGCCCTGCCCTCCCGTCCCCTCCCGCTGGCCCAGCGGGCTGCCCCAGCCCGGGCGCTGCCCTGCCCCCAGGAACAGGGCGACCCCTTCCCCTCAGGCCCCTCCAGGCCGTCCCCAAGACACTCATTCCAGAAAATTCTATCCAGAAATCCAGACGTCCTCAAACCCCAGGAGACTTCGACGAGTCATTTGAACCGTCCCCCTGCAGCCTGGAACCACACTGAGAAGGAAGGGGGTCTCCAACACCAGCAAACACGTCAGGCTTGAAGGATCACATCCCATCTGTGGTGGCAATGGTCTCCCAGGGTCTCACATGTGGGTGGAGGGCACGTGGTGGGGTTCCGAAGGCTGCTGGGGGATCAGGGGAAAACAGGCTCAGCTCCTGCTCAGTTCAGTTCAGTTTAGTCGCTCAGTCGTGTTCGACTCTGCGACCCCATGAATCGCAGCACACCAGGCCTCCCTGTCCATCACCAACTCCCAGAGTTCACTCAGACTGAGGTCCATCGAGTCAGTGATGCCATCCAGCCATCTCATCCTCTGTCATCCCCTTCTCCTCCTGCCCCCAATCCCTCCCAGCATCAGAGTCTTTTCCAATGAGTCAACTCTTCTCATGAGGTGGTCAAAGTACTGGAGTTTCAGCTTTAGCATCATTCCTTCCAAAGAAATCCCAGGGCTGATCTCCTTCAAAATGGATTCTCCTTCAAAATGGTTGGATTTCCTTGCAGTCCAAGGGACTCTCGAGAGTCTTCTCCAACACCACAGTTCAAAAGCGTCAATTCTTCGGCACTCAGCCTTCTTCACAGTCCAACTCTCACAATCCATACATGCTGCTCCTGAGCAAATAAGAACAAGCCCTGGGACTTGGTGTGTCAGCCACCAGGACCGCTGCTACCTAAGTCCCGGGCCCTCTGCCCATTGCCCACGGAGAGCGAGTGAAAGCCGCTCAGTCGTGAGCAACTCTGCAACGTCCATGGAATTCTCCAGGCCTAATACTGGAGCTGTTTCCTTCTCCAGGGGATCTTCCCAACCCAGGGATCAAACCAGGGTCTCTTGCATTGCGGGCAGATTCTTTACCAGATGAGCCACCAGGGAAGCCCGCATGGAGACGACCTGGTTTAACCACCAGGACCCCTGCATCTTCTGCTCCCTTCTCTGCGATGTGGGGGCCAGAGGCCCTCCCACTAGGGGGTTGTTTGGAGGATTAAACAGGGAGATGTATGGAGAGGGACGGATGACCCGCCTGTGGACCCCTCCCCAGGCACCCCTGGCAGGATTCTCCACGTGGAGCCCAGAGCTTCCTTTGCAATGTCCCCTGGGGGTGCCAGAAAGATCCTCGCCTTCAATTAGCCAGTATTGGGGGCTGAAATCCCACCTTGGACATTTTAGTCCCATCTGTGAGTTGTCAGCAATCACTAAGCAGAGATGAGAGCTGGGGGTCTTTGTTCTCCAGGAACTTCCTCTGGGCCTAGAGAAACAGCAGGGCCATGTGCTGGGGGAGGCCCAGGAAGTGGGTGACCAGAGAAAAGTTCTAAGACAAGGTGGACTTGCGCTGAGGAAGGCAGGAAAGTGACCCTGCTTTCAGCTGGGGCTGCCTCAGGCCTGGGGCGAGCGAGGAGGGCTGGAGCAGGCAGCGGGCAAGGCAGGAGAGGGGGCCAGGCGCAAACACAGGAAGGTCACTCAGCCAGACAGAATGGCCTGTGGGCGAAAGGAGCGTGAGTGGCGGGCAGCACAAGGCTGATGAGGGCGGGGCTGCCATGCCCTCCTCCAGAGGATCTTCCCGACCCAGGGATCGACCCCGCACCCTTGTCTCCTGCATAGGCAGGCAGGTTCTTTACCACCAGCACTGCCCGGGAAGCCCCGTTACTGTTCAGTTCAGTTCAGGGGTTACTCAGGGTACAATCATGAGCTCAGCGTCAGGTGACCCAGGCGAGCAGCGACAGTGCTTAGCTGTTTACTGGTGGTTAATGATCTTCCCGGACATCACAGTTGCAAGCAGAAATTCACATATCCGGGTCCTTCTGACAAAGATTTCAAAATGTGCCCAGTTGCTCAGTTGTGTCCGACTCTTGGCGGCCGCGTGGACTGTAGCCCACCAGCCTCCTTTGCCCATGGAATTTTCCAGGCAAGAATACTGGAGTGGGTTGCCATTTCCTCCTCCAGGGGATCTTCCCTACTCAGGGATTGAACGCACGTCTCTTACATCCCATGCATTGGCAGGTGGATTCTTTACCACTAGTGCCTCCTGGAAAGTCCTTGGTTATAGGAGTGTTATGTTGGTGAGAAAACCTACAGTAATTTAAAATTTTTGATTGTTGAATATCTGGTTAAAATTATTTTTGAGATTTTTTTTTTTTTTTTGCATTGCCACATGGCATGTGGCATCCTAGCTCTCTGACCAGGGCTTGAACCCATGACCCCTGCACTGGAAGTGCAGAGTCTTAACCCCTGGACCCCCAGGGAAGTCTCAATGTTCTTTTAGTTTCAGGAAAATATTGGTACATGTTTGCTCATGCTAAGTCACTTTAGTCGTGTTTGTGACCCTATGGACTGTAGACCGCCAGGCTTCTCTGTCCATGGGGATTCTCCCAGCAAGAATATGGGAATGGGTTGCCATGCCCTCCTCCAGAGGATCTTCCCGACCCGGGGATTGAACCCTCATCTCTTGTCTCCTGCATTAGCAGGCGGGTTCTTTACCACTAGCGCCACCTGGGGACGTCTCATTACTGAAAACCTTAGTAAAACCCTTCCATGACTCAAGCAATGAGTGTTGGCAAAAAAAAAACTTGTTCATTGTCTTCTACTTCTTTCAACAGTCTCATAAACCAGTGATGTTTCATGGCATTTGCCCTTAAATACTAAATGATTTTAACTGTAACCATGACACTTGCATAGAGCCTGCTCAGAAAAGTGAACACAAATATTATCAATATTCAGGGGAATGAAGCAACACGGGAAACATTGGTCTCTTGTTTTAAAACTCCAAGACCTCAGCCACACTGGCCACATGTCAAGTGCTCATCACGAACGACGTGTGTCTACCTGTGCTCACACATGCGTAGAATGTTTCTAGAAGGAGAAGCAAAACACTGTGGCAGTGGTTGCCTCTGAGGAGAGGAGCTGTCTGGCTCTGAGAGGGGAAAGAGGAAGGAGAGAGGAAAACAAAACAGCACGCCCTTTGTATCTGTACAGTCTCATACCGTCCGGGTAATTTGTTGATTGCAGTGTAAAAGTAATGTTTTTTAAGTTTAAAAATCAAAAAGCAAATAGAGTTGTTGAAAACTCACTCTGGCCAGCATGTGGAGGGGAGACAAGAGGGGAGACAAGTTCAGGTGCAGGACGCCCTCAGTAGGAGAGAGACAATGGAAGCAGGTAATGAACGTGGCAGAAACCAGGGTGGTGAAGATGGAGACAAGCAGACGGGTAAGAGGAGGTTAAATCCTTCACCTTTATTTACCGTGTGCACTAATTTCTGATCCAGTTATGTGTAATCTGCTTTTCATCAGGCTATTATGTTTTATTGTGATCCACACAGTCAAAGGCTTTGGCATAGTCAATAAAGCAGAAATAGATGTTTTTCTGGAACTCTCTTGCTTTTTCCAAAGCCTTTGACTGTGTGAATCACAATAAACTGTGGAGAATTCTTCAAGAGATGGGAATACCAGACCACCTGACCTGCCTCCTGAGAAATTTGTATGCAGGTCAGGAAGCAACAGTTAGAACTGGACAAGGAACAACAGACTGGTTCCAAATAGGAAAAGGAGTACGTCAAGGCTGTATATTGTCACCCTGTTTATTTAACTTATATGCAGAGTACATCATGAGAAACGCTGGACTAGAAGAAACACAAGCTGGAATCAAGATTGCCGGGAGAAGTATCAATAACCTCAGATATGCAGATGACATCACCCTTATGGCAGAAAGTGAAGAGGAACCAAAAAGCCTCTTGATGAAAGTGAAAGTGGAGAGTGAAAAAGTTGGCTTAAAACTCAACATTCAGAAAACGATCATGGCATCTGGTCCCACCACTTCATGGGAAATAGATGAGGAAACAGTGGAAACAGTGTCAGACTTTATTTTTCTGGGCTCCAAAATCACTACAGATGGTGACTGCAGCCATGAAATTAAAAGACGCTTACTCCTTGGAAGGAAAGTTATGACCAACCTAGATAGCATATTCAAAAGCAGAGACATTACTTTGCCAACAAAGGTTCATCTAGTCAAGGCTATGGTTTTTCCTGTGGTCATGTATGGATGTGAGAGTTGGACTGTGAAGAAGGCTGAGTGCCAAAGAATTGATGCTTTTGAACTGTGGTGTTGGAGAAGACTCTTGCGAGTCCCTTGGACTGCAAGGAGATCCAACTAGTCCATTCTGAAGGAGATCAGCCCTGGGATTTCTTTGGAAGGAATGATGCTAAAGCTGAAACTCCAGTACTTTGGCCACCTCATGCGAAGAGTTGACTCATTGGAAAAGACTCTGATGCTGGGAGGGATTGGGGGCAGGAGGAGAAGGGGATGACAGAGGATGAGATGGCTGGATGGCATCACTGACTCGATGGACGTGAGTCTCAGTGAGCTCCGGGAGTTGGTGATGGACAGGGAGGCCTGGTGTGCTGTGATTCATGGGGTTGCAAAGAGTCGGACACGACTGAGCGACTGATCTGATCTGATTATGTTTTAAGTTCCATTAAAATTTTTCTGGACGTTCTATTTTCTTCTTTTTCAAATCTTCCTATTCCTTTCGGCTGCTCTTTTGGGCTTATTGGCCACTCGTATACCTTTTTTGGGAGAAGGCAATGGCAACCCACTCCAGTGTTCTTGCCTGGAGAATCCCAGGGACGGGGGAGCCTGGTGGGCTGCCGTCTATGGGGTAGCACAGAGTCGGACACGACTGAAGTGACTTCACAGCAGTAGTAGCAGTATATCTTCTTTGGAGAAATGACTGTTAACTCCTTTGACCATATTTTAACTTGTCTGTTTGTTGTTGAGTTGTTGGAATTATTTATATGTCCTGCACGTTAACCCCTCGTCAGATATATGATTTGCAAATACTTTCTCCCACTCTATGGGCTGCTGTTCTACTTTGTTTGTAGTGTCCATAAGCTTTACATTTTCCTGAAGTTCAGCTTATCTACTTATTGCTTCTTTGCTCAGTTGCTCTGTATAGAATTTCCAGCATTTTGTTGACTAGAAGAGGTAAAAGCAGACATTCTTTCCCTTGTTCCTGATCTTAAAGGAGAAGATTTCAGCTATTTTTGTCATTTGAGTATTATGTTCACTATGTGTTTCTTATGTATGGTTTTTACTAAGGAGATAATTTCCTTCTATTACTGGTTTGTTGAGTGGTTTTATCATGAAAGGGTATTGAATTTTGTCACATGCTTTTCCTGTTTCAGTTGAAAAAAAATTTTTTTTCCCCTGCACTGTGAGGCTTGTGGGATGTCAGTTCCCCGAGCAGGGACTGAACCTGTGGTCTCCACAGTGAAAACACAGAGTCCTACCCACTGGACTTCCAGGGGATTCCCTATGTGGTTTTTCCCTTCATTCTGTTAATATGGTTTTTACATTGATGAATTTTCATATGTTGAAGTATTGGGTGGGTCAAGAAATTTGTTCATTTTTTCCCCCTTATAAGCTAGTTCTAAGAGCACTGAATTGTTTTTAACTTTGTTTGAAACAATTTTGTTAGGCTGTATTGTGATAGCTGTCTTATCAGCATGCATTTAAAAAAGAAACTTACCAAAATTGGTGAATTTTTGTGTAGCCATCTTAATATGGAAGATGGAAGAAAAGAAGCAATATTTTTGGTGTAGTATGCTTTATTATTATTTCAAGAAAGGTAAAAATGCAAAAATAAAAGATTTGTGCAGTATATGGAGAAGGTGCTGTGACTGATTGAAAGTGTCAACAGTGGTTTGCAAAGTTTTATACAGGACAATGCTCCCTGGTCAGGTAGGTTAGTTGATATTGATACTCATAAATCAAGACATTGATTGAGAGCAATCAATGTTATACATCTTGGGAGATACCCGACACACTTGAAATATGCAAACCAAGCGCTGAAAATCACTTGCACCAGCTTGGTGATGTTCATTCACTGCTTTGATGTTTGGCTTCCATGTTAAGCAGAAAAAAACCTTCTTGACTGTATTTCCACATGCGATTCTGTACTTAAATGTAAATGTTCCACTTTAAAACAAATTCTGACAGGCAATGAAAAGTGGATACTGTACAATAATGTGGAACAGAAGAGATCGTGGGGCAAGTGAGATAAACTACCACCAACCATACCAAAGGCCAGTCTTCATCCAGAGAAGTGTGTTGTGTGTATGGTGGGATTGCAAGGGAATCTTCTATTATGAGCTCATTCCAGAAAACCGATTAATTCCAGTAAGTACTATTCCCAGTTAGACCAACTGAAAGAAGAGCGTCTGGAATAAGTCAGCACAAAATGCTGACTTCCATTAGGGGAACTCAAGACTGCGTGTTTCTTTGATGACAAGGCAAACACTGTTACAGTTTGGCTGGGAAGTTCTGATTCACCCACCATATTCACCAGACATTTCACTTTCAGATTTCCATTTATTTCAGTCTTTACAAAATTCTGTTAATGGAAAAAACTTCAATTCCCTGAAAGACTGTAAAAAATCACCTGGAGCAGTTCTTTGTTCAAAAAGATGAAAAGTTTTGGGAAGATGGAATAATGAAGTTGCCTGAAAAATGGCAGAAGATAGCGGAAAAAAATGATTCCACCACCATTTTGGTGAATATGTTGTTCAATAAAGTGCTTGGTAAAAATGAAAAATGTGTCTTTTATTTTTACTTAAAAACCGAAGAAACTTTTTGGCCAAGCCAATATTTTTGCATTCCAAGAATAAATCTCACTTGGTCATGATGTATAATCCTTTTAATAGCTGCTGAATTTTGTTTGCTAATATTTTGTTGAGCTTTTTCTTTTGCATCAGTGTTCATGAGGGATATTGGTCTATAGGTTTCTTATAGTTTTTTTTTCCTTCCTGGCTTTGGTATCAAGGCAATGCTGCCTTCATAGAATTATTTAGGAAGTGTTCCCTCTTCTTCAATATTTCGGAAAAGTATGAGTAATAACTCATATTACTTCTTTAAATGTTTGATAAAATTCACCAGTGAAGCCATCTCATCCTGAACTCTTTGTTGGGATAATTTTGATTACTGACTTAATCTTCTTGCTAGTTATAGGTTTAATCAGATTTTTTATTTCTTTGTGATTTACTTTTGGTAGGTTTTGTGTTTCTAGAAATCTGTCCATTTCATCTAAGTTATCCAATTTGTTGGCATACAATTGTTCATAGTAATCTCATAATACTTTCTATTTCTGGACAATCAGTAGTAATGTCTCTACTTTCATATCTGATTTTAGTAATGTGAGAGATATTCTTGACTTTATCTTTTAAACATTTCATTGTGCTTTTAAGTTAAAATTTCATTTGTGTTTTTTAGCATCCAAAACTCTTTCCTATTTAAAAATACCATCCTGTAATGATAGTATTTCTTTATAAAAGTTCCATCTGCTCATTATTTCAGTTCATAGTTTTGGTCTTTCATGTCAAAAGCATTCCTCAAATGAAAGTTTTTTGGGAAATTTGAGGCCTTGTCAACTGGTGGGCTGCCCTATAGGATAATCAGGTGGTAAGCCTGAATTTTTATTATTGTTTGAACGATTCCCAGTATTGGAATTATTCATAGGTCTTTTCTTTGTAGCCATCCAATTTTTCCAAAAAAGAGTCCTCTGAGTTTTTGCGTGTGGCTGGGGTCGCCGGCTGGTTGTGTTCTGGGTGCCCGGGGGGGTCAGGGGCTGAGGGCCGTCATTGGCACAGGGACTCTGACTTGCCCTTTCCCCTCTCATTTGGGCCACTCACCTGATTCTGAGCACCCTGTGGTCCTTGTCACTCCGTGTCCTCTGCCTGCCTTTTGTCTGTGGAAAACTTTAGTCAAAGAATAAGTTTAATCAGATAAGAGAGATGTGGAAACGAAGACAGTCCGAGGAGACTAAATAATACTAATGTAGTTGTTAAGCACAGTCAAGGACCTTGAGTTCTCAAGGGCTATAGATAATATTCTGAGTCATATCCTGTGAGCTGTCTGATGGATACCAAAACCCCAGGTGGAGAAGTTAACTACACAAAGACCAGACTGTACCCACAACGTAAGCTGCCACAATTCTGAGAACTGGCCTCAAAGAAATGGGAACCAATGGACCCTGGAACTGAAGATTAACTGGACCTAAAGAGGACACTGATCAGACCACCGAGGACCAATTTGAAGAAGACTGCCAGAGCTGACGGTGCTGTTTCTGCTTGTAGTTCCTCCCCCCCGCCGCCTCACTGCCTCTGCTGTCTATAAAAGCTCTTGCCCCACTGATTGCCAGTGGGGGGATGTCAGCCTTTGGACAGGCGTCCGCCACTCTCTCCCCCCAGTTGCCAGCATCTGAAATAAAGCAAACTTTCCTTTCCCCCAACCTGGCCTGTTTATTGGCTTTTGTGCAGTGAGCAGCTGGACCTCGAACACTTCTCTAGGTACCAATTCTATTTTTACAGAGCAAAGCCTCCAGTCTGCGGCAGAGTCTAGGTCCTATAACTTGGTGCTATGCACTCGACCTGATATTTTGAAAAGCCAAGTTTTTGTCTGTGACTCTATAATCAGGTATCTTTGTGATAGAAAGAACAAGGCTTGGATGGATAAGCTGAAAAAATAAAAATCTCCTGCTTGAGAATAAATGTATGGAAGGATAAGAAATCAGGGGGCCATTCTTAATGTTTTCACGTGGCTGGAGACGAAAACTGGATTTTAATCAGTGGATGCACCTTCCATAAATGTAACCTACCATTATGATGACTCTTTCAGGGAAATTCAGCAAACTGATTGCACCTTTATCAAGTGCATTTAAAAAGTCAGCTTGATGAGTGCGAAATATTTTCCTAAATCAAAATGGTCAGGAGGTTGTTCGTCCAAAAGTTCCCAATGAGCCCGTTAAACGCACCCAAGAATCTACCACTAGAGGGCGATGGTGAGCACAAGCTAGGTCTGCACTTAAAAAGAGTTCCCTATATTTTTCAAATAACAAGGCTGTGGAATTATTTTCCCTACATCCTTGCAGTAGCCTATCATTGCGTTTTGCTGCCGGGTTTTCTGGGAAAGATTGAAGGCGGGAGAAGAAGGGGACGACAGAGGATGAGATGGTTGGATGGCATCACTGACTCGATGGACGTGAGTTTGAGTGAACTCCAGGAGTTGGTGATGGACAGGGAGGCCTGGCGTGCTGTGATTCATGGGGTCGCAAAGAGTCGGACACGACTGAGCGACTGAACTGAACGAAACTGAACTTAACCCTAAGGACTTCTCATAACTCCATCTGACTCATAAACCATGCCAATCTGTTGCAATGATTTTGTATATGACTTTCTGTTATGTATATAGATATAACCTGTCTGTTATGACTGTAAAGGGGCACACAGCAAGGATAATATTGTAAGCAGCATCTTGGTGAGTGAAAAACACTTAGGGTACTTGAGATGCTGTGAAATGCAATACTTTTCAAGTGTTCTTTTTTTAATGGAGCTAAAGCTTGCTTTATTAATTTAATTTTAAATTTATTTATTTTTTAATTGAAGGATAATTGCTTTACGGAATTGTGTTGGTTTCTACCAAACAACGAAAATCAGTCAAGTGTTCTTTTTAAAATGAATTTTACTTGGTATATTATTTATTGAATGTAGTAATTTAATGCTGATAGAATGTTACCATGTAGTAATGCAACATGTTACAGTGTTTTAATGTCTAATAACATCTCCAAAATAAGCCTTATTAAATCCTGATAAGGGGAAACTTCCTTCTCATGTTTTGAGACAGAGAAGGCAAACAAGTTCTGAGACTATCAGAGATTTCTCTGGCCAGCTCCAGAGGCACCAAATTTATCTGTGACCCAGATTTGATCTGGAGCTGAGCGGAAGGATGCCAAGTTGAAGCCAAGTTTACACTCTGATTCCTCTGACTCAAGTGGCTTTATTCAAAAGGAGCTGAGTAGGAATGAGCTGAGGTTAGAGGCAACATTTTTGTTATTTGGTCTGAAAGTCCAATACTTTGGGCACCTCATGCAAAGAGTTGACTCACTGGAAAAGACCCTGATGCTGGGAGGGATTGGGGGCAGGAGGAGAAGGGGACGACAGAGGATGAGATGGCTGGATGGCATCACCGACTCGATGCACATGAGTTTGAGTGAACTCCAGGAGTTGGTGATGGACAGGGAGGCCTGGCGTGCTGCAATTCATGGGGTCACAAAGAGTCGGACACGACTGATCGACTGAACTGAACTGAACTGAAATAGGCACAGATGGCATATTCATAAACAGCAGTATGTGGCATTCACAGGAAACAAAACACTTGAAAATACACCTGCCTTTCTAAGTTGCAGGCCTCCCAGACGATTGTCTTGTGCTTCTGAAATGGAGCAGGACCCTGTAGTCCTTCCTCCCCACAGTCCTCTGCCTGCCTTTTGTCTGCAGAAAACTTTAGTCAAAGAACAAGTTGAACCAGAGAAATGAGAACATACACAAACAAAGGAAAACAGTCAAAGGAGACCAAGTAATAATAATAATAATGTAGTCACTAAGCATAATTGATGACCTTTAGTTCTTTCTCAAGGACTCTCTGAGCATATCCTGGGAGCTGTCTTATAGATACCAAAACAACAGGTGGAGAAGTTAACTACACGATGTCCAGACTGTACAGAAGCTGCCACGATTCCGAGAACTGGCCGCCAAGAAATGGGAACAAATGGGCCCTGGACCTAAAGATTAACTGGACCTAAAACAACCAAGATGATGCAGGTCAGACCACCAGTGACCAATTTGAAGATGACTGTCAGAGCTGACTGTTCTGTTCCTGCATGTAGCCCCCTCCTTCTGTTACCAGAGGGAGCCAGGAGTCGGCCTTTGGACAGACGTCCGCCCTCCCCTGCCCCCAGTTGCCAGCATCTGAAATAAAGCAAACTTTCCTTTCCACCAGCCTGGGCTGTTTATTGGCTTTTGAGCAGTGAGCATCCAGAAGGTCACACACACTCTTTTGGTAACTCTTCCAAATCAAGCTTGGCTTTAAGCTACCCACTCCACTATTCTGGCCTGGAGAATTGTATGGACTATTATAGTCCATGAGGTCACAAAGAGTCAGACATGACTGAGCGACCTTCACGTTCACGTTCAAGCCAAGAATGGATACACCCCGGCCTCTGAATCCATCTTTTGAATTTAGTTGAAGACAGAGCCTGATGCCAGTCTGCAATAGAAAAAGACATAGATAAGGGACTTCCCTGCTGGTCCAGTGGTTAGGACTCTGAACTCCCAATGCAGGGGGCACAGGTTTTATGCCTGGTTAGGGAACTAAGATCCCGCAGGCTACTTGGTGCTGCCAGAAAAAACAAACAAAACCAAACCAGATATAGATGAGATTTGACAGTGAAAGCACGAAAATGTCAATTTCTAGAGGAAATCAAGTACTTTCTCTCTTGGCTGAGACACCAAGGTGATTGATTCCTGGCAGCTCCTCCTGGCAATGTGTGATGCCTGGACCAGACCCCTAACTGGGGGTAATAGTGGTCGCCAGGGTGTGGAGCACCCTCCTCCCCGCTGAATGGGTGACTCTGGCCACTTTCATCCCCCTTGGAGCCAGAGGTTCTTCAATGATTCCTGCCCTCCAGTTACTCTGCAATAATGTTCCAGATAAAACAGTACATTCACAGCACCGCTACCAACAATCAGAGCCCTTCCAGTGGGAAAGCTACAAACTGAAGTTTTCTCCCAGGTTCCTTGTTCTTTGCCTCACTCACATACTGATTGGAATTTTTCTGCAAGAAAAAAAAAGTGTGTTTTTTTTTTTTCCTCTCTCACTAAAAGTTCTGTCCAACTCCATCGACTGCTTAGCAAGCAGTAGCCAAGGGAGGAGGTTTGAAGGTCACTGGTTGACAGCTGGGGGTGCTCTTTGGCTGCTCCGAGTGGTCTAATTAAACTCGCCTCACCATGGAGTTGAGAACTCACATTTCCTCTTTCATTTGGTCCACAAACACTCATGGAGTGCCTGCCAGGGGCTGGCACCTTTCTAGGGGCTGGCTGTCTAGAGGATTCTCTGGTGGCTCAGATGGTAAAGAATCTGCCTGCTGAGCAGGAAACCCGGGTTCAATCCCTGGGTGGGTAAGATCCCCTGGAGAAGGGAATGGCAACCCCCTCCAGAATGCTTGCCTGGAGAATCCCATGGACAGAGGAGCCTGGAGGGCAAAGAATCGGACCTGACTGAGCGACTAACACTTTCACTTTCACTTTTCATGTAGTGCATAAAAAAGGTCAAATCCCTGACTTCATGTGGTTTATATTGTGCTGGGTAACTAAACAAGAGTTATTCAACTGAAGTGAGTGAGTGAAGTTGCTCAGTCGTGTCTGACTCTTTGTGACCCCATGTAGCCCACCAGGCTCCTCTGTCCTTCCTGGATCTTCCTGACCCAGGGAACGAACCCAGGTCTCCTGCTTTGTAGGCAGATGTTTTACCGTCTGAGCCACCAGGGAAGACCCCTATTTAACTGAACACATGTCCAAATAATGTCAGGTAGGTGATCAAACCTATGAGAGCAATAAAACTGAGTAGGGGGCTAGAAGGGGATGGGGTGGGAGTGGGTGGTGGGCTGAATCAGGGCTCTAATCCCTTCCCAGACCCTAATCCCTGCCCAACCCTAATCTCTACAACCTGGGAATGTTACTTCCTATGGCAAAAAGGAGGTGGCTATGCGGGCGCAGGAGGGCCTAAAGGAGCTATCCCACGTTGAAGGTCAGGAAGGGCAGCAGTGAGGAGATACCCCTCGTCCAAGATAAGGAGCAGCGGCTGCGGTTTTCTGGAGCAGCTGTGAAGAGATACCCCACACCCAAGGTAAGAGAAACCCAAGTAAGATGGTAGGTGTTGCAAGAGGGCATCAGAGGGCAGACACACTGAAACCATACTCACAGAAAACTAGTCAATCTAATCACACTAGGACCACAGCCTTGTCTAACTCAAAGAAACTAAGCCATGCCTGTGGGGCAACCCAAGACAGGTGGGTCATGGTGGAGAGATCTGACAGAATGTGGTCCACTGGAGAAGGGAATGGCAAACCACTTCAGTATTCTTGCCTTGAGAACCCCATGAACAGTATGAAAAGGCAAAATAATAGGATACTGAAAGAGGAACTCCCCAGGTCAGTAGGGGCCCAATATGCTACTGGAGATCAGTAGAGAAATAATAACTCCAGAAAGAATGAAGGGATGGAGCCAAAGCAAAAGCCATACCCAGCTGTGGATGTGACTGGTGATAGAAGCAGGGTCCGATGCTGTAAAGAGCAATATTGCAGAGGAACCTGGAATGTCAGGTCCATGAATCAGGGCAAATTGGAAGTGGTCAAACAAGAGATGGCAAGAGTGAATGTCGACATTCTAGGAACCAGCAAACTCATATGGACTGGAATGGGTGAATTTAACTCAGATGACCATTATATCTACTACTGCAGGCAGAAATCCCTCAGAAGAAATGGAGTGGCCCTCATGGTCAACAAAAGAGTCCAAAATGCAGTACTTTGATGCAATCTCAAAAATGACAGAATGATCTCTGTTCATTTCCAAGGCAAACCATTCAAAATCACAGTAATCCAAGTCTATGCCCCAACCAGTAACGCTGAAGAAGCTGAAGTTGAACGGTTCTATGGAGACCTACAAGACCTTTTAGAACTAACACTCAAAAAAGATGTCCTTTTCATTATAGGGGACTGGAATGCAAAAATAGGAAGTCAAGAAACACCTGGAGTAACAGGCAAATTTGGCCTTGGAATATGGAATGAAGCAGGGCAAAGACTAATAGAGTTTTGCCAAGAAAATGCACTGGTCATAGCAAACACCCTCTTCCAACAACACAAGAGAAGACTCTGCACATGGACATCACCAGATGGTCAACACTGAAATCAGATTGATTATATTCTTTGCAGCCAAAGATGGAGAAGCTCTATACAGTCAGCAAAAACAAGACCAGGAGCCGACTGTGGCTCAGATCATGAACTCCTTATTGCCAAATTCAGACTTAAATTGAAGAAAGTAGGGAAAACCACTAGACCATTCAGGTATGACCTAAATCAAATCCCTTATGATTATACAGTGGAAGTGAGAAATAGATTTAAGGGCCTAGATCTGTTAGATAGAGTGCCTGATGAACTATGGAATGAGATCCGTTACATTGTACAGGAGACAGGGATCAAGACCATCCCCATAGAAAAGAAATGCAAAAAAAGCAAAATGGCTGTCTGGGGAGGCCTTACAAATAGCTGTGAAAAGAAGAGAAGCGAAAAGCAAAGGAGAAAAGGAAAGATATAAGCATCTGAATGCAGAGTTCCAAAGAATAGCAAGAAGAGATAAGAAAGCCTTCCACAGCGATCAATGCAAAGAAATAGAGGAAAACAACAGAATGGGAAAGACTAGAGATCTCTTCAAGAAAATTAGAGATACCAAGGGAACATTTCATGCAAAGATGGACTCGATAAAGGACAGAAATGGTATGGACCTAAGGGCAGAAGATAGTAAGAAGAGGTGGCAAGAATACACAGAAGAACTGTACAAAAAAGATCTTCACGACCCAGATAATCATGATGGTGTGATTACTCATCTAGAGCCAGACATCCTGGAATGTGAAGTCAAGTAGGCCTTAGAAAGCATCACTACGAACAAAACTAGTGGAGGTGATGGAATTCCAGTTGAGCTATTTCAAATCCTGAAAGATGATGCTGTGAAAGTGCTGCACTCAATAGGCCAGCAAATTTGGAAAACTCAGCAGTGGCCACAGGAATGGAAAAGGTCAGTTTTCATTCCAATCCCAAAGAAAGGCAATGCCAAAGAGCGCTCAAACTGCTGCACAATTGCACTCATCTCACAGGCTAGTAAAGTAATGCTCAAAATTCTCCAAGCCAGGCTTCAGCAATATGTGAACCGTGAACTTCCTGATGTTCAAGCTGGTTTTAGAAAAAGCAGAGGAACCAGAGATCAAATTGCCAACATCCGCTGGATCATGGAAAAAGCAAGAGAGTTCCAGAAAAACATCTATTTCTGCTTTATTGACTATGCCAAAGCCTTTGACTGTGTGGATCACAATCAACTATAGAAAATTCTGAAAGAGATAGGAATACCAGACCACCTGACCTGCCTCTTGAGAAATCTGTATGCAGGTCAGGAAGCAACAGTTAGAACTGGACATGGAACAACAGACTGGTTCCAAATAGGAAAAGGAGTACGTCAAGTCTGTATATTATCACCCTGCTTATTTAACTTATATGCAGAGTACATCATGAGAAACACTGGACTAGAAGAAACACAAGCTGGAATCAAGATTGCCAGGAGAAATATCAATAACCTCAGATATGCAGATGACACCACCCTTATGGCAGAAAGTGAAGAGGAACTCAAAAGCCTCTTGATGAAAGTGAAAGAGGAGAGTGAAAAAGTTGGCTTAAAGCTTCACATTCAGAAAATGAAGATCATGGCATCCGGTCCCATCACTTCATGGGAAATAGATGGGGAAACAGTGGAAACAGTGTCAGACTTTATTTTTTTGGGCTCCAAAATCACTGCAGATGGTGACTACACCCATGAAATTAAAAGACGCTTACTCCTTGGAAGGAAAGTTATGACCAAGCTAGATAGCATATTCAAAAGCAGAGACATTACTTTGTCAACAAAGGTCCATCTAGTCAAGGCTATGGTTTTTCCTGTGGTCATGTATGGATGTGAGAGTTGGACTGTGAAGAAGGCTGAGCGCTGAAGAATTGATGCCTTTGAACTGTGGTGTTGGAGAAGACTCTTGAGAGTCCCTTGGACTGCAAGGAGATCCAACCAGTCCATTCTGAAGGAGATCAGCCCTGGGATTTCTTTGGAAGGAATGATGCTAAAGCTGAAACTCCAGTACTCTGGCCACCTCATGCGAAGAGTTGACTCACTGGAAAAGACTCTGATGCTGGGAGGGATTGGGGGCAAGAGGAGAAGGGGAGGACAGAGAATGAGATGGCTGGATGGCATCACTGACTCGATGGACGTGAGTCTGAGTGAACTCCAGGAGTTGGTGATGGACAAGGAGACCTGGTGTGCTGCAATTCATGGGGTCTCGAAGAGTTGGACACGACTGAGTGACTGAACTGAACTGAACTGAACTGATGGCAAAAAGGATGGCAGATGTGATTAAGCCAAGAATTCTGAGATGGGGAGATTATGTTGGGGAAATAAAAACAAAATCTCCTGCTTGCCCTGGAAAGCTCTGCACCAAGGTAGAGGAGAAAGAAAACAGTTTTATTACTGGATAAGCATTAAGCCAGCAAGATGCACATCACAGGCGATGCACAAAGAGACGGCAAAGACAGAGAGAAATGTCATGCTACCTTATAGCCCAGCAGATGAGACCCCACTACACACGTGTTCTCAAGGGAAAGCATAACCAGTTCTGGGTGAAGGGACCTGATAGCACCATTCGTCACACAGAGTTCGCCCTACATTCACCTGGAATTGGCGGCCACCTGGGAGAGCTAACTGCCTTCATGCAAAGGAAGCACATACTTCCTGGATTTCGGTGATGGGAGGAGGTTTGCATCTTGGAGCCGGGCACTGCTGAGTTAGGCTCCTACTTCCCACTGGAGGGGACACTGGCTGCTGTTCCTCTGATGTTTGCGCTTCGAAGAGATGGCTCCCAGGTCCTCAAGAAACACAGTCCTGGGTGTAAATCTGGCAAGAGGCTTAGTGAGTTTTTCAAAATATTTACATACACCTCAAAGACACAGAGAAAGGACTTCCAATTAGAAGTTTTCTCAAGAAAATGCCCCTAGGGATAGGATGGGAGGGGGACTTTTCCCCTTTTCGCACCAGGGAGAATTAGAATGTTTTTCTTATCTGCACTTGTATCTTGCCTTACATTACCCTGAGAGATCTGGGTGCTCCCCCGCCCCGCCCCCAGTGTAACCACGAGTGTCCTCATTAGAGAGACGCAGAGAGAGGGTTGACCAGAGCAGAGACAGATGTGGCCACAAACCCAGATGCCACCCTGCTGGCTCTGATGCCAGAGGAAGGGGCCCCGAGCTGCAGAGCACACGGGAGGCAACGCTGGGAGCTGGAAAAGGCAGGCCCAGCTTAGCCCTGGGAGCCTCTGCAGGGAATGTGGCCTTGCTGACACCTTGCTTTTCACCCAGTTGAAACTGGTTTGGGGGACTTCGGACATCCAGAACTGTGAGAGAATAAATGTGTGTTGTCTGAAGCCACAGAGTTTGTGGTCATTTGTCATTTGTGATCTCACCCAGGTGGGGCTGCAGAAGGGAGAAGAGGGTCATTGGGGAGCATGTTATGAGGAGATGAGGTGCGTGCGTTTGTTAGTTGCTTGGTCATGTCCGACTCTCTGTGACCCCATGGACTGTAGCCCACGAGGCTCCTCTGTCCGTGAAACTCTCCAGGCAAGAACACTGGAGTGGGTACCATTCCCTTCTCCAGGGGATCTTCCCGGCCCATATTTGAGCCCAAATCTGAACAAAGTGAAAGAGTGACTACAAGGAGCTGGAGAAAGAACAACCCAGGCGGACGAAGCAGGGACTCCAGAGGCTCTCCCTGTGGTGGATGGGCTTTTGAGGTCACCCCAAGCGGCTGGTGGGAGGTCAGATCCTGCAGAACCTTAGAGGCCCTGGCAGCCCATTGCCATGTTGTCACATGGGCAGAGCGCCACCTGGTCTCTGTTTAAAAGGATCACATGGTCTGGGAGACTGGGCTCAGGGTGGCCGGGGCAGGGTGCGGAGAGCAAACGGCAGCTCGCAGGGCAGGAGCAGTCAGCTGGCAGGAAACCCGGTTTTCTTTGGACCAACTGTGTTCTTTCCTTTCAGGAGAGTGGACCCCTGGAACTAGACCCACAACAGAAGCGCCTTGTTGGCACTTGGCCACAGGGCTGGGGGATGACATTTGATCTCAACCTGGGGATTCTGTACAGGGTCTGTCCTTGCCTTGTGTCCTGAGGTCACGTTCCTGCATTTAAGGATGGTTTGGGAACTGCAGAGGGAGGAGCACTATGACCTTTTCCTGAAGTTTCCACAGGACCCAGCAAGACCCCTTTCACGCAGGATGCTGCCCTTGGACAGTCTGGCTTCCACTCCCGGTCTCCCTGTGGGAGGCTGGGAAGACTCTGGGGGTCGACGGCTGCGGGAGCACTTGGGGGTGACGGTGCCCATGTGAGGCCTCCCCTGCAGACGTGTCCTCCACCATGGTCAGCGGGGAGGAGCTTCCTGCCTCGTCCCCTCACTGTCTGCTGCCTGGGAAATGAGCTCTGAGGGTTTCCGAATCGGTTTTGGGGATGCTGTGTGAAGCCAGAGAAAATGATACAGTGGACCAAAGTTTTCTATCTCTTCTCTTGCCTCCCTATTGGTTCTTTCAGAAATCAGCAACAAGTGTTTGGCTTTATTTCATATGAAGTACTAACTCAAGAGGCTTCCCAGGTAGTGTTAGTGGTAAAGAGCCCACCTGCCAATGCAAGACACGTAAGAGACATGGGTTTGACCCCTAGGTCGGGAAGATCCCCTGGAGAAGGGAATGACTCCCCACTCTAGTATTCTTGCCTAGAGAATCCCATGGACAGAGGAGCGTGGTGGGCTACATCCATGGGGTCGCAAAGAGTTGGACACGACTGAAGTGACTTAGGACGCATGCACACGAATCCAAGAGGTACTTCCATCGTTAAACCAACTTCCTCTAAGCATCCTTCTGCACCAAGGAGAAGCAGCACGGACCATTTCTGTTGGGCTCTTGGTCAGGCCCAGCAGCAGGTGGTGGCACTGATAACATATTTGCTGGGTGTCATGAGCAAGACCCGCAAGCAGGGCCAGGGTGCCGTACCTGCTAGAGGGATGCAGTTTTCCTTCTTGTGGATGCGAGCCTCCTGCTAACCAGTACCTGGGTGTCTTGGAACTGGGCAGGACCCTGTGGGGACTTCTAGGGGACAGACCCCTCCACCAAATTCTCGGCTGTAGCATCTCTCTGAAGTACCTAGATAACAGTATCTGATGCACATTTCCTGAGTTGTTTTACAGCTACAACCCCCACCAAAAGGAAGAATTTAACTATTTGATGACCATAAGCTTGAGAGTTGATCATGCGTTAACTCCCGTGACACAGCTCTATTACTCCATCGCCAACCAGAGACTGACCACCCACCAAGACTCCCCTCCCTCACCTGGCCTTTAACAATGCTTGGCTCATGGGGAGGGAGGGGGAAGGGGGGTTCAGGATGGGGAACACATGTATACCCATGGCGGATTTATGTCAATGTATGACAAAACCAATACAATATTGTATAGTAATTAGCCTCCAAAAAAATAAATAAATAAAGTGGAAACCCCCCCCCCCCAAAAAAAAACCCTTGGCTCTAAAGTGGAAACAGAGACACAGACATAGAGAAGAAGCAAACGGATGCCAAGTGGGGAAAAGAGGATGGGATGAATTGGGAGATGGAGATTGACACGTATACACTATTACGGCATGTGTGCTAAGTTGCTTCAGTCCTGTCCAACTCTTTTTGATCCCATGGACTATACACCAGCAGGCTTCTCTGTCCATGGGATTCTCCAGGCAAGAATACTGCAGTGGGTTGCCATGCCCTCCTTCAGGGGATCTTCCCAAACCAGGGATCAAACCCAAGGCTCTTACATTTTCTGCATTGGCAGGTGGATTCTTTACCACTAGCGACACCTGGGAAGTCCTTTGTATTAATATAAAATAGATAACTAGTGAGAACATACTGTGTAGCAAAGGGAACTCTTACTGCTTTATGGTGACCTAAATAGGAAGGAAATCCGAAAAAGAGGGAATATAGGTATATGCATGGCTGATTCACTTTGCTGTACAGCAGAAACTACACAATATCATAAAGCAACTATACTCTAATAAAAACTAATTTTAAAATATTCTTATTAAAGCTTCAAAAAGTGCATTGCTGAAACCCATCAAGGAGTTTGGGTTTTTTGAGCACTAGCTGTCCTGGACTCCTTGCTTGGCACCTGAATTAAATGCTGCACTTTACTTCACCACAATCTGGGGTCGATTTGCTTCACAGCGTGCAGGGAGTGAGTGGATCCAAGTTTGGTTTGGTAATGTCTTCACAGGGCATTTCTGGAGACATCGCCCCCCGTACCCCTGGCAAGCACACCTACCTTGCCATGTAATCCAGTAGTGGGGGTGGTCGTGGGTTCACACACCAGTGAGAGGGAAGAAGAAGCCTCCCAGTGTCCCTCTCTAGTTTCACTGTCCACTGGGCCCCTGACCCTGTACAGGCCTATCTTTTTCTTGCAGGCATGTTGAAGCTGAGACAGTGTCCACGGGGCTAGGCCATTTGGCCGTTTGACTGGTTGTAGAACCGTGCCTCCCTAAAGTATGTTGAGAGGTGAATCCCCTAATGCCAAGGTTCTAGAATGTCTGCCTGAGTGAAGGTCAGGAGTCCCTCTGCATTCCTGTGTGTTTCCTCTCTGCAGAGGGAAGACCCTGTGGTTCTATATTAGTTCCCTTCATCTTGGCCAAAAGGCGAAGGTACAGTGGATGGAAAACTTCTGACTGGACAAGAGGATACTTCTAGTCAGGACTGGGGACTGTAGAGTAAGTTGCTCTTGTTGTTCAGTTGCTAAGTTGTGTCCAATTCTGCAACCCCGTGGACTGCAACATGCCAGGCTTCCCTATCTTTCACTATCTCCTGGAGCTTTCTCAAACTCATGTCCATTGAGTCAGTGATGCCATCCAATCATCTCATCCTCTGTCGTCCCCTTCTCCTGGCTTCAATCTTTTCCAGCATCAGGGTCTTTTCCAATGAATCGGCTCTTCACATCAGGTTGCCAAAGTACTAGAGTTTCAGCTTCAACATCAGTCCTTCCGATGAATATACAGGACTGATTTCCTTTAGGATGGACTGGCTGGATCTCCTTGCAGTACAAAGGACTCTCAAGAGTCTTCTCCAACACCACAGTTCAAAAGCATCAATTCTTCGGCACTCAGTCTTCTATATGGTCCAACTCTCAAATCCATACATGACTACTATAAAAACCATAGCTTTGACTACACGGACCTTTGTCAGCAAAGTAATATCTCTGCTTTTTAACATGCTATATAGGTTTGTCATAGCTTTTCTTCCAAGGAGCAAGGGTCTTTTAATTTCACGGCTGCAGTCACCATCTGCAGTGATTTTGGAGCTCAAGAAAATAAAGTCTGTCACTGTTATCATTGTTTCCCCATCTTTTTGCATGAAGTGATGGGCCCAGAATCAAGGCAAATTGGAAGTGGTCAAACAGGAGATGACAAGAGTGAATATCGACATTGTAGGAATCAGCGAACTAAGATGGACTGGAATGGGTGAATTTAATTCAGATGACCATTATATCTACTACTGTGGGCAGGAATCCCTTAGAAAAAATGGAATAGCCATCATAGTCAACAAAAGAGTCTGAAATACAGTACTTGGATGCAGTCTCAAAAATGACAGAATGATCTCTGTTCATTTCCAAGGCAAACCATTCAACATCATGGTAATCCAGGTCTATGACCCAACCAGTAATGCTGAAGAAGCTGAAGTTGAACGGTTCTATGAAGACCTCCAAGACCTGCTAGAACTAACACCCAAAAAAGATGTCCTTTTCATTATAGGGGACTGGAATGCCAAAGTAGGAAGTCAAGAAACACCTGGAGTAACAGGCAAACTTGGCCTTGGAGTACAGAATGAAGCAGGGCAAAGGCTAACAGAGTTCTGCCAAGAGAACACACTGGTCATAGCAAACACCCTCTTCCAACAACACAGGAGAAGCCTCTACACATGGACATCACCAGATGGTCAACACTGAAATCAGATTGATTATATTCTTTGCAGCCAAAGATGGAGAAGCTCTATACAGTCAGCAAAAACAAGACCGGGAGCTGACTGTGGCTCAGATCATGAATTTCTTATTGCCAAATTCAGACTTAAATAAAGTGGAGAAAACCACTAGACCATTCAGGTATGGCCTAAATCAAATCCTTTATGACTATACAGTGGAAGTGAGAAATAGATTTAAGGGACTAGATCTGATAGACAGAGTGCCTGATGAACTATGGACGGAAGTTTGTGACATTGTACAGGAGACAGGAATCAAGACCATCCCCAAGAAAAAGAAATGCAAAAAAGCAAAATGGCTGTCTGAGGTGGCCTTACTGAGAAAAGAAGGGAAGTGAAAAGCAAAGGAGAAAAGGAAAGATATACCCATTTGAATACAGAGTTCCAAAGAATAGCAAGGAGAGATAAGAAAGCCTTCCTCAGCAATCAATGCAAAGAAATAGAGGAAAACAATAGAATGGGAAAGACTAGAGATCTCTTCAAGAAAATTAGAGATACCAAGGGAACATTTTATTCAAAGATGGGCTCAATAAAGGACAGAAATGGTAGGGACCTAACAGAAGCAGAAGATATTAAGAAGAGGTGGCAAGAATACACAGAAGAACTGTACAAAAAAGATCTTCACGACCCAGATAATCACAATGGTGTGATCACTCACCTAGAGCCAGACATCCTGGAATGTGAAGTCAAGTGGGCCTTAGGAAGCATCACTACGAGCAAAGCTAGTGGAGGTGATGGAATTCCAGTTGAGCTATTTCAAATCCTAAAAGATGATGCTGTGAAAGTGCTGCACTCAATAGGCCAGCAAATTTGGAAAACTCAGCAGTGGCCACAGGAATGGAAAAGGTCAGTTTTCCGTCCAATCCCAAAGAAAGGCAATGCCAAAGAGCACTCAAACTACTGCACAATTGCACTCATCTCACAGGCTAGTAAAGTAATGCTCAAAATTCTCCAAGCCAGGCTTCAGCAATATGTGAGCCATGAACTTCCAAATGTTCAAGCTGGTTTTAGGAAAGGCAGAGGAACCAGAGATCAAATTGCCAACATCTGCTGGATCATGGAAAAAGCAAGAGAGTTCCAGAAAAACATCTATTTCTGCTTTATTGACTATGCCAAAGCCTTTGACTGTGTGGATCACAATAAACTGTGGAAAATTCTTCAAGAGATGGGAATACCAACCCACCTGACCTGCCTCTTGAGAAACCTGTATGCAGGTCAGGAAGCAACAGTTAGAACTGGACATGGAACAACAGACTGGTTCCAAATAGGAAAAGGAGTACGTCAAGGCTGTATATTGTCACCCTGCTTATTCAACTTATATGCAGAGTACATCATGAGAAATGCTGGGCTGGAAGAAGCACAAGCTGGAATCAAGATTGCCAGGAGAAATATCAATAACCTCAGATATGCAGATGACGCCACCCTTATGGCAGAAAGTGAAGAAGAACTAAAGAGCCTCTTGATGAAAGTGAAAGAGGAGAGTGAAAAAGTTTGCTTAAAGCTCAACATTCAGAAAACTAAGATCATGGCATCTGGTCCCATCACTTCATGGGAAATAGATGGGGAAACAGTGGAAACAGTGGCTGACTTTATTTCTCTGGGCTCCAAAATCACTGTAGATGGTGATTGCAACCATGAAATTAAAAGATGCTTACTTCTTGGAAGGAAAGTTATGACTAACCTACATAGCATATTAAAAAGCAGAGCCATTACTTTGCCAACAAAGGTCCGTCTAGTCAAGGCTATGATTTTTCCAGTGGTCATGTATGGATGTGAGAATTGGACTATAAAGAAAGCTGAGCACCAAATAATTGATGCTTTTGAACTGTGGTGTTGGAGAAGACTCTTGAGAGTCCCTTGGACTGCAAGGAGATCCAACCAGTCCATCCTAAAGGAAATCAGTCCTGGGTGTTCATTGAAAGGACTGATGCTAAAGCTGAAACTCCAGTACTTTGGTCACCTGATGAGAAGAACTGGCTCATTAGAAAAGACCCTGATGCTTGGAAATATTGAGGGCAGGAGGAGAAAGGGATGACAGAGGATGAGATGGTTAGATGGTATCACGGACTCAATGGACATAGGTTTGAGTGGACTCCAGGAGTTGGTAATGGACAGGGAGGCCTGGCGTGCTGAGGTTCATGGGGTTGCAAAGAGTCGTACCTGACTGAGTGACTGAACTGAACTGAACTGATGGGCCCAGATACCATGATCTTCATTTTTTCAATGTTGAGTTTTAAGCCAGCTTTTTCACTCTCCTCTTTCACTTTCATCAAGAGGCTCTTTAGTTCCTCTTCGTTTTCTGTCGTAACAGTGGTATTATCTGCATATCTGAGGTTACTGATATTTCTCCTGGCAGTCTTGATTCCAGCTGTGCTTCATTCAGCCCGGTATTTTGCGTGATGTACTCTGCATATAAATTAAAATATGCTTACTCCTTGGAAGGAAAGTTATGACCAACCTAGACAGCATATTAAAAAGCAGAGACATTACTTTGTCAACAAAGGTCCGTCTAGTCAAGGCTATGGTTTTACCTGTGGTCATGTATGGATGTGAGAGTTAAAGAAAGCTGAGCGCAGAAGAATTAATGCTTTTGAACTGTGGTGTTGGAGAAGACTCTTGAGAGTCCCTTGGACTGCTTGGACATCCAACCAGTCCATCCTAAAGGAAATCAGTCCTAAATATTCATCGGAAGGACTGATGTTGAAGCTGAAACTCCAATACTCTGGCCACCTGATGTGAAGAGCTATCTCATTTGAAAAGACCCTGATGTTGGGAAAGATTGAGGGCAGGAGGAGAAAGGGATGACAGAGGATGAGATGGTTAGATGGTATCACCAACTCAATGGACATGAGTTTGGGTAAACTCCGGGAGTTGGTGATGGGCAGGGAGGCCTGGCATGCTGCAGTCCATGGGGTCTCAAAGAGTCGGACATGACTGAGTGCCTGAACTGAACTCTGCATATAAGTTAAAAAAGCAGGGTGACAATATACAGCCTTGACATACTCCTTTCCCAATTTGGAACCAGTGTGTTGTTCCATGTCCGGTTCTAACTGTTGCTTCTTGATCTGCATACAGGTTTCGCAGGAGGCAGGTAAGGTGGTTTAGTATTCCCACCTCTTTAAGAGTTTTCCATGGTTTATTGTGATCCACACAGTCAAAGGCTTTAGGATAGTCAATGAAGCAGATGTTTTTCTGGAATTCTCTTGCTTTTTCTATGATCCAATGGATGTTGGCAATTTGATCTCTGGTTCCTTTGGTTTTTATAAATCCAGCTTCAGTTCAGTTCAGTCGTTCAGTTGTGTCCGACTCTTTGCGACCCCATGGACTGCAGCACGCCAGGCCTCCCTGTCCATCAGCAACTCCCAGAGCTTTCTCAAACTCATGTCCATGGAGTCGGTGATGCCATCTAAGCATCTCATCCTCTGTTGTCCTCTTCCTCTCCTGCCTTAAATTGTTCCCAGCATCAGGGTCTTTTACAATGTGTCAGTTCTTCACAACAGGTGGCCAAAGTATTGGAGCTTCAGCATCAGTCCTTTCCATGAATTTTCAGAACTCATTTCCTTTAGGATTGATGGGTTTGATCTCCTTGAAGTCCAAGGGACTCTCTAGAGGCTTCTCCAACACCACAATTCAAAAGCATCAATTCTTTGCTGCTTAGCTTTCTTTATAGTCCAACTCTTGAACATCTGGAAATTCTTGGTTCATGTACTATTGAGCCTAGCTTGGGGAATTTTGAACATTACTTTGCTAGCATGTCAAATGAGTGCAGTTGTGTGGTAGTTTGAACTCTTTTTGGCATTGCCCTTCTTTGGGATTGGAATTAAAACTGATCTTTTCCAGTCTTGTGGCCATTGCTGAGTTTTTCAAATTTGCTTGTATATTGAGTGCAGTACTTTCCCAGCATCATCTTTTAGGATTTGAAATAGCTCAGCTGGAATTCCATCACCTCCACTAGCTTTGTTCGTAGTGATGCTTCCTAAGGTCCCCTTGACTTCGCACTCCAAGATGTCTGGCTCTAGGCGAGTGTTCACATCATTGTGGTTATTGTGTCATGAAGATCTTTTTCATATAGTTCTCCTGTGTATTCTTGCCACCTCTTCCTAATATCTTCTGCTTTTGTTAGGTCCGTACCATTTCTGTCCTCTATTCTGCCCAATAATATTAACTATTATTACTAAGCATTTTGGGGTCCCTGGTCGCTCAGATGGTAAAGAATCTGCCTCCAGTGTGGGAGACCTGGGTTCAATCCCTGGGTCAGGGAAGATGCCCTGGAGAAGGGAATGGCTACCTACTCTAGTATTCTTGCCTGCAGAATTCCATGGAGCCTGGCAGGCTATAGTCCATGGGGTCACAAAGAGTCGGACATGACTGAGCAAGTAACACACAGTAAGTATTTCAGTAAAAACTCAAGTATTTTCTGATTGCACGCATAGAAAAATCCATTCTTCTATAATCATCAAACTTGGCTTATGTGCTACAATATCCATTCTACCATATTTTCTGAACCTTAAAACTTTGACAAAGTTTCTGACAGAGTTTTTTCATATTTGTGAATTTTGTATGCTGCTAAGTCACTTCAGCCATGTCTGACTCTGTGCGACCCCATAGATGACAGCCCACCAGGCTCCCCCGTCCCTGGGATTCTCCAGGTAAGAACACTGGAGTGGGTTGCCATTTCCTTCTCCAATGTGTGAAAGTGAAGTCGCTCAGTCGTGTCTGACCCTCAGTGACCCCATGGACTGCAGCGTTCCAGGCTCCTCCATCCATGGGATTTTCCAGGCAAGAGTACTGGAGTGGGGTGCCATTGCCTTCTCCAAATTTTGTATAGGATAAGTATAAAAGTTACACTATTTAATCAGCAAATAGAAAACGACTGTGAGAGGTAAAATAAAGCCTGGAAAAATGGAGGGACATGAATCTTAAATCTCTTCATCTGGGTTTTTTTAATAATGACAAGAAAAAATGTTAAATATTGACAAGAAATTCTAAAGTTCATTTAGAAGAATAAATGAGTGATTTTTATTTATTTATTCATTCAGGTAAGAAGTGGATTTATGGAGAGAGAAACACACTCCACAAAGTGTGGACCATCTCAAAAGGAGAAGCGACAAATGAGTCATTTTAGCTAAGAAAGTTTTGGGGAGAAAAAGGAAATCTGTGTATAAGGGGAGTACTTACACTAATAGATATTAAAACATTTTCTGTCATAAAAATACAAATATAAAATTGAATTTGGGGAGGGGTGGTGTGATCTCTCTAAATATAAGACAGAAACCATAGAAGCCTTTTACTTTAAAAGGAGTGCCCTCCACCCCCAAACAAAGTGAAATAAAACCAATTTCCCAACTTTTTTTTTGAGGTATTGATTTACAATATCATATTAGTTTCAGGTATACAGCATGGTGATTCAAAATTTTTATAATTTATACTCCATTTATAGTTATTATAAAATATTTGCTATATTCCCTGTGATCTTATAGGAAATAAAATAAAGGATACAATGTATCCTTGTAGCTTATTCATATCTCTGTAGTATACCTACCCTTATCTTGCTCCTCCCTCCTTCCCTCTCTTTATTGGTAGCCACAAGTTTGCTCTCTGTATGTGTGAGTCAGTTTCTTTTTTGTTATATTCAGTAGGTTCTTTTATCTTATGTTTTAGATTTAACTTATAAATGATAACATAACAGTATTTGGTTTTCTCTGTTTGATTTATTTCACTAAGCATAATATCCTCCATGTCCATTCACATTGTGGCAAAGGGTAACATTTCATTCTTTTAAGGCTGAGCAGTATTCCATTATTTATGTACACCACAACTTCTTTATCTTGTCTGTTGGAGGACACTTAAGGATGCTTCCCTGTCGTGGCTATTGTAAATAATGCTGCTATGAACATTGAGATGCATGTATCTTTTTGAATTATTTCCAGATACATACGCAGGAGTCAATTTCCCAACTTTTTAAAATGAACAAACAGAGAAGTGGGCAAAGGGACATAAGCAAATTCACAAAAGAGAAAATACAGTTAATAAATAACTACATGAAAAACAAGCCAGTTAGCTAGTAATTTAAGAAGCAACATTCAAAACAATGAGAAAGAACAACTTTAAATTTGAAAAAACAGCCTGTATTTTCAAGGATATGGAAAAGGGGGCATTTCTCATAATAAAACCAATAAATTTTTCTCGAAGATAGTTTAGAAAATGTTTGAAAAATATACTTTGCCTTTGACCTGCCAGTTCCCCACTTCTAGAATTTTTAAATCAGGCATCTGCAATAAAATATGAATCCATGATACAGAAAAGTAGAAAATGTATATGCAGTTATGTTGCAATTAAGAATCTTGTTATAATATTTTATTTTAAAATTCACAACATTGTTAAGCGAAAAAGGCAGAATACATCTTTGTAAGGCATTACCCCAACCTCAAACAGCATAGATAAGCCTAGAAAAAATGCCCGATGATGCGTATGTTGTTCAGTCGCTAAGTCGTGTCCGACTCTTGCATGACAGGCTTCTCTGTCTTCCACTATTTCCTGGAGTTTGCTCAAACTCATATCCAAAAGGATTCCTGATGGTGATACATACCAAGGCATTAAATGTAATTGACATTTTACATTACATTTAATGTAAATGTATGAGGTAAGTATGAGAAATCTGCATATTTTATTTCCTATTAATGCAACAGACTTTGTGTTTTAAACAATAATTGTACAGGAGAACGGATACGTGTATGCGTACGGCTGTCTCTGCTGTCCACCTGACACTGTCACAACCTTGTTAATCAGCTACACTTCCCAATACAAAATAAAGTTTTAAAAAAATTGTACAATTATAAAGTTGCCTGTGTTGAAAAGCATAAGACTACGTGAAACTGTCCAAGTCTAGAAAACCCAGTAAGTGTTTCGGTGGGAAAGCCAAGGCCACCTGCTAGACGGTGAGTCAGGGACGCAGACTCGCACCTGCCTCCGCACTCGCCCTTGGGATGCGGTGCGTTTCCAAGCGCAGCGCCCTGGGTGCCAGGACCGCCCGCGCCCCGGGTCCCGCAGGCACGGAAGCCGGGGAGCCTGCGCTCGGATGATTTCTGAAGCGAGGGCAGCCCGTTTTCAAAGTTCACCCCATCGGGCCTTTCCTTTTTTCCAGCTCTGAACCACCCAGAAGCCGACTTTCTCGGGTCAGCTGTGCCCCCAGCCCGGGCTCAGCCGCTGCGCTATTCATGTTCTGCGGCGCGGCCAAAGGTCCAGGTGGCCGGAGAAGCGGAGGGGGGCGACCCGGTGGGTGGGGGTCGAGGAGCGCCCTCGCCAAGGCTCGGGCCAGCGAGGCCGGGTCTCGCCGAGTGACCGCGGTCCGGCCACGCGGTCGCCCAGGGATGCGCGCTCGCCGGGAGGGACAAAGGGTCGGGGAAACCTGAGCCGGGCCAGTCCCGGAAAAATCCGGCCGTTGGTAGCCATGGCAACGGAGTCGGGCCCCCGCTCGGCCCGCGAGGGCGCGCTGGGGGCGGGAGAGGGGCCCCGCGCGGCCGGCCCCGCGGCCCGCCCCGCCCTCCGGCCTCGGCCGCCGGCCCGAGCCCGCGACTGACCCTCGGCAGCTCCTGTAGTCACGTGGCGCTGGGAACCGGCGGGGCGGGCGGGGGGGGGGGGGCTGGGCATGGGCCTGGCGGTGGTGAACCCGAACCTGCTGCTGTCGCCGCGGCGGGGTGGCGAGCGCGGCCGGCGCCGGCTCTCGGGCCTCATGGACGCGCGACGCGCCTCCGTGCTCCCCGCCGGAGAGGTTCGTCTCGGGCAGGGCGCGGGGTTCCACGCGGGCCCGTGGTGGTGGTGGTGGTGGCGGGGGGTGGGGGGGCGGCCCTACCTGCGGGGCTCGTGACCGGGTGCGCGCGGGGTTTGGGGGGTGTGCACTGCTGGACCGAGTCGGGGGGCGAGTCCGCGCACCTGCGCGCAGGCTCCATGAGCCGCGCTCTGCGTGGGGACCGGAGAGGGGGGGCCCTCTTCGGGGAGCGCGGACCCGTGTGTCCGCGAACGTGGACGGCGGGGGGGGGGGAGGGGGCCAAAGCACACGCTCGAATACAAAAAGGGGGGGTGTAGGGGTCTGAACGGCCCTCTGCCACCTGGGACGCGACAGGGGACTCTGCCCGAGTCCTAGTCACAGGAGCGCGCCTGGCAGCCCCCCCTGGGAACCCGGCCTGGAATTCTGTCGGGAGGAGGGTGGGGGAAGGGGAGCCAGCGGCGATTTCAGAGTTCCTGCCCTCGGCCCGGGGGCCATTGGCCATCAGCATGGACAGTTCGTGCTGTGACCTTACCAGGGGAGTAAGTGAGCCTCCAACGCAGCCCCGGGCTTCCTTGGTGTATGGGGCACATTCAGTTATTAATCCTATGGCCACTGAGGTCACTCTGCCCGGCGGGGTGCCGGGGTGGGGGAGGGGGCCGTGGCTGCCGAGGACACAAAGATGACTTCCCTCGGGGAGCCCTGAGCCTCACGCACGCGTCCTCTCCCCTCCCCGCAGGTAAGGCTGGCCTCTCTGCCACCGGAGGTCTGAGCTCTGCCATGGGGGTAGGGGTGTCTTTACTGCTGCAGTTTTCGCTGACATCCGGGGGCTACCCGAGTGTGGGCCGAAGCAGGCGCTCCAGCCGCAGAAGTATCCCCGGGAACAGCCCCAGGAGGAGCTGGGCCAAGCCTCATTTCCAGCTCCACAGCCTCCAGGGTAGAGTGTGGCCTTCTTTGTTGGGTTCTCGCACCATTTCGTGGCCCCAGTGCCCAGCTGCGGGGTGGCGGGGGGGGGTGGGGGGTGGGGGGGGGCGGTGCTGTGGAGCGGGGAGAAGGGGGGCCGGGGACGGGGGAGAGGGGGGAAGTTTCACGTTCATCACATCCTGGGAGTCTTCCCAGGGCTCAGTCTGGCCGCTGGGAATGAGTCATGTTTGTGCTCCTGGAGAGGAGTACAGGTTCGGGGGAACTTAGGGGGAACTTGTGAGCAGGCAGTGAAGGTCCCTTAGGAGTCTCATCACCACCCCATCTGGCAGTGGGTGTAGGAGACTCCCCTGCAGGAGTCTGGGTTCTCCCCGCTCTGGAAGAGCTGCCCATGGGGCAGCCCTGGCGGGGCTGGGGCAGGCCGGGTCAGGGGACAGAGATTACAATCTCCTTCCCTTTCCTTGCCCCAGTAATCCCAGTCCCCCGAGGGAAGGCAGCGAAGCAGGCTCACCCCCGAGGGCAGCAAGCTGTGGGTGTTCTTTGGATTCAAGAGCGCTCTCCTTCCTGCAGTGTCCTCATCACGTGCGGGGGCGGAGGACAGGCGGGCAGAATGCGGGCACAGTCTGGGCAGGCAGTGGCCTGGCATCGCGCTGGGCTGGCAGTAGCATCCGGAGCTCTCTCCTGCTCCTGAGAAGGGGCCGTTCTCACTGGCTTTCCTGGCCGTGGGAGGCTGAGGCTAGGGAGATCAAAGTGCCTTCCCTAAGACGGGATTAGATTGGAGCCCTCGTCCGGGTTCTGCCGTAGGTTTACTCTGTGCCCCCCGGGGCAAGTCCTGTCACCCTGTCGTGCCTAACAGTGGCTTCATCCATCAGACAGGGAGTTCGTATCTCTTGACCAGCCTCACTGAGTTGCTGCGAAGCTCAGATGTGACAAGAGCAAATAG
Organism: Bubalus bubalis; assembly: GCF_019923935.1. Lineage (NCBI taxonomy): Eukaryota > Metazoa > Chordata > Mammalia > Artiodactyla > Bovidae > Bubalus > Bubalus bubalis. Next base: position 112,347,933 of record NC_059164.1, read on the forward strand.
AAACAAGGAGAGGGAAGCACTTGGGAAAGCATATAAAGCGCTGAAGGGGGAGGTGACTGCGTGTTTTGGTGAGTCCCAAGGCAGCAATCGGACTTCCCTGGTGGCTCAGACGGTAAAGCGTCTGTCTACAATGTGAGAGACCTGGGTTCGATCCCTGGGTTGGGAAAATTCCCTGGAGAAGGAAATGGCAACCCACTCCAGTACTTCTTGCCTTGAAAATCCCATGGACGGAGGAGCTTGGTGCAGGCTACTATCCATGGGGTCGCAAAGAGTCGGGCACGACTGAGCGACTTCACTTCACTTCAAGGCAGTAATCTTTGTGCAGCCAGCCCTGGCGTGTTTACTCCATGCCGGAGGGGGATTCCAAGAAGGGTCAGGGTTCTTCCTTCTAGTCGTTTCCAGGGCCAGTAAAGACATAACAGCAGATTTACTTGAAATGCTTTCTAGAAACCCAAGATGGAAATAACATAATAGGAGGAAGCAGAAGAGCAGTCTAGTGGTCCTAGTTTCAGGGCTGGAGGAGTGGAGGGGGCAGGCTCCTCTTGGGTCCGCTGGGAGGGGCTGGCGGGGGGCGGGGGGCAGGTTGTGTGGTTCTCCAGCGTGACTGTGCCTTTCCACCCTCAGCAGAGGAAGAACCGATGCTGGAACGTCGCTGCAGGGGCCCCGTGGCCATGGACCCGGCCCAGCCCCGACTCCTTTCCGGGCCCTCCCAGGAGTCGCCCCAGACCCTGGAGAAGGAGCCCCAGGGGCTGAGGTCGCGAGGCACCGCCGCGGCCCAGTCCGGAGGCCAGGCCCTAGTTCGGGCCCATCGCTGTGCCCACTGTCGGAGGCACTTCCCTGGCTGGGTGGCCCTCTGGCTTCATGCCCGGCGCTGCCAGGCCCGCCTGCCCCGGCCCTGTCCCGAGTGCGGCCGCCGCTTCCGCCACGCCCCTTTCTTGGCACTGCACTGCCAGGTCCATGCCGCCGCCACCCCAGACCTGGGCTTTGCCTGCCACCTCTGCGGGCAGAGCTTCCGAGGCTGGGTGGCCCTGGTTCTGCACCTGCGGGCCCACTCGGCGGCGAAGCGGCCCATCGCCTGTCCTGCCTGCGAGAGACGCTTCTGGCGGAGAAAGCAGCTGCGGGCCCATTCGCGGCGCTGCCACCCCCCGGCCCCTGAGGCCCGGCCCTTCATCTGCGGCAACTGTGGCCGCAGCTTCGCCCAGTGGGACCAGCTGGTGACACACAAGCGGGTCCACGTGGCCGAGGCGCTGGAGGAGGCAGCGGCCAAGGCCCTGGGGCCGCGGCCCCGGGGGCGCCCGGCGGTGACCGCGCCCCGGCCGGGCGGGGACGCCGTCGACCGCCCGTTCCAGTGTGCCTGCTGTGGTAAGCGCTTCCGCCACAAGCCCAACCTGATCGCTCACCGCCGCGTGCACACGGGCGAGCGCCCGCACCAGTGCCCCGAGTGCGGGAAGCGCTTCACCAATAAGCCCTACCTGACCTCGCACCGGCGCATCCACACGGGCGAGAAGCCGTACCCGTGCACCGAGTGTGGCCGCCGCTTCCGCCACAAGCCCAACCTGCTGTCGCACAGCAAGATCCACAAGCGCTCCGAGGGGTCCGCGCAGGGCGGGCCCCAGCCGCCCGCCAGCGCCCCGGAGCGCACCCCGGAGCCCCCTCCGGAGCCGGCCCCCGAGCCCACCGAGGTCCCGGCGGGGCCCGGGCCGCCAAGCGCAGCGGCAGAGGCCCCGCCCTCCCTCCACACCTGCGCCGACTGTGGGCGGGGCTTCCGGCTGGAGCGCTTCCTGCGCGCGCACCAGCGGCAGCACGGCGGCGAGCGCCCCTTCGCGTGCGCCGAGTGCGGCAAGCATTTCGGCAAGAAGACGCACCTGGTGGCGCACTCCCGGGTGCACTCGGGCGAGCGGCCTTTCGCGTGCGAGGAGTGCGGGCGCCGCTTCTCCCAGGGGAGCCACCTGGCCGCCCACCGGCGCGACCATGCGCCCGAGAGGCCCTTCGTGTGCCCGGACTGCGGAAAGGCCTTCCGCCACAAGCCCTACCTGGCCGCGCACCGGCGCATCCACACCGGCGAGAAGCCGTACGTCTGCCCCGAATGCGGCAAGGCGTTCAGCCAGAAGTCCAACCTGGTGTCCCACCGGCGCATCCACACGGGCGAGCGACCCTACGCCTGCCCGGACTGCGACCGCAGCTTTAGCCAGAAGTCCAACCTCATCACCCACCGCAAGAGCCACATCCGGGACGGCGCCTTCTGCTGCGCCATCTGTGGCCAGACCTTTGACGACGAGGGGAAGCTCCTGGCCCACCAGAAGAAGCACGACGTCTGAGCGGGCCGGGGCGGCAGAGGCCGAGGGAGGGCGGGCCCGGGCGTCGTTCACACTGTGCCCTCTGCTGCTGCTGTCGGCGAGGAGGGTGGCGAGGTGGGGTGAGCCGGCCCCGTTAGGGAGGGAGGTCCCCCGCTGTAATCAGGGAGTCCACTTGCAGAGCAGGGACCCCGGCCTCCCGCTGGTGTTTGCTAAGGTTCGGTCCCGACTATTCTGTGCCCTGAAAAAGTAGCAATAGCAGCTCCACTCACCTTTTAGAGCCCTCCGGCCGGAGGGGCCACCAGTGGACAGGAAGACCCCTCTGGTGTTAACGCCTTAACGTCCCGTCTCTTACTATGAGTTCCTTCGGCTCTTTTTTTTTTTTTTTTTCTTTTTGCAAGTAGGTGTGGTTCAGCCCTTAGTGAATGAATGCCCGGGAGGATCAGTGGAGCAACTGGACACACCTGGGAGAACCTGCCGGCCTTGTTGGGCAGCACCTGGGCCTTTTCCAGTCCTGGGAGGCAATGCCAAGCTCCTCCAGCCTGCCCCAGCCCGGCCCCTCGCTCCTGCCCCTGCACAGGCACCCAGATTTGGAGAGACCCGTCTACTGTTAGTGCCCTGGCTCCCCTTCCTCCCCCGAAAGATCAGTTACACCCCCCCGCCCCCCCAGAGCATCTTCCCACGCTGCGACTGCCTTCATCCAGCCACCCTCCCAGGACTTAGAGCAATCCCATGGCTGTCAGCCGCCCTGTGTCAGGGCTTTTGTCCGAACACCCCAGCCTGCCTTCACTCCCTTCAGAGCTCAGCACATTGTGGGGAGGACTGCCCCATTGCTAACAGAAGGCCAGCTGATGGGAAGTGGGGGTGAGTTTCCCTTCCAGCATTCTAGCGTGTGGATCCCCAACCTCTGCTTGAACACTTAGGTGACAGGGAATCTCCTGAGGCCCTGGTTCTATTGTAGGATAATTCTAATTGTTAGAAATTCTTCCTTATAATGAATGAAGTCCACTTCCCTGTAATTTCTACTGTTGGGCCTTGTTCTCTGGAACTAAACACAACCACTTAACCCTCCTTTTCCAACTAGAGAATAAAGATCTGGTTTTAGAGCTGGTGGCTGTAAGTGTTCCTTTGTCCTGGGGAGCTGTGGAGATGGAGGGAGGGGCGGCTGTTCCACATCACCAAGGGCTGGGTTGGGTGAAGCCTGGATTCAAGCTTCTCTACTACCCCTAGCTGTAACCCCTTCCCCGATTTAGGGTCAGGCACCCTCAGCAAGTGAGGTTTCTTCTGTAGGAGTCCAGCCTTGTGTGGGGTCAGGTCAGCCCCACTCAGTGTCAGTCATCTGGGAGAGAAGGTCTGACTTGCTTCTGTCCTGCTGTGCCTCCCTGGCTGGCCTGCCGCAATGCTTATGTCTGTTACAACGTATGCTTCGCTGCACTGGTTGTTTCACATGCATTTGAGTGCCTGTTTTTGACAGGCTCTTCTGACTGTCTCACTAGTTTCTACATAGATTTCCAGCACCTAGCACAGAGGCTGGTGCAACCACCATTTGTTTGTATGACTGGCACCTTGCAAAGGAGTTTACCTAAATTATCTAACAACTTAGAGTTCAATAGGTACTTGCTTTTTTTTCTTTCCAGATGAAAACATTTGCTCAAGGTCATATAACCGTTAATCACCAGAAGCAATTCAAACCTGGGTCTGTTCAACCCGAAAACCATGCTGTTGACCACCGGTGCATGTTTATTAGACAAATGCAGTGCTGCTGCTTTTGGTGTAGACAAGTATTAAATATCTATAGTGTGCTTGATGCAGTGGAAACTCGGAGTTTACAAAAATAAGACCCAATCTTACCCTAAGAGGCCTAAGTCTGGGAGGACCTATTCCTATACACAGATTGTGAATTTGAATAGAGAGAGATGGATGTGGGGTGGGGTGGGTTCTAAATGTGTAGGATGGAAGCAGACAGCTTCAAAGTTTTTTAGAGGTTTATGGGGTTATGGGCTCACTTCAAAACCTGTGTCATGGAGGGCAAATGATCTCTGAAATGACCTAGGAACATGACTCAAGAAAGCCCCACCTAAATATGTCTTTTTAAGGGAGCTCAGGTGGTACCAGTGGTAAAGAATCTGCCTGCCAATACAGAAGGTGCAAGAGATGTACATTCCATCCCTGAGTCAGGAAGAGCCCCTGGAGAAGGAAATGGCAACCCACTCCAGTATTTCTTCCCTGGAGAATTCCACGGACAGAGAAGCCTGGTGGGCTACAGTCCCTGGGGTTTCTAAGAGCTGGACTCGACGGAGCGCTCTTGTGACTGAACAGGCACATGACTGAGAACGCACAAGCCATGCCAGGGCAGCGCAGTTTCAAGGGAAGGGAGCTTTTTTCAAGTGATCAGGAGAGTAGCTAGATGTCTGAGGATGATGGCAGGAAACAGGTCCTCAGGCATCAAGGGTTGGGATGGGGTGACTGGGGAAAAGGATGAAGGTGAGGGAATGTGATCAGGGTTCCTGACTTCCTGAGAAGTCATTACTTGTAAAGGAAATGCCTGGTGGTGGGTCCCCTAGAAACACGCCTGTCCACTGCTTTGGGGCAGAGGGTGAGGAGAGGACCAAAGTTCAGGGAAATCCACGGAAGTGACCTTAAGGAGGCAAGGACAGAGTGAACTTGCCCATGGCTCCTTCCTGAGTCCCTCAGGGGGCCTGGTGGGAGCTGAGTCCTTGCTCAGCAGGGCACGTGAGGGATGGCCCCATTGGAGGGGTCAACACGCTGCTAAGAGGACCTCCCCTTCTAAAGAGTCCAGGGTTTTTTTTCCCCCTCCTTCTACAATTACAAAGTATTAAATTATCAAATTTAACAATGAAGAGATATTTAGGTTTTTTAAGGTGAAAGTTATCCTTTACTTTCCCCCACTCCAGCCCTCCGCACCACCCCGCCTTGTGGCTTTTCTCTCTGCATCCAGTAAAGAGTGTGGGGGTGGCCTTCCTGACATTTTCCCTGTGCCTTCACAAACACGCATGTGCAGCCTCCCTCTTGTTTTCCATCAAGGGAAATAGGATCCCAGACGTGCCTCGTTGTTTTCCACCCTTGAAGCAGCCTTGGTCATGAAATGTCTATCTGGAGGAAGTCTTTCATTCTGTTGAAAGAGGGAGCAGGCCAGAGAGTGGAGATGACTTTCCCACTCACAGCCAGTGGCAGAGCGGAACTATAACACAGGAATTCCGTAAGTCTTGGTTGAACTTCCCCCTAGGTACTCTAGAAAATAAGATGACGGAGACTCTTTAAAGGGTTGATAACCTAGTGATGGATAGGGAGGCCTGTGCAGTCCATGGGGTCGCAAAGAGTTGGACATGACTGAGAGACTGAACTGAATTGAACCTAGGGATGTCTGGCCACTGGGTAGGGTTTTACACTTTACAAATGCTTCTGTAGAACCAATTAGGGTCCTGCAAAAACCCAGGGTCTCTCAGGATCTTCAGGGGATTATTTCCAGGACTCCCCTGGATAGCAAAATCTTTGGATGTTGGAGTCCCTTCTTTAAATGGTATTGCATTTTCATATAACCTTACTCACTCATGTCCTCTTGTATACCTTAAATTACCTCTAGATAATTTATAATACTTAATGTAAATGCTATATACAGTTGCCTGCACCCGGGAAAATTCAAATTTTGCTTTTTTTGGAACTTTCTTTTATTTCCGCCTGCATATTTTCATTGGGCTATTGGTTGAATTCATGGATGTGGAATCGGAAGATGTGGACAGCTGACTGTAACTAGGAACTTATTAACTCTTACAGATGAATAAGTCAAAGTCCAGGGACAGAAAGTATCTTTTGTTAAAAAGAAAACAGAACAGAACTGCACACGAAGACTGTGGCAAAACAGAATCTTGGGCTCCCGGTTCCTCTTGTGACATGAGGCTAAACAACAGCTGAGCTCGCGGGCAAACGCTTAGTAGACAGTTGCTGACTGATTAGAGTAAGATCCAACGGCTTAACAGTAAGGTTTGTAGGAAGTCTCAGAATGAGGCCCTGGCTTTTCTCCGTATCAACCTCATGTCCCAAAGGCAGTTTCTAAGCAGTTCCGGACAGTGTGCCCGTGGGAGTTGCCCTAGCTGGCCGGCCCGTTTTGAGCTGGTAGTGAGGAATTTTATTGACTTTATAAAGGAGCATTTCCTTCCGATCAGGGTGGGTAGATGAGAAAATCCTCTCTTCTGAAGGACTAAGACCCTGCTTGGCCATCTGAACGCTGCCTCTAAATCAGCAGTCGCACTCCACTCAGGAAAGTTAAGTCACTGTTTACTCAACCGCAGGGCGAGGGGTTGGATTTAATGATGTCTAAATCTCTCCTGGAAACCTCGGGGTCATTTATCACGCGCCTACGACGTGCCTAGGGCCGCGCGGGTGCGGAGGGCGATATCTATCTAGTCACACGAGACGCGAACATCTAACACCTGGTGTGCTGTCGTGCGAAGTGCCACCATCATGATACATGCATGTATCGAGTGTGAGCATCGGAGCGGGCTCCGTGTGTCTTTTTTTTTCCCTCCAGATTCTGGCACCTAGGGCGGTGCGGGCGCGCAGCTGGCGTCGGACCGAGAGTGGCCCAGCGACTGGAACGGTTTCAGAGCGCGCGTCTGCGGGGCAAGGACCGGGAGGGGAGAGTTAGGCGGATGGGAGGAGCGGGTGCTGCGGCACCTTCAGGTCACCAGTCACCAGACATCGCCCCCATCCCTCCTCCCCCATTGGGCGAACAGAGCCCGGCGCCTGCCCCGCGGCCAGAGCTTTAAAGTCCGGCTGGGCCCGAGCTGGTTTCACTGGAGGCGGGGTCAGCCGGCTCGCCCCAGCCATTGGCTCTGGAGAACAAAGGGGCCGCCCCGCAGGCTGCTCCGATAGGGCTAAACTGGTCATCTGAGAGGCTCAGCCAATCAGATGGCGGGGCGGCCCCGGGGATGGCCGGGCCCGCCAGCCAATCAGGGGCGCGGGCCCGCCCCGCCCGCCCCGGGACTGGCGGGGCCCGGGGAGCGCAGTGCCCAAGTCGCCCCGGGGTGGCAGTTCCCGTTAACCTTAGCCACAAAGTCAAAGGTATTTATTCCCGTCCCCTCCCTCCGAGTCCCTCTGAATCCGGGCGGGGAGGGGCGTGCGGAGGGACGGGCCGTGTCGAGGGCCAGCGCCCGGTTCCTCCCGCGCAGTTTCCACCCAGCCTCGGGCTGGGGGCGGCCTCCGGGGTCCCTCGAGCCCCCCGCCCCTCGCGCTCTCAGTCCCGAACTTTCCCTACCCTCGCACAGCTCCCCGGGAAAAACGGGCTCGGGTCGTGCGTGGGGAGGGGCTGCAGGCCGGGGCAGAGCTGGAACGGGGGGCGTGAGAGCTGGAGAGGCGGGGAGGTGATCTTGGGGTTTGGGGGACTGCCCCTCGGCCTCCCCTGCCCGCCTCTGGGCGCGCTCTGCCAGAGACGGTCCCGATGTTTGGGAGTGATGCCAGCCTCCCCCAGAGACCGAGTTCCTGAAGGGGCGGGAACCCCAGTGCTCGCCGCAGAGTGACACATAGTAGGTGCTTAATAAATGATTAAATGAATGGGCCTGAGCTTGGGGGTGAGAACAATAAGAGGGAAGCACCACGGAAATCGAAGGGGTGTGTGTGTGTGTGTGTGTGTGTGTGTGTGTGTGTGTATGTAGGGGTCTCCCCGAAACCTCCATTCCAGGAAGACCGGCACAGGAAGCCAATATCTTAGTGGGAATGGGGGCCGGCGCTGGGGGTTTCTTCCCTCCTGAAGGTGGAGATGCGGTCCCGCTCCAGCCCTTTGGGAGGATGGAGCCTGGTGCGTGCTGGGTCCTCCCGACCTGGGATGGGGTGTGGCCAAAGCCCCGAAGCAAGGCTCGTGATGGCCAGACTCCACTATGAGGTGTCCATTTTGGGTCTCAGGGTTCATCTGTAAAATGAAGAGGTTAGAGGGTATTAGTCTCCTTTCAGCTCTAAGGTTCCCTAGTTCTGTGCTTCTAATCTGTTTTGGACTTAAGTTTCTTTTATTTAAATATTCCTTTGTTAACATTTTTATTAATGGTTTACAGCATGCTGGATCTTGTGCTGTGTGTTGGGGAGAGAAAGGCTCCCTGTGTTAAGATGTTTACAGTCATGCTGTTGAGACAAATTATATTATTGTACCATGTGGATGGTACTGGGTTGGGTGGGTGCACAGGTTAAATGGAGAAGGTCCTTGCTCTGAGCCTGGTGAATCCACACGGGCTTCCTGGTGAAAGTGATCCCTAGTTTGGTCTGGGCAGAGAAGAGTTGGGCAAGGGTATTCCAAGACTGATGACGGGTGTTCCAGACACAGCAAGGTCAGGGAGCTGCATTTGCGGACAGTGGGGTAGGTTGATGGTGCAGTGAGAGGTGCTCAGAAGCCAGATTTTAAATGGTCTTGGCAAAAAATTTGTAGAAGTACCTGAAAGTACTGGGGACCCGCTGAAGTTTTTAAGCAAAGGAGTATCATGTTTAAATTGTAATTTGAGGAAAATTGCTCTGAGTCTGGATGACGGATGGATTGGAGAGCAAGGTGAGCTGTAATATGGGTGCTGCTTCCAGGTGAGCTGAAGCTTGTACCCGTGGCAGGTGTTGGAGGTATTAAAACAGCACTAGTACGATTTAGTGGCTTGTGAACTGTGAGGGCTGCACTCTGCAGTAGTGAAAGGTGGTGGGAGTTTTGAGAGGCCTGGAGAGTCCCCGCTGGAGGGGCAAGGGATGCCCAGGGCAAAGTGTAGAGCTGGTCCGTGCACCCCTTGGTGGAAGCTTACCCCCTTGGTGAGGGGTAAGCTGCGGAATCTCAGGTTTCCTAGGATGGGGGTGGCCTGCAGGAAAGTAGCAGACAGGCTATGCAGAAGGAGACCTGAGCTCTAACTCATCCAAAAAGGGGGAAACACTCCTTATCCTTGTCATGCTCCTGTGAATACAGCGAGGGATTGGAAAAGCATTTATGAATTAAAATGTGATAACAGTTCAAAGTACTGTTAGCAGCCGGTTTCATCCCTTGTCTTCGGTCAGGTAACTGGGGTCCCCAAATCCTGGCAGGCTCTTGAGTCTTGGACTCGGGGCAGAAGAATATGGGTGCTGCTCTGTCTTCTGAAAGGAAATGGGTGAGCAAAGACTGGCAATGTGGATGCCATGGGCGGGGGCAGGCCTGGGGTGGGGAGGCAGGGAGTGGGACGGTCCCAGCAAAGGTTGGGCAGGGCTGGTGGGGCAGGAGTCCCAGAAGGCGGTCCCTTGGGGACTGGTGTGGGGTTGAACCTGGGACCTCTGGGAGGTAGGCGGGCATGACGGGATAGGGCAGCTGCCCTGGCCGGCCGTGGACCTGGTTCCCAGGGGATGTTGAAACTGAAGTCCCTAAATTGGGCTGTTCCTGTCAGGGCAGCCATGAGGTACCATTCTGAGGTCCAGCTGAGGAGCAGGGAGTGGGTGATGACCATGCAGTGACCTAAAAAGAACTCCTCTTGCACCTCATGAACCTTTCCCAGAGTCCTTTCGCAATGTTCGCCCGCACTGCTTGGTGGAACAATTCTCCGCAGAGGACCAAGCGTGATTTCCGTTTGCAGATGGAGACACTGAGGCCCAGGGAAGGAGACTGGCTGGTCCAGGGCCACCTGGCTAACCAGAAGCAAGCCGGGTCCCCAGGTCTCAGGCCTCCCGGTCCTAGGCTCCTCCTTCCTACTGCCTGGTCTCTCTGTGGGGTGCCGGCCTGCCCCGTCCCCTTGCTGCCTGCCTTGTCCCCTCTCCTGGGACTGAGGACCATGGTGTTTGGCAGTCCAAGGCCTGAAGATGCTGGCGTAGGAGGAGGGGATGGGGTGGCACTTAGGAGCCGTAACAGTAGGCGGTGCAGGGGGACACCTGATCCAGTGGTGAATAGACCCCAGGAATGAGGGTGGAACAGGGAGGACGATGAGACAGGGAGATGGGGTGGGGGCCCTGGAGGGGCTTGGGAGGTGCTGTGGGACTTGTAGAAAGATGCTGGGCATGCCTGATGCTGGCATGTGGGATGGAGGCAGGCCTGCAGGTGGGGGCAGAGGTGATGCTCACGTGGCCTGGCCTAGTCGGCCTGCCTGTCTGTCCTCAGCACGGGGCCCTAGAAAGTGGGAACAGCAGTTGCCCTGCCTTTTTGATATCATTTAAAAGCCACTTGTTGGGGATTGGTTTGCGTGTCCTCCTTGGTCATAAACTCTGGAGGAGAGGGAGGTGTGAGGTCTGGTGGGTCCTGGGATGGGGGTTCAGAAAGGGTGCTGATTATCCAGGGGCCAGCCAGAGCCCACGCCCAGGGACCAGGCCTCCTGTGCGAGTGGCCTTCCTGGGATGGGCTTTGAAAGAGGGCCTGGGGGCTGTCTCCTGGGAGACAGAGGCTGGATGAGCCCCTTTCCCCCCAGTAAAGTCGGGGTGTGAGGTCCTGGGGCTTGCCTGAGCTGAGCCGGAGGAGCATCCGGGGCTCTTTAGTCCAGCCCCCTGCCTGGCGCTCAGGCCCCGCCCCACTCAGGCCGGAGGAGACCATCCTCCCGGCTCAGCCTCCATCTCCTGGGAGAGATGGTACCTGGACCTGCTTTGTGGAGCCTGGCTCTGCAAGCAGCCTTGCCCCTGAGAGCTGTCCACGCTCTGCTCCCCTGGGAGGCCAGCTCCCGTTGCTGAGCAGAGCGTGGGGTTCCCGTGTGGGCTCCGGGGGCCTCTGGAGACTCTGAAGCTGCTTAAAGAGGGCCAGTTTAGAGTGAGCCGGTAGGGAGGGTGTCTGGGGAGAGGGCTCAGAACCTTTGGGCGTGGATTGTTCTCAGGCCCCGGTGATGGTAGAGAAAAGACGGTTTACAGGCTTTTAGGGAATCGAGTGTTTCCCCACCTGATGTTGGCAGCAGACCCCCAGAGCAGGCGTTTTCCGTCACCTTCACCACTGGGAACCCAGGCCAAGAGGAGCAATCATTTGCCCAGGGCAGCGGGGCTAGAACTCAGGGCCCCTGTTTCTGGGTCCCTGCGTGCGTGGGCCTGAGTAGGGGGCAGCACTGGGAGTGGACTGCAAGGGGCAGACTCAGAGGCTCAGCTTCCCATGGGAGTGGGGGGCGGCCTGCTGTCGCCTCCTGGCCGGACCCCTCCAGCCTGGCCTTGAGTCTCGGGCTGCCCTGGCCTGCTGGGCCCAGCCTCATCTTTCTAGAGCTTTCTGCGCCCTTCCAGCTTCTCCCCGTGCTGACTGACGCCTCCCCTGCCCTCAGCTCACCCCACAGGCGACCCAGCAGGTGACTGTTCCCTATTGCTTCCCAGGTCCCTGTGGCCTCGGTGCCCCCCGAGTTCTGTTCCTTGGAGCAGTGGACCTGGAGGGCTGATCGTAGCTCCCGAGGACACTTGTGTCAGCAGGGAGTCACATTGCTGGAAGGGTAGTGACTTGTGCTCATGTGGTTCACGGTGGCACACTTGTCTTTCTGTGGATCTGTAGTTTGTGGGTTTCTTCATATTTCAGTTTCTCTGTGCTTTGCATGTGCAGTTTTGCAAGTGTTCTTGTATGTGTGAGTATCTCTGCATTTCTGTATCTTTAAACTTGTGTGTACTCAGCAGTGTTGGATGTGAGATAGGATTATGTCCGGATGAGTTTGTGTGCACTGAGTGTTCAGATCAGTTTCTTCTCATGTGCCTATGATTGTATTTTATCAATATCCTTTTAATTGAAGTATAGTTGACTCACAATGATGTAACTTCTGCTGGACAGCAAAGTGATTCAGTTATACATATATATACATAATAAAGAAGGTATATATACATGCATATATATACATTCTTGTAGTTTCCTGTGCTCTATAGGAAGACCCTGTTGTTTATCCATTCTCTATATAATAGTTTGCCTCTGCTAATCCCAAACTCCCAATCCATCCCTCCCCCGATGCCCTCCCCCTTGGCAACCACCTGTGACTGTAAACCTTAAATGAAACATCCATTGATGTGCACTGAACTCTGTTTTCCAGGCAGAGGACATCGTTAGCTCATCCTGAGGTGTCTGTCATTTGTGATGAAGCCCTGGGGCCAGGGGACCCCCCCCACCCCGTCAGTCTTCCCATTCCATGCACTCATTCAGTATAAACTGAGCGCCTTCTCCATCTCGGGCCTGGGCAGGTGGGACCCCCCCACCTGTACACATGTGAGTACAGAGGCCAGACTCCTGAACGAGGTGCTGGTAGCTTAAGGTTTGATGCATCCCTCACCTTCTCTTAGAGGCAGCGTGGTCCGGGAGAAGGTGCAATGGCTGGGGTGGGCCAACCCACCTGGCCTATCCCAGCTTGTTTGGTTCTGGCTGCAGCCTTCCTAGCTGTGTAACCTTGAGCAAATTGCTCAACGTCTTGGAGCTGGAGCCGTGTATCCTTAGGATGAAGTGGGCGATGCTTGCTGAGTGCTTGGTACACTGTCTGTCTCCCGGTCCCTAATGAGTCTTGCCTGGCCAGCCCCTCTTTCTCCCAGAACCAGCTCAGTACCGAGGTGTCCAGGGAACCCTCCCCTCCCCAGTGAATGAGGTAAGGACAGACAGGGTCTGTGTGTCCCCAGAGGACTCTGAGAGCACATTGTCAGGGTGGAGGCTGGCTGGAGCCCACAAGCCTTTGCCCATCCCCTGCCAAACACTGGCCTGCGCTCCTTGCTGGGGGTCTTGACTGCTTGTATGAGGGCAGGGGGGCAGTCAGCTTGATGGGGAGAGTACCTTGAGAAGACTTCCCCCTGTCCATAGTTTCCCATGGGGAGGGGTCTGGGCAAAGCCAGCAGTGGCTGAGGACGAAGACCTAGGTGTGGCCCTGGAGGGGAGCCGGCCTGGGAGCTGGGCTTTGGCCGAAGTTTGGGTGGTGCCACCCTGGAAGCCTCAGTTCCCGGTGGAGGGCATGTGGCCAGTCCCGCTCCACTGGTGACAAAGGCCACACGAGTTGCCACCTGCTTCTTTCCCACCTGGGGCCTGAGTCTGTGAAGAGAGCTGTCCTGGGCTGGTGGGAAAGATCCAGGGCCCTGAGATCAGGCGGATGTGGCGGGGTGGCCTGGATGTATCCCCGCACTGCCCCTTCCAGCCCATGGGCTTTGTCCAACAATGGCCACTGAGCACCTCCCCCTCCTCAAATTCCCGCTGAGCCCAAAGCTTCTCTGTTACCTCCCCTGCCCCCCCAGACTGCAGGCCCTGCTGTGGACCACAGTCCCCCATCATGTGGCCTGGCGGTTGTCATGGCAGCTGCCCGAGAGGCCTTCCCATCCCGGGGCTCTCGTCCCCACGGGGGCCTGACCCAGAGCCAGGGCCGGGAAGGGGGAGGCGACAGGGCCCTGAACCGAGACCTGGCCCTGGTGGGTGTCCTGCCCCCGACGGGACCTGCCGGGCCAGGAGGGGAGAAGTCATCAGAGGCCAGAGTCGGGGTGCTGGTGGATGGGGACCAGTCCACCCACGGCCAGGGTGTTCTGCTCGCCGGGTCCCTGGGCATGTCTCCCTCCAGCCAGCGGAGCGATGTGTCTCGTGGGTGAGAAGGGGCAGCCAGTGCCATGTGGCAGGGTGAGGTGTGCCGTGGCCTTGCCGTCCTGGAAAGATACCACTGCACACTGGGCCCTTCCAAGGTCTAGCCATCTCAAGGGTTGGCCTGCAGGGCTCCTGTCGGCCTGGGTTCCAGACACATCCCCGCTGAGTACACAGGCGGAGGTGGGCCCCTGAGACACAGCCCCTGTCCCCGCTCTTGTCCCCTGTACCTCTCCTCCTGTGCCCTGCCCTGTCCTTTCTCCGTTCTTCCCCTCGGCCCATGAGGGTCCCTTCCTTCCATTTCCACTTCTGGTCTTTGTTGGACCATGAGCCGCTCGGTGACTCCCCGTGAACTGGTCACCAAGAATCGAAGCCCTTCTGCCATCTGAGACTATTTTGAATTCCTGGATATCTCCTAAGACAGAACGGATCAACCAGGACAGATTTGATTTGGCTGGAGAGGCCTCAGTTGTGTTGTGTAGGGGTTTCATGAATGAAGCCAAGACCCACCCACTGTCCTTGTCCTGAATTGTGGCCTGAGCCTCCACCCTCCATCTGAGATTCCCTGCGTTGAGGTGACCTCCCTGTTCACCAGCAGTCTGAGTCTCCTTGGGCAGATGTTGCATCTCCAGTTGGTGAGAAGCTGCCCCACAGTGTGGGATGTAGAGTAACCTGGAGGGAAGAGGTGGTGCGAAGGCAGGTGCACCAGCATCCATCAGGGGCCCTGAGGCCCTGTTTCTTCTGCACCTCAGGCAGGTTTCAGCATCTCTGAGAACCCACAGCAGGAGTATATAACAGATTCATGTGGGAGAAATAGAATAAAAACAAAATCTCCTTCCTACCCTGGAAAGCTCTGCACCAAGATAGAAGAGAAAGAAACAGTTTAATTACTGGATAAGCATTAAGCCAGCAACATGCACGTCACAGGCGACACACTAAAAGACTGCAAAGACAGAGAGAAATGTCATGCTACCTTATAGCCCAGCACATGCGACCCCACTACACACGTGTTCTCGAGGGAAAGCATAACTGGTTCTGGGTGAAGGGACCTGATAGCACCATTCATCACACAGTTTCCCCTACATTCACCTGAAATTGGCGGCCACCCGGGAGAGCTAAGTGCCTTCATGCAAAGGAAGCACACACTTCCTGGATCTCGGTGACGATGGGAGGAGGTTTGCATCTTGGAGCCGGGCACTGCTGAGCTAGGCTCCCACCTTCCATGGGAAGGGACACTGGCTGCTGATCCCTTGACATTTGCGCTTCGAAGAGATGGCTCCAGGTCCTCGAGAAAGGGTCCTGGCAAGAGACTGAGTGAACTTTTCAAAAGATTTACATATTGAAGGGGGAGAGAAAGGGCTTCCAGTTAGATTTCTAAAGAAAAGGAAAGAAAGGGGAGGGAGTCTCTTTTCCTTTTCTCAACAGGGAGACAGACTTTTCTATCAGATTTGTATTTCCCTGACACCCTTGACCCCTCACTCAGATTCCCAGCCTGGGTCCCTGCCCCAGAGTGGCTGCTGGGAGGGGAGGGGACTTGGGAGAGGAAAGTGGGGAGGCTGTCTGGGGCCTGAGGTGCAGAGCAAGTGGAGGCTGGGCCCCTGTGCCTGAGTGGTAGTGGAGCCCAGGTATGTGGGGCAGAGGCTGGGGCCCACTGGGAGTGCAGGGGGGCCAAGGGGGCTACTGGCACGGGAAATGAGATCCGTGTCCTCAGGAGGGGCCACCTACAGCACCACGGGGCAGCTGCTGTACCTCTGAGTGCCCGCAGCTGGCAGCCTGTTGGTGCCACACACGGCTGTCTGGTGCCAGCCCCCGGCATGGATGTGTTGGGGATAAGCAGACAAGGAAATACCCTGTCAGATGGCGGAAGTGTTGGGGAGGAATGGGAGGTGGAGCCAGGATTGTGATTGTACACAGGGTCTCCAGGGAAGACCACTCAGAGCTGGTGACCTTCGGGCCTGGAAGGGGCAGTGGCCACACAGGGACCTGGGAAGGGGGCACCCCAGGCAGAGGCGACACAGCAGCAGGATCCCGTCCTGATCATATTCCAGGCACCAGATGAGCCAGTTGGGAGATGCTCCAAAGACCCAAGCTTAATGCTCACTGTGAGCCTGGAGTGGTGGGTGAAGGACCAGGCCACTGGGACTCAGGTTGGCCGTGTGTGTGTTCCCATGCTGGTGGGGGGGATGGCAGGGAGGTCCCGGGAGGGTTTTTCACTGGGACATGGATGGGGGCTTTGAAAGACAGGGGGCTGGTGATTTTGGAGGGACAGTTCTGCTCCCCCTGCCAGGGTGTCCTCATGCCCATGAGGGGGGTCTCTAGACTTAAAGAGTTTCCTGATTCTCACGTGTGGCCTCCTGCACACCTCACCCTGCAGGCGTTGAGAGTGTGGACATCAGAAGCCCCAGGACCCTGCCCAGCTGTGCCATCCAGCCACCTCCGTGACTGGGCGCATGTTGAGGGGTTCAGTTTTTTCTTTAGAAAGTGGGAATTGTACACATTTTACCTGCTGAGTAGGTATATATGCGCTCTGAAAATTCTTGCACATTTCAATGGAAGCCATAGGTAGAGAGACGTGAAAGAGAGGGACTGAGGACTTCCCTGGTGGTCCAGTGGCTAAGGCTCCATGCTTCCACTGCAGGGAGCACAGCTTCCATCCCTGGTTGGGGAATAAAGATCCCACATGCTGTGCGATGTGGCCATATTAAAAAAATAAAATAAAAGGGACCACCCTGTGTGAGGTCTGTCCGTTTGTCTCAGGCCAACCTCTTCTTCTGCTTCCATCCCACCCACAGACGGCCAGGCGGGGAGCCAGGCTGATGCAGACGGACCTCCAGGGATGGATAATGGCCTGGCTGGCGGCACAGGTAAGAGCAGGTGGGCAGGTGGGAGCCCCCCACTGCCTCCTCCCCAGCCCCGTCCCTCTGCAGCTGAGCAGGGCTTGCTGGTGGCCAGTAGACACACAGTCTGGGAAAGGATGGAGCAGACACAGACTAGGGGGCTAAGAGCTGGACAAGCCCAACCCCTGCTTGTCAGGCATAGATGCACACACACACACACCCCACATACATACACACCCCACATATACACACCACCACACACCCCGTTAGTGCTAGATCAGGGAGTACACAGTGTTCTTGCTGGTCATGTACTGAAAGCCAGAGCTCTGGGGAAGACATGTGGTTAGAACAAGCAAGCTCTGCTGTCTGTCCTTCAGGAGAGCATCTCCAGTTAGGTCCATGAAAGCTTCCTGGGTCTGTCTCAGTTGATGCACTTAGAGCCGGTGGTGGTGGTGGGAAAACACAGCAGTTAATCCTGGTGTCTCCCGGGCAGGGTCGGGCGCCACTGAACGTGGGAAGTGCCCTCTGGAGACCCGCTTCCTGCTTCCAGGATGGAGCAGCCCCAGGTCTGAGACCCGCTCTCCCAGCCTCTGCAGCAGGCCCTGCAGAGGGTGCGGCCGGGCTGTTGGGAGCTCTGAGCCTGAGAGAGGGGAACAGGACCTGGGCGCTCTGCCCCTCGTGGGCACAGTGACCAGGTTTATTTACCTCCTGTTCCCTCCAGGGGAGTTGCCCCGAAGGCCCCAGAGCAGCCCCCGCCCCCAAGACAATTACTACGGTGGACCTAAGGTGAGACAAAAATCAGGCAACAGAATAAGAAAGAAAGAAAACACTGGTTCACAGAGGGCCAGTATGCTCTATGACACTCTTCTGTTCTGTGACTGAGTCCTGACACCTGGCAATGAGCTGAGCCACCCACTTCCCAGTCTCCCCACCCGCCCAGGCTGTCACTTTGAATGCTGAGAGCACTGGTGTGTGTGTGTGTGTGATGCTGACATTATACTAGTTACAGGAAAACCTAGGGCAGATGGTTCCAAACGTTTTAGCTGAAGGGCTCTTTTTTTTTCCCCCAAATTTTAATTTTTTAACACCAAAAACATTTTGCATTGGGTTATAGCCAATTAACAATGTTGTGATAGGTTCAGGTGAACAGTGAAGGGACTCGGCCATACAGATACATGTATCCGTTCTCCCCCAAACCTCCCTCCCATCCAGGCTGGCACATAACATGCAGCAGAGGTCCATGTGCTGTTCAGCAGGTCTTAGTTGGTTAGCCATTTTAAATATAGCAGTGTGTCCATGACCTTCCCCAAAGTCCCTAACTGTCCCTGCAGGACCCTTTTGCCCACATAAACTAATAAGGGGGATCCTAATTCAGACACAAGCAGTGGGCTCCACCAGGCTTTCTCTGCCCATACAGCAGCTCCTCCACCAGGAAGAGGTGGGAAAACCCTGGGGCCTGGGGACCCCTTGGGCCGCAGCCTTCCAGGCTCCCACGCCTGCTGGCCGGGCTGAAGGAATGACTCTTCTGGACGGCCGAAGGTTTGAACATAATTGAGACTTTACCTCTTTTAAGTACCCTTTACTTTTTTATTTGTATTTGAATATATTTTTAAAACTGTGGTGAAACATACAAAACATGAAATCTACCACTTTGCCCCCTTTGAAGGGTACAGTTCAGTGGCACGAAGCACATTCACGTAGAGGCACAGCATCATCACCATCCATTTCCTGAAGTGTCCCGTAACGTCAGAACCTGTACCCATGAAGCAACAGCCCTCTGTTCCTCTCTGTTTCTTCTGAACCATGAAGACGTTTTAAAAATGATGCATCTTTATGCTGACTGAGGAGCAGTACCCTTGGAACTGGCAGGCGGAGGCCTGTTTCCCTCTGTGTCAGTGTCTGATCACTAGGGGAAGGTGCCCGGGACGACTGAAGTCCCAGAGCATGAAGGTCAAGGGTCCATACCCACCATGGCGGGCTTCAGGGCCTCCCCATACAACTCAGCCACGTATACTGCCCCCGGGGCCCTGGAGCAGTGGGTGCAGGCTTTCAGGCTCCACTATACATCTGGCTTGGAGAAGGCAATGGCAACCCATTCCAGTACTCTTGCCTGGCAAATCCCATGGATGGAGGAGCCTTGTGGGCTGCAGTCCATGGGGTCGCTAGGAGTCGGACACGACTGAGTGACTTCACTTTCACTTTTCACTTTCATGCATTGGAGAAGGAAATGGCAGCCCACTCCAGTGTTCTTGCCTGGAGAATCCCAGGGACTGGGGAGCCTTGTAGGCTGCCGTCTCTGGGGTTGCACAGAGTCGGACACGACTGAAGCAATTTAGCAGCAGCAGCAGCGGCAGCATACATCTGGCTGGGAGGGTGAACCTTCCGAGGCATCAGCCAGCATGATGGATGTTAGGCTACGTTTAATCAGGGAAAGGCAGTGGCTTTTGTGGGGTTCTGGGGGCATGTGTGGGCTTCTCTGGCAGTGTGGTATGGTAAAGAATCCACCTGCCAAACAGGAGATGGGGGTTCGATCCCTGGGTCAGGAAGATCCCCTGGAGAAGGAAATGGCAACCCACTCCAGTATTCTTGCCTGGGAAATCCCATGAACAGAGGAGCCTGGCGGGCTATAGTCCTCAGGGTTGCAAAGAGCTGGACACGACTTGGCGACTGAGCATGCACACATGGGGGCATTCATGGGTGCCTCGTCACTTGGGGACAGTGGTGCCCCTCTGACCTGATTGTACTTTGGATTCACTACCCAACCACCATCTGGACAGCTGGGCCTGTCAAAGACGTCCACTGGCCAACAAGTCAGTGCATCTAAGGGAATGTTTTTATAATTGATGAAACTCATTACACATGTGTTTTTGATTGCTGCCAGTACACAATTTAAATCACCACTTTCATTTTCAAATTACTACTCCTGATAAAATGATTTCTCACAACCAGCACCTGGGGAAGACCCATGGCATTGCTTTGCCAGGAGGAAAGCTGGCCCCTTATGGGTGCTTTCTGTAAGGGAACCCCCACTTCCCTCCCCCGCCCCACCGCCAGGCTCACCACATTGGTTTCTATGCTCTTGTGGGGCCAGTGAGGCTGTGGAGTGGAGCAGAGCTCTTTGGCCTCAGAACTAAAGGCCACTGGATAAAGGGAAGGTTTTCTCTTTATTTCCTAAGATAGTTAAAAGATGTACAAACTATAATGTTTGAATTTTTATGAGAATATTCGAATAACACATACAAAATGCAAGTCCCCTCTGCCTGTCCATCTAGTCCTGCTGTGGTCCATATCACCTGCCAGGTGACCACCATCGTGGGTTTGGTGTAAACTGGCCCAGATTGAGCATGTGAATATCCACAGAGATGCATGGCTTTATTTTCCATAAATTGGAGCAGACTTCTGATACTGATTTTTAATGTGTTGTTGTTTGTTTTCTCTTAAAATCTTTTGGAAATCTTCTCACATGAGCACATATAGCTCTTTTCAGTCTCTGTACAGTTCCCCACATTATGAAGGGAGAGAACATTGTATTAAATTATTATTGATAGGTAATTTCGTTGTTATCCTCCTTTCTGCTTATTACAAATAGCATTTCAGTGAATATACTTGGACATTCCTCTTTGGACTCACATGTATTTCTTAGGATAAATACCTAGAGTGAAATTGCCGGGTGGAAAAGGTGAAGGATTGTTGTTGTTTAGTCGCTCAGTCAGTGTATCAGTCACGTCTGACTCTTTGCGACCCCATGGACTGCAGCACGCCAGGCTTCCCTGTCCTTCACCATCTCCTGGAGTTTGCTCACATTTGCATCCATTTAGTCAGTGATGCCATCCAACCATCTCGTCTTCTGTCATCCCCTTCTCCTCCTGCCCTCAATCTTTCCCAGCATCAGGGTCTTTTCCAATGAGTCGGCTCTTGGCATCAGGTGGCCAAAGTATTGGAGCTTCAGTACCAGTCCTTCCGATGAAAATTCAGGGTTGATTTTCTTTAGTATTGACTGGTTTGATCTTCTTGCAGTCCAAGGGCTCTCAAGAGTCTTCTCCAACACCACAGTTCAAAAGCATCAATTCTTCAGTGCTCAGCTTTCTTTATAGTCCAACTCTCACATCCTTACATGACAGAAAGATAGAACACATTTATAATTTTAATAAGCATTGTCAAGTTATCCTCAAAGAATCTGAATTCATTTATGCCCCCAGCATATCCATGTTGTGCTTATCCTCCTGTGTAGTTTTCATGTGTATCATGAAGTCAGAATATTATCAATTTCTTCAATATTTGCTGGAGTGATGGCTGAAGAGATGCTACACTGTTATTTGGCACTTTGTTAATTACTAGTGATGGTAAGCCTCTTTTCATCTATCTATAGAGGTCCTTTAACTGAAAGTTGCTCAGTTGTGTCCAACACTTTGCAACCCCATGGACTATACAGTCTATGGAATTCTCCAGGCTAGAATACTGGAGTGGGTAGCCTATCCCTTCTCTAGGGGATAGCTGGATAGTTCGATTCCCAAGCCAGGAATCGAACCAGGGTCTCTTGCATTGCAGGCAGATTCTTTACCAACTGAGCTATCAGGGAAACCCCCTTGGTCTATTAATATTAATCCTTGGTATATTATATATCTGCATGTGTGTTCTCCTAGACGTGCGCTATCCAATAGGTGGCCAATAGCCACATGTGGTTATTTAAATTTAAGTTAATTTAAATGAGAGAAAAGAAGTTCAGGTCCTCGGTTGTATTCGCTACATTTCAAGTGCTCTGGAACCATGTGTGGCTAGAAGCCACATGTGTTGGGCAGCTTGGATGCAACAAAACATTTTCACTCTTGTGGAAAGCTCTGTTGGGAAAGGCTGCCCCAAACAATCATTTCTACTTGACTCATATGTGGGACTTCTGTCATACAGGTGTTTTAAATTTAGTTTTTATGTTTTGCATCCTATTTAAGAAGATTTTCAATTACTTCTGGATTCTAAACAAATTCTCCTAATTCTTCTACTACTTGTATTTGCTTCTTTTAAACCAGCACTTAAATCCATCTGGAACTGATTTTTATAAATTGTATGAACTAGAAATCTAACTTGAATATTTCCTCCAAATAATTAGTTGGTCCTAAACTGATGGCACCCCACTCCAGTACTCTTGCCTGGAGAATCCCATGGATGCAAGAGCCTGGTGGGCTGCAGTCCATGGGGTCGCAAAGAATCGGAGACGACCGAGCAACTTGACTTTCACTTTTCACTTCCATGCATTGGAGAGGGAAATGGCAACCCACTCCAGTGTTCTTGCCTGGAGAATCCCAGGGATGGGGGAGCCTGGTGGGCTGCTGTCTATGGGGTCGCACAGAGTTGGACACGACTGAAGTGACTGAGCAGCAGCAGCAGCAGCAAACTGATGGGTAGGCCAGCCTTTCACTGTTGACTTGGAATGCTACCGTGTATAATGCTACCGTGTATCACTTATCAAATATTTCTGTTCTCTTGATATATCTGTTGGTTATGTGTATTCAACACTTATAATTGTTTTTAGCTTTTTTTTCTTTTTTTTTGGTGGGAAAAACCCTCACTCACAGCCTCACCTTACCTGGCTCACTATGGAGCAGCCATGTCAATAACAACTGCATCTGTCAAGACTTCTTAAAAATGGACTTTATTTTTTAGAGCAGTGTTACATTTACAGGAAAAAATGCAGAAAGTTCAGGGAGTGCCCTATGCCCCCTCTCTCCAGTTTCTCCTATTAAAAAAATTTTTTTAAAGATTTTTTTTTTTAATGTGGGCCATCTTTCCAGTCTTTACTGAATTTGTTACAGTATTGCTTCTGTTTTATGTTTTGGTGTTTTGGCCCTGAGGCATATGGGATCATAGCTCCCCAGGAATTGAACTTGCACCCTTTGCATTGGAAGGTGAAGTCCTAACCCCTGGACTGCCAGGGAAATCCCCATTTTCTCCCATTATCAACATGTTGCATTAGGGTGGTGCATTCGTTACAACTGATGCACCTTTATTAATACATTTTTATTACATAAAATCCATAGTTTACCTTGGGGTTCACTCTTTACGTTGTGCATTCTGTGGACAAACGCTTAACGTCCTATACCCACCACTATAGTATCATTCAGAGCAGTTTCACTGCCTAAAAATCCTCTGTGCTCTGCCTCCTTCATCCCTTCCCCCTGATCCTTCAACCCCTGGCAACCACTGATCTTTTTTTTACTGTCTTCATAGTTTTGCCCCTTCTGGAATGTCATATAGTTGGAATCATACAGTGTACCTTTTCAGACTGGCTTCTTTCAGCTTAGTAATATGCATTTACATTTCCTCCGTGTCTTTCCATGGCTTGAGAGCGCATTTCTTTCTATCGCTGAATAATACCCCATTGTATGGTACACCGCTGTTTATCCATCCCCCCACTGAAGGACATCTCTTGGATGCTTCCGAGTTTTGACTGTTACAAATAAAGCTGCTGTAAACATCTGTGGGGAGGTTTTTTTGTGTGGACATAAATTTTCAACTCCTTTGGGTAAATATATAGGAAAATGATTTGCTGGATTGTATTGTAAGGGTATATTTAGTTTTGTAAGAAACTGACAATACTGTCTTCCGAAGTGGCTGCACCATTTTGCATTCCTACTAGCAATGAGTGAGAGTTCCTGTTGCTTCACATCCTCATTAGCATTTGGCGTTGTTGGTGTTTTGGATTTTAGCCATTCTAACAGGTGTGCGGGGATAGTATTTTAGTTTTTAATGTTGCATAAGCCAGATTCTTCCTTTATCATTTTTAGACTTTGTGGGTGATTTACTACACAGTAAATTTTATAAATTACTTAATTAAGATTATACTGAATTTGAACATTGGTTCGGAGTGAAAAGCTTCTTATCTAGAAATATGATGTACCTGTTCTTTTATTTACATTTTTTATTCATTCAGTAAAGTAATAGTTTTCTTTATGTTTTGCTTATACATTAGGTACACTTACAGTTATTTTATTGCCACTTAAAAAAAGTTATGAATTTTAATTTTTTTAAGCTGGTAGTTTTGTTGAAACTTTTTATTTCTAATACAAACTTCATCAGTGGATTCTCATGCAAATGATAGTTATAGGTTAATAATAATCAGCAAATGACAGCTTTCTCTTAATCTCCAATATTTATATATATCTTTCTTTTTTCTCCTTGTTCCTAACTGGACTAGGCTAATCTTTTCTAATCTAATCTTTTGCCTTCGGTTATTACATTTGCTACAGTTTCTAGTGCAGCTCCTTTGTCAACTTCAGGAAATTACCTTATGTTCCTAACTTGCTAAGAGCCTTCTTCCTTTCTTTTTTCTTTTTCCCTCCCTCCCTTCCTCCTCCTAACTTCTTCTACTCCTTCTTTTCCTCCAGAAATGATGTTGAATTTTATTGTGAGCCTTTTCCACCTCTACTGAAATGGTTCAGTTCAGTTCAGTCACTCAGTCGTGTCAGACTCTTTGCGACCCCATGAATCATAGCATGCCAGGCCTCCCTGTCCATCACCAACTCCCGAAGTTTACCCAAACTCATGTCCATCGAGTCAGTGATGCCATCCAGCCATCTCATCCTCTGTCGTCCCCTTCTCCTCCTGCCCCCAATCCCTCCCAGCATCAGGGTCTTTTCCAATGAGTCAACTCTTCGCATGAGGTGGACAAAGTACTGGAGTTTCAGCTTCAGCATCAGTCCTTCCAATGAACACCCAGGACTGATCTTTAGAAAGGACTGGTTGGATCTCCTTGATGTCCAAGGGACTTGCAAGAGTCTTCTCCAACACCACAGTTCAAAAGCATCATTTCTTTGGCACTCAGCTTTCTTCACAGTCCAACTCTCACATCCATACATGACCACAGGAAAAACCATAGCCTTGACTAGACGGACCTTTGTTGGCAAAGTAATGTCTCTGCTTTTGAATATGCTATCTAAATTGGTCATAACTTTCCTTCCAAGGAGTAAGCATCTTTTAATTTCATGGCTGCAATCACCATCTGCGGTGATTTTGGAGCCCAAAAATATAAAGTTTGACACTGTTTCCACTGTTTCCCCATCTATTTCCCATTAAGTGATGGGACCAGATGGCATGATCTTAGTTTTCTGAATGTTGAGCTTTAAGCCAACTTTTTCACTCTCCTCTTTCACTTTCATCAAGAGGCTTTTTAGTTCCTCTTCACTTTCTGACATAAGAGTGGTGTCATCTGCATATCTGAGGTTACTGATATTTCTCCCGGCAATCTTGATTCCAGCTTGTGCTTCTTCCAGCCCAGCGTTTCTCATGATGTACTCTGCATATGTGTTTAGTATTTAACAAGTCAGTGTCATGAACTGTGTTGAGGCAGCTTTGTTTTCCTGGGAAAGATCCAGCAAAGTCATGACAGGTTGTTCTCTTAACATTTCCAAACTTGCTTTGCCAGTATTTTTGCTTGATTTTTACATCTACTTTCAAAGAATGATAAACCTATAATTTCCTGCATACCGCACCCTTGCCTTGTTTGGGGTCATGTATCATGTAAGCTTCCCCAGCACATTCCCCACCCGACCCCACCCCCACCCCCCTGCCTGCCTAGTCATGGACATGGTCTATGTAAGCTGGGAACAGTCCTTCCCTTGAAGTTTTAGTAGAATTTGTTTGCACAGTTAAGTGACCTGTTACCCACTTTTGAGGTCTAACTTTAGCTTTCTTTTCAGTCTCTTCTATGTTTATGCAGACATAGTTTCTACCTCATCTTGAGTCAGATTTGTTAATTTATTTTCTCACAAAATCATCCATTTTACATAGGTTTTTCAAATTGATATGTCTATACATAGGTTTTGGAGAAGGCAATGGCACCCCACTCCAGTACTCTTGCCTGGAAAATCCCATGGACAGAGGAGCCTGGAAGGCTGCAGTCCATGGGATCGCTAAGGGTCGGACACGACTGAGCAACTTCACTTTCACTTTTCACTTTCATGCATTGGAGAAGGAAATGGCAACCCACTCCAGTGTTCTTGCCTGGAGAATCCCAGGGATGGGGGTGCCTGGTGGGCTGCCATCTATGGGGTCACACAGAGTTGGACATGACTGAAGTGACTTAGCAGCAGCAGCAGCATACATAGGTTTTGGGGATTCATCAGAATCCTTTCTATATCTTTCTGTTCCCTTTATCCTGTAATTTCTGCTTTTGTCTGTGTTGATTCTTTCCTCTTACTTCCTTTGGGTTTGCGTCACTGTCTTTTTAAGATGGGCACCTGTTGCTTAGGATTTCTCTCCTTTGTTCACAGTTATTTTTTTTTCCAACTTTTTTTTTTTTTGGCTGCACAGCATGTGGAGTCTTAGTTCCCTGCCTGGGGATCAAACCCATATCTGCTGCTTTGGCAGCATGGAGTCCTAACTACTGGACTGCCTGGGTAGTCCCTGTTTCATCTATTTTTATAGGCCATAAACTTTTTATTGACATATAACACACAGAAAAGTGCACAGGTCTTGGGCTCTATAAATTCTCAAGGTGAACATGCCTGTGTAACCAGCACCCAGATGCACAAGGAGAACATATATATATATATATATATATATATATACACACACACACACACATATATATGTATATACACACAGAAAACACAGAATATATATGTATATATACATATATATACACACATATGTATGTGTGTATATATATATGGATATATACATATATCCACCCCAGAAGTGCCCCAGGCCCGCTTCCAACCACAGCACCCTCTGTCAGGGGCATTAGTCTTAACTCTGACTCTTCCTTTAGTTGCCAGCTTTTGACCTCTGTATAAATGGAATTCAGATAGCCTGTATATGTGGTGTCTGTAGCAGACCTTTTCCATCATGGCTTGTGTCCAGGAGCCTGGAAGCAAAGTTCCCGGCAGACCTGAGTCTGGTCTAAAGGGTGGGTTAGTAACAGAGTGTGCCGCTGGTGTGTAGGCTTCCTTTAGTACAGGACAAGGCAACACTTAACCTGTTCTGGGTGCTGAGAGCTTTCTGGCTGGCTTTCTTGTTCTAGGTTTTGTTGAAGAAAGGAGAAGTTGCCAAGCGGGTGAGGTGATCATGCACCACAGCTGCTGCCCGGGAGCCACCTGGCAGTGATGCCAGGCTTGGTTGCCCAACCTCTGGGGGACTGGGCATGCACTCACCCAGCAAGCGCCCAGCATGTCCATCCTCTTAGGACGAGAACCAGATGTTTTGAAACTTGGCCACTTTCTGCTTGCTCCCTGAGTCGGAAGACTCCCCTGGATTGGCTTCTTTATCTTCTTAGACTCTCCTAGGCCTCAGGGTAGAAGAGGCAGGCAGCAATGTGCTTGGCACCTGCAACACGCACCGTTTCTTTCTTCTCTGCCCTCCTGCACACTCCAACTCCTCTGACTTTATTGTCCTTCCCACTCTCCCTCGTCTCTCTTTTCTCCTTTCCCCCATTTCCTCTTCTCCCTTTACTATATTCCGTCTGCATCCTTTTCTCCTGTACCGTTTTCTACCCTGCCCTACCCTCCTGATGCTCCCTGCCCCCCACCCGCCCTTTCCCTCCATCTTAGGAGCACAGCACCCACCGAATGACTCTCTCTGACCTCTCTCCCTTTGCCTCTGGCAGGAGATGGGCTGGTGATGAAGATCAAGCAGGAGAAGCCAGAGTGGCTGCTGCAGACGCAGGCCGTGCTTTCGCAGAAGGATAAGGAGAACATTTTCCGGCCCCGTCGGGTCCCCCCGCCATGCCAGACGGCGGCGGGGAAGTCTCGAGCCTGGGGGCACCCGGACGAGACTGGGGGCCCAAGGTGGGCCCCTCCCTCTGAGCAGGACGTGGGGCCGGCAGGCCGGGCTCCGAGGGCGGCCCCCGGCCCCCTGAGCCCGGCTCTTCCTGCTGGCGAGGGTCACTTCGTGTGCCCGGACTGTGGGAAGAGGTTCAGCTGGTGGTCGTCGCTGAAGATCCACCAGCGCACGCACACGGGCGAGAAGCCGTACCCGTGTGGCAAGTGCGGCAAGAGCTTCAGCCAGAAGCCCAACCTGGCGCGCCACCAGAGGCACCACACGGGCGAGCGGCCTTTCTGCTGCCCTGAGTGCGCCCGGCGCTTCAGCCAGAAGCAGCACCTGCTCAAGCACCAGAAGACCCACTCCCGGCCTGCCACCCACCCGTGCCCTGAGTGCGCGCGCTGCTTCCGCCACCAGGTGGGCCTGCGCATCCACCAGCGCGCACACGCGCGGGACCGCCAGGGCCCCCGCGCCGGGTTGCAGGCGCTGCGGCGGGACACCGCAGCCCCCCGGGGCCGGCGCCCGCGGCCGGGGGGGCGCCCCGAGTGGGCTTGGCTGGGGCTCGGCCAGGGCTGGTGGCGCCCGCCCGAGGCCCGGCCCGCCGCCCCCGGCGAGCCACGCCAGTTCATCTGCAACGAATGCGGCAAGAGCTTCACGTGGTGGTCGTCACTGAACATCCACCAGCGCATCCACACGGGCGAGCGGCCCTACCCCTGTCCCGAGTGCGGCCGCCGCTTCAGCCAGAAGCCCAACCTGACGCGCCACCTGCGCAACCACACTGGCGAGCGGCCGCACCCCTGCGCGCACTGCGGCCGCCGCTTCCGCCAGAAGCAGCACCTGCTGAAGCACCAGCGCACGCACCAGCCCGGCGCCCGGGCCGCGCCCCGCCCCGGCCGCGCCGCGCTGCGGGCCTACCCTCGCGCGCGCCCCGCCGCCCCCGCCCAGCTGCCTGCCCAAGCCGTCCCTGGCCTGTTGCCGCCGTCCCGGGGCCCCTCGCCCGCCCGGGGACCCGGGGACCTGCCGTGGGGCCGGGCGCGGGCCGGGGCGCCGGGTGAGCCACGCCAGTTCATCTGCAACGAGTGCGGCAAGAGCTTCTCGTGGTGGTCGGCGCTCACCATCCACCAGCGCATCCACACCGGGGAGCGGCCCTACCCCTGTCCCGAGTGCGGCCGCCGCTTCAGCCAGAAGCCCAACCTGACGCGCCACCGGCGCAACCACACGGGCGAGCGGCCCTACCTATGCGCCTCCTGCGGCCGCGGCTTTAGCCAGAAGCAGCACCTGCTCAAGCACCAGCGTGTTCACCTGGGGGCTCTGGCGCCCACCCTCAGCGCCAAGGGAGACGCGCTCTAGTGAGGCTGGACCCACGCAGGCCCGTGGGCGGGGTGGGAGGAGGCTTGCCTGGTGCTTGTGGGCGAGTGACCAGGAATGGTGGCGCTTAGAACTGCAGGGGCTGAGACCCTCTCCAAAGGTGCCTTCCTCAAGGCTCCAAGACCTGACAACAAATTCCTGGAGCGTCCCCAAAAGGGGATCGGGAAAAGTCCCGGGAAGGGCTGAAGGCAGAAATAAGATCACATCCCACACTGTGGAGCCTAGATGTGTCCTTCCTTGGAGGTGGGACCCCAGCTCTCAGGCATTGAAAGAGGGGGCTGTCGGAGGCCTTGGGTGAGATGGCCCAAGTCTGGACTGGTCAGCTGTGGCCGTCCAGGGTCAGTCCCTAGGGGGGTAGGGGGAGTCTCAACAGGCTGAGCGATACCCAGATGGGAGCTAGAAGCTGCAGCTGGCGAGGGGCAAACATGTCCTCAGTGCAAGGCCAGCACCCAGCACTTAAAGGCCACTCAATACATGTGTTAGGAAGGCGTGAATGGCTTGATGGCCCTCAACCCTGAGTACCCCACTACCCTGGGTGCTATCCTGGGCGGCTTGAGCCTAGAACTGGGTTGTGTGTGTATGATGGTCACTGCTGGGACTCGGAGGGTGGTCTCACTGGGCTTTGGTTCCTTGGGGAGGGCCCTGCAGAGGGAGAGCACCCAATGTGCTGCTCCCACTCGGTGGACGCTGCCTGGGACTCTTATTGATGCTGATGTCACAGAAGAGAGAAATGAAGGACTGCCTGCCTCATGTGGTCTCCTTGTCCTTTCTAAGCTGCCCTCCTGAACTCCGGGTTCCTGTGTGCTCGGAGGGATCCATTTGTCCCCCACCCCGGCCGGGGCAGCCAGTTGCCAGTTCTTGCTGGGGGTGGAGGGAAGGATTCTCTTCCCCCTTTCCCTAAGACAATTTGAGCGCTTCACACTTAACCCCCTCAACCTCTAGCCCCTCTGAGGTCACTGCTCACACCCTTCCAAAAGCAGAGTCATCTGGGGCCCTAGTGCTAACAGAGAACCCAGGGCTCCAGCCCGACTGTGGCCTTGGACCAGGTCTTCCCATGTGGGAGAGGAGGGAATTGCAGAGGGGGTGGGTATGGGGTTGGGGAAAGTGGGAGGGAAAAGGGGGACCCTAGGATGATTCTGTAGGAGGAGCTCTGCCTTCCTGCCTCCCAGGGGCCCGCCGGGTTCTCCCTTGAACTCAGACAAGTGTGACCTTTTCTGGGATCTGTGTGGTCACCCTGGCTTCCGGCCACCCCTCTTTTCAGGTTTTATTTAATCCCTTTCATCTGGCAGGAGCATCACAAAAAGACATGGAGGTGATCCAGCTTCCCTGGGTAACACAATGCTGGGGATGGTTAATGTGCAGCCAGGGCTGCTGACTTGTGGTCCCGGCCTTTGATCGCAAACCACGCTGTGTGAAACCTCATGAATGGGCGAGGTGTGTCCATCCGGGAGTTCAGCTCTGAGGACCAGCTGGAGGCCAAGTCAGAAGGGTTTCCCTGGGCAGGCTCTCTGGCCCTCCCCAGCCCCAGGGGCTCTGCTGTCTCCCTGTGATGTCCTGCCCTTCTCCTACAGTGCCTCCCCCAGCCTGCCCTGCTCAGGGAAACCGGGCACCTGGGATCCCATCAAAACCCACTTTAATGATGGGGAACTCGCTTCCTCAAATCCTGAGGCCAACTCATGCAAGCCCTCCTCCTCCAGGAAGCATCCCAGAGGTACCATGTCTGTGATACTGAAGAGATCAGCTGGGCAGGAGTTTCTGTACAATGAATGTGTTACCATTCACAAATGTCCTGTGTTTGATGATCAGATCAATCAAACAGCTGTATTGGTAGGATTTGGGGTTAGTGAGGTTGGTTGAAGCACCCCATCCGCTGCCTCTTCCCCCCACCCCTGGCCACCAAAGTCATGAGAATGAATGCCTGTTCACTGACCCCAGGTGACCACCCCCTCACAAATGGGTGCTCTGGGTCACAATGGGGACAGGACCAAGTCCATCAGACCAAGAGTAACTGAGGTGCAGGTCCCATTGACCAGGTCAGGATGGTGGGATGGCAGAGCACTGATTTCCTAAACAAGCCTCTAGTGTGCCAGACACTGTGTCAGACCTCAGGGACGGTGTGATGAAGAAGCCACTGTCTTCGTCAGCTTGGGTCAGCAGAACACCACCACAGGCTAGGCATTTCAATGATGGACACGCACTTCTCACAGTCTGGGAGGCTGGAAGTCCAAGATGAAGGAGATGGCAGGTTCTTTTCCTGGTGAGGGCCTGCTTCCTGGCTTGCAGACAACCACCTTTTCTTGGTGTACTCACGTGGTGGGATGGAGGGGGAGAGGGAAAAGTAAAGAGAAGGAGGACCTGGTCTCTCCCTTCCTCTTCTTAGACACTCATCTCACCAGGCGGACCTCACTCGCATGACTTTTGTTGTTGCTGTTCAGTCGCTCAGTCGTGTCCCACTCTTTGCAACTCCGTGGACTGCAGCTCGCCAGGCTTCCCTGTCCTTCACCATCTCCTGGAGCTTGTTCAAATTCATGTGCATTGAGTCAGTGATGCCATCCAACCATATCATCCTCTGTCGTCCCCTTCTCCTCCTGCCTTCAATCTTTCCCAGCATCAGGTGATGCTGATGAGTGATTTCTAGTGAGTCGGCTCTTCGCATCAGGTGGCCTAAGTATTCGAGCGACTTTGTCTAGACCTAATTCCTATTGCCTCCCAAAGGCTCCATCTCCAGATGCCATCGTACTGGGGGTCAGGAATTCAATATACAAATTTGGGGAACACAGTTTAGTCTACAGCAGTCACAGTCCCTGCTCTTGAGTTCATTTTGATACATAGCTTGGAACAATCTGTATACAGTTAATTCTTCAACAAATCATTCCCAGCCCTGGCTCTCCCAACAAGGTTTTCTTATTTGCCATCTCACTGTGAGCTGTGAACTGAGCAGGACAGAGATATAGGGGAGTGGGTGGGGATGGTGGGACTAGTTCACCAAGAGCCCTTGCAAGTGGATGGTAGGTCCTAGACTTCCTGTTAGCCTAAACCTCTTCCACCTTCACAAGGCTCAGGCTTCTCCAAGGGAGGTCTGGCATCGTCAGCTTCAATTTTTAATTCCCTTTCATTTAAAAATAATCAAACTAGGTCAGAGAAAATTTAGGAAGAGGCACGCCATAAAATCAAAGACAAGAAGATCAGACCTGGCCTCGTGTTTTACAGTTCAAAATGTTCCAGAGCATGCTGAGATTAAAGGCTTGCGTGGGGGAACAGAAAACAACCATGAGTAAATAAATCAGGATCTTCAAAGACTTATTTATACTATCCACAGCCAGGTAAGTGCAAGTCTGCGGTGGGGACCCGGGGCCAAGCTTCCAACACACCAGATGAGTTTGGTGGGGTGGGGTTCCAGGAACTGCCTACAGCATCGTTGTGTCCTTTGTTAGGAGCAGGCTGGGAGTTATGACAAATGACTTAGGTACTGGGCAAATGCTTGTCCTTGGCAAGCAGCATGAGCTTCGACTCAGCCGGGCAGATGGCAGCCTTCTTGGGAGAGTGTGGTTCCTCACTGCCCAGCCCCAGGGAGCTGTCCCGGGACCAGGGGAGAGAGGAGGACCAGCAGAGACTAGGCCAGGAGTGCATGGCAGGAGTGGAGCCTCTGCTGAGCTTTTTAATTTTTCTTTTTTAAAGTAGTTTGGGTTTGCTAAAGAAATAGCCTTGACCTTTTGGCAAGAGGAGTCCTTGGGGCTGAAAACAGTAGGCTTTTACATGATCCCAGCAGACAGAGGGAAATGAATGATCCCAGCATAGGTTGATCTTTGGGTTAAAAAGAGACCAGAGTCTCCCAGATCTGGAGGGGGAGGGGCCCTAGACCAGTACTGTTCAGAAGAAGTTTCTGTGATGATGACATGTTGTACATCTGTGCCCCCCAATGCCATGGCTACCAGCTATGTGTGGTTGTGGAGAACTTAACTGTAGCTGGTGGGGTGGAGGACCTCAGAAAACATGAATTTTCCATTTTACTTGATTTTAGTTAATTTCAATGTAAAGAGCCACATGTGGCTATTGGACAGTACAGCCCTAGGAATAATGCTCCTATTGAGAAGAAGTAGAAATGTTTTCTCTTGTCCCCATCTCTCACCCCAGTCTAAAAAGAGCTTTCTTTTGTTGTTAGAAATAGCGGATAGATTCTGTTCTGGGGCTAACTTCTGGCCTTAACCATGTAAGCTGGGGGACCTTGGGCAAGTCACCTAGGAGCTCACCTAGGTGCTCCAAGTCACCTAGGAGCATGTAGTATGGGTTCCTGGTACACAGCACTCAGTCAATAAATGATTGCTGTTGTCATTTAAAAAATGACCCCCATGTCTGGCTACTTGCCCGGCATTTGTAGAAATGGAAGTCATACCATGGAAAGAGAAGAAAACATTTTCCCCAAACAGAGCTCAGTTGCCATAGAAATTAGCTGGTATCAAGCAGGCTGCAAGCTTAGGGGTCGAATGGATGTCCTAGGTCACATCTTGGGTTTTAATTTCAAGGAAAAAGAACATGGGAGCAGATGAGACCTTGTGTCCAGAGCCCCACAGCACCATCCAGGTCTCGCAGTGCCTCCTGGCCTTTGGAGCCATGGCTGGGGCTGTAACTTGCCTGCAGTCCCTCACCCCTTACACATCACATCAGCACGCCTGCTGGCCGTGGCCCGCCCCGCCCCCACCAGGTGTAATTGGCAGACGTGCATTCATTCATTCAGCAGACACTGACTGAGGGTCTATGATATGCTGGGCTCTTGGGATACAGAGACGTTGAGAACACAGTCCCTGCCCTTTGAAGCCTGTGACCTGGTGGGAAAACCAAACTGAGCTAAGTCCCCTTGGAGAGGGAGGTTAGGGATCTCCGTTCAATCTGGGGAGATGGGATGAGCTGATGGAGGCCGGTGGCATGGTCACTGAACTGAGTGCAGAAGCACTGGGGCTGCAGCCCAGAGCTGGGGGAGCCAGAGGATGACCAGGCTAACCTCTGTGAGGGAGAACATGTGTCCAGGGGAGTCAGGGGGATCACTGGTCCAGCCAGTGTGCCCCAAAGGTGGGGGAGGGAGGGAATATAGGGCCCTGGGCAGGACTCAACTGAGCTGGACACGCCTCTACCCAGAGGGGGCTCACGGGCCAGCTGTTCTTGGCTGTGAGCAGCCTGGGCCTTTTTTTTTAGGGTCCAGAGTCCAGCTGTCACATGAGCCTCGCGGAGTGGTGGGGATCTCCATGCCAGCCCCTGGCCCTGCCTGGACGGAGAAGCGTGACTGAGTTTGCAGAATACTTCCTCGCTGCCATTCTATTGTGCTCACGACAGCACATGCCAACGGCAGCAGGAGATGTGTGCGGGGGTGTATGTGTATGAAACCAGAGACGTGAAGTGAGTCAGCAGAAATCACACACACAGGCAGGGCCGAAGAAGGAGGCTTCCCGGAGCCCTGGGCATTCCACTGAGAGCAAGGAGTTTTAGGTGGTGGTGTCTGCCTCCCCGACCCCCTGGCTGTGTTCCTTCCCTTTCTATGTTAGTGTAGCTTACCCGGAAATATGGCACAGCTGCTAAAAATAAGGGTGACGTCCTGAGGTATATTATTTTGCTTTTGAGGAATCTGGTCGTTTCCTAAGTGTTCCCATTTCTCCTGTAGCCTGTGGGAGAGATGAAAGCTGGTCGCTCTGACTGGTGACGTTTGCAACCAAAGAGAGCTGGGTGGCGTGGCTGTTCATGAACCAAGTCCACGGGCCAGGTGGGGTGTGGGTGTGGGTTATCGTCAGTGGTTAGAGGGTCCTTTTGTCAATGCCATGGGAGAGCTACACTTGGCCCTGGAGTAAACATCTACCTTGGTGGCTTAACGTCTTTGGCTTTCTCAGAATTCCTCCCTCACCCCACCACTGACTGTATTTGAAATACCAATCTCCTTGGGATGTCTCCTCTGGGGAGGTCCACAAACCTCAGTGAGGGGCTACTGGAGCAGTGTGGATGGGGTGGGTCTGTCAGAGGCTGAGAGTGACCCAAGGGGGGACCTGCTGGGATGAACTGGTCCACGGGGCGAGCTGTGAAAGCTGGTGTTGGAG
The DNA here is from genome assembly GCF_019923935.1 of Bubalus bubalis. Taxonomy (NCBI): domain Eukaryota; kingdom Metazoa; phylum Chordata; class Mammalia; order Artiodactyla; family Bovidae; genus Bubalus; species Bubalus bubalis. The sequence continues at coordinate 112,382,749 of NC_059164.1, forward strand.
TGAGGGATTGGTTTTACTCCCAGATGGACCCCCCCACCTGGAATTCATTTCCCAGGCCCTAGAAGGGACCTTGGGTGCCTGCAGGGCTGCGGGGGGGACCTCCTGAGGCTGGGGGGTTCATGCCTCCCAGAAGCCTTCATCAGGGATAACGCCACCCCAACAGCCATATCCACTGTCTGTTGTAAGGAGCCCTGCCTGGGCCTTCCGGAATCCTAGTAGTATTTTCCACCCGGCAGCTGCAGAGGGCCAGGGTAGAAAGGGCCAACTAATATTCCTCTGCGTGCGTGCATGCACGCATGCTAAGTCGCTTCAGTCTTGTCTGACTTTTTGTGTCCACCGCCCCCCCCCCCCCCCCCGCCAGGCTCCTCTGTCCATGGGGTTCTCCAGGCAAGAATATACTGGAGTGAGTTGCCTTGTCCTCCTCCAGGGGATCTTCCTGACCCAGGGATTGAACCTGAGTCTCTGCATTGGCAGACGGGGTTCTTTACCGCTAGTGCCACCTGGGAAGCCCAGAATGTTCCTCTAGCACTTTTAATTTAAAAAATCATTTTCCTTCTCCAGCCTCAGTTTCTTCATCTGTAAAATGTAAATTTGGAGGTATTTTCCCCTTTGGGATGAGATTATTCCTTCCAATCCTGGTCCGCACAGTTTCTGTTTCTCCGCTGAGGGACCAGGGTGATGCCATGGAGAGGGAGCTGGGCCTGCCTTTCCACCTGGACTCTGCCACATGGAGCAGTGGGGAAGGGGGGACGGGGAGAGGCGGAGGTGGGGTGTTGGCAGAGCCACTCTGTGTTTCAATTTTATTTTATTTTCCTATCTATGAAATGGGATAATAACACTTGTATAGGTCAGCCAGCACTGGTTATTGGAAGGCTCCCGCGAGATAATACATGGGAAAGGGCTTTGTAATGAGAGAAGTAATGTCTAGGTAAGGTGTATTATTAAGCGACATTTGGAAGCTGGAATTCAGCCCAGCTCTGTCCACATCAGCTGCCTCCCCCGGGTGTTACAAGTGACTCTTGTATGGGTTGTCTTTAGCTTGACTGTAATGGGCTCCTTTGTGGGAAGGATGGGATGGTAGGGGAATAAGTATCTCTTCTATTCCACCCAGTCATCTAGTCATCCTGATGGCATAACCTGATGGTAGACTGGGCTCTGTCTCCCACCCATGAAGCCCCTGCTCAGAAAGGTTCCCCGGGGGTGGGGGTGGGGCAGCTTCCTGCGTTCACACCTTTCTGTCTTTTGCAAGGAAAGGCTTTGTCCCTCCAGCGCCCCCAGACCCGGCTTCTCAGGCGCTGGGGCCAGTCTGTGGGCCTGACTAGGGTAGCTCGGCTTCCCTGGTGGCTCAGACGGCAAAGAATCCACCTGCACTGCGGGAGACCCCGGTTCAATCCCTGGGTGGGGGAAGACCCCCTGGAGAAGGGAATGGCAACCCACTCCAGTATTCTTGCCTGGAGAAGCTCCATGGACGGAGGAGCCTGGCAGGCTACAGTCCATGGATGGGGTCGCAAAGAGTCGGACACGACTGAGCGACCAAGCACAGCACAGCCGTAGGATGAGGGAGGCGAGGCTGTGGCTCTAACTGCTGAATCGCGGGGCCTCAGGGAATCCTGAACCGGGAATGGCTGGGACAAGGGGACCTGGGGCGATCCGCCCGCCTAGGCGTCCTGACAGCCCCTACCCCCGGTCCCCCGCCTGGTTCCTTGTCTTGCCCCGGGCGGGAGCCGCGCTCGCAGCCCTCCTCGGTGCTCCAGCCAGGCTGTGGGCGAGTTAGACCTCCCAGCCTCACGGGGCTGCTGTGCGGCGGCGGCGACGTTGGCGGCTGCGGCGCTGCGAAGGAGCGGCGGGCTGCGGGGAGGCGGCGCCTCGCGAGTCCCGGGCCGGGTCCGGGGCGGAGGCCGCGGAGGGAGGTTACCGTATTTACCCAGGCCGGTGCCGGACCCTTGGGGGCGGGTCACTGCGGGCGCGCTACCGTATTTTCCTGGAGCCGCGCAGACCCTTTCCGGGAGTGGCGAGCGCCGCGACTTAATTACGTATTTATCCGGGGTAGCGTGGTCCCCCACCCCCCCACCCCCTCAGCGTTGCGGGAGCGGGGTGGGTTGCACGAATTCCCTAAGGGAGCCAGGGCTTGCAGCGGAATGGGGTGGGTTGCTGCAGCAGAGTGGGAGGCCTACATATTTTCGTGGGGGTGGGGTTGCGACGCAGAGTTTACCATATTTCTTCAGGATCTCGCTCTGGCCCGAGGAGCTGGCAAGGTTGTGTGCGGGGGTTCGGGTGGGTGGGGTCAGCTCTTCCGATTCACGCCGCGATCTGATAAGAAGAGCGGTGTTGGAGGCTGGCCGTCTTTCTTGGGGTGAGGCAGAAGGGGCCCCCGCAGGCTTTGCGGAGAGTTACCGTATTTGCCTTGAGCAGCGCAGACTCGAGGAAAGAGCCACTGCTGGAGGCCGGAGGACCTGGGGCGCCGCCTGGGCTGTGAGTGCGGGATGGGATGGAGGAACTTGCCGCCAGAGAGACTGGGGACCGTGGCCTGAGACCCTCTCGGCGGGCGGGGCCCTCGGCCAGGGGTGTAGCTGGGGGAGTGGGGAGGCGGCTCAGAGGCAAGGCCAGGCTGAGATTGGCCCAAGGGGACAGAGATGATCTGTCTTTGCAAACATCCGTGCAGCTGCCTGGGGAAAGAGTTGGGGGTGGGGTCTGTTGCAAGTAGTCCTTGTCCCCATCCCCGGGGTGAGTGGTGTTCCACCGGGGGCCTGAGGGTAGGGGGAGACAGAGGGGGTGCCTCTGGGACCCCACTCTGCTGGTAGGTCCACTGAGGCGGTGGTAAGCAGGGAGATCTGCAAGTGTGGAGAAGGCCTGCATGGAGGTCCAGGTGAAGGGCCAGGAGGCTTCCCTGATAGGGGTGGGGGATAGCATGGGGAGAGGTCAGTTCGACCCCTTGAAGCAGGCCTCAGTGCTCTGCAGAAGCTGGAGCCCAGGATTTAGGGAGGCGTGAGGGTGTTGGCCACAGACAGCGCCCCACAAAAGCAGTGGTCCTTTGGGTCCTGATGACCTGTGGTGGCCAGGAGAGTGGTGGTCTTCTGTGTGTGTGTTTTGAGGGGCACTTAGCTGGTGAGCAGCTAGTACATTGAGAAGAACTTTTGACAATGAGGAAATTTACAGTCTAGTCCCGGTTCACCTTGCTGGGCGACCTTGGGCAAGTAAGTCGACCTCACTGAGTCTTGGTTTCCCCATCTATAAACTAGGGTTCAATAAGCCTGCCCCTTCCTCGGGGCTGTTGTGGGCAACAATTTAAGAGGGACACAGTGCTCTGGGAAAGAGGATCCTTAGGAGAAGCAGTGTGAAGGAGATGGAACTGAACTTGGGGGTGTTTGTTGAGCTGAGAGTGTTCCTCAGCCTTGGGCCAGGCTTTCCTGGGGAGATGCCAAGAGGAATCAAGCTGAGACCCGCCCCCTGCGAGCTTACACTGTGGTTCAGTGACTTGCAAACCTTTTACAGGCATGCCTCATTTTGATAAACAAAGAGCTGCTGCCTTTAATGTTTAACTGAGGTTACTTTCAAGTTTACAGGGCTTTTGTTTTGTTTCTTCTTTTAAGCTTTGCAAAAATATCTTTAAACCACTGTTGACCCCACCCTTCCCTCCAGATTGGGGATGTCTGTCCCTCCCCTCCTCCTTGAGACTCTGGTTGGAGGGATAAGGCGCACCCGGGTTCAGGACAACTTATAAGACTGGAAGCCCCTGAGTATTACTCATCAGCATTTATTCCATGCCTTGTGTGGTAGGCACAACATTTGATGTGGGTCATAAAAGGAAGCAGGTCTGTCCTTAAGATGCTCACAGATTAGGGAGACAGAGGTGGCATGACCGATCCGTGTGCTGTGTGATGCATGAGGGTCACAGGGTTGGGCCACGTGGCTCAAAAGAAGCTGGAGGGGTCAAGGAAGGCTTCTAGCAGGAGGTGTCATTTGAGAAAGGCCTGAAGGAGGGGTAGGATGTGATTAAGGGGTAGAGAAGAAAGAAGGACTTTCCAGCAGGGAGACCCTGGCTCGAACAGGATTGGGGAGTGATGGGCACTGAGGCTGGGGGCTGGCCGACCCTCGGGTGCCCTCTGACTCCTCTCTCTGCTTCTGCCTCCTCAGGGGCCGGTGATTGCAGCCGGACGTGCCCATGACCGAGCTGGCATCCTCCGGGGACGGGTCCCCTACGGGGGACGGGGAGGAGGGCCTGGGGGACGATCGAGGCCTGGTCATCCACCACCCGGCAGAGGAGCAGCCGCACCGCTGCCCGCTGTGTGGCCAGACCTTCGCCCAGCAGCCCAGCCTGGTGCGGCACCAGAAGGCGCACGCCGGGGCGGGCCGCGCAGCCGCCTTCGTGTGCCCGGAGTGCGGCAAGGCCTTCAGCGTCAAGCACAACCTAGAGGTGCATCAGCGCACCCACACGGGCGAGCGGCCCTTCCCCTGCCCCGAGTGCGGGCGCTGCTTCAGCCTCAAGCAGAACCTGCTCACGCACCAGCGCATCCACAGCGGCGAGAAGCCGCACCAGTGCGCGCAGTGCGGCCGCTGCTTCCGCGAGCCGCGCTTCCTGCTCAACCACCAGCGCACCCACGCGCGCATGCCCGCGCCGCACCCGCGCCGCCCCGGCGTCTTCGGGGAGCGCAGGCCCTACTTTTGCGCCCGCTGTGGCAAGAGCTTCGCGCGCGAGGGCTCTCTCAAGACCCACCAGCGCAGCCACGGCCACGGGCCCGAGGGTCAGGCGGCCCATTTAGGCCGCGTGCTCTGATACCACAGAACCTGCCGCCGCCGCCGACTGTTTCCCGCCCCAGAGCCGCATCTGTGACCCCTGGAAATGCCGCTGGGCTGGGGCCCCCTGTCTGGATGGGATCCTGGGAGACCGTGAGGGCTGGCTTGGGGTGGGGGGGGCTCTCAAAAGGAGTGGGCCTCTGCCGGGCTTGGGCCGCCGCCTTCCTCTCATCCTCCAGGACCCTCCGGGTGGCTGCACCCGGCTGCTTTGGGCCCCAGTGTTGGTTTTCCTCCACAGGCACACCCAGCTTAGAGCAGGTGAGACCTAGCGCTGGCCAGAGCCCTCTCGGTCTTGTTGGGGGGTCACGTGGGGAGGGTGGGGCAGACAGGGCTTCTAGGTGTAGGACTGTCTTCTTACTAGATCCTCGTTCCCTGAATGCCAGAATGGAAAGCCACCCGGAGAGGACACTCTCCGCAATCCTCAGGCCTCCCCCAGCCCCAAGGTCTCCTGGCACAAGTGCTTCCTACTTAGTGCCTTTGAGAAGTCATTTCACTTCATGACACAGTTTGCTTATCTACAAGTAGGGGCTAAAGATGAGGAGGGCCTCCTCCTCCCGGGAATGTTGTGAGGACTGTTAAGTTTAGCAGATAAGAGGAGGTGACATCATTAATTGAGTGCCCCAGTGTGCCAAGCCGTGTGCTGAGTAGGGTCCTTGGGAGGAGCACAGCCCTGTCCCTGGGGTGCTCATACAGGGTGATTCCGGCTACTGTAGGGGACAGACTGAAAGTGTTCTGGGGGTGGGGAGGTGACTGGCGACACCCAGGGCAATTTGATGGTTTGAGCTGGGTCCCGGGGACTCATAGGGAACATAGAACCTTCCATAGAGTGTGGAAGGTTTCTAAGGTGGGTGTCTGAACTTGGAGGCTTATATTTGCCCTACAAAGGATTTGTGGCAGGGAGAGGGGACACCAAAATATTTAATGGAAAGAGCCCAGTGAGCACAAGTGCAGTTCAAGGACAACTAGAGGCATGGAGGAGAGATGGAAGTAGGACCCGGGTCCTGGGGTCGTCTGGGCAAGGGAATTGAGGTCCCCTGAGCGGCTTGGCCAAAGTCAGGCAGTGAGAAAGGGGCGAGCCATGACCTGTCCCCAGGCCTCAGATTCCAAGCTGATGCTTGGGTTTCTCCACCATGTGGTCAACAAGGAAAGTGAGGCTCCCCAGGCTGGCCCTGAGTCACATATAGGAGTTAGTAGTGCCGCAGTGCAAGCCTGGACCTCATTTTGAATTCTGGACCCCAAGACCCTGTATCTCTCCTGTACCATCATTAAGAGATGCTACTACAGGTGGGAAAAATGTGGCTTTGAGAAAGCGGGACCATGTAGTAGGAGGATGGGCAGGGGCGTTGGTGGGAGATATGGGTGTCTGCAGGGGACGTGGCCTCCTGGGTGGTGGGTTGGGAGGAAGGCAGCTGGGGGCTGGGAGAGGACCTGCCTCCACAGGGCCCTTGCTCCACACCCAGGCTGGTGCTCAGTGCTGGAGACCCGTCTCTGCCCCTCCTCCTTTCCTTAGAGCCATGTGGCTTCTCGGGGATCAGTTGTCCTCTGCCTGCCGCCCGTAGGTGGCTGTTGCAATGTGGACTAGTGCTTAGTGGTGGAGATTAAGAGATTAAGTCGGGACCCAGGACATCTGGAACCAAGTCACCAAGTACCCTGAACCCACGATGTCTCATTGGTAAATGGGATTATAATCCTGGGGGTGCTTGGTAGGGGCTAAGAGGATGCAAAATTCTGAACTGGGTGCAGGGGGCCCATGACTGCTCCCTCCTAGCACTGGCTGAGTGGGGGCCAGGTGGGGGCTGGGCGGGGCTGTGTTCCACCCCAGACCTGACTCTGGTCTCTTTGTCTTTATGCACAGATGTGGAGTGGTCAGGAGCTCTGGGCAGTGTGCAGGGCACCTCTGACACAGAGACTTGGAATGGGGCCCTGGGCCTGCGCCCCAGCATGAGGACATGTCCCCTAAGAAGACCTACCTCGGGAGGTGAAGGCAGAGGGTCCGATGGAGCCTGGAATTGGAGACAGACTTTGTGCCTTGGCGGAAAATCTCCCCGGGATTGCTGGGAGTTACAGCCAGAGAAGAGGTGGTCCTGGCTGCCCAGCCTCTCCTGTGGTAGCAGCGATGGTGCGTGTGTGGGGAACCCACTTCTGTGCTCCCGCCTGGCCCACCAGAGACAGGAAGGCAGCTGCTGGGGAGGACGCAGTGAGTGGAAGCAGACACCCGGCTCCAGAGGCAAGACCAGCCCCCCAGGGATGAACACGTCTGCAGGCTTCCCTCTCCTTTCAGGGCAGTGGTTTCTTCACACTTTTGGGCTCACGAAGCCCTCTGGCAAGATGGCAAAGGTTACGAACCTTCTCCCCAGGAGGACGCACACACTCACGGGGACGCAGAATCTACGAGGGATTCCAGGAGCTCCGGGACTCCAGGCTGAGATCCCCGGGCCCTGGGGCTAGCCTGCCGCTCCTTCCTGAGCTGACACAGAGTCCTGGGTCAGGATCTTCGTTCAAGCCACATTTCGTTTCCCCCATTTCCAGGCCCATCGACCTTCCTTCCCTTTTCAGGAATAAAGAATTCTGAGGAGGGGCCTTGAATAGTCATTCTGTTCTCCCACAGCCCACAGTCGGCGCATCAGGAGCCCCAGTTCCCTTCCCCAGCCGTTGTCATCATTGGGAAGCTTGGGGGGCGCTGCTCTGCTCTCCTCTGGTTTGGGGTTCCTTGTTCTGGCTTCCTGAGTGCTGGCATGATGCAGAAAGGGCGAGGAGGGAGGCTGGGGAGTAAGTGGCACCTCCCTGCTGGTGGCCGTGAGCTCCAGGCAGGGAGAGAGGCTGGCAGACAAGCTTCTGTGTGTCCACAGGGCACAGAGGAACAAGAGGAGGGCGAGGCTGGGGCCAGCTGCAGGGCGAGGGCTCCTCCAGGCTTCACACCTGGCCTGGAGCTCCCTGGCCTCCCCAGAGTGGACCACCTCTCAGAAAAGAGGGGACCGACTATGGCTGGGCTGGGGTTTTGGGGACAACCAGACTTTGTAAGGTGGGTTATAGGGAGTGAAACCCTTGGGGGTGGGAGAGGCCTTTAGTTAAGACATGCAGGTCAAATCCCAGGGATGTGAGTGTCGGGGCGCTTGGGAGTTGTGTTGAGGTGGGGGGTGGGGTTCCCAGGGCTGAGCTGGGGTTCAGTCAGGGTTGCTGGGGGGCTCCCATGGGTCTCCAGTGCAGTTTGCACATGGGTTCTTACCGACCACCTGCCATGCGCTGGCTTCTGGGATAACAGGCCGCTCTGCGGGGGTGAGAGAACAAGGCCCCACGCTTCTGGAACTCCCCTCTATTGGGTCCTTGGCCCACCTTGGGGGACCCTCGCAGACGCCACCTGCTTTGCTCATCTCCCGCCTCCCCTGGTGCTGGTCTGACCTGTGCCCCTCTGCCCACCTCCGCTCTGCCCTCCTAAGCCCTCTTCTCCACCAGGCCTGCTTTCCAGAACCACCTAGCACACACCCCTCCCTCCTTGGAACAGTCCCTGTGTTAACATACCATCTCGCCCCTGAGAGGTGTGTGCGGGCTTATACTCCAGTTTCCTCTGTGTGTGTGTGATCTCTGCTGAGACGGGGGGCAGGCGAGGGGCTCCCTGAAGGCAAGGGCCATGTCCTTCCTTCTTGAACCCTGGCAGGGTCTAGTGCAGGGCTTGGCTCATACACCCAGGAAGTAGTTGCCCACTGGCTGGTGGGTCCAGGGCTGGAGGCCATGGGGTGGGAGGTGGATGGGGGAGGTGTGCCCACTGAGTGCATTTTACTGGGCTGTGGGCTGGTCTCTCGGACAATAATGGGAGGTCATAGGAGGCCTCCAGTTCTCCCCTCCTTGGGGCAGTGGGACAGGAGAGACCCCGTCCCCGCCCCCTCTCCCCCCACTGCAACCCCGTCTGGCTCCTCAGGAGTGTGTGGCATTGGACGTCCAGGGTGGATGTCTCCCTAGGTCACCGATGCCTGCCAGAGCTGACTAACAGGAATTGATGTTTTCGTGACATCAGCTCGTGTGAGGAGTGGTCATTTGAGCTCAGCTGGGAGCAGGGAAGCCTCTACCTCGGCCTCCTTCATTTTCCCTCTCCCCGAGGGGGTTATGTTCAAGGTCACAGAGCTCCAAAGTCACAGCAGTGAGTCAGCTTGGGCTCCCCCCAGCTGGCTAATGACTGCTACTGGATTTGGGTAATAGATAGATATCAGGGCGCCTTGGAGTAAGCCCCCGCAGCTTGCCCAGCTTGCGGCCAGGCAGAACTGCTGAGAACCTTCTAGGTGGTTCCTCTGCCGGTCCCTGAGTGCTGGGATGCCTGGGCTCCAGCCCATTCCCACCGGGAGGCCCTGGCCAGTCCTGTCTCTTTCCTGACTCTGCTCCTCCTGTGTCACGGGTTGTGAGACTCGAATGAGTACGTGTGTAAACCGCGTGCACTGAAGAAACCACGTAGAGGCAGGGCTGTGTCCTGCTGCGTCTCCCACCAAAGGCGGATCCGGCCGCTAACACCCCGCTTCACAGCCCGGAGTCTCCTGCCGCAGAAGGCGCTGGAGCATGGGGTTGTTGAGGCCTGCCGCCAGGTTGCCAAGACTTGGATGAGTGATTTCCCCTCCTGTCCCTGGTGAGGGCGGGCCTGGTCATGGCCCATGGTCATGGGCTCATTCCCGAACTTTCCTTCCATGCCTTGCTCTTTGACTCAGACCTGGGGCTGCATCAATCATGTCTATCAGCCGATGGGGTTCCTGAGTCAGGGTAACTTGCAGACAAGGGCCTGGGAGACCTGGCTCAGGTCGGGGTGAGTCAAAGCAGGAACCTTGTTCAACTCAGATCCACTGACACCTTAAAGGGGGACCGTGGGATCTGTAACTGAGAAGGGTGGGGACTTGACCGTGGTGCAGGGACTCAGCCCATCTCCTTCTGCTGCCTCCCTGTCTCGCAGGGCAGGAAGGAGCGGGCAGCAGCTCTGCCTTCTGCTTGCCCAGGCTCACTTCCTCCCCTGAGGGTCAGAACCAGCTGCAGGGCTGACCGTCCTCGGCCGGAATCTGTTGATGGTTTTGCCAGAGCAGTGGCTCCTCCAGATCTGGGGAGGGCCACATGTTGGACGGCTTGGCCTGGGCATACGCCGCCCCAGGAGGCTCAGCTCCACCTGGAGGCCATGATGTGTGTGTGTGGGGCGGCGGCGGTGGGGGGGGGGGTGGAGGAGGGGGTGGGATGGAGTGGAGGGGGGGTGGGGGGGTGGGGTGGAGGGGGTGGTGGAGGAGGGGGGACGAATCACCAGGGAAAACCAGAGTTGAGAGGGCGGGCGAGTGGACTCCAGGTGGCAGTTCAGCACCCCTGCTATGCTCAGCAACCTCGTGGTTTGCTATAACTGCAAAATTGCAGCCCCCTCCCAACTCTAATCAGAAACGGCCCTTTAACAAGAGGTCCAGGCTGTCATGTGTGCAGGTGGTCTGCCCTACCGCACTTTTCCCACCTCTCTCGGGTGGGCCTTTTGACTCCGACATGGCCATCAAGCCTACTGTGCAAAGAGGTGGGAGACTAAAGCATGTCATTTGTCTTAAGCAGCTTGTGGGGTGTAGATAAAAGATGCTGTCTCTGCCTCCAGGAACCTCCAGGGTCCAAGACCCCAGACACAATGCCCCTCCGTCCCACGTCCCCAGGGACCAGAGCATTCATCAGCGGTGCCCAGCCTGGCCTGGCCAGCCTGGCTTTATGAGAATTTTCCACTGGCACAGAGCACAGCACAGGAAAGAAAGGTCCAGGAAAGGGCCGGTCCTGAGAAGGCAGAGCAGCTCCTCCACCCAGTCTCTGCACCCTCCCTGACTCCCCTCTCCACCCTCCTGCGAAGCATCACTAAGCCTCCCTCTCCTTACCCTAGTAATGCCCAGGTGAGAGGATGTCTGCGGTGGAGGTTGCTGGGACCTTGTGGATTCCCTTTGCAAACTGCTTCCAGAGCTGACTGCTAAAGTTCGCAGCTGCTTAGCCTGGGGGCTGCTCCCAGACCATCTCTGCCACTGCAAGTGAGTACTGACCCAGCAGTCACTGTGTCTGGGTGTGGGGCCAGATCTGAGGGCAGCCTGTGCTGGGGATCAGGCGACACTGGGCTTCTGCTGCGACCACATCCCTGGCTCCTTCCCCAACCTGAGCCTGCGTCCCACTCCCCTTCTCCTGAGAGGCCCTCCCAATACTTCTCATTCCCCTTGAACAGAATCTTTGGCTCAGGCCCCACTTCTTAGGACCTCGATCTAAGACAGTGTCGCTGAGACATACACGCTCAATTACATGATCAAAGCGTCTTGTGCAGACGAGATCGTGACTAGTATCGAGTTCTGCCTGCTGCTGTAAGCTTTCATCAAAGAGCGCTGGTGGACAGATTGGAGGTGGTTGTGTCCTTTGTGAGGTGGTGGAACCCACATAGAACAGATAGCCACTGCTTTTCTTGTGCCAGCCTTAGACTTAGGTAGCATTGCAAATGCAGATGCTTCAGACCAGCATATTAGCTTGTTGTGTTTGGACATGCGTGCTAAGCTGCTTCAGTTGTGTCCGACTCTTTGTGACTCGCAGTGGCGGGGATGGTCTGGGAGCAGCCCCCAGGCTAAGCAGCTGCGAACCTTAGCAGTCAGTGCTGGAAGCAGCTTGCAAAGGGAATCCACAGGGTCCTGGCAGCCTCCACCGCAGACATCCTCTCACCTGGGCATTACTAGGGTAAGGAGAGGGAGGCTTAGTGATGCTTCGCAGGAGGGTGGAGAGGGGAGTCAGGGAGGGTGCAGAGACTGGGTGGAGGAGCTGCTCTGCCTTCTCAGGACCGGCCCTTTCCTGGACCTTTCTTTCCTGTGCTGTGCTCTGTGCCAGTGGAAAATTCTCATAAAGCCAGGCTGGCCAGGCCAGGCTGGGCACCGCTGATGAATGCTCTGGTCCCTGGGGACATGGGACTGTAGCTTGCTAGGCTCCTCTGTCCATGGGATTCTCCAGGCAAGAATACTGGAGTGGGTTACCATGCCTGCCTCCAGGGGATCTTCCCCACCCAGGGATGGAACCCACATCTCTCACCTCTTCTGCATTGGCTGCTGCCGCTAAGTCGCTTCAGTCGTGTCCGACTCTGTGTGACCCCATAGACAGCAGCCCACTAGGCTCCTCTGTCCTTGGGATTCTCCAGGCAAGAATACTGGAGTGAGTTGCCATTTCCTTCTCCAACGCATGAAAGTGAAAAGTGAAAGTGAAGTCACTCAGTCGTTCCCAACTCTTAGTGACCCCATGGACTGGAGCCTACCAGGCTCCTCCATCCATGGGATTTTCCAGGCAAGAGTACTGGAGTGGGGTGCCCTTGCCTTCTCTGCCTGCATTGGCAGGTGGGTTCTTTACCACTAGTGCCACCTGGGAAGCCCTTTGTGTTTAATAAAAATCATTTTTAAAAGGCTATTGTTAGGCAGAGCACCAGGGGACCAAGGTGGCTTGGAGATGTGGAAAAGACCCCAGGGGCTGAGCTGGTCCTTCTTCGCCCCTCGAAACCTGCTAGTAGACAAGCAGCATCCTAGATCAGGGTTCAGGCGCATGGGTTCTGGAAAGCCTGAGTTTATAGGAGCAGCATGAACTGTGCCCAGGTGTGGGGACTGAGGGATTCGGGAGCGGGGTGGTGTGATGGTGCCTGTGGGTCCCCAGATGTGGCAGAGACAGTGGCTGGGGGATAGAGGGGACAGGCAGCCTCCAGCACACGTGAGCACCCCCAGAAATGACTGGGGGTGTGCACCATGGGCTCCTGGGGGAGAAATGGACCCCGCAGAGTCCCGGGGGTGGGGGAGCACTTGGTCTGTATGTAACAGCCTGTTCAGGCTGCTGGAGCAGGATGCTGGCCACCGCTTTCCCACCTCGCCTCTGTGCTGGCTCAGGGGGCCTGTTACCGTGTTTTCTCTGCCAATGCCCTTGACAGCCCGGCCGCCTGCTCTGCGTGCCCCTCTTTATTCCAGCTGCAGAATTCTCCCCTGAGAATTGCAGGGACAGGATTGATGTGACTAGTCACCGTCCTTAGGACAGAGCTCATTCTCCCCGCGCTTCCCATGTGACCTGTGAGCCTGGAGCTGGCATCCCAGGCACAGGCCCAGTGGCTCCGCTGAAAGTTCCAGTCCCAGGAACTTGGAGATGCCTGAGCACGTGTTCTTGGAAGGGAGGGTCAGCTGACAGGCTCCTGGGGTCTGACTTGTCCAGCCCTGGACTCTGGTTTCTCCCTCACTTTTACGTGCAAATCTCTCTGCCCCCACCCCTCCCCAGGATAGGTGGAGGGCATGTTGGTTTTGACTGGATTCGAGCTCTGGGTAGGGTGCTGGAGTTGGAACAACAACAACAAAAATCCCCTTTGGACCTTCTTTCTGTTCCCATGACCTCTGCCTGGCTGGTGTATGTTAATATCTGCAGTCACTTCTCCCTGATGCCTGGAGAGGGTTATATAAAGGGGGACTGTTAGCTTGGCCAGCACTCCGAGTATATTCAGGAAATCTTGCAATATGAGAAAATCAAGGGACAGAGCCAGTGAATACAACAGTCCCACTTATGGGACGATGTTAAAAAAAAAAAAAGGTATCATTGAGAGGTTGTATTCTGTGAATACAATGAAATTAGAAATGCAGGCACACCCGCGAGAGATTGTGGGTTTGCTTTCAGACCGCTGCAATAAAGTGCATATTGTAATGAAGCGTCACGTGAATTTTTTGTCTCCTAGTGCATATAAAAATTCTGTTTACACTATAGTCTGTTTAGTGTGCAATAGGATAATATCTCAAACAAAACAATCTATGCTAAATTAATTTAAAAATACTATGTTACAAAAAAAATCTAACCATTATCTGAGTCTTCAGTAAGTCCCGGAGTAACATCAAAGATTACTGATCACTGATCACTGTAAGGTAATATGTTAACATTATTTCATATCACGATAATGAAAATGTATGCAATATTGTGAGAATTAGAAAAATGTGACACAGACATGATGTGAGCAGATGCTGTAGGAAAAATGATACAGGTAGATTTGCCCAACACAATATTGCCATAAACCTTCAGTTTGTAAAAAATGCGTCATCTGTGAAGTGCAATAAAAAGATGTACGCCTATAATTAACAAAAAGATGACAAAATGAATGAATGACGGTGAAAACACCACCTTACAAACCTTGTGTCACGCAACTATAATTTACCCTTAAATATATTCATCAGAAGAGAGGACATTTTGAAAATCAAGAAGTCAAGAGTTTAACTTGAAAAGTTAGGAAAAGAACAACAGAATATGCCCAAAGAAAGAGAAAAAATAATAAGAAAGGTAAACTTTAATTAAAATAGGAGCTCAGATTGCTTTATTTGGGGAGGCTTTCAACCTCTAATGATTCTTCATATATAAACAGAGAATAGTGGGGAAAATATCCCCAAATGTTATAATGAGGCTGGTATAACCTTGAAAATGAAACCAGACAAGGACAGGACAATGAAGGAAAATTTTCAGCCCGTCTCACATATGAGGAACTCCACAAAAATCCAAAATAAAATATTGGCAAGTCAAATACAGAAATATATTTAGAAATGTATCATGACCAAAAAGGCTTTATTAAAAAAAAATAAAGAGGTTTCAACATAAGGAAAATCTATTAAAGAAATATATCACTGCAACAGATTAATGGAGACAAAGCATGGTCATATCAGTATATTCAGAAAAAGCAGTCTTTCTCCTTCTCATCTCAGTATATCTTCCTCCTCCTCATCTCAGTATACCTTCCTCCTCTGCTATTTTTTTAAAGTGAAAATATAGTTGATATTCGGAGAAGGCAATGGCACCCCACTCCAGTACTCTTGCCTGGAAAATCCCATGGATGGAGGAGCCTGGCAGGCTGCAGTCCACGGGGTCGCTAAGAGTCGGACATGACTGAGCAACTTCACTTTCACTTTTCACTTTCATGGATTGGAGAAGGCAATGGAAACCCGCTCCAGTGTTCTTGCCTGAGAATCCCAGGGACAGCGGAGCCTAGTGGGCTGCCGTCTATGGGGTCACACAGAGTTGGATATGACTGAAGCGACTTAGCAGCAGCAGCATAGTTGATATTAGCATTATGTTACTTTCAGATATATAACATAGACATTCAAATTGTTTATAGATTATACTCTAAAGTTATTATAATAAAATACTGGCTATATTCCTTGTGCTGTACAATGTCTCTTTGTAGCTTATTTATTTTATACCTCTAGTTTGTACCTGAGAGTGGCTCAGACAATAAAGAATCTGCCTGCAGTACAGGAGACATGGGTTTCTGGGTCAGGAAGATCCCCTGGAGAAGGGAATGGCAGCCCACTCCAATATTCTTGCCAGGAGAATTCCATGGACAGAGGAGCCTGGTGGGCTACTACCCCTGTCTTGCCCCTCACTCCTTCCTGCTCCCCACTGGTAATGGTTAGTTTTGTTCTCAATATCTGTGAGCTTGTTTGCTTTGTTACATTTATTCATTTGTTTTATAGTTTAGATTCCACGTATAAGTGATAACATACAGTATTTGTCTTTCTCTCTCTGATTTATTTCACTAAGCATAATGCCCTTCAGGTCCATCCATGTTGCTGTAAATGACAAAACTTCATTTTTTAATGGCTGAGTAGTATTCCATTGTATATATATACATATCTTCTTAATCCATTCATCTGTCAATAGACACTTAGATTGCTTCCATATCTTGGCTATTGTAAATAAAGCTCCTATAAACATTGTGTGTGTGCTCAGTCGCTCAGTTGTGTCCAATTCCTTGTGACCCTATGGACTGTAGCCCACCAGGCTCCTCCATCCATGGAATTCTCCAGGCAAGAACTGAAACAGGTTGCCATTTCCTTCTCCAGAGGATCTTCCCGAGCCAGGGATTGAACCTGCGAGTCTTGTGTCATCTGCGTAGGCAGGGGGATTCTTTGCCATTGCACCACTGCACTGGGTGCGTGTATCCTTTCAAATCAGGGTTTTCATTTTCTTCAGATACATACCCAGGACTGGGACTACTAGATCATATGGTAACTGTATTTTTAGTTTTTTGAGGAATCTCCATACTGTTTTCCATAATGATGGCACCAATTTGCATTCTCATCAACAGCGTAGGAGGGTTCCCTTTTTTCCACATCCTAATACTTGTTATTTGTGCTCTTCCTACTCTTCTTTATCTTTTAAAAACTCACATTGCCATGGGTAAGACTTTGCCCCTGTTCCCGCTTCCTGGAATATTCTGGAAAATTCTGCTCCCAGACATTCCTAGTGCTCTCTTGTCACTGAGATATCTGTATGGCTGTCATCTCATGGAGACATTTCCTAAACACTTGACTCAAGAGCTCCCTATCTGTGCTTTTCCCTAACAACCAGCTTTATTTCCTCTGCCACAGTGATCACAGACTTGACCTTGTTTATTTATTTGTTGGCTTGTTCATTATCTTTCTCTTCAAATGTAAGCCCCAAGGGCAGTGGGACTCTGTCCATCCACGGCCCAGAACAATGCCTGGTACAGGTTAGGTGCTCTATAAATACTGGTTGCATCAGCTGACTTGAGTTTCTTGGCCGTTCAGTTCAGTCAGTTCAGTCGCTCAGTTGTGTCCGACTCTGTGACCCCATGAATCACAGCATGCCAGGCCTCCCTGTCCATCACCAACTCCCAGAGTTCACTCAGACTCACGTCCATCGAGCCATCTCATCCTCTGTTGTCCCCTTCTCCTCCTGCCCCCAATCCCTCCCACCATCAGAGTCTTTTCCAATTAGTCAACTCTTTGCATGAGGTGGCCAGAGTACTGGAGTTTCAGCTTTAGCATCAGTCCTTCCAAAGAAATCCCAGGGCTGATCTCCTTCAGAATGCACTGGTTGGATCTCCTTGCAGTCCAAGGAACTCTCAAGAGTCTTCTCCAACACCACAGTTCAAAAGCATCAATTCTTCGGTGCTCAGCTTTCTTCACAGTCCAACTCTCATATCCATACATGACCACAGGAAAAACCATAACCTTGACTAGACGAACCTTTGTTGGCAAAGTAATGTCTCTGCTTTTGAATATGCTATCTAGCTTGGTCATAACTTTCCTTCCAAGGAGTAAGCGTCTTTTAATTTCATGGCTGCAGTCACCATCTGCAGTGATTTTGGAGCCCCCCAAAATAAAGTCTGACACTGTTTCCACTGTTTCTCCATCTATTTCCCATGAAGTGATGGGACTGGATGCCATGATCTTCATTTTCTGAATGTTCAGCTTTAAGCCAACTTTTTCACTCTCCTCATTCACCTTCAACAAGAGGCGTTTTAGTTCACTTTCTGCCATAAGGGTGGTGTCATCTGCATATCTGAGGTTATTGATATTTCTCCTGGTAATCTTGATTCCAGCTTGTGCTTCTTCCAGCCCAGCGTTTCTCATCATGCACTCTGCATTTAAGTTAAATAATCAGAGTGACAATATACAGCTTTGACGTAATCCTTTTCCTATTTGGAACCAGTCTGTTGTTCTATGTCCAGTTCTAACTGTTGCTTCCTGACCTGCATACAGATTTCTTAAGAGGCAGATCAGGTGGTGTGGTATTCCCATCTCTTTCAGAATTTTCCACAGTTTATTGTAATCCACACAGTCAAAGGCTTTGGCATAGTCAATAAAGCAGAAATAGATGTTGTTCTGGAACTCTCTTGCTTTTTCCATGATCCAGCGGATGTTAGCAATTTGATCTCTGGTTCCTCTGCCTTTTCTAAAACCATCTTGAACATCAGGAAGTTCACGGTTCACATATTGCTGAAGCCTGGCTTGGAGATTTTTGAGCATTATTTTACTAGCATGTGAGATGAGGGCAATTGTGCAGTAGTTTGAGCATTCTTTGGCATTGCCTTTCTTTGGGATTGGAATGAAAACTGACCTTTTCCATTCCTGTGGCCACTGATGAGTTTTCCAAATTTGCTGGCCTATTGAGTGCAGCACTTTCACAGCATCATCTTTCAGGATTTGGAATAGCTCAACTGGAATTCCATCACCTCCACTAGCTTTGTTCATAGTGATGCTTCCTAAGGCCCACTTGACTTCACATTCCAGGATGTCTGGCTCTAGGTCAGTGATCACAGCATCATGATTATCTGGGTTGTGAAGATCTTTTTTGTACAGTTCTTCTGTGTATTCTTGCCACCTCTTCTTACTATCTTCTGCTTCTGTTAGGTTCATACCATTTCTGTCCTTTATCGAGCCCATCTTTGCATGAAATGTTCCCTTGGTATCTCTGATTTTCTTGAAGAGATCTCTAGTCTTTCCCATTCTATTGTTTTCCTCTATTTCTTTGCATTGATCACTGAGGAAGGCTTTCTTATCTCTTCTTGCTATTCTTTGGAACTCTGCATTCAGATGCTTATATCTTTCCTTTTCTCCTTTGCTTTTTGCTTCTCTTCTTTTCACAGCTATTTGTAAAGCCTCCCCAGGCAGCCATTTTGCTTTTTTGCATTTCTTTTCCATGGGGATGGTCTTGATCCCTGTCTCCTGTACAATGTAATGGACCTCATTCCATAGTTCATCAGGCACTCTATCAGATCTAGGCCCTTAAATCTATTTCTCACTTCCACTGTATAATCATAAGGGATTTGATTTAGGTCATACCTGAATGGTCTAGTGGTTTTCCCTACTTTCTTCAATTTCAGTCTGAATTTGGCAATAAGGAGTTCATGATCTGAGCCACAGTCAGCTCCCGGTCTTGGCTGTTACTGGGGCATATTCAGGAAATTCTACTCTATGGAGAATTAAACTTGTTAATTGTTTTAAGTATAAGGAAGTCTTTTTGAGACAGTTAATAGCAAAGTTGATATGTCACTATCGTTGACATTCAGTTGAAAGTTTATTGATGTCAATTTTTCAGTTTTCTTTGGGTATTGTGGAAAGAAAATAGTCCTTAACATTTTTATAATTTTGCAAAACCTGTTAAGCCCTAGGCATTCTACCTGTGGTGTCTAATGCAAAAATGGACCTTTTGGGGGGTATTATGTAATTTCTGTATTTCTCTTTTTTTCCGTGAATCCAATAAATGGAATTTACTTCGTTTTAAGGGGCAAGTTGTGTGCGATTATCGGTTGACTGTGTCCTGAGGTGTAGGCTGCACGTCGAGTTAGCCACGCCACTTGTCAGATGCCAACGGGAAAGACGCGCCCTCTAGCGCACATTTCGAGAACTGATGTGGCGTGAATTGGACTTGGTTCTCTGAGGCCTGCCTGGCCGCTTTTTTATTTCAGTGTACAAGTCAGGGACTATGTAGGCCGTTAGTAAATATTTGCTGGATGAATAAACAGAACTACGAGGCTTTCAGAGTGCTGTATGGAAGTGAGTGAAAAAAAAAAGCAGAAACAGAGCTGTAAAGTAAACTGTCCCCTTAGAGATGAAGTGAAGGTTGATGATAACACAAAGGTTGATGAGAAGAGAAATATGGAGGTAATGAATTTCAACATATATTTCTTGTCTGAGTTTCAAGAGGGGAGAAGAAGAAAACATGGAGTAACTTTCCAAAGAGAATGAGCCAAAAATCCGGCAATGAAAGTTTGCTCATCAAAGTTTATTTAAAGGGACTTTTTAAATGGGAATAGGCCCCAAATGGGGCGAGGCACAAACTCCACAGGCTGCTGAGTCGACCACAGGGTGAGAGAAAAAGAAGAATGTAGTAAGAGTGGGAAAAACAAAGACCAGCTGAAAACTGTGGGTTGTTTTCATCTGTAAGCAAATCTTTAAAATATAGACGCTACACTTACATGTAGAATCCAAAATATGACACAAATAGACCTATGTACAGTGGGCTTCCCTGATATCTCAGTTGGTAAAGAATCTGCCTGCAATGCAGGAGACCTGGGTTCGATTCCTGGGTCGGGAAGATCCGCTGGAGAAAGGATAGGCTACTCACTCCAGCTGTTGGGCTTCCCTTGTGGCTTAGCTAAAAAATCTGCCTGTAACGCAGGCGACCTGGGTTTGATCGCTGGGTTGGGAAGATCTTCTGGAGAAGGGAAAGGCTATCCACTCCAGTATTCTTGCCTGGAGAATCCTATGGACAGAGGAGCTTGGCGGGCTACAGTCCATGGGGTAGCGCAGAGTTGGACATGACTGAAGCAGCTTAGCATGGCAAACCTATCTGTGAACAGAAACAGAATGGCGGACATAGAGAGCAGACTGGTGATAGGAGCAGACTCCTCCAAAGAGGAGGGGCTTGAGGAATGGGTGGACTGGGAGGCTGGGGCTAGCGGATGTAAGCTTTTATATATAGCATGCATAAATAGCAAGGTCCTCCTATGTAGTACAGAGAACTATATTCAGTATCCTGTGATAAACCATAATGGAAAAGAATAAAGAATGTGTATATACATATAACTGAAACACTTTGCTGTACAGCAGAAATTAACACAAAATTGTAAATCATCTATATGTCAATAAAAAGATTGATAATATATAGCTGTTGTTAGGAAAACTTGAATACTTATTGGATATTTGATAGTATGCAATTAGTAACTAGGTACTGTGCTTGCACAATGAAAGAACACTAATGTTTAGAGATACGCAGGGAATGAAATGCTCTCTGAAATTTGCTCCAAGACCTTCTGGGGCGTGGGTGTGAGATGGTGCAGCTAGAGATGAGGCAGTATTGACTGTGTGTTGATGATTTGAAGCTGGGTAAGGGGACTGGGGGTCATTACAGCCTTCTGTCTACCATTGTCATGTATTAGAAGATTTCTGTAATAACAAGTTGAAGTATCTTTGAACCCAATCCTTCAAGCCCTTAGAATGTTCCCTTCTTAATACTTCTGAAAAAGCAGAAGTGTTGGGGAGGGGAGGAAATGGTTGAGGCTGATTTAAAGTCTTGGTTTTGAGCCCTTTCCTTTTGTCCAAAAGATGAGGATGGGGAGGAGTCCAGAGGATGCCCTCTTAAGGGGTGATGCCATATACAGGTCTCTTCAAGATGAAGAAAGATGATCTAATTATTAAATAGGTAATTGAGCCAAATTGTTTCGTGGTCGGATCGACTTAAGGATACATTAACTGGAAAATTTGAAAACTTTCCCAAATGCTACTGAGGAAATAAAATTGCCTCAAAGACTATCAGATAGTTGAGTATGCATCAATTTTTGACCTCGAGAATGGCAGTTCTAAGCTGGAATGCCTTGAGGGTTTTTGTTGTTGTTGTTGGACTAAATGTGTTTAAAAAGAAAACCGACATAAAGCACTTCTGAGAGAATCCTAGGTCTTTGGCGTGATTATGATCACAGAGGAGTCTGATCCCTTGGGGTGGAGGTGGGGTGCAATGCCTCTGAAATACCAAGAGAGCCAGTGGGGGATGCTGAGTCCCTGCCCGGATTTCAGAGGTGAAGCTCAGCTGTAACGGAGTTCTCTGAGTGAATGGCTGCTCTTTTGAATTTTTGGAAGTCATTTCCGTGTTTGCTTGAACTTAGAAAAATTCTAAGGAACGCTGGAAATGCCTAGGGAGTGCACCGAGAGATGCAATGTTAATTCAGCTTCCAGTAGAGACAGGTTCTGGGCTCCACACTCTGGGTCTTCTCTCTGGATGAGGTGGGATGGGCGGTGGGATGCCACGGGACTGCTGTTAGCATTGCTGGTACTTCCGCTGACTTTTCAGTGACCACAGCACAGAAATGGCTGAGGTTGGAAGAGCGTGGGTCTTGGGATTAAAACTGGGTTAGAATCCCAGCTCTGCCACTTCCAGCTGTGATCCTGGGTGAACTGGCTCCTAACAGGAATTTTCTGTTTCTCTGCCCGAAGAAAGGCATGAGTGCCTGTTGGGGAGTGTCTTTCTATTTTTTTGTTATTTCCTAACTTTAAAAAACAATTGAGGTATAATTGATTTATAGTGTTAGTCTCAAGGATGTAGCACAATGATTCAGTTATAAATATATATATATATATATGTGTGTGTGTGTGTGTGTGTGTGTGTGCGTGCACTAAATTGATTCAGTCATGTCTGACTCTTTGTGACCCCATAGTCTGTAGCCCACCAGGCTCCTCTGTCCATGGGATTCCCCAGGTAAGAATACTGGAGTGGGTTGCCATGCTCTCCACCAGGGCATCTTCCCGACCCAGGGATTGAACCCAAGTCTCTTATGTCTCCTGCACTGGCAGGCGGATTCTTTATCACTACTGTCACCTGGGAAGCTATATATATTCCTTTTCAAATTCTTTTCCCTTATGGGTTATTATACAATATTGGGTTGAGTTCCCTGAGCTATACATCAGGTCCTTGTTGGTTATCTATTTTATACATAGTAGTGAGTATATGTTAATCCCAAACTCCTAATTTATCCCTCCCCCTGTTACCCTTTGGTAACCGTAAGCTTGTTCTCTATGCTGTGGGTCTGTGTTTTGTGAATAAGTTCGTCTGTGTCATTTTCCCAGGCTTCACCCCTAAACGATAGCAGGTGGTATTTGCCTTTCCCTGTCTGGCTTACTTCACTTAGTGTGATGAGTCCCCCTCTTTCCAAAGCGCTTCCTTCAATGTCCATTTCGGGGCTGCACCCCTGAGTCCTTGTCCCAGTGCGGGACAGGTACCACCCCACCCTGGCCACCTGCACCCCACCTGGCAGGCGGAGGAGATGCATGGCAGGGAGAGTCGGGGGGACCCTTGAGCAGGGAGGGCCATGGCTGGCCCTGGGGATCTGCACCTGAGCAGGGGTGTGGAAATGCAGTGATCAGCAGGTCAGGATTTCCAGGACTTCTAAAAGGCCCCTGATAAACCCTCCAGAACTTCCACTCGGGCTGGAAGAATAAAACGAGCAGTTTCTGTTTCTCTAATTTGAGGGGTTTGAGAAATGGCAGCCAAACTTTCTTCATTTCCGCTGTGAACAGGATGGAGGTGAGTTTTCCTTGCCTGAAACCTTTCTGCTAGTGCCAGCTGTTAGTGCCCCCCTCGCATGGGGTGTGAGTGCTGAGTCTCAAGTGTCCCCGCCTCATCTTTCCCTTCAAGATGCTGCAGATCCAGTGAGGCCTAAACCCTCCTTTCTGTGGGGAATCACTCTGAGACCAGATGAGATCTGAGGAGGCCTGGGAGCTGTGGTGGGCCCAGTGCCATCCAGAAACTGGGGAGCCGAGGGGGACTAATTGGGCTGAAGAGACCCCACTCCCGGGGGTCTCAGGCTTCACCTGGAACAGGCGCATCTCAGGAGAAGGCAACATACTAGACATTTGGGGGAGGCGATGGAAGCTCACGGCCCAAAAGTCAGACCATGTGCAGAGCTGCAGGAAGAGGCCAGACACCTGCTCCTATGTTGCCACCTGGGATCCTGAAGGTTTTTCCTTCACCTCCCCAGGCAAGCTTCCACTTTCTAGAAGCAAGATAATAGAACGTGCTTCCTATTTGTACTGATGCAGAATGTGATTTCTAGGTGGGTTATTTCTAGAAGAGTCACCAACATCTTCTGATGAAAGACTAATTCCATGTGCTCCGTGGGGCCCTGGAGAAGCCTCTGGAACACTGCATGCCTGGGCTCTCTTATAATTCATTAGGCTTCTGGGATGCATCTCATCAAAGACAGGAGACACTGTGACTGGAGTCAGGGGACCTGAGTGTCATATCTTTGTGGTAGCTTTATGTTTTTAAATAGAAGGGTGACTTCTTAGTTTTTAAGTTTTTCCTAGCTTTATTGAAATATTATTGACATATAATATATGTAAGTTTAAGGTGTATGATTGGGCTTCCTAGGTGACTCAGTGGTTAAGTATCTGCCTGCCAGTGGAGGAGATGCAGTTCCCCTCCCTGGATCAGGAAGATTCCCCTGGGGAAGGGAACGGAAACGCACTCCAGGATTCTTGCCTGGAAAATGCCAGGGACAGAGGAGCCTGTGAGCTACAGTCCACGGGGTCACGAAGAGTCGGACACGACTGAGTGACTGAACACACAACAAAGGTGTACACTGAGATGATTTGATTTTTGTATATACTGCAACATGCTTGCCGCAGTGAGGTTAGTTAACACCTCTCTCTCTCACCTTTTTGTGTGTGTGGCAGTAACATTTGTGATCAAATCTCTTAACGACTCCCAAGTATATAATGGGATTAACCTCCTTCTCTGCTTCTCAGAAAGTGCTGACTCAGTCCCGGGCACAAAAGAAGGTCTTGTGGGAATCTCAAGGCCGCCATCGGCAAGCTAGGCATCTGGGAACATTTTTGTTTAGCTCAGAAGTTCTTAGGAGTGTTGAATTGTTCTTCATTATCTATCAGTATTTATCTAAAATGCTCTGGAAGGTGGGCCATAGCTGGTCTGTGGTTCGTCTGAGCCTGGGACCTGGCCCTTAGCCCCCGAAGCTGGAATGCCCGAGGCTGAGACGTAAGAAGCAAGCGGCCTCCGAGGCCCCTCCTGGCTTCCTACTTGTGTTCTGGCCTCGCTATTGCTCTCGGTGCCCCCGAGTGGCCTCTGTGCTTGTGCTTAGTCACTCAGTCGTGTCTGATTCTGTGACCCCGTGGACTGAAGCCCACCGGGCTCCTCTGTCCATGGGGATTCTCCAGGCAAGAACACTGGACTGGGTTGCCATTTCCTTCTTCAGGGGATCTTCCCAACCCAGGGATCGAACCCAGGTTTCCCACATGGCAGGCAGATTCTTTACCGACTCAGTCACAAGGAGAGCCCAAGAAGACTGGAGTGAGTAGCCTATCCCTTCTCCAGGGAATCTTCCTGACCCAGGAATCGAACTGGGGTCTCCTGCACTGCAGGTGGATTCTTTACCAGCTGAGCGACCAGGGAAGCACGTGGCCTTAGAGCAGGATTTTTTAATAATTAATAACGTGGCCTTTATCTGCTTATTAAAAACCTTGCTCTTGCATCCCTGCCAGCCAGCAGCCCGGGCAGCAGGGACAGATGTTCTTTTGATAAAATCCTGCGGGTGTGACGATAACACCTGCAGATGGAGCAGCTGCCTTCGGCATTTGTCATCCCGTCTCCTTTCCAGCAAGGGGATTACAGCACCTCGAGACGCCCGAGTCTAGACAACTACATCAGTAATACATGCCGCAAGAAAGAAAGTGAAGTCAAGTCGCTCAGTCATGTCCGACCCTTTGCGACCCCATGGAACGTAGCCTACCAGGCTCCTCCATCCATGGGATTTTCCCGGCAAGAGTACTGGAGTGGGTTGCCATTTCCTTCTCCAAATACATGCTGCAAGGGGGAGAGAAATTAGATGGTTGCTGGAGGACAAAGTGGGTTGAGAAAATATTCTTTTTTAAAGATGGGAGAAGAGAAGGTCGGAGGGGGTTGATGGGGGTGAGGGGAGTGAATGGACTACAACACAGAGAGATGATGCCCTCTCAGAGTCCGCTGAGAATGGTGATCTGGCTGTAGAGACAGGGCAGGTTCTTGTGTCTCCGCTGGGGCCATCTGCGTTGCAGACGGAGGCATGGTTGATGGACAGTTGGGAGACTCGGGCCACCTTTTGCCTAGCTTGTTCATGTTCTCCTCCGCCTGACGGCTTCAGACTTGTCTCTTCCTGACTCTTGACCTCCCTTTCCTTGGATCATTTATCTGAGAAAACTTTTAATTACAAATTCTTTCTCTGCCTCTTTGAGATGTAACTCTTTTTAAAAGCCTCCTGCCAGTTTTACAACCCAGAACTGTCTTTCTCAAGGCCATGGGAGCTGTCTACCCTCTTTGAAATGTAGCCACCTATCTCTCTTCTGCCCAGGAGGGTCAAGCCTGGCTTTGATGGGCTCCAGTGAGCAAACACACACGGCCTCATCACAGTGACAGGCTTCCCCAACATCCACTAATACTTTTCCAGCAGCTCACCCTGGCCCTGAACATCCTTCCTGGTGTTTGAGTGGTTGAGTTCGGTCTTAGTCCCTGTTATCAGAGCCTTGAATAGTCTTCCTGGCCTGGTTGCCTTTGTCTGCTGCAGTGGTTGCTATTGTTGTTGTTTTTATTCTTAATTGGAGGATGATTACTTTACAATATTGGGTTGGTTTCTGCCATACGTCAACATGAATCAGCCATAGGTATACATATGTTCCCTCCCCCTTGAATCTCCTGCCCACCACCCATCCCACCCCACATCTCTAGGTGGTCACATAGCACTGGATTTGAGCTCCCTGCAACATACAGGAGATTCCCACTGGCTATCTATTTTGCATATGATAATCATGGTTGTTGTCTTAATTTATCTTATTTACTTAGAGTTGACTTACAGTGTGGCGTGTGCTAAGTCACATCAGTCATGTCCAACTCTTTGCGACCCCATGGACTGCAGCCCACCAGGCTCCTCTGTCCTTGGGTGTTTTCCAGGCAAGAATACTGGAATGGGTTTCCATGCCCTCCTCCATGTATCTATATCTATGTATTCTTTTCCAGATGATGGTTTATTGCAGGATATTGAATATAGTTCCCTGTGTTATACAGTAGGACCTTGTTGTTTATCTATTTCTATATACAAGAGATTGCATCTGCCAATCCCAAACTCCCAACCCTTCCCTCTCTGCTTGGCAAACATAAGCCTGTTGTCTGTGAGTCTGTTTTACAGATAAATTCATTTGTGTCATATTTTAGGTACCACATATAAGTGATAGAACATTGTATTTGGCATTCTCATTCTGACCTACCTCATTTAGTACGAAATCTTGAAGTCCATCCATATTGCTGCAGATACCATTATTTCATTCTTTTTTATGGCTGAGTACTATTCCATTGTATATGCCTATACACCACATCTTCTCTATTCAGTCATCTGACGATGGACATTTAGATTGCTTCCACATCTTGGCCATTGTAAATAGGGCTGCTGTGAATGCAGGGATATGGATCTTTTTAAATTACAGTTTTGTCTGGACATATACCCAGGCGTGGGATTGCTGGATCCTATGGCAACTCTGGTTCTAGTTTTTTGAAGATCCTCTATACTGTTTCCACAGTGGCTGCTGCAGTTGGTTTTGACACCTCCCCTGGGGTTTGGCTTCTGTTGCCCTTTGCTGTGGAGGCTACAAGGACAGATCCTCGTCTTCCGGGCTGACCTCATGCCCACGGGGAAAAGCATGCCTCCGAGGTCCAGGTTTTTGCTTTGACCTGGTAGTTGCTTATTGTCTTCTTGCTTCTTGGATGTTTTTAAGAAGATTTAAGCATCTTTATCCTGTTTAGTTTTAGTTATTTTCAGTGGGAGGTTGGTGTGAATAATGTGGTAAATAGGGACCAGTCATGACCTTTTGGATTTCTCTGCCTGCCCTGACTCTAGAGCCTTAAACTCAGTGTCCACAAGCTCATCTCCCCGGAAAACCCCAGCCTCTCATAGCCTGAGCTCCACAAAGGCCACTAGAAAGTGTGTGATCCCAGCCATCCCACAGCTGGTCAGCCTTTATATAAAATGAGAATATACCTCTTCTTCAAGTTAAGTGTTTATAAATAGGCATGTTATTTCCTAATAATAAATATTGTAGTAAACAAGGACTCTGCTTGAATAAGACATTTAATTTCATCCCCAAACTGTCAAAATATACAAATTTAGTTACAAGACACTTTTACTGCCATCTGCCAAAATTGTAGTAAACACACATGTCCTGTCTTTGAAAGAAAACAACATATAATTTTTTTTTCTGAAATAAGAAATGTCTATGTTGTAAGTAGCACTCCCTTTGATCTGGCAACTCGAACGCTTGTAACAGACATGCCGAATGAGTCTTTTTTATTCTTGTGCCATTTCTAGCTCCTAAATCTGTTCCTTTCTCCATCGTCCATTTTCCTGTCACTGTTTTAGTTCAGGTCTTTATTCCTAGCTTGGACTATTGCAGTAGCCTCTCACTGGTCCTGCAGCCTGACCCTGTTCCCTCCATGGGCTCGAGCTGCTCTCCTTACTCTGCCTGCCCCTGGCACTGACCACTCTCCTGCCTGAAAGTCCTTCCTAGGTAAATTTCCAGATGCCTTTCAAGTCTGCGGCTGGGCTGGAGCGCCCCTATGTAGTCTCCTCCTCCTCAGTGCATGCTGCTCCCCTCATTCTAGTACCTGCTGCAGGAAATGGCTGGTTTACGGGTTGGTTGATGAGTTTTTTCCCACTTGTTTTTTTCCTCCATCTTGCAGGGTTGACAGGCTTCCTCTTTGCTTCCATGGCCCCCTGAACACACCTCTATAGCAGCATCTACATATATTTTGTATCCACACATTTAGTCTCTTTTCCCTCATTTGATTGAGCTCCTTGAATCAGAGACGCATCTGGAGAGTCTTTGAACCTCTGTGTCTGACACTGTGCTTGGTCCTGGTAGCTTCTTCCTTTCTCGCAAAACATGTGCCTTCCTGGCTTATCCTGTTTCTGGAAGTCCAGCCCCTCTTCCTCCCCCTGCTGGAGGGGAGGAAGGGTGTCTTACCGGTAGAGCCCTTGCAGAACACCCCTCACTTCAGTTCAGTCTCTCAGTCGTGTCCAACTTTTTGAGACCCCATGGACTGCAGCACGCCAGGCTTCCCTGCCCATTACCAACTTCTGGAGCTTGCTCAAACTCACGTCCATCCAGTCGGTGATGCCACCCAGCCATCTCATCCTCTGTCGTCCCCGTCTCCTCCCGCCTTCTGGGGAGTGGTTTTGCTGCCCTTGTCATTACCCTCAAGGCCACTAGGGGGCAGAGAAGGCTCATCCTTTCCTGGATCACGGCCCAACCAGAACAGCTGCCTTCCCTGAAGAGAGGTCCATTCTCCAGGAGCCAATGTGTTGAAGATCATTTTGCAAACTGGTCGACTCAGCAAATAACTTCAGCTTATCTGAAGCTTTGATATTCCTCAGAGTGCTTCCCACAGCTTCTATTTCATCTAAAAAGGACGGAGTTTTTCTTGATCTCAGTTCATCGTCTTCTCAATTTTGGGGACATGAGATCCCATCAGGCCTGTGACCCTGCCATGACCTGACCTCCACTTCCGGCAGTGACACAGCTGGGATGTTAACTGACCGAGTGGCAGGCTTCTACCTGATGATTTTTAATGAGTCTATTTTATGTGAAATGATCCAGTGCCCCAGGCAGGATGAAGAGAGTCTTCTTGGAGGAGGGTCCTCTTTACTAATGAGTGGTGTTGGAGAAGATTCTTGCGAGTCCCTTGGCCAGCAAGGAGATCAAACCAGTCAATCCTAAAGGAAATCAACCCTGAATATTCATTGGAAGGACTTACGCTGAAGTTGAAGCTCCAATACTTTGGTCACCTGATACAAAGAGCTGACTCATTGGAAAAGATTCTGATGCTGGGAAAGATTGAGGGCAGGAGGAGAAGGAGGTGACAGAGAGGGAGATGGTTAAATGGCATCACCGATTCAATTGAGGATGTGAATTTGAACAAACTCTGGGAGATGGTGAAGGACAGGGAGGCCTGGTGTGCTGCAGTCCATGGTGTCACAAAGAGTTGGACATGACTGACTGAACAGCAACAAGTAGGATAGGGGATGGGTGAGCCTTTGTCAGTTTCCCCTCCAAAGTGTGTCCCTCTTGGTGGCAGACTGAACTTGAAGACCAGCCCAGAGGGGAGGGGGACCCCACGGGGACAAAGTGGCCCCTCAAACCCGGTGCAGTTCCCACTGCTCCTCCTTCCACGGGTTGGTCCCTGGAGGCTCAACCCACCGCAGACATTTCAAGGACTGCAGCCTGGTGTAGCAACGCGAGCTCAAGGGCCTCTGCACGGTGACTGAAAGTCCTCTCACTGGAAGGACGTTAAGCTAAGCGGAAAAAGTCAGTCACAGAGGACAAACACCATCAGATTCCAGTTTCAGGAAGTATCCAAAGTTGTCCAAAATCATAGACGCAGAAAAGTAGAAGGTGGTTACCAGGGGCTGGAGGAGGGGCATTTGCATTGAATGGGCCTGGGCTTCAGGTTTTCGGATGGAAAAGTTCTGGAACTCTACACAATGTGGAGAAGACACGTGCTGCTGCTGAGCTGTACACTTAAAAATGGTCAAGATAGTGGATTCAGTGTTACACAGTTTGAGGTGGGTTTTTTTTTTTTTTAACCACAATCAAATAAAATAAGGTCTTCCTCTGCGTTCGACCTCCTCCTCTAGTAAGAAGCTTTGAACACTTATGGCTCAGGGAAAAGGGTTTCGTTTTATGAACTCTAGGAAAGCATCAGAGGTCTAGCATTTCAAATGTTTGACTAGCTCCGGGCAAAGAACTTGACTTCCTCCAGGAAGCAGCGCGAGTCCGAGGCCCCAGTTTCTCCGGGGATGGGATTCAAGGAGGGCCCCCACCTCGAAATGCAGGAGAGCCGCTGTTACAGGAAGCCAGGAGCGCTCCTGCAGGGCCGACGGAGGGCAGGGACACGGTGGGAGAAGGTAAACTGTGTTTGCGGGTTTCCATCCGGATCCACAGGAAAGCTGGGGATTGGGGTCCTGCGACCCCTCCCCACCGCTGGCCCGCTGCCCCCAGAGGAACCCCGTCCTGGGCCCTGGGCACAGCCAGCCTTCTCCTCCGAAGGCCCTTTCGGAAGGTCGGCTGAGGCTCAGCCCCTCGGCCCCGCGGGGGCCCCGCCTGTGGGCGCGCCGAGCTGGGTGGGCGCGGTCCCTCCCGGACTCCGACCGCCCTGACCCTGACGTTCTCACCCTGCTGATCTGGCGTAGCTTACTGAACTTCCCCTTCCACCGCCCTCGAAACCTATTTCTAGAAACCTCTTCCTCTTCCGAATTGCTCCTGACTCTGCCCTGCTCTCCTCGCGCGGCTCCTCCATCCCCTGAACTGACCGAGCGGCTTCCTCACCCAGCCCAGCGGCAGGCGGGACCCGGCGGCGCTGAGGCTGAGAGACCAGGGGACCGAGGTGCGGGTGCTGCGGGGTGCCTGGGCACGGGGCGGGGGGCGGGGATGGGGCAGGGGAAGGCGGCCGACCCCCAGGGCGGGGCACGGCCACCTGGAGGGCTTGCTTTCAGGGGCTCTGGGATGTCTCTCCCGCTCCAGCCTGCGGGGCCGGGGTTTTCGGGGAGGGGTCACCCAGAGGTTCCCGCCGTCCCAGGAGTCATGCCCGAGGGCAGCCTTCCCAGGAAGGGGCAGGTCTGGAGGGGCTGCTCTCCCCACCTATGAAGGCCTGGAAGAAAAACAAGGGGCGCGATCCGCTCCTCGAATCCCCTAATTTCACGACTGTGACACAGAGTACTATCCCCCCACCCCCGCCCTTGGGAATTCAGCGATAGCTGCCTGCCTCCTTGAGAAGCAGGGGGCAGGGAACCTGGCCATTTGGACACTGATTTTCCACATTCACTTTCCTGTTATTTCCCAGTTCAGTTCAGTTCAGTCGCTCAGTCGTGTCCAACTCTGCGACCCCATGGACTGCAGCACGCCAGGCCTCCCTGTCCATCACCAACTCCCAGAGTCTACTCAAACTCACGTCTCTTGAGTCGGTGATGCCATCCAACGATCTCATATTCTGTTGTCCCCTTTTCCTCTCACCCTCAATCTTTCTCAGCATCAGGGTCTTTTCCAATGAGTCAGTTCTTTCAGTCAGGTGGCCAAAGCTCATTTGGAGCTTCAGCTTCAGCATCAGTCCTTCCAGTGATCATTCAGGACTGATTTCCTTTAGGATGGGCTGGTTGGATATCCTTGAGGTCAAAGGGATTCTCAAGAGTCTTCTCCAACACCACAGTTCAAAAGCTCAAAAAAAAAAAAAAAAAAAAAAGTTCAAAAGATATTTCCTAGCCCTTGCACAATTAAGATTCCATTAACTGTGCATTGAAAGTGGTCAGTGTTTGGTCAGAAAGACAAAATACTTTCGGATTTTATCTAAATTTAAGTCTCCTAGGCTGTCGCATGTGAACTCTTTTCCTTCCTCCTGCTGGGCTGGGACTGAGATCTCTCCAAGAAGGGCTCCAGAAGCTTCTATGACCACCTTTTTCAGTACACGTGGACTGCCCTTGATATGGGAGGAAGCTTTGGTTGGATGAATGCCTGAAGCCATGTTCCCCTTTGGGCTATATCCTGAGAAGAAGGTGGAGGCTGCCTCAGAATGTCAGCAGGAGTTCTGGAGAAAGTCTGTTTGTCTGTCCTTTTCTCTCTGTTGCTCTCTTGGAGTCTCCAGAGTGGTCTGGCAGATGATGAGAAAATGTGAGTTGTCAAGGAGAGAGTGGGAGTGGGTTGGTTCCCTTTTGTCCTTAAAAGGATTTTCTGTACCCTTGGGAGAAGATGGTACAGGTTGGACAATTGTATGTATGTATGTGTGTGTGTATATATATATATATATTCACACACAGAGGGAGAGAGAATTAGTTCTGATTGAATATGGCATCATTGGCTGGAAGGGGTCTAATAAACACTCATCCATTTCATCATGATGAGGAACAATATGAAACAATGATGTATACTTGGGGAATAAATTCCTTTTTTCTTTGGCCTGCTGAAGGTCTCTGCTTCCTCAAGCTTATTTACTCACTAATCTTTTAAAAAATTTAATGTACAAAAATATACCACTTCTTCACTTGATCAGGAAACAATGTAAAGTCACTTCTCTTTTATTATTCAAAGTTATTCAAATTATTACTCTTTTGTTATTTATTATTCAAAGGGACATCACTTCAGTGTCCCTCTCCACTTCTAGAAACAATTTTTCTTCCTTTCCTCACATCTGTCACTCTCACCATTTGTTTCACACCATTCATTGAGCATGTACTATATGCCAGACATAATATTAGGACTCAGGGACATAGAACAAGACAGGCATGGTCTCTGCTTATAGAGTTTCATGCTAAGGGCAGCAAAGAGAAAATGAAAAAAGTAAACACAATAAATAACACTAGATAGAAGCAGTGTTACGATGGCAATAAGGAGAGTCAGGATATGGGGAATTAGGGTGAGGATGTCTTTGTACAGGGGTGTGTCTGGGTCAGAAGAGGCTCTTAGAAGGGTCCCAACAGTGACTGGGCTTCTCTCCTTGCCGTAACCTTGGAGGTGCCTGTTTTGAGCTGAGATGGGCTTTGCCTCTTGCATCATGTGGACATCCAGCAGATGCCTGTAGGGAGGAGCCAAGGCCTCCATCCATGGCCCTGATGAGCTTCTCCTCAGCTCAGCCCTATATTTCCTCTAAGGTGAAGCTTCTTGAGGGCAGGTGTATGTCCTTCCTTTGCTACCTTCTCTGATTCCTTCCTCACAGTCCACCAATACTCTTCTCATAAGAGGCGGGAACTTTCAAAATAGCTGCACAGAATAAGGGCTTTTCTCCTTCACTTTCTTCAGCTGTGGTTCTTTGTCCTTCAAGTCAGTAACCATCTGCTCAGTCATAGCGAGTATTTATTGAACGTCTTCTTGACGTTGTAGATATGTTAGTGAATGAAACAGAACAATTTCCTTCTAGTAATGGGGAGACAAAACAAGAAAGTGATAAGCAAGTGAATGCACCTTTCATTGAAAATGGCTACTGTGGAGAAAAATAAAGCAGGGCAGGGGATGGGGTGTGTTTGTGGGGTGTGGGGGGAGAGTAGCTTTTAAATATAGGATGACTGAAGAAGGCTCTTGAACCACAGAGACAGGTCTGGTGGAGAC
This sequence comes from Bubalus bubalis, assembly GCF_019923935.1. Classification (NCBI taxonomy): domain Eukaryota; kingdom Metazoa; phylum Chordata; class Mammalia; order Artiodactyla; family Bovidae; genus Bubalus; species Bubalus bubalis. The sequence goes on from NC_059164.1 coordinate 112,415,982, forward strand.
CTAAAGGAAGTGAACCTGCCTGGCATAAGTCTGGGGGGAGAATGTTCTAGCTCAGGTAAGCCACCAGCATGAAGCCCCAAGGTCACATATTTGAGGACTATCAGGGAGGCAGACAAAGCAAGGTGGAAACAGGTGGTGGATGAGGCCAAATCAGGAAGGGTCTTGTTCAGTTCAGTCACTCAGTCGTGTCCGACTCTTTGCGACCCCATGGACTACAGCATGCCAGGCCTCCCTGTCCATCACCAGCTCCCAGAGCTTGCTCAAACTCATGTCCATTGAGTTGGTGATGCCACTGTGAAGGCTTTACCTGCTCTTTGAATGGGTAGAAGGCCAATGGGGGACTTGGGGCGGATGAGTGATACCGTCTGTCTCTGAGTGTAGAAGGATGACAGATTCTAGGAGAAGGGTAGAAGCAGGAAGTTAAGTTATTGAAGTCCAGTTCAATCTGGAAAAACCAGGAGGGGCTTGACACAGAGGTGACATGCTGCTGCTGCTGTGTCGCTTCAGTCCTGTCCGACTCTGTGCGACCACATAGACGGCAGCCCACCAGGCTCCCCCATCCCTGGGTTCTCCAGGCAAGAACACTGGAGTGGGTTGCCATTTCGTGGTGTAAAATGGAGGGTTTCCAGGCAGACAGGAGGTGGGGGTGCATACTAGGGGACTGGAACTAAGGGAGCAGATGTGAGGTGGGGTCCCTGATTGTGAAAGGCATCTATGATTACAGGCCACACATTCCTTCCAAGCCCACAGGAGACATTTACAAAAATTTTATTCGGCCAAAAAGTAAACCTCTACCAGTGACAGCTATTTCATACAGATGTTGTTCTCTGACCATAGAGCAATAAAATTCAAAAATAAATGAAAAGATAGTTAGTCTCCCAATGTATTTTTTAATAATCGCTTTTTAAAATTTATGGGTTGGAGGAGAAGGAAATGGCAGCCCACTCCAGTGTTCTTGCCTGGAGAATCCCAGGGACGGGGGAGCCTGGTGGGCTGCCGTCTATGGGGTCGCACAGAGTCGGACATGACTGAAGTGACTTAGCATATGAGTCAGACTTAGGGTGGCAGTTGTGTTAAGGTGAAGGTAATTGTGTTTGATTTCTTTGGACTGTTGTATTTTCATAGATAACCACCTGTGGGAGAGATTGGTCTAGAAAAAAAAAAGGTTTCTGTAGTTCCTGGAGAAGTTAGACATTCTGTTGTTCTTTTCTCTTAGAATTACGCAGTCATGCTTGAGAATATTTTCTAAGTTTCTAAGAAGTTGCCATAGATATAGCTTGGTCTGTTTGTATTGAAATCAAAACATTGACATGGTAGGTTTTAAAAAGAAGTGACAACTTTTTGACAATAAAACTGGGTGGGGAAATTACCCAGTCTTGGGCAAAAAAAAAAAAAAAAAAAAAAATTATGGGTTGGAAAGAAATCACAGTTGAAATTAAAACATATTTAAAACTGATCAACAAAAAGCAGCAGCATTGGGATGTCAGTTCTTCTCAACCAAAGCTGTGAATTCAATGCAATAATGTTCACCATTTCATCAGGAAAGTGACAACTGATTGAAAAGTTCTAGAGAAGATGAAAAAGCTAAGAGTAGCAAGAAAATTTTGAACACGTGCAAGGGGTTGGGACTTGCTCGATCAGAAAAGTAGGACTTATTTTAAAATTATACTAATGGAGTCATATTGATTTTGGTGATTAAGGCTTTCTGGTTCACAAATGGACCAAATCCAGGGGACACAACAGAGAACCTTGGGGCACACTTGGACAGTAGGGTCCCTGGTACCTGACAGAATCATCTGGGAAGGACGGACTACTGGAGAAATGGACGAGGAATCTTGGTTCTTTCTGTGGATTCTGAATCAGTTAGGAACTAAAGGTGACTCCCACCCGGGCTTCTCAAACGTGAAGGTTCATGAGAATCACCTGGAATTTGTGAAACTACAGGTGCTGATGCAGGGGGCTGGGGTGGGGCCCAGGACTCTGGGTTTCTAACAGGGACCCAGTTGTTGGCAATATTGCTAGTCTGTGAATCCCATTTTGAGTAGCAGCATCTTAACTTGTAAGACTATTAATTGTTTATTTAACCAAGGGGTCCAGAGGGTGTTCCAGCAGCTCAATGACATCATCAGGGACCCTCTTTATCCTTCTGCCCTGCCAACTTTAGCTTGGTGATAAACGTTGACTTCTCGTCCCTCCTATTTGTTGCCTCATTGCCCACAATATCTGCTGTGATTTCCTGCAATCACATTAAAATTTCATGCAAGAAGAAGGGGCAAGTGGTGACAAGAGGAGCTCTCGACTTGAGTCTGCCCTCACCATCAGGAAAACAATAGCATTTCCAGAAGGCCCAAGCAAGTATTCCCTAAGCTCTCACCAGGGAGAAGGGGGTCCCTTGGACACCCTTAGCTGGAAGGGAAGTTGGGAGAGAGAATGTATTAGTTTCCTACTGTTGCTGTTACAAATTGACACAAACTTAATTGCTCAAAACCCAAAGATTTATTATTTGACAGTTCTGGAGGTCGCATGTCCTAAAATCAAGGTGCTGGGCAGGGCTGTGATCCTGAGAATCTGTTTTCTTGCTTTTTCAAGCTTGGCTCATGACCTCTTCCTCCCATCTTTAAAGTCAACAGTGTAGCATTTTCGAGCCTCTCAGTCTCTGATCTCTGCTTCTGTTCACCCATCTCTTCTCACTCTAGAACCTCTCATAACGTGATTATATTGGACCCACCTCAGTGACCCTCATAGCTAAGTCGGTAAATAAGATGCCTGCAATGCAGGAGACCCAGGTTTGATTCCTGGGTTGGGAAGATCCCCTGGAGAAGGAAATGGCAACCCACTCCAGTATTCTTGCCTGGAGAAACCCATGGACAGAGGAGCCTGGCGGGCTACAGTCCACGGGTTTGCCAAGAGTTGGACACAACCTAGCGACTAAACTACCACCACCATGGTGACCCAAGGATATCTCCCCATCACAAGGTCCTTAGTTATACTGGCTAAGCCCTGAATCAGGTAAAGTAATGCACTTGGTCACAAATTCCAGGGATTAATTAGCACATGGCCATCTGCGTCCCCCCCGTATCTGAGTGAGTGTGTAGATTTCCTCCAGCATGTAGAGTTGGTGAAGTGTATTGAGAAGGGGTCAGTGTTTGTTTAGGCAATCAACAATATTTTGACATTTTTACCAATATGGATTTATTTTTAAATTTATTTTCTTTTTGCTTTTTTTTTTTTGGTGTTGGGAGTACAGATGAATTTTATTTTCTCCTTCATCATTTTTAAGGTTTTCCCAAATTTTACAACAAACACTTATAACTTAATAAACCCCACCCCTCCCAGTCTGATTTTCAAAAAGGAAACTGGAGGGTGGTAAAATACCCAGCTCTGAATTGAGCTCTAGCTAGCAAGGACATGGGTTTGTTTTAGAGACAAGAGCACAGAGAAGAATCTGGGAAACAGGATTCCTTGTCCCCGTCTAGTCTGAGTCTAGGACTTCAGTTGTCCAAATCCTCAAAGAAAAGAGTCAGAAACAGAAGGTACTTTCATGCCGTTCCTCTATTCACTCTGTGAGTTGATTACTGAAAGTGAAAGTGGCTCAGTCATCCGACTCTTTGCAACCCCATGGACTGTAGTCCATGGAATTCTCCAGGCCAGAATACTGGAGTGGGTAGCTTTCCCCTTTTCTAGGGGATCTTCCCAACTCAGGGATCAAACCCAGGTCTCCCGCATTGCAGGCAGATTCTTTACCAGCTGAGCTTTGACTACTGATGTGTTTCTTTTTTGTCCCAACAGAAGCACTCGAAGCCCAAGTCACGAGAGCAAGTCAGAGCGGGGCTCCTCCACGATGGAAGTGAGGCTTCTTCTCTTAGGGAAGCGTGGCGCAGGGAAAAGTGCCACAGGAAACAGCATTCTGGGCAAAGCTGTGTTTGAGTCCAGGTTCAGTGACCAGCCGGTGACTAGAAGCTGCCAGAGAGAGAGTGGGGTCACGCAGGGGAGGGAGGTTGTGGTCATCGACACCCCCAACCTTTTCTCTTCAATAGATGACATCGCTTTTGCGGATAACATTAAGCGCTGCTTGGAGCTCTCGGCTCCCAGCCTCCATGCTCTGCTTCTGGTAGTTTCCCTTGGCAACTATACGGTGGAGGACAGACAAACAGCCGAGCACATCCAGAAGGTGTTTGAAGAGAAAGCCAGGAGGCACACCATTATCGTCTTCACTCGGAAGGACGAAGATGGCTCGCTGGAGGACTACGTTAAAAACAACACATCTCTTCAGGACTTGGTTCAGTGCTTTGGTGGTCAATACTGCGCTTTCAACAACAAGGCAAGTAAGGATGAGAAGGATGCCCAGGTGAAGGAGCTCCTCTGCAAGGTCAAGTATTTGGTGGAAAACAACGGACCATATGTGGTGAACTTAAGGGATGAAGACAGTAGACTCCAGGTGAGAATTCTTGTTAAGGTCTCCAAGGATCTCTGTTGTTAGAGCTGGTGAGATAAAGGCACAAATAAGTGAAATGTTGCATAGGATTTTTTTTTTTTTTTTTTAAGGACACGGCAACGCACTCCAGTATTCTTGCCTGGGAAATCCCATGGACAGAGGAGCCTGGCAGGGCTCCATGGGGTCGCGAAAATGTTGGGCACGACTTATCCACTAAACAACGACAGCAATAAGGGGACATTTATCCATAAACTGGAAAGATGAGGCTACTTTACTGGCAAATTAATAGATACATTTAAGTCCTTTTCTGACTTTACCCTTCATAGTACTGGACACACAAATGACTCATTAGACCCTCTCTTCCCTTGGCTTCAGTAAAACCACACTCTCCTTGTTTTCTTCTCCTCTCCTGCTACCGAAGAGTTTGCTGAGTCCACCTCTACGATCTCTAACAGCTGACATCTTCAGGGCTTGATTCAAGCCCTTCCTCCACTCTTGACACTTTTTTCTCCCTCAGGTGATTCCGCATTTTTACAGCTTTGAGCTTTAGCTATGGCTGATAGTTTCCAAATTAATCCCTTCAGTCTAGGTCCTTCCTCTGAGTTCTGATTCCTTTATCCATCCGATTGCTATTTGACGTTGCTCTCTTGACGTATCTCAAAATTAACATGTCCAGAATTTTGTTTTTCCCTCTGAAATCTGTACAACTTCAGTTCTCTCCTCAATGACTGTCTTGCTCACCATGCTTTTCAAACCTAAGCGCAGACGTCAGCTTTGAAACCACTGCCAGCTGGCATCTGGCTTCCAGGGTGTCATCGTCTTGTGTGACTGAGGCACCTGGAAGCACCTGCTTCTTTCTGTCACCATGACTACCATCTGATCCAGGTCATTCTCTGCTCCTGCCTGTTCAGTTCAGTCGCTCAGTCATGTCTGACTCTGTGACCCCATGGACTGCAGCATGCCAGGCCTCCCTGTTTACTCCCAGAGTTTACTCAAACTCGTGTCCATCGAGTCAGTCATGCCATCCAACCATCTCATCCTTTGTCATCCCCTTCTCCTCCTACCTTCAATCTTTCCCAGCGTCAGGGTCTTTTCAAATGAGTCAATTCTTCACATCAGGTGGCCAAAATATTGGAGTTTCAGCTTCAGCATCAGTCCTTCTAATGAATATCCAGGACTGATTTCCTTTAGGATGTACTGGTTGGTTCTCCTTGCTCTCCAAGGGACTCTCAAGGGTCTTCTTGCCTGTACTATTTTACAATTACTCTTTTTCCCCCTTATTCATTCTTGTGCCTTACCCTTCCTGCACCCATCCATTTCACACAAATAGGTGGAGTGCTATTTTAGTTGATTTTAAGACTTCCGATTTCATGCCAATTTAAGAAACATTTTATTTATTTATTTTTTATTTTTGGCTGTGCTGGGTCTTCATTGTCGCCCATGGGCTTTATCTAGTTGTGACAAATGGTGGCTACTCTAGTTGCAGTGCACGGGCATCTCATTTCAGTGGCTTCTCTTTTTGTGGATCACGGGTTCTAGAGTTTTCGGGCTTCAATAGCTTTGGGACTTGAACTCCAGAGCACAGGCTCAGTAATTGTGGCACCTGGGCTTAGTTGCCCTGCAGCATATGGAATCTTCCTGAACTAGGGATTAAGCCCATGTCCTTTGCATTTTCAGGCAGATTATTAACCACTGGACCACTAGGGAAGTCTCATGATTTCATGTCAGTTTAACTGTGGGGAGTGAGGCTTCTCCAGGCAGTTGAAGGGGATGTTAATTATGTGTTTGGCTGTCCATCCTTCATTGTCTCCAGTTGCCTGTCTGGATGGGGAAGGATCCAAATTGTGCTGGATCTCACGTTAGAAGCATCATCTCTCTCCTGGGGGTGCAGTGAAGGAAGAAGACCTTGGAGATAACATGGGAAGCTTGATTTCCAATCTCCTCCCTTCCCTGTCCTTCAAAGGCACTGCACAAGCCTCACTTGACTAGTTTCTTCTTCCAGGGAGTCCAGAAGCTCTCCTTAAGCTTCTGGATTTTCTCCAGGAATAGCAAGGACCCTGGGAGACTTTGGAAAGAATTACTATTACTAGTGGAGTAATAGTATGGGCTTCCCTGATGGCTCATAGTGGGGACTGTGGGAAAGTAAATTTAGAAAGTGCTTTAGGAACAATCCCTGGGTGAGATGGCATTTAAGCCCCACAAATCCACCTAGACATGGAAGTAATCCAGATGTCCATCAAAAGACAAATGGATAAAGAAGCTGTGGTACATATATACAATGGAATATTATTCAGCCATAGAAAGGAACATCTTTGAATCAGTTTTAATGAGGTGGATGAACCTAGAATACAGGTAGATGAACCTAGATACAGAGTGAAGTAAGTCAGAAAGAGATAAACAAAGAGAAACCCAACCTTCTTACTTCTGGGAAGCCTATTGCAGCAGTAGCAACAGTGGGGTCCCAAGATCAGTTTCATCATGGATGAAACTACACAGGCCAGCAGGGACCATGACCATGACCATGACCATGACTGATGTGACCACATTCTAATCATCAAATTACTCTGAATTATATACTTGTGTCTCCATTCCTTTACTTTGTGAAAAACTGAGATTTTAGATCTGTGTGCCTCATTTCCCCTTTTCGTTTTCTTTCTAGGATTCTGTGAATGAAGACACATCTCAGCATAGTATGAATGAAGACACATCTCAGAGGAAGGACCATCCACATGGTAAGATAATCCTTAAAAACTGTTAAGCTCATATCTGTATTCTTTTGAATGCATCATGCATCAAAATAAAGTGGAAAATTATCTAGATAAGTTAGAACAAAAACTCATCCTGTAATAATGAGCGATGTTGAGCATCTTTTCATGTGTCTATTAGCTATCTGTATGTCTTCTTTGGAGAAATGCAAGCTTAGGTCTTCTGTCCACTTTTTGATTGGGTCATTTGTTTTTCTGGTATTGAGTTGCAGCACTGTTTGCAATAGCTAGGACATGGAAGCAATCTAGATGTCCATCAACAGATGAATGGATAAAGAAGTTGTGATACATATATACAATGGAATATTACTCATCCATGGAAAGGAACACATTTGAGTCCATTTTAATGAGGTGGATGAACCTACAATATAGGTAGATGAACCTAGAATACAAAGTGAAGTAAGTCAAAAAGAGAAAAACAATTATTGTTTATTAATGCATATATATGGAATCTAGAAAGATGGTGCTGATGAACCTATTTGCAGAGCAGCAATGGAGACGCAGACACAGAGAACAGACCTGTGAACATGGTGGGGGTGGGGAGGAAAGGGTGGGATGAATGAAGAGATTGTAGCATGGAAACATATACATTACCCTATGTAAGATACATAGCTAGTGGGAATTTGCTGTATGACTCAGGGAATTCAAACCGGGGCTCGGCAGCAATCTAGAGGGGTGGGATGGGGTGGGAGGTTCAAGAGGGAAGGGCCATATATATATATATATACACACCTATGGCTGATTCATGTTGATGTACGGCAGAAATCAACACAATATTGTAAAGCAATTATCCTCCAATTAAAAATAAATATTTTTTTGGCAAAAGCTGGAAAAAAATAATGCATCCTGGAGCCCTAGCTGAGGCTGGGGCCCACAGTTTGTCCCCGAGGGAGTCTCAAACATTTGTGAATAAGTGCAGCACCAGCAGAGGCTCTGGACATGGCACAGGTGCCCCCAGCCTTCTTGCAAATGTTTCAGAGCTGGGCTTGCCTCTTGCAACTTCTTTCCTGCCTCAGCCTCTTCTTCCAGCCTGGCATCCCAATGTTGGACTCCTGCTGGAAGCAGAAATAAATCCACATATATGCCTGCTCAGTGGTGCCTGACTCTTTGCAACCCCATGGACTGTAGCCCACCAGGCTCCTGTGTCCATGGGATTCTCCAGGCAAGAATATTAGAGTGGGTTGCCATGCCCTCCTGCAGGGGATCTTCCAGACTCAGGGATTAAACCCTAGTCTGCATCTCCTCACTGGCAGGCACATTCTTTACCACTGGGCCACCTCAGTTCAGTTCAGTTCAGTTGCTCATTTGTGTCCAACTCTTTTGGACCATGTGGACTGTAGCATGCCAGGCTTCTCTGTCCATCACCAACTGCTAGTCGTGGTGGTGGTGGTTTAGTTGCTAAGTCATGTCCGACTCTTATGATCCCATGGACTTTAGTCCTGTCAGGCTCCTCTGTCTGTTGGATTCTCCAGGCAAGAATACTGGAGTGGGTTGCCATTTCCTTCTCCAGGGGATCTTCCTGACCCAGGGATCAAACCAGGGTCTCCTGCATTACAGGCAGATGATTTACCAACTGAGCTATGAAGGAAGCTGAGCAACTCCTGGAGTTTGCTCAAATTCATGTCCATCGAGTCAGTAATGCCATCCAACCATCTCATCTTCAGTCATCCTCTTCTCTGCCTGCCTTCAATCTTTCCCAGCATCAGGGTCTTTTCCAGTGAGTCAGTTCTTCACATCAGGTGGCCAAAGTATTGGAGTTTCAGCTTCAGCATTAGTCCTTCCAATGAATATTCAGGACTGATCTCCTTTAGGATGGACTGGTTGGATCTCCTTGCAGTCCAAGGGACTCTCAAGAGTCTTCTCCAACACCACAGTTCAAAAGCATAAATTCTTCAGCACTCAACTTTCTTTAAAGAAAGCTTTCTAAAGAAAGCTGTGCCACCTAGGAAGCCCAAAATAACTTCATGGATAACACTAAACAGAATAACATCTTCAGAATTCCGAGATGGAGCTCAGTATCCATGTGGTGATTGCCTTTAATGGTGTATCGTGCACAGAGTATGAGTCAGTATGCACAGATCTGCCTTGTTTTGTTCAGTGGATGTAACTGGTTCATGGTATGGGCATATACAACTAATTCAGCCATTTTGTTGTTGTTGTTGATGGACTCCTGGGTTATTTCCAGGCTAGTTCTGGGCAAGAACTGAATATTTCACACTAAGGTAGATGAGATCTGTGTTCTTGTAATTGTAAATCAAATTTACAATTTTAATAATGAAAATTATTGCAGCTGAGGGCTTCCCCAGTGACTCAGAGAGTAAAGAATCTGCCTGCAATGCAGGATCGACACTGAAAATGAAAGTGCAGTCACTCAGTCGTATCCGACTCTCTGCAACCCAATGCACTGTAGCCCACCAGGCTTCTATGTCCATGGGATTTTCCAGGCAAGAATACTGGACTGGGTTGCCATTTCCTTCTTCAGGGGGTCTTCCCAACCCAGGAATCCAAGTTGGGTCTCCCACATTGCGGGCAGACTCTTTACTGTCCACCAGGGAATCCTGACATTATGTGCTGGGAAATATATTGGGTTGGCCAAAAAGTTTGTTCAGATTTTTTCATCACATTCTATGGAAAAATCTGAAAGAACTTTTGGACCAAATATATATATATATATATATAAAGCCCATAAATTATTTAATCTTCATAGCATATAATATATAATTCTCACAATAACCCAACAATATAGTCCTCATAACAATCCTATAAATAAGGTGCTATTTTCATTATTCTCATTCTACAGATGAGTGAAATTAGCCAGAAATACGTGAACTTAGACAGTGGTAGGGAGTTAAAGTTCTGTCTATGGCCTTCAGCCAAGACCCCCAGAAATATTTCTGTTATTGAACAAAATTGGGTCGAATGATTTGAGACAGTAAGGGAATATCACACATGATGGGGACCAAGAAGCACCATAGAAATGATGGGGTTGGAGAAGACTTTCCATAGGACGTTGGCTTGTGTGAGGTGATTTTGGGGAAAGTAGTAACTCTCCCAGGCTTCCTTGCTGGTTCAGCACTGAAAGAATTTGCCTGCAATGCAGGAGACCCAGGTTTGATCCCTGAGTCAGGAAGATTCCCTGGAAAAGGGAATGACAACCCACTCTAGTATTCTTGTCTGGGAAATCCCATGGACGGAGGAGCCTGGTGGGCTACAGTCCATGGGGTTGTGCAGAATCGGACATGACTGAAGTGACTTAGCAGCAGCAGCTAAAAATACGGGGCATTTCCATCACCTTAGGAGTTCTTACTCTCCCTTCTTGAAAGGAGCCTCTCTCTAGACTTCCATTGATATGAGTTAATTTTGTGTGTTCTTGAACTTCAGATAATGACATTACATAGCATGTGGCTTTGTGTTTGGCTTTCTTCACTTAGCGTGTTTTGGAGACCCATCTAGGCTGCATATCAGTCCATCACTTTTTGTTAAATTCCCGAGTTGTGTTCTATTTTATGAATATACCACTAAGATGCATTTTAAACTCACTCTTCATGGTTCTGCCTTAGGCCATGAACTTCATGCCCCAGTACTTAACTTTGGTAGCAAAATAAGAGGAATTCCAAGGCTCAAGACCAGTTAAGGCCACGTTTAACGTTTTCACGTTCCTGAGAAATCTCAAGCCCTTTACACCTCTCTTAAGTTGGTCATGGCCCTTTTCATGGCTTTCACTGACGGGTAGCTTCTGGCTGGGACTAGAGGTCTCCTGGTTCAGAGCATCATGGCCGTTCTCTACAAAAACTGGCAACAAGAGATTTTCGAAAACGCAAAAGAGGTTTATGAGCTATCCTAAAAGCTGTCCACATCTCTGTATTCTACTGTGAGAATCGACTCTGAATCTGTCCTTTTGTCCCAGGGTCAGGGGAGCAGCATCAGCAGACGACAGGATGGGAACCGAGCCCCAGGCCACCAGCCCTGAAGGTCCTGCTGGTGGGGAAGCGTGGTGTGGGGAAAAGTGCAGTTGGAAACAGCCTTCTGGGGAAGCGGGTCTTTGAGACTCGATACAGTGAAGAGCCAGTAACCCAGAGGTGCATGTCTGAGAGCAGAATCTGGAGAGAGAGGCAAGTTTTGATCATTGATACTCCAGACTTCTTATCTTCAAAGGACATTGAACAAGACCTTGAGAACAACACCTACCCAGGTCCTCATGCTTTCCTGCTGGTGACCCCCCTGGGCTCCTTCAATGAGAAAGATGACATGGTGCTGAGCACCATCCAACGCATTTTTGGGGACAAATTCATCGAGTACATGATCGTTCTCCTCACCAGGGAAGAAGATCTAGAGAATCCAGACCTAGAAAAGTTCTTAGCCAGAAGTAAAAGGCTCAAGGAGCTCATCAACAAATGCAAAAACCAATACAGTGTCTTCAACTACAGAGCTACGGAGGAAGAGAAGCGATGCCAGGTGGATAAACTCCTGCAGGAAATTGTGAGCATGGTGCAGCAGAATGGGGACAAGCCTTGTACTTTCAGAGAGAAAGGTAAGTGAGGTCTAGAAAACCTTTTATGCATACTTAAAAAGTAGACCTAAATGTCCAAGAACTGTATTTTCTGAAGGGCAGAGAGGACATCAAAATGACAGGTATCATCTATTGACCAACTCTTCTCTCTTTCTCCTTTATTTCTCAAATATTTTTTTAAATTTTATTTTATTTTTAAACTTTACAAAATTGTATTAGTTTTGCCAAATATCAAAATGAATCCGCCACAGGTATACATGTGTTCCCCATCCTGAACTCTCCTCCCTCCTCCCTCACCATACCATCCCTCTGGGTCGTCCCAGTGCACTAGCCCCAAGCATCCAGTATCGTGCATCGAACCTGGACTGGCAACTCGTTTCATACATGATATTATACATGTTTAAATGCCATTCTCCCAAATCTTTCCACCCTCTCCCTCTCCCACAGAGTCCATAAGACTGTTCTATACATCAGTGTCTCTTTTGCTGTCTCGTACACAGGGTTATTGTTACCATCTTTCTAAATTCCATATATATGCATTAGTATCCTGTATTGGTGTTTTTCTTTCTGGCTTACTTCACTGTGTATAATAGGCTCCAGTTTCATCCACCTCATTAGAACTGATTCAAATGTATTCTTTTTAATGGCTGAGTAATACTCCATTGTGTATATGTACCACTGCTTTCTTATCCATTCATCTCCTGATGGACATCTAGGTTGCTTCCACGTCCTGGCTATTATAAATAGTGCTGTGATGAACATTGGGGTACACGTGTCCCTTTCCCTTCTGGTTTCCTCAGTGTGTTTGCCCAGCAGTGGGATTGCTGGGTCATAAGGCAGTTCTATTTCCAGTTTTTTAAGAATCTCCACACTGTTCTCCATAGTGGCTGTACTAGTTTGCATTCCCACCAACAGTGTAAGAGGGTTCCCTTTTCTCCACACCCTCTCCAGCATTTATTGCTTGTAGACTTTTGGATTGCAGCCATTCTGACTGGCATGAAATGGTACCTCATAGTGGTTTTAATTTGCATTTCTCTGATAATGAGTGATGTTGAGCATCTTTTCATTTGTTTGTTAGCCATCTGTAAGTCTTCTTTGGAGAAATGTCTATTTAGTTCTTTGGCCCATTTTTTGATTGGGTCATTTATTTTTCTGGAGTTGAGCTGTAGGAGTTGCTTGTATATTTTTGAGATTAGTTGTTTGTCAGTTGCTACATTTGCTATTATTTTCTCCCATTCTGAAGGCTGTCTTTTCACCTTGCTTATAGTTTCCTTTGTTGTGCAGAAGCTTTTAAGTTTAATTAAGTCCCATTTGTTTATTTTTGCTTTTATTTCCAATATTCTGGGAGGTGGGTCATAGAGAGGATCCTGCTGTGATGTATGTCGGAGACAGTTTTGCCTATGTTCTCCTCTAGGAGTTTTATAGTTTCTGGTCTTGCATTTAGATCTTTAATCCATTTTGAGTTTATTTTTGTGTATGATGTTAGAAAGTGTTCTAGCTTCATTCTTTTACAAGTGGTTGACCAGATTTCCCAGCACCACTTGTTAAAGAGATTGTCTTTAATCCATTGTATATTCTTGCCTCCTTTGTCAAAGATAAGGTGTCCATAGGTGCGTGGATTTATCTCTGGGCTTTCTATTTTGTTCCATTGATCTATATTTCTGTCTTTGTGCCGGTACCATACTGTCTTGATAACTGTGGCTTTGTAGTAGAGCCTGAAGTCAGTAGGTTGATTCCTCCAGTTCCATTCTTCTTTCTCAAGATTGCTTTGGCTATTCAAGGTTTTTTGTATTTCCATACAAATTGTGAAATTATTTGTTCTAGCTCTGTGAAGAATACCCTTGGTAGCTTGATAGGGATTGCATTGAATCTATAAATTGCTTTGGGTAGTATACTCATTTTCACTATATTGATTCTTCCAATCCATGGACATGGTATATTTCTCCATCTATTAATGTCCTCTTTGATTTCTTTCACCAGTGTTTTATAGTTTTCTATATATAGGTCTTTAGTTTCTTTAGGTAGATATATTCCTAAGTATTTTATTCTTTCCGTTTCAATGGTGAATGGAATTGTTTCCTTAATTTCTCTTTCTGTTTTCTCATTATTAGTGTATAGGAATGCAAGGGATTTCTGTGTGTTGATTTTATATCCTGCAACTTTACTATAATCATTGATTAGTTCTAGTAATTTTCTGGTGGAGTCTTTAGGGTTTTCTATGTAAAGGATCATGTCATCTGCAAATAGTGAGAGTTTTACTTCTTCTTTTCCAATTTGGATTCCTTTTATTTCTTCTTCTGCTCTGTTTACTGTGGCCAAAACTTCCAAAACTATGTTGAATAGTAATGGTGAAAGTGGGCACCCTTGTCTTCTTCCTGACTTTAGAGGGAACGCTTTCAATTTTTCACCATTTAGGATAATGATTGCTGTGGGTTTGTCATATATAGCTTTTATTATGTTGAGGTATGTTCCTTCTATTCCTGCTTTCTGGAGAGTTTTTATCATAAATGGATGTTGAATTTTGTCAAAGGCTTTCTCTGCATCTATTGAGATAATCATATGGTTTTTATTTTTCAATTTGTTAATGTGGTGTATTACATTGATTGATTTGTGGATATTGAAGAATCCTTGCATCCCTAGGATAAAGCCCACTTGGTCATGGTGTATGATATTTTTAATGTGTTGTTGGATTCTGAGTGCTAGAATTTTGTTAAGGATTTTTGCATCTATGTTCATCAGTGATATTGGCCTGTAGTTTTCCTTTTTCGTGGCATCTTTGTCAGGTTTTGGTATTAGGGTGATGGTGGCCTCGTAGAGTGAGTTTGGAAGTTTACCGTCCTCTGCAATTTTCTGGAAGAGTTTGAGTAGGATAGGTGTTAGCTCTTCTCTAAATTTTTGGTAGAATTCAGCTGTGAAGCCATCTGGACCTGGGCTTTTGTTTGCTGGAAGATTTTTGATTACAGTTTCAATTTCTGTGCTTGTGATGGGTCTGTTAAGATTTTCTATTTCTTCCTGGTCGAGTTTTGGAAAGTTGTACTTTTCTAAGAATTTGTCCATTTCTTCCAAGTTGTCCATTTTATTGGCATATAATTGCTGATAGTAGTCTCTTATGATCCTTTGTATTTCTGTGTTGTCTGTTGTGATCTCTCCATTTTCATTTCTAATTTTATTGATTTGATTTTTCTCCCTTTGTTTCTTGATGAGTCTGGCTAATGGTTTGTCAATTTTATTTATCCTTTCAAAGAACCAGCTTTTGGCTTTGTTGATTTTTGCTATGGTCTCTTTTGTTTCTTTTGCATTTATTTCTGCCCTAATTTTTAAGATTTCTTACCTTCTACTAACCCTGGGGTTCTTCATTTCTTCCTTTTCTAGTTGCTTTAGGTGTAGAGTTAGGTTACTTATTTGACTTTTTTCTTGTTTCTTGAGGTATGCCTGTATTGCTATGAACTTTCCCCTTAGGACTGCTTTTACCGTGTCCCACAGGTTTTGGGTTGTTGTGTTTTCATTTTCATTCCTTTCTATGCAAATTTTGATTTCTTTTTTGATTTCTTCTGTGATTTGTTGGTTATTCAGCAGCGTGTTGTTCAGCCTCCATATGTTGGAATTTTTAATAGTTTTTCTCCTGTAATTGAGATCTAATCTTACTGCATTGTGGTCAGAGAAGATGCTTGGAATGATTTCTATTTTTTTGAATTTACCAAGGCTAGATTTATGGCCCAGGATGTGATCTATCCTGGAGAAGGTTCCATGTGCGCTTGAGAAAAAGGTGAAATTCATTGTTTTGGGATGAAATGTCCTATAGATATCAATTAGGTCTAGCTGGTCTATTGTATCATTTAAAGTTTGTGTTTCCTTGTTAATTTTCTGTTTAGTTGATCTATCCATAGGTGTGAGTGGAGTATTAAAGTCTCCCACTATTATTGTGTTATTGTTAATTTCTCCTTCCATACTTGTTAGCATTTGTCTTACATATTGCAGTGCTCCCGTGTTGGGTGCATATATATTTATAATTGTTATATCTTCTTCTTGGATTGATCCTTTGATCATTATGTAGTGTCCTTCTTTGTCTCTTTTCGCAGCCTTTGTTTTAAAGTCTATTTTATCTGATATGAGTATTGCTACTCCTGCTTTCTTTTGGTCCCTATTTGCATGGAAAATCTTTTTCCAGCCTTTCACTTTCAGTCTGTATGTGTCCCCTGTTTTGAGGTGGGTCTCTTGTAGACAACATATGTAGGGGTCTTGTTTTTGTGTCCATTCAGCCAGTCTTTGTCTTTTGGTTGGGGCATTCAACCCATTTACGCTTAAGGTAATTACTGATAAGTATGATCCTGTTGCCATTTACTTTATTGTTTTGGGTTCGAATTTATACACCGTTTTTGTATTTCCTGTCTAGAGACTATCCTTTAGTATTTGTTGGAGAGCTGGTTTGGTGGTGCTGAATTCTCTCAGCTTTTGCTTGTCTGTAAAGCTTTTGGTTTCTCCTTCATATTTGAATGAGATCCTTGCTGGGTACAATAATCTGGGCTGTAGGTTATTTTCTTTCATCACTTTAAGTATGTCTTGCCATTCCCTCCTGGCTTGAAGAGTTTCTATTGAAAGATCAGCGGTTATCCTTATGGGAATTCCCTTGTGTGTTATTTGTTGTTTTTCCCTTGCTGCTTTTAATATTTGTTCTTTGTGTTTGATCTTTGTTAATTTGATTAATATGTGTCTTGGGGTGTTTCGCCTTGGGTTTTTCCTGTTTGGGACTCTCTGGGTTTCTTGGACTTGGGTGAATATTTTCTTCCCCATTTTAGGGAAGTTTTCAACTATTATCTCCTCAAGTATTTTCTCATGGTCTTTCTTTTTGTCTTCTTCTTCTGGGACTCCTATGATTCGAGTGTTGCAGCATTTAATATTGTCCTGGAGGTCTCTGAGATTGTCCTCATTTCTTTTAATTCGTTTTTCTTTTTTCCTCTCTGATTCATTTATTTCTACCATTCTATCTTCTAATTCACTAATCCTATCTTCTGCCTCTGTTATTCTATTTGTTGCCTCCAGAGTGTTTTTAATTTAATTTATTGCATTCTTCATTATATATTGACTCTTTTTTATTTCTTCTAGGTCCCTGTTAAACCTTTCTTGCATCTTCTCAATCCTTGTCTCCAGGCTATTTATCTGTGATTCCATTTTGATTTCAAAATTTTGGATCATTTTCACTATTATTATTTGGAATTCTTTATCAGGTAGATTCCCTATCTCTTCCTCTTTTGTTTGGTTTGGTGGGCATTTATCCTGTTCCTTTACCTACTGGGTATTCCTCTGTCTCTTCATCTTGTTTAAATTGCTGAGTTTGGGGTGTCCTTTCTGTATTCTGCCAGTTTGTGGAGTTCTCTTTATTGTGGTGTTTCCTCACTGTGTGTGGGTTTGTACAGGTGGTTTGTCAAGGTTTCTTGGTTAGGTTAGCTTGTGTCGGTTTTCTGGTGGGTGGAGCTGGATTTCTTCTCTCTGGAGTGCAATGAAGTGTCCAGTAATGAGTTATGAGATGTCTATGGTTTTGGGGTGACTTTGGGCAGCCTGTATCTTGGATCTCAGGGCTGTGTTCCTTTGTTGCTGGAGAATTTGCTTGGTATGTCTTGCCCTGGGACTTGTTGGCCCTTGTGTGGTGCTTGGTTTCAGTGTCGGTATGGAGGCATTTGATGAGCTCCTGTCAATTAACATTCCCTGGAGTCAGGAGTTCCTTGGAGTCAGGGTTTGGACTTAAGCCTCCTGATTCCAGTTATCGGTCCAATTTTTACAGTCATTTCAAAACTTCTCTTTCTATACAGCACCACTGATAAAACATCTACGTTAAAGATGAAGAGTTTCTCTACCATGAGGGTCACTCAGAGAGGTTCACAGCATTACATGGAGAAGAGAAGAGGGAGGAGGGAGTTAGAGGTGACCCGAATGAGATGAGGTGGAATCAGTAGAGCAGAGAGTGGGCTAGCCAGTAATCACTTCCTTATGTGCACTCCACAACTGGACCACTCAGAGATGTTCACAGAGTTATACAGAGAAGAGAAGAAGGAGGAAGGAGACAGAGGTGGCCAGGAGGATAAAAGCGGGGAATGAAAAGGAGGGAGACAGATCCAGCCAGTAATTAGTTCCCTAAGTGTTCTCCACCGTCTGGAACACACAGAAATTCACAGAGTTGGGTAGAGTAGAGAGGGGTTAGGGAGGAGACACAGGCGACCTGGTGGAGAAAAAGGAGAGTCCAAAGGGAGAGAGAGCAGTCAAGCCAGTAAGCTCGCCCCCTAGTGAAAAATGGGTACTGAAGATTGGGTTCTTAAAGGTACAAAATTGGTAACAAATACATAAAAGCAAAAATTAAAAATCTAGAGTAGAGTTTGGAATTTCAAAAATACGATGTTAAAGAAAAGAAGAAGGAAAAGAAAGAGAGAAAAAACAAACAAACAAAGTCACGAAAATTATAAAGAAAATATAGGTACAAAATTGATAACAAATACCAAAAAGCAAAAGTTAAAAGTCTAGAGTAGAGTTTGGAATTTCAAAAATACAATGTTAAAAAAAGAAGAAGAAGAAGAAAGAGAGAAAACAAACAAACAAACAAAAACAAACAAAGTCACAAAAATTATAAAGAAAATATAGGTACAAAATTGATAACAAATACCAAAAACCATAAATTAAAAATCTAGAGTAGAGTTTGGAATTTCAGATATACAATGTTATATAAAAGAAGAGAAAGAAAGAGAGGGAAAAAAAGTCACAAAAATTATATATATAAAAAATATATATATATATAGGTACAAAATTGATAACAAATACCAAAAAGCTAAAATTAAAAATCTAGAGTAGCATTTGGAATTTCAAAAATACAGTGTTAAAGAAAAGAAGAAGAAAAAAAAAGTCAAAAAAATTATAAAAAATATATATATGAAGTTTGCTTTTAAAAAAAAAGGGGGTCTTTTTTTTTGCTAAGTAATAGTAGGTTATAAAAGTAAAAATTAAAGGAATAATAGAGGACTTAAAATTCTTTAAAAATTTAAAAAAAAGGAAAGAAAGAATGATCGTAAGAATAGTAAAAATATATCTAGGACTTTCTCTAGTTTTGTTGTGGGTATTGTGGGTTCAGTTCATTTTTGGCTAATTCCTTGGTCTGACTTACATTTCTCAAGATCTATAGGCCCCTTCCTATGAAGTCGGTACGAACCACAGGGTTTTAATCTATTGCCTGTAGCTTCCAAGGCGGTTCCCTCTGTTATAGCTTCTTCTGTTTGCTGGTCTCTTTGGTGTCTGCTTTCCTCTCTGACACAAAGGTGATGGTAGAGGACACTTTTTTTTTTTTAGGCTCACTTGTTCAGTCGTGCTGTGGGGAGGGAGGGGCGCTGCAAACAAATAACACTGGCGTGTGCTCGCAGTGCCTCAGCCACACTGGGCCTGCCCCCACTCATGGCTCGTGTAGCCTCCCTGCCCACACTGCTCAGGCTCTAGGTTGCTCCGCTGGGAACCATCCATGTCCGGCCGTGGGCTACTTGCACCTCCCAGATCCAAGCCGCTCAGGTTCAGGCACTTGGGCAGTCCTCAGAGGGGCAGACTCGGTTGGGCCTGCGTTTTGTGCCCTTACCAGGAACGAGCAGCTCAGGTGATGAGGTGTTTGGCAAGCGCGATTGCTGCGACTTATCGCCTCCCCGCTGCTCAGTTATCTAGGTGTACAACCAGCACACCTTCTCAGGTGGATGTTGACCGTCCAGACCCCCGAGAAGTTTTAGTTAGCAAAACTTGGCTGCTTACAGTTTTATAGATAATGTCTCACTGGGGCTGCGAATGCCCCCTTCCGGCTCTGACTGTCTGTCACCAGAGGGGGATGGTCTGCAGCCGGCTATCTCTGTTCAGTCCTTTGTTCCGTGCACGGGCCTGGCGGTGTCTTAGGTTAGGGCTGGCTTTTTGCGTGGTAGATATCCCACAGTATGGTTTGCTAGCCCAAATTATTTCGCTCAGATAGTGCTCGGGTTATTCAGGCCAGATCCTTACTCTAAGCGATGCAGCCTGCGCAGTGCCGCGCCTCCCTGCCCAGCCCCCGCTTGCTAGTGGAGTGTGCAGGCATCTGCGCTGCTTCTCCGCTGGGGGAGTTACCATAGGGCTCCTAATCTGCAGGTTTTAATTGTTTATTTATTTTTCCTCCCTGTTATGTTGCCGTCTGTGCTTCCAAGGCTCGGCACAGATTCGGCAGTGAGAAGGTTTCCTGGTGTTTGGAAACGTCTCTCTTTTTAAGACTCCCTTCCAGGGATGGAGCTCCACCCCTCCCTCTTTTGTCTCTTTTTTTGGCTTTTATATTTTTTCCTACCTCCTTTCGAAGACTTAGGTTGCTTTTCTGGGTGCCTGATGTCCTCTGCCGGCATTCAGAAGTTGTTTTGTGGAATTTACTCGGCGTTTAAATGTTCTTTTGATGAATTTGTGAGGGAGAAAGTGTTCTCCCCGTCCTACTCCTCCGCCATCTTAGCTCCTCCCCTTCTCAAATTTTACTAAATTATTTTCTAAACTATTTATTTATGGCTGTGCTGGGTCTTTGTTGCTGCCAGGGCTTTTCTCTAGTTGCAGGAAGTAGCCCCAACGAGATCAGGGGCTACTCTCTCGTTGTGGTGGGCTCAGTAGTTTCGGCTCCTGGGCTCTAGAGCACAAGCTCAATAATCGTGGCATGTGGAATCATCCCAGATCAGGGATCGAACCCATGTCTCCTGCATCGGCAGGCAGATTCTTTACCACTGAGCCTCTAGGGAAGCCCACATTTTACTAAATTTATGTTCCTTTCCATGCAGTGTCCTGTAAGTAAGTTAGCAAGTGTTAGTCACTCAGTCGTGTCTAACTCTGTGACCCCATGGACTGTAGCCCACAGGCTGCTCTGTCCATGGGATTCTCCAGGCAAGAATACTGGAGAGGGTTACCAATCCCTTCTCCAGAGGATCTTCCCTACCCAGGGATCAAACCTGGGTTTCCTGTATTGCAGGCAGATTTTTTACCATCTGAGCCACCTGGAAGTCCTGACTTGGTCTCTAATTCTCTCCTGACTCTTCTCCTGTCTTCAACTGGATGGTGAGCATCTTGAGGGGAAAAGTTGACCTTTTCCAGTCTCTTGTCTTCCCTGTAGTGTATCTGTTGCCCAGGGCTTAGCACTTAGTGCTGGTGATGAGACAGTAAAGAACCAAGAGAGTGGATAAAGAGGTCAAGGCGGGGGAAAGGTAGAGGCAGAGGGAGGGAAGGAGAGGAGAGGGGAGGAAGAAGAGAAGTGTAGAACCAATGATCCAGGACTGCCTCCTAGCTCTTTACTCTTCCCTCTGTTGGAGAAGGGGGGCCATTTTACTGGACAAGCACAGGGAGCCTGGGTGCTCCTGAGGGTCATGCCCCACATGGCCCTACGTGGGTTTGATTGATCCAGCCACACTACCCTACCCACAGCTTAAGCAGAAGTCCCCATCTACTCAGTGCTACAAGTCCTATTGACCTGAGCTCAGATTCTTCCAGCCTAGTTCTACTCATCCTGTCCTCTTCTGCTTCAAAGATCCTCACTTGTAAAGAACATCAGACCAAAAGGAGCATGTCTGTTCAATGTGCCTTTTCACATTCTTAATGGAGATCCTAAAAGCACAGGCATGTGGGAAAGTCAGAGGGGCTGCGTGGAGGAAGCCTGACTTGAAACAGGCTTTGGAAAGTGGATAGAGTTTAGAGGACTGAGCAGAATGTTCCAGAGGGTACACTAGCAACTTGAAGGCAGGGTGTAGAACTGAGCATCTACTTGTGAGGGGACCAAGGGGCGTGGTCTTGATGGAGATGAAGGGCTCACACCTCTAGAGGTGGAATGGGGACGTGAGACAAGATTGTAGAGGTAGGTGGTAACCACTTTCTCTCAGGGTATGAGAGAGGGACTTAAGATATATACATATATTTTTATCCTATAAGTATAACCATGAGATTGTGGGTTCAGGATAAATAATTCAATAATTTCTCTTGGAGAGAAGAGCATGAGATAGGCTTCTTTCTCTCTTTGTTTTGAGGTGGATATTAGTAACTTGGTAAAAATTCACAATTGAGAACTATGAGGCCTGAACAGAAGAGTGAGATCGCAGTACAAGTGCAAAGTCATAAGGAAAACCCCAATAAAATGTATTGTAAGAGCTCTGTGCATCTCTGATCTCATTTATAGGGTAATGTCTCCTGCTTTCCTTTCAACAGAGCCCCTGCGCATTATCCTCGTGGGGAAGAGTGGGACTGGGAAGAGTGCCAGTGGGAACACCATCCTTGGGAGCCCGGAGTTCCACTCTCAGCTGAAAGCACAGCCGGTTACCACGAGCTGCCAAGTTGGCAGGAGAACATGGAATGGGCAGGATGTTGTGGTTATGGACACTCCAGCACTCTGTCAGGAGTCCAGAGCTGAAGGGGACCTATCCCAGCTGGAGAAGGCAGTCAAGGACTGTAGGCCCTACTATAAAGAAGGGAGTACAGTTCTGGTTTTGGTGTTACAGCTGGGACGGATCACTACAGAGGACAAAAAGGCAGTGGTGGACCTAGAGCGCATCTTTGGAGCAGAAGTTATGAAATACATGATCGTGCTGTTCACCAGGAAGGAAGACCTAGAGACTGGGAAACTTGATGATTATGTCAATAACACAAATAACAAGTATCTTAAGAACATAATTGAAAAATGTAAGGGGAGATATTGTGCTTTTAATAACAAAGAAACTGACCAAGCCAGGGAAGACCAGGCAAAAGAGCTTTTGACAATGGCTAGTGAAGTGATAAAGGGCGGTGGACAGCATAAACATCCCCGTACATGGAATGTAGGCAAAATAATGAAAAAATATTCAGGAAAAGCCCTCAAAATTACTAACTAATTTAAAGGAAAGGTTCTAGGAAAATGAAATGCCTGGGGTCTCCTTAAGTTGAAGATACCCTCAGGCTACAATCATGGGGGAGGAATGGCAGGGGGATGGGAAGAGGGACCATGACTTTGAGAGCTTGAGATATGAATGCATCTCAGCTTGTGATGCTTCAGCTCTTTGTAGGTAAATATACAGGGCATGTAGTAGGGGATAATAAAGGAGAAGGAAGAAATAAGGTAGGGAAATCTTGGAAAGGGCTTCAGATATTAGGCTGATATTAAGGATCAGAGTCAAGTCACAAGAATCACTTCACTTATGTAGGTAGACTGGAGTCAGGACAGACACTGGAACTAAGGCCACAGCGAGCCTGGGGTCAGAATACAGATAGTCACATGAGAACCAGGGGATTCAGCTACATGAGAGTAAGACAATGTCCTGCCAACTCCTGGGCATGGCAGAACGGAGAAGTTGGACTCTTGTGAGCCTCTGTTGCTGGGCACTGCTTGCCAGGTTCTCCTAGCTCCCCAGCTCTCAGGACCTTCTTTTCCTTATGTGGTTACTCCTTACTCCTTTGTTCCAAGCTGGAGTGGAAAGTGGGACCCAGTCTACCCTTCTTTTCTCTCCCTGAGGAAATGGACATGAATCTGTGAAGTATCAAAAGATTTTATTGCTAATCATTCATGGTGGCACAGACTAGAACAAAAATTAGAAGCATGGTAAAATTGCTAATTAGATAATCTTGCAAAATTTAAAATTCTAAGTAAAATTCTAGATTTCCTGTAGAATTTTCAGAAAAAGTTACTGAAAACTCCTTTGCATTTATTTCTCTCTTCGTCTCCCTTTCTCTTTCTCTCCACCCCCATCCCATTCCCTGAGGCTTATGCATCCATGCTCAGTCATGTCCAACTCTTTATGACCCCACGGACTGTAGCCCACTGTGGACAGGCTCCTCTGTCCATGGGATTTTTCCAGGCAAGAATACCGGAGTGGGTTGCCATTTCTTCCTGCAAGGGATCTTCCCAACCCAGAGAATGAAACCAAGTCTCCTGTGTCTCCTGCATTGGCAGATGGATTCTTTACCACTGAGCCAACTGGGAGTCTCCTCCCCAAGGCTTAGGAACTCAAATAATAATGGCTTAAACACATTAAGGGTTTATTGTGTGTCTTATGTCAGGAAATCCAGGAGTAAGCAGTTTGGGGCCAGTGTAGCACTGACATTCCAGTGTCTTTCTGCCTTTCTGCCCCTAGTCATTGGCATGGGTGTCTCCATACTTAAGGTTGCTTCTTGGTTCCTACTCACAGCTAGGCAGATTATGTTGAGAGCTATCTAGTGTGGGTGATAAATGAGAACTATGAAATCTCCCAGTTAGGTGTAAGGTCAGATGTTTTCAATACTAACCATGTTTTGAGGACATGATCTATATCATCTGCTTTTTTAAAATTTCAAAATATTAGGTTATCTCAAGATTAACCCATTTATAAGAGCATGGATTGTCATCATTAATACTTTTGTACTCTGTATAACTCTTAATAAATTCTGGAAGGTGTGTGTAAATATATTCAGTTGAGTGAAATAATAAAGAAGAAATTTATTATGAATTCATGTCCTCCTCATGATCCCTATTTTTCTGACTTGGGGGAAGATCATGCTTCCATATAGAGGAAATGAAGATGTTTAGATTACTTGACTCTGATGAAGTTTTTGTATCTTTGATGCATGAAGACCTTTAAACTGGGTGACAGTCACTTTACTAGCCTCTGCCAACTCAAGAATCTTCTACTCTGAGCATTTCACAACAGCGAGGACAAACAAAAGTAACTGGTATTAGAGGCAGGTATATAGAAGCCATTCTGTGCCTCTTGCCACAGCTTCCCTTTGGCTTAAATGTGGGAACAAATCCCAAGGTGCTACCCGTGATTGAGCAGGTGACATCAGGGACCTGCATGAGGTGAGTATTGTGTGGGCTGAGCAACATGATGTACATTGCCAGAGGAGAAGAAAAAGAGGCAGGAAGAATATTTGAAGACTTAATGGCTGCAAGCTTCCAAAATTTGATGAAAAACATTAATCTACACTTTTAAGAAACTCAATGAACTTCATGTAGGATAAATTCAAAGAGACTCATATCCACTATAAATTACAAAAGACAAAGAAAGAATCTTGAAGGCAGAAAGAAAGAAGTGACATTGAATTCAAGGAATCCTCAACAAGATTAACAGCTAATTTCTCATCAGAAACCATAGAAGCCAGTGGTCCTTAGGATGGCACATTCAAAGTACTGAAAGAAAAGTCTGTAAACCCCACAGGATTTATCCAGCAAAACTGTTCTTCAAAAATTAATATTTAAAATATCCTCAGATAGAAGTGGAAAGAATTTATTGACTTCAGAACTACCCTACAAGATAAGATCCTGAGGAAAAAGAACAAAGCTGGAAGTATCATGTTCCCTGACTTCAGATTATACTACAAAGCTTTAGTAACCAAAACAGTATGGTACTGGCACGAAAAAAGATACACGAAAATGAACTCAAAATGGATTAAGTCTCTAAATGTAGGACTGGAAACCATAAAAATTCTAGAAGAAAACATAGTTGTTATAACACTCTTTGACATGTCTTGAAGTGAAGTGAAGTGAGTGAAGTGTTAGCTGTTTAGTCATGTCTGACTCTTTGTGACCCCATGGACTGTAGCCCACCAGGCTCCTCTGTACATGGAATTCTCCAGGCAAGAATACTGGAGTGGGTAGCCATTCCTTCTCCAGGGGTTCTTCCTCACCTGAACCTGGGTCTCTTGCATTGCAGGCAGATTCTTTACCATCTAAGCCACCATTTACCATCTAAGCCACCAGAGAAGCCCAGCCCTAAATGTAGGGCTGGAAACCATAAAAATTCTAGAAGAAAACATAGTTAGAACACTCTGACATGTCTTAGTAATATCGTTTTGGATCTGTCTCCTCAGACAAGGGTAACAGATGCAAAAATAAACAAATAGGACCTAATTAAGTTTAAAAGCTTTTGCACAGCTAAGAAACAATCATCAAAACAAAAAGGCCACTTACTAAATGGGAAAAGATATTTGTAAATGATGTGCTTGATAAGGGGTTATTACCCAAAAAATATAAAGAACTCATACAACTTAATATGAAAAAAACACAACCAAACCATCTGATTAAAAAATGGGTTGAATTCTTATTGACAGGAATATGTGGAAATTAAACAGCACATTCCTCAATAACCAATGGGCCAAAGAGGAAATCACAAGGAAATTTAGAAAATATTTTGAGATGAATGAAAATGAAGACATATCAAAACTTATGAGATGCAGTTAACACAAGGATGCTTAGAGGGAAATATAAAGCTGTAAATGCCTTTATTAAAAAATTAATAATATAATCTTCCACCTTAAGAAATCAGAGAAAGAAGAGTCACTAAACATAAAGCAAGTTGAAGAAAGAAAACAATAAAGCTCAGAGTAGAAATAAATGAAACAGGCAATAGAAAAGCAATAAACAAAATGAATGAAACTACAACTTGGTCCTTTGGAAAAAAAATCAACAAAAATTTTGTGGCTAGTCTGACTAAGAAATAGAAGGCTAAAATTACTAAAATTAGAAATGAAAGAGAATATAGTGCTATTGACCTTACAGAAATAAAAAGGATATAAGCAAAAACAAAGACAACTGTACACTGACATATTAGATACCTTGGGTGAAATGGACAAATTCCTAGAAAGACACAAGCTACTGAATGTGACTCAAATTGAAATAAAATCTGAACATATCTATAACCTGCACATAAGAGATTAAATTAGCAATTAAAATAACTACCCCCAAAGGAAAGCCAGATAGTTTCATCGATGAATTCCACTAAACATTTAAAGGGAGAATTAACACCAATACTTTTTTCCAGTAGTCATGTATGGATGTGAGAGTTGACTATAAAGAAAGCTGAGTGCCTAAGAATTGATGCTTTTGAACTGTGGTATTGGAGAAGACTCTTGAGAGTCCCTTGGACTGCAAGAAGATTCAACCAGTCAATCCAAAAGGAAATCAATTCTGAATATTCATTGGAAGGACTGATGCTGAAGCTGAAACTCCAATACTTTGGCCACCTGATGCAAAGAACTGACTCATTGGAAAAGACTCTGATGCTGGGTAAGATTGATGGTGGGAGGAGAAGGGAATGACAGAGGACGAGATGGTTGGATGGCATCACCGACTCAATGGACATGAGTTCAAGCAAGCTTTGGGAGCTGGTGATGGACAGGGAGGCCTGGAGTGCTGCAGTCCATGGGGTCGCAAAGAGTCAGACATGAGTGAGTGACTGAAATGAACTGACTGAACACTAATACTTCTCAAACAAAAAGTAAGAGAGGAGAAAGTACTTCACAACTTTTGTATGAGCTCAGTATTATCCAGACAAAGATATTACAAGAAAAGGAAACTACAGACTTATGAATATAAACATAAAACCCTCAACAAAATACTAATAGAGTACAGCAACTTATAAGAGCAAGTATATTCCTGGATTTACCCCAGGAAAGCCAGATTGATTCAATATATGAATGTCAGTCAATGTGTTCCACCATATCAGTAGAATGAAGGGCAAAAATCAAATGATCATCTCAATAGATACAGAAATAAGTTTGACAAAATCCAAGACCCATTTAATGATAAAAACACTCTATAAACTAGGAAGAAATAGAGTCATGATATCCTTTCACTTATTATCCTTGTATGCTTCTCAACTGTTTTACAAATTCTAGACTCCTTGGTATTTTAAGCAAAGCTCTTCATGATGGGGCATCCATTCAGATCTCCACTATTCTTAGTCCTGCAGTCATACCCGAGGCTCCTGCCCCTCTGCCTGCATTGCTTCCTACAACAGCTCTCACACTTCTCCCAGTTCCCCCACCTTCCCAGACATACACACACATGCTGTGGATGACTACGACCCCAGTTCATCATGGAATATTCATTTTAAATCTCACTTTTTTTTTTTTTTTTTTTTTTTTAGGTTCTTGCCATGTGTTACATGAGATCTTAGTTCCTCAGCCAGGGGTTGAACCTGTGCTCCCTGCAGTGGAAGCCTGGAGTCTTAACTCCTGGACAACCAGGGAAGTCCCTTAAATCTCATATTCTAAGGGAAAGATTTCTGACTCACCCAAGACTGACTGAAGTGCCTCTATTTGATTCTATCATGTTTATTGCACACCCAGATCAGGCTTGCTATGCATATTTCTTGTCTGTCTCCCCAAGTATATTGTAAAATCCTTGGTGACAGAAGACTCCATTTTGAATTATATCCTGATATTTAATATGTCCAAGACCCTCAATTTATGATTTGTCACTCAGATGTCACTTGAGATCCCCTACTCCTTGATGAATTGGTGAAATTTGGTCCAGGCTGAAATTACCACAAATGTAAGAGTTCAAAGTCCTTCCCACAATTTCTAAGTTCTTTTTACTTCTTCAGCTTTTTCTGTTTCCTCATTCCTATGAAATTATGCACTGTTTCTATTTCAGCCTATGACTCTAACACAGAGTTTTCACTGATTTTTTAAAAACCAGCATTCACATACATTTATTCATATTCAGCCTTTTCTTTCTTTTTTCAGTTTTAGACAATTTACCAGAGACTCTGTAGAGTACAAAACTCAGCACACAGGATTCCTCTCCCTTTTTTGTCACTCACTTTTCTTTGCTCTCCTCTCTTAAAAACAAACAAACCAACAAACAAAAAAAACAAATAAAGAGACTTCCTTGATGGTCCAGTGGTTAGGAAGCCTCCTTCCAATGCAGGGGATGCAGTTTCGATCCTTGGTCAGGGAACAAAGATCCCATGTATCGTGAGGCAATTAAGCCCATGAGCCACAGCAAAGATCCTGTGTGCCACAGCTAAGACTCGACACAGCTAAATAAGCAAATATTTACAAAATCTTTTTAAGATGTTTTAACTCATGTATGAGATCCTGTCCCTGAGTACATAGTAATATCTCTCTTTTAGTTCAACAAGCTTTGGTTGAAAAAACAACAAACTCCTCATCCTCCCCACATTGGAAACATATCAATTGAACAAACATTAGAACCTTTCCTGTGTATTCAGAATATTAAATAAATAACAGGTGACCAACAAATGTGGGCCAAAGAATATTCAGAACATTCCATCAGGTTTAACAAGAAGATATATTTGTACTGATTTCTGGTATGCAACTTGTTTTCTATGAATATGTAAAAGACTCAATTCTAAATCTTTTAGCTGCTGGAGAAGATCTGTCTCTTTTAAAATTTTCTCCTTTTTTTCCCCCTCCAGCTGTTTGCTGCCTGTTATTTCAGGCTGTTTGAGTGCTGAAAGCACTGAAAGTGTCTTCTCTAGGTTCCTGATTTCCCCCTCCGTCTCAGGGTCTCCTGATGTTGACTGAGCGAAGATACTTGATGATGCACTTCCTGTTTCACAGATTTTGGCCTCCTTTGCCCTTTATTTTGTAGGGGCTGTTTATGATAATGGCTTACTATTTCTCCCTTGTGGTTTCATATTCTGGGGTGGTTTCTCATACAGCTTGAGAACAGTACATGTTTGTTTCTTACCACTGGATTTCTTAAAGTCTTTCCAATCTTAGCTCCTCACTGGGTACCTCACTTAGAATTGCTTTGTAAATAACTGATTTCGCTGGAAATACTATGCCCCCAAATTTCTACTAATACTGTGGCCATATTTCTCTATTTGATGGCAGGTTGTGTCTGTGAAGAACAAAGCTGGTAGAATCCAATTGTGTAGTCATTGACACGTAACCTGGCAGCACACGTAGCCATTTACACTGTGCTCCTCTGCATTTGGGTACCAAGGAAAGTCTGTATAAGTAGAGGCCACTGGTTTGGAAATATCTGTTTTTAACACCGCTTGCCTCCCTTAGTCTCCTTGATTTCCAAACCCAAACAGTACTAATACGGCTGTATGAAAGTTTCAATAGACTGCATTTCAAGAACCAGGTCCAAAGTGAAATTTACAACCACATAACAAGTGGCAACAAGCAAATTTTTGCTTTGACAAGAGTTTGGCTAGAAGGCCAAGCTCATCATCAGTGGCATCTTTTTTTCTTGTTGTTGTTGTTGCAGAGTTTATTTTTTAATTTAGAGAACCTTGGGTATACTGACAAGCTCATGGAGTTTTAACAGCCAGGGCCTATTTCAAAAGTGTAATCTGACAGAAAGGAAGAAGTAAGCAGAGAGCTCTTTGCTTGCCTCTGGAGTTGATGACAAGTGGCCCCACCAGTGTTGCTCAAAATATTCTGGAACCTGTGCTTCCAGTTTGACCAAGACAGTCCATTTGCCAGGTTTGCTCATGGTTGTGTTGGCAAGTATTGGTCTGAGCAAAGAACTGATGGGAAAGTAGACACAAAGGCTGAAAAAGCAGAAAGAACAAAGGTTGGGACCTCAACAAACCCAGGCAGCCCTCACTGCACCAAGACAGTCAGACAGTAAAGCCATTGGCATTTCTTTCTTTCTTTTTTTTTAAATTTATTTTACTTTACAATATTGTATTCGTTTTGCCATACATCAACATTAATCCACCATGGGTGTACAATGTTCCCCATCCTGAACCCCCCCCCCCACCTCCCTCCCCATATCATACCTCTGGGTCATCCCAGTGCACCAGCCCCAAGCACCCTGTATCCTGCATCAAACCTGGACTGGCGATTCGTTTCATATATGATATTATACGTGTTTCAAGGCCATTCTCCCAAATCATCCCACCCTTTTCCTCTTCCACAGTCCAAAAGACTGTCCTATACATCTGTGTCTCTTTTGCTGTCTCACATACAGGGTTATCATTACCATCTTTCTAAATTCCATATATATGCGTTAGTATACTGTATTGATGTTTTTCTTTCTGGCTTACTTCACTCTGTATAATAGGCTGCAGTTTCATCCACCTCATTAGAACTGATTCAAATATATTCTTTTTAATGGCTGAGTAATACTCCATTGTGTATATGTACCACTGCTTTCTTATCCATTCATCTGCTGATGGACATCTAGGTTGCTTCCATGTCCTGGCTATTATAAACAGTGCTTCAGTGAACATTGTGGTACACGTGTCTCTTTCAATTCTGGTTTCCTCGGTGTGTATGCCCAGCAGTGGGATTGCTGGGTCATAAGGCAGTTCTATTTCCAGTTTTTTAAGGAATCTCCATACTCTTCTCCGTAGTGGCTATACTAGTTTGCATTCCCACAACCAGTGTAAGAGGGTTCCCTTTTCTCCACACCCTCTCCAGCATTTATTGATTATAGACATTTGGATCGCAGCCATTCTGACTGGCATGAAATGGTACCTCATTGGTTTTGATTTTCATTTCTCTGATAATGAGTGATGTTGAGCTTCTTTTCATGTGTTTGTTAGCCATCTGTACGTCTTCTTTGGACAAATGTCTGTTTAGTTCTTTGGTCCAGTTTTTGATTGGGTCGTTTATTTTTCTGGAATTGAGCTGTAGGAGTTGCTTGTATATTTTTGAGATTAGTTCTTTGTCAGTTGCTTCATTTGCTATTATTTTCTCCCATTCTGAAGGCTGTCTTTTCACCTTGCATAGAGTTTCCTTTGTTGTGCAGAAGCTTTTATTTTAATTAGGTCCTATTGGTTTATTTTTGATTTTATTTCCAATATTCTGGGAGTGGGTCATAGAGGATCCTGCTGTGATTTATGTCAGAGAGTGTTTTTCCTATGTTTTCCTCTAGGAGTTTTACGGTTTCTGGTCTTACGTTTAGATCCTTAATCCATTTTGAGTTTATTTTTGTGTATGGTGTTAGAAAGTGTTCTAGTTTCATTCTTTTACAAGTGGTTGACCAGATTTCCCAGCACCACTTGTTAAAGAGATTGTCTTTAATCCATTGTATATTCTTGCCTCCTTTGTCAAAGATAAGGTGTCCATAGGTGCGTGGATTTATCTCTGGGCTTTCTATTTTGTTCCATTGATCTATATTTCTGTCTTTGTGTCAGTACCATACTGTCTTGATGACTGTGGCTTTGTAGTAAAGCCTGAAGTCAGGTAGGTTGATTCCTCCAGTTCCATTCTTCTTTCCCAAGACTGCTTTCACTATTTGAGGTTTTTTGTATTTCCATACAAATTGTGAAATTATTTGTTCTAGCTCTGTGAAAAATACCGTTGGTATTTCAATAGGGACAGGGAGGCCTGGCGTGCTGCGATTCATGGGGTGGCAAAGAGACGTACACGACTGAGCGACTGATCTGATCTGATCTGCATTGAATCTATAGATTGCTTTGGGTAGTATACTCATTTCCACTATATTGATTCTTACAATCCATGAATATGGTATATTTCTCCATCTATTAGTGTCCTCTTTGATTTCTTTCAGCAGTGTTTTATAGTTTTCTATATATAGGTCTTTAGTTTCTTTAGGTAGATATATTCCTAAGTATTTTATTCTTTTCGTTGCAATGGTGAATGGAGTTGTGTCCTTAATTTCTCTATTTTCTCATTATTAGTGTATAGGAATGCAAGGGATTTCTCTGTGTTGATTTTATATCCTGCAACTTTACTATATTCATTGATTAGCTCTAGTAGATTTCTGGTGGAATCTTTAGGGTTTTCTATGTAGAGGATCATGTCATCTGCAAACAGTGAGAGTTTTACTTCTTCTTTTCCAATTTGGATTCCTTTTATTTATTTATTTATTTATTTTCTGCTCTGACTGCTGTGGCCAAAACTTCCAAAACTATGTTGAATAGTAGTGGTGAAATTGGGCACCCTTGTCTTGTTCCTGCATTTAGGGGAAATGCTTTCAATTTTTCACCATTGAGGATAATGTTTGCTGTGGGTTTGTCATATATAGCTTTTATTATGTTGAGGTATGTTCCTTCTATTCCTGCTTTCTGGAGAGTTTTTATCATAAATGGATGTTAAATTTTGTCAAGGGCTTTCTCTGCATCTATTGAGATGATCATATGGCTTTAATTTTTCAATTTGTTAATGTGGTGTATTGCATTGATTGATTTGAATATATTGAAGAATCCTTGCATCCCTGGGATAAAGGCCACTTGGTCATGGTGTATGATATTTTTAATGTGTTTTTGGGTTCTGATTGCTAGAATTTTGTTAAGGATTTCTGCATCTATGTTCATCAGTGATATTGGCCTGTAGTTTTCTTTTTTTGTGGCATCTTTGTCAGGTTTTGGCATTAGGGTGATGGCCTCATAATGAGTTTGGAAGTTTACCTTCCTCTGCAATTTTCTGGAAGAGTTTGAGTAGGATAGCTCTTCTCTAAATTTTTGGTAGAATTCAGCTGTGAATCCATCTGAACCTGGGCTTTTGTTTGCTGGAAGATTTCTGATTACAGTTTCAATTTCTGTGCTTGTGATGGGTCTGTTAAGATTTTCTATTTCTTCCTGGTCCAGTTTTGGAAAGTTGTACTTTTCTAAGAATTTGTCCATTTCTTCCAAGTTGTCCATTTTATTGGCATATAATTGCTGATAGTAGTCTCTTATGATCCTTTGTATTTCTGTGTTGTCTGTTGTGATCTCTCCAATTTCATTTATAATTTTGTTGATTAGATTTTTCTCCCTTTGTTTCTTGATGAGTCTGGCTAATGGTTTGTCAATTTTATTTATCCTTTCAAAGAACCAGCTTTTGGCTTTGTTGATTTTTGCTATGGTCTCTTTTGTTTCTTTTGCATTTATTTCTGCCCTAATTTTTAAGATTTCTTACCTTCTACTAACCCTGGTGTTCTTCGTTTTTCCTTTTCTAGTTGCTTTGAAAGTGAAAGTGAAGTCGCTCAGTCGTGTCTGACTCTTTGGACCCTATAGACTGTAGCCTACCAGGCTCCTCCGTGGGATTTTCCAGGCAATAGTACTGGAGTGGATTGCCATTTCTGTCTCCAGGGGATCTTCCCAACCCAGGGCTCGAACCCAGGTCTCCCACATTGTAAACAGACGCTTTACCGTCTGAGCCACCAGGTGTAGAGTTAGGTTATTTATTTGACTTTTTTTCTTGTTTCTTGAGGTAAGCCTGTATTGCTATGAACCTTCCCCCTAGCACTGCTTTTACAGTGTCCCACAGGTTTTGAGTCGTTGTGTTTTCATTTTCATTTGTTTCTATGCATTTTTTTATTTCTTCTGTGATTTGTTGGTTATTCCGCAGAGTGTTGTTCAGCCTCCATATGTTGGAATTTTTAATATTTTTTCTCCTGTAATTGACATCTAATCTTACTGCATTGTGGTCAGAAAAGATGCTTGGAATGATTTCAATTTTTTTAAATTTACCAAGGCTAGATTTATGGCCCAGGATGTGATCTATCCTGGAGAAAGTTCCATGTGCGCTTGAGAAAAAAGGTGAAATTTATTGTTTTGGGGTGAAATGTCCTAAGGATATCAATTAGGTCTAGCTGGTCTATTTTATCATTTAAAGTTTGTGTTTCCTTGTTAATTTTCTGTTCAGTTGATCTATCCATAGGTGTGAGTGGAGTATTAAAGTCTCCCACTATTATTGTGTTATTGTTAATTTCCCCTTCCATACTTGTTAGCATTTGTCTTACATATTGTGGTGCTCCTATGTTGGGTGCATATATATTTAAAATTGTTATATCTTCTTCTTGGGTTGATCCTTTGATCATTATGTAGTGTCCTTCTTTGTCTCTTTTCACAGCCTTTGTTTTAAAGTCTATTTTATCTGATGTGAGTATTGCTACTCCTGCTTTCTTTTGGTCTCTATTTGCGTGGAATATCTTTTTCCAGCCCTTCACTTTCAGTATGTATGTGTCCCTTGTTTTGTGGTGGGTCTCTTGTAGACAACACATATAGGGGTCTTGTTTTTGTATACATTCAGCCAGTCTTTTTCTTTAGTTGGGTCATTCAACCCATTTACGTTTAAGGTAATTATTGATAAGTATGACGCTGTTGCCATTTACTTTATTGTTTTGGGTTCGAGTTTATACACCCTTTTTGTGTTTCCTGTCTAGAGAAGATCTTTTAGCATTTGTTGGAGAGCTGGTTTGGTGGTGCTGAATTCTCTCAGCTTTTGCTTGTCTGTAAAGCTTTTGATTTCTCCTTCATATTTGAATGAGATCCTCGCTGGGTACAGTAATCTGGGCTGTAGGTTATTTTCTTTCATTACTTTAAGTATGTCCTGCCATTCCCTTCTGGCCTGAAGAGTTTTTATTGAAACTCTTTATCCTTATGGGAATAAGGATATCCTTATGGGAATCCCCTTGTGTCTTATTTGTTGTTTTTCCCTTGCTGCTTTTAATATTTGTTCTTTGTGTTTGATCTTTGTTAATTTGATTAATATGTATCTTCATGTGTTTTGCCTTGGGTTTATCCTATTTGGGACTCTCTGGGTTTCTTGGACTTGGGTGATTATTTCCTTCCCCATTTTAGGGAATTTTTCAATTATTATCTCCTCGAGTATTTTCTCATAGTCTTTCTTATTGTCTTCTTCTTCTGGGACTCCTATGATTCGAATGTTGGGGCAT
This sequence comes from Bubalus bubalis, assembly GCF_019923935.1. Classification (NCBI taxonomy): domain Eukaryota; kingdom Metazoa; phylum Chordata; class Mammalia; order Artiodactyla; family Bovidae; genus Bubalus; species Bubalus bubalis. Next base: position 112,451,030 of record NC_059164.1, read on the forward strand.
TTACCATTGTCCTGGAGGTCTCTGGGATTGTCCTCATTTCTTTTAATTCGTTTTTCTTTTTTCCTCTCTGATTCATTTATTTCTACCATTCTATCTTCCACTTCACTAATCCTAACTTCTGCCTCCATTATTCTACTATTTGTTCCCTCCAGAGTGTTTTTGATCTCATTTATTGCATTCTTCATTATATATTGACTCTTTTTTATTTCTTCTAGGTCCTTGTTAAACCTTTCTTGCATCTTCTCAATCCTTGTCTCCAGGCTATTTATCTGTGATTCCATTTTGATTTCAAGATTTTGGATCATTTTCACTATCATTATTCAGAATTCTTTATCAGGTAGATTCCCTATCTCTTCCTCTTTTGTTTGGTTTGATGGACATTTATCCTGTTCCTTTACCTGCTGGGTATTCCTCTGTCTCTTAATCTTGTTTAAATTGCTGTGTTTGGGGTGTCCTTTCTGTATTCTGCCAGTTTGTGGAGTTCTCTTTATTGTGGAATTTCCTCGCTGTGGGTGGGGTTGTACGGGTGGCTTGTCAAGGTTTCCTGGTTAGGGAAGCTTGTGTTGATGTTCTGGTGGGTGGAGCTGGATTTCTTCTCTGGAGTGCAATGAAGTGTCCAGTAATGAGTTATGAGATGTCAATGGGTTTGGGGTGACTTTGGGCAGCCTGTATGTTGAAGCTCAGGGCTGTGTTCCTGTGTTGCTGGAGAATTTGCATGGTATGTCTTGCTCTGGAACTTGTTGGCTCTTTGGTGGTGCTTGGTTTCAGTGTAGGTATGGAGGCATTTGATGAGCTCCTGTCAATTAATGTTCCCTTGAGTCAGGAGTTCTCTGGTGTTCTCAGGATTTGGACTTAAGCCTCCAGCTTCTGGTTTTCAGTCTTATTTTTATAGCAGCCTCAAGACTTCTCCATCTATACAGCACTGTTTATAAAACATCTAGATTAAAGATGAAAAGTTTCTCCACAGTGAGGGACACCCAGAGAGGTTCACAGAGTTACATGGAGAAGAGAAGAGGGAGGAGGGAGTTAGACGTGACCTGAATGAGATGAGGTGGAATCAAAAGAAGAGAGAGCAAGCTAGCCAGTAATCACTTCCTTATGTGCTCTCCACAGGCTGGACCGCTCAGAGATGTTCACAGAGTTATACAGAGAAGAGAAGAGGGAGGAAGGAGACAGAGGTGGCCAGGAGGATAAAGGGGGGAATCAAAAGAGGAGAGACAGATCCAGCCAGTAATCAGTTCCCTAAGTGTTCTCCACCGTCTGGAACACACAAAGAGAATCACAGAGTTGGGTAGAGAAGATAAGGGGGAGGGAGGAGATAGAGGTGACCTGGTGGAGAAAAAGGAGAGTCCAAAGGGGGAGAGAGCAGTCAAGCCAATAATCTTGCTCCCAAGTAAAAATGGGTACTGAAGATTGGGTTCTTAAAGGTACAAAATTGATAACAAATATCAAAAAGCAAAGATTAAAAATCTACAGTAGAGGTTGGATTTTCAAAAATACAATATTAAAGAAAAGAAAGGGAAAAAGTCACAAAAATAATAAACAAAATATATATATGAAGTTTGCTTTTAAAAAAATGGGGTCTCTCTCTTTTTTTTTTATTTGAAAATAATACTAGGTTATAAAAATGAAAAATAAAGGAGTAATAGAGGACTTAAAATTTTTAAAAAAATTTAAAAAGAAGAATGATAGTAAAAATAGTAAAAAATATATCTAGGACTTTCTCTGGTGTTGTTGTGGGCAGTGTGGGGTCAGTTCATTTTCGGATAGTTCCTTGGTCCGGCTTATATTTCTCAAGATCTATAGGTCCCTTGCTATGTAGTCGGTACTAACTACAGGGTTTTAATCTATTGCATCTGTCACTTCCAAAGTGGTTCCCTCTGTTTGAGCTTCTTCTGTTTTCTGGTCTCTTCAGTGTCTGATTTCTGCCCTGACACAAGGGGGCGGTGGTGGACACTTTTTTAGGCTCACTTCTTCAGTTGCGCTGTGGGGAGGAACGGAGGCTGCAAACAAATAACACTGGCATGTACTCGCAGTGTCTCAGCCACAGTGGGCCTGCCCCCGCTCACGGGGCGTGTGCCTTCTCTGCCTACACTGCTTAGGTTCTAGGATGCTCTGCTGGGAACCATCCAAGGCCGGCCCTGGGCTGAGTGCCCCTTCCAGGTCTAAGCCGCTCAGGTTCAGGCACTCAGAGTCCTCAGAGGCACAGACTCGGTTGGGCCTGTATTTTGTGCCCTTCCCAGGTCCGAGCAGCTCAGGTGATGAAGTGTTTGGCGAGCGCCGTCGCTGCGACTTATCGCCTCCCCTGTCCCTGACACTCAGTTTTCTGGGTGTACAACCGGCACACCTTCTCAGGCAGATGTTGACCATCCAGAGGCCCAAGAAGTCTCAGTTAGCAAAGAAGCCTGCTTGCAGTTTAGTAGATAATACCTCTCTGGGACTGCAACTGCCCCCTTCTGGTTCTGGCTGCCTATCACTGGAGGGGGATGGTCTGCAGCCGGCTAGCTCTGTTCAGTCCTTTGTTCTGTGAGCGGTCCTGGCAGTGTCTTAGGTTAGGGCTTTTCATATGGTTGCTATCCCACAGTCTGGTTTGATAGCCCAAGTTAGTTCCCTCAGATTGCCTTTGGGGCATTCAGGCCAGGTCCTTACTCTAAGCAATGCAGACCCTGTTTGCTAGTGGCAGATGCAGGGGTCTGTGCTGCTTCTCTGCTGGGGGAGTTACCGTTGGGCACGTAATCTGTGGGTTTTAATTATTTATTTATTTTTCCTCCCAATTTTGTTGCCCTCTGTGGTTCCAAGGCTCGCCACAAACTCGGCAGTGAGAGTGTTTCCTGGTGTTTGGAAACTTCTCTCTTTTTAAGACTCCCTTTCAGGGCTGGAGCTCCATCCCTACCTCTTTTGTCTCTCTTTTTGTCTTTTATATTTTTTCCTACCTCCTTTTGAAGACAATGGGCTGCTTTTCTGGGTGCCTGATGTCCTCTGCTGGCGTTCAGACGTTGTTTTGTGGAATTTACTCAGCATTTAAATGTTCTTTTGATGAATTTGTGGTGTAAAAAGTGGTCTCCCGTCCTTTCCTCTGTCATCTTAGGACCGGCAATGGTGTCATTTTTGGTACTTGCCCCAAGGCACTTTCTTCATTTGTTCCAATGTAGAAGGATGTTTCTTGTCCACAGTTGGAAACTATTGTTTTGCTGACATCTGTACTAGCTATTATCAGCACAGTAGTAGCTTTACATTCTATATGTCTGAATTTTTATTGTCTATAAACAGATTTGTGGCAAAAGTTTCATGACACCTATCACACAGTAAGGTACAGATTTACTCTAATAAAATAAGGTGTGCCCTTATTTTTAGGAACATACACATTTGACTGTATGGTTGAGGTGCTGGGGATAATAAGTCTCTCATGAGGTTGAAGTAAGATGGTGACTGAGATTGGAGTATCCCTGATGGCCTCTGTCCTTTCATTCTTGAAGGATGTTTTCTCTGGTTATAGAATTCTGGGTTGACAGTTCTTTTCTTTCAACACTTGGAAAATATTGTGTCACTTCCTTCTGGCCCCCATGATTTCTGATGAACAGTCTGGAAATGGTTCTGAACCACCACAGAGGCAGAGCACGACATGTCTCTCAAGCATCTGCCATTTCTGTCTCCCTGCCTAAAGAACAGTAGGATCCAGGCACTACTCCCCATCCCACTATGTAAGTAGGGTTGGGGGTAAAAGTCTCCTGTTGTTTCTGAATTTGGCCTTGCACATTAGCTACTTCATGATCACGGTTTACTTGAATGTCACTCTGCTCTGGAGTGAGTCTCAGCTTGATTTGGTTTTGGTCAGCAGCTGACCTCCAGGATCCATGTCCTCCCTAGGTGATTGCTGCCATCACCATGCTATTCTCAGGGGAGACTAATGTGGAGGCAGCCTGCATTCCCCTTTAGTGCCCTGCTGACCCACATCTATGTAAGACCTGCCATTTCATCTCCCTGAACGGCAACAAGATGTAGTTGTTGTGTGTTGACCGGGGGTAACCAGAGAAAATCACCAGAGAGGGACATGTTCATTTCCCAGGGCTGTCATAACAAAGTAGCACAAATGAAGTGGCTTATAATAACAGATAATAAATCATTTTTATAACAATTTATTCTCTCAGAAGTCTGGAGGCCAGAAGTCCAAAATAAAGGTGTTGGCAGGGCCATGTTCCTCCTGAACGCTGTCAGGGAGGATCCTTCTGAGAGGGTAACAGGCAGGAAGCCTAGGGGTCCTCCCAAGGGGAGGAAATAGACTGCAAGTGTCAGACGGTTTTTCCTCTCTCTTAAGAGGCAAACAAACCACAAGTGTCAGATTTTTATTCCTTTTATATTAATTAAACGGACTTTTAATTTTAACAAAATTAAAAGGAGTTTTCTTTTAAAATTCTGTGTTGCCCAGATGACACCTGCTTCCCCCTGAACATTTCTCAAACCTTGAGCTAACCAATGCATTTTTCTATGAAATGTTTTTCTTAAGCTGTGTTAATGAACTGTGTATTTACCTTAGAATCTGCCTTTCTTCAAGATTCATGTCAGTTGTTGCATGGCCTGGGATGACTCACCTGGTGCCAATGCTATCTCAAAATGCTTGTTATGGATGAGGGGCCTGGTGCAACTCTCTCAGTTTTGAGGCATTTCCTTTCTCTAATTAGCATCTTGCTAATAGGTATATAACCCCTTACTATAAACTAGCAAGGGGGCACTCTTTCTGCCCCCTTCTGATGTCTATGTCAGAAGCTCTCTCTATCTCCTTTATACGTTAATAAAATTTTATCACACAAAAGTTCTGAGTGACCAAGCCTCATCACTGGCCCTGAATCGAATTCCTCTCCTCCAGAGGTCAAGAATCCCAGTGTCATTCATGGCGCATGGTGACAACCTTCCTTGCCTCTTCTAGCTTCTAGTTGCCTCAGACAGCCTTACTTCAACCTCTGCTTCTGCCTTCATATGACTGTCTTCCCAATGCATGTGTCTGTGTCCAATATCTCCCTTCTAATAAGGATACCAATTGTATGGATTAAGGTTCATCTCAGCAGCTTTACCTTAACAATCAAACCTGCTGAGACCTTGTTTCCAAGCAAGGTCACATTTGTATGGTTAGGGCTTCAGTATCTTTTGGAGGGGAACACAATTTAAACCATAAGAGAGAAGAAAGGCTTAAAAAGTGAAGCTGAATATAAATGTTAATAGAGTACAAGACACTAAAGCTAAAACCTTCCTAAGGACACTCTCATGAGCTCATTGTAATTTCTGGACATTCATGTAAATATAATCATATCTTTATGTATCTTTTCCCTGGTTTCTTTCACTTAGTATAATGCTGTCAAAGCTCATTCACATTGTAACATGTAGCCAGACTCCATTTTTTTTATGGTTATTAAACAGCACTCCATTGTATGCATATATCCATTCATCTGTTGATGTGCATTTGGGTTGTTTCCACTTGTTTTGGACTATTATGAATAATGCTGTTTAACCATTCATGTAGAATTTTTGGTATGAACACATCTTGGCAGTCCTCTTGGATGGACACTTAGGGAATGGAATCACTACATCATGTGGTAATCTATGTTTTAATTTTTTAAGGAACACCGAAGAGCTTTCCATAGCAAATGTGTCATGTTATATCCTCCCCAGCAGGGTATAAAGATTAAATTTATCCACATACTTATCAGTATTTGTTATTTTTTCTTTTTAAAAAATTATAATCATCCCACTGAGCATGAAGTGGTATGTTATTTGGTGCAGGTTTACATTTCCCTAATGACTGATAATGTTTATCTTCTTTTCATATGTTTCTTGGCCATTTGTGTATCTTTATTTGAAGAAATTCCTATTCAAATCTTTTTCCCATTTACAAATTAGGCAATTTGTCTTTTTATTGTGGGGTTTTTAGAGTTACAACTTCCCTGGCTACTCAGTCAGTAAAGAACCTGCTTGCAATACAGGAAACCTGGGTTTGATCCCTGGATTGGGAAGATCTCCTGGAGGAGGGCATGGCAGCCCACTCCAGTATTTTTGCCTGGTGAATCCCTGCAGACAGAGGAGCTTGGTGGGCTGCAGTCAATGGGGTCACAAAGAGTCAGACACGATTGAGCAACTAAGCACAGCAAAAGAGTTTGTTATATATTCTGGATATTAGATCTTTATCAGATATATGGTTGGCAAATATTTTCTCTCATTCTGCAGGTTGTCTTTTCACTTTTTGGATAGTGCTCTTTGATGACAAAGTGTTTTAAATTTTGTATAAATATAAATTATCTGTTTTTCCTTGGTGCTTTTGGTGTCATATATTAGAGTGGGACACAACTTAGCGACTAAACTACCACCACCATTAGAAACTATTGCCTAATCTTACTTATCAGACATTTAGTCTCTGCAGATCAGAAATGCTACCCCTATTGGTAAGATACTATACTCTCGATGATTAACTGTGGGGAGAGGGAGCCTCAACTTCTTGGCCACCCCTGCCAAGAATGGAGTTTCTGTCAAACTGAGGCTGGGCTGGGGAAGGAGGAAGTAGGTCATGGTTCAAGTATGATGCAGATGCTCACTGTTCTTTCTAAGAGTCAGTATATTTTTTTTCTGAATAAATGTTTCATGTAACAAATAAATAAATATTTGTTATATGAACATAGGACAATGTTTAGAGACTTTTTAATTTTTTTCTTTAAATAATGTTTGTCAGTTATGGATGTTCATCAGTGATAAGTTTGCAGGGCTCCTGTCAATGTTTTGGAGGAGACCCTGTCAGAAGCTGAAATTAAACATTGGCCATGTTGCTAGCTCCCCTCCTCTTCCTTCTTGCAGTGTGCCTGGGCTTTGGCCAGTTTAGTTCCCCCTTCTTGCTGTCCTTCATTGTAGATGAATGAAACAGAGCTAATGGGGACCTACATGGCACTGTCTTCCAGATTGCTATTTTATCGGGAATCTTTGACTCTCCACTAAACACAAATATGCTATACTTGCAGAGGATAAGAGAAATACTAGTGTCACTTTTCATTTCCAAATAGTCATCTGTGACCTCTCAAAGCTTAATGTCACTTAAGTACCATTCTAGAGGGTTTTTTTTTTTTTTCCATGATAAACAACAGTCAAAAGCCACGAGGCTGCTCAACTATTTATTATCCATCTCATTTATTTATTTATTATTTATCATAGGCTTTGAGAACTTCATTGTTAGGATCTTGAAAGATGGAAATATTCACACACTATTCCAGTTTACAACAGAGTTTATTTCGTTTCATTCATGTGGAACTCAGAAGTGCTGCCTGCTGAGCCTGCTTTGAATGAGTCCTGATGTGGGTTTGGAGACTCCCAGGAAAACCCTTTCACTTCATCCTCAGGCCAGGTCTGCCTGAGGAGGGGTCTGAAAAGGATTCTAAGGACAGTTCAGTGCAATTTCCATGATGAGATTTCTCCCTGGCCCAGCCTTTCTCCTCCTATCCCTTCTGAACACTTCAGCAGGTATAACCAGGGGGACCCAGGCCTGTAACCTAGGCTGTCTAGCCAGTGCTATGACCTCGTGGTGACGAAGGTGTGCTGTGACCTTCAAGTGTCAAATAAGAGAGTGTAGTTTCTGAGGCAGGATGTGTATTTTTCTCTGCACAAGTGAATTTACAATAAATCACCCAGTTGCCCATTTCTTGAAAATATAGGGGTTTACAAGAAACAGAAAGAAGTCTGTGCTGTGATATACTGTGGTGTACATTGCAGTTGTTCCTTTGAAAGTGAAAGTGGCTCAGTCCTGTCCAACTCTTTGCGACCCCATGGATTGTCCATGGAATTCTCTAGGCCAGAATACTGGAGTGGATAGCCTTTCCCTTCTCCAGGGGATCTTCCCGACCCAGGAATCGAACCGGGGTCTCCTGCATTGCAGGCGGATTCTTTGCCAACTGAGTTGTCAGGGCAGCCCAGTTGTTCTTTTACTAAGAAACACCTGGAGTAACAGGCAAATTTGGCCTTGGAATACAGAATGAAGCAAGGCAAAGACCAATAGAGTTTTGCCATGAGAATGCACCGGTCATAGCAAACACCCTCTTCCAACAACACAAGAGAAGACTCTACACATGGACATCACCAGATGGTCAACACCTAAATCAGATTGATTATATTCTTTGCAGCCAAAGATGGAGAAGCTCTATACAGTCAGCAAAAACAAGACCAGCAGCTGACTGTGGCTCAGATCATGAACTCCTTATTACCAAATTCAGACTTAAATTGAAGAAAGTAGGGAAAACCACTAGACCATTCATGTAGGACCTAACTCAAATCCCTTATGATTATACAGTGGACGTGAGAAATAGATTTAAGGGCCTAGATCTGATAGATAGAGTGCCTGATGAACTATGGAATGAGGTTCGTGACATTGTACAGGAGACAGGGATCAAGACGATCCCCATGGAAAAGAAATGCAAAAAGGCAAAATGGCTGTCTGAGGAGGCCTTACAAGTAGCTGTGAAAAGATGAGAAGCGAAAAGCAAAGGAGAAAAGGAAAGATGTACACATCTGAATGCAGAGTTCCAAAGGATAGCAAGAAGAGATAAGAAAGCCTTCCTCAGTGATCAATGCAAAGAAATAGAGGAAAACAACAGAATGGGAAAGACTAGAGATCTCTTCAAGAAAATTAGAGATACCAAGGGAGCATTTCATGCAAAGATGGGCTCGATAAAGGACAGAAATGGTATGGACCTAACAGAAGCAGAAGATATTAAGAAGAGGTGGGAAGAATACACAGAAGAACTGTACAAAAAAGATCTTCATGACCCAGATAATCACGATGGTGTGATCACTGACTTAGAGCAAAACATCTTGGAATGTGAAGTCAAATGGGCCTTAGAAAGCAACACTACGAACAAAGCTAGTGGACATGATGGAATTCCAGTTGAGCTATTTCAAATCCTGAAAGATGATGCTGTGAAAGTGCTGCACTCAATAGGCCAGCAAATTTGGAAAACTCAGCAGTGGCCACAGGACTGGAAAAAGTCAGTTTTCATTCCAATTCCAAAGAAAGGCAATGCCAAAGAATGCTCAAACTACCGCACAATTGCACTCATCTCACATGCTAGTAAAGTAATGCTCAAAATTCTCCAAGCCAGGCTTCAGCAATATGTGAACCCTGAACTTCCTGATACTCAAGCTGGTTTTAGAAAAGGCATAGGAATCAGAGACCAAATTGCCAACATCTGCTGGATCATGGAAAAAGCAAGAGAGTTCCAGAAAAACATCTATTTCTGCTTGATTGACTATGTCAAAGCCTTTGACTGTGTGGCTCACAATCAATTGTGGAAAATTCTGAAAGAGATGGGAATACCAGACCACCTGACCTGCCTCTTGAGAAATACGTATGCAGGTCAGGAAGCAACAGTTAGAACTGGACATGGAACAACAGACTGGTTCCAAATAGGAAAAGGAGTACGTCAAGGCTGTATATTGTCATCCCGCTTATTTCACTTATACTCAGAGTACATCATGAGAAACACTGGACTGGAAGAAACACAAGCTGAATCAAGATTGCTGTGAGAAATATCAATAACCTCAAATATGCAAATGACACCACCCTTATGGCAGAAAGTGAAGAGGAATTAAAATGCCTCTTGATAAAAGTGAAAGTGGAGAGTGAAAAAGTTGGCTTAAAGCTCAACACTCAGAAAATGAAGATCATGGCATCCGGTCCCATCTCTTCATGGGAAATAGATGGAGAAACAGTGGAAACAGTGTCAGACTTTATTTTTTGGGGCTCCAAAATCACTGCAGATGGTGACCGCAGCCTTGAAATTAAAAGACGCTTACTCCTTGGAAGGAAAATTATGACCAACCTAGATAGCATATTCAAAACCAGAGACGTTACTTTGCCAACAAAGGTCCGTCTAGTCAAGGCTATGGTTTTTCCTGTGGTCATGTATGCATGTGAGAGTTGGACTGTGAAGAAGGCTGAGAGCCGAAGAATTGATGCTTTTGAACTGGGGTGTTGGAGAAGACTCTTGAGAGTCCCTTGGACTGCAAGGAGATCCAACCAGTCCATTCTGAAGGAGATCAGCCCTGGGATTTCTTTGGAAGGAATGAATGTTAAATGAATGTTAAAGCTGAAACTCCAGTACTTTGGCCACCTCATGCGAAGAGTTAACTCATTGGAAAAGACTCTGATGCTAAGAGGGATTGGGGGCAGGAGGGAGAAGGGGATGACAGAGGATGAAATGGCTGGTTGGCATCACTGACTCAATGGATGTGAATTTGAGTGAATTCCGGGAGTTGGTGATGGACAGGGAGACCTGGCATGTTGCAATTCATGGGGTCGCAAAGAGTCCGACACGACTGAGTGACTGAACTGAACTGAACTGAACTGAAAGTTTTACTTATAGCATCTGTCTTTACTAAGAAAGCACTGAAGAACATTCTCTTTAGGGAGGGATTGAAACAAAGCAACAAAAGTTGTCAAATTGAAACCAAAAGGAAGTAATAAAAATAATAGCAGAAATCATGCAAACCAAATGACAAACCCCATAAAAAAGGCAAGTTATGGGATGATGTCTGATGGTTATGGCAGCCTCCACATTCTTTCCTCAATTCCTGTTCTCCTAATCAACCTCTTCCACCATTAGGATCACGGAATGGCTAAGAATTCAGGGGATAGCTAAGCAAACACTGTGGATTTTGGAGGTGTGGGGCTAGAGACCTAGGTAGGCAGATAAGAATGGGGACTGTGGATTTCCTGAAAGAAATAGAAAACTGTGGGAGAAAACCCCATTTCCTTGCTTCTTGATTTCTTGGCTATTGGAGCCAAGTGGCAAATAAAGCTTATACTGTAACTGTCTGTAACCATCCATGGCTCTGATGACCCTTGGGACTCAGGAACACCGCGAGGAGTGAGCCTGGACCAACAGTGATTCCTCATGCCAGACTCCTGGAGCCAAGGGCCCTATGAACGGTCCCTTTTAAAGGGAGACTAAAAGTCTCCCGTTTAGTACCACTGCTCTCTGTTCCACTGCTGGAGGTTTATAACCATAACCACCTATGTCTGAGAATCCGTGTGAGTAAGCACACCAGGTTCACTGGTGTGAACTGGTTCCTGCCAGTGGGAGTCTGGGGATTTGTTCTCATTGGGTGAGGCTTAAATAATAGAGTTGATACCATTCCATTGGCTTCCCTGATAGCTCAGTTGGTAAAGAATCTGCCTGCAATGCAAGAGACCCTGGTTTGATCCCTGGGTTGGGAAGATCCCCTGGAGAAGGGGAAAGTCTACCCACTCCAGTATTCTGGCCTGGAGAATTCCATGGGCTGTATAGACCATGGGGTCACAGAATCAGACATGACTGAGTGACTTTCACTTTCACTTCACTTTACTATAACCCCAAACAACAAGTAAAATTTTCAAAATTCTGGTGTCATAGCAGGCACATGGAGAAAAAGCTTTCAACTTGGCAAAACTGAAGTGAAGTCACTGAGTCGTATCCGACCCTTTGCAACACCATGGGCTGTAGCCTACCATGCTCCTCCATCCATGGGATTTTCCAGGCAAGAGTACTGGAGTGGGTTGCCATTTCCTTCTTCAGAGGAGCTTCCTGACGCAGGAATCGAACTCAGGTCTCCCGCACTGTAGGCAGACACTTTACCATCTGAGCCACCAGGCAAAACTGAACCACCCATCAACTTATGGGGCAACATTTCTGTCTTTTTAAAAACAAAACACTTTTTTCACTGCCCCCACCCAATCTGCTTCCTGGCTCCGAGGTCTCAGAGGTGCAGCAGTTAGAGCAAACACAGGGGCTCAAACAGCTTCTCTGGAGGAAACCAGACAGCTCATCAAGTCCTTAAATCAGGTGAGCCTGGCTGAGAACAGATCCCAGGGAGACAGAGCTGTAGGGACAGTAGGGTAGGGGAGTCTGGGGAGGATGTGGATTCTGGCCTGAGAAGGGACCAGGTGCTGTGCAAACAAGTCAGGAGGATGCTGCCAGAGCGGGGGAGGTGGCGGTAGGGAGAGGACTAAGAATGTCTGTTAACACATTGTCCATGCGTCTCATTTTAACATGACAACATTTTGCTGAATATTGCACCTTCCATCCAGTTGTTGTTGGGATAGACATTGAGTACACTTGATAACCCAGACATTTCTTTTAGTAGGAAATGTGTCCCCAAGGTCTTTAGAGTTGGAAGGCAATTTAGAGACCACTCAGTCTAAATCTTTTTTTTTTAATTGTTATTTTATATTGCACTACAGCTGTTGTTTAGTCACTGAGTTGTGTCTAACTCTTTACGACCCCATGAACTATAGCCCGCCAGGCTTCTCTGTTCATGGGATTTCCCAGGCAAGAATACTGGAGTGGGTTGCTGATTTCTCCAGGGGATCTTCCTGACCCAGGGATCAAACCCATGTCTCCAGCATTGCAGGCAGATTCTTTACTGTTGAGCCACCAGGGAAGCTCATATTGCAGAATGTGTAAACCAACTAATTTTTTGGCAGGAAATGGGCATTTGAAGACTGCAGTCTGGCACTAAGGGTACTCATTTCTACTGGGCTTATCATTGTTTTGATGTCTTTCCAATGGACTTCAAAACTATACAAACACACTTACATGCACATACACACAATGAAGAATAAGATTCCTGAAAATTCTTTGCAGACATTTTGGGGCAAGGTTTCGGGGGACTTAAAGTACATCCCACTGGAGATGGACAGAGAAATGACTGCGTTATCAAGTCTCTTGGAACAATTTTTTGTATGGTTCATTCATCACACAAAATACAATTAGGCCTGTTTGTTACATTTGCTTTTGATTTTTACTAGGATTTTAAATATAATTTTTGCTGTATGATTATGTAAACTATTTATATGGTTTTAAGATCAAATCAATGAAATATAAGTATATCCAAACAAGTCTGATTCCCAGTTTCTGTCCCTGTCCTCTCCCTCCTCTTTGTCCCATACCCATATAAGTAACTTTTTTGTTTGTTTAGCTTTCAGATTATTCGGCCATTGTTTTTACTGATGAATGAAAAATATATGTATTACACATTTATATATGTAGATCATATTCCTCCTGGTTAGAGAAATGCTATTAAACTGTACATTATTTTCTTCTTTGCTCTTTCTGCTTAATGCTATATCCTGGAGATGTCTCCATACTAGGATATAAAGATATACCTCATTTTTTCTACAGTTGACCAGTGCTTCACTGTGTGAATATACCTTAGTTAATTCAACTGGGTCCCTACCCTAATGATGGGCATTTGATAGGTTTTTGGTGTTCTGAGATTCAAATAGTGGCACAATTAACAGACTTCTGTGGGCTTCCCAGGTGGCCCAATGGTAAAGAATCTGCCTGCTAATGCAGAGGATAGGAGACGTGGGTTCAATCCCTGGGTCATGAAGATCCCTTGGAAATGGCAACCCATTGCAGTATTCTTGCTGGGAAAATCCCAAGGAGAGAGGAGCTTGGGAGGCTACAGTCCATAGGGTCACAAAGAGTTGGACATGACTGAGCACACACACACACACACATGTGTGCACACACACACAGAGCTTTCTGCATAATTTTCTTCCATATTCTTGTTGGGTACCTTTGGAATAAATCCTAAAATTGAGATTGATAATAAAAGGGTAAATGCATATGTAAATGCACATATACAAGACCTTGCTAACTTCTCCTCTAGTTGTTTTAAACTGTTCTTTTATTCCCAACAGCCATGCAGGAGAAGATCTGTTTCCCCTACATCTTTTATTTATTAAAAAACATGTATTTATCTATTTGGCTGCATTGCGTCTTAGTTGCAGCATGCGAAATCTTCCTTGCCTCGTGTGGGATCTTTCACTGTGACACACGGACTCTCCAGTTGTGGAGGGATTAGTTGCTCTGTGGCATGTAGTATCTTAGTTCCCTGACCAGGGATTGAACTCACATCCCCTGCATTGCAAGGTGGATTCTTAACCACTGGGTCACCAGGGAGTCCCTCCCCTATACCTTTTATCAACAGATTATGCCAACTAATTTCTGGGTTTTTTCAAACCTGTAGGTGAGAAATAGTATCCTAGTGCAATATTGAATAATTAACTTTAGTTTTTCTATGTTTTGATATGTTTTTCTCTATTACGAGTGGATGTTGATGTCTTTTTACATATTCAAAGGATATTTACATTTTTATTTGGACTGTTTATTCTTATCTCTTACTCCACTTTCTATCAGGTTGTTGGTCTTTTCTTTCTCTACTTTTAGATATTGTTTGTTTGCTAAAATATTTTTATTGAAATATAGTTGATTTATTATAATTATAGCCAAGCCATTCAGTTTTATACATACACGTGTCCATGTGTGTATGCATGCTCAGTCGCTTCAGTCATATCCAACTCTCTGCGACCCCATGAACTGTGACCCTCCTGTCTCCTCTGTCCATGGAATTCTCCAGGCAAGAATACTGGAGTGGGTCGCCATGCCTTCCTCAAGGTGATCTTCCTAACCCAGGGATCAAACCTGCGTCTCCTGTGTCTCCTGCATTGCAGGCAGATTCTTTACTGCTAAGTCATTGGTGAAGCCCATATATATATGTATATAATATATATAATGTATATGTGCATGTGTGTATATATATATTCTGATTTTTTCCATTATAGGTTAATACAAGATATTGAATATAGTTCCTTTCCACTATACAGTAAATTCTTGTTGCTAATGTATGTTATATATAGTGGTATGTATATGTAATTTATATGTATATGTAACATACCACTATATATAACAAAAGGTCAGCTTTCATTCCAATACCAAATAAGGGTAATGGCAAAGAATGTTCAAACTACTGCACAACTGCATGCATTTCATATGCTAGCAAGGTAATGCTCTAAATCCTCCAAGCTAGGCATCATCAGTACATGAACCAAAAATGTCCAGATGTACAAGCTGAATTCAGAAAAGGCAGAGGAACCAGAGATCAAATTGCCAATATCCATTGGATCAAAGAAAAAGCAAGAGGATTCCAGAAAAACATCTACTTCTGCTTCATTGACTATGCTAAAGCTTTTGATGGTATGGATCACAACAAACTGTGGAAAATTCTTCAAGAGATGGGAATACCAGACTAGCTTACCTACCTCCTTAGAAATCTGTATGCAGGTCAAGAAGCAACAGTTAGACCCGGACATGTAAACAGACCGGTTCAAAATTGAGAAAGGAGTATGTCAAGGTTAATATTGTCACCCTGCTTATTTAACTTATATGCAGAGTACATCAAGCAAAATGCCGGGCTGGGTGAAGCACAAGCTGGAATCAAGATTGCTGGGAGAAATATCAATAACAGATATGCAGATGACACCACCCTTATGGCAGAAAGTGAAGAGGAACTCTAGAGCCTCTTGATGAAGGTGAAAGAGGACAGTGAAAAAGCTGGATTAAAACTCAACATTCAAAAAATGAAGATAATGGCATCCAGTCCCATCACTTCATGGCAAATAGATGGGGAAACAATGGAAACAGTGACAGACATTATTTTCTTGGGCTCCAAAATCACTGCAGATGGTGACTGCAGTCATGAAATTAAAAGATGCTTGCTCCTTGGAAGAAGAGCTATGAGCAACCTAGATAGCATATTAAAAAGCAGAGATATTACTTTGCTGACAAAGGTTTGTATAGTCAAAGCTATGATTTTTCCAGTAATCATGTATGGATGTGAGAATTGGACCATAAAGAAAGGTGAGCACCAAAGAATTGATGCTTTTGAACTGTGGTGTTGGAGAAAAGTCTTGAGAGTCCCTTGGACTGCAAGGAAGTCAAACCAATCAATCCCGAAGGAAATCAACCCTGAATATTCACTGGAAGGACTGATGCTGAAGCTAAAGCTCCAATACTTTGGCCACCTGATGGAAGAGCTGACTCATTGGAAAAGACCCTGATGCTGGAAAAGATAGAAGGCAAGAGGAGAAGGGGACAACAGAGGTCGAGATAGCTGAATGACATCACGGACTCAATGGACATGAGTTTGAGCAAGCTTTGGGAGATGGTGAAGGACAGGGAAGCCTGGCATGCTGCAGGCCCTAGGGCCAGAAAGAATCTGACAGGACTGAAGGACTGAACAGCTACTATGTATCCATAAACCCCATACACCTAATTTATCCCTCTTTCCTGATTTTCCCCTTTGGTAGTCATAAGTTTATTTTCTGTGTCAGTTAGTCTGTTTCTGTTTTGTAAGTAAGTTTACTTGATTTATTTTTGATTCCACATACAAATGATATCATGTAATATTTGTTTTTCTCTAACTTCCCTCAATATGACAACACCTCAGTTCATACATGTAGTTGCAAATGGCATTTCATTCTCTTTTATGGCTGAGTAATATCCCATTGTATATATGAACAGCATCTTCTTTATGCATTTATCTGTCAATGGACATTTAGTTTGTTTCTGTGTCTTGGCAATTATAACAGAACTGCTATAAAGCTGAAACTCCAATACTTTGGCCACCTCATGCAAAGAGTTGACTCATTGGAAAAGACTCTGATGCTGGGAGGGATTGGGGGCAGGAGGAGAAGGGGACGACAGAGGATGAGCTGGCTGGATGGCATCACCGACTCAATGAACATAAGTTTGAGTGAACTCTGGGAGTTGGTGATGGACAGGGAGGCCTGGCATGCTGCAATTCATGGGGTCGCGAAGAGTCGGACACGACTGAGTGACTGAACTGAACTGAACTGAACTGATGTACATAGAGGAGAAGGAAATGGCAACCCACTCCAGTATTCTTGCCTAGAGAATCCTGTGGACAGAGGAGCCTGGTGGGCTGCTGTCCATAGGGTCGCACAGAGTTGGATACGACTGAAGCGACTTAGCATGCGTGCACGCATTGGAGAAGGAAATGTCAACCCGCTCTGGTATTCTTGCCTGGAGAATGCCAGGGACAGAGGAGCCTGGTGAGCTGCTGTCCATGGGGTCACACAGAGTCAGACATGACTGAAGCGACTTAGCAGCAGCAGCAGCAGCAGCAGCTATGAACATAGAGGTGCATGCATCTTTTCAAATTAGAATTTTGTCTGGATATATGCCCAGGAGTGGGATTGTTGGATCATATGGCAACTCTATTTTTAATTTTTTGAGGATCTTCCAGACTGTTCTCCATAGAGGCTTTACCAATTCACGTTCCCACCAACAGTGTAAGAGGGTTCCCTTTTCTCCACTCTCTCCAGCATTTATTGTAGATTTTTTGATCATGGCCATCAAATCATCACTGTGAGTTGATACATCATTATAGTTTTCATTTGCATTTCTTGAATAGTTAATGATACTGAGCATCTTTTCATGTGCTTATTGGCCATCTGTACAGCTATTCTTTGTATAAAAGTGAAATGACCCCTCTTTTATATAACCAGGAAAAAATTTCCCCTAGTTTGACAATTGTGTTTTAGTTTGTGTATGGTGGCATTATTCTCCCACATTATCTTTTTGATTTTTATATAACCAAATTTAGGAGTCTCTTTCCTTGTGGCGGTTTAGTAGCTAAGTTGTCTGACTCTTTTGTGACCTCATGGACTGTAGTCCACAAGGCTCCTCTCTCCATTGGGTTTCCCAGGCAAGAATACTGAAGTGGGTTGCCATTTCCTTCTCCGGGGGATATTCCTGACTCAGGGATTGAACCCCAGGTCTCTTGCATTGCTGGCAGATTCTTCACCGACTGAATCACCAGGGAAGCCTGTCTCTTTCCTTACTCTATTTCAAATTTTAGAAATATTTTCCTGACCTCTAAGTTACAAAGATTTATCCATGTTTCTTCTATTATTTATACGGAATTTTCAACATTGGAAATTCTACCCTATTTGGAGTTTGAAAGGCATCAGGAAATGGATACAGTTTTATCTTTTTGTATATGATTGTCTCCATTTTGCTTATTAGTCTATCTTTCTTCCTCTTGATGTGAGATGCTACGTTATTGAATATCAATGTTGCATAATGTAAATGAATTGAATATGAATAAATACAATGTGGTTAATTTGGTCTGTTTCCAAATTTTCTGTTTTTGCTTTGCTGTTCTCTCTATTCAGGGACCAACATCATACTGCTTTAATTATAGAAACTGTGATGGTAAGTCATAAGGGGCTTTCCCTCCCTGGCTCCCCATGCACACTTCATTCAGACAGAGACCAGTTTAACAGGCCTATTCAGCCATTGGTCAGGCATCCGAGTGGGCCCCTCCTCCCAAGCACGTGAGCAACGGGTAACCAGCGACCAGTTAACAACCTCCTTCTGCCATTGGTGAGGCCACTGAGAGTCCCTTCCCCCTCTCTATTGTATATAAAAGGACCCTGAATGCTGAGTGAGATGAGAGGGTTTTTAGAGACGCTAGACTGCCATCCCCTCGGTCTACTGGCCTTCTGATTAAAGTCTTCATTCCTTGCCCCAACAACTCGTATCTGGATTTATTGGCCTGTTGTGCGGTGAGCAGAACAGCTTGGGCTTGGCAACAGACCTGATACTCCTTTGTGGGGATACTGGAACTACTTTGCTGTTTTATCCACAGCAATTAAACTGTTTAATTTTTCTGTATCTTTTGCAAACAATGTGGATAATAGAATATTACAAATTTCAGGGAGGCTGCTGCTGCTGCTGCTAAGTCGCTTCAGTCGTGTCCGACTCTGTGCGACCCCATAGACGCCAGCCCACCAGGCTCCCCCATCCCTGGGATTCTCCAGGCAAGAGTACTGGAGTGGGATGCCATTGCCTTCTCCGTTCAGGGAGGCAAAGGAAGTTAAAAAAAGACTTGAGAATGGTTCCTACTTGCCTAAATTCACTCTTTTCCCCTCTCCTTCCTTTTCTTAAGGTGGAGTCTGGGTACCCCAGAGCCTCTTGATGTTAACATGGCTGCCACCCCTAACAACCCTCTGAGGATAGTGCTGGTAGGGAAGACCGGAAGTGGGAAAAGTGCGACTGCAAACACCATCCTTGGGGAAAAAGTATTCGAGTCTAAGATTGCTGCCGAAGCTGTTACCAAAACTTGTCAGAAAGCATCCCGGAAATGGAAGGGGAGAGAGCTTCTTGTTGTTGACACCCCAGGGCTCTTCGCCACCAAAGAGAGCCTGAACACCACCTGCAGGGAAATCAGGCGATGTGTCCTCGCCTCCTGTCCCGGCCCTCATGCCATCGTCTTGGTCCTGAGGTTGGGCCACCACACACAGGAAGAGCAGCAAACCGTGGCGTTGGCAAGAATCTGTTTGGGAAAGCAGCCATGAAGTATATGATCATCTTATTCACTTGCAAAGAGGAGCTGGAGAACCAGAGCCTGAGCAATTTTCTGGAGGGTTCGGATGGAAACCTACAAAGCCTCCTGCAGGAGTGTGGAGACCGCTGCTGTGCTTTCGGTAACAGCAAAAACACAGAGCAGGCTGAGAAGGAAGCTCAGGTGCAGGAGCTGGTGGAGCTGATAGACAAGATGGTGCAGAACAACCAAGGGGCTTACTTTTCTGACCCCATTTACAAGGAAATAGACCAAAAGCTGAGACAGCAGGAGGAATACTTGATGAAAAGCTATGCTGATACATTTAACAAGCAAATTGAACAAGTAGAAGTGGAATATGCCCAAAATCCATCAGAAGAAAAGATGAAAAAAATAAAATCAATAACAGATGAGTATAATGAACAAATGATAAATGTAAGGGAAGAAGCTGAGAAGAGTATATTGCAAGCCGTTTTCGACAAGATTAAAAACATGCTTTCAAAAATATGGCAAATGTTGTGGAAGTAATGTACTGTAATTTTATTTTTACTTCTCAATTTACTATAGCTTGTTAATATGAAAGTAAAAGTGAAGTCACTCAGTCGTGTCCATCTCTTTTCAACCCTATGTATTATAGCCTGCCAGGCTCCTCTGTCCATGGGATTTTCCAGGCAGAAATACTGGAGTGGGTTGCCCTTACCTTCTCCAGGGGAATCTTCCCAACCCAGGGATGGAACTTGGGTCTCCCACATTGCAGGCCGACTCTTTACCATCTGAGCCACCAGGGAATCCCTTTCTTGTTGATATGATACTTTGTATTTCCTAAAATGGTTAAAACCATATCTTATTTCTGATTTCTTCTTACAGTCTAACCTTACTCTCTCCATTGAGTTATGGGTCTATGTCCCCTACCTTGAAATTGAATGGACTTTGTGACTGGAAAGGCCTCATCAACCTAGATGCCATTAAGAATATTCATGATTCACAGGAAGAGGTCAAAATATCAACATTAACAGGAGTTTGAAAGAAGCTGATTCTAGTCCTCATAGGTGATTTTAAGGGACTCAACACATGTAATTAAAAGATGCTTGCTCCTTGGAAGAAAAGCAATGACAAACCTAGACAGCATATTAAAAAAGCAGAGACATCACTTTGCCAACAAAACTCCGTATAGTCAAAGCTATGGTTTTTCCAGTAGTCATGTAAAAGAAAGCTTAGCACCGAACCATTGATGCTTTGGAACTGTGGTGCTGCAGAAGACTCTTGAGAGTCCCTTTGACAGCAAGGAGAGCAAACCAGTCAATTTTAAAGGAAATCAATCCTGAATATTCTTTGGAAGAACTGATGACTTCCCTGGTAGCTTAGCTGGTAAAGAATCCACCTGCAATGCAGGAGACCCTGGTTTGATTCCTGGGTTGGGAAGTTCTCCTGGAGAAGGGATAGGCTACCCACCCCAGTATTCTTCAGCTTCCCTAGTGGCTCAGACATTAAAGAATCCGCCTGCAGTGCAGGAGACCTGGCTCTGATCCCTGGGTTGGGAAGATCCCCTGGAGGAGGGCATGGCAACCCACTCCAGTGTTCTTGTCTTGAGAATCCCCATAGACAGAGGAGCCTGGCAGACTATAGTCCATGGGGTCCCAAAGAGTTGGACACAACTGAGTGACTAATCACAGCACATGCTGTAGCTGAAGCTACAGTACTTTGGCTGCCTGATGCGAAGAGTTGACTCATTGGAAAAGACCCTGATGCTGGGGAAGATTGAAGGCAGGAGGAAAAGGGAGAGACAGAGGATGAGATGGTGGATGACATCACCGACTCAATGGAAATGAGTTTGAGCAAACTCTGGGAGATAGTGAAGGACAGGGAAGCCCAGAGTGCTGCAGTCCATGTGGTCTCAAAGAGTCAGACACAACTTAGTGACTGAACAATAACAACAATTGATAAAGCAGCAGCAGAGTTTGAGAAAATTTATTCCAATTCTGAAAGAAGCTCTACAGTGGGTAAAATGCTGAGAAATAGCAGTGCATGTTACAGAGAAATCATTTATGAAAGGAAGAGTTAATTGGTGTGACAAACTCCATTTCTGTCTTATCTTAAGGAATTGCCCCAGCCACACCAGCCTTAAGCAGCCACCAACTTCACCTTGATTAGTCAGCAGTCCTCAACACTGAGGCAAGACTCTCCACCAGCAAAAAGATTATGACTCACCAAAGGCTTAGATGATGGTTGTCAGTGATTTTAAATTCAGGTATGTACATTGTTTTTTACACAAAATGCTATTGTATGCTTAATAGACTACAGTGTAGTGTGAACATAGCTTTTATGTTCACTGGGAAGCTAAAAACTTGGTGTGATATTAACTTGGTTTCAGTGATCTGGAACCAAATCGACAATGTTTCTGAGGTATGCCTGTGTAAGAGGACTGTTTCCAGACACTGAGCAACAGGCTGCTCTGGACTGATCCATAGATGGGTCAATGGAAAGTGGAAGTGGATGACAAGTGGGATCGACACAAAAGAATGACAGACAATAGCAAATAACTGGATAAATTAAGAAAGATTATTTTCACCATCTAAATTTTTCCTAAAGATAGTTGGCTTTTAAAGACAAAGCTAGAAGAATATATTACTGAGTTTATATTATGTTGTTCTTTAGTCACTAAGTCATGCCTGACACTTTTGTGACCCCATGGACTGTAGCCTGCCAGGCTTCTCTGTCCATGGGATTTCCTAGGCAAGAATACTGGAGTGGGTTGCCATTTTTTTTTCTCCAGAGGATCTTCCTGACCCAGGGATTGAACCCTAGTCTCCTGCATTGGCAGGTGGATTTTTTACCACTGAGTCAACAGGGAAGCCTGTTTGTATTTCACTTAAATGTAAAAGGTATAATATAAAAAATGCAGAAGATGGGAGGGAGGAAATAAAAGATAGTGTTCTAAAGAACTTCCAGTATATGTAAAGTGATATAACCCTCTCTGAAGAGAGGATGAGAAATTAAATGTGCATATTCTTGAGAGTCCCTTGAACTGCAAGGAGATCCAACCAGTCCATCCTAAAGGAAATCAGTCCTGAATGTTCATTAGAAGGACTGATGCTGCAGCTGAAACTCCAATACTTTGGCCACCTGGTTCAAAGAGCTGACTCATCTGAAAAGACCATGATGCAGGGAAAGATTGAAGGTGAGAGGAGAAGGGGACGACAGAGGATGAGATGGTTGGATGGCATCACCTCAATGGGCATGAGTTTAAGCAAACTCCGGGAGTTGGTGATGGACAGGGAGGCCTAGCATGCTGTAGTCCCTGGGGTTGCAAAGAGTCGAACACGACTGAGTGACTGAAGTGAACTGATTGTAAATTGTGGAGCAATCACTAAGAAAATAAAGTCAGGTATAGCTAACAAAGCAATAGTGGAAATAAAATGAAAACTTAAAAATTCATCATAAAAAAAAAGCAGAGAAAAAGAAAAAAAAAGACAGGTGGGATAAACATAAAGAAGGAAATAGCAAGATGATGAATTTAAACACAACTATATCAATAATCATATTAGATGCAAGTTATCTCAACTCTTCAAGTATAAGACAGATGGGGTAAAAAAGCAAGACCTACCCGCAAACTGTCTAAGGAAATCTCACCGTAAATATCAAGACACCGAGAGGTGAAAGTAGAAGAGATGAAAAAGATATATGATGCATAGATTAAGAATATGAAACCTACAGTGGCTATAATATCAGCGGTTTCAGGACAATACTATCTCTATCTCAGGGCTAAAGGAGGACACTTCATCTTGGTAAAAAGCCTAATTCATCAACAAAACAGTAATGTTGAATGCGATGCTCCTCATATGTAACTGAGATTCAGAAAAATCCCAGAGAACTTCAAAATTCAAGAAGTAAAAACAGACAGAAATAAATGGGGAAAAATAGACAAGTCCACAGTTAAAGTTGGAGATTTAAACACTCATGTACCAATAATATTTATTATTTCCTTTTTCCTTTAAGATTGAACACAAACAAGGGGAGGAAATTGTGTTTTGTAATTCAGATTTCTTCCTATCAAAGACTTATGGTTTCATTTCCCCATTTCCCACAACCTATCCTTGAGTGGGTGTGTTGGGATGAAGAGATGCATGGAGGAACAGAAGGAGAATGAATTCAAAGACTTAGACTGTGGCTGTAGGTCAAAGCTAGTGAAGGTGATGGAATTCCAGTGGATCTATTCCAAATCCTGAAAGATGATGCTGTGAAAGTGCTGCACTCAATATGCCAGCAAATTTGGAAAACTCAGCAGTGGCCACAGGACTGGAAAAGGTCAGTTTTCATTCCAATCCCAAAGAAAGGCAATGCCAAAGAATGCTCAAACTACTGCACAACTGCACTCATCTCACACGCTAGTAAAGTAATGCTCAAAATTCTCCAAGCCAGGCTTCAGCAATACATGAACCGTGAACTTCCAGATGCTCAACCTGGCTTTAGAAAAGGCAGAAGAACCAGGGATCAAATTGCCAACAACTGCTGGATCATGGAAAAAGCAAAAGAGTTCCAGAAAAACACCTATTTCTGCTTGATTGACTATGCCAAAGCCTTTGACTATGTGGATCACAATAAACTGTGGAAAATTCTGAAAGAGATGGGAATACCAGACCACCTGACCTTCCTCTTGAGAAACCTAGATGCAGGTCAGGAAGCAACAGTTAGAACTGGACATGGAACAATAGACTGGTTCCAAATAGGAAAAGGAGTATGTCAAAGCTGTATATTGTCACTCTGCTTATTTAACTTATATACAGAGTATATCATGAGAAACGCTGGGCTGCAAGAAACACAAGCGGGAATCAAGATTGCCAGGAGAAATATCAATAACCTCAGATATGCAGATGACACCACCCTTATGGCAGAAAGTGGAGAAGAACTAAAAAGCCTCTTGATGAAAGTGAAAGTGGAGAGTGAAAAAGTTGGCTTAAAGCTCAACATTCAGAAAACGAAAATCATGGCATCTGGTCCCATCACTTCATGGGAAATAGATGGGGAAACAGTGGAAACAGTGTCAGACTTTATTTTGGGGGGCTCCAAAATCACTGCAGATGGTGATTGCAGCCATGAAATTAAAAGACGCTTACTCCTTGGAAGGAAAGTTATGTCCAACCTAGATAGCATATTGAAAAGCAGAGACATTACTTTGCCAACAAAGGTTCATCTAGTCAAGGCTATTGTTTTTCCTGTGGTCATGTATGGATGTGAGAGTTGGACTGTGAAGAAGGCTGAGTGCTGAAGGATTGATGCTTTTGAACTGTGGTGTTGGAGAAGACTCTTGAGAGTCCCATGGACTGCAAGGAGATCCAACCAGTCCATTCTGAAGGAGATCAGTCCTGGATGTTCTTTGGAAGAAATGATGCTAAAGCTGAAACTCCAGTACTTTGGCCACCTCATGCAAAGAGTTGACTCATTGGAAAAGACTCTGATGCTGGGAGGGATTGGGGGCAGGAGGAGAAGGGGATGACAGAGAATGAGATGGCTGGATGGCATCACTGACTCGATGGACATGAGTCTGAGTGAACTCCGGGAGTTAGTGATGGACAAGGAGGCCTGGCATGCTGCGATTCATGGGGTCGCAAAGAGTCGGACACGACTGAACGACTGAACTGAACTGTAGGTCCTGCATAGCGGGGGTGCTTTGTGCATGCCATCTAAGATTTCTGGGCCTCAGTTTGCTCCTTTTTTCAAAAAAAGATCTTAGTTTCTCTTCTGGCTGAAAGTAAAGCCAGAGCCTCTGACATCACTCAGCAGTTGGAGGTGGATGCTGGTTCACGGTGCTTCCACCTAGTGTCCCATGAGGCTGATTCTTGGCACGGCCCAGGTGCGCACCCCTGAGCAGTCAGCTGTTTCCCACATACAGTGAAAGATACAAGACCAGAGTCATCTGAAGACAAATGCTTTTCCCCAGGATATAGAGCTTACTAGACTATTTGCTGTCGTGCTTTCCTTACTGAGGGTAAATTTTTTTTCAGATAAAACTCTGCCATCTTGTAAAACAGAGACCAGTCAGGGATGGGAGGAGTTGAAAGCATGGGACAAACAGTTAATTCAGTGGTTGTAGGAAGTTCTGAGCACCAAAGAGGCTTCTGGTGGAGGCAGAATAGGAAGAAGGTTCTGGAAAGGTTGGAAAAATCCAATAACCCCAAAGGACTGATCCTAAAGACTTTGGCCATCTGGGATGATTTATCCCACCAGCCCTGTGTGAGCTCCCTTTGTTCTCTATGTAAGAATATCTACTCTGAGCCCAGGCCTGTGGTGGGAATAAAGGGTGTGATAGCTGAATTGATCCAGGGGTGCTAGTCCTTCTAGGCCTTTTCCTTTTTATCTTTTCTTATCTTCCTCCTCAAGAGGCATTTATTACTCCTTTTGTCAGTTAAGGTTGCTAAAACAAATAGCAGAGACTAGGTGGCAATCAAGAAATATTTATTTCTCACTGCTCTGAAGGCTGGGAGGTCCAAGATCAAAATGTGGGGGATTTGGTGTCTGGGGAGAACCCACTTCCTGGTTGCTGTTTCCTCATCTTGTGGAGAGAGAGAGATCTAGTTTCTTCCTTTCCTTTGTTGTTGTTGTTCAGTCCCTAAGTCCTCTCCAACTCTTTTGTGGCCCCATGGACTGTAGCCCTCAGGCTCCCCTGTCCCTGAGATTTCCAAGGCAAGAATACTGGAGTGGGTTGTCATATTTTCCTCCTGGAGATCTTCCCCATCCAGGGATCGATCCTGTATCTCCTGCACTGGCAGGTGGATTCTTTACCACTGAGCCGCTAGGGAAGCCCCCTAAAAAAAAAAAAAAAAAAAAATGTACATAACTTTAAAAATACTTTATTGCTGAAAAGTGCTAATCATCATCTGAGGCTTCAGCAAGTCCTAGTAGCAACATCTAAGATCACTGACCACAGACCAGCGTAACAAATACAGTACGTCCCCTACATGGAAATCTTCAAGTTGTGAACTTTCAAAGATGCAAAGAATAAACAAGCAAATGAACTTCTCTTTTCCTAGTATCAGGAAGGACCTCTGTGTACAGCCAAAGCTCCTGCTTAGAGAGTCAACATCCACTGAATCCTGAAGGGGCTTCCCTGGAATCTTGAAGAACGTGAAAAATCCTGAAAAATCCGTGGAGCTGAACTATCCTGACAATGACAAAGGGAGAAGCAGAGGAAATGGGATGGCCCCTGGGCGAGTCTTTTTTGTGCTCCTTTCACCCTTTGGTTAGGGTCAAACTGCCTGGCTGCACACTGACTGAAACTGCCCACCCTGGCCAGGCACCGCAGTAACCACTTGCTTGAGTTATTTTATCATAGAAAGTCTTGGTAAGGAACACAAACTAATAAGCCACCACCAACCGGAAGAGTTTGGGAAAGGTCAAAAGGAGAAGCCACATGTTCTACCACATCCGAGAATCCTTCTTGCTGCATCCATCTTGACCAAGCAATGCATGCACCACCAGGAAGGACCCTGAGCCAGAATGATTGGCCAAAGACAACCGGGAAACTAATCCCATCACCATGAAACCTGAGACTTGGAGCCACATGGCAGAGCAGTTGTCCTGGATTCCCTTACCCTACTGCTCTCCCCTAGGGGGCGGGGGTGGGGGGGGCTTCCCAATAGTCTCTTGCTTTATCAGTTCCTGTGTCTCCTCAGACGATTCATTTCCGAGTGTTAGACAAGAGCCCCCTTTCGGGCCCTGGAAGGTATCCCCTTTCTGTAACACTTTGAGGGAGAATCAGAGCTCATATTTGAACACTTTCAAAGGAATTACTTTGGCAAACATCCAAGGTGGAGCACGACCCTGTCTCCTCTACTGTAAAATATTCCTGGGTTCTCCATCCAGCTTTACTCCCCTAGAAAGTCAACAAAGGTGGAATGCCATCTGGCTCACTGAGAAATTCTGCTCGTGGGGCGAGAGACGCTTTCTCATTGCGGGGAGGCCTGTGAACTGACCATCTGCATCCCTGGAGGGAAGCCATCCTCCCACAGCCCTGATCCCGAATACTTTCTTTAGTGAGTTTCCCTGGTCCAGGGCCTTCCCTGGAGGGAGGAGGAGACTGCCCAGCCCAGAGGGCTTCAAGGTCGACTCCACCAGATGTGAAGTCTCTGCCTTCCTCTGCTCAGCCCAGTCTCCTCTGAGGGCCCAGGCAGTGGGGGGAGCCAGGGTCCCCAGGAGGCCAAAAGAAAGCTGGCTCCCTCCCGACCTTGATATCAGTGCCACTCTGTGTCAATTCACCCCCTCGGTGTCCCCATTCCTGCCATGTCTTCTCCATCCCCACACCTCCTGTTACAGCTCAGGCCCCAACGGATGGCTGAGATGGAATTCTTTTATTCTGAATGTGATGCAGGCTCACACTTATTTAGTCCAACTGCCACACTGCTGCAGCACGATCTTCCTGAAATTTCTAAGCTGCTTAAAAACCTCGGGGAGAAAGCCCTTGAACCCAGCCTTGAACCCAACTGAATGAGGCAGGCCCCTCCCTGCCTCATTCAGTGATTCTCAATCTCCTGCCTGACCCAGCATTACCAGTTGGGGCACAGACTTGGATTACTGTGATTCTGAATGGCTTGCCTGCTCCCTCTGCCTGAAGTCAGTCCTGGAAGGAGGGGCTGGCACGTTTCTAGGAGGCCCAGCCCCACCCTGGCCAGGGCACCTCTGCCCCCCAAGCCTGTACTCTCCTTCTGGTTGACATCCCACCATGGACAAATTTCTCTCACACCCATTTTTAGTTTAACTTATTCATTGGCTGCACTGGGTTTTCGTTGCTGCCCGGGCTTTTTCTAGTCGTGACCAGGGAGGGCTACTCTTGCTTCCCTGTGTGGACGCTCACTTCTGGCTCACCCTTGTTTTTGTATGCCTTCCTCCCTCTACCGCACAGGTGCCTTTGGCTTTACTTCTCTCAGATCCCTGGTAACCAGCAGAGACCCCGACACTGGGCACTCAGCTACGTGTGGGTGGAGCAGGACTGGATGAAGTCAAGGAAGAGATAGGCCAACTTGGGTCAGACAGTTTGGGAAGACCGCACTGAGGAGGAGGTCCTTGGTCTGAGAACTTTGAGTTGCTTGGTGTTTCAAGGGTTTAAGGAGCTCACACATAACACTCCTTGCACAAGATTGGAATCAGCTGTGGGATAGCACTGTTGAGATAAACCACACCTTTTATCACCAGTGGGGACATGGACAATGAGTTGGGCATCACAGAGAGTTCATCACTTACCCACCCAGTCACAGAATGCCTGTGCGACCGTGGGTCTCCCCTACAGGGTATGAAGGGATGGAAAGCTATTCCACAGAAGGAGAAGTTGGGAAGGGGTCACCCAGACCCTTCCTCATCTGATTTCCTCTTTTCACTGACTTGGTGACCACCACTCAGACTTCACCCCAGTGTCTTCCCGCTTCTCTTTTCTACCACTGAAATGTGAAATGCCACCCTTTCCCCAAATTTCTACGGGTATCACACACGATTGTGCTGACCTTGGGGTTCAAGATGTTCCACTACATCCAAGCTCAACCCATGATGGAAAACCTCCTCTAAGACAAGGGTGGGCAAACGACAGCCTGCAGAGCAAATCCAGGCTGAGGCCAGTTCTGTGAACTGAGGAGCGTTTTTACATTTTTGAATCATAGAAGAAGCAAGAGAATTCCAGAAAAACATCTACTTCTGCTTCATTGACTACATTAAAGCCTTTGACTGTGTGGATCACAACAAACTGTGGAACATTCTTAAACAGATGGGAATACCAGACCACCTTACCTGCCTCCTGAGAAACCTGTATGCAGGTCAAGAAGCAACATTCAGAACTGGACAGGGAACAATGGACTGGTTTCAAATTGGGAAAGGAGTACATCAAGGCTGTTAATTGTTACCACGCTTATTTAATGTATATGTGGTGAACATCATGCAAAGTGCCAGGCTGGATGAAGCACAAGCTGGAATCAAGATTGCTGGGAGAAATACCAATAACCTCAGATATGCAGATGACACCACCCTTATGTCAGAAAGTGATGAGGAACTAAAGAGCCTCCTGATGAAGGTGACAGAGGAGAGTTAAAAAGTTAGCTTAAAACTCAACATTCAAAAAACAAAGATCATGGCATCTGGTAACATCACTCCATGGCAAAAAGATGGGGAAACAATGATAACAATGAGAGATTTTCTTTTCTTGGGCTCCAAAGTCACTGTAGATGGTGACTGTAGCCATGAAATTAAAAGACGCTTGCTCCTTGGAATAAAAGTTATGACAATCCTAGACAGTGTATTAAAAAGCAGAGATATTACTTTGATGACAAAGGTCAAAGCTATGGTTTTTCCAGTAGTCATGTGTTGATATGAGAGTTGGAGTATAAACAAGGCTGAGCGCCAAAGAATTGATACTTTTGAACTGTGGTGTTGGAGAAGACTCTTGAGAGTCCCTTGGATTGCAAGGAGATCAAACCAGTCAATCCTAAAGGAAAGCAGTCCTGAATATTCTTTGGAAGGACTGATTCTGAAGCTGAAGCTCCAATACTTTGGCCACCTAAGAGCTGACTCATTAGAAGAGACTGAAAAAAATCTTTCAAAAAACCTTTGCTGGGAAAGATTGAAGGCAGGAGGATTCAGGGATGACAAAGAATGAGATGGTTGGATGGCATCACCAACTCAATGGACATGAGTTTGAGCACGATCCTGGAGATGGTGAATGACAGGGAAACCTGGTGTGCTGCAGTCCATGCGGTTGCAAATAGCCAGACAGGACTGAGCGACTGAACAACAACAACGGGTCAAAAAATCAAGAGAAGCATAATGTTTCATCATCACATATGAAAAGTCCATGCAATTCAAATTTCATAAACTTGTAGGGAATGCAGTCTTGCAGGTCACTTCTTTCTTCTCCAGGGTGGCTTTCATGCTACAAGGAGATGGTTGAATGTTGAAGGAGACCAGATGGCCGGCTAAACCTGAATTCCTACACTCACCATCTGGCTCTTGTCTAGCCCTGCTCTAAGGATTAAGGTTCTTTAATTTCCCAGTGGCTGACTATGCGGAGATCTTCCTCCCCACCCCGTCTCTAGGGCCTTCCTCCTTTCTCCCCCAGCCTCTTCACACCCCAGAGATATCCCAGAACGCCCTAGTCTTTCTCTTTTGTGCGGTGTCTTATTATTACTATTTTTTTTTAAACCTACAAGGAAGTCAGAGTATGTTTCTGAATAAAATAAGGAATTCCAACTGTAAAAAGGGGGTCCCTGGTGAGACGCTCGCTCACACAGCATGTCAGTCCACTCACTTTCCTCTCCACAAGCTCCACAATATTTCTTGATGGTGTGCAGTTAGTTTATTATTTGTCTTCACCATTTTTTTGAAAAGATTTTGCTCTTAAATTTATTTATTTGCTTTAATTTTTGGCTGCACAGCATATGGGATCTTAGTTTCTCAGCCAGGGATTGAACCTGCACCCTTTGCATTGAAAACACAATCTTAGCCACTGGACTGCCAGGGAAGTTTCCACCTTCACCGTTTTTAACACAACAGAAAGTGGAAAATTTTTTTCCTTTTGGATTTTATTCCTAAAAAGGAACCAAATAAAAGGGATGGTGTGTCTGATGCAAGGAAGCAAAATTGAAAATGAAATTATGTAAAAAGCAAATAAAGTTTCTGATCAACACAGACAGGTATGCCGACTGAAAAAATGGAAGCCAAGGACAGCTGTCATCTGAAAATGCTCAACGTTGATGCGTACTATACAAGCAATTACAATGGCAAGAAAAATCCAAAGGCATAGGACAAGAACAAATATTTTGGCATGAGAAACGATCCAGGCTTTGTGTCGGAGGAGCGCCTTGAAGGCACAGTTTCTCTCAGCCTCTTTCAGGTCTTGCTTTTGCTTTGCAACCTGCAGCCGTACCTTGTCCAGGTAGCGCCTCTGACCTTCTCCATGGGCGCGACCCCCCATCTGCTGGAGCATCTGTGCATCAAAGAAGAGCTCGTTGGTGAGGAAGGCGTCCTGGTGCTCCCGCTCCAGCCCCTCGATCACAGCCATCAGCTGGGCCAGCTGCCCTCTCTGCTCATCCCCGGAGGCCCGGTTGTTGAAGGCGCAGTACCTCTGCCCACACTTTCGGACCAGGCTCCTCAGCCTAAGGTTGTCTGTGTTTGCCACGTACTCATCCAAGGATCCGCCCGCCAAGTCCTCCTTGTGGTTGAAGAGGATGACCATGTATCTCTCAGCTCCTGTCCCAAAGACCTCCTTCACCCTGGTCACGGCCACCACATCCTGCTCGGTGAAGCGCCCCAGCTGGGTCACCAGCAGCAGCACGTGGGGCCCTGGCACTGACAGCAGGTAACAGGCTCTGATATTCTCATACACCTCTTGATCTTGGGCCCTGGACTCAAAGATGGGGGGTGTGTCCACCACCAGGATGTTCCTCCCATTCCACGTGCCTGTTGCCCTCTGACACTTCCTGGTCACCGATTGGGCCCCCAGCTTGGACTCAAACATGGGCTGGGAGAGGATGCTGTTCCCGGTGGCACTTTTCCCACTGCCTGTTTTGCCTACCAGGATGATCCTCAAGGAGGAGGAGGGTTCAAAGCCCTGATGTTCTATCCCGCCTGTTAAAAAAAAAAAGAAGAAGAAGAATTTTTCCGGTTTTACTAAGTTTGTGATTCTTTTTAAAAAGTTTTTATTTTATCTTGGAGTATAGTTGATGATGGGCTTCCCAGGTGGTGCTAGTGGGAAAGAACCCGCCTGCCAATGCCAGAGACATGGAACACAGGTTTGATCTCTGGGTTGGGAGGATTCCCTGGAGGAGGACATGGCAAGCTGCTGCAGTATTCTTGCCAGGAAAAGCCCATGGACAGAGAAGCCTGGTAGGCTGCTGTCCATGGGGTTGCAAAGAGTTGGACATGACATAGTGACTAAACAACAACAGACAACAACAAAAGTTGGCAAGGGTGACACTGTGCCAAGAGCGAAAATTTTCAAGAGATGAAGAATGAGAATCCAAGGACTTCTGGAGTTCTAATGAGCCCACGTGAATTAGGTTCATTCTAGGCTCCTAAAATCTGTTATTTTGTTCCTTTTACTCTGTGTCGGTTCTTCCCTTACTTAAGTATTCTGAAATTTTATTTTTCAAACATGATTACTAAATCTCTATGCAGAACTTTTCCTCTTTTCAGCTGAGCACAGTCAGGGGGAAGATATCATTTTCACAATTTGGTTCCAAATCCACTGACTTCTGACTTGAAGTTTTGTTTCCACATTTCCCATACATCACCACACGGGTCAGAGTGTCATACTCGGGTGTGTAGGGTGTGATGACAGTAGGGAAGATAAAGAACGTGATAGCTGCCTTTTTCTCCTGCAGTTTAAAGTAACTGGGTTTCTCTTCTGTCTCAGTTTTTGAGGTCAGGGAGTGGAGGAGGGAAGACAGTAACTGTCTCCTGGTGTCCAGAGTGCTTGAGAATTTGGAGGGTTTCTTACCTTCAGCCATGGTTCCATATCTGCTCCTCTGCAGTGCTTCCATTCACTTCTAGAATAAAAAGAGGGAAGGAATAAAAGCAAGTGTCCTTATAGGAGTTGGTATAGACCTGAGAACACCTCCAATTCAGACAGCCGAGAACAATTATCCTTAGATGAGCCATTTCCATTGCTAATTTTCTAACACGTTTTATTTTCAAATATCCATATAGAACTTTAAGCAAGCCAGGTGATGCTAGGTTATGTTAACACAGTGAACTCTTGTTTTCTTCCTCATTCTGCAGGAAAGCAAGAAATGTTTGAATACATATCAGTTGATTATCTCCCTTCAAACTGAAAAGGCATGAAATAAAGAAAGCCTTCTTATATGGAATAAGAAGCAAGACTTTAAAATTATTTGTTATTATTATTGGAATCAAAACAAACTTGCTAGACTAGAGAATAAAAGTTGCCTTACTGTAAATGAATAGTGGTTTGTTTGAAGTACTGGGCATTTCCAGTCCCAGAAACTCTTTGTATCAGATGGACATCCCAGTGGTAAAGGGGAAAGTACAATGCACCTTCCAGTGGGAATGTGGAATTGGGGTCCAGGGCTCCTTTGAGGATGCACATGAGAAGGAGAAGGGGAAGAGGCCCGAACGTGGTCACCACCTCCTTCCCTCTGAGCAACTGGGGGAAGAGAAACTGGTGCCTTGACTGAGGGACAGCAGCAACATTTGGGACAAACTCAGGATAAAGTCCTTTCCTGATCTGTTTTAAATCAAATGTCTTTCCTTGTGGGTCTCCCAATAACAACTTAAGAAAAATCCCAGTAGACATAAGCAGAAATTGGCAAAACCATAGAGATAAATGTTTCATTCAGATGAGGCATACTATTGCGTCATTCTTGGTGCTAGAAAAGGTAAGCACACATTGGAAAAGGCAAGCATGCACTCTGCAATTATAATTAAGATGAACTCTGAGCCTATGGGCTGCCCTCATAGTTCAGTTGGTAAAGAATGGGCTTGCAATGCAGGAGAACTGGGTTCGATTCCTGGGTTGGGAAGATCCCCTGGAGAAGGGAATGGTTACTCACTCCAGTATTCTTGCCTGGAGAATCCCATGGGCAGAGAAGCCTGGCAGGCTATAGTCCATGGGGTCACAAAAGTTGGACACAACTTAGCAACTAAACCACCATCACTGAGCCTATATTTTATTTATTCAGTTTTAAAGATTATGCAGTTATGAAATAAATATTTTAAGAAGAGAAATAAATACACTGAGTAATGAAACAAATTCCACAATGTGCAATGAACAAATCTCAGTATTTTGGCATTTTTATTACTGCTGTTCAGTTTGATTGAGAAAGTTAAAACTTTACACATATAGTTTCATTTATTTACTTTTGGACTCCCCCAACCCTGAGTCTCATTCTCCCTCTCCCTTTAGAGACAAACAATATTCTGAGATGTTTATGTGTCTATCTCATTTGTGTATTTACACTTGTACATACATATCTATCTATAATTAAGATACAGTACTTTTTGGTATTTTAATCTTTTACAGAAGTGACTTTATTTATGTAACATTTTATCCAGTTCTTTCTTAACAAACATTTGGTGTTCCAAATGCATCTTTGTTACTACCAACAGTAGTGCTACTACCAACATGACAATCTCTCTGGAATGTCCAACTTCCTCCTGACTGCTGCTGCTGCTGCTGCTGCTGAGTCGCTTCAGTCATGTCCAACTCTGTGCGACCCCATAGATGGTAGCCCACCAGGCTTCACTGTCCCTGGGATTCTTCAGGCAAGAACACTGGAGTGGGTTGCCATTTCCTTCTTCAATGCATGAAAGTGAAAAGTGAAAACGAAGTCACTCCGCCTGACTAGATGTTGCCAAGTCTGACTCCAGGAAACTTGTGCTGAGTCGTGCTGGCAGCAGCCACATACCAGCATCCTGCAAATCTTCTCCTACACTTGGTAATACTATATTTTTAATTTTCTGGTCACCCTGTTGGGCATACAGTAGAATGTCTTAATTGGTTTAAACTTGCATTTTATTGATTAACATTGAGTTAAAAATGATTTTCATAGTTGATTTGCAATTCAGCAAATTTCTTATTTCTACCTTTACACATTTTTCTATTCACTCAGTCAAGATGCATAGAAATGGTCCTCATTAAGGAAACCATCCCCTGTCACACTATCAGAATATACTAAAATAACTTCTTTCCTTTCCTTAACCCTTGAGAAGAGCATTTTCCTTACCACCTTCTCCCACTTGGTGTACTTGCCTCTGGTAAATTATACTCCAGCCTCTGCTAAAATTGCTCAAATTCTCTGACATCTTTTCTATCTCAGATGACATTTTCTATTGGAATCAGTATATTGAAGTAGTAAAGACAATGATGACAGTCGTGACAATGTTGATGATGAACTTTACCATCATAATAACCCTCTGTGTAGCCATTTGTAATTTTCTATTTTGCTTTCATATCCATTATTTTAATTGTTTGCCCTAATTCCCTATGATGTGATCGAGATAGGTATTAAAATTTCTGTTAAAATATTAAGAAACCGAGTCTCAACTAACATGCCCATGTTCACACAACTGTCATGGAGCTAAGAACAAAAACTGGCTCATTTTGCCTGCATATTCTCCTAGGTTCATTGGGGAAGAGAAGTGAAGATAAAGTCATTGAGCCTCTTGGAATACCACATACCATGTTGCCATCCATGGTCAGGACATAAACTGAAGCAGTTAGGCTGGAAGCTTGCCCTAAAACCAACAAAGAGAACTGTATTGCGAAATCTTGAAATCTTGGGTGCCTTTTTTTTTTTTTTAAAGACTATTCAAACATAATATCATAGGGGACAGAAGTTGCTCAGAATGAAAAGATTTCAGTTTAAATAATCTGATGTTTTTACATGACTTGATGATCAGTGTGACCCAAATGGGGCTCTGTGGCTGCCACAAAACACCATCAAAATCCCGAATTGGGGAGCAGAGGTGCAGCACCGTCCTCCTGAAGCATCTTCTGAGTGGGTCAGGTTGCCTGGGGGAGACATGTCTCACCGAGGAATAGATTTTTGGGGGTGGATATTAACAAATACTAAAGTGTGCAGAGGCTAGTCAGAAAGGATATTGATGAAAATGCTGAAATGACAGGATATTAAAAGGACTGAATCAAGCCTAGGAAGACATCTGGAAGCACTGTAAACCTGAAGCAATGTGACACGTGTCAATTGCAGAACAGACAAAAGTGGGGGAATGAAGAGTGGAGGCAGATTTCTTCTCCACAAGGAAAATCCGAATCTTCCCCACATGGGGTCAGGAATCATGAGAGAGCTGGTGTGGGAGCAGAGATTATACGGGTATCTGACAGGAACAGCAGGGGGATCTAGCTTAGGGAGGAGGTTGAAGCAAATGAACGTCATATACCTTTTGATCTTTAAATTGGATGAACCTAATGTTATCTTGATCCTATCTCATTTTATCAAATCAGTAGAAAGTAGGTTCTTTCCTGCTGTTTTAGGAAAGGTAAAACTGTTTTTTGTCTGCCTTATTCATGAATCTCTCCTTCCCCGTTTGCTTGAGTCCCTCTGTTTCCCGGCATCACTTGGTTTCACAGTTTAGTCTCAGGACTTCATAACACGGCTTTCACAGGGGGTTGACAACAGACCAAGGGATGGTTCCTGTACACGCTGGGGTCTCTCTGCCATAGTGTCGAATTCTACATCGTGTGGTAGGAAACGTGGCTATCTGGGGAAGAATGGGGTGGCTTTCAGAAGATCAAGGTCTGTGGAACAAGGTCCACTGAGAGGTTTCGTTGTGAACGTGGCTCAGTGAGGGTTCTCGTCGTGTGGAGCCCTAGGAGTGGATTCCTGCACCAGGCTTCTCTGGGAGGTGGTGCTGGTCAGGGCCCGGGCGGGGGTGGTATGGGTGAAGTTACGAAGGTAAAACTTAAGATGTTCGCTCTACTTAGTTAGGGCTTACTTGTGAGTTTGTTTTCTCATCTGTCAAATTGTTGTTCAGTCGCTCAGTCCTGTCCAGTTCTTTGCCACCCCACGGGCTGCAGCACGCCAGGCTTTCCTGTCCTCCACTATCTCCCGAAGTTTGTTCATGACCAGTGAGTCCGTGATACTATCTAACCATCTCATCTCCTGCAGCCCCCATCTTCTTTTGCCTTCAATTTTTCCCAGCATCTGAGAATATTTGCGAAGCTTTATGAAATGCTGTGAAGCTTAATGAAAATCAAAAGAGCTCAGAAGTAGGCAACTAGACATAGAAGACTGCAGCACTGTGGAAAGCGATGGGCGGGAACGCGGGGTAAGCGGTCCCCAAATCCGCCTGGTTCGCACTGGGAACCTGCTGTTGTCCATAACGCTTTCCACCGGCTCCCGGTTTCACTGACAGGAGACCCCAGAAGCATGGAACCGGTTCGAGGTCCCACCAGAAATCAGTAGCCCTGACTCAACCGCGGCCTCCAGAACCCTCCCTCTTCGCCCGGCTCCCAATCCTCCAGGACGCAGGGACCCCTGCAGGGGTCCCCTTACCAGGCTCGGCTCTGCGGGCTGGATGCCGGCGGATCGGCGGGAGCGCGCGGTCGAAGGCTGCAGGGCACGACTGCTGCGCTAGAAGGAAAGCGGCACTGACCGAGCGCGCGCGCCTCCTGTCCCCGCAGCTGGGGACACCCCTCCGGGCAGGGCGAAACTGCTGCCGCGGAAACCGGAGAGCGGCGAGTTCGCAGAGTGCGCACCCCCAAGGGATGTTTGACCTCTGAGACCACGAGCGCCTCGCCCCCTCCCATTTCCTCTTTAAGAAGGGTGAAAAGAGACCACTCTGATCCCAGTCTCCCCGTGAAAGCACCTCTGCTGCTGCTGCTAAGTCACTTCAGTCGTGTCCGACGCTGTGCGACCCCATAGACGGCAGCCCACCAGGCTCCCCCGTCCCTGGGATTCTCCAGGCAAGAATAATGGGAGTTGTCATTTCCTTCTCCAACTCATGAAAGTGAAAAGTGAAAGTGAAGTCGCCCAGTCGTGTCCGACTCTTAGCGACATGGACTGCAGCCTACCAGGCTCCTCCAGCCATGGAATTTTCCAGGCAAGAGTACTGGAGTGAGTTGCCATTGCCTTCTCCCTTAAAGCACCTCCAAAGAGATCAACTTAGAAAGCTAGTTATTTCCTTTGGCGCAAGAAAGAATCACAGACTTTTCACGGAGGACTTCTCTACCTTCGTGCAAAGCTGGAGCCAGGTGTGGAGCAGGTTAGAGTGGAGCCCTCCTCCTTTCCAGAAACTCCGCAGAGCTGGGAGTCAGAGAGCCACTGTTCTTTGCCTTTTGTCTCTTGGGGTTGAGGTGTCTGTTCTTAGGAGGCGTGTATGTGTATGATTTCTGAGGAGTGATACGCCGTTCTCTTTGGTGTATCCTTGAGCTATTTCACCAGTGCGTGGAAGATCAGATCTTAGGTGTTTTCAGACGTAGTAAGTCAAGGGATATACACGATTTAAGTCTATTTTTGAAGTAAAAAGGAGTGCCTAAACTTCATGGGATAAAGTGTGAAGGGAAATACAAAATAAGAATTGGGCCAAGAATGAGACTGAATGTAAGGTATAAAAATAATTATGACCCAAAATAATAAAAACAAAACACTACATCATTTGGGAAGATATTTAAAGGCGGTAAAAGACAAATTTAGAAAAAAAAATCTCAAAATATTTTATTGCTGGAATAAGCAATACTTATTCACTTGTATAGAAAAGGCAACATTGTCACTATCATATTAAGGCTCCCAGAGCAAAAAAAAAAAAAAAAAAAAATGACCTAACGTCATTACACAACAATAAAAGACCTAACTGTAAGGCCCAGAAGTATAAAACTTTTAGAGGAAAACATAGGCAGAACACTCTTTGACATAAATCGCAGCAAGATCTTTTTTGACACACCTCCTAGAGTAATGAAAATAAAAACAAAGATAAGCAAATGGGACCTAATTATATGCAAAAGCTTTTGCATAGCAAAGGAATCCATAAATGAAATGAAAGGGCAACCCTCAGAATGGAAGAAAGTATTTGCAAATGAAGCAACTGACAAAAGATTAAACTCCAAGATATACAAACAGCTCATGCAACTTCATATCAGAAAACCAAGTAACTCAATCAAAAAAATGGGCAGAAGACCTAAACAGACATTTCTGCAAAGAAAACATACAGATGGCCAGGAAACATGTTCAGCATCACTAATTATTCAAGAAATGCAAGTCAAAACTAAAATCAGGTATCACCTCACACTGAACAGAATGGCCATCATCAAAAAAATCTACAAACAATGAGTGCTGAAGAAGGTGTGGAGAAAAGGGAACCTTCCTACACTGTTGGTGGGAATGTAAACTGGTACAGTCACTATGGAGAAGAGTATGGAGGTGCCTCACAAAACTAAAAATAAAACTATCATATGACCCAGAAATCCCACCCCTGTGCCTGATTTGAACAAAGCTGTAATTCAAAAAGATACATACACTCCAATGTTCACTGCAGCACTGTTTACAATAAGCAGGACAGGGAAGCAACCTACATGTTCATCAGCAAAGGAATGGATAAAGAAGATGTGGTACATATACACAATGGGATGTTACTCAGCCATAGAAAGAAATGAAATAGTACCATTTGCATAGACGTGGATAGACCTAGAGACTGTCACATAGACTGAAGCAAGTCAGAAAAACAAATATTGTATAATATCAATATATGGAATCTAGAAAAGTCATGCAGATGAATTTATTAGCAAAGCAGAAATAGGGACACAGATATACAGAACAAACTTATGGATACCAAGGGGGGATAGGGGAGTAGGATGAATTGGGAAATTGGGATTGAAATATACACACTAGTATGTATGAAATAGACAACTAATGAGAATCTACAGTATAGCACAGGGACTCTACTTAATGCTCTCTGTTGACCTAAATAGGAAGGAAATCTATAATAGATGGGGTGTATGTATAAGTGAAGGAGAAAACAGAACAGACTCTCTCTTGAGGGCGGGACTCCATCTTGGGCCGGACTGTGAACTTTGAGCTATATGCCCAGTATCTATGGAAATGACATACCAACTGGAAAACCAGGCCCCTGGCAGGAAGAGCCCCAGGGCTCTCTATCGCCTAAAAGAATACCCTAATTATCTGTGTAACCCAATAGAATCATACATTCAGTTATGCTTATTGGGGTATGACCACAGGCCTATTGATAATTGCCCACTGTTAACTACCTAGGCTTAAGGCATATGATCACGGGTTAACTTTGATTGTATCTTTCTTTTTCTTTTGTTCAGACTAGTTTCAGGGAACCTTATACACTTAGGGTATATAAGCTTTTCACAAAAACTGGTCAGGGTCCTTGGCTAGGAGGAGACTCTGCCTTGGACCCACCGGTGTAATAAACTGCACTCCACTATCTGCATTGTCCTTCTGAGTGAGTTTGTTTCCCGGAACGCATGTACAACATACATACAAGTGATTCACTTTGCTGCACAGCAGGAACTAACAACATAACATTGTAAAGCAACTATACTCCAATAAAAATTTTTAAAAATAAATTCAAAAAATTAAAAAAAATAAGTGAGTCTTAGATCATAGTCTAGCTCTGGATTCCCCACGAATTTACAGGTATTCCTCTTCTAGGGAATTCAACCCACATGGTATTCACTGGAATGAGTAGTGGCTTCTGTCCAGCCAGGCAGATGAATATTGTACATTGTACAATACTGAATATGGTACAATACTATATAAGAGGGTATGGTTTGCTTGAAATCTGCTCAGAAATCTGATCATGGCCAAAAACAACTCTCAGAAGTAAGCCAAAGATGAACCTCTTTGGGTAAAATAACAGCTGATCCAGGCAGCAGGACACGAAAATATGAAATAAACTTCATCAACACACAATCAAAGAATGTTCACAAAGAGGAGAGAAAAGAAAAGGTGAGAGAAGACATACCTAGTTGGTATGAATTTATAGATTCACTTAAATAGACAGCTTTTGAGAAGTTATAATATTTTGACCCTGTGTCTGGTGACTCAGTGGTAGAGAATCCGCCTGCCAGTGCAGGAGATGTGGATTTCGTTCCTGGGTTGGGAGGAGCCCCTGGAGGAGGAAATGTCAACCCACTCCTGCATTCTTGCCTGGGAAATCCCATGGACAGAGGAGCCTCGTGGGCTACAGTCCATAGGGTTGCAAAGAGTCAGACATGACTGAGCAACTAAACAACCACAACTCCTTAAGGAAACTCTTCCTATCAGTTGAGTTCAGTTCAGTCATTCAGTCGTGTCCGACTCTTTGCGACTCCATGAATCGCAGCACGCCAGGCCTCCCTGTCCATCACCAACTCCTGGAGTTCACTCAGACTCACAGCCAATGAGTCAGTGACGCCATCCAGCCATCTCATCCTCTGTTGTCCCCTTCTCCTCCTGCCCCCAATCCCTCCCAGCATCAGAATCTTTTCCAATGAGTCAACTCTTCGCATGAGGTGGCCAAAGTACTGGAGTTTCAGCTTTAGCATCATTCCCTCCAAAGAAATCCCAGGGCTGATCTCCTTCAGAATGGACTGGTTGGATCTCCTTGCAGTCCAAGGGACTCTCAAGAGTCTTCTCCAACACCACAGTTCAAAAGCATCAATTCTTTGGCGCTCAGCCTTCTTCACAGTCCAACTCTCACATGCATACATGACCACAGGAAAAACCATAGCCTTGACTAGACGGACCTTTGTTGGCAAAGTAATGTCTCTGCTTTTGAATATGCTATCTAGGTTGGTCACAACTTTCCTTCCAAGGAGTAAGCGTCTTTAAATTTCATGGCTGCAGTCGCCATCTGCAGTGATTTTGGAGTCCAGAAAAATAAAGTCTGACACTGTTTCCACTGTTTCCCCATCTATTTCCCATGAAGTGATGGGACCAGATGCCATGATCTTCGTTTTCTGAATGTTGAGCTCTAAGCCAACTTTTTCACTCTCCACTTTCACTTTCATCAAGAGGCTTTTGAGTTCTTCTTCACTTTCTGCCATAAGGGTGGTGTCATCTGCATATCTGATATTGATATTTCTCCCGGCAATCTTAATTCCAGCTTGTGTTTCTTCCAGTCCAGCGTTTCTCATGATGTACTCTGCATATAAGTTAAATAAGCAGGGTGACAATATACAGCCTTGACGTACTCCTTTTCCTATTTGGAACCAGTCTGTTGTTCCATGTCCAGTTCAGTAAATAAAAAATAGGTTCAGGTTCTGATTTGCCGCCTTTTCCCCTTAGAGAGTCACTAGGCTCTCAGTAGATTATTTTCCTCTTCAAATAAAAGGCTGTTAGTGATAATTATCCTTCAACCTCATCAGGTAGCTTTCATCATAAAATATTAACCAATAAATCTGTCATCCAGAACTGGTCCCTATTTGACAACTTAAGGAGCCTCTGCCTTTTCCCCCAGATATTCTTCTACCAAAGAAAGTTGGGGGGGGGGGGAGGGGGGGGCGTGGCAATCGGTGTGGCCGTGAGGGCTGCCTGAGGTACCACACCCCTGGTTCATAGCCCCACTCCCTGTCAGCTCTGTAATCCTGGGAAGCTGTTTAATCAAATTGTTAAATCTCTTCTGCACAAGTGAGATCAGTACTGTAAGTACTGTCCTCGTTGGCTATCAGAAAAATAAGAGGAGACCATCTCCCTTCCCTCCCTCCCTCCCTCCCTCCCTCTTCCTCTCCTCTCTCAAACCTGCTGCCTAATAACCTCCATCCGTGTTCCCTAACACCTTCTACCTGGTGCATCATGTTCCCTCTAATACATGATCTGATGCCCTCTACATCCCTTGCTGTTTATTCATTTTACTTTGGGAACAGAGCTGTAGGTTAGTCAAAAAAGTTAATATCTTACAGTAGGGCAGGAGTAAAGATCCAGGTGAAGTGCCAGCCCTAGGCCTCTTGCTGCTTCACCCCAGCATCGAGTCACCTCTTGGCTTCTCTCTGTTCAGTCTTGAGTGAGCCCTTCCCCCTACTACCCAGAGCTCATACCTGGGGGCAAACATGCATTGTGAGATGTGTTCTTACCATAGGCATTTTCTTCATCTCTTGCCACCTTCTGTCTTCCCATGATTAACTGAAAGAGTCCCAGACACTGTTCATTCATTCATTCATCAAATAGGTATAACTGCCTACAATGTATCTGGCCAAATCCAAAGAGCTGGTGACCCCACTCATAGTTTCTCCTCTCCCCTGAGCATTGGAATTTAGGGAACGCATTGGAGTAGCCTTATCTGATTTGGGATGATGCTATGAGAACACCTGGTGAGCTCGACTTTGTCTTCTTTGGTTCTCCAAATGCAAAAAGCAGATGGGAGATGATAACATTCCATGCCAATGAGTAAGCTTTTGGTTCAGTTCAGTTGCTCAGTTGTGTTGGACTCTTTGCAACCCCATGGACTGCAGCGTGCCAGGCCTTCCTGTCCATCACCGACTCCTGGAGCCTACTCCAACTCATGTCCATCACATCAGTGATGCCATCCAACCATCTCATCCTCTGTCGTCCCCTTTTCCTCCCACCTTCAATCTTTCCCAGCATCAGGGTCTTTTCAAATGAGTCAGTTCTTCACATCAGGTGGCCAAAGTATTGGAGTTTCAGCTTCAGCATCAGTCCTTCCAATGAATATTCAGGATTGATTTCCTTTAGGATGGACTGGTTGGATCTCCTTGCAGTCCAAGGGACACTCAAGAGATCTTCTCCAACACCATAGTTCAAAAGCATGAATTCTTTGGCACTCAGCTTTCTTTATAGTCCAACTCTCACATCCATACATGACTAGTGGAAAGCCATAGCTTTGACTAGATGGACTTTTGTTGGCAAAGTAATGTCTCTGCTTTTTAATATACTGTCTATGTTGGTCATAGCTTTTCTTGGATTACTGTGATATTGAATGGTTTGCCTTGGAAACGAACAGAGATCATTCTGTCATTTTTGAGATTGCACCTAAATACTGCATTTCAGACTCTTGTTGACTATGAGGGCTACTCCATTTCTTCTAAGGGATTCTTGCCCACAGTAGTAGATATAATGGTAATCTGAGTTAAATTCACCCATTCCAGTCCATTTTAGTTCACTGATTCCTAACATGTTGATGCTCACTCATGCCATCTCCTTTTTGACCACTTCCAATTTGCTTTGATTCATGGGCCTAACATTCCAAGTTCCTATGCAATATTGTTTTTTACAGCATCGGATTTTACTTCCACTACCAATCACATCCACAACTGGGCATTGTTTTCACTTTGGCTCCATCTCTTTATTCTTTCTGGAGTTATTTCTCTACTCTTCTCCAGTAGCATATTGGGCATCTATAGACCTGGGGATTTTATCTTTCAATGTCATATATTTTGCCTTTTCATACTGTTCCTGTGGTTCTCAAAGCAAGAATCCTGATGTGGTTTGCCATTCCCTTCTCCAGTGGATTACGTTTTGTCAGAACTCTCCACCATGGCCTGTCCTTCTTGGGTGGCCCTACACTGCATGGCTCATAGTTTCATTGAGTTAGACAAGGCTGTGGTCCATGTGATCAGTTTGATTAGTTTTCTGTGATTGTGGTTTTTGTTCTGTCTGCCCTCTGAAGGATAAGGATAAGAGCTTATGGAAGCTTCCTAATGGGAGAGACTGACTTTAGGGGAAACTGGGTCTTGTTCTGATGGGCAGGGCCTTTCTTAGTACATCTTTACTGAACAAGGGAAGCAGAGTGGACAGAGTAAGGAAAAATAATGGGAAAGTGAGAGAAAAACAGGAGTTTGTGTGGATAGATGGTAATTTCCCTCTTGTCCCTGTTTTGCTTCTTTAATCACCGCTTACCAAATCAAGATTATGCAGCTCAGCTTTATCCCATGTCTGTTGCTCAAGAGACTCCCTCTATATGTCACAGATCATACTTCTTGGTTGGAATTGACAGATTTATCCATTCACATGTTGATGGACATTTAGGTTCA
The DNA here is from genome assembly GCF_019923935.1 of Bubalus bubalis. NCBI lineage: Eukaryota > Metazoa > Chordata > Mammalia > Artiodactyla > Bovidae > Bubalus > Bubalus bubalis. The sequence goes on from NC_059164.1 coordinate 112,495,689, forward strand.
CACAATGTCTTTTTTAACACTCTTGACTCCATGTCCTTGCCTCACTACGTCAGGGAGTCTGAAATACCCAACCCTATGAGAATACTGTTTCCTTCGGTTCTGGTTTTGGGTCCCAACAGATTCTAGAACTGATGAGTCTGAGGGTCCCAAAGAGTCGAGCAGAGGCACTAGCTTTCGGGATATGGCATTGCAAACTGCATGTTATCACTCTGTGATGAGAATACCCATATCTTGATCTGTGACCAGGAAAAGCCATGGGTGAACTCTCTAGAACATCTGGCTTATCTTCTCATCCTCCTGTGTGAGATTCTATTCCCGAGGGCAATGCCTCATCTCCCAATCTTCACCCCTGGAAACCCGGAGCTCACAAGCTCCCTTTTGGTGTTTTCGTTCCCAAAGAGAGAGGGCGTGGAAACCATTGTTGGTGTCTCTTGGCACACCTCAGGTAGCCCTCTAGATGATCTGGCTCTGGAAGACAGAGGGAGCCTGGTCAGGAGGTGCTGAGGCTTTGGCCAGAAAAACCTGGATGCTGAGGACAAGAAGGGACCCCAATGCATCACTCAAACCTCAGCTCAAGAAGCCCCAGGGACCTGAAGCAGTGAGAGGAGAGGAGGCCCGGGGGATGTCTGTCAGGGAAGGGGTCCTTGTTAGATTGTAAGGAGGGATGGGGTGTGGGTGCAGTGGGGGCAGCCCAAAGAACAGGATCCATGCTCAAGACCCATAATTCTAACATTTTTTTTGCCCGTGGCTACTCTTTGTCAGCAAGTTTATATCTCATAAGGGACATGGAGGGCATGGTGTCCGCACCAGAGTCCTCATGAGCAAGGGGCTCCCTGCAAGAGTCGGTGGAAATTCCCGCCTCTGCTCATGGACTGGACAGGCTCTGTCCATCCCACCGTTTCCTCCTCTTTCCATTTTGTTCTATTTTATCTCATTCCTTCACACCCATATTCACTGCACACCTTCTATGTGTTCAGCACTGCACACCTTCTATGTGTTCAGCTCTGGGCAGTGGTGTTTATAAGAGGAGATCTCAGCCTAGTCGGGGGGAGAGTCTCAGCACAGGACATAGAGGGTAAAATAAAGTAGCAATTTGTGTGGGACCCAAAATGCATGAAACAGAAGTCAGGGGCTAGGGGAGGAGAACAGCAGGAAGCCGGCCTGTATTACGGGGACCGGCGAGGTGAAAAGGCAGCTGATAGTTCTTCAGGGAGTAGGGCCCTGCTGGGGGTTCTGAGAATCTCAGACTTGAGATTCTCAGACCTACTGCAAACTTGAGATTCACCCCACCCCCCCTTTTCTGCTTCTCTGCACATCACCCTGCCCTGGCCCTGCAGGGAAGGCTGAAGGAAGACCACCCAGTTAGAACAGGTGTGAAGTCCAAGTCAGTGCCATGTGTGGATAAACCAGGGCTCCCACCCCATTTTGTGCCTGCCCCCCTTCACCCCCTGTGTATGTCCTTAAACTACCTTTATATCTCCTGCTCACTGATACACTTCTCACTGAAATTTCAAAGATATAAGTGAAAATGGAGTAGAGGGAATTCATGTTTTATTAGAAATCAGAGCAGAGTGGTTTGTAACTCCCTTAATGAATACAACTACATGGAGAACTGAATAACAATGAAATAAAACTTTTGGATTAAGCTACAGCAGTATTTAGAGGGAACTTAATAATCTTAAGTATGTATACTCAAATATAAGAAGCCAATTAAAAAAAGAAGAGCTGAATAAAACTAAAGAACTCAAAAAAAAAAAAAAGGAAACAATAAAGGAACAGAAATTAATGAACTATAAGACAGCACAAATAAGCATATCAAAATTTAAAAACTAAAGCTGAGTCTTTGGAATGAATCAGTATGATTCAATTGAAATAAAAAAAGAGTGTATAATGAAAATACTAAACATTATAAAAAGATTATAACTATATATTCAAAGGAGATTTAAAATTTTTTAAAGAACTTAATGAATAAATTTATGTCAATAAATTTGAAAATACAGATAGTAGATAATTTTAAAAAATAAACTATACAATTTTAGGTAACAAGGAAACCAATAACATTATTAATCCCATAAGAAAAAATACTTTCTCACTATTTCCCAAATTTTATCCTTTAAATATCTGACTCCTTTATGTTTTTCTAGAAATCTAGACAGACCTATTGCAAACAAGACCATTGTGCTAAGAAACATACCAGAGGAACTTCTCTGGTGGTCCAGTGGTTAGGACTTTGCCTTCTAATGCAGGGGATGTGGGTTTGATCTCTGATTGGGGAGCTAAGCCTCCACATACCTCCTGGCCAAAAGGCCAAAACATGAAACAGAAGCAATACTGTAACGAATTTAATAAAGACTTTAAAAATGGTCCACATTAAAAAAACAAAATAAAAAAAAAAGAAACATACAGGAAAATAGGCAAACATTCTCAACAATTACTTTATTTTAACAAAGCTTTGTTTTGTTTTGTTAAATTATTGCCATCATTCAAATTCTCCCCCCTTTGAGCTAAGGCACGTATTCTAAGCCTCTTTCCACATTTCACAACACAACTGAAACCTTTCCAGAAGCATTGACTTTAGACTTAAGGATCCTATTTTATGACTATCCCTTACAACTTTACCATTTACCCTAATCACCAGATTGGGCATTTTTGAAAATTAAAATTCATTCTTGGATCAAGCTGTGATATCTGGAAACAGTCAAAAGTTTTGTTTTAGACACACTACAGGTACAACAGGACTCCTATACAGGTGTATTCTACTGGTCAGATCTGAGAGCCCCCAGTGCCTGTGGCTGGACCTTTGGTTGAAGGTGACAGCTGGTCAGATAGGACTGAGCAGAGAGGCATCCAGAAGACAAATGTCCTCATCTAATTCTCTGGCTCCCATAGATCCTCTGTTGGCCTTCTCACTGGTGGTGTCTGAGAGAGAGTCAGAGAACATTGCACCCCAGAATGTGGTACCTGGCAGGGCCAAAGGACATAAAAGGGAAGACAGTGGATCTGCAGGGGGAAATGGAACATTCTGGCACAGAGCTATCTGAATTTATAGGCAGAAGAACTTTAAGCCAGCACCTAGAAAAGGAAAGTGAAGACAAATAAGACAATTGTTTTTGAAATGGCCCTTTGGAATTATTGTTTGTTGGAGAATATTACAAATGTTATTATTTATCTCTTTGTTCATTTGTTGAATAAACAATATGCTGAAATAGATCAAAGAGTTTATAGTGAAAAGTAAGTTTCCTTCCACCCCTGATTCCCAGAAACTGAAAGTTCCCTTCCCCAGCAGCAAGTGGCCAGTATTTAAAGAAATATTTTATATATATGTATTAACATACATCTTGTACTAGTTATCTACTGCTGTGTAACAAATTACCACAAAGTTTAGTGGCTAAAAACAACAAACGTTTATTATCTCATCTCTCATGAACCGAGAACAATGCTGCTGGGGGGACTGGAAGCTTTGCTGACAGTCACACAATGTTCACAAGGGGCCTGTGTAATGTGTTTCACAGGCAGTGGTAAGGCTCAATGCAGGATGCATTTCAGCCTTGAAATTCCTTTAATTTGAGTCTTTACCATGTGTAATGAGCTAGCACTCAAACTTGGCAATTTTGTAATTTCTTAAATTAGCTGATGTCTGTTGGTGGGGAGGCAAACATGGAGAGGGTAGGGAGTGAGCTGGAAAGATGCTTTGCTAACCATAGTAAACTGAGAGAAAATAGTTAATTCTTAAACCAATTACTTATTCTTGAAAGAAAATTCATAGGTCCATCATGTTTATCTCTGAGGATACTGTTTCGGGCCTCCTCCCTAACATATCTTAGTTTTTCTCCATATTCCATCTTTAATAACTTAATTTTTCTCTCTTTTTCCTGTATCCTATTCTTGTACTCCTGAGCATACTCCATTTCCACTTTTTGGATATCTCCTTTTAATTGATCACCATAGATTTTCTTCAAGACTTCTTCCCGCCTCCTCAGTCTTTCCACTGTGTCCTTGTATATGGCATCAAAAAAGTAAGCCCCTTGGTTGTTCTGCACCATGTTCTCTATCAGCTCTACCAGCTCCTGTATCTGAGCTTCCTTCTCAGCCTGGTTTGTGTGTTTGCTGTTACTGATGGCACAGCAGCGCTCTCCACACTCCTGGAGGAGGCTTTGTAGGTTTACATCCGCGTTGTCCAAAAAGTCGCTCAGGCTCTGGTCCTCCAGCTCCTCCTTGCGGGTGAATAAGATGATCATATAATCAATGGCTGCTTCCCCAAACAAAGCCTTGATCAACGCCACGGTTTGCTGCTCTTCCTGTGTGTAGCGGCCCAACCTCAGAACCAAGACGATGGCATGAGGCCCAGGACAGGAGGCGAGGACACATTGGCTGATTTCCCTGCAGGTGGTGTTCAGGCTCTTTTTGGTGTCGAAGAGCCCTGGGGTGTCAACAACAAGAAGCTCTCTCCCCTTCCATTCCCGGGACGCTTTCTGACAAGTTTTGGTAACAGCTTCGGCAGCAATCTTAGACTCGAATACTTTTTCCCCAAGGATGGTGTTTGCAGTCGCACTTTTCCCACTTCCGGTCTTCCCTACCAGCACTATCCTCAGAGCGTTGTTAGGGGTGGCAGCCATGTTAACATCAAGAGGCTCTGGGGTACCCAGACTCCACCTTAAGAAAAGGAAGGAGAGGGGAAAAGAGTGAATTTAGGCAAGTAGGAACCATTCTCAAGTCTTTTTTTAACTTCCTTTGCCTCCCTGAACGGAGAAGGCAATGGCATCCCACTCCAGTACTCTTGCCTGGAGAATCCCAGGGATGGGGGAGCCTGGTGGGCTGGCGTCTATGGGGTCACACAGAGTCGGACACGACTGAAGCGACTTAGCAGCAGCAGCAGCAGCAGCCTCCCTGAAATTTGTAATATTCTATTATCCACATTGTTCGCAAAAGAAACAGAAAAATTAAACAGTTTAATTGCTGTGGATAAAACAGCAAAGTAGTTCCAGTATCCCCACAAAGGAGTGTCAGGTCTGTTGCCAAGCCCAAGCTGTTCTGCTCACCGCACAACAGGCCAATAAATCCGGATACGAGTTGTTGGGGCAAGGAATGATGACTTTAATCAGAAGGCCAGTAGACCGAGGGGATGGCAGTCTAGCGTCTCTAAAAACCCTCTCACCTACTCAGCATTCAGGGTCCTTTTATATACAATAGAGAGGGGGAAGGGACTCTCAGTGGCCTCACCAATGGCAGAAGGAGGTTGTTAACTGGTCGCTGGTTACCAGTTGCTCACGTGCTTGGGAGGAGGGGCCCACTCGGATGCCTGACCAATGGCTGAATAGACCTGTTATAGCTGGTGTCTGTCTGAATGAAGTGTGCATGGGGAGCCAGGGAGGGAAAGCCCCTTATGACTTACCATCACAGTTTCTATAATTAAAGCAGTATGATGTTGGTCCCTGAATAGAGAGAACAGCAAAGCAAAAACAGAAAATTTGGAAACAGACCAAATTAACCACATTGTATTTATTCATATTCAATTCATTTACATTATGCAACATTTATATTCAATAAGGTAGCATCTCACATCAAGAGGAAGAAAGATAGACTAATAAGCAAAATGGAGACAATCATATACAAAAAGATAAAACTGTATCCATTTCCTGATGCCTTTCAAACTCCAAATAGGGTAGAATTTCCAATGTTGAAAATTCCGTATAAATAATAGAAGAAACATGGATAAATCTTTGTAACTTAGAGGTCAGGAAAATATTTCTAAAATTTGAAATAGAGTAAGGAAAGAGACAGGCTTCCCTGGTGATTCAGTCGGTGAAGAATCTGCCAGCAATGCAAGAGACCTGGGGTTCAATCCCTGAGTCAGGAATATCCCCCGGAGAAGGAAATGGCAACCCACTTCAGTATTCTTGCCTGAGAAACCCAATGGAGAGTGGAGCCTTGTGGACTACAGTCCATGAGGTCACAAAAGAGTCAGACAACTTAGCTACTAAACCGCCACAAGGAAAGAGACTCCTAAATTTGGTTATATAAAAATCAAAAAGATAATGTGGGAGAATAATGCCACCATCCACAAATTAAAACACAATTGTCAAACTAGGGGAAATTTTTTCCTGGTTATATAAAAGAGGGGTCATTTCACTTTTATACAAAGAATAGCTGTACAGATGGCCAATAAGCACATGAAAAGATGCTCAGTATCACTAACTATTCAAGAAATGCAAATGAAAACTATAATGATGTATCAACTCACAGTGATGATTTGATCAAAAAATCTACAATAAATGCTGGAGAGAGTGTGGAGAAAAGGGAACCCTCCTACACTGTTTGTGGGAACGTGAATTGGTAGAGCCTCTATGGAGGATACTCTGGAAGATCCTCAAAAAATTAAAAATAGAGTTGCCATATGATCCAACAATCCCACTCCTGGGCATATATCCAGACAAAATTCTAATTTGAAAAGATGCATGCACCTCTATGTTCATAGCTGCTGCTGCTGCTAAGTCGCTTCAGTCGTGTCTGACTCTGTGTGACCCCATGTGCTGGGAGCGAGCTCTGCCCATGGCAAAGGTCATGAGGAAGGAGGCTTGGCATACGCAAAGGCGGGATTGAGCCTCAGGAGTTCCCCTGGAAATTCTCGAGCATCTACCCCCAAAACCAGAGTCTGCCTACTTTCTGCTTTGTACTTTCACCTACATCTCAGACTTTACGGGGGGCTGTCCCCCACTACCTCTCTCTGAAAAAAGAGTTAGCTTACAGCTCCAGTTAATAATTCCTGGGTGTGACAGTGTTTCAACCTACAAGCTCCTTTGGAAATCCTCTAGCCTGTCTGAATAGGTTTTTCCGGCCACATGTGATTGCTCAGAGCCTCCCAACTGTGAGAGGCATGAGATGTTCTAAACTGTCTAAATACAGATTCCTTTGAGCAGTCAAAAGATTGATTAGAAATTGTATTGGTGAAGGGATTTTCACTTGTTGGGCCAATGTTTGCTGCTAAGTCTCCATATCCCTTACCTGCTGTGTCCCTGGCAGTGTATTGATTAATATAATTGGTGTAAGTAGTAGCTTTAATGTTTGTAACCTGGGACCCTTGAATTAATTCTTTTTCTTGTTATAGCCCACCACACCTTTGCTCTGTAGGAATGCAACTTTATCTAATGCTTTTGGAGGGTGGCGCTTGACTTACCACCTTTAGAGAAAAATAAGTTTTCTGAAGAAAGGGTCTTAAAATGTTAACAGGCCTCCAGGCAAGAAGATGATGCAAATCACCTAAGCTTTTGCATATGATAAGTTTGCAGGAAGAAAGCCTGGCTTGCTGCATGACTCTACCCCTTCCCCCATTATCCTCTATGCATAACTTAAGGTATAAAAACTACTTTGGAAAATAAAGTGCGGGCCTTGTTCACCGAAATTTGGTCTCCCCATGTCGTTCTTTCTTTTACCTTCTATTCAGCCTCTTTTCTTAACTGAATTTTCCTACTGAGCTATCCTTATTTCACCACTCTTTATATCCTTAATTAACGTTTAATTAAGCAGTTGTTTCCTGATCCTCGCCGACGCCGTCCCCGCTTCGAATTCCCTGGATCCACCGGGGCTGGACCCCAGCACCCATGGACAGCAGTCCACCAGGCTCCTCTGTCCCTGGCATTCTCCAGGCAAGAATACCAGAGTGGGTTGCCATTTCCTTCTCCAATGTGTGCATGCATGCTAAGTCGCTTCAGTCGTGTCCAACTCTGTGCGACCCTATGGACAGCAGCCCACCAGGCTCCTCTGTCCACAGGATTCTCTAGGCAAGAATACTGGAGTGGGTTGCCATTTCCTCCTCCTCTATGTACATCAGTTCAGTTCAGTTCAGTTCAGTCGCTCAGTCGTGTCCGACTCTTCGAGACCCCATGAATTGCAGCATGCCAGGCCTCCCTGTCCATCACCAACTCCCAGAGTTCACTCAAACTAACGTCCATTGAGTCGGTGATGCCATCCAGCCAGCTCATCCTCTGTCGTCCCCTTCTCCTCCTGCCCCCAATCCCTCCCAGCATCAGAGTCTTTTCCAATGAGTCAACTCTTTGCATGAGGTGGCCAAAGTATTGGAGTTTCAGCTTTATAGCAGTTCTGTTATAATTGCCAAGACACAGAAACAAACTAAATGTCCATTGACAGATGAATGCATAAAGAAGATGCTGTTCATATAGGCAATGGGATATTACTCAGCCGTAAAAGAGAATGAAATAATGCCATTTGCAACTACATGTATGAACTGAGGTGTTATCATATTGAGGGAAGTTAGAGAAAAACAAATATTACATGATATCATTTGTATGTGGAATCAAAAATAAATCAAGTAAACTTACTTACAAAACAGAAACAGACTAACTGACACAGAAAATAAACTTATGACTACCAAAGGGGAAAATCAGGAAAGAGGGATAAATTAGGTGTATGGGGCTTATGGATACATAGTAGCTGTTCAGTCCTTCAGTCCTGTCAGATTCTTTCTGGCCCCAGGGCCTGCAGCATGCCAGGCTTCCCTGTCCTTCACCATCTCCCAAAGCTTGCTCAAACTCATGTCCATTGAGTCCGTGATGTCATTCAGCTATCTCGACCTCTGTTGTCCCCTTCTCCTCTTGCCTTCTATCTTTTCCAGCATCAGGGTCTTTTCCAATGAGTCAGCTCTTCCCATCAGATGGCCAAAGTATTGGAGCTTCAGCTTCAGCATCAGTCCTTCCAGTGAATATTCAGGGTTGATTTCCTTCGGGATTGACTGGTTTGACTTCCTTGCAGTCCAAGGGACTCTCAAGACTTTTCTCCAACACCACAGTTCAAAAGCATCAATTCTTTGGTGCTCACCCTTCTTTATGGTCCAATTCTCACATCCATACATGATTACTGGAAAAAATCATAGCTTTGACTATACAGACCTTTGTCAGCAAAGTAATATCTCTGCTTTTTAATATGCTATCTAGGTTGCTCATAGCTCTTCTTCCAAGGAGCAAGCATCTTTTAATTTCATGACTGCAGTCACCATCTGCAGTGATTTTGGAGCCCAAGAAAATAATGTCTGTCACTGTTTCCATTGTTTCCCCATCTATTTGCCATGAAGTGATGGGACTGGATGCCATTATCTTCATTTTTTGAATGTTGAGTTTTAATCCAGCTTTTTCACTGTCCTCTTTCACCTTCATCAAGAGGCTCTAGAGTTCCTCTTCACTTTCTGCCATAAGGGTGGTGTCATCTGCATATCTGTTATTGATATTTCTCCCAGCAATCTTGATTCCAGCTTGTGCTTCACCCAGCCCGGCATTTTGCTTGATGTACTCTGCATATAAGTTAAATAAGCAGGGTGACAATATTAGCCTTGACATACTCCTTTCTCAATTTTGAACCGGTCTGTTTACATGTCCGGGTCTAACTGTTGCTTCTTGACCTGCATACAGGTTTCTAAGGAGGTAGGTAAGCTAGTCTGGTATTCCCATCTCTTGAAGAATTTTCCACAGTTTGTTGTGATCCACACCATCAAAAGCTTTAGCATAGTCAATGAAGCAGAAGTAGATGTTTTTCTGGAATCCTCTTGCTTTTTCTTTGATCCAATGGATATTGGCAATTTGATCTCTGGTTCCTCTGCCTTTTCTGAATTCAGCTTGTACATCTGGACGTTTTTGGTTGATGTACTGATGAAGCCTTGCTTGGAGAATTTAGAGCATTACCTTGCTAGCATGTGAATGCATGCAACTGTGTAGAAGTTTGAACATTCTTTGCCATTACCCTTATTTGGTATTGGAATGAAAGCTGACCTTTTGTTATATATAGTGGTATGTTATATATACATATAAATTACATATACATACCACTATATATAACATAACATAAGCAACAAGAATTTACTGTATAGTGGAAAGGAACTATATTCAATATCTTGTATTAACCTATAATGGAAAAAAATCAAAATATATATATACACACATTATATATATTATATATATATATATATATATATATATATATATATATATATATAGGCTTCACCAGTGACTTAGCAGTAAAGAATCTGCCTGCAATGCAGGAGACACAGGAGATGCAGGTTTGATCCCTGGGTTAGGAAGATCACCTTGAGGAAGGCATGGCGACCCACTCCAGTATTCTTGCCTGGAGAATTCCATGGACAGAGGAGACGGGAAGGTCACAGTTCATGGGGTCACAGAGAGTTGGATATGACTGAAGCGACTGAGCATGCACACACACATGGACACGTGTATGTATAAAACTGAATGGCTTGGCTATAATTATAATAAATCAATTATATTACAGTAAAAATATTTTAGCAAACAAACAATATCTAAAAGTAGAGAAAGAAAAGACCAACAACTTGATAGAAAATGGAGTAAGAGATAAGAATAAACAGTCCAAATAAAAATGTAAATATCCCTTGAATATGTAAAAAGATATCAACATCCACTAGTATTAGAGAAAAACATATCAAAACATAGAAAAACTAAAGTTAATTATTCAATATTGCACTAGGATACTATTTCTCACCTACAAGTTTGAAAAAAACCAGAAATTAGTTGGCATAATCTGTTGATAAAAGGTATAGGGGAGGGACTCCCTGATGGCCCAGTGCTTAAGAATCCACCTTGCAATGCAGGGGATGTGCGTTCAATCCCTGGTCAGGGAACTAAGATACTACATGCCACGGAGCAACTAATCCCTCCACAACTGGAGAGTCCGTGTATCACAGTGAAAGATCCCACATGACGCAAAGACGATCCCGCATGCTGCAGCTAAGATGCAATGCAGCCAAATAGATAAATACATGTTTTTTAATAAATAAAAGATATAGGGGAAACAGATCTTCTCCTGCATGGCTGTTGGGAATAAAAGAACAGTCTAAAACAACTGGAGGAAAGTTAGCAAGGTCTTGTATATGTGTATTTACATACACATTTACCCTTTTATTATCAATCTCAATTTTAGGATTTATTCCAAAGGTACCCAATAAGAATATGGAAGAAAATTATGCAGAAAGCTCTGTGTGTGTGTATGCACACGTGTGTACTCAGTCATGTTCAACTCTTTGTGACCCTATGGACTGTAGCCTTCCAGGCTCCTCTGTCCTTGGGATTTTCCCAGCAAGAATACTGGAGTGGGTTGCCATTTCCAAGGGATCTTCATGACCCAGGGATTGAACCCACGTCTCCTATCTTCTCCTGCATTGGCAGGCAAATTCTTTACCATTGGGCCACCTGGGAAGCCCACAGAAGTCTGTTAACTGTGCCACTATTTGAATCTCAGAACACCAAAAACCTATCAAATGCCCATCATTAGGGTAGGGACCCAGTTGAATTAACAAGGTATATTCACACAGTGAAGTACCAGTCAGCTGTAGAAAAAATGAGGTATATCTTTATATCCTAGTATGGAGACATCTCCAGGATATAGCATTAAGAAGAAAAAGTAAAGAAGAAAATAATGTACAGTTTACTAGCATTTCTCTAACCAGGAGGAATATGATCTACATATATAAAATGTGTAATACATATATTTTTCATTCATCAGTAAAAACAATGGCTGAATAATCTGAAAGCTAAACAAACAAAAAAGTTACTTATATGGCTATGGGACAAAGAGGAGGGAGAGGACAGGGACAGAAACTGGGAATCAGACTTGTTTGGATATACTTATATTTCATTGATTTGATCTTAAAATCATATAAATAGTTACATAATCATACAGCAAAAATTATATTTAAAATCCTAGTAAAAATCAAAAGCAAATGTAACAAACAGTCCTAATTGTATTCTGTGTGATGAATGAACCATACAAAAAATTGTTCCAAGAGACTTGATAACGCAGTCATTTCTCTGTCCATCTCCAGAGGGATGTACTTTAAGTCCCCCGAAAACTTGCCCCAAAATATCTGCAAAGAATTTTCAAGAATCTTATTCTTCATTGTGTGTATGTGTATGTGTGTGTGTTTGTATAGTTTTGAGGTCCATTGGAAAGACATCAAAACAATGATAAGCCCATTAGAAATGAGTGCCAGACTGCAGTCTTCAAATACCCTTAGTGCCAGACCGCAGTCTTCAAATGCCCATTTCCTGCCAAAAAATTAGTTGATTTACACATACTGCAATATGAGCTTCCCTGGTGGCTTAACAGTAAAGAATCTGCCTACAATGCTGGAGACCCTGGTTTGATCCCTGGGTCAGGAAGATCCCCTGGAGAAATCAGCAACCCACTCCAGTATTCTTGCCTGGGAAATCCCTGGCGGGCTATGGTCCATGGGGTCGTAAAGAGTTAGACACAACTTAGTGACTAAACAACAGCTGTCAGATCAGATCAGTCGCTCAATTGTATCCGACTCTTTGCAACCCCATGAATCGCAGCATGCCAGGCCTCCCTGTCCATCACCAACTCCTCGAGTTCAATGAGACTCACATCCATTGAGTCAGCGATGCCATCCTGCCATCTCATCCTCTGTCGTCCCCTTCTCCTGCCCCCAATCCCTCCCAGCATCAGAGTCTTTTGCAATGAGTCAACTCTTCGCATGAGGTGGCCAAAGTACTGGAGTTTCAGCTTTAGCATCATTCCCTCCAAAGAAATCCCAGGGCTGATCTCCTTCAGAATGGACTGGTTGGATCTCCTTGCAGTCCAAGGGACTCTCAAGAGTCTTCTCCAGCACCACAGTTCAAAAGCATCAATTCTTCGGCTCTCAGCCTTCTTCACAGTCCAACTCTCACATGCATACATGACCACAGGAAAAACCATAGCCTTGACTAGACGAACCTTTGTTGGCAAAGTAATCTCTCTGCTTTTGAATATGCTATCTAGGTTGGTCATAACTTTCCTTCCAAGGAGTAAGCGTCTTTTAATTTCATGGCTGCAATCACCATCTGTAGTGATTTTGGAGCCCAGAAAAATAAAGTCTGACACTGTTTCCACTGTTTTCCCATCTATTTCCCATGAAGTGGTGGGACTGGATGCCAGTGCAATATAAAATAACAATTAAATTAAAAAAAAAAAAAAGATTTAGACTGAGTGGTTTCTAAATAGCCTTCCAAATCTAAAGACCTTGGGGACACATTTCCTACTAAAAGAAATGTCTGGGTTATCAAGTGTACTCAATGTCTATCCCAACAACAACTGGATGGAAGGTGCAATATTCAGCAAAAGTTGTCTTGTTAAAATGAGACGCATGGACAATGTGTTAACAGACATTCTTGGTCCCCTCCCTACTGCCACCTCCTCTGCTCTGGCAGCATCCTCCTGACTTGTTTGCACAGCATCAGGTCCTTCTCAGGCCAGAATCCACACCCTCCCCATACTCCCCTACCCTACTGTCCCTGCAGCTCTGTCTCCCTGGGATCTGTTCTCAACCAAGCTCACCTGATTTAAGGACTTGATGAGCTGTCTGGTTTCCTCCAGAGAAGCTGTTTGAGCCCCTGCGTTTGCTCTAACTGCTGCATCTCTGAGACCTCGGAGCCAGGAAGCAGATTGGGTGGGGCCAGTGAAAAAAGTGTTTTGTTTTTAAAAAGACAGAAGTGTTGCCCCATAATTTGATGGGTGGTTCAGTTTTGCCTGGTGGTTCAGACGGTGAAGCGTCTGCCTACAATGCGGGAGACCCAAGTTCGATTCCTGCGTCAGAAAGCTCCTCTGGAGAAGGAAATGGCAACCCACTCCAGTACTCTTGCCTGGAAAATCCCATGGATGGAGGAGCATGGTAGGCTACAGTCCATGGGGTCGCAAAGGGTCGGATACCTTTGAAGTGAGTGACTTCACTTCAGTTTTGCCAAGTTGCAAGCTTATTCTCCATGTGCCTGCTATGACACCAGAATTTTCAAAATTTTACTTGTTGTTTGGGGTTATTAAAGTGAAGTGAAAGTGAAAGTCACTCAGTCATGTCTGATTCTGTGACCCCATGGTCTATACAGCCCATGGAATTCTCCAGGCCAGAATACTGGGGTGGGTACCCTTTTCCCCTTCTCCAGGGGATCTTCCAAACCCAGGGATCGAACCGGGGTCTCTTGCATTGCAGGCAGATTCTTTACCAACTGATCTATCAGGGAAGCCCATGGAATGGTATCAACTCTAATATTTAAGCCTCACCCAATGAGAACAAATCCCCAGACTCCCACTGGCAGGAACCAGTTCGCACCAATGAACCTGGTGTGCTTACTCACACAGGTTCTCAGATGTAGGTGGTTATAGTTATAAACCTCCAGCAGTGGAACAGAGAGCAGTGGTACTAAAAGGGAGACTACATCAAAGGGAGCGTTCGTAGGGCCCTTGGCTCCAGGAGTCTGGCATGAGGAATCACTGTTAGTCCAGGCTCACTCCTCCCAGTGTTCCTGAGTCCCAGGGGTCATCAGAGCCATGGATGGTTACAGACAGTTACAGATATAAGCTTTATTTGCCACTTGGCTCCAATAGCTAAGAAATCAAGAAGCAAGGAAATGGGTTTTTCTCCCACAGTTTTCTATTTCTTTCAGGAAATCCACAGTTCCCTTCCTTATTTGCCTACCTAGGTTTCTAGCCCCACACATCAAAAATCCACAGTGTTTGCTTAGCTATCCCCTGAATTCTTAGCCATTCCGTGATCCTAATGGTGGAAGAGGTTGATTAGGAGAACAGGAATTGAGGAAAGAATGTGGAGGCTGCCATAACCATCAGACAGCATCCCATAACTTGCCTTCTTTCTGGGGTTTGTCATTTGGTTTGCACAATTTCTGCTATTATTTTCATTTCTTTCTTTTGGTTTCAATTTGACAACTTTTGTTGCTTTGTTTCAATCCTTCCCTAAAGAGAATGTTCTTCAGTGCTTTCTTAGTAAAGACAGATGCTAAAAGTAAAACTTTAACAAGTAGTAAAGGAACAACTGGGCTTCCCTGATAGCTCAGTTGGTAAAGAATCCACCTGCAATGCAGGAGACTCTGGTTCAATTCCTGGGTCGGGAAGATCCCCTGGAGAAGGGAAAGGCTATCCACTCCAGTGTTCTTGCATAGAGAATTCCATGGACAGTCCATGGGGTTGCAAAGAGTCAGACACGACTGAGCCACTTTCACTTTCAAAGGAACAACTGCAATGTAGACCACAGTATATCACAGCACAGACTTCTTTCTGTTTCTTGTAAACCCCTATATTTTCAAGAAATGGGCAACTGGGTGATTTATTGTAAATTCACTTGTGCAGAGAAAAATACACATCCTGCCTCAGAAACTACGCTGTCTTATTTGACACTTGAAGGTCACAGCACACCTTCGTCACCACGAGGTCATAGCACAGGCTAGACAGCCTAGGTTACAGGCCTGGGTCCCCCTGGTTATACCTGCTGAAGTGTTCACAAGGGATAAGAGGAGAAAGGCTGGGCCAGGGAGAAATCTCATCATGGAAATTGCACTGAACTGTCCTTAGAATCCTTTTCAGACCCCTCCTCAGGCAGACCTGGCCTGAGGATGAAGTAAAAGGGTTTTCCTGGGAGTCTCCAAACCCACATCAGGACTCATTCAAAGCAGGCCCAGCAGGCAGCACTTCTGAGTTCCACATGAATGAAATGAAATAAACTCTGTTGTAAACTGGAATAGTGTGTGGATATTTCCATCTTTCAAGATCCTAACAATGAAGTTCTCAAAGCCTAAGATAAATAATAAATAAATAAATGAGATGGATAATAAATAGTTGAGCAGCCTCGTGGCTTTTGACTGTTGTTTATCATGGAAAAAAAAAAAAAAAAACCACCTCTAGAATGGTACGTAAGTGACATTAACCTTTGAGAGGTCACAGATGACTATTTGGAAATGAAAAGTGACACTAGCATTTCTCTTATCCTCTGCAAGTATAACATATTTGTGTTTAGTGGAGAGTCAAAGATTCCCAATAAAATAGCAATCTGGAAGACAGTGCCACGTAGGTCCCCATTAGCTCTGTTTCATTCAACTACAATGAAGGACAGCAAGAAGGGGAATTTAAGCTGTCCAAAGCCCAGGCACACTGCAGGAAGGAAGAGGAGGGGAGCTAGCAACATGGCCAATGTTTAATTTCAGCTTCTGACAGGGTCTCCTCCAAAACATTGAGAGGAGCCCTGCAAACTTACACTGATGAACATCCATAACTGACAAACATTATTTAAAGAAAAAAATTAAAAAGTCTCTAAACATTGTCCTATGTTCACATAACAAATGAAGAAACATTTATTCAGAAAAAAAATATACTGACTCTTAGAAAGAACAGTGAGCATCTGCATCATACTTGAACCATGAGCTACTTCCTCCCTCCCCAGCCCAGCCTCAGTTTGACAGAAACTCCATTCTTGGCAGGGGTGGCCAAGAAGATGAGGCTCCCTCTCCCCACAGTTAATCATCGAGAGTATAGTATCTTACCAATAGGGGTAGCATTTCTGATCTGCAGAGACTAAATGTCTGATAAGTAAGATTAGGCAATAGTTTCTAATGGTGGTGGTGGTTTAGTCACTAAGTTGTGTCCCACTCTAATATATGACACCAAAAGCACCAAGGAAAAACAGATAATTTATATTTAATCAAAATTTAAAACTTTCCCATCAAAGAGCACTATTCAAAAAGTGAAAAGACAACCTGCAGAATGAGAGAAAATATTTGCCAACCATATATCTGGTAAAGATCTAATATCCAGAATATATAATGAACTCTTGTGCTGTGCTTAGTTGCTCAGTCGTGTCTGACTCTTTGCGACCACATAGACTGCAGCCCACAAAGCTCCTCTATCTGTGGGGATTCGCCAGGCAAAAATACTGGAGAGGGCTGCCATGCCCTCCTCCAGGAGATCTTTCCAGTCCAGGGATCAAACCCAGGTTTCCTGTATTGCAAGCAGATTCTTCACCGACTGAGCAGCCAAGGAAGCTGTAACTCTAAAAACTCCACAATAAAAAGACAAATTGCTTAATTTTTAAATGAGCAAAAGATTTGAATAAGAATTTCTTCAAAAAAGATACACAAATGACCAATAAACATAAGAAAAGAAGATAAACATCATCAGTCATTCAGTTCAGTTCAGTTCAGTTCAGTCGCTCAGTCATGTCTGACTCTTTGCAACCCCATGAATCGCAGCATGCCAGGCCTCCCTGTCCATCACCAACTCCCGGAGGTCACTCAGACTCATGTCCATCGAGTCAGTGATGCCATCCAGCCATCTCATCCTCTGTCGTCCCCTTCACCTCCTGCCCCCAATCCCTCCCAGCATCAGAGTCTTTTGCAATGAGTCAACTCTTCGTGTGAGGTGGTCAAAGTACTGCAGTTTCAGCTTTAGCATCATTCCCTCCAAAGAAACCCCAAGGCTGATCTCCTTCAGAATGGACTGGTTGGATCTCCTTGAAGTCCAAGGGACTCTCAAGAGTCTTCTCCAACACCACAGTTCAAAAGCATCAATTCTTCGGCACTCAGCCTTCTTCACAGTCCAACTCTGACATCCATACATGAGCACAGGAAAAACCATAGCCTTGACTAGATGAACCTTTGTTGGCAAAGTAATGTCTCTGCTTTTGAATATGCTATCTAGGTTGGTCATAACTTTCCTTCCAAGGAGTAAGCGTCTTTTAATTTCATGGCTGCAATCACCATCTGCAGTGATTTTGGAGCCCCCCAAAATAAAGTCTGACACTGTTTCCACTGTTTCCCCATCTATTTCCCATGAAGTGATGGGACCGGATGCCATGATCTTCGTTTTCTGAATGTTGAGCTTTAAGCCAACTTTCTCACTCTCCACTATCACTTTCATCAAGAGGCTTTTAGTTCCTCTTTACTTTCTGCAATAAGGGTGGTGTCATCTGCATATCTGAGGTTATTGATATTTCTTCCGGCAATTTTGACTCCAGCTTGTGCTTCTTCCAGTCCAGGGTTTCTCATGATGTACTCTGCATTTAAGTTAAATAAGCAGGGTGACTATATACAGCCTTGGCATACTCTTTTTCCTATTTGGAACCAGTCTGTTGTTCCATGTCCAGTTCTAACTGTTGCTTCCTGACCCGCATACAGTTTTCTCAAGAGGTGGGTCAGGTGGTCTGGTATTCCCATCTCTTTCAGAAGTTTCCACAGTTTATTGTGATCCACACAGTCAAAGGCTTTGGCATAGTCAATCAAGCAGAAATAGATGTTTTTCTGGAACTCTCTTGCTTTTTCCATGATCCAGCAGATGTTGGCAATTTGATGCCTGGTTCCTCTGCCTTTTCTAAAACCAGCTTGAGCATCAGGAAGTTCACAGTTCATGTATTGCTGAAGCCTTGCTTGGAGAATTTTGATCATTACTTTACTATCGTGTGAGATGAGTGCAATTGTGCAGTAGTTTGCGCATTCTTTGGCATTGCCTTTCTTTGGGATTGGAATGAAAACTGACCTTTTCCAGTCCTGTGGCCACTGCTGAGTTTTCCAAATTTGTTGGCATATTCAGTGCAGCACTTTCACAGCATCATCTTTCAGGATTTGAAATAGCTCAACTGCAATTCCATCACCTCCACTAGCTTTGTTCATAGTGATGCTTTCTAATCAGTCATCAGGGAAATAAAAATCTACATCAAATAAGATACCACTTCATACTCACTGGGACGGTTATAATCTTTCAAAAAGAAAAAATAACAAATAATGATAAGTATGTGGATAAATTTAATCTTTATATCCTGTTGAGGAGGATATAACATGACACAGCTGCTGCGGAAAACACTTTGGTGTTTCCTTAAAAATTTAAAACATAGATTACCTCATGATGTAGTGATTCCACTCCCTAAGTGTCCATCCAAGAGGAGTGCCAAGACGTGTTCATACCAAAAATTCTACATGAATGGTTAAGCAGCATTATTCATAATAGTCCAAAACAAGTGGAAGAAACCCAAATGCACATCAACAGATGAATAGATATATGCATACAATGGAGTACTGTTTAACCATAAAAAGAAATGGAGTCTGGCTACATGCTACAATGTGAATGAACCTTGACAGCACTATACTAAGTGAAGGAAACCAGGAAAAAGATACATAAAGATATGATTAATTTATATGAATGTCCAAAAATGACAATGAGCTCATAAGAGTGTCCTTAGGAAGGTTTTAGCTTTAGTTTCTTCTACTCTATTAACATTTACATTCAGCTTCACTTTTTAAGCCTTTCTTCTCTCTTATGGCTTGAATTTTTTCCCCTCGAAAAGAGACTGAAGCCCTAACCCTACAAATGTGACTTGCCTGGAAATAAGGTCTCTGTAGATTTGATTGTTAAGGCAAAGCTGCTGAGATGAACCTTAATCCATACAATTGGTATCCTTATTAGAAGGGAGATATTGGACACAGACACATGCATTGGGAAGACAGTCATATGAAGGCAGAAGCAGAGGTTGAAGTAAGGCTCCCTGAGGCCGCTAGAAGCTAGAAGAGGCAAGGAAGTTTGTCACCATGCGCCGTGAATGACACCGGGATTCTTGACCTCTGGAGGAGAGGAATTCGATCCAGGGCCAGTGACGAGGCTTGGTCACTCAGAACATTTGTGTGATAAAATTTTATTAAAGTATAAAGGAGTTAGAGAGAGCTTCTGACATAGACATCAGAAGGGGGCAGAAAGAGTGCCCCCTTGCTAGTTTATAGTAAGGGGTTATATACCTATTAGCAAGATGCTAATTAGAGAAAGGAAATGCCTCAAAACTGAGAGAGTTGCACCAGGCCCCTCATCCATAACAAGCATTTTGAGATAGCATTGGCACCAGGTGAGTCATCCCAGGCCATGCAACAACTGACATGAATCTTGAAGAAAGGCAGATTCTACGGTAAATACACAGTTCATTAACACAGCTTAAGAAAAACATTTCCAAAAGAAAAATGCATTGGTTAGCTCAAGGTTTGAGAAAAGTTAGGGGGAACCAGGTGTCATCAGGGCAACATAGAATTTTAAAAGAAAACTCCTTTTAATTATGTTAAAATTAAAAGTCCATTTAATTAATAGAAAAGGAATAAAAATCTGACACTTGTGGTTTGTTTCCTCCTGCCTCTTAATAGAGAGGGATAAACCGTCTGACACTTGCAGTCTATTTCCTCCCCTTGGGAGGACCCCTAGGCTTCCTGCCTGTTACCCTCTCAGAAGGATCCTCCCTGACAGCGTTCAGGAGGAGCATGGCCCTGCCAACACCTTTATTTTGGACTTCTGGCCTCCAGACTTGTGAGAGAATAAATTATTATAAAAATGATTTATTATCTGTTATTATAAGCCACTTCATTTGTGCTACTTTGTTATGACAGCCCTGGGAAATGAACATGTCCCTCTCTGGTGATTTTCTCTAGTTACCCCCGGTCAACACACAACAATTACATCTTGTTGCCGTTCAGGGAGATGAAATGGCAGGTCTTACATAGGTGTGGGTCAGCAGGGCACTAAAGGGGAATGCAGGCTGCCTCCACATTAGTCTCCCCTGAGAATAGCATGGTGATGGCAGCAATCACCTAGGGAGGACATGGATCCTGGAGGTCAGCTGCTGACCAAAACCAAATCAAGCTGAGACTCACTCCAGAGCAGAGTGACATTCAAGTAAACCGTGATCATGAAGTAGCTAATGTGCAAGGCCAAACTCAGAAACAACAGGAGACTTTTACCCCCAACCCTACTTACATAGTGGGATGGGGAGTAGTGCCTGGATCCTACTGTTCTTTAGGCAGGGAGACAGAAATGGCAGATGCTTAAGAGACATGTCGTGCTCTGCCTCTGTGGTGGTTCAGAACCATTTCCAGACTGTTCATCAGAAATCATGGGGGCCAGAAGGAAGTGACACAATATTTTCCAAGTGTTGAAAGAAAAGAACTGTCAACCCAGAATTCTATAACCAGAGAAAACATCCTTCAAGAATGAAAGGACAGAGACCATCAGGGATACTCAAATCTCAGTCACCATCTTACTTCAACCTCATAAGAGATTTCAGCTGATGCCAACATGAAGCAGAAGAACCATCCAGTCAAGCCCTGTTCAAATTTCTGACCCACAGGATTGTGAGCAAATAAAACACTTGTTTTGGAAAACAAAAAAAAAGAATGAAAGGACAGAGACTACCCTGGTGGTCCACTGTCTAAGAATCTACCTTGAAATGCAGGGGGCATGGGTTCAATTGCTGGTTGGGGAACTAAGATCCCACATGCCTCAGGGCAACTAAGCCCACCCACTGCAATTAGAAGCCCACATGCTTAGAGGTTTCCCTGGTGGCTCAGACAGTAAAGAATCCGCCTACAATGCAGGAGACCTGGGTTCAATCCCTGGGTCAGGAAGATCTCCTGGAGAGGGAAATGGCGACCCACCCCATTCAAAATTCTTGCCTGGAGAATTCCATGGACAGCGGAGCCTGGCAGATTACACTCCATGGGGTTGCAAAGAGTTGGACACAACTGAGCAACTAACATATTACATTACATTGTGCAACTAAGACCCGATGCAGCCAAATAAATAAATAAAATAAAAATAACTGCATGCATGTACAGTCAAAGTTGGGCAATTATGAACAAATAAGATATACTTCTGAATAAAGTACTGCTCATGATCACTGTGCTCAGCACCACCAAGAAGGTGGGCAGACCACCTAAGCTGCCCCTATCGTCAACCTGCTGATCTGCCCCCACCCTCACTCCTTTTAGGAACCAGACTGTCCTCCTCAGAGAGTGAGCCAGGGCACCTGTTTTCTGTTATCACTCCCCCCTGCTATAGCACAGGTCCCAGTAAATCTGTACCTGAATTTCTCATCTGAATTCTTACCAGTTTCTATTAATTAAAGTGTCCAAGGACCTGAGTCGGTAATTGTGTCATCTTTGTTTTGTTTCTATTTTTTAGTTTTAGTCTCTGGTTGAGCCCTTGTGATGAATAATTTAAATGAGTACATTTTGGATGAGAGGGGGAAAAAAAAAAAAAGAACAGACCAATTTGCAAAGTTTCAATTAAAAAAAAAAAGGCACAAATTTGCAAATTTTCATCCAAAGCACAGAGCTCCCTAATGCTGGGGTGAAGAAATGCAGCAGGAATCAAAGGTAAAAATGGCATTTTCCAAGCCTCCCTTAACAGAAACGGATTCCCTGGTGGCTCAGACGGTAAAGAGTCTGCCCGAAATGTGGGAGACCCGAGTTCGATCCCTGGGGTGGGAAGATCACCTGGAGAAGGAAGTAGCAACCCACTTCAGTATTCTTGCCTGGAAAATCCCATCGGCAGAGGAACCTGGCAGGCTACAGTCTATAAGGTCACAAAGAGTCAGACCCGACTGAATGACTTCACTTTCACTTTTCAGTTGCTCAGTTATGTCTGACTCTTTGTGGCCCCATGGACTGTAGTCCACCAGGCTCCTCCGTCCATGGAATTTTCCAGGCAAGAAAACTGGAATTGGTTGCCATTTCCTTCTCCAGGGAATCTTCCCAACCTAGGGATTGAACCTGTGACTCTTGGGTCTCCTGCAATGGCAGGAGGATTCTTTACCGCTAACACTATCTGGGAAGACATATTAGATTATATTTTACACATAAAATTAAACAGCAAAAAGATCAATACTTTTGTATTATCCCCAGGACTTCAACCATACAGTCAAATGTGTATGTTCCTAAAAATAAGGGTGCACCTTATTTTATTAGAGTAAATCTGTACCTTACTATGATAGGTATCATGAAACTTTAGCCACAAATCTGTCTATAGACAATAAAAATTCAGACATATAGAATGTAAAGCTACCAAGTAATACCTAGTACAGATGTCAGCAAAACAATAGTTTCCAACTGTGGACAAGAAACATCCTTCTACATTGGAATAAATGAAGAAAGTGCCTTGGGGCAACTACCAAAAATGACACCATTGGCGGTCCTAAGATGGTGGAGGAATAGGACGGGGAGACCACTTTCTCCCACATAAATTCATCAAAAGAACATTTAAACACTGAGTAAATTCCACAAAACAACTTCTGAATGCCAGCAGAGGACATCAGGCACCCAGAAATGCAGCCCATTGTCTTCGAAAGGAGGTAGGAAAAAATATAAAAGACAAAAAGAGAGACAAAAGAGGTAGGGATGGAGTTCTGTCCCTGAAAGGGAGTCTTAAAAAGAGAGAAGTTTCCAAACACTAGGAAACACTCTCACTGCCGAGTTTGTGGTGAGCCTTGGAACCACAGAGGGCAACATAATTGGGAGGAAAAATAAATAAATAATTAAAACCCACAGATTACGTGCCCAATGGTAACTCCCCCAGCGGAGAAGCAGCACAGACACCTGCACCTGCAACTAGCAAGCAGGGGCTGCATTGCTTGGAGTAAGGACCGGGCCTGAATGCCCCTAGGGCAATCTGAGGGAACTAACTTGGGCTATCAAACCAGACTGTGGGATAGCTACCACACGAAAAGCCCTAACCTAAGACACTGCCAGGCCCGCTCACAGAACAAAGGACTGAACAGAGCTAACTGGCTGCAGACCATCCCCCTCCAGTGATAGGCAGCCAGAACCAGAAGTGGGCAATCACAGCTGCAGAGAGGCATTATCTACCAAACTACAAGCAGGCTTCTTTGCTAACTAAGACTTCTTGGGCTTCTGGACAGTCAACATCCGTCTGAGAAGGTACGCCAGTTGTACACCCAGAAAACCAAGCGTCAGGGAAGGGGGAGGCGATAAGTCACAGCGATGGTGTTTGCCAAACACTTCATCACCTGAGCTGCTTGGACCTGGGGAGGGCACAAAATACAGGCCCAACCGAGTCTGTGCCTCTGAGGACTATCTGAGTGCCTGAACCTGAGCGGCTTAGACCTGGAAGGGGCACTCAGACCAGGGCCAGCCTCAGATGGTTCCCAGCAAAGCAACCTAGAACCTGAGCAGTGTGGGCAGAGAGGGCAAACACTCCGTGAGCGGGGGCAGGCCCACTGTGGCTGAGAACCTGCGAGCACATGCCAGTGTTATTTGTTTGCAGCATCTCTCCCTCCCCACAGTGCAACTGAACAGGTGAGCCTAAAAAAGTGTCCACCACCGCCCCCTTGTGTCAGGGCAGAAATCAGACACTGAAGAGACCAGAAAACAGAAGAAGCTCAAACAGAGGGAACCACTTTGGAAGTGACAGATGCAATAGATTAAAACCCTGTAGTTAGTACCGAATAGGAAGGGGCCTATAGATCTTGAGAAATATAAGCCGGACCAAGGAACTATCCGAAAATGAACTGACCCCACACTGCCCACAACAACTCCAGAGAAATTCCTCGATATATTTTTACTATTATGATTAAATTTTTTTTTAATTTTTAAGTCCTCTATTACTTCTTTAACTGTAATTTTTATAACCTACTATTACTTTGCAAAAAAAAAAAAAAAAGAGGCACTATTTTTAAAGCAAACTTCATATATATTTTTTGTTTAAAATTTTTCTGACTTTTGTTTTTCCTTTCTTTTCTTTAATATTGTATTTTTGAAAATCCAACCTCTACTCTAGATTTTTAATCTTTGCTTTTTGGTATTTATTATCAATTTTGTACCTTTAAGAACCCAATCTTCAGTACCCATTTTTACCTGGGAGTGAGATTATTGGCTTGACTGCTCTCTCCCCCTTTGGACTCTCCTTTTTCTCCACCAGGTCACCTCTATCTCCTCCCTCCCCCTTATCTTCTCTACCCAACTCTGTCATTGTCTTTGTGTGATCCAGATGGTGGAGAACACTTAGGGAACTGATTACTGGCTGGATCTGTCTCTCTTCTTTTGATTCCCCCCCTTTATCCTGCTGGCCACCTCTGTCTCCTTCCTCCCTCTTCTCCTCTCTGTATAACTCTGTGAGCATCTCTGAGCAGTCCAGCCTGTGGAGAGCACATAAGGAAGTGATTACTGGCTAGCTTGCTCTCTTCTCTTTTGATTCCACCTCATCTCATTCAGGTCACGTCTAACTCCCTCCTCCCTCTTCTCTTCTCCATGTAACTCTGTGAATCTCTCTGGGTGTCCCTCACTGTGAAGAAACTTTTCATCTTTAACCTAGATGTTTTATCAACGGTGCTGTATAGATGGAGAAGTCTTGAGTCTACTGTAAAAATAAGACTGAAAACCAGAAGCAGGAGGCTTAAGTCCAAATCCTGAGAACACCAGAGAACTCCTGGCTCCAGGGAACATTAATTGACAGGAGCTCACCAAACGCCTCCATACCTACACTGAAACCAAGCACCACCAAAGAGCCAACAAGTTCCAGAGCAAGACATACCATGCAAATTCTCCAGCAACACAGGAACACAGCTCTGATCTTCAATATACAGGCTGCCCAAAGTCACTCCAAACCCATTGACATCTCATAACTCATTACTGGACACTTCATTGCACTCCAGAGAAGAAATCCAGCTCCACCCACCAGAACATCAACACAAGCTTCCCTAACCAGGAAACCTTGACAAGCCACCCGTACAACCCCACCCACAGCGAGGAAACTCCACAATAAAGAGAACTCCACAAACGGGCAGAGTACAGAAAGGACACCCCAAACACAGCAATATAAACAAGGCGAAGAGACAGAGGAATACCCAGCAGGTAAAGGAACAGGATAAATGCCCACCAAACCAAACAAAAGAGGAAGAGGTAGGGAATCTACCTGATAAAGAATTCCAAATAATGATAGTGAAAATGATCCAAAATCTTGAAATCAAAATGGAATCACAGATAAATAGCCTGGAGACAAGGATTGAGAAGATGCAAGAAAGATTTACCAAGAACCTAGAAGAAATAAAATAGAGTCAATATATAATGAAGAATGCAATAAATGAGATCAAAACACTCTGGAGGGAACAAATAGTAGAATAATGGAGGCAGAAGATAGGATTAGTGAAGTGGAAGATAGATTGGTAGAAATAAATGAATCAGAGAGGAAAAAAGAAAAACGAATTAAAAGAAATGAGGACAATCCCAGAGACCTCCAGGACAATGGTAAATGCCCCAACATTTGAATCATAGGAGTCCCAGAAGAAGAAGACAAAAAGAAAGACCATGAGAAAATACTTGAGGAGATAATAGTTGAAAACTTCCCTAAAATGGGGAAGGAAATAATCACCCAAGTCCAAGAAACCCAGAGAATCCCAAACAGGATAAACCCAAGGCAAAACACACCAAGACACATACTAATCAAATTAACAAAGATCAAACACAAAGAACAAATATTAAAAGCAGCAAGGCAAAACAACAAATAACACACAAGGGGATTCCCATAAGGATACAGCTGATCTTTCAATAGAAACTCCTCAGGCCAGGAGGGAATGGCAGGACATACTTAAAGGGATGAAAGAAAATAACCTACAGCTCAGATTACTGTACCCAGCAAGGATCTCATTCAAATATGAAGGAGAAATCAAAAGCTTTACAGACAAGCAAAAGCTGAGAGAATTCAGCACCACCAAACCAGCTCTCCAACAAATGCTAAAGGATTTTCTCCTCAATGGTGAAAAATTGAAAGCATTTCCCCTAAATGCAGGAACAAGACAAGGGTGCCCAATTTCACCACTACTATTCAACATAGTTTTGGAAGTTTTGGCCACAGCAATCAGAGCAGAAAAGGAAATAAAAGGAATCCAAATAGGAAAAGAAGAAGTAAAATTCTCACTGTTTGCAGATGACATGATCCTCTACATAGAAAACCCTAAAGACTCCACCAGATAACTACTAGAGCTAATCAATGAATATGGTAAAGTTGCAGGATATAAAATCAACACACAGAAATCCCTTGCATTCCTATACACTAATAATGAGAAAATAGAGAAATTAAGGAAACAACTCCATTCATCATTGCAACGAAAAGAATAAAATACTTAGGAATATATCTACCTAAAGAAACTAAAGACCTATATATAGAAAACTATAAAACACTGGTGAAAGAAATCAAAGAGGACACTAATAAATGGAGAAATATACCATGTTCATGAATCAGAAGAATCAGTATAGTGGAAATGAGTATACTACCCAAAGGAATCTATAGATTCAATGCAATCCCTATCAAGCTACAAATGGTATTTTTCACAGTGCTAGAACAAATGATTTCACAATTTGTATGGAAATACAAAAAACCTCGAATAGCCAAAGCAATCTTGAGAAAGAAGAATGGAACTGGAGGAATCAACCTGCCTGACTTCTAGCTTTACTACAAAGCCACAGTCATCAAGACAGTATGGTACTGGCACAAAGACAGAAATATAGATCAATGGAGCAAAATAGAGAGCCCAGAGATAAATCCACGCACCTATGGTCAACTTATCTTTGACAAAGGAGGCAAGAATATACAATGGAGAAAAGACAATCTCTTTAACAAGTGGTGCTGGGAAATCTAGTCAACCACTTGTGAAAGAATGAAACTAGAACACTTTCTAACACCACACAAAAAAATAAACTCAAAATGGAATAAGGATCTAAACATAAGACCAGAGACTATAAAGCTCCTAGAGGAAAACATAGGCAAAACACTCTCTGACATAAATCACAGCAGGATTCTCTATGACCCACCTCCCATAATATTGGAAATAAAATAAAAAATAAACCAATAGGACCTAATTAAAATTAAAAGCTTCTGCACAACAAAGGAAACTCTAAGCAAGGTGAAAAGACAGCCTTCAGAATGGGGGGAAATAATAGCAAATGAAGCAACTGACAAAGAACTAATCTCAAAAATATACAAGCAACTCCTGCAGCTCAATTCCAGAAAAATAAACGACCCAATCAAAAATGGGCCAAAGAACTAAATAGACATTTCTCCAAAGAAGACATACAGATGGCTAACAAACACATGAAAAGATGCTCAACATCACTCATTATCAGAGAAATGCAAATCAAAACCACAATGAGGTGCCATTTCATGCCAGTCAGAGTGGCTGCTATCCAAAAGTCTACAAGTAATAAATGCTGGAGAGGGTGTGGAGAAAAGGGAACCCTCTTACACTGTTGGTGGGAAGGCAAACTAGCACAGCCACTATGGAGAACAGTGTGGAGGTTCCTTAAGAAACTGGAAGTAGAACTGCCTTATGACCCAGCAATCCCACTGCTGGGCATACACACCAAGGAAATCAGAATTGAAAGAGACACGTGTACCCCAATGTTCATCGCAGCACTGTTTATAATATCCAGGACATGGAAGCAACCTAGATGTCCATCAGCAGATGAATGGATAAGAAAGCAGTGGTACATATACACAATGGAGTATTACTCAGCCATTAAAAAGAATACATTTGAATCAGTTCTAATGAGATGGATGAAACTGGAGCCAATTATACAGAGTGAAGTAAGCCAGAAAGAAAAACATCAATACAGTATACTAACGCATATATATGGAATTTAGAAAGATGGTAACCATAACCCTGTATGCAAGACAGCAAAACAGACACAGATGTATAGAACAGTCTTTTGGACTCTGTGGGAGAGGGAAAGGGTGGGATGATTTGGGAGAATGGCATTGAAACGTGTATAATATCATATATGAAATGAATCGCCAGTCCAGCTTCGATGCAGGATACAGGATGCTTGGGGCTGGTGCACTGGGATGACCCAGAGGGATGGTATGGGGAGGGAGGTGGAAGGTGGGTTCAGGATGGGGAACACGTGCACACCCGTGGTGGATTCATGTTGATGTACGGCAAAACCAATACAATATTGTAATGTAAAAGAAATAAATAAATCCAAAAAAAAAAAAAAAAAGAAATGCCAATGGCTTTACTGTCCGACTGTCTTGGTGCAGTGAGGGCTGCCTGGGTTTGTTGAGGTCCCAACCTTTGTTCTTTCTGCTTTTTCAGCCTTTGTGTCTACTTTCCCATCAGTTCTTTGCTCAGACCAATACTTGCCAACACAACCATGAGCAAATCTGGCAAATGGACTGTCTTGGTCAAACTGGAAGCACAGGTTCCAGAATATTTTGAGCAACACTGGTGGGGCCACTTGTCATCAACTCCAGAGGCAAGCAAAGAGCTCTCTGCCTACTTCTTCCTTCCTATCAGATTACACCTTTGAAATAGGCCCTGGCTGTTAAAACTCCATGAGCTTCTCAGTATACCCAAGGTTCTCTAACTTAAAAAATAAACTCTGCAACAACAACAACAACAAAAGACACCATTGATGATGAGCTTGGCCTTCTAGCCAAACTCTTGTCAAAGCAAAAATCTGCTTGTTGCCACTTGTTATGTGGTTGTAAATTTCACTTTGGACCTGGTTCTTGAAATGCAGTCTGTTGAAACTTTCATACAGCCATATTAGTACTGTTTGGGTTTGGAAATCAAGGAGACTAAGGGAGGCAAGGGGTGTTAAAAAGAGGTATTTCCAAACCAGTGGCCTCTACTTATACAGACTTTCCTTGGTACCCAAATGCAGAGGAGCACAGTGTAAACGGCTACGTGTGCTGCCAGGTTATGTGTCAATGACTACACAATTGGATTCTACCAGCTTTGTTCTTCACAGACACAACCTGCCATCAAATAGAGAAATATGGCCACAGTATTGGTAGAAATTTGGGGGCATAGTATTTCCAGCGAAATTAGTGATTTACAAAGCAGTTCTAAGTGAAGTACCCAGTGAGGAGCCAACATTGGAAAGACTTTAAGAAATCCAGCGGTAAGAAACAAACAAGTACTGTTCTCAAGCTGTATGAGAAACCACCCCAGAATATGAAACCACAAGGGAGAAATAGTAAGCCATTATCATAAACAGCCCCTACAAAATAAAGGGCAAAGGAGGCCAAAATCTGTGAAACAGGAAGTGCATCATCAAGTATCTTCGCTCAGTCAACAGCAGGAGATCCTGAGACGGAGGGGGAAATCAGGAACCTAGAGAAGACACTTTCAGTGCTTTCAGCACTCAAACAGCCTGAAATAACAGACAGCAAACAGCTGGAGGAGGAAAAATGGAGAAAATTTTAAAAGAGACAGATCTTCTTCAGCAGCTAAAAGATTTAGAATTGAGTCTTTTAAATATTCATAGAAAATAAGTTGCATACCAGAAATCAGTACAAATATATCTTCTTGTTAAACCTGATGGAATGTTCTGAATATTCTTTGGCCCACATTTGTTGTTCACCTGTTATTTATTTAATATTCTGAATACACAGGAAAGGTTCTAATGTTTGTTCAATTGATTTGTTTGCAATGTGGCTAGGATGAGGAGTAAGATGTGTTGTTTTTTCAACCAAAGCTTGTTGAACTAAAAGAGAGATATTACTATGTACTCAGGGACAGGATCTCATACATGAGTTAAAACATCTTAAGAAGATTTTGTAAATATTTGCTTATTTAGCTGTGTCAAGTCTTAGCTGTGGCACACAGGATCTTTGCTGTGGCTCATGGGCTTAATTGCCTCACGATACATGGGATCATTGTTCCCTGACCAAGGATGGAAACTGCATCCCCTGCACTGGAAGGAGGCTTCCTAACCACTGGACCACCAAGGAAGTCCCTTTATTTGTTTTGTGTGTTTGTGTGTGTGTGTTTTTTAAGAGAGGAGAGCAAAGAAAAGTGAGTGACCAAAAAGGGAGAGGAATCCTGTGTGCTGACTCTTGTACCCTGCAGAGTCTCTGGTAAATTGTCTAAAACTGAAAAAAGAAAAAAAAGGCTGAATATGAATAAATGTGTGTTAATGCTGGATTTTTAAAAACAGTGAAAACTCTGCATTAGAGTCATAGGCTGAAATAGAAACAATGCTTAATTTCATAGGAATGAGGAAACAGAAAAAGCTGAGGAAGAAGTAAGAAGAACTCAGAAATTGTGGGAAGGACTTTGAACTCTTACATTTGTGGTAATTTCAGCCTGGACCAAATTTCACCAATTCATCAAGGAGTAGGGGATCTCAAGTGACATCTGAGTGACAAATCATAAATTGAGGGTCTTGGACATATTAAATATCAGGATATAATTCAAAATGGAGTCTTCTGTCACCAAGGATTTTACAATATACTTGGAGATACAGACAAGAAATATGCATAGCAAGCCTGATCTGGGTGTGCAATAAACGTGATAGAATCAAATAGAGGCACTTCAGTCAGTCTTGGGTGAGTCAGAAAACTTTCCTTTAGAATATGAGATTTAAAGGACTTCCCTGGTGGTCCAGGAGTTAAGACTCCATGCTTCCATTGCAGGGAGCATGGGTTCAATCCCTGGTAGGGGAACTACGATCTCATGTGACACATGGCAAGGACCCCCCCCCCAAAAAGTGAGATTTAAAATGAATATTCCATGATGAACTGGGGTCAAAGTCATCCACAGCATGTGTGTGTATGTCTGGGAAGGTGGGGGACTGGGAGAAGTGTGAGAGCTGCTGCAGGAAGCAATGCAGGCAGAAGGGCAGAAGACTCGGGTATGACTGCAGGACTAAGAATAGTGGAGATCTGAATGGACGCCCCACCATGAAGAGCTTTGCTTAAAATACCAAGGAGTCTAGAATTTGTAAAACAGTTGAGAAGCATACAAGGATAATAAGTGAAAGGATATCATGACTCTATTTCTTCCTAGTTTATAGAGTGTTTTTATCATTAAATGGGTCTTGGATTTTGTCAAACTTATTTCTGTATCTATTGAGATGATCATGTGATTTTTGCCCTTCATTCTACTGATATGGTGGAACACATTGACTGACATTCATATATTGAATCAATCTGGCTTTCCTGGGGTAAATCCAGGAATATACTTGCTCTTATAAGTTGCTGTACTCTATTAGTATTTTTTTGAGGGTTTTATGTCTATATTCATAAGGTTATTAGTTTGTAGTTTCCTTTTCTTGTAATATCTTTGTCTGGATAATACTGAGCTCATACAAAAGTGAAGTACTTTCTCCTCTCTTACTTTTTGTTTGAGAAGTATTAGTGTTCAGTCAGTTCATTTCAGTCGCTCACTCATGTCTGACTCTTTGCGACCCCATGGACTGCAGCACGCCAGGCCTCCCTGTCCATCACCAGCTCCCAAAGCTTGCTCGAACTCATGTCCATTGAGTTGGTGATGCCACACAACCATCTCTTCCTCTGTCGTCCCCTTCTCCCACCATCAATCTTTCCCAGCATCAGGGTCTTTTCCAATGAGTCAGTTCTTTGCATCAGGTGGCCAAAGTATTGGAGTTTCAGCTTCAGCATCAGTCCTTCCAATGAATATTCAGGGTTGATTTTCTTTAGGACTGACTGGTTTGATCTCCTTGTTGTCCAAGGGACTCTCAAGAGTCTTTTCCAGCACCATAATTTGAAAGCATCAGTTCTTCAGTGCTCAGCCTTCTTTATGGCCCAACTCTCACATTCGTACTGACTATTGGAAAAACCGTAGCTTTGACTATATGGACCTATGTTGGCAAGTGATGCCTCTATTTTTTAATAGGCTGTCTAGGTTTGTCATAGATTTCCTTCTAAGGAGCTAGTGTCTTTTAATTTCATGACTGCAGTCAATGCAGTGATTTTGGCGCCCAAGAAAAGAAAATCTGTCAGTGCTTCCACTTTTTCCCCTTCTATTTTCCAGGATGTAATGGGACCTGATGCCATGATCTTAGTATTTTGAATGCTGAGTTTCAAACCAACTTTTTCACTCTCCTCTTTCACCCTCATCAAGAGGCTCTTTAGTTCCTCTTCACTTTCTGCCATAAGGGTGGTGTCATCTGCATATCTGAGGTTATTGATATTTCTCCCAGAAATCTTGATTCCAGCTTGTGATTCATCCAACCCAGCATTTCTCATGATGCACTCTGTGTGCAAGTTAAACAAAAAGGGTGACAATATTTAGCCTTGTACTCCTTTCCCAATTTTGAACCAGTCAGTTGTTCCATGTCCAGTTCTGTTGCTTCTTGAGCTGCATACAGGTTTCTCAGGAGACAGGTAAGGTGATCTAGTACTCCCATCTTTTAAAGAATTTTTGACACTTTTTTGTGACCCAGAGTCAAAGGGTCTTGTGGTTGAAGAGCCCCCCATGAAACAGCATCAGTCTCATATGGTTTCACAGGAGAATTCTGCTAAACCCTCAGCAAAGAATCCCACTTTTACCTAAGTTATCCCAGAATATAAGGAAATAAGGGAAACCTTCAAATTCTAAAAAGTAAATGTAACTTTGAGCTGCAAAGCTGACAAAGTCTGTATAAAAAAAAATCTAGTTACATATATCATTTATGAATGTCAGTTCAAAAATCCTAATAAAATATTAACAGAATCTGACATTTTTAAAAGGGTTCAATCTTTACCAAGTGGGATTTATTCTGGAAAACTAGAGTGAGGGAGAAGTTTCAATAAGAGGAAAATCATTAATATAATCTACCAATAGTAATTCATGGTAAAAACATTCTACAAAATGTGAATTGACATGTACTTTCTTATCTATTTCTCTACTCACCTACTTACTTAATGGGGAAATACTTCGTTACTAAAACTAAAACCATCTCCACCTCACTTTCCCATGGTATTTGAGAAATCTGTCAATGCAAAGAGAAGAAGAAGTAACTATAGGAATGAGAATTAAAAAAAAGAACAAAGAGGGAAGCCAGAATATAAATAATATGGAAAAGCCCCTTAGAGTTCTGGCACGCAAATAGAAAAATCAGTGGAAGAAAACAGAAAATCTAGAAAAACACTCATTTGCCTAGGAAAATTTAGTATATAATAAAAGCAATATCCTATATCAGTGGAGAGAAGATGGACATTGTAATTAAATAATCATTTTAAAGCATATAAAAGTGGATTCATCCCTTGTGTCAACCAAAGAAATATACCAAATGCATCAGATATTTGTTAAAAAATTAAACTATGTACTTTTGGAAGAAAACAGATAAATTCTTTCAAAACCTGAGAGTGAGGAAAACTTTTTAACTTACTGAAAGCACAGATGGAATGTGGAATCCAATTGACAAAGTTGACCTCAAATTTCTAGTTACAGGTCCAGAGCTTGGAAGTCACTACTCCATTCAAAGAATTAGTCAAAAGCTGAACAGACTGAAATATCAACTCTTAAATCCTTAACAGATTCCTTTAAGGACACAGGGCAAAGTGCCGCCCCCTAGACTGGAGAACAGACAGGCAAATACAGGGAGTCATGGCTTAGTTGAGCAGAGACTGACTCACCATGGACACTGTGCTGGGGCAGGAAAACCTAGGCTGTGATTGACCAATTGCTTGACAGTCAGGATGGCCCATTCATAGAGTGACCCCACACTTTTGTGTGTTTTAATCCTGGAAGCCCCACTAGGTTCTGATAGTACATATCCAAAAAATTCCCTGGTGCTTCCTGCAGGGGAGGGGAAAAGAAACCAGTTTGATACAGGACAGGGTATCTTGTTCTTCTCAAAAGGCCTGCCTTCAGAGGAAAGCAGTTAACCAGACTTTGACCTTCTGCAGTTTTATCAGAGCCTAACTCACCATTAACCACAACACAGAGCTGCCAGAACTTACACAGGACTGAGAGATAAACTCTTGGAAGGTACAAACAGAAACTTGTATACATCAGGACGCAGGAGAAAGGAGCAGTGACCCCACAAGAAACTGATTAAGACTTGCCCAGGAGTGTCTAGGAGTCTCCAGCTGAGTCATGGGTCAGTGGTGGCCTGCTGCAGGGTTGGGGGCAGTGTACTGCATGTGCATGCATAGGATCTTTTAAAGGAGGTCGCCATTATCTTCGTTACCTCCACCATAGTTTGGCTCCAGGTAAATAGCAGGGAGGGAACACAGCTCCACCCATCAACAGAAAATTGGATTAAAGATTTACTGAGCATGGCCCTGCCCTTCAGAACAAGACCCAGTTCCCACCCCAATAGTCAGTCTATCCCATCAGGAAGCTTCCATAAGCCTCTTATCCTCCTCCATCAGAGGGCAGACAGAATGAAAACTAACCAATCTGATCACATGGACCACAGCCTCCTCTAATTCAATGAAACTACGAACCATGCCATGTAGGGCCACTCAAGATGGACTGGTCATGGTGGAGAGTTCTGACAAAATGTGGTCCACTGAAGAAGGGAATGGCAAACCACTTCAGTATTCTTGCCTTGAGAACCCCATTAACAGTATGAAAAGGCAAAAAGATAGGACACTGAAAGATGACCTCCCAGGTCAGTAGGTTCCCAATATGCTACTGGAGATCAGTGGAGAAATAACTCCAGAAAGAATGAAGAGATGGAGCCAAAGCAAAAACAACACCCAGTTGTGGATGTTACTGGTGATATAAGCAAGGTCTGATGCTGTAAAGAGCAATATTCCATAGGAACATGGAATGTTATGTCCATGAATCAAGGCAAATTGGAAGTGGCCAAACAGGCGATAGCAAGAGTGAACATCGACATTTTAGGAATCAGCGAAATAAAATGGACTGAAAGACAGTGAAAGTGAAGTCGCTCAGTCATGTCTGACTCTTTGCAACCCTGTAGACCATAGCCTACGAGGCTCTTCCATCCATGGGATTTTCCAGGCAAGAATACTGGAGTGGATTTCCATTTCCTTCTCCAGGAGATCTCCCCGACACAGGAATTGAACCCAGGTCTCCCACATTGTGGGCAGATGCTTTAACATCTGAGCCACCAGAATAGGTGGATTTAACTCAGATGACCATTATATCTACTACTATGGGCAAGAATCCCTTAGAAGAAATGGAATAGCCCTTATATTCAACAAGAGTCCAAAATGCAGTGCTTGGGTGCAATCTCAAAAATGACAGAATGATCTCTGTTCATTTCCAAGGCAAACCATTCAATATCATGGTAATCCAAGTCTATGCCCCAACCAGTAATGCTGAAGAAGCTGAAGTTGAATGGTTCTATGAAGACCTACAAGAACTTCTAGAAGTACCACCCAAAAAAGATGTCCTTTTCATTATAGTGGACTGGAATGCAAAAGTAGGAAGTCAAGAAACACCTGGAGTAACAGGCAAATTTGGCTTTGGAGTACAGTATGAAGCAGGGCAAAGGCTAGTAAAGTTTTGCCAAAAGAACACACTGGTCATAGCAAACATCCTCTTCCAATAACACAAGAGAAGACTCTACATCACCAGATGATCAATACCAAAATCAGATTGCTTATATTCTTTGCAGCCAAAGATGGAGAAGCTCTATACAGTCAGCAAAAACAAGACGGGAGCTGACTGTGGCTCAGATCGTGAGCTCCTTATTGCCAAATTCAGATTTAAATTGAAGAAAGTGGAGAAAACCATTAGACCATTCAGGTATGACCTAAATCAAATCCCTTGTGATTATACAGTGGAAGTGACAAATAGATTCAAGGAATTAGATCTGATAGACAGAGTGCCTGAAGAACTATGGACGGAGGTTTGTGACATTGTATAGGAGAGAGGTATCAAGACTATCCCCAAGAAAAAGAAATTCAAAAAAGCAAAATGGCTGTCTGAGGAGGCCTTACAAATAGTTGTTAAAAGAAGAGAAGTGAAAAGCAAAGGAGGAAAGGGAAGATATACGCATTTGAATGCAGAGTTCCAAAGAATAGCAAGGAGAGATAAAAAAAGCCTTCTTCAGTGATCAGTGCAAAGAAGTAGAGGAAAACAATAGAATGGGAAAGACTAGAGATCTCTTCAAGAAAATTAGAGATGCCAAGGGAACATTTCATGCAAAAACGGGCTCAATAAAGGACATAAATGGTATGGACCCAACAGAAGCAGAAGATATTAAGAAGAGATGGCAAGAATACACAGAAGAACTGTACAAAAAAGATCTTCATGACCCAGATAATCACGATGGTGTAATCACTCACCTAGAGCCACACATCCTGGAATGCAAAGTCAAGTGGGCCTTAGAAAACATCACTATGAGCGAAGTTAGTGGAGTTGATGGAGTTCCAGTTGAGCTATTTCAAATCCTAAAAGATGATGCTGTGAAAGTGCTGCACTCAATATGCCAGCAAATTTGGAAAACTCAGCAGTGGCCACAGGACTGGAAAAGGTCAGTTTTCATTCCAATCCCAAAGAAAGGCAGTGCCAAAGAATGTTCAAACTACCACATAATTGCACTCATCTCACATGCTAGTAAAGTAATGCTCAAAATTCTCCAAGCAGGCTTCAACAGCATGTGAACCATGAATTCCAGATGTTCAAGTTGGATTTAGAAAAGGCAGAGGAACCAAAGATCAAATTGCCAATATTCATTGTATCACAGATAAAGCAAGAGAGTTCCAGAAAAACATCTATTTCTGCTTGATTGACTATTCCAAAGGTTTTGACTGTGTGGATCACACCAAACTGTGGAAAATTCTGAAAAAGATGGGAATACCAGACCACCAGACCTGCCTCTTGAGAAATCTGTATGCAGGTCAGGAAGCAGCAATTAGAACTGGACATGAAGTAACAGACTCTTTCCAAATTGGGAAAGGAGTATGTCAGGGCTGTATATTGTCACTCTTCTCATTTAACTTCTATGCAGAATACATCATGAGAAACGCTGGGCTGGATAGAACACAGGCTGGAATAAAGGTTGCTGGGAGAAATATCAATAACCTCAGGTATGGAGATGACACTACCCTATGGTAGAAAGCAAAGAAGAACTAAAGAGCCTCTTGATTAAAGTGAAAGAGAAGAGTGAAAAAGTTGACTTAAAACTCAACATTAAGAAAATGAAGATCATGGCATTTGGTCCCATCACTTCATGGGAAATAGATGGGGAAACAGTGGAAACAGTGAGAGACTTATTTTGGGGGGCTCCAAAATTACTGCAAATGGTGATTGCAGTCATGAAATTAAAAGACACTAGCTCCTTGGAAGAAAAGTTATGACCAACCTAGACAGCATATTAAAAAGCAGAAACATTACTTTGCCAAAAATGTTCTGTCTAGTCAAGGCTATGGTTTTTCCAGTAGTCATGTGTGTATGTGAGAGCTGAACCATAATGAAGGCTGAGCACCGAAGAATTAATACTTTTGAACTGTGGTGTTGGAGAAGACTCTTGGGAGTCCCTTGGACTGCAAGGAGATCCAACCAGTCCATCCTAAAAGAAACCAGTCCTGATTATTCATTGGAAGGACTGATGTTGAAGCTGAAACTCCAATATGTTGGCCACCTGATTCAAAGAGCTGACTCATTTGTAAAGACCCTGATGCTGGGAAAGATTGAAGGCGGGAGGGAAGGGGATGACAGAGGATGAGATGGTTGGATGGCATCACCAACTCAATGGACATGAGTTTGCATATCTCTGGGAGTTGGTGATGGACAGGGAAGCCTGGCGTGCTACAGTCCATGGGTTCTCAAAGAGTCGGACACCAATGAGTGACTGAACTGAACTGAATTGAATTCACTTGGAGGAAGAAAAATATACAACTACAGTCAGCTCTAAGCCGTTCACACAGGAAAAGGGAAATATCCACTTCCAGTCTACTTGAACTCTCCTGTCCCACCTGGGGTGGGGGAGAAAAACACTTGTGAAGCTCACAGTCCAGAGGCAAAGGCTCACTAGAACAGAAATGTGCTCGTAGTACAATAGACTATGTCCCCTCCCCAACCCTGTCACCACATTACTAAAGTCTTCTTTATAGCAGCAGTTCTGTTTACCCAGTACCTCAGGTCCAGCTGATGAGAAAAATGAACAGACATACTAAAGATCAAAAAATAATAATAATAATAATTTGAGAAGACAGAGCAAGCATTAGAACCAGACATGGCAGGCATCGACTGAACAAAAATGTACAACCTAAAAGTTGAGAAAAATATTGTATTTGAGGAATTACTGAGGACTATAGCTTGGGAGACACTCTCTCAGATGACTCTGAGGAACTGTTCCAAAGAAGTAGTGGAGGAGACAGGATATATAGGAGTCTTTTTGAAAACAAAACAAAAGAAAATAAAATGCATGGTCAAACATCAGAAGATCACTTCTCATCACAAAAAAAAAAAAACAGACACTCAAGTTAATGATTGTAGAGCTTTTGTATATATGGGAAGATGTAAGAGTCTGGGCTCATTGAAACCACTCCTTTGATATGCATGTTAGCTATCTAGGGCCAGTATCCTCTTTCTTTCCTTTCTAAATTCCCCTTAGGGCACACTATCAGAGGCTGCAATGCTGATGACCTGATGGTGGGCAACATTCATTGCTTATTGAGATGGCAGGCAAGCTTTCTTTGTCCACAGAGGGATCTTGGAATGATTAGACCAGGAATTTAAAACAACTAAGATGAATATTCTAGGGCTCTAATGTAAGAACAAATGGGCCATATAGGCAGAGACAAGAAATCCTAAGAAAAAAAACAAAAATAAATGCTTTCAATTAAAAGTAATATAACAGGAAAGAAGAATACCTTTGATGTTCTAGTTAGACCAGTCCAGATTATAGTCTTCAGGACCAGTTACTGCTAAAAAAACCAAGCCAAAATGACTGGCTGGAGAAATGAGTGATTCATAGTCTGAGTCAGGAAATACATAAAGTGACCTGGGGCCATCTTATTCAACTTATGTTTGCATCTTGATGCAAACAAACTAAACTGTAAATAAATCATGAGATAATCCATGAAATCTAATGAAAGGATAGTTGACAATATAAAAAATTTATACTACCTTTGAATTTGTAGTTATATTTTTTAATCTTTTTGTTTTAAATATGCATCCTAAAATATTTACAGGTAAAATGATACAATATCTATTATTTGCCTCAAAATAACCCAGGGTTAGGATGGGAAGTATGTTGAATACACATGAAACATGAATGGTCAGGAGTTGATAACTGTCAAAGCTTGATGATGGATATATGGAGGTTTTTATATTACTCCTTTGCAAATGTCTGAAATGTTCTTCAGTAAAAGATTTCACATGTATGTATGCCTTTGTAATTACTATTAATATATATTATATTCCAGACACTCCGATATGCATTTTTTACAGGAATATTTATTCCTTATAAACACTCTAGAATGAAGGTACTATTATTCTGATGTTAAAAGCAAGGAAACTGTGGTTCAAATACTGAGAAACATGCCCAAGGTCATCGTATTGGGCCAAACAGTGATGCAATTCAAAGTACGTCTGACTACCATGCTCATTCTTAACCACTACACACTACAGCCTCTCCTAGGTTCCTTCTCAGCTCCATCCATTCTGTAGCTTATACCAGGTCAAAGGTAGATGAGGGGAAAATAGTTCACTCTGTTTCCCACATGGTGAATGAGTAGCAAGCCTGCAATTAGGGAAGGCAAGGAGGATGGTTTCAGACTTCATGGATCTTATTTAGTCTCTGTCCAATATTGAGAAGCCAAACATGGGAGACATAGTCGGGGAAAAAAATCATTAAAAAAAGTTTCTCCAGTGGTTTTAAGATGTCAAGCACCCCCAGCTGAAAGAAAGGCTGTAAAGTGAAAAAACCCAGTGCTTCAGAAAAGAAGTGACTTACGCCGTGAGCCCAGATCCACCACTTCTAGAAAATTCCTTCAGCTCCCCAAGGTTCAGTTTCCTTTTCAATGAAAAGGGACAATAAAACCAATCTTTCAGGCTTGTCATGAAGCTTTTGTAGAATGATTTCTACAAAGATCTCTAGGGAATGGCAGCCACTCAATAAGCAGGCAGTGCTGCTAAATGCATTGAAATACTGATATAAGAAAACTGTGGAAAGCTTTTGTAGAATGATTTCTACAAAGATCTCTAGGGAATGGCAGCCACTCAATAAGCAGGCAGTGCTGCTAAATGCATTGAAATACTGATATGGAAAACTGTGGAAACCTAACAGCGATAGATTAGAACACATTGTAGTTTAACAATCCAGCTGCAGTTACAGGTTATATTCTTTCTTCAGAGTAGCTCATCTACTCCCTATAGCCACCCCTCCTTCACCCCATACCATGTGCCTTGAGGGATACAGCGTTTCTTGTGAAGTGTTGGGTGAATCAAAACAGGAAGTCAGTAGGGAAGGTTCTAATCCTTTCTTGTCAACCTCTACGAGCCTTGGAGAGTCAGTTGTTCTCTGGAATTTGGTTATTTTTCAGTGTAAAGGGAGTTAGAATAGGTTTAATGGAATGTTGTTTAAATTGTCTTCCAGTTCTGCAGGTCTGCTTTGGGTCACTAACATGTCTTGAAGGAAAGCCACAGGTTTCTAGGTAACGTTATCACAACAGACACTGTCTAGAAAGTTCACTGTTAAGACAAGGTCAGCCCCTCCTAACAAAAGAGTAAGTGTACAGTACATTACCCATCCCACAGCCTCTGCCAACCACCATTCCACTCACTGATTCTGTGACTTTGCCTAATTTGTATATAAGTGGATTCATACAGTATTTGTATTTCTGTGACTGGTTTATTCAACTAAAGAATAATGTTCTCACATTTCATCCATATTGTCTCATAATGGCATGATTTCCTTCTTTTTTAAGGCTGAATAATATTCCACTGCCTGTCAATACCACACTTTAATCCACTCATCTGTCAATGGACATTCAGGTTGTTTCCACCTCTTAGCTAGTATTGGCTAGTTCTTGGCTAGTATTGCAAGCTGCCACTTGGAATAGTGCTGCAATGAACATGGAAGTGCTAATATTTCTTCAAGATCCAGTTTTCAATTTTTTTGGATAAATGCCCAGGAGTGGAATTGTATCATATAGTACTTCTAACTTTAAGTTTTTGAGGCACCTCCAGACTGTTTTGTGGTTAGATATCATCTTAAGTATTCTTACCATAATAAAATAAAATTTAAAAATTTGAAAACTATGATGGTTTATGTAGTAGTTATAGGAATGACTATAAAACCATAGGTCTGTGAGACAAACAGATCACAACACTATGTAATATTGGGTTGGCAAAGAAGTTTGTTTGGGTTTTTCGTAAGTATGGAAATCCTCCAATGAACTTTTTGGCTAATAGAAAACAGAAAGTTATCATGATGAAAAAAAAAAAATCCCAATGCATCAACTGGGCAAACACCACTCAAAATATGAAAAAGGAAGAAGTTAAGCAAAATGTGTGTGTACACCTACACACATGTACACATGCATCTCTCTACACATACATGTATATGATACATAAAATGGAACCAAATTACAGAGGCCATAACCAAAAGTAGAGAATACTTCCATAAGTGTTTTAGACTCAGAAACATTATAATAAGAACACAAACTCAAAAACACAAAGTTCCAGAGGAGATGGTAGAACAAAGAATGAAAAGAAACTAGAAACTTGAAGAAACAAAGTGAAGACAAAAGGTATTATCATTACAGGATCCATCAAAGAGTTAGAAGCAAAGGGGTAAGAAAACATATAAGTCAAAAATAGATGTCTTATTAATAGGAAAAGCTTAATAAGA
Organism: Bubalus bubalis; assembly: GCF_019923935.1. Taxonomy (NCBI): domain Eukaryota; kingdom Metazoa; phylum Chordata; class Mammalia; order Artiodactyla; family Bovidae; genus Bubalus; species Bubalus bubalis. Next base: position 112,537,829 of record NC_059164.1, read on the forward strand.
AACACAACAGATACAAATCTGAAAGACTAGAAGATACAACAGTTAGAGAAAAACTAAAACATGAGTAGAACCGACCATAAATTCTACTTTAAAAGGACTGGTGTTGCTGGAGTAAACAAATCAATAAATACAACCGAGGAAGCATAATCTAATAACTTCTCTGAAATGGGGAAAATATCCCAAACTAAAATCTAACTCTCTAGGAAAAACGAGCACATTTCATTCCTGGGAAACTTGATACAGAATATTCAATATTGAATTTTCATCTGATATAACATATCACATTCCAAGCACAAAGAAGAAATTCTTAAGTTATCCAAGAAAAATGCAAATGAGGAACTGTGGAAGGGGGTCAGGCTAGCTTCACAATTTTCTATAATCAACACATAAACAGTAGCACTGGTGGTTTCACAATAGAATGTTAATATTCCACACCTGCGAAAAGTAAAAATAATACATAGCAAAAAGTGGGAGGTTGGAGAGAGGAGATGGAAAAATATCTGCAGCTTTTTCTTTGTATGATGTCTAAACGGAAACCACTTAGTGTTTTGCATAAATTCTTAATCCTTGAAACTTCTGTCTGGAATAAATAAATCATCAACTTACCAAGGACCAAGGTCTGGCTCTGAATATAAATGTGTGTGTGGTACAAACTAGTGATGAGCTGTAGCTTGCCCTGTTACTTTTGAGTTATATTTGCTTCCAGAATATGCATGTGAAACTGGACATATTTTCAAGAAAAAGAAGTTGATTATCACTTAGTATAAATCATTTATTAGAGTTGCATTTATTACTCTTAAACAGGAGTTGGCAAATTTGAAAAGGGCCAGCAGTTAGACTTTTGCAGTCACAGCCTCTCAGCCCTGGTTGGAACACAAAAGCAACCTCAGATCACAGTAAACTAGTAAATGGATTAGATAACTGTGTTACACTGAAACAGGTGGCAGGCTGTATATGACCCATGGAAGGTAGGTAGTTTGTGCACTCTTGCTCCAGAGGAGAATCTTGTGTGTATTGTGCCATCAAAAACATTTTTTTAAGTGTTGAATGTTCTAAAAACACAAACTTTTGTCTACCTTTTGTGATAAATTGTTCATCACTAAAATAGGGGCACACTGTTGAAAGTAACATAGAGACAAGTTTGTGACTAGAATAAAAATTATATATAGTCCCACCCCTAAATTAGAGGCTATTTTACATGAAAATCTTTCCTTCTTTTTGTGTGTCTTGTTTTTCTAGTGGTAACATATTAATGATTTTATATCTTGACTCTTATACATAACATTATATCATAGAGAATATTGAGAACAACTAAAACTTTTATAAGCATGAAAAAGGCCTGCCCTGTTAAATACAAGATGTATAGGCATCACATGAATAAATCCCTCAGCTTCCCCTCCTACAACCTTTCCACTCCCATGCGGGCACCCCCGTCTATTCCTCTTCCCTCTGCCCCTTCCCGTAGCCTTCTCATAAGCTCCATTGCCCTTGTCTTGGCCAGTCTCACCTTCTCTTGCAGAACTGGTGAGATCTCAGCTCCTCTCCAGGAAAGCTACCCGATCTGGTATTTGCTTTATTTGAAAAAAATTGTGTTTTCTACTCCTGCAGTCTCTGACCACAGGAAGGTGAGGCTGGGTGGAGTGAAGACTACATTTTGTGGTTAAATAGAAGCAGAAAGCATTTCCCACGAATTTGCTTGGTGCTTCAGTGTTGCTCTCTGAAACCTTTATCCCCATGCACCTGCTGAACCACTAAGATTCCAAAATCTTAGCCATTGCTTTGGATTATAGCCCTGGCTCCAGAAAGCCCTGTGAAATGGTCCCAATTTTTTTTAAATCACAATTAGCATTGATTTATAATTTTTGTTACTTTCAGGTGTACAGCAAATTTATATATATATCTTTGAAGATGGTTGGATGTCATCACTGACTCGATGGACATGAGTTTCAGCAAGCTCTAGGAGTTGGTGATGGACAAGAAAGCCATGGTGTGCTGTACGCATGGAGTCGCAGAGTCGGACACGATTGAGCAACTGAACTGAACTGGTGACTCAGGGATAAAGAATCCACCTGCCAATGCAGGAGACATGGATTCAATCCCTGGGTTGGAAAGATCCTCTGGAGAAGAAATAAAAACCCACTCCAGTGGTAAAGAAACTGCCTGCCAGTGCAGGAGATGTAAGAGATGTGGGTTTGATCCCTGCATTGGAAAGATCCACTGGAGGAGGTCACTGCAACCCACTCCAGTATTCTTGCCTGGAGAATTCCATGGACAGTGGAGTCTGGTGGGCTACAGTCCATAGGGTTGCACAGAGTTGAATATGACTTAGCAAATAAACAACAGTATATATATGTATATATATATATATATATATATATATTCAGATTCTTTTCCATTATAGGTTATCATAAAATATTGAATGTAGTTTACTGTACTATGCAGTAGGTCCTTGCTGTTTATCTATTTCATATACAGTAGATTGTATCTGTTAATCCCAAAGTCATATTTTATCCCTCCCCACTTCCTCTCCCCTTTAGTAACCATTAGTTTGTTTTCTATGTCTGTGAGTCTATTTATGTTTTGTAAGTAAGTTCGTTTGTATTTTAGATTTCACATATAAGTGATATTGGTTAATATTCATTTTTCTCTGACTTACTTCACTTCATACGATAATTTTTAGCTCCATCCATGTTTCTGCAAATGGCTTTATTCTTTTCTACTGCTGAGTAATATTCTATTGTGTGTGTGTGTGCATATATATATCACATTTTCTTAAACCATTCATCTGTTGATGAACATTTAGGTTGTTTCCATGTCTTGCCTATTATAAATAATGCTTCTATGAACATAGGGATGCACATATCTTTTTGATTTAACATTTTTTATCTTTTCCAGATATATGCCCAGGAGTGGGATTGCTGGTTCACATGACACATCTATTTTTAGTTTTCTGAGGAACCTCCATACTCTTTTCCATTCAGGCTGTACCAATTTACATTCCCAACAACAGTGTAGGGTTCCCTTTGCTCCACACCCTCTCCAGCATTTGTCATTTGTAGACTTTTTGAAGATGGTGAAATGGCCCAAATTCTGCTCAGTATAGTATCTGCTGTGGTCTGCCACTGAGATCCACCCCCACCACAGTTTCAGGACTGAAGCCTCCAGTCTCCCTGCTGACAGGAGTGTTCAGTTCAGTCGCTCTTCGCCTTTTCATACTGTTCATGGGATTCTCAAGGCAAGAATACTGAAGTGGTTTGCTGCCAGGAGCCAGCGAGAGACATTCCACTCATGACAAAGGTCATGAGGAAGGAGGCTCGGCATACGCAAAGGCGGGATCGAGCCTCAGGAGTCCCCCTGGATATTCTCGAGCATCTACCCCCAAAAAACCAGAGTCTGCCTACTTTATTGCTTTGTGCTCTCACCTCTGACTTTACTGGGGGCTGTCCCCCACCACCATCTCGCTCTCTCTGTCAAAGAGTTAACTTACAGCTCCAATTAATAAAGTTCCTGGGCAACTAGGAGTGTTTAAATCCAAACCCCTCAGATAGCTCTCTAACTCGCCTGACAAGTTTACCCGGACTCCTACAGCTATGCATACGATTGTTTACAGTCTCCCAGCCTCGAGAGGCACGGGAAGCTTGAGATATTCAAATAGCTTAGAGCCTCTCAGAGAGTTAGAAACTGTCAGAATAAAACTAGTAAAAGATTTCATTGATGAGCCAATGCTTGCTGCCAAGTTTTCACATCCCCTGTATTGTATCCTTGAATGTGTATTAATTAATACAGTTGGTATGTAGAAAAAATATAAGTAGTGGCCTTGGTGTTAGCAACTTTAGACCCTTAAGGTAATAAATTCTTTCCTTTGTTGTAAACCCATTACACATCCGCCTATAGGAATGCAATTTTATCTAACACCTTCAGAAGATGGCGCCAAACCTTAAAATAATTACTCTTAGAGAAAATAAGTCTTTGTCAAGAGTCATAAAATGTTAATAGGCCTTCTGGCCAGAAGATGATGTAAATCACCTAAACAATTTGTATACGATAAATTTGCAGGAAAGAAACCCTGGTTTTTGATAAGGATCAAAGACTGCTGACTTTGCATCCCCTATTATCCTCTATGTGTAACTTAGGGTATATAAGCCCCTGTTGAAAACAAAAGCTACAGGCCTTGCTAGCCAAAGCTTGGTCTCCCCATGTCATTCTTCCCCTCAATTTCCAGCTGAGTCTCACTCTGGAGCACGGAAATCCTCTGTGACCATTTATTTGCCTGGGCTTCTAAGACCCACTCGAGAAGGTGTCTAAGGTGGGGCACCTTCCGCTATTCGAGAGGGCGCCTGTGGCCTTCATGGTCAGAGCTAACCTGGTGTCACAGGTTATATTGATTTTCCGCATAAACCAAGCTACTCAGCTTCTTTTCTCCACTGAATTTTCCTACTGAGCTATCCTCATTCTATTACTCTTTATATCTCTAATTAACATTTGAATAGGTCGCCGAAGTCGTCTCTCCTTCAAATACCCTGGATCAGCCGGGGCTGGACCTCGGCAGTTTGCCATTCCCTTCTCCAGTGGACCATGTTTTCTCAGAACTCTCCAATATGACCAGTCCTTCTTGGGTGGCCCTACACAGCGTGGCTTATAGTTTCATTGAGTTAGACAAGGCTGCGATTCATGTGATGAGCTTGGTTAGTTTTCTGTGATTGTGGTTTTCATTCTGTCTGCCCTCTGATGGAGACAGCTAAGAGGCTTGTGGAAGCTCCCTGATGGGAGAGACTGACTCTGGGGCAATCTGGGTCTTTTTCTTATGGGCTAGCCGGCGCCCTCCCACAGCCTTATGGCATCCCCTCAGGGTTATTCTCAGTTGAAGAGATTCCTCTCTTCCGAGATGGTGCCCCCTACTCCCACAGCACTCACATTTTAGGACTGGTCCCTGCAGAGGCACAAGGATCCCAGTTTGGGACCAGTCTGCCCCACCCTCCAAGCTCCAGAACCAGGTGATGCTGATGCAGCCTCTTGTGACTCATCACAGCTCAGCGTCTCCTTCCGCCCTGTCCTACATCCTTCAGGACCACACAGGTTTCCATCCCAAGAGCTCTCCTAAAGAAAGTCCACTCCTGCAGCATTTTTATCTCAGAATCTGCTCCTGGTGAACTTAGCCAGTGACACCCGTCCAAGCACACGGTGTGATCTTTCTCCCCCAGTTGAGCAGAAAGCGGGGAAGACCTGGGGAGGTGGGGCCTGGCTTAGCATCCTGCGGACCCTGTTGTGGACTCTGGTGGAACGTAGGGCTTGGGGCATTTTCTGGTGACTGCATCCTTTGAGATTATTTTAGTCCTTCTGAAAGCTGGCTATCCTTACAAGTGTACTTTCATACTTCAGAAGCAATGTCTCTATCTAGTATACAAAACCAAAGTTACAGAGGACTTAAAAAAAAATCAGAATTGAATTAAATGCATTCGTATACCTAGGAAGGTGTACCGACAGTTTCATGATAGTTTTCTTTCCAGGCAGGTTGCTTTTTTTTTTTTTTTTTTAAATTCTGCGCTCATGTGTGTTCATCAGTCACTTTCTTCTTTTTGTTTTTAATCTTAAGTTGTTTGTGAAATATAGTATTAATAGAGGAAATGGCTCATATAAATTTTAGTTCAGTTCAGTCTCTCAGTCGTGTCCAACTCTTTGCGACCCAATGAATCGCAGCACACCAGGCCTCCCTGTCCATCACCAACTCCCAGAGTTCACTCAGACTCACGTCCATCGAGTCAGTGATGCCATCCAGACATCTCATCCTCTGTCATCCCCTTCTCCTCCTGCCCCCAATCCCTCCCAGCATCAGGGTCTTTTCCAGTGAGTCAACTCTTCGCATGAGGTGGCCAAAGTACTGGAGTTTCAGGTTTAGCATCATTCCTTCCAAAGAAATCCCAGGGCTGATCTCCTTCAGAATGGACTGGTTGGATCTCCTTGCAGTCCAAGGGACTCTCAAGAGTCTTCTCCAACACCACAGTTCAAAAGCATCAATTCTTTGGCGCTCAGCCTTCTTCACAGTCCAACTCTCACATCCATACATGACCACAGGAAAAACCATAGCCTTGACTAGACGGACCTTTGTTGGCAAAGTAATGTCTCTGCTTTTCAATATGCTATCTAGGTTGGTCACAACTTTCCTTCCAAGGAGTAAGCGTCTTTTAATTTCATGGCTGCAATCACCATCTGCAGTGATTTTGGAGCCCCCCAAAATAAAGTCTGACAGTGTTTCCACTATATCCCCGTCTATTTCCCATGAAGTGATGGGACCGGATGCCATGAACTTCATTTTCTGAATGTTAAGCTTTAAGCCAACTTTTTCACTCTCCATTTTCACTTTCATCAAGAGGCTTTTTAGTTCCTCTTTACTTTCTGCCATAAGGGTGGTGTCATCTGCATATCTGAGGTTATTGATATTTCTCCCAGAAATCTTGATTCCAGCTTGTGTTTCTTCCCATCCAGCATTTCTCATGATGTACACTGCATATAAGTTAAATAAGCAGGGTGACAATATACAGCCTTGACATACTCCTTTTCCTATTTGGAACCAGTCTGTTGTTCCATGTCCAGTTCTAACTGTTGCTTCCTGACCCGCATGCAGTTTTCTCAAGAGGCAGATCAGGTGGTCTGGTATTCCCATCTCTTTCAGACTTTTCCACAGTTTATTGAGATCCACACAGTCAAACGCTTTGGCATAGTCAATAAAGCAGAAATAGATGTTTTTCTGGAACTCTCTTCTTTTTCCATGATCCAGCGGATGTTGGCAATTTGATCTCTGGTTCCTCTGCCTTTTCTAAAACCAGCTTGAACACCAGGAAGTTCACGGTTCACATATTGCTGAAGCCTGGCTTGGAGAATTTTGAGCATATAAATTTACAGCACACTAAATTTTCAGTTGTCACAAACTGAACACTCCCCAAACGAGCACTCAACTCAAGACACAGAATGTTGTTGGCAGACCAAAACCCCTTATGCCCTCTATGGGTGACCTCTCACTGAACTTGTGATAGCATAGATTAACATTAGCTGTTTTTCTACTTTATAACAATGAAATCATGCATGAGGTATTGTGTTGTATCTGGCTTTTTCTGCTTACCATTGTATTTTGAGATGTATCCATATTGTTACATGTAGCAATAACTTGTGTATTTTCACTGCTGTATACTATTTCTTTTTATTTTTTTATTTAATTTAATTTTATTTTTAAACTTTACAAAATTGTATTAGTTTTGCCAAATATCAAAATGAATCCGCCACAGGTATACATGTGTTCCCCATCCTGAGCCCTCCTCCCTCCTCCCTCCCCATACCACCCCTCTGGGTCGTCCCAGTGCACTAGCCCCAAGCATCCAGTATCGTGCATCAAACCTGGACTGGCAACTCGTTTCTTACATGATATTTTACATGTTTCAATGCCATTCTCCCAAATCTTCCCACCCTCTCCCTCTCCCACAGAATCCATAAGACTGTTCTATACATCAGTGTCTCTTTTGCTGTCTCGTACACAGGGTTATTGTTACCATCTTTCTAAATTCCATATATATGCGTTAGTATACTGTATTGGTGTTTTTCTTTCTGGCTTACTTCACTCTGTATAATAGGCTCCAGTTTCATCCACCTCATTAGAACTGATTCAAATGTATTCTTTTTAATGGCTGAGTAATACTCCATTGTGTATATGTACCACTGCTTTCTTATCCATTCATCTGCTGATGGACATCTAGGTTGCTTCCTTGTCCTGGCTATTATAAACAGTGCTGCAATGAACATTGGGGTACACATGTCTCTTTCCCTTCTGGTTTCCTCAGTGTGTATACCCAGCAGTGGGATTGCTGGATCATAAGGTAGTTCTATTTCCAGTTTTTTAAGGAATCTCCACACTGTTCTCCATAGTGGCTGTACTAGTTTGCATTCCCACCAACAGTGTAAGAGGGTTCCCTTTTCTCCACACCCTCTCCAGCATTTATTATTTGTAGAATTTTGGATTTCAGCCATTCTGACTGGCGTGAAATGGTACCTCATAGTGGTTTTGATTTGCATTTCTCTGATAATGAGTGATGTTGAGCATCTTTTCATGTGTTTGTTAGCCATCTGTATGTCTTCTTTGGAGAAATGTCTATTTAGTTCTTTGGCCCATTTTTTGATTGGGTCATTTATTTTTCTGGAGTTGAGCTGTAGGAGTTGCTTGTATATTCTCGAGATTAGTTGTTTGTCAGTTGCTTCATTTGCTATTATTTTCTCCCATTCTGAAGGCTGTCTTTTCACCTTGCTTATAGTTTCCTTTGATGTGCAGAAGCTTTTAAGGTTAATTAGGTCCCATTTGTTTATTTTTGTTTTTATTTCCAATATTCTGGGAGGTGGGTCATAGAGGATCCTGCTGTGATGTATGTCAGAGAGTGTTTTGCCTATGTTCTCCTCTAGGAGTTTTATAGTTTCTGGTCTTACATTTAGATCTTTAATCCATTTTGAGTTTATTTTTGTGTATGGTGTTAGAAAGTGTTCTAGTTTCATTCTTTACAAGTGGTTGACCAGATTTCCCAGCACCACTTGTTAAAGAGATTGTCTTTAATCCATTGTATATTCTTGCCTCCTTTGTCAAAGATAAGGTGTCCATAGGTGCGTGGATTTATCTCTGGGCTTTCTATTTTGTTCCATTGATCTATATTTCTGTCTTTGTGCTGGTACCATACTGTCTTGATGACTGTGGCTTTGTAGTAGAGCCTGAAGTCAGGTAGGTTGATTCCTCCAGTTCCATTCTTCTTTCTCACGATCGCTTTGGCTATTCGAGGTTTTTTGTATTTCCAGACAAATTGTGAAATTATTTGTTCTAGCTCTGTGAAGAATACTGTTGGTAGCTTGATAGGGATTGCATTGAATCTATAAATTGCTTTGGGTAGTATACTCATTTTCACTATATTGATTCTTCCAATCCATGAACATGGTATGTTTCTCCATCTGTTAGTGTCCTCTTTGATTTCTTTCACCAGTGTTTTATAGTTTTCTATATATAGGTCTTTAGTTTCTTTAGGTAGATATATTACTAAGTATTTTATTCTTTCCGTAGCAATGGTGAATGGAATTGTTTCCTTAATTTCTCTTTCTGTTTTCTCATTATTAGTGTATAGGAATGCAAGGGATTTCTGTGTGTTGATTTTATATCCTGCAACTTTACTATAGTCATTGATTAGTTCTAGTAATTTTCTGGTGGAGTCTTTAGGGTTTTCTATGTAGAGGATCATGTCATCTGCAAATAGTGAGAGTTTTACTTCTTCTTTTCCAATTTGGATTCCTTTTATTTCTTTTTCTGCTCTGATTGCTGTGGCCAAAACTTCCAAAACTATGTTGAATAGTAATGGTGAAAGTGGGCACCCTTGTCTTGTTCCTGACTTTAGAGGAAATGCTTTCATTTTTCACCATTGAGGATAATGTTTGCTGTGGGTTTGTCATATATAGCTTTTATTATGTTGAGGTATGTTCCTTCTATTCCTGCTTTCTGGAGAGTTTTTATCATAAATGGATGTTGAATTTTGTCAAAGGCTTTCTCTGCATCTATTGAGATAATCATATGGTTTTTATTTTTCAATTTGTTAATGTGGTGTATTACATTGATTGATTTGTGGATATTGAAGAATTCTTGCATCCCTGGGATAAAGCCCACTTGGTCATGGTGTATGACCTTTTTAATGTGTTGTTGGATTCTGATTGCTAGAATTTTGTTAAGGATTTTTGCATCTATGTTCATCAGTGATATTGGCCTGTAGTTTTCTTTTTTTGTGGCATCTTTGTCAGGTTTTGGTATTAGGGTGATGGTGGCCTCATAGAATGAGTTTGGAAGTTTACCTTCCTCTGCAATTTTCTGGAAGAGTTTGAGCAGGATAGGTGTTAGCTCTTCTCTAAATTTTGGTAGAATTCAGCTGTGAAGCCATCTGAACCTGGGCTTTTGTTTGCTGGAAGATTTTTGATTACAGTTTCAATTTCCGTGCTTGTGATGGGTCTGTTAAGATTTTCTATTTCTTCCTGGTCGAGTTTTGGAAAGTTGTACTTTTCTAAGAATCTGTCCATTTCTTCCACGTTGTCCATTTTATTGGCATATAATTGTTGATAGTAGTCTCTTATGATCCTTTGTATTTCTTTGTTGTCTGTTGTGATCTCTCCATTTTCGTTTCTAATTTTATTGATTTGATTTTTCTCCCTTTGTTTCTTGATGAGTCTGGCTAATGGTTTGTCAATTTTATTTATCCTTTCAAAGAACCAGCTTTTGGCTTTGTTGATTTTTGCTATGGTCTCTTTTGTTTCTTTTGCATTTATTTCTGCTCTAATTTTTAAGATTTCTTTCCTTCTACTAACCCTGGGGTTCTTCATTTCTTCCTTTTCTAGTTGCTTTAGGTGTAGAGTTAGGTTATTTATTTGACTTTTTTCTTGTTTCTTGAGGTATGCCTGTATTGCTATGAACTTTCCCCTTAGCACTGCTTTTACCGTGTCCCACAGGTTTTGGGTTGTTGTGTTTTCATTTTTATTCGTTTCTATGCAAATTTTGATTTCTTTTTTGATTTCTTCTGTGATTTGTTGGTTATTCAGCAGCGTGTTGTTCAGCCTCCATATGTTGGAATTTTTAATAGTTTTTCTCCTGTAATTGAGATCTAATCTTGCTGCAGTGTGGTCAGAGAAGATGCTTGGAATGATTTCTATTTTTTTGAATTTACCAAGGCTAGCTTTATAGCCCAGTATGTGATCTATCCTGGAAAAGGTTCCATGTGCGCTTGAGAAAAAGGTGAAATTCATTGTTTTGGGATGAAATGTCCTATAGATATCAATTAGGTCTAACTGGTCTATTGTATCATTTAAAGTTTGTTTCCTTGTTAATTTTCTGTTTAGTTGATCTATCCATAGGTGTGAGTGGAGTATTAAAGTCTCCCACTATTATTGTGTTATTGTTCATTTCTCCTTTCATACTTGTTAGCATTTGTCTTACATACTATGGTGCTCCCGTGTTGGGTGCATATATATTTATAATTGTTATATCTTCTTCTTGGATTGATCCTTTGATCATTATGTAGTGTCCTTCTTTGTCTCTTTTCACAGCCTTTGTTTTAAAGTCTATTTTATCTGATATGAGTATTGCTACTCCTGCTTTCTTTTGGTCCCTATTTGCATGGAAAATCTTTTTCCGCCCTTCATTTTCAGTCTGTATGTGTCCCCTGTTTTGAGGTGGGTCTCTTGTAGACAACATATGTAGGGGTCTTGTTTTTGTATCCATTCAGCCAGTCTTTGTCTTTTGGTTGGGGCATTCAACCCATTTACGTTTAAGGTAATTACTGATAATATGATCCCATTGCCATTTACTTTATTGTTTTGGGTTTGAATTTATACACCATTTTTGTGTTTCCTGTCTAGAGAATATCCTTTAGTATTTGTTGGAGAGCTGGTTTGTTGGTGCAGAATTCTCTCAGCTTTTGCTTGTCTGAAAAGCTTTTGATTTCTCCTTCATACTTGAATGAGATCCTTGCTGGGTACAATAATCTGGGCTGTAGGTTATTTTCTTTCATCATTTTAAGTATATCTTGCCATTCCCTCCTGGCTTGAAGAGTTTCTATTGAAAGATCAGCTGTTATTCTTATGGGAATTCCTTTGTGTGTTATTTGTTGTTTTTCCCTTGCTGCTTTTAATATTTGTTCTTTGTGTTTGATCTTTGTTAATTTGATTAATATGTGTCTTGGGGTGTTTCGCCTTGGGTTTATCCTGTTTGGGACTCTCTGGGTTTCTTGGACTTGGGTGATTATTTCCTTCCCCATTTTAGGGAAATTTTCAACTATTATCTCCTCAAGTATTTTCTCATGGTCTTTCTTTTTGCCTTCTTCTTCTGGGACCCCTATGATTCGAATGTTGTAGCATTTAATATTGTCCTGGAGGTCTCTGAGATTGTCCTCATTTCTTTTAATTCGTTTTTCTTTTTTCCTCTCTGATTCATTTATTTCTACCATTCTATCTTCTAATTCACTAATCCTATCTTCTGCCTCTGTTATTCTACTATTTGTTGCCTCCAGAGTGTTTTTGATTTCATTTATTGCATTATTCATTATATATTGACTCTTTTATTTCTTCTAGGTCCTTGTTAAGCCTTTCTTGCATCTTATCAATCCTTGTCTCCAGGCTATTTATCTGAGATTCCATTTTAATTTCAAGATTTTGGATCAATATCACTATCATTATTTGGAATTCTTTATCAGGTAGATTCCCTATCTCTTCCTCTTTTGTTTGGTTTGGTGGGCATTTATCCTGTTCCTTTATCTGCTGGGTATTCCTCTGTCTCTTCATCTTGTTTAAATTGCTGATTTTGGGGTGTCCTTTCTGTATTCTGGCAGTTTGTGGAGTTCTCTTTATTGTGGCGTTTCCTCTCTGTGTGTGGGTTTGTACAGGTGGCTTTTCAAGGTTTTCTGGTTAGGGAAGCTTGTGTCGGTGTTCTGGTGGGTGGAGCTGTATTTCTTCTCTCTGGAGTGCAATGAAATGTCCAGTAATGAGTTATGAGATGTCTATGGTTTTGGGGTGACTTTGGGCAGCCTGTATCTTGAAGCTCAGGGCTGTGTTCCTTTGTTGCTGAGAATTTGCTTGGTATGTCTTGCCCTGGAACTTGTTGGCCCTTGTGTGGTGCTTGGTTTCAGTGTCGGTATGGAGGCGTTTGATGAGCTCCTGTCAATTAATGTTCCTTGGAGTCAGGAGTTCCCTGGAGTCAGGGTTTGGACTTAAGCCTCCTGCTTCCAGTTATTGGTCTTATTTATACAGTAGTTTCAAAACTTCTCCTTCTATACAGCACCATTGATAAAACATCTAGGTTAAAGATGAAAAGTTTCTCTACTGTGAGGGTCACTCAGAGGGGTTCACAGCGTTACATGGAGAAGAGAAGAGGGAGGAGGGAGTTAGAGGTGACCCAAATGAGATGAGGTGGAATCAATAGTGGAGAGAGTGGGCTAGCCAGTAGTCACTTCCTTATGTGCACTCCACAACTGGACCACTCAGAGATGTTCACGGAGTTATACAGAGAAGAGAAGAAGGAGGGAGATGACAGAGGTGGCCAGAAGGATAAAAGGGGGAAATGAAAAGGAGGGAGACAGATCCAGCCAGTAATCAGTTCCCTAAGTGTTCTCCACCGTCTGGATCACACAGAAATTCACAGAGTTGGGTAGAGTAGAGAGGGGTTAGGGAGGAGACACAGGCGACCTGGTGGAGAAAAAGGAGAGTCCAAAGGGAGAGAGAGCAGTCAAGCCAGTAATCTTGCTCCCTAGTGAAAAATGGGTCCTGAAGATTGGGTTCTTAAAGGTACAAAATTGGTAACAAATACATAAAAGCAAAAATAAAAATCTAGATTAGAGTTTGAAATTTCAAAAATACGATGTTAAAGAAAAGAAGAAGGAAAAGAAAGAGAGAAAAAACGAACAGGGAAAAACAAACAAGGTCGGGAAAATTATAAAGAAAATACAGGTACAAAATTGATAACTAATACCAAAAAGCAAAAATTAAAAATCTAGAGTAGAGTTTGGAATTTCAAGAATACAATGTTAAAGAAAAGAAGAAAAAAAAAAGGCAAAGAATTATAAAATATATATATATGAAGTTTGCTGAAGAAGAAAAAATAGGGTATTTTTTTTTTTTGCAAAGTAATAGGTTATAAAAGTGAAAATTAAAGGAACAATAGAGGGCTTAAAATTTTAAAAATAAAATTAGAAAAAAAAAGAAAGAATGATCATAAAAATAGTAAAAATATATCTAGGACTTTCTCTGGTTTTGTTGTGAGTATTGTGGGTTCAGTTCATTTTTGGCTAGTTCCTTGGTCCGACTTATATTTCTCAAGATCTATAGGCCCCTTCCTATGTAGTCCGTAGTAACCACAGGGTTGTAATCTATTGCCTGTAGCTTCCAAGGCGGATCCCTCTGTTATAGCTTCTTCTGTTTGCTGGTCTCTTCAGTGTCTGGTTTCCGCCCTGACACAAAGGGGACGGTGGAGGACACTTTTTTTTTTTTTTAGGCTCACTTGTTCAGTTGTGCTGTGGGGAGGGAGGGAGGGATGCTGCAAACAAATAACACTGGCGTGCGCTCGCAGTGCCTCAGCCACACTGGGTCTGCCCCTGCTCATGGTGCGTGTAGCCTCCTTGCCCACACTGCTCGGGCTCTAGGTTGTTCTGCCGGGAACACTCCGAGGCCGGGCCTGGGCTGCATGCACCTCTCAGGTCCAAGCCGCTCAGGTTCAGGCACTCGGGTAATCCTCAGAGGCGTAGACTCAGTTGGGCCTGCGTTTTGTGCTCTTCCCAGGTCCAAGCAGCTCAGGTGATGAGGTGTTTGGCGAGCACCAATGCTGCGACTTATCGCCTCCCTGCCACTCAGTTATCTGGGTGTAAAACTGGCGCACCTTCTCAAGCAGATGTTGACCATCCAGACCCCCAAGAAGTTTTAGTTAGCAAAGAAGCCTGCTTACAGTTTTATAGATAATGTCTCTCTGGGGCTGCGATTGCCCCCTTCCGGCTCTGGCTGCCTGTCACCGGAGGGGGAAGGTTTGCAGCCGGCTATCTCTGTTCAGTCCTTTGTTCTGTGCGCAGGCCTGGCGGTGTCTTAGGTTAGGGCTGGCTTTTCGTGTGGTAGATATCCCACAGTCTGGTTTGCTAGCCCAAATTATTTCGCTCTGATAGCGTTTAGGGTATTCGGGCCAGATTCTTACTCTCAGCGATACAGCCCACGCCGCACCTCCCTGCCCAGCCCCCGCTTGCTAATGGCGTGTGCAGGCGTCTGCGCTGCTTCTCCGCTGGGGGAGTTACCGTAGGGCTCGCAATCTGCGAGTTTTAATTGTTTATTTATTTTTTCTCCCTGTTATGTTGCCCTCTGTGCTTCCAAAGCTCGGCACAGATTCGGCAGTGAGAAGGTTTCCTGGTGTTTGGAAACTTCTCTCTTTTTAAGACTCCCTTCCTGGGATGGAACTCCGTCCCTTCCTCTTTTGTCTCTTTTTTTGTCTTTTATATTTTTTCCTACCTCCTTTCGAAGAGTTGGGTTGCTTTTCTGGGTGCCTGATGTCCTCTACTGGCATTCAGAAGTTGTTTTGTGGAATTTACTCGACGTTTAAATGCTCTTTTGATGAATTTGTGGGGGAGAAAGTGTTCTCCCCGTCCTACTCTTCCGCCATCTTGGCTCCTCCCCCCCATACTACTTCATTGTATGACTATAACCCAACATATTTAATTTGTAATATGAAGATATTTATATAGTTAGCCCCATTAATTTGGACCATACTGTTTTGTTTTTTCATTTTAAAAATCAGCTTTTTTCCCCCCAGATGTTTTACTTCTCAGGTTTTATTGGGGTAAAATTGGCAAATTATAATTGTATATCTTTAACATATATACAACTTGATGGTTTGATATGTATATTGTGAAATAGTCACCACAAGCTAATTGACATATCCATCACCTCACATAGTTAACATTTTCCTTCCTTCCTTTCTTTTCTTGTGATGAGAGCATTGACACTATGTCCAGTGGTTTGCTATTCTGGGTATCCTGCTATAAATACTGTGGACATTACCTTTGGTTGACAAGCACACATTTCTGTTGGCTATGCACCTTGTGGTAGAATGGTGAAGGTGGACTGTGTGTAATATTCAGGTTTCTGAGATACTCCACAGTGTTTTCCAAAGTGGTTCTATTAATATTTATTGTTATTCAGTCCCTTGGTTGTGTCTGACTCTTTGCGACCCATGGACTGCAGCACACAAAGCTTCCCTGTCAATCACCAAATCCCAGAGCTTGCTCAGACTCATGCCCATTGAGTCAGTGATGCCATCCAACCACCTCATTTTCTGTTGTCCCCTTCTCCTGCTGCCTTCAATCTTTCCCAGTATCAGGGTCTTTTCCAATGAGTCAGTTCTATTCATCAGGTGGCCAAAGTATTAAAGCTTCAGCTTCAACATCAGTCCTTCTAATGAATATTCAGGGTTGATTTCCTTTAGGATGGGCTGATTTGATCTCTTTGCAGTCCAGGGGACTCTCAAGAATCTTATCCAAAACCACAGTTCAAAAGCAGCAACTCTTCAGTGCTTAGCCTTCTGTATGGTCCAACTCTCACATCCATAAACGACTACTGGAAAAACCATAGCTTTCACTAGAAAGACCTTTGTTGGCAAAGTAATATCTCTGCTTTTTAATACACTGTCTAGGTTTGTCAAAGCTTTTCTTCCAAGGAGCAGGCATCTTTTATTTATTTATTTTTGTGTGTAATAAAGTTTTATTAAAGTATAAAGGAGATAAAGAAAGCTTCTGACACAGTCATCAGAAAGGGGCAGAAAGAGTACCTGCTTGCTAGTGTTAGCAGTGGAGTTATATACTCTCCAATGAATCCAAAGAATGTCTGGAGGTTGTAAAGACCTCACCAGACCTACTCCCATAATTTACATTTTAAGATAACAGAATTAGCCAGAAGGCTTAATCCAGAGACTGTCCTCAAGCAGGATATTTTATTGTTATATAATCCTAAGGGATGTAGAGGGAAAAAAAGGTTGTCCTTTCTTCCTCCTTGAGAATTCCAGACCCCTCTCTCCTTGGGGACCCCTAGACTTCTTATCAACATGCCTAGGTAATGACTCTCTCATTCCCCCCTTTTCTTTTAGGGAAATTATGTTGCCAAGGGAAAGGGGCATCGTTTTCATCCCATAACTACTTCCTGTTGTTTAGGGGTGTAGTCCCTAAATTGTTGAGGCAACATATTCTCCTAACACTCATATTGAGGGTCTCTGATCCAGGGGGCCCAAGTAATAGTTGGAGGAGGCTGTGGCACTCATAGGAGCTTAGACAACCATTTGTAACTTAAAAGCTTTTAGATAGTTAGAAAACCCCATTATACAGTTACAGACGTAAGGCAAAATAGTCATTAAACCAAGTTAAAATCAAAATGAAAAGTCACATTATGTCCGTAGTTACATCAGTCCATCTTAAGGTTGTTAGATGCCATCAGTTCAAGAAGAGGCATCACATGCGATTGTTGTTGAAGGTATTTGCAGACTTGCAGAAAGTCTTTTCCTTGAAGTAGAGATGTCCACCACAGGAAGCCTTCCACTGACGAAGAGGGGAGCACTCCACAGACCCAGCAGTTAGACTGATTGTGGAATTCAGCTTAGGAGTGAGCCCAGGACAGGAGGGCATTGTTTTGAATATCAAACGGCAGACTCAGGATTTTTGGAGTCAGCAGAAGTAGGCTCTCGTAGATTATCAGGCACATCTTTTGGCTCATCCAGTTCAGTTCAGTTCAGTCGCTCAGTCGCGTCCGACTCTGCGACCCCACGAATCGCAGCACACCAGCCTTCCCTGTCCATCACCAATTCCCGGAGTTCACTCAGACCCACATCCATCAAGTTGGTGATGCCATCCAGACATCTCATCCTCTGTCATCCCCTTCTCCTCCTGCCCCCAATCCCTCCCAGCATCAGAGTCTTTTCCAATGAGTCAACCCTTTGCATGAGGTGGCCAAAGTATTGGAGTTTCAGCTTCAGCATCATTCCTTCCAAAGAAATCCCAGGGCTGATCTCCTTCAGAATGGACTGGTTGGATCTCATTGCAGTCCAAGGGACTCTCAAGAGTCTTCTCCAACACCACAGTTCAAAAGCATCAATTCTTCGGCGCTCAGCTTTCTTTACAGTCCAACTATGACATCCATACATGACCACTGGAAAAACCATAGCCTTGACTAGACGGACCTTTGTTGGCAGAGTAATGTCTTTGCTTTTCAATATGCTATCTCGGTTGGTCATAACTTTCCTTCCAAGTAGTAAGTGTCTTTTAATTTCATGGCTTCAGTCGCCAATGCAGTGATTTTGGAGCCCCAAAAAATAAAGTCTGACACTGTTTCCACTGTTTCCCCATCTATTTCCCATGAAGTGATGGGACCGGATGCCATGATCTTCATTTTCTGAGTGTTGAGCTTTAAGCCAACTTTTTCACTCTCCTCTTTCACTTTCATCAAGAGGCTTTTTAGTTCCTCTTCACTTTCTGCCATAAGGATGGTGTCATCTGCATATCTGAGGTTATTGATACTTCTCCCGGCAATCTTGATTCCAGCTTGTGCTTCTTCCAGCCCAGCGTTTCTCATGATGTACTCTGCATATAAGTTAAATAAGCAGGGTGACAATATACAGCCTTGATATACTCGGTTTCCTATTTGGAACCAGTCTGTTGTTACAGGTCCAGTTCTAATTATTGCTTCCTGACCTGCATACAGGTTTCTCAAGAGGCAGGTCAGGTGGTTTGGTATTCCCATCTCTTGAAGAATTTTCCACAGTTTATTGTCATCCACACAGTCAAAGGCTTTGGCATAGTCAATAAAGCAGATTGGCTCGTCCAGACAGTCCCATTATGGAAGAGGATCGGGAAGAAAATGGGCCAGGGGCTTCATTAAGCATGGAGTAAGTTGCCCCAGTATCTAAAAGGAAATCAATGGATGCCCCCCCCCCACAGTTATTGATACCTGGGGTTCTTCAGGTGTAATTAGGACAGGAGCTTGCGTGGGGCCCCCCAGGCACCTTCAGTCCTGGTTGTCTTGAGAGTCCGACCCCTGAAACCTATGCCTCTAGGGGCAGTCTCTCTTCCAGTGTGGTCCTTTGCAGACCGGACGTGGAACCGGGGATGGCTTAGATGCCTGAGGGCAATTCCACTTGAGATGCCCCTTCTTTCCACAGTAGTAGCAAGCCCATCCCTTTTCACGTGGGTCCCTGTAGGCATTTTTCTCAGGCTGTTTAAGATTGGTTCTCATAACCATTGCGAGGGCTTCCGCCTGTTCCTTTATCTTTTTCTGCCTTTTCTTCTTTTCCCCACATTCCCTACCATAATAGACTGTCTGAGCCAGTTGTAACAGAGTATCTAAAGACTGATTTGGTCCATACGCCCGTTTTAATAGTTATGGTGGTTATCTGGAGCCAACTGAGTGAGAAATCTATCCTTTAAGATCAATTTTCCCTCTTCACTTTCAGGATCAATCTCGGTGAATCTGTGAAGGGCTTCTTTCAATCTATCTAGGAATTTACCAGGAGCTTCCATCTCCTCCTGTTCTATGTTTGCCAATTTGCCATAGTTTACAGGCTTAGCACGTGCCTGTATGAGTCCTTCAAGAATACATCTGATGTGGAAGCAACCTAGATGTCCATCAGCAGATGAATGGACAAAAAAGCTGTGGTACATATACACAATGGAGTATTGCTGCTGCTGCTGCTAAGTCGCTTCAGTCATGTCCGACTCTGTGCAACCCCATAGACGGCAACCCACCAGGCTCCCCCGTCCCTGGCATTCTCCAGGCAAGAACACTGGAGTGGGTTGCCATTTCTTTCTCCAATGCATGAAAGTGAAAGTGAAGTCGCTCTGTCATGCCTGACTCTTAGCAACCCCATGGACTGCAGCCTTCCAGGCTCCTCTGTCCATGGGATTTTCCAGGCAAGAGTACTGGAGTGGGGTGCCATTGCCTTCTGCCAATGGAGTATTATTCAGCCATTAAAAAGAATACATTTGAATCAGTTCTAATGAGATGGATGAAACTGGAGCCTATTATACAGAGTGAAGTAAGTCAGAAAGAAAAACACCAATACAGTATAATAACACATATATATGGAATTTAGAAAGATGGTAATGATAACCCTGTATGCAAGACAGCAAAAGAGACACAGATGTATAGAACAGTCTTTTGGACTCTGTGGGAGAGGGCAAGGGTAGGGTGATTTGCGAGAATGGCATTGAAACATGTATATTATCATATGTGAAACGAATCTCCAGTCCAGGTTCAATGCATGATACAGGATGCTCAGGGCTGGTGCACTGGAATGACCCAGAGGGATGGTATTGGGAGGGAAGTGGGAGTTGGGTTCAGGATGGGGGAGGGGGAAGAATACATCTGACAAAATGACTCTGATCCCATCTTCCTTTAGCTGTGTTTTAGTCCCAGTCTGCTTCTGTAATTGGGACCGCCTGATTCCCAGTGGGGAGGGCGGTTATCCCCTCCTCATTCTTCACTACTGATTCATTACCAAACCATTCATCTCCATAAGCAACCGCTTTTCCCAAAAGTCGAGTTTTTGAGTCAGAAGTCAGCGTTTGTCCCAAGATATATATCACATCCTTCCAAGTAAGGTCATAAAGCAGAGCAACACCTTTAAAAGCTCTAATATATTTTTTCTGGGTCCTCTAAATAGTCTCCCAGATCCTCCTTGATTCTTTGTATTTCTTAATAAGAAAAAGACTTATTAACTCTCATAGACTGATTATTTCTCCCGGTGGGTGCTTCATGAAGAGGCAACAGCTTGTGTGGCTGTTGCTCAGTCTCTCTGGCTGCTCTGCATATATAATCCCAGGGGTAGATTGGAGAAATCTGCTTTTCTTTATCTCTTTGTCTCCTGTCCTCCATCTCATCTCACAAAGTAGGAGGACAGGAGGGAGCCGAAGGAATCACACCCAAATCTATACCCTTAGGACATAGGTCTGGCATATTTCGCAGAGAGAAAAAGGGCAACACATATGCTACTTCTACCCATTTCCCTTGTTTTCTACAGAACCAGTCTAATTGTAAAACAGTATTATACTTAAGAGACCCTCCACCCGGCCACTGCTCACCATCCTCCAATGGATAACTGTGGCCATGCAGTATCACATAGGAAGACCAGGTGTGTCTTCTTTAAACCCTGGGGATCAAATCTATCCCAGTTTTTCAGGATACAGTTCAAAGGAGTGAGGGTGGAATTGTTAGCTTCCACCTGTAAGAGAAAAAAAAAAAAGCGACCAGTGCCATCTTTCTATCGGGGGCATCCCTCCCTGCTCTAGATGGGGGTGTAGACAGACTTTACACCAAAGATTTCCTTCCCTGGTTGGACTTAGTCTGTCCCTTAGTGACACAGGCGACCTACTCATCCCTCCAGGTTCTACAATCGAGATGGGGTGGAGATGCACCAGGGGTAGACCTGATGGCATCCCTGACTGCTGTCCAGCTCCTCACCATTAAAACCTTGCTTACCTCTCATGCCACCCGGGGTGCAATCAGAGTAACCTTCCGGAATGCCTCCCAGGCTAAGCCGCTGGGGGAAATATTTGTCACCTGAGTGCCTGTGCATGACCCTGAGTATATTTCTGACCACAATAAGACAGATAGGAACATAAAACTGAGATGTTTCTTCCAAGCGTCACCACACCAGTATAAGAGCCTCCTCTGGTCTAGTAAGAGCCAGTGTTACCAAAGTGGTGGGGGGGAGGGACCCATTGTAGTTCCATCTAGGTAACCTTTAACCTCAAAGATGCTCTTGTAGCTAAAGCTCCATCTAAATTCTGAACGTTCGGTTCCTAGAGAGGCTAGGCGCTTCCTGACTACCAATCCAAGTTTGGGACCTAAGTCACAGGACACAGTAACAGCACATATCACCAGTCCCTTGAAAGTCTATGATCCGATAGATTAGGTTAGTACTTCTAATTTCCAAGGAGTTATGAAATAGTCAAAGAGACTGAAAAGTTTGACCGAGAAAGGAGAGTTCAGTCCACATACTTTGTCCATTTCTGCTCGGGCCAAAGGAGACATTGGGTGCCTCTTGGCATTGGCAAGTCGGTATAAACCCCCAACAGGTTTCTGCCATAAGCCGTATGAGGTCACCGCAGAACTGCAGAGCAGGGCTCCTCACTTGCTTCATGCAGGGTGTTTCATTCATTCACACAAGCACACCATAGAGTTAGTAAAGTACAGCAGAAAACGTGTTCACTAGGAGAACAAAGAACTAGAGCTCCAGACATCCTTACCTTGTCCAGAAGGATCCTGGACAAGCCCCCAAGATGAAGGGTTGTTGCTGAACCATGCACAGATGCCAGGATTCTTGGCCTCCAGAGGAGAAAAATTCAATCCGGGGCCAGAGATGAAGCTTGATCACTCAGAGCTTTTGTGTAATAAAGTTTTATTAAAGTATAAAGGAGATAGAGAAAGCTTCTGACATAGGCATCAGAAGGAGGCAGAAAGAGTACCCAGGCATCTTTTAATTTCATGGCTGCAGTCATCATCTGGAGTGATTTTGGAGCCCAAGAAAAGAAAGTCTGTCACTGTTTCCATGGTTTCCCCATCTATTTGCCATGAAGTGATGGGACCAGATGTCATGATCTTCATTTTTTGAATGCTGAGTTTTAAGTCAGCTTTTTCACTCTCCTCTTTCACTTTCATCAAGAGGCTCTTTAGCTCCTCTTTGCTTTCTGCCATAAGTGTGGTGTCATCTGTATATCTGAGGTTACTAATATTTCTACCAGCAATTTTTTTAACTGAAAGCAGCAGAGTATTTTATTTTATTTTTTAAAAAACCATCATTCAGTAAATGTTGTTACACTATAAAACATCTAGTTTTCAACCGAAAGGTTTTCTAAGGAGATTATTTGGAGCCTTCCACATTTATCATATGCCTTTTCATTATTGTTTTCCATTTTTGCAATTCTGGATCCAAATTGCATGGCCCACTTTGGCAGAAGAACAGAGGCTGTTTGACCAAGTTCCACTGCTGCAAGACGCAAAATTAGTTTTTCACCAATCCCACAGGGTAAAGTCAAGTTTGCCTTTTCCCAGACTGGTAGGGAATTTAGAAAGGAGACAACATTTTCATCCAGGAAAGCAAATCTTGCTTCTTTTCTGTGATCACTGATACCTCTATCATCATGACCAAGATTTCTAGAAGAAATTCAACCCAGTTTCATTTCAATTTCCTTATTCAGTCCTTCCAGCCCATGTGTCAGGAAGCAGACATGATGACAAGAATAACCTGCAAGCTGCTCATCTGCAACAATTCCAGTAAGAACTACCTTTGCACTGCTCTGATATGGTTTTGCTCCATCTTAGGTCACTAACCAACCAGCTCCTCTGGAAGCAAACCAGACTGCACAGCCAATGCTATCATCCAGGACTGTATCCAAGGGCTGGATTAAGTGCGATATTCGAGTTATTCTTAATCTTTGCAGTTCTTCTAGAGAAACATTAATTTCAACAAAATTTCAAATCTGTTAAGGGTTGGCAGCTTGCAGTTCCTTCAGTCCTGCTCTTCCTGTGACTCGATCTGGTACATTGAACTGTTCACCAGGGCTAGCAGCAGCAGCAACACTTTTGGAGAATTCTTCAGAGGGTATTTCACAATGATTTTTCTGTTTTCTTTCTTTTTTGTTAAAATTAACTGGTATGGTCATTTCTTTAGTCATGAAAGCCACATTGAGAAGATCAATTGGTTCATCTAAAGGAATATGATGGTCAGCAAGGGCTGTGATGACCATGGAATCAATCCTTCCAGAAAACAGAATTGCAACATTTGCTTTCCTATTACTAGTTTTCAAAACTTCGCTTGGTGTCAGGTTTTCATCCCTAGGTAAACACAAGACACGTCTCTTGACTGCGATACTCAGGACACCAATGAACTGCTGAACTACTTCCTTCATGTGTCCATCAGTAAGAAAGACCTGAAGTGTCTCTTGTCAGTGGCCTCCTGGAAATGCTGCTGCAATGGGTCTCAAATGCAGCTTGTGGCAATGCCATACTTAAAGGGACAACAGGTTCTTTAAGATACAGTTTGGCTTTATTTGCTGCCACCAAGACAAATGTTGGCAAGTCTGCTGAAATCTCAGTCAGGCTATTAACACATTCTCTGATATCATTCCCTCCCCAACCCCCCCCCCGCCCCCCCCACCCAGAATTGTACTTCCAAGGATACAACTTTTAAACTACAGATTTGGAAATGGAAACAGACTTGAGATCAATTCTGAAAATTCCAGATGCTGGAACATCCTGCCACTGACCAGCCACTCCAGATGCTTGGGCGCCAACTGAAGAGAGGCAGAAACTCTTGCCCAAGTTACTAAAATGCCAAAGCAAGCTACGACGACCAAAAAAGTTCCTACAAAACCATAAAGAATGGCTAGATGCTTGATAATATATAAAAGACCAAGGACCTTGGACTTTTGAGAAGAGTGACAAAATATCAGATTCATTCTTACAAGAGGAAAGATAATGAAACATGATTTGAGTATCATTCTCTTCGGCTTGGACCTTGATCCCACTAAAGACTTCTCCATTCCACAGGAATACATTGCCTCTTTCATCTTCCACAGGCTGGGCAGTCAACACACTTCTTAAGTGAAGGACACAGCCAGAGAATAAACACTGGTAGTTAACATTGGACCTTAACAACTGTTTACTACTATTGGGCCCCCGTCGTTTAAGATTACACAGTAAATCCTCTTTCAAATCTTTGCAAAATGCTCAACAGAAAAGCTTACTGCACAACAAATGCCACACATTGCTATGTAAAATCAAGTTGACTATTTCTTGATTTTGGTCTTCTCTGAGTTTTCTATTTCTTGATATTCTTTCCTTAGCTCATCCAATATATTTTTGCTTTCAAAAAGCATTTCTGTTCGGTCTGCAAGAAAGAATATGTTGCTATTCTGTTGCTGCCTATATACTTTCCTGTTCTTCAGGTTAGAAAGTTCATCCACAACAACTTCTTGTTCTTTAATCTTTGTTGAGCTCTTCCTTGTGCAGGGTCGAGCTCTCAGCAGGGACCAGCCCAATGCGGTCCTCAGGTCACTCACCCCGGCTGGGCATCTCCGAGGAGAACCAAATACTCTCCCAGCAATCTTGATTCCAGCTTGTGCTACATCCAGCCTGGCATTTCACATGATGTACTCTGAAAATAAGTTAAATAAGCAAGGTGACAATATACAGCCTTGACATACTCCTTTCCCAATTTCAAACCAGTCCGTTGTTTTGTGTCTGGTTCTAACTGTTGCTTCTTGACCTGCATACTAATTTCTCAGGCGGCAGGTAAGGTGGTCTGGTATCCCTATCTGTTTAAGAATTTTCCACAGTTTGTTGTGATCCACACAGCAGTCAAAGGCTTTAATGTAGTCAATGAAGCAGAAGTAGATGTTTTTCTGGAATTCTCTTGCTTTTTCTGTGATACAACAGATGTTGGCAATTTGATCTCTGGTTCCTCTGCCTTTTCCAAATCCAGTTTGAACATCTGAAAGTTCTCTAGTTAATGTATATTTTCACTAAACATGGGAGAATTCAGTTTGCTTCATAGTCTCAGAAGTTTCTCAGGGTTTTCTCTATTATATTTTTAACACAATTTTTCAATTATTCTTGGGCTTTTAATTTTATTTTGTATTGCAGTTGTTTTACAAATCACAAGTTATGTGTACTTGGCTATTGTTTGTAAGACAAATTTTATGTTTTTTTTTTAATTTTGCATCCATCAGTTTACTAAATTCTATTGTTTGCATAGTTTATTAATTTATTCTCTTAATCTTTCCCAGATATATAATCAAAGCACCTACAAATAATGATAATTTCACATCCTTCTTTACATTTTTATACATGCAGCTTCTTTGTCTTTTATGGTTTCAGTATATATTTCCTCTAGAAAAAAGTTTAAAATAGTGTTAATAGTGAACATTTGAATCCTTCAAAGCATCACTAAACCTCCAAAATCTTTATTGAAATCTTTTTATTAATAGAATACACTCCCTGACAAACCTTTTAGTACCAGCTCTTTGCAGCAGTTCCAGAGAATAAAGGTGGAAATGAAGCATTCAAGTAACCAAAGATGTTCCTGAAGGCCAGAGCATCAAAGAAAAGAAAATCTTAGGATAAAATAAGGTGGAAAAGGTCAGAAGTGACCAGACATGGCCAGTAACACTTAAAGGGGGAAAAGAGGAGGAAAAGAAAAAACAAACAAACAACAACAACAAAAAACACTGTGATGCCCACAGCCCAGGAGCACAGACCCACTGAAAGAGTGAGATTCAATCCCCAAGTAAAGCTTCCCTCCTCACTCCTCCCTACAACACAGGACACAGGATGAAAACAGTGAATAAAGAGGAGTGAACAGCAAGATACAAGTTCTATTTAAGAAGGGGTTTTAGGGAAACCCACAGACAACTGGGGAGACAAACAAGGGCACCAGAGGAGAATGAAGCTCCAGCAAACGTTAAACACAGCCCAGCTCCCAGCCAGGTCAACATAAAATCTCACATCACAGGCCTATTCACCTTAATTCCTCATATCTGATATTATCATGTCCGACTTTCCACAACATTACAGGATGTGCTAAAGGCAGGAGAAAACACAGAAAGAAAACCTTAGACCCAGACTCTGCTGTGACACAGATCTTGGAATGTTCAGGCACAGAATGTGTGTGGATATACACAAGTATAGAGAGACACTTATTGTAAAGAATTGGCCAGTGAGGCTCATGGGATGATGGAGGTGATGAATCTCAAGATCTAGGGTCAGCAAACTGGCGACCCTGGAGCCAATGGAGTGGCTGAAGGAGGAGCTGGGGGAGGAAGAGAGTCAGGGAGTATGTGTCATGATAGAGAAGACAGAGGATGTCTGCAGGAAGGGGAATTCTCAAAAAGGGAGGAAATCAGTAAAAAATCACTCTGCTGGCAGCACGTTTTCTGAAAGATCTGCTGCTTTGGTTTAAGCCTCTGAGTTCCACTTGTCCTAATTCAGGATAAAAGTAATGACAACACTCGTGTTCCTGTTTCCCCTGCTGATGTTACCAGTGAAGTCACTCAATCGTGTCCCACTCTCTGTGACCCCATGAACTGCAGCCTGCCAGGTTCCTCTGTCCATGGGGTTTTCCAGGTGAGTATACTTGAGGGGGTTGCCACCAGGGCTGCAAACAAGTGCAGCCTGCAGAGCTTTCTGTCTGGGGGGCCTTGCTGGGGAGCTCTGCCCACTTCCTCTTCCCTCTTCTCACGGCTGATGGCTGCGCTCTCAAGGGCAGTTCTTGAGCTGAGCATCCGGATCACGTATTACTGAAAAAATATCCGCCATGTCCTCTATGTGTGTGTACGTCTGGGGCACTGTCACTGATCTCCTCCATTCGGCCTGCAGTGTGTTAGCTCTCAAAGGAGAAACAGAATGTTCAGGAGAGTACACAGCCCCAGGAGACACAAGACACGGGCATTCCTCCTGTCCCACGGACAGCAGGGCGGTAAGTCCAAGGCCGTGGTGACCGTGCCTGTGTGTGAGAGTCTGTGTGTGTGTATTGTGCTTGAGAGTGTGTTGTGGGGATGCTGTGCATAGTGATTTTGTGTGTATATGTGTATGAATAAGTGTGTGTGTTATGTGTGTATGTGAGTGTTGTGTGTGTCTATTTGTACATAGATGAATATATGTGTGTTTTCTGTGTGTGTTATGTTTGTGTTGTATGTACGTTTATACATGTGTTTGTATGTTTGTGAGTGTATGCATGAATGGTGTATGTTGTTACTACCTATTGGTTGTTTGAATATATGTGTGTGAGTGGTCTCTGTGTCTTATGCTTGTGTGCTGTGTATGTATGTTCATATGTTTGTGAGTAAATGTGTGTTCACGTGTGTCATACATGTGTGCTATGTTTCTACTTCTGTAAGTGCATGTGTGTAGTGTATGTGTTG
This sequence comes from Bubalus bubalis, assembly GCF_019923935.1. NCBI lineage: Eukaryota > Metazoa > Chordata > Mammalia > Artiodactyla > Bovidae > Bubalus > Bubalus bubalis. The sequence continues at coordinate 112,565,314 of NC_059164.1, forward strand.
TGTTTGTGTATATCTTTTGTTTGTATGTTTGTGAGTGTGTGTTTGCGAGAGTGTCTGTGTGTGTGTGCCTGTTTCAGGAGCAATGGGAGGAGCCAGGGGAATCAGGAGGACCTTGCAGCCTTTGGGCTCTGCCTGGTGCTCCCCGCTTACCCTTGGGCAGGATGCTCTGTGAGTCTCACTTTTCTCCTGAGAAACCTCACAAGGTGACAGATCTGCTCCATGTTGGAGACAAACAATGGCGCATGGTGCATGTGTGGTGATGCCCTGTAGGGCAGGGTCTGGGGTGAGGCGGCCAGGGGCTGGGCAGATGGCTCTCTGGGCTTGAGAGTGGATGACAGGAGTTCCTGGTGGGCGACAATTCCCTCCTTGGCAAAGAGGACTGGGAATTGCTCTAGAAAACATCATAAAATGGCCTCGAATCTTCCAAGGGGACAAGATCTTAGGAATATGTAGTTTGGACTCAGCATCCACATCTCCGGGGACACGGAGGCCTCAGCAGCATGACCACCCGAGTTGGTGCCCTGGAGCTGAGCGCTGAGGACCCGGGGCTCCCGGCAGGACTGGACCCCACGTGGAGAGGGAGCCTGTGCGTGTCTGACACCCTCCTCATCGCCCAGTGCTTGGCCTCTGTGGCCCTCACTGCCAGGCTCCCCCCACAGATTGTTCTGGCCCCATGAGCCCCTCACCAGCCCCTCCAGCAACATCCTGCTCATGTCCACCCAGCACCCTGGCCACTGCTCCCAGGACAATGTCTGTCAGGATGCATCTCTGGTCATTTCTCCCCATCACAGAATCCCCCTCACTCCCCAAGTGGAGAACAAGTGCAGGGGAAGGAAGGGGGAAACAAGGTCCATAAAGGAGGTAGCGGGTATCTCAGATACCCCCTCACCCAGTCCCATGCCAACAAACCAATGCAAACAGCTTCCATGGGCAAGAGAATGACAAAAGTCAGGAGCCCCTGAAAGCTCGGAGGAAACATCAGTAAGACACATTATGGTTTTTTTTCTAGATTGAGGAAGAAGAATTCTAAATCCTTTTCCTGGAGTAACCTGAAGAAGGTGCATCTCAGGATCCTTCTCCAGATGGGTCAGGAGGTAAAACAACTTTCTAGCAGACATGAACTTGAGAGAGGCAGGGCTGGGGCCCGAGGGGCAGGTGGTGTGCTGGGAGGGGCAGCAGGAGTCCTCCCCGTCAGAGATTCGCTCACCGGGGTGGCCATCACTGGGCGTTTGGCTTGGGCCTCCCTTCACCCCAGCCAGGCAGAAGGGAAGGGCCCCTGATGGTGCCGTGGGTCAAAGGGGGCAACAGACCACAGCCACTGCCCCTTCACTGAGTGTCAAGAAGGATGTGTTCATGGGTGTGACAGACGGCTAGGCCCAGGCCCCTGGTGGGTGTTGCGCTGGCTCTACTGTGAGACTCTCAGGACCACGGGGGCTGCAAAGCACTAGTGAACACATAGGATGCAGTCAAGGGCCCACAGGTCTGGGCTCTGTCTTCCCAAGGGGCTCCCTCCCCCCAAAAGCTGTTTCATCAGGGTCAGGGGCTTCACTTTCATGGGCTCAACTTTCCATCTAACCTGGAGAGACAGAACTTAGGAATTTAGGAATGCTGGAAATTCATCACTTTCCTGGATAAGGGAATTGATTGGCAATTTATTATGCAGTTCCATGCACCTATGTTTTTATTAGACGAACTTCAGTGGCCTGAGCCATTGGGAAAAACCCATAATATTAAGCTGCATAGAAAGTGACAATCCCTTGTTCACACCTGATTTACCCTTTTTGCAGCAATCAGGGTTAAGTATTACTTTAAAATTCCTCTTCCATGCTCAATGTATTTGGCTTTTAAGTCCAAAGGCGTGGCATCAGTGTCTCCAGGCTTGCCCAGGCAGTAGACCACTGTCTTCCTCAAGCTTTGCATCTGAGAGTACAGACGGACATTGCCCTTTCCTGCTTCTGTGGAACTCCCAGTCATTCAGGTCACCTGCAGAAGCTGGAGGGAGCCCAGATCTTCCAGTCAGAGTTGGTGGGTGGGTCAGCCCACCAAGGCAGAAAGGCAGGAGAAACCACACCCCTGCTGGGGAGAGCTGGAAGAAAACAGTGCCAGTCTTGGCCTCAAGAGGCTGAGGGCTCTGCACTGAGACACAGCAGTGTTTTCCCTGGGAACAGGTTGGAAATCAGCTAGGGTTTGGTGCTTCTCTATGTGTTGTGGGTCCTGATACCTGCAAGGCCAGGATAAGGGAATTCCCTTCGTGCCCTCCAGCTGCGGTCATTTCTAAAATCTGGATGTAGAGCCCTCAGTATTAGATGGGCATGAAACACACTTGCAGCTGATGGTTCTGATATTCTCCTGGGTGACGGTGTCCAGCCCAAACTTCAACGGTGGGGCTTAGGACTGTGACCCCAGTGTGAGCTGTGCTGTGGAGCTGGAGGTCTGGCGGAAAGGACCCCACCCTCACAACACTCCTTGATGGGAAAAGTGAAGGTAATGTGGCGTGTTCAATTATGGCAGGGAGAGGATGGAAACAGAGGGTGTGTGCTTCCAACTTCACCCTCTTCCTGGGAAGGGTCTCCAACCAGAGGTGCTTGAGGAAGCCCAGGCTCCCAGTTCAAGAGGGGATGATCCCACCTGGTGGGAATAGGTGGCTCAAGAAGAAGTTTCAAAACAGAAGCATAAAATGTGGCATTCTACCATATGATCCCACAATTCCACTTCTGGGGAATATACCCCATAGAGTTGAAACAGATACTGAATATATGTGTGCTGAGGTGCACAGCAGCATTATTCACAATAGCAAAAAGTGGAAACAACCCCCTAACTCTATATATATATGAATATGCATTCATATATACACCTACATTCATATATACACCTACACCTAAGTAAGTGAAGTCGTTCAGTTGTGTCCAATTCTTTGCGACCCGTGGACTGTAGCCTATCAGGCTCCTCTATCCATGGGATTTTCCAGGCAAGAATAGTGGAGTGGGTTGCCATTTCCTTCTCCAGGAGATCTTCCCCACCCAGGAATCGAACCCGGGTCTCCCGCATAGTAGACAGACGCTTTACCATCTGAGCCACCAGGGAAGCCTACACCTCCACCTACAGTGGAATATTATTCAGCCTTAAAAAGGAAGGCAATTCTGACACTTGCTCCAACATGAATGAAGCTTGCACACATTATGCAAAGTGAATAAGCCAGACACAGTAGGGCAAAAATTGCCTGATTACAGTAATGTGAGGTCCTTAGAACAGTCAAACACATGAGACAGAAAGAGCAGTGGACGTCAGGTGGTGGGGAGGAAGGATGGGGAGTGAGTGTTTAATGGGGACAGGGTGTCATTCGGGAAGACAGAAAGTTCTTGAGATGCTCAAGTGATGACTGCCCAGCAATGTGAATGTACCGAAGGCTACACCTAAATGTGGTTCAAACAGTACATTTTATATTATGTATTTTCTACCTTATTTTCACCCAAAAAATTCAGAAAAGAGAAAAGGAAGGAAAGCATGTGAACCTAGGGCACATCTCAGATGCAGACGCTGGTCTTCCTTTGTCCTGCCCGCACCCAGACGTCTGCCCCAGGGAGGCTAAAGCGGGGGACGGGCTCGAACAGTGGCCCTCCATCTTCTCTTGATGCTTCCAGGGCTGCGGGGGGATGAAGGGACCCCGCAGATGCTGAGGCTCATCCTGGTGGGAAAATCCGGGAGCGGGAAAAGCGCCACCATCCTCTGGAGGAGGATGTTAGAGTCCAAGCTCAGTGCTCGCCCGGTGACCCAGGCCTTCCAGCAGGGGCTCCACGCATGGGCGGGGAGGGAGCTGCAGGTCATCTACACACCTGAAATCCTGTCCCGCTGGGCGGCGCCACGGGGGACCACTCAGGGCATAGGCGAGGCCGGGGCCCACTTCCCACCTGGCCCTCACGCGGTGCTCCTGGTGACTCAGCTCTGCCGGTTCACCAAGGAGGACCAGTGGATGGCTGGGAGCCTTCAGGAGGTGTTCGGGGCGGGCATCCTGGCCCACACCGTCCTGGTGTTCACGCGGAACGAAGACATAGACGGCTGCTCGCTGGGGACGTATCTGCGGGAGACCGACAACCGGGCGCTGGCCAAGATGGAGGAGGTCTGCTCAAGGCGACACTGTGGCTTCAACAACAAGGGGGACGGAGCCGAGCAGGAGGCCCAGCTGAGGGAGCTCATGCGGTACGTCGAAGGGGTCCTGTGGGAGCACGAGGGCCGTGCCTACAGCCCCCCGGCCGCTCCTCAGCCCCACGCCACGCCCCGTGAGAGCTGGGGCCTCTGGTGGCTGGGCGCCAAGGAGGGGCACAGGGACCAGGCCTGGCTGTGGGGCCTGCACCGCATACTGAAGGAGCCCGAACAAGCTGGATGCCAGCTCCCGCAGAGCGTGCCCATCTGAGGCGCAGGCCTCCGCAGGTTCCTGCCTGCCTCCCTGGGCCCGAGTCTGGCTCCCAGGCCCCTCACTTGCCCGCTCCATCCCAGGGGTCCCTGGCCCCTCCTGTCTCCAGGGCAGCCTCTGGTCAGGCGAGAGGAGGTGAGTGGGCTCCTGAGTTCTCAGGTCCTTCATCACACCTTCCAGAACACAGGGGCCCTCCTGCTCTGCACCCCCAGCCATTCCTCATGTATCTCTAGGGTTCCCTCTCTGCAACAGAACTCTGAGAGAAGCCAAGCCTCCTGAGGCAGGCCTGTGTTCCCTTCTGTCGTAGAACCCCGGCAGCATCCCGGCCATTGGAGTCTTGGCTTAAAACTCAATGCAGCAGATCAGCATGGTTGTGGACCGGGCAACTCTGCATCTCTTGGGCTGTGTCCTTGCCTGTTAAGAGGGAGGCACGATGGTTTTTAAAGCCCTGTGCCAGTGGGGCAGGACAGACTCTGGGCTGGGGAGGAGAAGGCAACTAGAAATGGGGGAGAGCCACAAGGAGCTGCTCTTGATTTGCTCTTGAAAGAGGCCACCACCTGCAGCAAAGGGACCCCATAGGAAGGAGCAAAGCAGGGCAGGGGTATCCAGGGGCCAGGTCTGCTCAGGAAATGGGGCCTAGACCTGGCTGCAGGACATGCACCCCCCTGGAGATCCAAGTGGACTTGGGCAGCGGAGGAGCTCTTCCCAGGGAGGCTTGGACAAGGGAGGTCACATACCTGATACCACCCCTCTGATGTCCACCCTCCCACATGGAGAGCAGAGGAGACTTCCAGCCCAGCCTTTGCCTGACCTGCAACCCCGTCCCTTCTCCCCTGAGAGAGGGGAGAAAGCAAGGGGTGTATGGGTGTGTACCCAGTTTCCCCAGCCAGGTGTTTGGGGGTGTAGAATGGAGGGAGGAAGGAAGAAAGGGAAGCTGCAAAGAAAGAAGCAGGAGACCATGTGAACCTCCTTGGGAGCAGCCTACGGGCCTCCGAGAGTCCTGCAACTTGGGGTGTCATCTCGTCCTCACCCAGAGGACCCATGAGAAAGCTGGAGCAGGTCTTTAGCTAAAAGGGTCTGGAGTCAGAACAGAGACACATCGGAGTATGCTTAAGATAGCCTTTGTGCCAGACCATTTACTAAGTCAGTGATCATCTCCTGCTGAACTGAAACAGGAGTTATCATATGGTAAATTTTCATATTCCCTATGATTTCTGTGAGAATTTTTGCCTCTCTTCTTGTCTTCCATCTTCTCAACTCCTATGTGAATAAAATATTGACTTGATTCTTGTGGCTTTGATTGTAATGTGAACTCTCCCCCTCCACTTCCGATTTCCTCCCCAGTCACCATTTTTGTATTTCTTTTGTTATTTTCAGGCATTTCTTCTGTGTGAAAATTAAAATTACTTGTTGAATTTTCTAAAAAGTACATTTTTGGTATTCCAGTTAGAGTTGTCTTATGTTTATGTATTGAATTTGGGAGAATTGGAAGCAAGATAAGTCAGAGAAGGACAAGTACTGTGTAATATGTGGAATTTAAAAAGTCAAACCTGTTTTAAAAAGGAAGAGAATGGTGGTTACCAAGAAGTGGGGGCATAGGGGAAAAGACTGATGGTGTTCCAGGCACAAACTTGTCACAAGCAATAAAAAGCCATAGAGGTCTATAATACAGTAGATTGAATGTAGACAATAATATTGTAGTATAAGTATGTGATGTGCTAAAGATTGTTAAAATGAAAACCAACTACAATACACCAGTCTACCAAAGTAAGACAGAGCACACCTTAAATTTACACAATGAGAAAAGAAAAAATTTAAAGTCACATTAAAAATCTGAAACATTAAAAAAAAAAAAAACTGGGAGAATCTGTAAATTCTTCAAGGATAAGTGAAATAAAGTCATTTTGTTTCTAAGTGAATAGACCCATTACTTCATAGCCACTAAACTAACAGCTAAAGTCATTCGCATTTCCTTTAAGATAAGAAGATAAATATCTTTAACTTAGGTACTTTTGTTTTAACCCTGTTGGCTTAATTGATCTCATCCTAGAAAATACAAGTATTGACCAAATGACAGGCACCGTCACTCACAAAATGTCAAGTCACTAAATGGCAAATGGCAAGTCACTCAAAACACGTCATTCATTAAAAATTCTAAAGGAATTGCTTAAAATTTTTCGGAATATGGGGTTTTCTCTCCTTTATTACTAAAAATCAAGGAAAATCCCTCCCATGACATTTCAGAAGGAAGGGGAGCTGTTGCTTCACACCATCACTCCCTGAGCATCAGAGAACAGGGAAAGCATGGAAATCCCATGGTCTGTGTACCAGAAAGAAAGAGGTGTTGAGGATGAGGTCATGGGTAGGGGGAGGAGACGGGGTTGTCTTGGCCAAAGCTGTGAAAATAGTGACCTTTGGAATTCATTATTCTCAAAAAAAACCCTACACTGGAGCAAAGCACGAAAGAGAGAGATCTGGAGAGTCCGAAATGACCAGTGAGTCCACGGGCTGCTTCCTCCTTGGTGGTCAAAGCAGTGGCTAAAAATCTCAGGGAAGCTTTCCAGCTTTGAATTATCCTGTAATAACTTTCATACACTCTGTAGAAAATTCAAAATAATGAGAGTTTTTAAACAATTGTTGGAAGACCCTGAGAGGTGACCAAGTACAGGGAGAGGCTATAGGGAACTTGACACAAAGCCATCGACCAGTAATTTAAGTGCCTGCTGGAGCAAACCCAGGATCCTTCAGAAGAGCATAATCATATCCCCAGTCTCTACAACATGCTATGGACAATATCCTGTAAACTATTAAAAGTTATTATTTTCTAACACGAAGGTAGAAAGTTATAAAACTTCCCCCTACACATGCTGATCTGCATCTCATTATGTTTTGTGTGTTCTCTTTTCACTATCACTCAGTTTATGATATTTTGCATATTCTTTGTGATATCTTTTGTTACTCGTGGATTATTAAGGAGAACGTATTTAATTTCCAAATATTTGAGTATTTTCTAGAAATTGCAGTATCCAGTATGGTAGACACTAGCCATATGTGGTTATTGGGAATTTGAAATATAGCTATACCTGGGAAACTGAACTTTTATTTCATGATAATTTGCTTTAATTTAAATTTACACTGTAAAATATTTTACTATTCAACACAGTTCTGTTGTTTGGGTAGAAATACATTTCACTCTAACTGTTGTATCACATATTATTGTTGTATTGCAATGTAAACCTTGGGCACGTTTACCGTTTCTAGTGTCAGAACATAATAAGCACATCATCACCGATTTAGTCGATGTCTGAAGACTGTTTCCCTTTGAACAATCTTCCTAATGAGTGTTGTGGTATTTTATGAATATTTTGTGTAGACAACATGGGTTACAGTGATACAGAGCTACATTTATTTGGTTATTAAATTTAAATCTTGATGATTATTTTACTTATAATAGATTCAGATTAAGTTTTAGTTAAAAGTAAGCATGGAGAAAATTTAAGCTTCAAAATGAAGGCATGATATTGATGCAGAATGAATGGAGATGAGCAGGTACTAAACTGGAACAGGAGAGAGAAAAAGAGCCAGGAAGATGTTTTACAACATTCACAATGAATGGTAATTGCAGTGTGCTGCAGTGCAGTGAATCCAAGAAAAAAGAAACCAAAAGAAGATGTTAGAGATCTTTTCAGTAAATACATACAGGGTTTGATAAAAGGTTTCCTCTTAGCCATCAAAAACAGACTTGACAAAACTAGTAACGGAAGCCAGAATTGAATGGCCAACAAAAAACACTCTGGACCGCTTTTAATAGACTCAGCACTTGGAACTTGGGCCAGATATAAAACAGCTTGGATTATTGGGTGAAAAAAAGAATTTCAATCAGAGAGATGATGAAAAATATTATTACTTTGGTTATGAAAAGTTTTCTTGCAAATTTTTAAAGAAAAAACTAAACATTCTAATGTATACAAAACATGAAAGACCTTTTACCGAATAATTGCCCAGAGAAGACCTTTACAATAATATCAAAGATTAATGGACTTAAAGTTTTAAAAATTGCAAGTCTTTTTCTTTAGAGCTACATGAGAAGTGTGACTTTAGACAAGATCGATGTAACACTTTGTGTATGTCTTGATTTTTTAAAGCCTTTCTCCTCTTTATTTTAGCAATGGATGGAAATGTGTGATTTTCTGTTGACATGAAAATATTTTCAATGCACAGTGATCTTGCCTGATGGGCTTAGTATTTTCTGCATAAGTGATACAGGAACTCCTATACAACTCTCCTCCATCCTGCTTTAAAAGTCAGAAAAAAAAAGCAGCATTATTGCTTGTAGACTTTTGGATCGCAGCCATTCTGACTGGCATGAAGTGGTACCTCATTGTGGTTTTGATTTGCATTTCTCTGATAATGAGTGATGTTGAGCATCTTTTCATGTGTTTGTTAGCCATCTGTATGTCTTCTTTGGAGAAATGTCCATTTAGTTCTTTGGCCCATTTTTTGATTGGGTCATTTATTTTTCTGGAGTTGAGCTGTAGGAGTTGCTTGTATATTTTTGAGATTAGTCCTTTGTCAGTTGCTTCATTTGCTATTATTTCTCCCATTCTGAAGGCTGCCTTTTCACCTTGCTAATAGTTTCCTTTGATGTGCAGAAGCTTTTAAGTTTAGCAAAAGAGACACTGATGTATAGAACAGTCTTATGGACTCTGTTTGAGAGGGAGAGTGTGGGAAGATTTGGGAAAAGGGCATTGAAACATGTATAATATCATGTATGAAACGAGTCACCAGTCCAGGTTCAATGCATGATACTGGATGCTTGGGGCTGGTGCACTGGGACGACCCAGAGGGATGGTATGGGGAGGGAGGAGGGAGGACGGTTCAGAATGGGGAACACAGGTATACCTGTGGTGGATTCATTTTGATATTTGGCAAAACTAATACAAAAAAAATTAAATTAAATTAAATTAAATTAAAAAAAAAAAAAAAGCAAACTGGGAGGGAAATAGCTTATCCCCAGAGTAGTAATGTTTGAAGGCTTTCAAAATATGTTGGTTTTCCCCTCCTTCCAACTGCATGTCTCCATTTTCTTCTTACAGCTCACAAAATGTAAGGGTCTTATTGTTGTTATCAGTCATTCCTTGTAGGTTTTTTTTTTCTTCTCTCCCCAGAGGAAAGTCCTATCTCTCCTTAGTTTGCTTCTCTGTGCAGTATTTGACTTGCTCAGTTCTTGCCTGATGGCGTCAATGAGCTCTTCTTTTAGCTGTGCTTAGTCGCCCAGCATTTCGCATGATGTACCCTGCATATAAGTTAAATAAGCAGGGTGACAATACACAGCCTTGATGTACTCCTTTCCAAATTTGGAACCACTCTGTTGTTCCATGTCCAGTTCTAACTGTTGCTTCAAGATTGCCAGGAGAAATATCAATAACCTCAGATATACAGATGACTCCACCCTTATAGCAGAAAGTGAAGAGGAACTAAAGAGACTCTTGATGAAAGTGAAAGAGTGGAGTGAAAAAACTGGTTTAAAACTCAACATTCAAAAAACGAAGATCATGGTATCCAGTTCCATCAGTTCAGTTCAGTTCAATTGCTCAGTGGTGTCTGACTCTTTTCGACCCCATGAATCGCAGCACTCCAGGCCTCCCTGTCCATCACTAACACCCAGAGTTCACTCAGACTCACGTCCATCGAGTCAGTGATGTCATCCAGCCATCTCATCCTGTTGTCCCCTTCTCCTCCTGCCCGCAATCCCTCCCAGCATCAGAGTCTTTCCCAATGAGTCAACTCTTCACATGAGGTGGCCAAAGTACTGGAGTTTCAGCTTCAGCATCATTCCTTCCAAAGAAATCCCAGGGCTGATCTCCTTCAGAATGGACTGGTTGGATCTCCTTGCAGTCCAAGGGACTCTCAAGAGTCTTCTCCAACATCACAGTTCAAAAGCATCAATTCTTTGGCGCTCAGCCTTCTTCACAGTCCAACTCTCACATACATGCATGACCACAGGAAAAACCATAGCCTTGACTAGATGGACCTTTGTTGGCAAAGTAATGTCTCTGCTTTTGAATATGCGATCTAGGTTGGTCATAACTTTCCTTCCAAGGAGTAAGCGTCTCTTAGTTTCATGGCTGAAGTCACCATCTGCAGTGATTTTGGAGCCGAAAAAAATAAAGTCTAGCACTGTTTCCACTGTTTCCCCATCTATTTCCCATGAAGTGATGGGACCAGATGCCATGATCTTCATTTTCTGAATGTTGACCTTTAAGCCAACTTTTTCACTCTCCACTTTCATTTTCATCAAGAGGCTTTTTAGTTCCTCTTCACTTTCTTCCATAAGGGTGATGTCATCTGCATATCTGAGGTTATTGATATTTCTCCTGGCAGTCTTGATTCCAGCTTGTGTTTCTTCCCGTCCAGTGTTTCTCATGATGTACTCTGCATATAAGTTAAATAAGCAGGGTGACAATATACAGCTTTGACGTACTCCTTTTCCTATTTGGAACCAGTCTGTTGTTCCATGTCCAGTTCTAACTGTTGCTTCCTGACCTGCATACGTATTTCTCAAGAGGCAGGTCAGGTGGTCTGGTATTCCCATCTCTTTCAGAATTTTCCACAGTTGATTGTGATCCACACAGTCAAAGGCTTTGGCGTAGTCAATAAAGCAGAAATAGATGTATTTCTGGAACTCTCTTGCTTTTTCCATGATCCAACAGATGTTGGCAATTTGATCTCTGGTTCCTCTGACTTTTCTAAAACCAGCTTGAACATCAGGAAGTTCACGGTTCACGTATTGTTGAAGCCTGGCTTGGAGAATTTTGAGCCTTACTCTACTAGCATGTGAGATGAGTGTAATTGTGCAGTAGTTTGAGCATTCTTTGGCATTGCCTTTCTTTGGAATTGCAATGAAAACTGACCTTTTACAGTCCTGTGGCCACTGCTGAGTTTTCCAAATTTGCTGACATATTGAGTGCAGCACTTTCACAGCATCATCTTTCAGGATTTGAAATAGCTCAACTGGAATTCCATCACCTCCACTAGCTTTGTTCATAGTGATGCTTTCTAAGGCCCACTTGACTTCATATTCCAGGATGTCTGGCTCTAGGTCAGTGATCACATCATCGTGATTATCAGGGTCGTGAAGATATTTTTTGTACAGTTCTTCTGTGTATTCTTGCCACCTCTTCTTAATATCTTCTACTTCTGTTAGGTCCATACCATTTCTTTCCTTTATCGAGCCCATCTTTGTATGAAATGTTCCCTTGGTATCTCTGATTTTCTTGAAGAGATCTCTAGTCTTTCCCATTTTGTTCTTTTCCTCTATTTCTTTGCATTGATCGCTGAGGAAGGCTTTCTGATCTCTTCTCGCTGTTCTTTGGAACTCTGCATTCAGATGCTTATATCTTTCCTTTTCTCCAGTCCCATCACTTCATGGCAAATAGATGGGGAAACAATGGAAACAGTGACAGACTTTATTTTCCTGGGCTCCAAAATTACTGCAGATGGTGCCTGAAGCCATGAAATTAAAAGACACTTGCTCCTTGGAAGAAAAGCTATAACCAACCTAGACAGCTTATTAAAAAGCAGAGACATTACTTTGCTGACAAAGGTCTGTCTAGTCAAAGCTATGGTTTTTCCAATAGTCATGTATGGATGTGAGAGTTGGACTATAAAGAAAGCTGAGTGCCAAAGAATTGATACTTTTGAACTGTGGTGTTGGAGAAAACTCTTTTTTTTTTTAAATTTAAATTTATTTATTTTAATTAGAGGCTAATTATTTTACAATATTGTGTTGGTTTAGCCATACATCAATATGAGTCCGCCACAGGTGTACACGTGTTCCCAATCCTGAACCTCCCTCCCACCTCCCTCCCCAAAGCATCCTTCTGGGTCATCCCAGTGCACCAGCCCCAAGCTTCCTGTATCCTGCATCCAACCTGGACTGGCAATTCATTTCATATATGGTATTATACATGTTTCAATGCCATTCTCCCAAATCATCCCGCCCACTCCCACAGAGTTCAAAACACTGTTCTATACATCTGTGTCTCTTTTGCTGTCTCACATACAGGGTTATCATTACCATCTTTCTAAATTCCATATATATGCATTAGTATACTGTATTGGTGTTTTTCTTTCTGGCTTACTTCACTCTGTATAATTGGCTCCAGTTTCATCCACCTCAGTAGAACTGATTCAAATGTATTCTTTTTAATGGCTGAGTAATACTCCATTGTGTATATGTACCACAGCTTTCTTATCCATTCATCTGCTGATGGACATCTAGGTTGCTTCCATGTCCTGGATATTATAAACAGTGTTGCGATGAACATTGGGGTACACATGTCTCCTTCGATTCTGGTTTCCTCGGTGTGTATGCCCAGCAGTGGGATTGCTGGGTCGTATGGCAGTTCTATTTCCAGTTTTTAAAGGAATCTCCACACTGTTCTCCATAGTGGCTGTACTAGTTTGCATTCCCACCAACAGTGTAAGAGGGTTCCCTTTTCTCCACATCCTCTCCAGCATTTATTGCCTGTAGACTTTTGTATCGCAGCCATTCTGACTGGCGTGAAATGGTACCTCATAGTGGTTTTAATTTGCATTTCTCTGATAATGAGTAATGTTGAGCATCTTTTCATGTGTTTGTTAGCCATCTGTATGTCTTCTTTGGAGAAATGTCTGTTTAGTTCTTTGGCCTATTTTTTGATTGGGTTTTTTATTTTTCTGGAATTGAGCTGCAGGGGTTGCTTGTATATTTTTGAGATTCGTTCTTTGTCAGTTGCTTCATTTGCTATTATTTTCTCCCATTCTGAAGGCTGTCTTTTCACTTTGCTTATAGTTTCTTTTGTTGTGCAGAAGCTTTTAATTTTAATTAGATCCATTTGTTTATTTTTGCTTTTATTTCCAATATTCTGGGAAGTGAATCATAGAGGATCCTGCTGTGATGTATGTCAGAGAGTGTTTTGCCTATGTTCTCCTCTAAGATTTTTATAGTTTCTGGTCTTATGTTTAGATCTTTAATCCATTTTGAGTTTATTTTTGTGTATGGTGTTAGAAAGTGTTCTAGTTTCATTCTTTTACAAGTGGTTGACCAGTTTTCCCAGCACCACTTGTTAAAGAGATTGTCTTTTCTCCATTGTATATTCTTGCCTCCTTTGTCAAAGATAAGATGTCCATAGGTGCATGGGTTTATCTCTGGGTTTTCTATTTTGTTCCACTGATCTATATTTCTGTCTTTGTGCCAGTACCATACTGTCTTGATGACTGTGTGGAGAAAACTCTTGAGAGTCACTTGGACTGCAAGGAGATCCAGTTAATCCTAAAGGAACTCAGTCTTGAATATTCATTGGAAGGACTGATGCTGAAGCAGACACTCTGATACTCTGGCCACCTGATGTGAAGAACCGACTCATTGGAAAAGACCCTGGTACTGGGAAAGGTTGAAAGCCGGAGGAGAAGTGGATGACAGAGGATGAGATGGTTGGATGGCATCACTGACTCAATGGACATGAGTTTGAGCAAGCTCTGGGTGTTAGTGATGGACAGGGATGCTTGGTGTGCTACAGTCCATGGGGTTGCAAAGAGTTGGACACAACTGAGAGAATGAACAGAATTGGACTGGGCTCTCTTCCATTTCCAGGAGAAGGAGGACTCCTAACTGTGGTTTCTGTTATGTCTCCACTTCATCTTTACTAGGGAGTCCTGGGATATTGCTAACAATATGGTGTTTTGCTTTATTAGATTCAATTCTTTGTGTGTATACTTTTCCTTCAGAATCCTGAAGAGGAGAAGGGTCTTTGGCACCCTGGATCTAGCTGGTAATACTTGGAGCAGAGGAAATGCTTTGAAAAATTTTGAAGCCACTGTCCCTTTCTTTGTCAAAAACAGGATATTTGCTCCAGTGTAATCACTTCCAAATCACTGTTGAGAACCAGCTGCATTGGTAATGTCAAGTAAATGTTAGGAGTGCAAATTCTCAGGTCTACTCACTCAGTAACTTTGTATGTTAACAAGTCTTCCAGGTGACTCGGATGCATGCTAATGCTTCCCAAAATATGGAAAAATCTGATCAGATTGCAACATTTTTAAAAATATTAATCGATTTTTTTTTCAAAAGATGACAGCCTTGTCAACCAATGGATTGTCCATATCCTATCACGTCTCCAATTTTCCAAAAAAGGTTTAGTCACTAGACACTAACATTTTACACAGTAGTTCAGTTCAGTCACTCAGTCGTGCCCGACTCTTTGTGACCCCATGAATCGCAGCACACCAGGCCTCCCTGTCCATCACTAACTCCCAGAGTTCACCCAGACTCATGTCCATCGAGTCAGTGATGCCATCAAGCCATTTCATCCTCTGTCGTCCCCTTCTCCTCCTGCCCCCAATCCCTCCCAGCATCAGAGTCTTTTCCAATGAGTCAACTCTTCGCATGAGGTGGCCAAAGTACTGGAGTTTCAGCTTTAGCATCATTCCTTCCAAAGAAATCCCAGGGCTGATCTCCTTCAGAATGGACTGGTTGGATCTCCTTGCAGTCCAAGGGTAGAAGTCCAGCTAGAGTTGAGAACAGTCACTCCTCTTCTAGGGGAAAGGAAACAGGAAGGCAGAGGAATAAGCAATCGCATGTGGTCCTAAACTTTTCTCTCCAGCTTCAGGAAACAAGAGGTATATATATTAGATAGCAAAGTTCTGGTCACTTCTTGCATTGTGGTCTGGGGAGTGCCGTCTGGAAAAAACTTTTCAAACATGGATTTCCCTTATGTGGTCCTTGTTTCAAGGATGGAAATACTTTCCCTTTCTATTTACTTTGGTGACTCTTCAGTAATTTCTAGTATTTGTTCTTTGTTCACTTCAGTTGAGTTCAGTTCAGTCGCTCAGTTGTGTCCAACTCTTTGTGACCCCACCACTGCAGCATGCCAGGCCTCCGTGTCCATCACCAACTCCCAGAGTTTACCCAAACTCATGTCCACTGAGTTGGTGATGCCATCCAACCATCTCATTCTCTGTCCTCCCCTTCTCCTCCTGCCCTCAATCTTTTCCAGCATCAGGGTCTTTTCAAATGAGTCAGCCCTTCACTTCAGACGGCCAAAGTATTGGAGTTTCAGCTTCAACATCAGTCTTTCTAGTGAACACCCAGGACTGATCTCCTTTAGGATGGACTGGTTTGATTTCCTTGCAGTCCAAGGGACTCTCAAGAGTCTTCTCCAACACCACAGTTCAAAAGCATCAATTGTTTGGCGCTCAGCTTTCTTTACAGTCCAACTCTCACATCAGTGCATGAGTACTGGAAAAACCAAAGCCTTGACTAGATGGAGCTTTGTCGGCAAAGCAATGTCTCTGCTTTTTAATATGCTGTCGAGGTTGGTCATAACTTTCCTTCCAAAGAGCAAGTGTCTTTTAATTTCATGGCTGCAGTAATCATCTGCAGTAATTTTGGAGCCCAGAAAAATAAAGTCTGACACTGTTTCCACTGTTTCCCCATTTATTTGCCATGAAGTGATGGGACCGGATGCCATGATCTTCATTTTCTGAATGTTGAGCTTTAAGCCAACTTTTACACTCTCCTCTATCACTTTCATCAAGAGGCTCTTTAGTTCTTCTTCACTTTCTGCCATAAGGGTGTTGTCATCTGCATATCTGAGGTTATTGATATTTCTCCCAGCAAACTTGTTTCCAGCTTGTGCTTCATCCAGCCCAGCATTTCTCATGATGTACACTGCATATAAGTTAAATAAGCAGGGTGACAATATACAGCTTTGACGTACTCCTTTTCCTATTTGGAACCAGTCTGTTGTTCCATGTCCAGTTCTAATTATTGCTTCCTGACCTGCATACATATTTCTCAAGTGGCAGGTCAGATGGTCTGGTATTCCCATCTCTTTCAGAATTTTCCATAGTTTATTGTGATCCACACAGTCAAAGGCTTTGGCATAGTCAATAAAGCAGAAATAGATGTTTTTCTGGAACTCTCTTCTTTTTCCATGATCCAGCAGATGTTGGCAATTTGATCCCTGGTTCCTCTGCCTTTTCTAAAACCAGCCTGAACATCTGGAATTTCACAGTTCATGTATTGCTGAAGCCTGGCTTGGAGAATTTTGAGCCTTACTTTACTAGCATGTGAGATGTAGTTTATTCCAAAATTTATCTGTAGGATATTTAATATGTTACAAGACTGTGTTTTTTGGAACCAGACTTGGGCACTGAGGTTCTATTTTCTTGTTCTTTCCTTGGTTCATGTGTAGAATGAGCAAGAGTTTAGGACTGTAGGAAAGTTTGGTTGGGAATCGTCAAAATAATTCACCATACCATTGAGAATGAGGTCTCTCTAGGGCGAGATGTGTACGGCAAATTCACCCCAGCTCATATGGCAGTTGCTTCTAGTCATCAGCTCACTAGCATTTGTCCCCTCCTCATTACTAACAAAACTACAATTTTTCTTGTCACAGCAATGTACCCACGTGAAATGCTGAGGTGTACTGTGTTTCTCATAGCTGGGGTAAGCATATGACCAAGAGGTGGTAGAAGAAGCCCTGTGGGTTGGCTTTGCTGTTGCAATAGAAATGCCATCCTATCTTCCTTCTTGTGTCTGTGTTCTTTCTGCCTGCAGTTCCGACATGAGGCTGAAGCTGAAGCAGCCATCTTGGCACTCTGAGGACAAAAGATACCAGAATGGGTGGAAGAAAAAAACCAAGTTCTTTGGATAGTTACATCAGCCCAGAAGTACCAGCTGTAAACTCCTTGTATTAAAATTGAACCCTTTGTTAAGCTACTTTGGTGAAGTTGTATTTCCTGCAACCACATGAAATATCACCCTCTAGCTGATATTCCAGGGCTGAATGAGAGCCACTGCCTGATCAGCCACAGAGAACATAGACCATCTGGAGCTGTGATCAAGTCAGTTGAGGAGCCCCTGGAGTGGGAAATCAACTCACTTGGTGCCTTTACACCAGCCTGTGAACTTTCTTGTTCAGGACCAGCAGGCCTTCAGAGGCTTGACAGACATGAGACATCGTCCAGCGAGTAGGGGAGACAGAGGCTGAGGCTGGAGACCCCATATGTACGTGCATGTGTATGTGTTCAGTTGTGTCTGACTCTTTGTGACTCTATGGACAGTAGCCCTCTGTCCATGGAACTTTCCAGGCAAGAATACTGAAGTGGGTTTCCACTTTCTTCTCCAGGGGATCTTCCCAACCCAGGGATCGAATCTGTATCTCCTGCATTGACAGGCAGATTCTTTACCACTGGCACCACCTGGGAAGCCTGGAGAGCTCCATCTTTCTTCACAAACCAGTGTCCCATAATGCATCCAAAGTCCATTGGAGGAAATAAATACAATGGTTGCAGAAAGTGTCTGAGTCACCTACATGGAGAGTGAACACTATCTAAAGGGGCCATTTCTTTTTTTTCCCCCATAAGTCTTTACTGAATTTGTTACAGTATTGTTTCTGTTTTATGTTTTGGTTTTTTGGCTGCAAGGCATGTGGGATATTTAGCTCCCCAGGCAGGGATCAAACCCACACCACCTGCATTGGAAGGCAAAGTCTTAACCACTGGACTACCAGGGAATTCCCTAAAGGGGTTCTTCAACACAGCAGATTGGACTGGTTTTTACACGAGAGCAGACATTTAATTATGTGTTTTCTCTGGAAATAATGGATAGGACCTAGGAAAGACAATGAGATTATAGACAATGTGAACATGTAACTTTTCTCTGTATTCCCTAAGCATAGTATATGTTTAATTTTGCCACAGAGGCCGTTTCCAGTGGATTCGAAATTGTTCCACAGGGAGTGACTGACTTATAGTCTCAGAGGACTCCTTTCTGTATACTTGTTCAAAACTTTAGGTCTGTAAAGGTAACTATTACCTCAAGAAGAATTAAATATAAACAACATTTTCCCATCTCATTATCCTTTCTTCCAAATCCTATATCTACAATATAAAGCTTAAGGAAAGTTCAGTTCAATTCAGTTGCTCAGTCATGTCTGATTCTTTGTGATCCCATGGACTGTAGCACACCAGGCTTCCCTGTCCATCACCAACCCTTGAAGTTTGCTCAAACTCGTGTCCATCAAGTTGGTGATGCCATCCAACCATCTCACCCTCTGTCACCTCCTTCTCCTCCTGCCTTCAATCTTTCCCAGCAACAGCGTCTGTACCAATGAGTCAGTTCTTCGCATCAAGTGGCCAAAGTATTGAAATTTCAGCTTCAGCATCAGTCCTTCGAATGAATATTCAGGACTGATTTCCTTTAGGATTGACTGGTTTGATATCCTTTCCATCCAAGGGACTCTCAAGAGTGTTCTCCAACACCACAGTTCAATAGCATCAATTCTTTGGCACTCAGCTTTCTTTAAAGTCCAGATCTCACATCTTTGTATGACTACTGGAAAAACCATAGCTTTGACTAGATGGACCTTTGTTGGCAAAATAATGCCTCTGCTTTTTAATATGCTGTCTAGTTTGGTCATAGCTTTTCTTCCAAGGAGCCAGCATCTTTTAATTTCATGGCTGCAGTCACCACCTGCAGTGATTTTGAAGCCCCCCAAAATAATGTCTATCACTGTTTCCATTGTTTCCTCATCTATTTGCCATGAAGTGATGGGACCACATGCCATGAGCTCAGTTTTCCTATTATTATTATTATTTTTTTTGGTCCTCATATTCTTTTTATTTTTTTTAATTTATTTATTTTAATTGGAGGCTAATTACTTTACAATATTGTAGTGGTTTTTGCCATACATTGACATGAATCAGCCATGGGTGTACATATGTTCCCCATCCTGAACCCCCCTCCCACCTCCCTCCCCATCCATTCCCTCAGGGTCATCCCAGTGCACCAGCCCTGGGCACCCTGTCTCATGCATCACACCTGGACTGGTGATCTGTTTCACATATGATAATATACATGTTTCAATGCTATTCTCTCAAATCATCCCAACCTTGCCTTCTCCCACAGAGTCCAAAAGATTGTTCTATACATTTGTGTCTCTTTTGCTGTCTCACATACAGGGTTATCGTTACCATCTTTCTAAATTCCATATAAATGCGTTAGTATACTGTATTGGTGTTTTTCTTTCTGACTTACTTCACTCTGTATAATAGGCTCCAGTTTCATCCACCTCATTAGAACTGATTCAAATGTATTCTTTTTAATGGCTGAGTAATATTTCATTGTGTATATGTACCACTGCTTTCTTATCCATTCGTCTGCCAGTGGACATCTAGGTTGCTTCCATGTCCTGGCTATTATAAACAGTGCTGTGATGAACATTGGGGTACATGTGTCTCTTTCAATTCTGCTTTCCTTGGTGTGTATGCCTAGCAGTGGGACTGCTGGGTCATATGGCAGTTCTATTTCCAGTATTTTAAGGAATCTCCACACTGTTCTCCATAGTGGCTGTACTAGTTTGCATTCCCACCAACAGTGTAAGAGGGTTCCCATTTCTCCACATACTCTGTTAAGTTTTAAGCCAAGTTTTTCACTCTCTTCTTTCACTTTCATCAAGAAGCTATTTAGTTCCTCTTTGCTTTCTGCCATAAGGGTGGTGTCATCTGCATATCTGAGGTTATTGATATTTCTCCCAGAAATCAAGAAAGTGTATGTACCGCATAACATAGCATTGTGTTTATGAAGGAAAATCTACAAAAAGGTAAGGGGATATGGATTAATGGTCCTAAAAAATATAAGACTTTAATATACCATTGTCAGAAAAGACAAATCAAGTATACAAAAAATAAAGTAAGGAGACGGAAGAAATATAATGAAGAAAGTAGCTCTCTTGAATTTACAGAGAATACATTCTTTTTTGCATAGTAGTGGAGAATACATCTTTTGGAGATAGATGCACATAGAACATTCACAAACATTCATCATATATTAATAAATATCAGCAAACATCAGTGAGTTGCATAAAGTAAAAATATGATAAACAATATTTTCTGATCATAATGAGATAAAACCAGAAATTACTTCTGGGAAAACGTGCTTCCATCTGGAAACTGAAACACATTGTATTAAACAACTCTTGTTGAAAACAAAAATACAAACTAAGCCTTTAGAATTTCTTAAAGATCACACTAATGAAAACACTAAATATCAGAAGCTGTAGGCTTCACTGGAAGAAGTGATCAGAGTAAAATGCATTGCACTAAAAACTTTTTCAATAAAATATAGAAGAAAGAAAGGGCTTCCCTGTTGGCTCAGTTAGTAAAGAATCTGCCTGTGATGTGAGAGACCTGGGTTCAATACCTGGGTTGGGAAGATGCCCTGGAGAAGGAAAAGGCTACCCACTTCAGTATTCTGGCCTGAACAATTCCATGGACTATACAGTCCATGGGGTTGCAAAGAGTTGGACACAAGTGAGCTACTTTTACTTTCACTTTAAAAAGAAAGAAAATAAATTCTCACTTAAAAAAAAACTGGAAAAAGTGAAGTAAGGTACATTAAAAGTAAGTAGAAGTACAAAAGACAAAACTTAAAGAAATAGCAAATAGGTGCCAACACCACCATTAAGAATGTGATACCTCATGACCAAAAAGGATAGAAAACAGAGGCTGGTTGAATATTGGGAAATCTGTTAATGTCATTCATTCAATTATTTTCACAGATAATTTTTTAAAAGTCTTTAATAAAATTCAATAGCCATTCATGATAAAAAAAAAAAAAAACCCAAGAAAATAGTGATTGGGGAATACTTGCTTAATTTGATTACACACAAACACACACACACATACACACACACACACACACACACAAATACTTGCAATACCCTGTTGTAGTTCAGCCGCTATCTCACTTGCTTAATTGGTAAACACTCAAAGTGGGTTCAATCCCTGGGTCTGGAAGATCCTTTGGAGTAGGAAATGAAAACCCACCCAAGTGTGCTTGCCTGGAAAATTCCATGGACAGAGGAGCCTGGCGGGCTGCAGTCCATAGGGTTTCAAGAGTCTGACACAACTGAGCAGACACGCATGCATGCACAAATGAAGACATTTCCAGGAAGAAAGCAAGCGTTCCCACCCACTACTATTCAACGCTATAATGGAGGTTTTAGCAAACAAAGAGCAATCAATTAGGGGCATAAGAATACATGGAGGCATGCATGGCCCTGTGGGGCTCCTGGGCCCAAGGCCTTTGTGTCCCCTCTTTCTCTGATCACAGGAAACAGCCTTCACTCAGCCTCCATGACCTTCCCTGAGCTCCAGTGGGCAGATTCAAGCAGTTGTCAATTAGGGAAGGCAGGAATTGGGAAACCAGAGAAATAGTCAAGAGGAGCATTGGGGTAAGGTCTTGCTTCCCCATCAAAGGATACACACAATAAGCCTTTACGCTTGTTTACAGGTACTGAAACCCCTCCTGGTGGCAGAAGTTAACGATTAACCATGGTATGCTCCCCACAGCGTGTAGACCCTAGACCAGTTGGACCTGAAGGACGATGACGCTGACTCTTGCCTCACCACCAACCCATCAGAAGATTGTCCAAGAGCTGATCACGCCCTCTTTGGACAATAAAACTTCTCACTGTCTTCCCCAAGTGGGGATAGAGGACTTTGAGGGCATGAGCTCACTGTGTCCCCTTTTGCTTGGCAAAGCAATGAAACTCTCCTTTTCTACCCAAAACTCTGTCTCCAAGATTTGACTCAGCATTGGTGGACAGAGAAGCTGAGCCTTCTGTGGTGACCCAAGGACAACAGAGCAGATAAAACCAAGGCGGGTCTTGGAATGCAGGAACAGAAAAACAAGACCCTTATCATCCTTCCTTCTCCCATGTTGTAGCTATTAATGGATTTCAGGTCCTCCTGAGCAGTATAACCTGTCTCCCCTCCTACCCCATAGAGAGAAGGCATTTGCCTTACTCTTTCCCCCCACCTAGTATATGTACGTTACTCATCCAGTCAGCAAATCACCCGCAAGACCCCTATCCAACCCCTTGCACTCCGGGTATAAAAGCAGACTAAGAACCCCTGTTTAACATCAGTTCTCCCTCGAGCTGGCCCACTGTTCTAACAGCGTCTCCCAGTCTAACAAACTTTATTTCCCTCTCATTCTGTCTCATGTCTGGAAATTCTTTTCCAACCTGCGCCCAGACCATGGCACCTTCTGCATCCTAAGTGAAGGAGAAGTGAGAAGCTGGGATACATGTAAGGTATAGTTCGGGCTGAGGCAGAAAGAGGAAAGATGACCTCAACAGAAGTAGGTTAGCTTTATTCAGGCAAGGAGGGGCGAGAGTCGGCCTAACGACCAGGCTGAGCGCGGAAAGGGATCAGGGAGGCTCCATATTTATAGGGAGGTTTGTGGAAGCAATAAGGAAAACATTAATCAGACAGGATGTTTTGGATATTCTTTAGTTGAGATGGCATTTGTACTTGGGCAGGGGGTGATAAGTCTTCTGGGCAGGTGTAGGGAGTGGAAGGTTTCTGGACAGGGGGTGATAAGTCTTCTGGGCAGGTGTAAGGGGTGGAAGGTTTCTGGACAGGGGGTAAAAAGTCCCAGATAGATGCAACCGGCCTGGAGCATCAGGGTGGGACCTAAATTCTGTTTTATTTTCTCCGGAGTACGATGATTCAGCAAGGGCCTTTGAAACTGTTGTTTTCTTTTCTAGGCCCAAAAGACGCCTTCATTCCAGACGCTGAAATCATAAAAAAAAAAAAAAAAAAAAAATGGGGAAAAGGGCACCGTATCTCTCTGGCTACTTCCTGCTGGATAGGGGCAACGATTTGGTGTCTGGAATGGAGGATTGTCTTAGGGCCCAGGGTTTTTCTGAGCTTGGGGTGAGGCTCTCAAGAAGAATGGTCTTTACCTGAAATTGAGAGATGATCCGAATCCGTTCTTGGAGAAACCTTTGAAAGAGATTGAAGAGACAGGGTCCAAATAAAAGGAATAGAATGATAAGTACCAGTGGTCCCAGGAAAGGGAGCAACCAAGGGAGGACCTATTGGAATAGGTTTTAGGGACTGTAAAGGTTTTGTAACTCTTTTCTGCTGCATTCAATTCTGTCTCTAAGTTCTTTGACTCTGCCCTGGACTATGCCCATTTTATTAACAAAATAGCAGCAGTCCTCTCCTAGGAAAAGGCAGGTCCCTCCCTTTTCTGTGGTGAGAAGGTCCAGGGCTCGCCTATTTTGTAGGGCCACAGAGGCTAATGAGTTAATTTGTCTTTGGATTGAAACAAAGGACTCCACTACCTGCTCCGTGTCTTCATTAAGTTCTTGGGACAGCTTGTAGTAAAAATAGGCAGAGGTCGAGAGGCCTCCAAGCCCGGTGCCTAGGGCTGCTGCTATGCCAGTCCCGATCAGGATGGGGGCTATAACAGCTCGTCTTTTCCTGTGGGAAAGTTCCCCTTAGGGGTAGACTATTTGTTCTACCTCTTCTTCTTTGAGGAATGTTAGACCGGGGTCAGGAAGACCAAGATGCAAGGTCCAGAGGGGTCCAAGGGGAGACATGAATATGCATAGGTCCCGCAGAGAATGAAGATTCCCAGATTGGTGCAATTATTTGTGCTGTTCCAGAGGACCCAAGTGGAACAGAAGGAGGGAGCAGAGTTTGTAAGATCAGTGTAGTTGGAACTAGAGTAGTTAATACAGGTTAGGTTTGAAGAGGTTGAGAGTAGGACATTGTCAGAGACTGGCCCAATGAGTTGTGTAGTTTTTTGTTGGGAAGGGGAATTATACTTGCCCTGTAACAGCCAGGTTGAAGGTAAAGGAATTGCTATGTGTGGTGAGGGAGACAGTGACATGCATATCCAACACTGGGATGTGTGTTGTGTGTATTGGAAGAATTGGAAGGAAGAGTTTAGAAGGCGGGTAAGGTGTTGGTTGCCAGAGGGAGGTTTTAGGAGAGGCCATAATTGGGAAAGAAGGTCTAGGTATTTATATGTCTCAGGGGTAGCCTGTAACCAGGAAATTATGTTCTTTTTGACTTGTTCTTGTTTCTTTTCCCGATTTTGATCTAGTACCCTGCCCCTGTCTGAGTACCCCCAGTGGGTAATTGGATAGAAACATATGTTTCTTCCATTTGGCTTATGGCAGATACTCATGTAACTCCCTTTCTTTTGTACTTTAACAGTGAGTAGGGATTTGGACTTCCCACCCCCGAGGTTCAAGGTGCATGGTTTTGGAGCTGTATTATAACATAAGGAATGTACATAGGAATAAATGTCACAGCAGGGGCAGGGAGTAGCCAGAAGGCTGGGGAGTGCAGCAACGATAAGGAACAGAGGAGTCATGGGGCTTTTAGTTAGGCAGTGCAGAAGAAATAGCACCCTAGGAGTAGAACACAGCTAGCAATGTAGGCAATACCCAAGGAAAGACGAAGGATAGGTGGCCAGTCCTGAGGGGAGACAGTTACTAGGCCTATAGCAAGGATTAAGATTAAGAGTGCTATTATAGTTAGAGAAACAGGGAGAGGCTAGTCAGGGCGAGGGGAAAAAGGCCCCAAGTTGGTGGTTGTTTGAATCTGAGGGAGAACAGTGTTCATTAGGATGTAGAATGATGTAGAGAATGAGAGTAAAGAAATCAATTTCGTCTAGAGTCAGGTTGTAGGAGGTTCCCTGGAGCCACAGTTGAGACACCAGTGTAGTCAAATCTTTGAAGGAGGGTCTGTCAGGGCACTGGTCCAGAGGTCTTGTAGTAGTTGGGTCAGGAACAGTTGTAGGTTGAAGAGAGACCAGGTCATTCAGTGTCCTCTTGGATGGTTGACAGAGGTTGTCCCTGGGTGAATTTTAAGGAGGTGGGTCCTGTGAGGGAGACCTGATAGGGGTCAGTTAAGGAGGGCAGCACAGGATCAGAGGTGACCTGTTTCAGGCAAGACAGGTGTACCCAGGAGGTGACCTTCTCGAGTTTTGCTGCAGTTGGAGTAAGGAGGATGATTTTGAATGGTCCCTGCTACTTTGGGGTTAGGTCACCCTGGGGATTATCAGACAGATAGACCATGTCCCCAATTTGTAAAGGGGGCAGGGAGGCTTGGGGGTCAGTGGCAGGCAAGTTGTGGTTGACATATTTCCAGAGGGCATTGCGGAGTTCCGCCAGCAGAGGGGAGTGTAAGAAGCTTGGTATGGGAGGAGCTTCAGGGGGGCGTCCAGGAGGGAGCATGGGCCTTCCATACATCACCTCAAAGGGGCTCGGCCCAGGGGCTTTCTGGGCAAAGCCCGTATTCTGAAGAGAACAATTGGCAAAAGTTTAGTCCAATCCAGATGTACTTCAAGGGTTAGTTTGGTAAGGGTTTCTTTGATTATTCTATTCATCCTTTCTACCTTTCCTGAGGACTGGGGATGGTATGGAATGTGAAATTTCCAGGGTATCTGTAAGAATTGGACAAGTTGTTGGGTGACCTTGGATGTAAATTCCAGGCCATTATCAGACTGTAGGGATGAAGGCAGGCCAAACCTGGGATAATTTCTGTGAGGAGGATTTGGGCCACGGTATGGGCTCTTTTGTTTGTAGTGGGAAATGCTTCTACCCATCCCAAAAAGGTGTCCACAAGAACCAGGAGGTATCTGACTCTCCGGACCAGGCACATATGAGTAAAGCCTATCTGCCAATCCTGTGCTGGGAGGCTGCCTCGCATTTGATGGGTTGGAAAGGATGTCAGTTTAAGGTTGGAATTGGGGTTAGTACGTTGACATGTTTGATAGGAGCAGGTAAGATTATCTAAATATTGTTGGTCAGCATTGGATATGGGGACGTGGTTATGGAGGAACTGTTGGAATGTCTTGGATGAGGGATGAAAAAGTGAGTGTAGACAAGAAAGGATTTCTCTGGTGGTGGGAGTGTTGGGAGGAGTCAGAGCTAAGATGACAGGGGACTGGAGGGAAGGATGGGACAGGGCTATCTCCTTTGCCTTCTAGTCTGCATCATTGTTGTAGGCTGATATGAGACTTCCCTTTTGATGCCCCCTACAGTGGAGGATGGCGGCTTTGTTTGGTAAGAGTGCTGCCTCTAGAAGTTTGTAGATAAGGTCTGAATTAATAATGGGGGATCTCTTTTGGGTTAGGAAACCTCTTTCCATATTAGGATGTTTGAGTGAAGTACGTTATAGGCATATTTGGAGTCTGTGTGGATGTTAACCTTTAGATTTTTAGCCAGAGTTAAAGCTCTGGTGAGAGCTATCAGTTCTGCTTGTTGGGAAGTGGTGTGAGGTGGCAGAGGTGAAGCTTCAATTGTCTGGGTTCTGTGATTGTGACAAAGGTCCCCCTGGATGATGGCATATCCTGCTGCAAAAGGTGGGGATTTTTGAGAACTGCCATCAATAAACCAGTGTGGGGTGTCTGGGTCTAGGATGGGTTGACCTGTTAAATGTTGGAAGGGGTTTGGGTAAGATCTACTGTTAGGCTGCAGCTATGTAGGAGGGAGTCTGTTGCAGAGGACATGGGTAATAAGCTGTCGGGGTTAAGGGGAGAGCAGGGGGAGAATGAGAGCCGAGGGTCTAGGAGAAAGGCAAGTAGGACCTGTACCCTGGAAGGGGGAAGGGAGAGGAAAGCCCGATGTGATAGTAAGTCTCGGAAGGTGTGTGGAGAACAGACTGTTAAAGGGGCATGTCTAAAGAGTTTGTTTGCTTCAGGTACGAGGGCTGCGATAGCAGCCATGGCCTGTATACAGGGAGGCCACTCCTTGGTCACTATGTCAAGCTGTTTTGATAGATAGGTTATGGGAGCCCAGGTGTCTCCGGTCCGCTGACACAGAAGTCCCAGGGCCTGTTCTTGGTTGGAATGTGCAAAGAGAAAGAATGGTCTGGTGTGATCTGGCAGGTGGAGAGTTGGCACTCAGAGGAGGCTCTGGGTGAGCTGATGAAGAGGATTGGCCAGTGAGGAGGGGTTAAAGAGGGGCTCATCCAGACATCCTTTAGTTGCCTTATAGAGCGGCTTTGCAATGAGGGAGAAGTTAGGGATCCAGATATGGAAAAAGTTTAGGAGGCCGAGGATTGACAGGAGCTCCCTTTTCGTTTTTGGAAGTGGACAGTTAATTAAGGCCTGGATTCTATCTGGGGGAATAGTTCTTTGTTGATGGGATATGGAGAGCCCCAGGTAGGTGACGTTTGTCTGGGCTATTTGGGCCTTAGACTGGGATACCCGATAACCCCAGGATCCCAGGGCCCCAAGGAGTTTGGCAGTATGTTGGAGGCAGAGTTTTTGGGTTGGGCTACAAAGGAGGAGGTCATCTACATATTGGAGGAGATGACTCGGGGCTAGGTCGAGTGTCTGTTGGTCTTTTTGTAAAGCCTGTCCAAAAAAGTGGGGACTGTCTCTGAACCCGTGGGGGAGAACTGTCCATGTTAGTTGTTGGGAAACGTGAGTCTCGGGGTCTTTCCAGGTGAAGACGAAAAGGGGTTGGGAGTGGGGGTGGAGGGGGA
The DNA here is from genome assembly GCF_019923935.1 of Bubalus bubalis. NCBI lineage: Eukaryota > Metazoa > Chordata > Mammalia > Artiodactyla > Bovidae > Bubalus > Bubalus bubalis. Next base: position 112,593,071 of record NC_059164.1, read on the forward strand.
TGGTGAAAAAGACATCTTTGAGATCTAATACCGTGAAGTGGGTGCAGTCAGGGGTATGGTAGACAGAAGGGTGTAAGGGTTAGGGACCACTGGGAATGTCGATGTGATGGCCTCATTGACTTTTCACAGATGCTGGACCAGTCTCCAAGAGTTTGGTCCCTCCCTTACTGCCAGAATAGGGGTGTTGTGTGGTGAATGGGTAGGAATTAGGCTAGAGGCTTGAAGAAGATGGTCTATGATAGGCTTAAGTCCCTTGTGGGCCTCCAGGGTGAGAGAGTACTGTTGTTGGGTGATTATAGTCCAGGGGTCTTTTAGGGTAATGTGGGCTGGGGGATGATGTTTGGCTATGGATGGGTGATCAGTGTCCCAGACCTGGGGGTCTAAGGCGGGTAGATCTAAGGGAAGGTCAGGGGTGAGGGATAGGGACCATCCAGGTGTCATCTGCATGCAGAATATATAGACTGTATCAAGGTGGGGTATGGTAATAAAGACCCCTAATTTGGATAACAAATCTCTCCCTAGGAGTGCCATTGGGTACTGAGGCATTATGAGGAATGAGTGTATAAGGGTCGATTTTCCAAACTGACAGAGTAATGGAGGGCTGATTTTTTGCCTTAGAGGAACTCCAGAGACCCCCTTGATTGTGAGTTCTGAGTCTTGAGTTGGGCCAGAGTAGGAAGTTAAGAGAGAGAAAGTGGCTCCAGTGTCTACTATAAAAGAGGTCTTTTCCCTGGCCACTACCCCATCTACCCTAAGTTCCAAGCTCGTGTTCAGGACACGGGCTTGGGGGGCTGGAACCCAGCCCCTGTCATTGCAACAACTCTCGTAGGGTTGGGCTGGGGTTCTGGGGAGAAGTGGGGATCTCCGCAAGGGCACCAGGGTGTCGCTGTGGACATTCCACTCTCCAGGTCTGGGAGGTGGGACCTCCCCAGGGGTGCCAGGGCATCCCTGGGGACAGTCCATCTTCCAGTGTCCCCATTGGCCACAGGTTGGGCATGATTTTGCCCAATGTCCTGACCGGTTGCATTGGAAGCAGGGTCGGGGGGAGGGGGTCTTAAGCCCCGTTCTAGGATGACTTGGGCCAAGCTGATCTCATCCCTTAATTGCTGCCACCAAAAAGGCATATTTAGTTTTTCTCTCACGTTCTTTTTCTCTCTTAGCCTCCTCCTCCCTATTATTGAACACCTTGAGGGCTACTTCTAGAAGGTCTCTTTGGAGGGTCTCAGGGCCCTTTTCTAGTTGTCAAAGCTTGTGTCTCATGTCAGGGGCGGACTGGCTGATGAATTGAACGTGAAGGTAGAGTAACCCAGCAGGCGTGGTAATATCTAGGTTGGTATACCTCTGGACTGCCTCTGTGGGGCGTGCCAAGAATAGGGCGGGATTTTCATCTGCCCCTTGGGTGATTTCTCTGACTTTATCATAATTGACATGGATATGAGTATTTTTCTACATTCCTTCTAGAATGCAGGTAATCATATGATTGAGTCTCCTGATACCTGGGTCACTGGGCTGGTAAGTCCAGTGGGGATCTAATGGAGGCACCACCTCATCAGCCACTGGGCTATCCCAGTCTTGGTTATGTAAATGATCACCGTGGGCTTTTGCTGCTTGCCAGATATGGTCTTTTTCGTCAGTGGTGAGAGTGGCATTTAAGATATAATATACATCACTCCATGTGAGGTTATAGGCCTGGGAGAGTCTCAGGAATTCTTTTCTGTATCTGGTAGGATTTTCAGAAAATGATCCTAACTTTTCCTCTATCTGGCTCATATCTGACAATGAAAATGGCACATGGACTCGGATGGGGCCCTCTGGTCCTGCCACCTCTCTCAGGGGAAACATGTGTTGGGTACGTGACCATGTGGCAGGGGGGGAAGGGGGGAGTGGGAGTCGGGGAGATGGGGTAGTGGGGTCAAGGGGGAGTCAGGAGAGGTTTCCGGGCCAGTAGGTGAGTTGGATGAAGGGGAAGGAGAGGGTTGGTGGGGTAGCGGGTAGGGAGGGGGCTCGTCCGCCAGGTCGAACTCCGGGGGTGCAGAAGGTCACGGTCTGCGGTTAGTTGAGGAAGAAGAGCCCTTTTGCTTGGGAGGCAAGGTGCATAGAAGGACCTCGTGGGTGGAGCAAGCCTTGCATAGGGAGGGCCTGTTCTGAAGGGCCCAAAAGGCTTGGGCATAGGGCACCTCCGACCACTTGCCATTCCGTTTAAGGAAGTCTGTGAGATTTTGAAGAATGTTAAATGTGCCAGCTTCAGGCCAGTGGTCTTGATTGTCTAATTGGTATTGAGGCCAAATCTGTGTACAGAGTTGTTTTAAACGCTTAGCTTTGAGTTCAGTGAATGCAAGTGGTTTGAGATTTTTGAGAACACGGGTCAGAGGGGAATCTTTTGGGACAGATTGGCCAGACCCCACAATTGAAAGGCAGCAGAGGCTCCTACTGAGAGCTCGAGTCATCACCCGTAGTTGCAATAGGAGTTATGAGAGCTCTGTGTCGAGGTGGAGAGTCCCCCACCATCGCCTACAGAGTGGCCCTGGGCCAAGGGTCCCCGGGACCCGGAGAGGACTGAGTTCTAGGGTGCCTCTAGAACACTGTCCGGATCTTACCTTAGTCTAGGGGCCGGCTTGAGTGGAGTGTTGCATGTAGAGCAGTCTAATGGCAAGAGTTCCCTATTCCGGAGGTAGTCAGAGAGAGAGAGAGGGAAAGCAGGTAGAGCCGAGGCCTACCCTGGAAAAGGGAACCGCTACCCACTACAGTATTTTGGCCTGGAGAATTCCATGGACAGAGGAGCCTGGCAGGCTGCAATCCATGGGATTGCAAAGAGTCTGACACGACTGAGTGACTTTCACTGTTACTTTTCAGTTCTCTGCTAAAAGTTCAGAGTTGTCTTTTATTTATCCTATCACAGAAAACAAAATTGTTTTTTTGGTCTACATCTGATAATTACAATTTCTTAAGTCATTTCCTGACCCCTTTTCCTTTTTGTTGTTTCATATAATTCTTATTCCTTTTTAGTTTCCTGTGTATTCCATTATCCTTATCTGGGCCTTGGATACTACATTTGAAAAGTTAAGAATGTTTTTTGCGCCATAGAGTACATACTTAGGAAATTTACATTTGCTTTTGACAGACACTTTGGGAGTATTGCAATCCAGGATACAGTTTATAACCCAGGTTTACAGTTTGAGAAAAGCAGTTTGATCCAAAGTTGTTATCTGCCTTGGGTTATTCTCACTTAAGGTTGTATCTCTTTGGAATTCCAGCTTCTTATGAGAGGGGCTTAGGCCCTCAGTTTTATTTCTGTATCAGTCACCCTGATAATCAATAAAAACAAAGGTTCTAATTTTTCAAGATCAGCAAGAACACTTCAGAGGAAATGTGGCTTTAGAATTTGCTTTCCATGCTGAATTTTCATTCCTGTTTCATTTAAAGGAAAATTGTGGTAAAATATACATAATGTAAAATATATAACATAAAATTTACCATTTTAACTGTTTTTAAGTGTATAGTTCAGTGGCATTAAGTATAATATATTCCCATTGTTGTACAAACATCAGCACTATCCGTCTCCTCAACTTTTTCATCATCTCATAGTGAACCCATTACACAATATTCTCTTTATCTCACTCACCTCAGCCCCTGGTAACTGCTGTTCTACTTTGTATGAGTTTGATTATTCTAAGTACCTCATATTAGTAGAATCATGTAGTAGTTGTATTTTTGTGTCTGGCTTGTTTCACTTAGCATAATGTCATTAAGGTTCATGTTATAACATGTACCAGAATCTCACTCCTTTTTAAGGCTGAATAATATTCCTCTCTCTGTGTGTATGTTTGTGTGTACTCATACCACATTTTGATTATCAACTCATCTACCGATTGGAAACTTTACTTGTTTCTACTTTTTGGCTGTTGTTTATAATGTTGCTATGAACATGGGTGTACAAGTATCTGTTTGAATCCTTGCTCTTATTTCCTTTGGGTATATACCCATGGGTGGAATTGCTGGATCATATAGTAATTCTATTTTTAATTTTTTGAGGAATCAATGCACTATTTTCCACAACAGCTGCACCATTTTACATTTTCATTAGCAGCACGCAAGGGTTCCAGTTTCTCCACATCCTCATCAATACTTGTTGTTTCCTGTTTTGTTTTGTTTTAATAACTTTTAACAGGTGTGAAGTGGTATCTTACTGTGATTTTCATTTGCATTTCCCCAGTGATTAGTGATGTTGAGCATCTTCTCTTATGCTTATTGGCTAGTTATGTGTCTTCTTTGGACAAGTGTCTATTCAAGTCCTTAGCCTGTTACATTTTTTTTGTTTGTTTATTTTTGGCTGTGTGGGGTCTTTGTTGCTGCATGGGCTTTGTCTACTTGTGGTGAGCAGGGATTCTCTCTAGTTGCAGTCCATGGGCTTCTTATTGCAGTGGCTTTTCTTATTTCAGAGCATGTTCTCTAGGGTGCATGGGCTTCAGTAGCAACAGACTCAGTTGCTCCATGGCATGTGAAATCTTCCTGGACCAGGGATTGGGCTCATGTCCCCTGCATTCACAGGCAGACTCCCAACCACTGGACCACCAGGGAAGTCCCTTAGCCCATTTTTTAATTTGCCCAATTTTAATTTAGTATTAGGAGTTGCTTCCAGATATGAATTCTTTATCAGGTATGTAATTTGCAAATATTTTTTCAGTTCTGTGGGTTGCCTTTTTATTCTGTTGATAGTATTATTTTATCCACAAAAGTTTAAAATTTTGATTTAGTCAGTTTATCTATTTTTTTTCCTTTTGTTGCCTATGTTTTTAGTGTCATATCTAAGAAATCATTGTCAAATTCAGTATCATGGAACTTTCTATGTTGTCTATGAAGAGTTTTATACTTTTAGCTCTTACATTTAGGTCTTTGATCCATTTTGAGTTAGTTTTTGTAAGGTAAGTGTCCACCTTTATTTTTTTTTCTTCGAATGCAAATATTTAGTTTTTCCAGCACTATTTTTTGAAATCCCTTCTTACTTTTCTGACTTGATGATTTTTTTACTGTCTTATTATTTTTCAGTGCTTTCAAAAAAATGTTTTTAAGTACTTTTAGAGGTCATTAAGTTATTTGTAACAGGAAGATTGATGTGCAAAACCTAGTTCACCATTGTACTTAAAATAGGAAAATTCATTAATGTTTTAAATCAGTTTGAATGAGAGTACAAGTGATAACCTAAATCCTGTAAAACATGTGGAGGGGTGTAGATAAAGCTCCTATCCTTAGCTTTCAATACTATTTGGTTGCAGTTTTTCACTTTTCATGGGAAAAGGGTACAGCTTATCACCATATGTGTTTTTTAAATAACCAAATAATTCTTTAGTCTAAATCTTATTTTCCTAGGTTATAAGTCTTACTTAGGATTGAATTACTAATGAAAGAAACAAAGACACAGATGTATAGAACAGCCTTTTGGACTCTGTGGGACAGGGAGGGGGGGATGATTTGGGAGAATGGCATTAAAACATGTATAATATCATAAAAGAAAAAAAAAAAAGAAACAGACATAATTTACTACCAAGAATTTGATAATCATGAAAGTATTCTCATCGCTTTTTAGTGGTTTTAAGTTTTCCCCACAATAGTGAATGAATAAGGATTAGATCCAAAATTTTAATCTGTCATTTAAATAATCAAGTTTAATTAGGTAGATGGAGGAGCAACCTCTCTGTTTTAAAAAATTCAGCAACAAAGTAAATATTAATCATACCATCTTCAAATGATACACTGCTAATGTTTTTTTTTTAACTTGTTTTTTATTGAGGGATAATTGCTTTACAGAATTTTGTTGTTTTCTGTCAAACCTCAACATGAATTAGCCATAGGTATACATATATCCCCTCCCTTTGAACCTCTCTCCCATCTCCCTCCCCATCCCACCCCTCTAGGTTGATACAGAGCCCCTGTTTGAGTTTCCTGAGCCATACAGCAAATTCTCCTTGGCTGTGTATTTTACACACGGTGATGTAAGCTTCCATGTTACTCTTTCCATACTTCTCACCCTATCCTCCCCTCTCCCCATGTCCATAAGTCTATTCTCTGTGTCTGTTTCTCCACTGCTGCCCTGTAAATAAGTTCTTCAGTACCTTTCTTCTAGATTCTATATATATGTGTTAGAATATGATATTTATCTTTCTCTTTCTGACTCACTTCACTCTGTATAATAGGTTCTAGGTTCATCCACCTCATCAGAACTGACTCAAATGCATTGCTTTTTATGCCTGAGTAATATTCCATTCTGTATATGTACCACAACTTCTTTATCCACTCATCTGTGATGGACATCTAGGTTGCTTCCATGTTCTAGCTATTGTAAATAGTGCTGCAGTGAACAATGGGATACATGTGTCTTTCTCAGTTTTGGTTTCCTCAGGGTATAATATGCCTAGGAGTGGGATTGCTGGGTCATACGGTGGTTTTATTCCTAGTTTTTTAAGGACTCTGCATACTGTCTTCCATAGTGGCTGTATCCATTTACCTTCCTACCAACAGTGTGAGAGCGTTCCCTTTGCTGCTAATGTTTTATTTCTTTTAGAAATTTCTTCTTTGTACATGAATAGGCAAGTATAGGATTCCCAGAGTAAGAGCTAGAATCAGTCAGTATTCATAGGTAGTAATTTTCAGAGATCTGTTGAGCAGTGCATTAATGATTTTATTCAGATGTTTATAACATTTGACTTTGTTCAAATTCATTATAGGATTCCTTGATAACATTTTTTTTTTCCTGTGAATCCTCTTGAACTATGTACCAGTAGCACTTTTCACCCCCAAAGTGTACCCCTTCTGTGTGGCATTGCATGTGTGTGTGCTTAGTTGCTCACTCGTGTCTGACTCTTTGTGACTCCATGCACTGTAGCCCGCCAGGCTCCTCTGTCCATGGGGATTCTCCAGGGAAGAATACAGAAGTGGGTTGTCATACCTTCCTCCACGGGATCTTCCCAACCCAGGAATCCAACTGCGGTTTTCTGCATTGCAGGCGGATTCTTTATCAGCTGGACTACTAGGGAATCCCATTATCCTCTTTAATTCACAATAGTAGTTGGTTGTCAGGTATTTAGCAGGTAATTGTTACATCAAAGAATTGAATTAAAATGAGTAATTACTTTTACAATACTAATTAGGGTGGATTTACACATAATCTTATTGTTTCTTGCTTCCTTGAGAAGGGATAAAGAGGTGGTGTTAAAATATAGTGAATGTACTTATTTATTCTATAGCCTGGTAGGGTATTTGCACTTGTAAATATCATATATTATGTGTGTTGGAGAAGAAAAAAACATGAAGGGCTATTTTAGTATAGAGGGTATCTGTGAAAAAATATCTGTGTAATATTTGTTGGAAAAAAAATTGACTAATGACCTTTAACTTTTAAAATTGCTTTCAACCAAGACATTTTATCAGTTTGTCAACAATTTTAACGTACCTGATACTTGTGCCGTGTTTCAGCTATGGAGAGAGCACAGTGTGGGCTGAAGAGCAGAGCGTTAGAGTGGTCACGGGAAGTCTGCCCTTATAAGTCTTGAAGACAAGCCCTGATATTGTGCATATTTACTCCCTCAATGACTAATTCAATAAAGCCTATTCATTAAGGAAAACTTGTCCTTGACTCAGGTCCATGTGTCACAAATCACACTTTCCAATTTTAGGATTACGTCAGGCTGAAATCTTGGACAAAGCATGTTGCTATGTTCATTATTTCTTTTATAACACAAGGAGCGGCTTATTATCAAATTGCCCACAGCAATTTGATCATCAGCAATTTTTATATATTTAGGGTGATTACTCCAACATTTCCTTAAAGCTATCGAGCTTTATAAAGCCCTTTCACTTTTTGGAACAAGAAAGAAAGAATTTTGGTTATATATTAAATGCTTGCCACTTGCCACACGTTGTATTATATTGAATCCAAGACAAGTAACACAGTTTCTCCTTGCAGGTTAACAGTTTTCTAGGAAAGTACAACACACAAAGCAGAAGAACGGTTCACTCAGCTGAATTTTAAGAATAGTTTTGGTTTTTATCAAAGATCATTTTAATCACTGAAGATTTATAGTCTATAAAACAGAAGTGTCAGAAGTATTATTGGATGGAGGAAGAGGAAGACATTTAAAAATTCTATTTAAGAAGCCATTATTGATTCTCTTTTTTTTATTTTAAAAACTCTGATGGTTACTGGGATTACAAAGACCTGATTATGCCCCAAGATATGTAAAATGTAGGAGGATAAGAGTTACCTCAAAGCTGTCTTGCCCTTTATAGAGTGCACATTGCTTTTATGGTATAAGCTCCATTATTCTTCATAACTGTACTGTTTGGGTTTACAGTGGGAGTAATAAAGGCCCACAAAGACCAAATGAAGAATGGAGTGGGTATTTAGCCCTGCTTCTGTGTTTCTGCAATGTCTTTTTGAGATACTGCTGCTGCTGCCAAGTCACTTCAGTCGTGTCTGACTCTGTTTGACCCCACAGACAGCAGCCCACCAGGCTCGCCCATCCCTGGGATTCTCCATCTCCAGGCAGGAACACTGGAGTGGGTTGCCATTTCCTTCTCCAATGCATGAAAGTGAAAAGTTTTGAGATACTGAGTGAGGATTAAATAAGCTTTGTAGAGTAGCACGTGGAACTGTGTGGGACCTTTAGACTGTATCTTGTGTTGGTGTTTCGTCACGTTGCTAGAATAAAATGACAAAGCAAAACCATTTAGTATTTGGATAATACTGAATACATGAGATATTTAAATTTATTTTTGTTACAGATTAATTGCATAATGTGTGTCAGACATTATATTCATTGACTGTTCTATTTGGTTCTGCCGTCACTCTTACTAATTTAAGCATCCTTAATGCAGAAGATTTGTAAATGCTATTAAGCATAAAGATCCAGAAAGAAGTTATTTATTAACTCTGCCTCTCATTTTCTAGAAGGAGTCATTGTGAGCATTTTGATTTATTTCCTCAAGTTATTCTTTATCCATAAAAATAAGTCCTGTTTTATTGAGACCATGCGGCATACATATGATTGAATTCTATTATACTTTTATTTAAATACTTTACCCTCACAATAAAAATAATTAATATTTCTTGGGCATTTACTATATTTTTGGCATAGAGCTAATATATAATTCTTTTATACTAAAATTTTTTGTATTTTAAAAATATGTATCACTCAAGACATGGCAAAGAATCTACATATATAAGTTATGGATTTTTGTGAGCTGATCATCCAGAGTAAGAACAATGTGAGAACCAATACTATTGAAGAAATGACAAAATATACCACTTTGGCATAAGGATTATTTTGAGCTAAATGCACTTAAAAAAATGGCAGGTGCAAGAAGAATGCTCTGACCACAGCCCCCTCCCCCTGCCCCACCCCACCCCATTCTTCCTGAAAGCAGAAGATAAAACTCTACTCAAGTGAAAAATGCCTTCCATACCATACCAAGAGGAAACATTTTTATCAGTGGAGCCAGGGGTTGAAACTGAGTGTTCTGTACAAACAAACCTTGTAAAAATAACTCCTGTCTCTACTCTTTTCTCACAGTTGCTTCTCTTTGTTCACCTAAAATATAAGCACTTAGGTTTTGCCAATTTGAGGACTCTTCATTTTCTTGTGGACACTTACATGTACGTGAAAAAATAATGTGTTTTCTTCTTTTATAGTGTCATAGTTCTAATAAAATTTTTTCTTCTTTTAATTTGTCTGAAGTCACTTCAGTTCAGTTCAGTTGCTCAGTCGTGTCCGACTCTTTGTGACCCCATGAATCGCAGCACGCCAGGCCTCCCTGTCCATCACCAACTCCGGAGTTCACTCAAACCCATGTCCATCGAGGCAGTGATGCCATCCAGCCATCTCATCCTCTGTTGTCCCCTCTCCTCCTGCCCCCAACCCCTCCCAGCATCAGGGTCTTTTCCAATGAGTCAACTCTTTGCATCAGATGGCCAAAGTATTGGAGTTTCAGCTTCAAGCATCAGTCCTTCCAATGAACACCCAGGACTGATCTCCTTTAAGATGGACTGGTTGGATATCCTTGCAGCCCAAGGGACTCTCAAGAGTCTTCTCCAACACCACAGTTCAAAAGCATCAATTCTTCGGTGCTCATCTTTCTTCACAGTCCAACTCTCACATCCATACGTGACCACTGGAAAAACCATAGCCTTGACTAGATGGACCTTGGTTGGCAAAGTAATGTCTCTGCTTTTGAATATGCTATCTAGGTTGGTCATAACTTTCCTTCTAAGGAGTAAGTGTCTTTTAATTTCATGGCTTCATTCACCATCTGCAGCGATTTTGGAGTCCCAAAAAATAAAGTCTGATACTGTTTCCAGTTTCCCCATCTATCTGCCATGAAGTGATGGGACCAGATGCCATGACCTTTATTTTCTGAATGTTGAGCTTTATGCCAACTTTTTCACTCTCCTCTTTCACTTTCATCAAGAGGCTTTTTAGTTCCTCTTCACTTTCTGCCATAAGGCTGGTGTTGTCTGCATATCTGAGGTTATTGATATTTCTCCTGGCAATCTTGATTCCAGCTTGTGCTTCTTCCAGCCCAGCGTTTCTCATAATGTACTCTGCATATAAGGGAGGCAATGCCAAAGAATGTTCAAACTACTGCACAATTGCACTCATCTCACATGCTAGTAAAATAATGCTCAGAATCCTCCAAGCCAGGCTTCCATGGTATGTGAACCGGGGACTGCCAGATGTTCAAGCTGGTTTTAGAAAAGGCAGAGTAAGCAGAAATCAAATTGCCAACATCCATTGGATTATCAAAAAAGCAAGAGAGTTCTAGAAAAAAATCTACTTCTACCCTATTGACTATGCCAAAGTCTTTGATTGTGTGGATAACAACAAACTGTGGGAAATTCTTCAAGAAATGGGAATATGATAAAAACTCTCCAGAAAGCAGGAATAGAAGGAATATACCTCAACATAATAAAAGCTATATATGACAAACCCACTGCAAACATTATCCTCAATGGTGAAAAACTGAAAGCATTTCCTCTAAAGTCAGGAACAAGACAAGGGTGCCCACTTTCACCACTACTAATCAACATAGTTTTGGAAGTTTTGGCCACAGCAATCAGAGCAGAAAAAGAAATAAAAGGAATCCAAATTGGAAAAGAAGAAGTAAAGCTCTCACTATTTGCAGATGACATGATCCTCTACATAGAAAACCCTAAAGACTCCACCAGAAAATTACTAGAACTAATCAATGACAATAGTAAAGTTGCAGGATATAAAATCAACACACAGAAATCCCTTGCATTCCTATACACTAATAATGAGAAAACAGAAAGAGAAATTAAGGAAACAATTCCATTCGCCATTGCAACAGAAAGAATAAAATACTTGAGAATATATCTACCTAAAGAAACTAAAGACCTATATATAGAAAACTATAAAACACTGGTGAAAGAAATCAAAGAGGACACTAACAGATGGAGAAATATACCATGTTCATGGATTGGAAGAATCAATATAGTGAAAATGAGTATACTACCCAAAGCAATTTATAGATTCAATGCAATCCCTATCAAGCTACCAACAGTATTCTTCACGGAGCTAGAACAAATAATTTCACAATTTGTACGGAAATACAAAAAACCTCAAATAGCCAAAGCGATCTTGAGAAAGAAGAATGGAACTGGAGGAATCAACCTACCTGACTTCAGGCTCTACTACAAAGCCACAGTTATCAAGACAGTATGGTACTGACACAAAGACAGAAATATAGATCAATGGAACAAAAAAGAAAGCCCAGAGATAAATCCACGCACCTATGGACACCTTATCTTTGACAAAGGAGGCAAGAATATACAATGGATTAAAGACAATCTCTTTAACAAGTGGTGCTGGGAAATCTGGTCAACCACTTGTAAAAGAATGAAACTAGAACATTTTCTAACACCATACACAAAAATAAACTCAAAATGGATTAAAGATCTTAATGTAAGACCAGAAACTATAAAACTCCTAGAGGAGAACATAGGCAAAACACTCTCTGACATACATCACAGCAAGATCCTCTATGACCCACCTCCCAGAATATTGGAAATAAAAGCAAAAATAAACAAATGGGACCTAATTAACCTTAAAAGCTTCTGCACATCAAAGGAAACTATTAGCAAGGTGAAAAGACAGCCTTCAGAATGGGAGAGGATAATAGCAAATGAAGCAACTGACAAACAACTAATCTCGAGAATATACAAGCAACTCCTACAGCTCAACTCCGGAAAAATAAATGACCCAATCAAAAAATGGGCCAAAGAACTAAATAGACATTTCTCCAAAGAAGACATACAGATGGCTAACAAACACATGAAAAGATGCTCAACATCACTCATTATCAGAGAAATGCAAATCAAAACCACTATGAGGTACCATTTCACACCAGTCAGAATGGCTGAGATCCAAAAGTCTACAAGTAATAAATGCTGGAGAGGGTGTGGAGAAAAGGGAACCCTCTTACACTGTTGGTAGGAATGCAAACTAGTACAGCCACTATGGAGAACAGTGTAGAGATTCCTTTAAAAACTGGAAATAGAACTGCCTTATGATCCAGCAATCCCACTGCTGGGCATACACACTGAGGAGACCAGAAGGGAAAGAGACATGTGTACCCCAATGTTCATCGCAGCACTGTTTATAATAGCCAGGACATGGAAGCAACCTAGATGTCCATCAGCAGATGAATGGATAAGAAAGCAGTGGTACATATACACAATGGAGTATTACTCAGCCATTAAAAAGAACACATTTGAATCAGTTCTAATGAGGTGGACGAAACTGGAGCCTATTATACAGAGTGAAGTAAGCCAGAAAGAAAAACACCAATACAGTATACTAATGCATATATATGGAATTTAGAAAGATGGTAACAATAACCCTGTGTACGAGACAGGAAAAGAGACACTGATGTACAGAACAGTCTTATGGACTCTGTGGGAGAGGGAGAGGGTGGGAAGATTTGGGAGAATGGCATTGAAACATGTAAAATATCATGTATGGAACGAGTTGCCAGTCCAGGTTCGATGCACGATACTGGATGCTTGGGGCTGGTGCACTGGGACGACCCAGAGGGATGGTATGGGGAGGGAGGAGGGAGGAGGGTTCAGGATGGGGAACACATGTATACCTGTGGTGGATTCATTTTGATATTTGGCAAAACTAATACAATTATATAAAGTTTAAAAATAAAATAAAATTTAAAAAAAAGAAAGAAATGGGAATACCAGACCACCAGATCTGCCTCCTGAGAAATCTGTATGCAGATCAGGAAGCAACAGTTAGAACTGGACATGGAACAACAGACTGGTTCCAAACAAGAAAAGGAGTACGTCAAGGCTGTATATTGTCACCCTGCTTATTTAACTTATATGCAGAGTACATCATGAGAAGCGCTGGGCTGGAAGTAGCACAAGCTGGAATCAAGATTTCCAGGAGAAATATAAATAACCTCAGATATGCAGATGACACCACCCTTAGGGAAGAAAGTGAAGCAGAACTAAGGAGCCTCTTGATGAAAGTGAAAGAGGAGTGAAAAAGTTGGCCTAAAACTTAACATTCAGAAAACTAATATCATGGTGTATGGTTCCATCACTTTGTGGCAAATAGATGGGGAAACAGTGGAAACAGTGAGAGACTTTATTTTTGGGGGCTCCAAAATCACTGCAGATGGTGACTGCAGCCATGAAATTAAGAGATGCTTGTTCCTTGGAAGAAAAGCTATGACCAACCTGGACAGCATATTAAAAAGCAGAGACAGTACTTTGCCGACTAGGTCCATCTAGTCAAAGCTATGGTTTTCCCTGTAGTCATGTATGGATGTGAGAGTTGGACTGTAAAAAAGCTGAGCACTGAAGAATTGATGCTATTGAACTGTGGTGTTGGAGAAGATTCTTGAGATTCCCTTGAACTGCAAGGAGATCCAACCAGTCCATCCTAAAAGAAATCAGTCCTGAATATTCATTGGAAAGCCTGATGTTGAAGCTGAAACTCCAATGCTTTGGCCACCTGATGTGAAGAACTGACTCATTGGAAAAGACCCTGTTGCTGGGAAAGATTTAAAGCAGGAGGAGAAGGAGATGACAGAGGATGAGATAGTTGGATGGCATCATCGACTCGATGGACATGAGTTTGAGCAAACTTCAGAAGTTGGTGATGGACAGGGAAGCCTGACATGCTGCAGTCCATGGGATTGCAAAGAGTTGGAGACAACTGAGCAACTGAACTGAACTGACCAGGCTGAATGCCTTCTTTATAGTCTGGAAATGACTTACTACACAGCATCAGTAAATTGGTTAAAAAAAAAAAGGCCAGACACCAGAGAGGAAGATTCTTATGCAGTATTAATAAAGTGTATATATATATATATATATATATATATATTTATATTTATATAGGTGTGTTTGTGCATATTGGAGAGGGGCATGGCCACTCATTCCAGTATTCTTGCCTGGAGAATCCTCATGGACAGAGGAGCCTGGTGGGCTACAGTACATGGGGTCACAAAGAATTGGACATGACTGAACAACTAAGCACATATGTGTGTGTGTGTGCGTGTGTGTGTGTGTGCGTGTGTTCATGTATATATATATATATGTGTGTGTGTGTATATATATATATATATATATATATGGTTGTTCAGTCACTTAGTCATGTCCAACTTTTTGCCACCCCATGGACTGCAGCATGCCAGGTTTCCCTATTCATCACCAACCTCTGAAGTTTACTCAAACTCACGTCCATCGAGTTGGTGATGCCATGAAACCATCTCATCCCTTGTTGTTCCCTTCTTCTCCTGCCTTCAATCTTTCCCAGCATCAGGGTCTTTTCTAATGAGTCAGTGCTTCACAACAGGTGACTAAAGTATTGAACCTTCAGCTTCAGCATCTGTCCTTCCAATGAATATTCAGGCTGTATTCATTTAGGTTTGACTGATCTCTGTGCAGCTCAAGGGTCTCTCAAGAGTCTTCTCCAACACCACAGTTCAAAAGCATCAATTCTTCAGCAATCAGCCTTCTTTATAGTCCAACTCTCACATGACTACTGGAAAACTCATAGCTTTCACTATAT
This sequence comes from Bubalus bubalis, assembly GCF_019923935.1. Taxonomy (NCBI): domain Eukaryota; kingdom Metazoa; phylum Chordata; class Mammalia; order Artiodactyla; family Bovidae; genus Bubalus; species Bubalus bubalis. The sequence goes on from NC_059164.1 coordinate 112,608,172, forward strand.
AGACTTTTGTTGGCAAAGCGATATCTTTGCTGTTTAATACACTGTCTAGATTTGTCATACCTTTCCTTCCATGGAGCAAGCATCTTCTAATTGTATGGCTGCAGTCATCATCCACAGTAATTTTGGAGCCCAAGGAAAGAAAATCTGTCACTGTTTCTCCTTTTTCCCCTTTCTACTTGCAATGAAGTGATGGAACCAGATGCCACGATCTTTGTTTTTTGAATGTTTAGTTTTAAGCCAGCTTTTTCACTCCTCTTTCACTTTCATCAAGAGGCTCTTTAGTTCCTCTTCAATTTCTGGCATAAGGGTGGCATCATCTGCATATCTGAGGTGATGGATATTTTCCTGGCAATCTTGATTCCAGCTTGTGCTTCATCCAGCCCAGCATTTCTCATGATGTTCTCTGTATATGTTAAGTAAACAGGCTGAGCCTTGTCATACTTGTTTCCCAATTTTGAGCCAGTCTGTTGTTCCATGCAAGGTTCTAACTGCTGCTTTTTGACCCGCAAACAGATTTCTCAGGAGACAGGTGAGGAGGTCTGATATTCCCATCTCTTGAAGATCACAGTTTGTTGTGATCCACACGGTCAAAGGCTTTAGCATTGTCAATGAAGCAGAATTAGATGTTTTTCTTGAATTCCCTTGCTTTCTGTGTGATCTAACGGATGTTGGCAATTTGATATCTGGTTCCTCTGCTTTTTGTAAACCAGGCATGGAAAATTGTAAATATTATTTTATATATATTATATATGTGTATATATATCATGCATATCTTTTTTAAAAGTCACATTCCTTAAGTATTAGGGAAGGGAGCCAAGTCCTTGGTAATTAGTAAAGGTACGGGAGGTGATGGAATTCTAGCCAAACTCTTTAAAATCCTGAAAGATGATGCTGTTAATGTGCTGCACTCAGTGCGCCAGCAAATCAGGAAAACTAAGCAATCGCCACAGGATTGGGAAAGGTCAGTTTTCATTTTAATCCCAAAGAAAGCCAGTGTCAAAATATGGCAAATAATTACATTGCTGCTGTTGCTGCTAAGTCACTTCAGTCGTGGCCAACTCTGTGCGACCCCATAGATGGAATTACATTGAATACATTTCAATCCATTCTTGGATGTGTCTCAGGGACTTTTAAACTGTACATTCTTATAACAAAACAAGTATCCATATACCCATGTTCAGATTATTTTGATGAAATGATTTAAAGGAATGAGATGGGAAATAAATAGCAGAACAATTTTCTTTGTCTCATCTACAGCATTAACCTAGGATGCAAGAATAAGAATAATTGAATGTATTTATACTGAAAATTACCACTGCAGCTAGCTTTTTTTTTTTTTATCTTAAACCTGAATTTAATTTTCTTTGAGGGGTATGTGTTGTTCTTTGGTTGAATATTTGCTTGTGGAAAGTTGTAATACAATAGCATGTTAAATTCACACCTAAGAATTTTGACTGAAACACCAATGAAGAAAACTATAAAGACTAAGTTCTCCCACATTCTGCCGAGTGAAATGGAATCTGTCCACTCAGAGTGACTGACTCTGCTGGAGTCCTGTGCTTCTTTGCCAGGTGCTTCTCATATCCTTGAGCCTTTGCTAACTTCCCCGGTGGCACAGACAGTAAAGTGTCTGCCTACAATAGGAGAGACCTGGGTTCAATCCCTGGGTCAAGAAGATCCTCTGGAGAAGGACATGGTGACCCACTCCAGTACTCTTGCCTGGAAAATCCCATGGACAGATGAGCGTGGTAGGCTACAGTCCATGGGGTCACAAAGAGTCGGACATGACTGAGTGACTTCACTTCACTTTAGTGACTGAACAACAACAGCAATAGTTTCTTTCCAATAGTATGTTAGTTTCTATTGTACAGCAAAGTAAGTCAGCTATAGATAGATAGCAGCTGTGTTAAGGGTACAGTCCTGTGTGTTTGGGGGAAGTCAGGGCAAGGCATTATGTCCTCTTTTGGACAGAATGGGTTAGGGCATGGAGAAGATGATTTTAAGATGACCAAGCAAGGAGAGTTGGCATAGATCACGTGTGACCTTCAGACCATATTGGAAGAGCATGGGAATGTGCTTGGGAAAGCCTACAATTAATAGGTGAAGAGGACCCATTGGAAGAGGAGAAAAGGGACAGGGATGTCTCTATTTTATCCATAGATTTAAAAGAATTTTTGCAGCAGGAAAGCCACAAAGGTCTCAGAAACCTCGGTTACACATAATTTCTACCAACATAATGGATGAATCCAAGGAGAATATATACTTTGACTGATAGAGGTGTTGAAAATGTGGCTCAAACCTTCTGGGGTTTGGGGGAAAGGGGAGGGGAGATGTCTGGAGGGTGGACCAAGTCTACACCAAAATCATCTTGAACTTTTACAAAAAAAACTGAAATTCATCCCTGTTCTTAGAAGGAATAGTGGTGCTTTTCAAGGAAGAAAAAAAAAAAACATTTTCCAATTTGCACAAGTATGAGAGAACAGAAGCATTTTATTAAAATAACAGTAAGCAAACAATTCCTCTGCATGGGGCAGCTGTTAGTTTCACAGGAAAAGGAGAGAACTGGTTATTCAGCAAACTGTTTGTTGGTCAAAGATTTCCTACAGATACATCTGAACACACCAAGCATTATTCCCTTATCTGTTGAATATCTTTTGTGCCTTTTGGCATTTCAGGTAGTTAAGTTCTGAAAGATCTATTTGCCAGAGAACTCTTTGTTCGTAATGGTCAGTTGATAAGGAACAATTTGAGGCCTTCAGTAAAATTATAAGTGAACAAATTTCCATTCATCTAGAAAGATTTCTATCAGTATCTCCTTCTGTAAGTTTAACTAATGCAAAGAATTGATCTTTCTAATAAACTATAAGGGTAAGATGATCAGCACCGTCTAAAGACAAAATAAGTGAGAAAAAGCTGTAAGGAGATTGGAGAGAGAGCTAGGGAACACATGATTCTCTCACCCACCAATCTAGAAAGAATCTAGCAGAGAAATCTTTTCTAGGGATAAAGAGAGAAAGCTTGGGGTCATCTTCTTTGGTCTCCTGCATTCCCTGTCTTGGTGTCTCTGAGAAAGAATTCACAAATAAGGAGCATCAATACTTTCTGCTTTGGAGTTTCACAAGTTGAGAATTTATCCTCTTCCTGTTAAATCAATCAAACATATACCAATTATCAACAGTGAACTTACTCTCCTTAGCCCTGAGAGTCTCAGAGAAAAAGGAGAATGCTCTGAGTTACGTGGGGCAGGACCACCCCAAAATATGCAGGAAATATAGAAAGATTTTCATGAAGTTTAATCCCTAAACAGAGGGAAGACAAAGGAAGCAACCTGTAACAAGGTATAGATGATTTCAAATATCTTATCCTGACTCAAAACATCATCTCTGGCTGTTTGCTGCCTTGAAACCCAGTAAGCTTCCCTTTCTGCCAATTGCCTTTCCATTTCCACCTTCCGCTTTTGCTGTTCAAGTTCATCCTTCAGCTTTCTGATTTCCTCTTCAAGCTCCTGTTTTATCTGAGCTTTCACTCTCTCGAGCTCTGCTCTGTAATTTTCTTGAAACACTTGGATTTGTTTCTGAATCTCCTCCTCGGTCTTCTGATACAGGCTATTCGTGTAGTATCGACCATTGCACTTGTCCACCACACCCTGGACCAGGGCCAGCAGCTGCTCCCTCTGGTTCTCCTGCTCAGCTCCTGTGGCCTTGTTGTTGAAAACACAGTAGCGATCTCTGAACTTGCGAATCAGCTCTTGGATGGCTGTAGGAGCATGCTTTAAGTAATCACGGAAATCCATGCCTTCTAAGTCATCTTTCCGGGTGAATAAGAGAATCATGTGTTCCCTAGCTCTCTCTCCAAACATCGTCAGGATCTTCTCTGTGGCTTTCTGGTCTTCCAGCGTGTAACGGCCCAGTGGGATGACCAGGAGCAGAGCGTGAGGCCCCGGGGAGGTCAGCACCATGCAGCGGGTAATCTCCTTGAGAGTCTCAGCGTCTGGGACCTCCGTGTCAAAGAGGCCAGGTGTGTCCACGACGACAACTTCTCTCCCCTTCCAGGTGGTGCTTTCTTTCTGACAGTTCTTGGTGATGGATACAGCCGAAAAGCTAGACGGAAACACTTTCTCGCTGTTTCTGAGGATGCTGTTTCCTGTTGCGCTTTTTCCTGCCCCAGTCTTACCCACTAAAACAAGTCTCAGCTGGGAATCTCCGGGGTTTGCAAGCCCTGGAACATCAGGAAACAGAAGACCCAGTGTTAGAATGAACTTCAAATGTCTCCCCTGCAAGGCTCCCGCCCACTGAATAAATATTCAACCCTGAATGTTCATTGGAAGGACTGATGCTGTAGCTGAAGCTCCAATACTTTGGCCACCTGATGCAAAGAGCAGACTCACTGGAAATGATTCTGATGCTGGAAAAGTTTGAAGGCAAAAGAAGAAGGGGGTGGCAGAGGATAAAATGGCTAGCCAGCATCACCAAATCAATGGACATGAATTTGAGCAAACTCCAGGAGAGAGTAGAAGACAGAGGAACCTGGCAAGCTGCAATCCATGGGCATGACTTAGCAAGTGAACAACAGTAACAACAGATATTTTTCAGGATCCCTTTCAGCTTCTTACTCTGACCTTGTGGAAGCAAAAGCTCATAGAGGAGGAAACAATGTGATTAAGAAGAGGTCTCTGAGTTGCTACCAGTAGCTGTTCTTCATAAGATAGGAGATAACACAAAATTGACTATGCATATTCGACTTCCTAGGAAAGTTGAAAGTTAATATCAGAGCAGTAGAGCACAGCAATTGAAACCTGAATTTAAACACCAAATCATCTACCAGCTCTTTCTGTGCTTGTACTTAGCAAGTCTCTGCATATCTCTGCAATGTGTCTATAAAGTCAAAGTCCCCTGGATTTGTCAGGCATAGACCCAGGACCAGAGGGAAAGCAATTGACAATCACATGTGAAAGCCTGTTTTTCCAAGAAGGCAGACCTTGCCAGGTGGCCCTTGAACTTAAGGGTCTGATTCCTGCATGAGGAATCCTATGTTATATCTACCCATTTCTGCTTTGAGACAATGCCTACATTATCCCAGGTACAACATCATAGACACTGTTACCAACTCCAATTTATTTTCAGAGGCATCACCATTCACCCAGGTCCTCAGACTGGAAAGCTAGGAGTCGCCCTTGACTCCCCTCTTTCCCCTACTTTCCAGACCCAACCCATCAGCATGTTTTCTTGGCTCCAAATCTGTTCGTCTGTCTCTGTTTTGAAGATCATCATTCCAGTCCAGATTCCATCACCACCCCTGCCTCAGCAGTCTCCTAACAGGTGTCTCCACTTCCACATTGTCCCTTTCAGTCTATTCTGTGACGTGGGCTAATCTTTAAAAAATATCAATCATGCTTGGGGCTGGTGCACTGGGATGACCCAGAGGGATGGTATGAGGAGGGAGGAGGGAGGAGGGTTCAGGATGGGGAACACATGTATACCTGTGGTGGATTCATTTTGATATTTGGCAAAACTAATACAATATTGTAAAGTTTAAAAATAAAATAAAATTAAAAAAAAATCAATCAAACAGAACCAGGAACTTGAGGAAACCCCTCCTGTGATGTCCACAAAATCTGTAGTTAATCTCCATCTCCCACACTCTTTCTGATGAAGTGTTTGCTGCTCCCTGAATCCCTAAGACAGAGTTTTACCCATTTCAAAACCAGAATCCTGGGATAAAAGAAGTAACCCAATGCTGCAAACACTGGATATGGGATGGCTAAGATTTATCTAAGAAAAAATGTACATAAGAATTCAGAGTATTCTTAATAGTTAGCCTCACAATAGAAGCTCCAACCTAAGGAGATCCCAGGGCATTGGTTGGCCTTAGAGAGAGGGTGTAGGAAATTCATGGCCTGGCAGTGAAAAGGCACCAAGGACAGTGCCAACACCACAACCATTGCCCAATGCTGATATGTGGCCAATGGATGGCAACCTCTGAACATGGCAGCCATAGCCACGAAGGAGTCCATCTCTGCACTCGTGCCTCTTGGGAAGGTGGATTCTCAGCTCTTCTCATCAGGATGCTGAGTCTGTTTCTCCAACCCTTCAGTCTGACTGGGCCATGTGACTTGCTTTGGATTATAGGATCATGAAAACATGGTTAAGCAGAGAATCCAAAAGCACTGACACATTGTGCTTTGCCTTCTCTTTCTGATTTTTGGAACCCTATACCTGCCCTGGACTAGCCTACTTGGTGAGGGACACAAGGCCCTGTTATCCCTGTCTGCCTGGCCGACCCAGAGCTTGCTGACCACCAGACATGTCTGTGAGGCTATCCAAGATATTGTGTTGAATCCTGAACCACCAGCTGAGCACCCACACATGAGTCAATCTGGCTGAGATTAGCCAGGTTGGTCCAGACCCTAGCACAGCCCAGTTCAGTTCAGTTCAGTCGATCAGTCATGTTCGACTCTTTGCGACCCCATGAATCGCAGCACGCCAGGCCTCCCTGTCCATCACCAAGTCCTGGAGTTCACTCACACTCACGTCCATCAAGTTGGTGATGCCATCCAGCCATCTCATCCTCTGTCGGCCCCTTCTCCTCCTGCCCCCAATCCCTCCCAGCATCAGAGTCTTTTCCAATGAGTCAACTCTTCGCATGAGGTGGAAGTGACCCTCAAAATTAAGAGCCAACTAAATGGTTGCTGTTTTAGGTTCCTAAATTACAGGGTGATTTGCTGAACCAGCATAAGCTCAAATGATAAAATCTATTCCTAGGATAAACGGGTAGAGGGAGGGTTATATGAGAAATGGAGTGATCAGTCTGTTGAGTACACACTCAGTGTACTCAGTGCTTAGAGTGAGGCCACTGGGAGCAGGGAAATTAGGGGCCTGAATGAGGCATTGATCACCCCCACATTCCTCCTTCCCAGTCCTCTTGGGCTGAAGAGAAGGGCAGAGAAACCATCTGGGAGGCCACAGCCCCTGATCCATGTGCCCACATGGCAGGAAGTAGCAAAGAAGAAACCTCATCAAGCCCGGGAGCAGTCAGGGTATTGGAACTCTCCTCCTGCTCGCTGTTAAGCTACATCACAAGGAGGATGCGTAGAGGGTGGAGAGAATGAGAGAGCAGAGCAAATGAGGGGAAAATGAGAAATGTGGTTGAAGATGTTTCACTCTTGTACAGGTTGGCTGGATGACAGGGCAGGAGAGACCCAGCCCTCCCCACCAAGCCTGGCTGCCCTCCCCAAGCAGCCTCTCACCGTGGCTAGTCCTGGGTTCACTGAGGTACTGGGCTGCCATTGTGGTTTGGATTCCTGGGAATAGAGAGACAGAACTATGTTATGTCAGGGAAATGCAGAACAAACCAGAAACATTGACTTCCTGTAAACAACACTTTCTTCATAAACTTGCTGCTCGATCTCTCCTCTATTTCTCAATACTTCTTAATTCTGCTTTCAGTCTCATTTTCAGACTGTCAAATTTCTTTACACAGATGTTAGTGCTTCAAGTGCTTCCTTGGCACTGGTTCTGGGTGCCCTTCCCGCCTCTATTCCATTATTGCTCTGAATGCCATTTATATGTAGTCTGCAGCCTAGACCCTTCCCAGTGTTACAACCTTTTCTATCCCAGTCAAATTCTCCATTTAGCAATTTTGTGGGCATCTCCAACCGATTTGGACAAAATGAAACCCTGACTTCCATCCCTAGCCTGGTTGGAATTTCAGTAAGTGGCATCACAAAATGGCTCATGAAGAACCTCAGGGTCATCTCTAAAACACTTCTTTCCTCACTTGCTCACAGTCCATCACCAAATCCTACAGATTTTAGTTCCCCAAATGAAAAAGTATCCATTTCTCCCCATCTCCATGTGAATCCAATCCTATCATTTGATTGCAATGTAGTAGGCTCCCAAATGATACTGTATCTTCAATCCCTCCTCTACTCAATAGTCAGAGGCCTTTTTAAAAGTTATAATCAAAGGATAATTGCTTTACAGCATTGTATTGGTTTCTACCAAACATCAACATGAATCAGTCATAGGTTTACCATGTTCGCTCCCACTTGAACATCCCTCCCACCTCCCTCCACATCCTGCCCCTCTAGGTTGTTACTGAGCCCCGGTTTGAGGTCCCTGAGTCATACAGCAAATTCCCATTGGCTACATATTTTACATATGGTAATGTATATTTCCATGTTACTCTCTCTATACATAGTCAGATGCCTTTTTGATATTTGGTTTTTTCTCATTTAGATTTTCTAATGGATTGTTTTTGTTTTTTATTTTTCAAATAGTTGAAAGTCCTTGGAATGATCCTGAAGGCCTTGCACGATCAATTTCTCTCTCTCTCTCTCAAAAAGCTTTAATCATACTGGCCTCCTCAGTGTTCCCTATATCCCCTAAGCTCTCCCCAGCTCCTAGATCTTTGAGGAGCACCTCCCCCTCCCCAGAGCACTCCCACCCCCACCCAATGGCCAACTGGTTTCTGCTCAGCCCTGAGACCTCAGTGTTTTGTTATTTCTCCAGAGGGGGCCTCTCCACACACATCATCAACCAACAAGACAGGTTTGGTGTGGAGTTTGTTCTAACTACACCCTAGAGTTTCTATAGAATACATACCACAATAGGAAGTGGTTTGATTTTTTTTACTGTCTCCTTGTAGACTGCTAGCTTTGTGATGGTGAACTGTCTGTGTCTTGCATACCCCATTATTCCCGAGGAAAAAAGCACAGTATTGGACAAAGCATGGATCTCAAAAACTATTAGTTTAATGAATTAATTGATTAAAAAATACCCCACTGTTTCTTGCCTCCTCTGTGATTGAGCTTTATATCTCGCTTGCATCTGGCTGTGAAAAAACTTATCTTTTCCTTATTAAAACCACATTGCTCTTGAAACATTGCATTACATTTTAGATGCTTTCTTTTATCACTACCTACTAAGGTTGGGCAATGGAGAAAGCCATTTGAAGAATTCTTAGCAGAGCAGATGTTAACTAGAACAGGCTGAAAATGCTATTTGCTAAAGATAGAGTCTGTTGGGGGCTGGCGTGAGGCACTCCGCCCATGGCAAAGGTCATGAGGAAGGAGGCTCGACATACGCAAAGGCGGGATCGAGCCTTAGGAGTCCCCCTGGAAATCCTCGAGCATCTACCCCCATAACCAGAGCCTGCCTACTTTACTACTTTGTGCTCTCACCTACACCTCTGGCTTTACGGGGGGCTGTCCCCCACCACCTCTTTCGGAGAAGGAGTTAACTTAGAGCTCCAGTTAATAAAAACTCCTGGGTGTGATAGGAATGTTTCAACCTACAAACTCCTCTGAAGGTTCTCTAGCCTGCCTGACAGGCTTGTCCGGCCACATGTGATTGCTCACAGCCTCCCAACCGTGAGAGGCACGAGATGCTTTAAACCTTCTAAAAACAGGTTCTTTAGAAAAGTTAGAAAGCTATTAGTATAAGTATAATGGGCTGATTTGAAATCGTATTGGTGAAGGGTTTTTCATTTGTTGAGCCGATGTTTACTGCTAAGTCTCCACATCCCCTGCCCTTATACACATTAATGAATATATAGAAGAAATAAGTATTAACCTTTGATATTAATCACGTTAGACCTTAGGCTAAGTAAATTCTTTCCTTAACTAAAACCCCCTACACCCTCTCCCTATAGGAGTGTAACTTTATTTGGGTGGCGTCTGTTTTAAGAATAATCACCCCTGGAGAAATAAGTGTCCTGGTTGACTGACCGCTGTCACAAGGAGAGGGTCATAAATTGTCAGCAGGCCCCCTGGCCAGAAGATGATGTAATACCCCTAAGACCTCTGTATACATTTGTATGAAGCACCTGACTTTGATAAAAGTCAGGACTTCTGACCCCACGTGACTTTTGCATAACATCTCAGTGTATAAAAGTAGACCATGGAAAATAAAGAATTGGGATCAGTTCCTCGAAAGACTGGTCTCCCCATGTCTCCCTCTCACTCTGGCTGAGTCTCCTCTGGAGCGCGGAACCCACCATGCTTACTAATTATGCCTGGGCTTCTAAGATCCGACCGGGGAGGCCTCAGTGTCTCCTCTCTTTCAGGAGAACGGAAGGACGCCTGTGGCCTACGTAAGTGGTGCAAACTTCTTGTCTTGAAGTTTTATTGGTCCCCCGCGTAAACCAAGCTACTCAGCCTCTTTTCTCCACTGAATTTTCCTACTGAGCTATCCTTATTCTATTACTCTTTATATCCTTAATTAACGTTTAATTAAGCAGTTGTTTCCTGACCCTCGCCTACGCCGTCTCTCCTTCAAATACCCTGGATCAGCTGGGGCTGGACCCCGGCAAGAGTCATCTGGTAGGAATGCATCAAATACAAATTTGAAGCACTTTCTTTTGAAAGTCAATTAGGAATAAGAGTAGGAAATAGCTTCTTATAAACTGGGAACTGATATCACCAAATTTTAAAGAATAAGCTTTGTTCATAAAGTTCATGTTGGTTGTGGGCGTTAGGAGAAGGAGTAAGATACCAGAAATAGGAACATACAAGGTTTGGGTTATTTCTTAAAGTCTGCTGTCCAGTCTGTGGGCTCTCCTTCAGCATTCTTTAATGCTGTTCTGTTTATCCTAGTTCAGATATTAAACCAGAGGCCTGACCTTGTCTACACACTGACACTGGATGGCTGAATTCTCCTCCTACTGTTTAAGGAACAAGCATCAGTTGGTCCCCTGCTTCTCCTGAACGGTAGACAGTAACATGGGTTGGCATCTCCCTCCTCCTGTCTTCTAAAAGCTTCTCTTCCCCAACTCAGGGTGAGGCCCAGGAAGAGACTGTCCCTGAGGAGGCAGGTCCAAAGGGGCAGCTCTGAGCAGAGGGTTAACTGGGTAACAGACTCACTATTTCTGCTCTGCGTGCTGGTTTTGCAACAGGGGAAGTGCTGAGCTGTGCCTCTTACATCTTCTCGAGCTTTTCTCAACACCAGCTTCCCACAGAATGAATTCTGTCTGTTTGGTCAATGCTAATCCTGAAAACTTCAAGTTTTCTAATAAATTCTATGAATGGTGAGAGGAATCATTTGTTTGTACAAGTATCCTCTGAGCCATCACCATGGAAAGAGGCATCAATTTGTAGGGCTCAGCCTTCAAAACAGATTACAGCCTAAAATCATCAAAAACAGCAAACAGAAACCCAATGAGAAATATATTCTGAGAGCAAGTTTGCAAGGAGATTTAAGATACAGATCCAGGGGAGGAGTCCCCATCCATCAAATCACACATTTCCCTCCCTCCCTCCCTCTCACCCCCACAAACACACTTCTTCCCTTACCTAGAAAATCTGGGGCCTGCTCCCTTCTCTTACTTTGAAGACAAGGCTGAACCAGGAGGTGATGCAAAGCTATTAAAAGGAGGAGGCAGGAGGAGACAGGAAGTGAGGGAGGAGCCATCCAAACTCACCCCAAAGACCTGCTGCCCCTGTGATCATCCAGGAGAGTTAGAAGTCTTTGCAAAGATGAAACTGTTTTGTGTGGTTCCGTATGGTTGCCCTGAGCCACATGGGTTATTGAGCTCATGAAATGTAAGAAGTGTAAATGAAGAACTGAATTTTAAATTTTATTCCAAATTGTCTAATTGAAAGTTACAGTTGAATGGCCACACCTGCCTAGTTACTACCATACTAGGCCATGCAGAGATTACAAAAGGGAGGGAAACAAGATGTGTCATGCTGTGAAAGTCGAGAAAAAACTACTGGGTCAAAACCAGAGTGCTGACACTCAGAGTGTGGCCAAGATGGCAGGGTAGGAAGACCCTGAGCACAACCCCTCCTATGGGCATGCCAGAATTATAAGTATCTAGAAAATAACTATGATCTAAGAACTAGTAGAAAAGATTTTCCACATCCAAAGGTAAAAAGAAGGAACCACAACAAGACAGATAGGAGGGAGTAAGGTCAAGACCCACATCCCTAGGTAGGTGACTCACAAATGGGAAGATAATCACAACAACAGAGGTTTTCCCTAAGGAGCAAGGGATTGGGCCCCACTTCAGGCTCCCCGGAGGGGGGAGGTCCTGCACTAGAAAGGTGAGCCCCCAAAATATCTGACTTTGTTGTGTCATTGCTAAGTTATGTCTGGCTCTTTGTGACCCCATGGATGGTAGCCCGCCAGGCTCCTCTGTCCATGGGATTCTCCAGGCAAGAATCCTGGAGTGCATAACCATTCCCTTCTCCGGGGGATCTTCCTGACCCAGGGATTGAATACATGTGTTCTGCATTGCAGGCAGATTCTTTATGACTGAGACACCTGAGAAGCCCCAAAGGGGGCTTATGCATGGGAGAGTGAGAAGGCATGGAAGCAGAGACCCCACTCTCAAAGGTCATGGACAAAATCTCTCATGCTCTGAGACCCAGTGCAGAAGCAGTGATATGATAGAAGCCTGAGGGAGACCCACTTGCTGATCTTGGAGAGCCGCCCAGAGAGGCAGGAGGCAACTGTATATATATATATATATATTTTTTTTTTTTTTTTTTCAGGGATTTGAAGAATCAATATTGTGAAAATGTCTGTCACGATACTGTTCTACACTATCCAATGTAATCTACAGACTCAATGCAATTTCTATCAAATAACCAGTGGCATTTCTCACAGAATTAAAACACAAAATTTTACTATTTGTATGGGAACACAAATGACCCTGGATAGCTAAAACAATCTTGCCAATAAAATGAACAACATGGAAGAAGTGGACAAATTCTTAGAAAGGTACAATCTCCCAACAGTGAACCAGGAAAAAATCAAATATATGAATAGACCAATAACCAGTTCTATAGTCTCCGTATTGGGAAATCTAACCGGGTCTCACACTTGACAGGTGGGGATACTGGTAAAGAATCCACCCACAATGCAGGAGACCAGGGTCGAGAAGATCCCCTGGAGAAGGAAATGGCTACACACTAGAGTATTCTGGCCTGGAGAATTCCATGGACTGTATAGTCCATGGGTTCACAAGGATTCGGACACAACTGAGTGACTTTCACTTTCACAATAACTAATTATGAAACTGAATGTGTTATTCAGACCAAGAAACAAAGTCCAGGACCAGATGGCTTCACAAGTGAATTCTATAAAACATTTATGAAAATGTTAACAGCTATCCTCCTCAAATGATTTTTAAAAATTGCTGAGGAAGAAATACTTCTGAACTCATTGTATGAGGCCAGCATCACTCTGATATCAAAATCAGAAAAGATAACACACAAAAAGAAATGTATAGGCCAATATCGCTGATGAACATATATGCAAATGTCCTCAACAAAATATCAACAAACCATGCTGGGCTTTCACTCTAGAGTCACCTTCTGCACCTCCTAGATGGTGCCTGCATGCCACTCCCCTGCCCTGCCTGGCTGGGCCCTCCTCTTCCAGGGACCAGGCAATGGGTGGGCAAGGGGTCGATGGGTTAAAGGGACGCTGGCCTGGAGGTGGGCTGCCTCTGCCCACACCACCTTATCCCCTCAGTCCCGCCATGGTGGAAGATGCTCCTTGAAGGCAGGTTGTATGTGGGTGGCCCAGAATCAAGCGGTTTGGAAAAGTCTCTTGACCCGGAAATCACAGAGAGCTAGTCCAAAGTAGAAGGAATGCACTCAAACTAGCTTGGCCTGAAGGTAGAAAGTGAGAAGAGAGTCCTGCACCAGTTGCATTGAGAGATGAAGAGCTCCTGTGTGAATTCGCCAATCTGATTTCTTGCTCAGGGAGGCTGGAACATCTATCTCCAGAAATGTCTTTGAAAAATAAAAAGTAAGATAACATTTCATCTGAGGACTCCATTAAAGGGAATAACCAATACAGGCCTCCATGTAGGATCCCCCCTGGAGCATGAAGAGGAATCACGTAACAACTTTCAGCAATTTGAGACCAATGATCATTGCAGACCTTATCCTAGGGTCCACTTGGAGCCTTAAGAGAAACCAGATACTAACTTCAGGCAATTTGCCACAAAAACCTACTGTTTCCAGTGCAATCCAACCAAACCCCAAAATATCATTTTTGGTTTCCTTCCTGTTTTGCAGTGGCTCCCAAAATGTAATCTGGAGGAAAACATTTTAGGAGATGTGATGTCTGGCTTGATTGTGGGCATCTTGTTGGTGCCCCAGCCCACTGCTTATTCTCTCTTGGCTGACCAAGAAAATATCGATGGTCTACACATATCTTTTTTTGTCGGCTCAGTTTACTTCCCATTGGGGACCTCCATCACATCTCTGTGGGCATCTTTGGAGTGTTGTGCCTTATGATCAGCCAGCTATAGTTGACTGAGAATTGTACAGAGCTGTCAATGACACTGCCCATGTTGCTCCTTCTTTGGGAATGGTTTCAGGTGGGAGCACACTATTAAGCCAGACATCAGGCAAGATATGTAACACAAGTAGCTGTGACAGTACGGTCACCTTTAAGGTTGGAGTTTTTCAGGCAGCAATGGGCTCTATCAAGTGGGCTTTGTTTCAGTCTCTCTCTCAGATGCCTTGCTGAGTGGATTTGTCACCTGTGCCTCCTTCACAGCTGTTACATCTCAGGCCAAGTATCTCCCTGGACTCAGACTCAGTTGGAGTAATGGTGAGGATTATTCATTAGTGAAAGTGAAAGTGTTAGAAGCTCAGTCATGTCCGACTCTTTGTGCCCCCATGGACTGTAGCCCACCAGGCTCCTCTGCCCATGGGACTTCTCCAGGCAAGAATACCCGAGTGGGTTGCCATGTCCTCCTCCAGGGGATCTTCCTGACTCAGGGATACACCCTGCATCTCTTAAGTCTCCTGCATTGGCAGGTGCATTCTTTATCATTAGTGCCACCTTGAAAGCCAAATCCCTGGAGAGCCCTAAGTAAATTTAAGAATCTGCCCAAGATGTGGTGCTTTCCTGGAAGCTCAGCTGGTAAAGGATCCGCCTGTGATGCAGGAGACTCCTGTTCAATCCCTGGGTTGGGAAGATCCCCTGGAGAAGGGGATGGCTACCCACTCTAGTATCTAGAGAATTCCATGGATGATGTGGAGGATTAGCCGAATGGATACAGTTATCTCATTTGGTACTGTGCTGTCCTCTGAACTAAGTACTGAAATAGCCCTGCTTATTGGAGTTGGTTTTTCTTGTTTTCACTCATCCTCTACACTCAGAAGTCAAAGACTTCATTGCTTGGCCCAACAAAAGAGCCTGAAATCTTTGAATCCATGTCTGCCTACAAGACCTGTCAGGCTAAGTCAGCCATCAAGTTTGTCCACTAGAAATCCACTCTCTATTACATGAACAGAGAATATTTTAAATCTTCTTTATAAACCACCACCCCCCAATCCAGTCTTAGTAACCAATTCAGTTCAGTCGCTCAGTTACGTCCGACTCTTTGCGACCCCATGGACTGCAGCCCGCCAGGCCTCCCTGTCCATCACCAAATCTCAGAGCTTGCTGAAACTCATGTCCATTGAACCGGTGATGCCATCCAATCATTTCATAGGCAGCTCAGAAGAAGGTATCAAAGAAAAAGATCAAAAGGGAAATAGCCGCTCTCAGTGGAATCCAGGATGAAGTTTCAGCACGACTTTCCCATTCCTTAGAGTTCCACACCATCGTGACTGACTGCAGTGCAATACAGCTTTTAGATCCAGCAGGGATCCGCATGATGAAAGAAGTTCTCAGGGCTTATGAAACCATTCGCATCCAGGTTCTGCTGGCTAAGTGCAATCCCTCTGTGAGGGACTCCCTGGCCCAGGGAGAGTACTGGAGAAAAGAAGAGGAAAATCTCTTTTACAGTGTATGTGAAGAATGACTTTTGCAGAAGACTCTCAAAACTCGAAAGATGTTACCATTGGTCTGAGCTTTTTCAGTGATTGAGAAAGTAGATGGAAGGAAGGAATACTGTGTAGCCAGTTTTTTAAAAGTTCAAGTGTGCAGCATTTTGTACCGTGGACCTGGAAATTGTCCCCCCCTGGAGATTTTGGCCTTTTGGCTGGACAGAACTCTTCCTTTGAAGCTGATGGCCGTCGTCAACACATTAATGCAGCAGAGCTTTTAGTTAGGCAGAATCAAAAAGAAGAAACTACCTAGGTTTTCAGCTTTCTTGCACATATGGAATTAAATGAGTATCTGTTGAATTGAACTGTAGTTCAGTTCAGTGGCTCAGTCGTGTCCGACTCTTTGTGACCCCATGAATTGCAGCACACCAGGCCTCCCTGTCCATCACCAACTCCCGGAGTTCACTCAGACTCACGTCCATCGAGTCAGTGGTGCCATCCAGCCATCTCATCCTGTCGTCCCCTTCTCCTCCTGCCCCCAATCCCTCCCAGCATCAGAGTCTTTTCCAATGAGTCAACTCTTTGCATGAGGTGGCCAAAGTACTGGAGTTTCAGCTTTAGCATCATTCCTTCCAAAGAACACCCAGGACTGATCTCCTTTAGAATGGACTGGTTGGATCTCCTTGCAGTCCAAGGGACTCTCAAGAGTCTTCTCCAACTGTAGAGTAGCCCCCAGATTTAATGACCATCTTGTTTTAGGAGATAAGCATCTGGACTCTTCCTTTCTCAGGAGGTGAAGGGGTAAAGATGGCATTTACATGAGAAGTCCTGGAGCCTGTTTGGCAGGGTTCCCTAGAGAGGGAGTAGAACAGATGTAGGGAAAGAATACTGTGTCTGCTCCTGCAAGAGCAGGTCAAGAGGCTTCCCGAGTGCAGGTTAGTAATTAGACAAGCTTGTGTTCACTTTGGGCTCCCCTAGTCCTTGTCTTCCCTGACCACCCCGCCCTGCCACCCCCAGATGGCACTCAGGTCTCTGACAATTCCTCTCAGGCAAAGTCTTACCAAGAGTCTAATGGCTAAGCAGGTTTGCAAAATCCTACCAGTCAGCCGAACTTTATACAGAACACTCTTGACGATACACTTGATGCTTTTAGACAGTCTTTTTGTAAGAACAAGTAGGTAAGAAAAGAACTCCTCAAAATCAGCCAACCCAATGAGAATCCTCCCTGTCTCTTCTGTGATCCCTACCTGTCCCTATTTCTGAGAACTTCTTCCCATTAAGCACTGTGTGCTTCCCATGGAATCTGTCCTAAACTGCTGTATCTGATGAGCAGTGAGTAACGAGTTGGTCAGGCAAAAGGTAAAATGCTGGCTGGGTAATTTTGTGTAGTCTTTACTTTTTTTTATTTGGCTGCACTTGGTCTTTGCTGCTGCACCTGGGCTTTTCTCTAGTTGCAGAGAGTAGAGCTAATCTCCAGTTGCAGGGAATGTGGGTTTGTCTTGCTGGGAAGCATGGGCTCTAGGGCACGTGGGCTTCATTAGTTGTGGCACATGAGCTCTAGAGCACAAGCTCAGTACTTGTGGCACACAGGCTTAGTTGCTCTGCAGTATGTGAGATCCTCCCAGACTAGGGATGGAACCTGTGTCTCTTGTATTGGCAGGAGGATTCTTTACCACTGAGCCACCAGGGAAGCCCATATGTAGCCTTTTAAATGAGCCTGAAGCAAATTGTTCAGGATAGATTGCAAAAAGGCATGATTGACAGCTTTCCTTAAGAATTTATTTATTTAGCAGTGAACTGTTTTATCCTTCCCATGATATTTTAGCAAGGGTCAACTGGAAATTGAGTCTTTTGCATATTGAACAGCTGCTGGTCATCTTTATTTACTCTGCAAGAAAAAATTATTGTAACCAATGGAAAAGAATGAACATAAGTGATAGTCTGCTTCTCAAAGAACATCAATAATTAATCTGTAGATGTTTTTAGTGAAAACAGAGTGAAAGCTTACTGCCATGCACCCTATTGATATACAAAGAATACTGATGACAGTGACAGCTTTCAACTCTATGAAACAAGGTGAAAATGAAAGTCACTCAATCATGTCCAACTTTCTGCGACCCCATGGACTGTAGCCCGCCAGGCTCCTCTATCCATGGAATTCTCCAGGCAAGAATACTGGAGTGGGTTGCCATGCCCTTCTCTAGGATGTCTTCCCAACCCAGGGATTGAACTTGGGTCTCCTGCATTGCAGGCTCTTTGGATCCTCTAAAACTATTATATAAGAGGATTTAGAAGCATCACATTCATACAACCCAGATTCTATGGGTGAATTATTTATGATAGCTGATCACAGATTGTGACATAGCAATATTTCCTTTTCAAAAGCAAGTACATCCAACATTGAAAGCTTAAAGTTCTGTATCTGGGCTTTTATGGGTGAAGAAAATAAACAGATTTTCCAAAGCTAGGACTAGGAGACTAGTTTATGTGAAAACAAATAGCACACTATTTTAAACAAATGAGATAAAAATAGCAAAAATGCAACATCAATTTTAACCCACTCCTACATTCTAAAATGACTACTGGTTTTTCCAGTAGTCATGTATGGATGTGAGAGTTGGACCATAAAAATGGCTGAGTGCCAAAGAATTGATGTTTTTGAACTGTGGTGTTAGAGAAGACTCTTGAGAGTTCCTTGGACTGCAAGGAGATCAAACAAGTCAATCCTAAAGGAAATCAATTCTAAATATTTATGAGAGGGACTGATACTGAGGCTGAAGTTCCAATACTTTGGCCACCTGATGCAAAGAGCTAACTCATTGAGAAAGACCCTGATGCTGGAAAAGATTGAAAGCAAGAGGGGAAGGGGAAGAGGATGAGATGGTTGGATGGCATCACCAACTCGTTGGACATGAGTTTGAGCAAGCTCCGGGAGTTGGTGATGGACAGGGAAGCCTGTCATGCTGCAGTCCATAGGGTTGGAAAGGGTCAGACGCCACTTAGTGACGGAACAACAACAACATTCTAAAACGTTTAAGTATTCATGAAAAGCAAAACTTATGAGTAGAGCACCTATTAGAGGGGGAGACTTAAAAAAAATTTTTTTATATTTTGTATTGGAGTATAGCTGATTAAGGAGTGGGACACTTTTAAAATATCTTTTTTGTTGGCTCCATAAATTGCAAGTGTTGCTTCTCTTTGGGGAGAGCTCTGCCCATCATGAAAAATACCTTTCTGTTATTAAAGCAAAGCAGTTTCTCATGAGCTAGATTTCTGTTTTGAGGTGATTGACATCATGATTCCATGTCATAGTGTCCTGAGTGTTGACATCCTTTTAGAACTTAAGTCTAGAAATTCAGAAATGTTAGCTGCTGTTTGCATTTGTCTTTTGTTCATTGTTTGTAGCCAATATTTGCTCTTTCTCTTCAATCTTATGAATAGTAAAATTTAAAAAATTAGCAAACCAAATCAAATAAAAGGGTCATATACCGGGATCAAGTGGATTCATCCTAGGCATATGAGGATTTTTCGATTTCTGCAAACCAGTGTGATATGCCATGTTAACAAATTGAAGAATAAAAAAAAACTCAATTATCTCAATAGATGTAGAAAAAGTTTTTGATAAAATCCAGCATCCATTTATAATAAAAAATCTCCAGGAAGTGGACATAAAGGGAACATGAGTTCAGATCAGTTCAGTCACTCAATCGTGTCCAACTCTTTGCAACCCTATGAACCGCAGCACACCAGCTCTCCCTGCCCAGCACCAACTCCTGGAGTCCACCCAAAACTGTGTCCATTGAGTCGGTGATGCCATCCAACCATCTCATCCTCTGTCATCCCCTTCTCCTCCCACCTTCAATCTTTCCCAGCATTGGGGTCTTTTCAAATGAGTCAGCTCTTTGCATCAGGTGGCCAAAGTATTGGAGTTTCAGCTTCAACATCAGTCCTTCCAATGAATATTCAGGACTTATTTCCTTTAGGATGGACTGGTTGGATCTCCTTGCAGTCCAAGGGACTCTCAAGAGTCTTCTCCAACACCACAGTTCAAAAGCATCAATTCTTCAGGGCTCAGTGTTCTTTATAGTCCAACTCTCACATCCATACATGACCACTGAAAAAACCATAGCCTTGACTAGATGGACCTTTGTTGACAAAGTAATGTCTACCTCAACACAATAAAGGCCATATATGACAAACCCATGGCTTTCCTGGTGGCTCAGTGGGAAAGAAGCCACCTGCCAATGCAAGAGATGTGGGTTCAATCTCTGGGTGGGGAAGATCCCTTGGAGAAGGGAATGGCTACTCACTCCAGGTGTTCTTGCCTGGGAAGTCCCATGGACAGAAGAGCCTGGCAGCTACAGTCCATGGGGTCCCAGAAGAGTTGGATATGACTTAGTGACTAAATAACAACAATGACAAACCCATAGCAAACATCATAGTCAACAGTGAAAAGCTGAAAGCACTCAGTCTAGGATCAGGAGCAAGTTGATAATGCCCACTCTTGCCACTTTGGCTGAACATAGTTTTGGAAGTCCTAGCCACAGTAATCAGAAAAGAAAAAGAAATAAAAGGAATCTACATCAGAAAGGGAGAAGTAAACCTGTCACTGTTTGCAAATGACATGATACTATATATAGGAAATCCTAAAGAAAACTACTAGAGCTCATCAGGGAGGTCAGTGAAGTGAGGATACAAAATTAATACAGAGAAATCTGTTGCATTTCTATACACTAACAAAGAACTATCAAAAAGAGAAATTAAGGAAACAATCCCATTTATCTTTTCATAAAAAAGAAAGAAATACATAGGGGTAAGACTTCACTTTGACTTTTCACTTTCATGCATTGGAGAAGGAAATGGCAACCCACTCCAGTGTTCTTGCCTGGAGAATCCCAGGGACAGGGAAACCTAGTGGGCTGCCGTCTATGGGGTCGCACAGAGTAGGACACGACTGAAAAGACTTACCAGCAGCAGCAAGCCTACCTAAAGGAGATGAAAGACCTGGACTCCGAAAACTATACCACATTGATGAAAGAAATTGAAGACAACACAAAGAGATAGAAAGACATATCACGTTCTTGAATTGGAAGAATTAACATTGATAAAATGACCATACTACCCAAGGTGATTTACAGATTCAATGCAATCCCTATCAAATTACCAATGGCATTTTTAAAGAACCAGAAGAAATAATTTAAAAATTTTCTATGGAAACACAAAAGATTTTGAGAAGCCAAAACAATTTTGAGAAAGAACAAAGTGGGAGGAATTATGCTGTCTGTAATCAAAACAATATCAACAGTAATCAAGACAGTATGGTATTGGAGCAAAAACAGACACATAGATTAATGAAATGACCCAAATCAGCCAAAATATTGCACGAGGTCCTCAAATTCCTTGGAGGTTTCACATTTCTTATCACCCCGGTCCTCCACTAAGGCTGAGAGAGCCAAGTGAGTCCTAAATGAAACTCTGACCAAATTAACAATCGAACTTCATCAAGATTGGACTAAACTCCTCCCTTTAGCCCTCTTAAAGGTCCGGGCCTTACCAAAAAACCCTCTAAATATCAGTCCATTCGAGGCCACATATCAGCGGCCAATAGTACCTTTAGGACCCTCCCCTCCCAGGACGGTCCCAAACTGCCATCCCACCTTCCTTTTCCCTTACTTGCCCAGATACGAGATGCCCTTTGGCAACATATGGATAACCTCGACCACTCTCCAATCTTCCATACCCATCCCTCCAAATAGGAGACAAAGTCTTTATGACAGTTCAGTCCCACTCAGATCTAACCCCTAAATGGCAAGGACCCTACACGGTAATTCTGCTGACCCCTACCGCTGCAAAATTAAAAGAAATCACCCCTTGGGAGCACATCACTCAGCTAAAAAAGGTTATGCAGCCCAATGATGAGAATGCTTACAGGCTAATACTTATCAAGTTTCTCACACAGACCCTACAACTCTAAAGTTCTCATGGCTTCCACCGACAGATGAGCCTGTCGGTTTCACAGTTACAATTATTTCTGGACCAACTCCCGGCAGGTATCTGGGTCTCGAGTCCTCAAGGATCCACATTTGAACACGTTGAAGATTATACCTTCACCCTGTGGCTGCAGAGAACCGTTTATAATTTTATCCTTTTGAAATCCAATTTTTCTCCATAGTCAGTCCAGCTCAGTTAAACATTTTTACTCTCCTAGTTCACTTTCATCAAGAGGCTCTTTAGTCCTTCTTCATTTTCTACCATAAGGGTGGTGTCATCTGCATATCTGAGGATATTGATATTTCTCCTGGCAATCTTGATTCCAGCTTGTGCTTCTTCCAGCCCAGCATTTCTCATGATGTACTCTGCATAGAAGTTAAATAAGCTGGGTGACAATATAAAGCCTTGACATACTCCTTTTCCTATTTGGAACCAGCCTGTTGTTCCGTGTCCAGTTCTAACTGCTGCTTCCTGACCTGCATACAGGTTTCTCAAGAGGCAGGTCAGGTGGTCTGGTATTCCCATCTCTTTCAGAATTTTCCACAGTTTATTGTGATCCACACAGTCAAAGGCTTTGGCATAGTCAATAAAGCAGAAATAGATGTTTTTCTGGAACTCTCTTGCTTTTTCCATGATCCAGTGGATGTTAGCAATTTGATTTCTGCTTCCTCTGCCTTTTCTAAAACCACCTTGAACATCTGGAAGTTCAAGTATTGCTGAAGCCTGGCTTGGAGAATTTTGAGCAATACTTTGCTAGGGTGTGAGATGAGTGCAATTGTGCATAGTAGTCTATCTTATATTCACTTACCCAAATGTTGGTTAGCATCTTCTTATCTTTTTTCTTTCCTCTGACCCAAGAACTTTTTCAAAACCCTAATCACAATTATCTACTCCGGACCCTTAATTTAAACCATACTCTCAATGGTTCTAACTCACGATTGGCTAAAGACTGCTGGATATATCTATCCATAATTCCTCTGGGAGATTCAGCCCTCCCCATATCCATCCTCGACTGGACCACTGGTAATATATCCTTACACAACTCATATCGTGGGGAGCCTTTATTCATCTCATATCTTAAACATCTTCACACGAGTGATCAAATCTGGAATTTGGACAAATTCTTAGAATATTTACTCACTGACCTTCCCTCCTACAACAGAAAACCTCCAATATGAGGCCCTATCATCTAGAAAGTAAGACTATTACAACCAGCTCCTTTTTGCATATTTAGAAACTCCCAAAACAGTTCATATGACCAATCCTTGGGCATAATCCCTAAACCCATGTGTAACCATACCTTCACTTTACTCTTTGCCACTGGAAAAGCTATGTATAATATTTCTGGTCCTACAGGACAATCTTTAACCATTATAGGACGATTACCCTCAGCATAGTCCTCCACTTCTCCCATTGTTGGGGCCACTTTAGTAGGGTCCCTGACCATTCTTCAACGAATGATCTAACCCCCTTCCCCTTGACTCCTCTTCGTCATCAACTTCAGCTGTTGTATTGAGACACCTGGCCTGTTGTTCTTGTGTGCAGCATCTACATACCTCTGTTTACCTACTAATTGGACTGGAACCTGCACCCTGATATACTCCAGTCTTAACTTTTTTATAGGCCCCAGTGATCAACCCCTACCTATTCCTTTCATTCCCAAGCAAATGAAATGAGCCATTCATTTCATTCCCCTCTTAGTCAGTCAGTCAGTTCAGTCACTCAGTCGTTTCCAACTCTTTGCAATCCCATGAATCGCAGCATGCCAGGCCTCCCTATCCATCACCAACTCCCGGAGTTCACTCAAACTCACGTCCATCGAGTCAGTGATGCCATCCAGCCATCTCATCCTCTGTCGTCCCCTTCTCCTCATGCCCCCAATCCCTCCCAGCATCAGAGTCTTCTCCAATGAGTCAACTCTTCGCATGAGGTGGCCAAAGTACTGGAGTTTCAGCTTCAGCATCATTCCTTCCAAAGAAATCCCAAGGCTGATCTCCTTCAGAATGGACTGGTTGGATCTCCTTGCAGCCCAAGGGACTCTCAAGATTCTCTCCAACACCACAGTTCAAAAGCATCAATTCTTCGGCGCTCAGCTTTCTTCACAGTCCAACTCTCACATCCATACATGACCACTGGAAAAACCATAGCATTGACAAGACGAACCTTTGTTGGCAAAGTAATCTCTCTGCTTTTCAATATGCTATCTAGGTTGGTCATAACTTTCCTTCCAAGGAGTAAGCGTCTTTTAGTTTCATGGCTGAAGTCACCATCTGCAGTAATTTTGGAGCCCAGAAAAAATAAAGTCTGACACTGTTTCCCCATTTATTTCCCATGAAGTGATGGGACCAGATGCCATGATCTTCATTTTCTGAATGTTGAGCTTTAAGCCAACTTTTTCACTCTCCACTTTCACTTTCATCAAGAGGCTTTTAGTTCCTCTTCACTTTCTACCATAAGGGTGGTATCATTTGCATATCTGATGTTATTGATATTTCTCCTGGCAATCTTGATTCCAGCTTGTGCTTCTTCCAGCCTAGCGTTTCTCATGATGTACTCTGCATATAAGTTAAATAAGCAGGGTGACAATATACAGTGTTGACGTACTCCTTTTCCTATTTGGAACCAGTTTGTTGTTCCATGTCCAGTTCTAACTGTTGCTTCCTGACCTGCATACAAATTTCTCAAGAGGCAGGTTAGGTAGTCTGGTATTCCCATCTCTTTCAGAATTGTGCACAGTTTGTTGTGATCTACACAGTCAGGAATAGCGGCTGGAATTGGAACTGAAACTGCCAGCCTAACCACCTCCATCCAAAACTATCAGGCACTATCTAAAGACCTATCAGACAGCCTCCAGGAAATGCCCCAATGTCTAATAACTGTTCAAAATCAACTCGATTCCTTGGCGGCTCTAGTGTTACAAAATAGAAGGGGATGAGATCTACTCACTGTAGAAATGGGAGGTTTCTGCCTTTCTCTGGATGAATCCTGCTGCATCTATGCCAACCAGTCAGGTGTTGTCCAGGAAGCTGCAAAAAAACCCTACAGATCAAGCCTATCAAATTGGCCAGAGATTAAGCAACCTCTGGCAGTCATGGTTGGCGGATTGGAACTGGATGCCTTGGGTTTTGCCCCTTCTCGGACCATTCATGTTCATTATCCTCCTATTCACTTTTGGACCTTGTTTCTTTAATCTTTCCAGTGATTCCTCCAGGACTGAATTCGAGCCATTTCTCGAGATCAAGTCAAGACTGTTCTTCTGCTTGAGACCCTGGCAGCTAGGATAGAAAATCAACATTATGGGCCTTAGACTTCCTTCCTCCCAGACCACAAGCCCCTGCCCCTCATTTAGCACAAAGAAGCCCTGAACATTGACAATGCCCATCTCTCTTTCTCTTTCTATATATTCCTTAGGGTCCGGAATGAAGGAAAGCTACCTGGCTCAAAATAACCTAGAGTTAAAACTCCCCTCTAGGTCGTCCCCACCATTTTATATAGAATAAAGAACTTTCTACCTGAAGAAAGGAATGAACATGAAGACTGTTTACGTTCAGCTCCCAGCCAATCCCAGTCTCCGGCCCGTCTCAGGAATTCCTTGCCCCAGTGGTTGAAAGTGAACTAATCAAAAGTAATCTTGAGGAAAAACAGACCCCCTCAAAACAATATATCTCTGCATACATATGTTTTCCATATATACCGCTCTCTTCTTGACTTAGTGCAGCAGTTCCCCTGGTCTGACTGTTGCACCTTCTCGCCTTATTAAAGGTGATCTGTTTCTGTAGAGTATCAGTCTTATTCTTTCTCCAAACCTTGCCTTCTCTAGTCCCTTTACCTTACAATGACTACATAAAAAAGCCAAGAAACAACAAGTGTTGTGAGGAAGTGGAGAAAAGGGAACCTCATGCACTATTGATAGTGTTAGGTAGTTAGAATCGGACACAGGAGTCCAAAATGGAGGTGGCTAAAAGACAAGGAAGGGGAAAGCCCATGAAAATAGAACAAAGCAAGGTCAAAGGAAGGTCCAAGGACCTGAGTGAGGACCTCAGGTAGAACAAACAACATTCCTGTCTAGCCCAGTTTATATAAGGCACGCCCACAGGGAGGAAAAAAACAAATAAAAAGAGGAGCCAAAGGGCTCTCTCTCGCTCTCGCTCTCTCTATCTCTTTCTCCCACCTGTTGGCTCACGTCTTTGGGTTGACATGCCCTCACGCCTGGAGGATGGATTTTCCTGCTATTTTCTAAATACAATAGAGGTGTAACACGGAGCTGTAACACTGACTTGTCTAAAAGCTACAACACGGTCTGTTAGATACCTGAGAGCTATAACACAGTCTGCCCAAGACCCGAGAGCTGTGACAAGCTGAGGACTTTAATGTCTGTCACTTCAAATCTTTGTTGTGATGAGACAGAACCGAGGAGCATACACTCACCTGATATCTATGGTGCCATGACTCGGATTTACCCTGGCTGAAAGAACCTCTGCGTGCCCCAGGAAGGTGGAGGCCAAGCACAGCAGGAGCCCAACTCAGCAAAAGCTCCCACAGTAGAAGCAGAACAGGAAGAAACCTAAGCTCAAGGGAACTGACAAGAGGCCCATCGTGCTGGAAACTGGGACAGAGAAAAATGAACTCAGCAGAAAGCTCATGCAGCTCAGTCTCAGATTCCATAAGACCTCCAGTTAAGGTAGGAGGTCCTCGCTCCTATGGCTGTAGGGACATATGCCTAATGAAATCTCAGTTCCTTAACAATCTCTAGTTTCTTGTTTCCTCAAACCCCCCGTGAACAGATGGGCAGCAGTGGGCACAATTGAGGGACTCTCGAGAGGGTATTCTTTGGTATGTCCCAAAGGCACTATCTGCTGGGCCCCAGTAGCTGTTACCCAAGCCAGTGGGGGTTCTTCTGTCCTTACTCTTCTTTGTGCCAAGGACCAGGCCAATGAAAACTGTGAGCACCAGTCAGATTTTAGATATTTAGCAGAATTTTCAGCAGGCTATGAAGGGGATTCCTTGGCACGGTTTTCCCACTGCTTTTTCCTCCTGTCCTTCAGATCTCTCCTGAGACTTGAGCCTGGCCAAAACCCAGAATGCCTGGCTTCAGGACCTAATGAAGATCAGGCTCTGATGTCTCATTGCAAAAATTCAGTGAGAGACAAAGCAATAAGTAAGAGGTGAATTTGTTAGGATTCAGAGAGAAGCGCACTCTTCAGGGTGTGGGCCATTGCTGAGGACAAGGGCTCTGGCCATGGAATGCTGCCTGGCTAGGTTTTGCTAGCCAAAATGAATTCATATGCTGATGAGGGGGAGGATCATCCCAACCATTGGGGAATCACCCACTCCTCCATCTTTTGACAGTGCCTTGGAGCTGTCCTGCCACCTCTGGGTGTGTCTTTTGGCTTACAGATTGGGGATTAAGGTTTACTTGAATTTGACTTGTCATCTTGGACTCAATTGATTTTAATCGATTTACATTATGTCCCTGTGCTATGTGCTTCTTTCAAAGGTCGTGCCCTGCCCCCTTCCCTCCTGTTTCATGCTCTTTTCCTAAGCCCCATCCAGGCCCACAATGTCACCTCTACAATCTTCTGGAGGGACAACCAGAAAATAGCTGGCCCTTGGAAGGGAAATACTGTATAATATCCAATCCATCTAGATATTCAAGCCTTCATCTTCCATGTTTCCTACAACATGTGCAATATCAGCATCTCTCAGTGAACCCCCTAGGGTGCAGGACAGGCACACAATACCAGCTAGAAGTCCATCAGTTGGCATCCCTTCAAAGGCAATTGGACTTCCAGGGATAATGTTTGCCACTTTGGGAGTTAGTCCTGCAGGCCGTTTGGGCTCAAACCCTTACCACCATTCTCCTAAATTTACAATAATACCCCTGGATCAAATCTCCACTCCACTTTAATGGAACATTTGGTCTGTTGCCTCTTGACAAATTTGTTCTTAAGCCAATGACTAACTCCTACAATCAGGACCCTGCCCCCTTGTAGGCAATGTTGCTCCACCCAGTCTATTATTAAAATACCTTCATGTCCCTAACAGGGCCAGATAACCCACTCATTTGTCACTACTTTCGTTATTACCTAAAGTGGGTCTATGACTACGAAATATTTACCTGTGGAGACACCCTAACCTGCTCTTAAGGAGGACTGGGGAAAGAAATCAATGACTTAAATCCCTTAGAACAGTAAGAGGACAAGGCTTGTGACTCACTGTTTCCCAGTCTCAGGGCACAGGCTTGGATTGCTTTACATCATGATATCTATTCCCATCTGTCGTGAACAAACTGGCAATGAGTTAAAATCACAACCTCTTAATCCTACCTAGCACTGGTCATGCTGGAGACCTTGGAGAGGCCCAACTCGAGTCTGGGGGTCCCAGGAGGTCAACCTGCCTTGACCTGCCTAGGGGTCTGGTCCTCGAAAGGTTGTCACACCTAAACCTGCTCAGGGATCTGCCAGTCCAGGGGTCCCAGGAGGTCGTCACACCTCGACCTGCCCAGGAACCCAATTCTCGGGAGGACCTCGAGCCTTGACCTGTCCGGGGATTCGATCTCCAGAACCCCTAAGCCTGCCTGGGGATCTTCACCCTGACCTGGGGATGCCTGGCTCTCAGGTTGCAACAGTACTGCGTAGGATAAGCTTCAGAGTGACTAACTCCTAAGAAAGTCCACCCATGGAAATAAAAGGAAGCCTATTACTTGTGGGACTATGCCCAGTCTCAGCAATAACTCGGGAGCCCAATGAGAACCCCATTGCCTTTCTGGAAAGGCTAAAAGAAGCCCTCCAAAAGTTTACCAATCTGGACTTAGACTCTTACGAGGGACAGGTGATTTTAAAGGACAAATTCCTGTCCCAGTGTGCATCAGATTAGCAGCAGGACCCTGCTTCTTCTTTAGATGAGATGGTCTAGACAGATGAGATGGTCCACCAATACCTTTTATAACAGAGGACAGAAGAAGGAGGCCAAGGCCCAGGAGAGGGAGAGAAGGAAAGAGACAAGGCATGCCCAGATGCTGGCTGCCCTACAGGGAAGCCCTATTTCAAACCCTGAGTCCTTAAAGGACAAGGCACAAAGCAAATGCCTAGTCTGTAGGCAGGTGGGGCATTAGGCCAAAGAGTGTCCAAACCGTGACAAGTTTCCTCAAACGGCTTGCTACAAATGCCATCAACAGGGATATTGGGCGGCACTTTGCCCTGGGGACCCAAGAGCCTCAAGGTCAAGCACCAAGCCTTCCCTCACGATGGTTCAACAGGACTGAAGCAGTCCACTTCAGCCAGCCTACATGTCACAGATAACCACCATGGGGATGGAGCCAAGGGCACAATTGGATGAGGCAGATAGGTCCGAGAATTTCTTGGTTGACACAGGGGCTGCTACTCTGTCCTGACTTCCTACTCGGGAGCCTTCTCCTCCCATATCTGTACTAGTTTGGGTGCTCCAGGAAAAACAATTACAAAAAGATTCACTTGAGGACTTCTTTGTTGCTGGGATGGACAAATATTTTCCCGCCAGTTTCTAGCGGTTCCTGAGTGTCCTACTCCCTTAATGGAAAGAGATATACTCACTAAACAGGAGACCACCCTTGTGATGGGAAGCTTTTCAGCCCCTAGAGCCCTATAGCTCCTGGTTACTACTGAAAATCCCATTACACCTTCTCCAATAGAGAGGGACCAAAAACTATTGGAGGACAAAATTAGCCCCCAGATGTGGGACCAGGGGATTCCTGGACGAGCCCACCAAGCTGAACCAGTCATCATTGTCCTCCGAGATCCCATTCGGTTTCCTAACCGGAAACAATATCCCCTCAAAAGAGAGGCTTGGGAGGGACTACAGCCTTTAATAAATAGAATCTTTGTTGTGGGCTAGTGGTCCCCACCAATTCACCATGTAACACCCCAATCCTCTCAGTAAAGAAAAAGGATGGAACCTGGTAAATGGTTCAAAATCTCTGGATCATAAATGCAGCTGTAGTCCCCCTCCAACCCACAGTATCCAATCCCTATGTAATCTTGGGAGAAATCCCACCCAGTGCCAAGTGGTTTACAGTCTTGGATCTCAAAGATGCATATATTTTTTTTTTTTTTTGTATACCACTGGATAAAAAATCCCAATATCTTTTTGCCTTTGAGTGGGAGGCCCCAGGAGAAAAACACCAACAGATGACTTGGACAATATTACCTCAGGTGTTCAGAGATAGCTCCCACTTGTTTGGACAGGCCCTTAGCTGGGATCTCCTAGATCTGGGACCTGGAACATAATGGGAAAATATTACACTACGTAGATGACCTACTAATCTGCTCTCCAAATGAGAAAAATGCCCAACAACATGCAATTCAGGTTCTAAACATTTTGGCAGAAAGGAGATATAAAGTCTCCCATGCTAAGGCACAGATGGTCGAGACAAAGGTCACTTACCTGAGAGTTCAGATTACATCGGGTCCAGGAGGCTGTCTTCTGATCAGGTACAGTTGCCCTCCCCCACGACTCAAAAACAACTGCGAGCTTTACTGGGGCTAACTGGGTATTGTAGAATCTGGATACCCATCTATGGTCTAATTGCCCAGCCCTTATATGAAAGCTTAAAGGGACGAGATGATTCAATCCCATTGATGTGGGGAACTCCTCAAAAGAAGGAAGAGGCTACACTAAAACAAGCCTTAACTCAGGCACCTGCCTTAAGGTTGCCAGACCCAGAAAAAGCATTCCAACTTTATGTCCATGAAAGAGAGGGAATAGCCTTGGGAGTGTTAATTCAAAGGTTGGGATCTGAGCCCCAGCCTGTAGCTTACTTATGCAAGAGGCTCGATCCAACCACCTGAGGCTGGCAACTGCCTTCGAAATCTTGCAACTATTGCAGTCATGGTAGAAGATGCTTTAAAACTCTCCTTGGGGGGCAAACTAACTATTTTTACCAGCCACCAAGTAAAACAACTCCTACATGTGAGAGGCCATGTATGGATGTCTGATCAAAGAATTCTCAGATATCAAGTAATGCTGATGGAAAATCCAGGCCTCATTATATCCCCTTGTGAGGTTCTTAACCCAGCCACCCTCCTGTCTACCCCTGAGGGCTCTCTCCCCTTCCACTCTTGTCTAGAAACCTTGGGCCACTGGACAAAACCCCGAGAGGGATTGTCAGAAGATCCTCTGACCAATCCTCAGGAAATCTGGTACTCTGATGGAAACAGCTTTATCTTAGATGGAAAAAGAAGAGCTGGATATGCAGTAGTCTCCAATTTTGAGATCATAGAGGCTAAGCCTCTGCCACCAGGTACTTCAACCCAATTAGCTCAGCTCATAGCCCTGACTCAAGCTTTAGAACTGGAAAAAGGAAAAAGAATGGCCATTTACACTGACTCCAAATATGCCTTTCTGGTGCTACATGCACCTGCTGCTGTTTGGAAAGAAAGGGACCACTTGACCACCCGAGGGTCCCCAATCAAAATTGGGAGCAAATTCTTAGACTCTTGGAGGCACTCCATCTGCCCACTGAGGTTTCAGTCTCCCACTGTAAAGGACACCAAAAAGGGAGCACGGAAGTGGCACGAAGGAACCAAGCAGCTGATCAGGCAGCTAAGAGAGCAACATTACAGAACAATGACCTAATAGGGGTTGCCACCCTAGTTCCACAGACTAATCTGCCAGAAACTCCTTCATATCCTGAAGGCGAGACTCTTACAGCTAAGAGTGAGGGCTTTCAAGAAGATCATATGGGGTGGTTCCAAAAGGAGGGACTCCTTTTTCTGCCTGGGAACCTCCAATGGAAGTTGGTTAACTCCTTACATGCCACCACTCATTTAGGAGAAAAGGCCCTCCAAAAATTACTAGAAAGGTCCTTCAGAGGAACAGGCCTCCAAACAACCATAAGGCAAGTGGTCTCCTCTTTTCCCACTTTCCAATTAAACAACCCCCAAGGAGCTCGAAGACCCCAGCTGGCTCAGCCCATCCAACAACAGGGGACCTACCCAGGAGAGTACTGAAAGATGGATGTAGTAAGTCTAGTAAGATGGGTCCCCAAAGGCTCAACTCCAGCCCCCATGGAAGGGCCCCTATACTGTAATACTTTCTACCCCCACAGCAGTCAAGGTACCAGGACATGACTCCTGGATTCACTACTCATGAGTTAAGCCATGAAAGAAAAGAGAAGAGGACACTCAATATACCTATGAGCCCCTGAGAGATCTCAGATACCTATTCAGAACTACCAATGAGTGCCATTCTAATAAACACCCCAAAATCTAGTTTCTGGAAATAAGATTTCTCAGGACAGCTCCAAAGAGACAACACAGCTTGGTAGAGACTGTACTCCAAAACAGGCAGGAGATATATCTTCTGATCCCTGAACAAGGAGGGACTTGAGCCATCCTGGCGATGGGAATATGAAATTGGCTAATGCCCGTACTAGTCCTTGTTATGCCATATTGATGCTGGTTGTGATTGTTCCATGTATTATCAATTGTCTAACCTGGTTGTCTCTGACCAGGTCAACAAGCTACAACATGCAGAGCCAGCTCAACAAAGATATAAAACTAGAGCCGGCCAAAGGAAAATATCACTCACCCTTAGATGGACACCGCTATAAGGACTCTGAGGCCTGAGACTAGCAAGAGGCAGAGGCCCAATGCCCTCGCTATCCCAGTTCAGCAGGAAGTAGCCAGAAAGACCTCGGCGTCCCTATTCCCAAAGAGTTGGGCCTTCCCTCTCTTGAGGGGGGAATGTTAGGTAGTTAGAATAGGAAACAGGAGTCCAAAATGGTGGTGGCTAAAAGACAAGGAAGGGAAAAGTCCATGAAAATAGAACAAAGGCAGATCAAAGGAGGGTCCGGAGACCTGAGTGAGGACCTCAGGTAGAACAAACAGCACTCCTGGCTAGCCCAATTTACATAGGGCAGACACAGGGGGAGGAAAAAACATATAAAAAGAGAAGCCAAAGGAGGAGCCAAAGGGCTCTCTTTCACTCTCTCTTTCTTTCTCCTGCACACTGGTTTGCATATTTGGGTCATGATCACTCACCTAGAGCCAGATATCCTGGAATGTGAAGTCAAGTGGGCCTTAGAAAGCATCACTATGAACAAAGCTAGTGGAGGTGATGGAATTCCAGTTGAGCTATTTCAAATCCTGAAAGATGATGCTGTGAAAGTGTTGCACTCAATAGGCCAGCAAATTTGGAAAACTCAGCAGAGGCCACAGAACTGGAAAAGGTCAGTTTTCATTCTAATCCCAAAGAAAGGCAATGCCAAAGAATGCTCAAACTACTGCACAATTGCACTCATCTCACATGCTAGTAAAATAATGCTCAAAATTCTCCAAGCCACGCTTCAGCAATATGTGAACCGTGAACTTCCAGATGTTCAGGCTGGTTTTAGAAAAGGCAGAGGAACCTGAGACCAAATTGCCAACATCCGCTGGATCATGGGAAAAGCAAGAGAGTTCCAGAAAAACATCTATTTCTGCTTTATTGACTATGCCAAAGCCTTTGATTGTGTGGATCACAATAAACTGTAGAAAATTCTGAAAGAGATAGGAATACCAGACCTCCTGACCTGCCTCTTGAGAAACCTGTATGCAGATCAGGAAGCAACAGTTAGAACTGGACATGGAACAACAGACTGGTTTCAAACAGGAAAAGGAGTACGTCAAGGCTGTATATCGTCACCTTACTTATTTAACTTATATACAGATTACATTATGAGAAACGCTGGACTGGAAGAAGCACAAGCTGGAATCAAGATTGCCAAGAGAAATATCAATAACCTCAGATATGCAGATGACACCACCCAGGCAGAAAGTGAAGAGGAACTACAAAACCTCTTGATGATGGTGAAAGAGGAGAGTGAAACAGTTGGCTTAAAACTCAACATGCAGAAAATGAAGATCATGGCATCTTTTCCCATCACTTCATGGGAAATAGATGGGGAAACAGTGGAAACAGTGTCAGACTTTGTTTTGGGGGGCTCCAAAATTACTGCAGATGGTGACTGCAGCCATGAAATTAAAAGATGCTTACTCCTTGGAAGGAAAGTTATGACTAACCTAGATAGCATATTCAAAAGCAGAGACATTACTTTGACAACAAAGGTTCATCTAGTCAAGCCTATGGTCTTTCCAGCGGTCACGTATGGATGTGAGAGTTGGACTGTGAAGAAAGATGAGCGCTGAGGAATTGATGCTTTTGAACTGTGGTGTTGGAGAAGACTCTTGAGAGTCCCTTGGACTGCAAGGAGATCCAACCAGTCCATTCTGAAGGAAATCAGCCCTGGGATTTCTTTGGAAGGAATGATGCTAAAGCTGAAACTCCAGTACTCTGGCCACTTGATGAGAAGAGTTGACTCATTGGAAAAGACTGATGCTGGGAGGGATTGGGGGCAGAGGGAAAAGGGTACGACAGAGGATGAGATGGCTGGATGGCATCAATCACTGACTCGATGCACGTGAGTCTCAGTGAATTCCGGGAGTT
The DNA here is from genome assembly GCF_019923935.1 of Bubalus bubalis. Taxonomy (NCBI): domain Eukaryota; kingdom Metazoa; phylum Chordata; class Mammalia; order Artiodactyla; family Bovidae; genus Bubalus; species Bubalus bubalis. Next base: position 112,642,361 of record NC_059164.1, read on the forward strand.
GGTGATGGGAAGGGAGGCCTGAAGTGCTGCGATTCATGGGGTTGCAAAGAGTCAGACAGGACTGAGCGACTGAACTGAACTGAAATGAACTGCCCTCACCCCTGGAGGATGGATTCTCCTGCTATTTTCTAAATAAAAATAGACGTGTAACACGGAGCTGTAACACTGATTTATCTAAGAGCTACAACACAGTCTGTTCGAGACCTGAGAGCTATAATACGCTCTGTCCAACACCGGAGAGCTGTTGCCGAGGGCTTTAATGTCCGTCACTTCAAATCCTTGTTTTGACGAGACAGAACGGAGGAACATACACTCGCCTGACAATAGGAATACAAAAAAGTGCAGCCACTGCAAAAAAACACTATGGAGGCTCCTCAAAAGTCTAAAATAGAACTCCACATGATCCAGAAATCTCAGCTCTGGGTATTTATCTAAAGAAGATGAAAACACTAACAAGTAAAGATGTTTGTGCCCCCACGTTCATTGCAGCATTATTTACAATAGTCAAGATATGGAGACAACTTCCGTGTCAGTGATGGATGGATGGATAAAAAAATTTAGTGTACACACACACATACACACACGAATAGTATTCAGCCATAAGAGAGAAGGAAATCTTGCCCCTTTGACAACATGGATAGACGGGAGGGCATTATGGTAAGTGAAATAAGTCTAACAGAAAAACAAATTCTGTGCAAACAAATTTATATGTGGAATGTAAACAAAACAAACGCCAAACTCATAGATGTAGAGAACGTATTGGTGGTTGCCAGCGGTCGCGATTGATAGTGGAAGTGGGAGAAATGGGTGAATGGGATCAAAAGGCAAAAATAATAAAATAAAATAAAACGCATACATAGCAACATGTATACACATATATAAGCTAATGGGAAATACCAAGACTTAGAAATATTTTTGATTGATTATTGAATCTCCTGGAAAATGCATGAATTTTTATTTCATGCAAATTGAAATTCAATAAAGTTGAAAAGTCAAATGTAAGAGATTGATTGTAAAATTCGTCTAAGTTGTCAAACTACCTTGTCTCCAGGCCCTTTTAAGATGTTAATTTGGATCTCTTCTAATGCAGAGTTAGGACCTATTTTTGCACTTCTTGAAGCTCAAAGCCTCAAAGGCTTTGCAGTTTTACTTTCAATAGTTTCTGCTCTTTTAAGCATTTGCTGGTTTTGTATTTTTCATTTCCTGTTGTTTTTCAGCCCACAGACTACCTTCTCATGCATGTAAAAATATCTGTACCTATTTGCTAGAAATTCTGTGATAAAGAGACCAGAGGATGATTTTCACACACATTACAGCACAGTCGCCAAGAAGTTTGTGGTTGGCCCATTTCTCAGAATCTTCTCACAATAACAAGAGTGGCTGTTATAAATTCACATGTACACAGGCACACCCATTTCCTTCCTGCCTCATCTCCTTCACCTTTGGCCTGACCAAGGTCCCCTTCCCTCCTCTTCGTGGGGTGATGCTCTCAGTGGACTCAGACTTGCTGAGGAGGCCTGACTGAGGCAGTCGCAGCTCTGTCGTGAGCTGAGTGAAAGAACCAGTGCGATCAGTGGATGCAGGGTCTTCTGCTTTCCTGAGGATGGAGTTTTAAAAGCCTGAACATAATAGAAAACTTAAGAAGCCAATTTTCTTTCTCTTTGCCTATTTTGAAGTAATAAAAATTTGAAATTAGTATTAAAAAGTCTTTACCTCCAAGTTGTAGATGACCACAAATAATTCTGTGTATAAGTATGTAAGAGTAGTTTGCACATTCTCTCTTACTGCATTTTATTTCTATGTAACAGGAGATCAGAGATTTCAGCATCAATTTAGCAAGCTAGTCATATGCCAACCATTCTGGAAAATGGATTGAGATCAATTATAGACCACAGACATTTTCTTTTTGAAATCCCTAATAAAACTGGGATGTCACAGCGAACTTAGGAGCATACATATCAGATACAAGAGGATGCAACAATTTCTGGAAAGAGCACTGGGGCCAAACATTCACAGTCAGCATGGGCCCAGAGAGGCTATCGCTGAGGTATCCATGGAGGAGACAGAAGCACCGTGGGGAGGTGGGCTTCAGACATTTCAGCTGCGAAGGGGTGGGGCTGAGGATTCGTTGAGGATGTGACCATGAGACCGCTGGCCCAACTGTCTCCTCACGTCCCCCTCTTCAGAGGCTCACACTTCAAGGTCTCTCTTCCCGAGTGCATAACTGAAGGATTCGGCCCTATGATTAGAGCATCTCCAGAGAAAATCCTCCACATTCAGGCATTTGGAGTTCCCTCTCCATAACAACCTGTCCTGCAGTCACCTCAGGTGGGACCTGCACTCAGAACCCTCACTCACAGGTGAAACTTCCAGGTTTTCTAATGATTTATTCCAAAATTTGAAAAGGTAAACAGGGAGAACTGCCATTTGAGGACAAACTGTAATATGATGGAGAGATGCAAGAGACAAAGATACACAGAAAAATTAACCCTAAGGGGGCCATTAACTAAGCAAACAAAAACATGAAAAAACTAACCAAGGGAATATAAATTTCTCTTTCAGGTATCTAGATTAATCATCTTCCCACTGAAATCAACTAAAAATGCTGAAAACATATTAGATACCTTTTCTTAAAAGCATATGTGAGTAGGCAAGTAATAAGCATTCTCAGAACAGAACTAAGTGGGTGACAAGTAGAGTGCAACAGCAGGCTGTCTCTCTGAGGATACTTTACCAGCTCTGGAGAATTTAAACTTTACTTCTGGAAGCCACATTGACATGAAAATCATAGTCAAGGCAAAGGGGGATTCAGGGTGGGAGGGGGCGGGTAGCTAATAGAGGAAACTGTATCACTAAGTCCAAAGGGACAAGCCCTCAGTGAAGGGTGACATAGGGGTCAGTGACCTCTAGTCAGTGAAATGGATGAGAGATTTGAAAAAGAAAAGATCAGAATGAAGTTTAAGGAGCAAAAGATGCTTATAGAAAAAGAGAGAGAGAGAATAGGCTAGAGGAAGACTGTAAAGTAATAATGGTTGGATTTTTTTTTTTTTTATTCCTGAGCTGATGAAATTCAGCAATTAACACATTCAAGAAATCTAATACCAAAGAATTTCATTAGGAAAGAATTCACACCTTAATGTGTAGCAGTGAAACTGTGGGGAAAGAAATGGACCAGAATGAACAGACAGATGACCTTTGAAAAAAGAAAGGAACTGGGCTGATTTCTTAGTAATGACAAAGGAAGCCACAAAACAGTAGAAGCAGGCTTTCAGTGTGCTCAAAGAAAATAACAGTCAACTTAAAATTCTATACCCAGGGAAAACAGGAATCAGAAATAAGGCAAAAGAAACACATTTCAGACAATACAGACTGATAGTCTTACCACCAGCAAAACTTATCTAGAGTTTGTAAGAGTGTACTTGAGCAAGAGAAAAGTAATCCCAGATGGTAAATCATACGTGAAAAAGAAGCAGAAAGAAAGAAAAAAAGAAGAGATACTATTAATAACTTCTAGGGCTTTCCTGGTGGCTCAGTTGGTAAAGAATCCGACTGTAATGCAGGAGTCCCAGGTTCAATCCTTGGGTCGAGTAGATCCCCCAGAGAAGGAAATGACAATCCGTTCCAATATTCTTGCCTGGGAAACCTTATGGACAGAGGATCCTGGTGGGCTACAGTTCATGGGATCATAAGAGCTGGATTCGACTTACAGACTAAATCACCAGGGCTTAAAAAGGAAAAAAATAAGAAAATTAAAATACACAACAACAATAATGTAGAGATAGGGGTGGCAGGTGGGAATAAAGACTAAAATATTCTAAAGTATTTGTTGTATAACAGAGAGATGAAAACATAGAATAACTTTTAAACTGACAAATTAAGAATATATGTTATATAGGGAATAAAGCCAATATTTTGTTATAACTGTAAGAGATATGTAACCTTTAAAAATTGAAGGAACATTAAAAATTTCCATACAAGTAAAGGAAAAATTTAGAAGTGAAAAAAATAGCCAGATAATCCAAATTAAGATACAAAGAAGAAAGAAAATACAAATTATGAAAGAAGTTGGACATATAGACAGCAGAAAATAAAATTATGAATGTATCCAAATAGATTACAGATTATAATTATGATAAACACAGCACAGACTTCAGTTACAAAAATAAATGTTTTTTGAAGTGGATTGCAAAAGTAATCTGAATCTAAAACATGAAACTAGAGATAGATCGAAAGCAGAAGTAAAGGCAAAATACAGCAATACAATTCTAAACAAACACAAACAATATATCAAATGAAATAGGCTTTTCAGTGTCTAGTGAGAGCCTATTTCGTGCCAAGTGCTGTTCTAGCCAACTGGATATATTAGCACATGATAGCAGATAAAGATCCCTGCTTCTCCAGACCTATCAGTGCTCCTTGAAGGGAAAAACAACAAACAGAAAAGGAATAATTGATAAAATAAAGAATCATTACAGAAGACATTCCCCTATGTAAGAATAAGAACTCAGGGAGCATGGTAGAGAGGACCCAGAGCGGGAAGGCAGGTGAAACTTCAACAGTGTGGAAAGCGAACACCTACCAAGTCCTATTCTGCAACGTGGCAACTTGTTCATTCCATATCCCAGAGAATGCAGCCCAGGTTCAGAAGGGATTTAGATAATAAGGATGCTGTTACACAAGCAAAAAACATTTGAGAATGATTTCCCTGGATAATCCAACAAATATTGTTTATAAATATAGATGAGACTGATTTTTAAAAATGTATGTTGATTTGCAGCTTCGTTGGGATCTGTCCAGGTTTCATCTGAAACCTGACAGTGAAACATACCACTCCAGGCTGCAAGCTGGCAGGTTTAATACACAGGGGACTGACTCAAGATGCTTGTCTTGGGCAGCCCCAAGAAAAGCAGTGCTTCACACCTGTCTGCCAGAATCTGAAACACTTATAGAGAGGCCTTAAGTGGGTTCGATCACTTTTATGATCCAGACAGTATCAGTTTCTACCTGAGGCTGCATCCTTAGAGGGGCTTCTGGAAGTGGGGAAGGCAAGCAGAAGGCACATTTCTAGGACAAGGGAGCAGCTGGGGAGCCCTTGATTGCATGGGTGCAGTTTGCTGGACCACCTTTCAACCCCGTGACCAGCTCTCGCGATCTCACAGGCTCCCCTCTCCCTGGCCTTTCACCAGCATGGAGACGGCTGCTCTGGTGGCTCCCTGGCTGCAATGCGGGCAGATGCCACAGCAACAATAGAGTCACATGTGAGAGAACACGGGTGAAGTCAGTGATTCCCAACGGAATGACAACTTTTTCTGCCGAAAATCCTATGACCTGAGTCTTGGATTTACAATGTCCCCCACATAGGGGCTGGGATCCCTCAGGGTGTTCACTTGTGCCCTCGTGTGACTTAATAAAGAGGACACATTAACAGTTTCATCAGTAGGAACACATTACATTCTGTTTGGATAATGGTGCCAATGCTTCCTAGGGAGGAAGTGACCATGTCCAAGGCCACTTTTTCAGTTCAGTTCAGTTCAGTCACTCAGTCATCTCTGACTTTTTGCAACCCCACAAACTGTAGCATGCCAGGCTTCCCTGTCCTTCACTATCTCCTGTAGCTTGCTCAAACTCATGTCCATCAAGCCGGTGATGCCTTCCAACCATCTCATTCTCTGTTGTCCCCTTCTCGTCCTGCCCTCAATCTTTCCCAGCATCACAGTGTTTTCTAGTCAGTCAGTTCTTCTCATCAGGTGGTAATATTTGAGCTTCAACTTCAGCATCAATTCTTCCAATGAATATGCAGGATTGATTGCCTTTAGGATTGACTGGTTTGATCTCCTTGCAATCCAAGGGACTCTCAACAGTCTTCTCCAACACCACAGTTCAAAAGCATACATTCTTTGGTGCTCAGCCTTCTTTATGGTCCAACTCTCACATCCATACAGGACTACTAGAAAAACCATAGCTTTGACTAGACAGACTTTTGTAGGCAAAGTGATGTCTCTCTGATTTTCAATATTTTGTCTAGGTTCGTCATAGCTTTTCCTCCAAGGAGCAAGCGTCTTTTACTTTCATGGCTGCTGTCACTATCTGCATTGACTTTGGAGACCAAGAAAAGAAAGTCTGTCACTGTCTCCATTGTTTCCACATCTATTTGCCATGAAGTGATGGGACTGGATGCCATGAGCTTCATTTTTTGAATGTTGAGGTTTGACCCAGCTTTCTCACTCTCCTCTTTCACTTTCATCAAGAGACTCCGTAGTTCTTCTTTACTTTCTGGCATTCAGATAGTGTTTTCTGCATACCTGAGGTTATTGATATTTCTCCCTCAATCTTGACTCCAGCTTGTAATTCATCCAACCTGGCATTTTGCATGATGTATTCTGCATAGAAGTTAAACAAGCAGCGTGACAACATACAGCCTTGACATGCTCCTTTCCCAATTTGGAAACAGTCTGTTGTTCCATGCTGGTTCTACCTGTTACTTCTTGATCTGCATACAGATTCCTCAGGAGGCAAGTAAGGTGGTCTGGTATTCCCATCTCTTGAAGAATATGCCATGGTTAGTTGTGATCCACACAGTCAAAGTCTTTAGCATGGTCAATGAAGCAGATGTTTCTCAGAAATTCTCTTGCTTTTTCTATGATCCAGTGGAAGTTGGCAATTTGATCTCTGGTTCCTCTGGCTTTGCTAAATCCAACTTGAACATCTAGAAGCTCTCAGTTGACGAATTGTTGAAGCCTAGCTTGGAGAATCTTGAGCATTACTTTGCTAGCATGTGAGGTGAGTGCCATTGTGTGGTAGTTTGAACATCTTTGGCATTGCCTTTCTTTGGGATTGGAATGAAAACCGACCTTTTCCAGTCCTATGGCACTGCTGAGTTTTCCAAATTTGTTGGCATACTGAGTGCAGCACTTTGATAGAATCAATTTTTAGAATTTAAAATAACTCAGCTGGAATTTCATCACCTCCATGAGATTTGTTCTTAGCGATGCTTCCTAAGGCCCACTTGACTTCACATTCCACGATGTCTGGCTTTAGGTGATTGATTACTCCATCATGGTTATTTGGGTCATGAAGATTTTTTTTTGTATAGTTCTTCTATGTATTCTTGCCACCTCTTCTTAAAATCTTCTGCTTCTGTTAGATCCATATCATTTCTGTCTTTTATTGTGCCCTTCTTTGCATGAAATATTTGCTTGGTATCTCTAGTTTTCTTGAACAGATTTCTAGACTTTCCCATTCTATTAGCTTCCTCTCTTTCTTTGCATTGACCACTTAGAAAGGCTTTCTTGTCACTCCTTGCTATTCCTTGGAACTCTGCATTCAGATGGATATATCTTTCCTTTTCCCCTTTGCCTTTAGTTTCTCTTCTTTTCTTAGCTATTTGTAAGGCTTCCTCAGACAACCATTTTGCCTTTTTGCTTTTCTTTTTCTTGGGGATGGTCTTGATCACAGCCTCCTGTACAAATGTTATGAACCTCCATCCATAGTTCTTCAGGCACTCTCTCTGTCAGATCTAATCCCTTGAATCTATTTGTCACTTCCACTGTATAATCATAAGGGATTTGATTTAGGTCATACCTGAATGGTCTAGTGGTTCCTCCCTACTTTCTTCAATTTAAATCTGAATTTGGCAATAAGGAGTTCATGATCTGAGCCACAGTCACCTCCCAGTCTTGTTTTTGCTGATTGTATAGAGTTTCTCCATCTTTGGCTGCCAAAAAATATAACAATCTGATTTGGTGTTGACCGTCTGGTGATGTCCATGTGAAGAGTCCTCTCTTGTGTTGTTGGAAGATGGTGGTTGCTATGACCAGTGCATTCTCTTGGCAAAACTCTGCTAGGCTTTGCCCTAATTCATTTTGTACTCTAAGGACAAACTTGCCTGTTACTCCAGGTATCTCTTGACTTCCTACTTTTTCATTCCAGTCCCCTACAATGAAAAGGACATCTTTTTTTTGCTGTTAGTTCTAGAAAGTCTTGTAGGTCTTCATAGAACCATTTAACTTCAGCTTCTTCAGCATTAGTGGTCTTGGCATAGACTTGGATTGCTGTGATACTGAATGGTTTGCCTTGGAAACGAACAGAGATCATTGTGTCATTTTTGAGACTGCACCCACGTACTGCATCTCAGGCTCTTTTGTTGACTATGAGGATTAGTCCATTTCTTGCGTAGGTGCAAAGCCTACCTGAATTAAATCTGCCCATCCCAGTCCATATTAGTTCACCAATTCCTAAAATGCTGATGTTCACTCTTGCCATCTCCTGTTTGACCACTTCTAATTTACCTTGATTCATGGACCTAACATTACAGGTTCCTATGCAATATTGTACTTCACAGCATCGAACTTTACTTCCATCACCAGTCACATCCACACCTGGATGCTGTTTTTGCTTTGGCTCAGCTTCTTCATTCTTTTCTGGGGTATTTCTCCACTCTTCTCCAGTAGCATATTGGGTTTCTACTGACCTTAGGAGTTCATCGTTCAGTGTCATATCATTTTGCCTTTTCATACTGTTCATAGGATTCTCAAGGCAATACTGAAATGGTTTGCCATTCATTTCTCCAGTGAACTAGCTGATTCACAAGGGAAGCCCAGAATACTGGAGTGGGTATTCTCCAGTGGATCTTCCCGACTCAAGAATAAAACAGGGGTCACCTGCATTGCAGGCAGATTCTCTACCAACTGAGCTATCAGGAAATCCCCTCCAGTGGACCACACTTTGTCAGAATTCTCCACCATGACCCATTCATCTTGGGTGGCCCTACACGGCATGGCTCATAGTTTCATTGCATTAGACAAGGCTTGGATCCATGTGATGAGTTTGATTACTTTTTTGTGATTGAGGTTTTCATTCTGTCTGAACTAACAGACGTGGTAATTTTGAGGCCAGCTTTTCTCAATGGAGACATGTCAACGTTCAGTAAGGACAGGCCTTGTTGGCTACCATTCAAGACTTGTGGGGTGAAGTCATCAGGGGCGTCTGTATGTGCTATCTTCCAGGAATATGTAATTTTGAGTCTACATTCAACAGATTATGATTGTGACAAACATTTGGTTGTTCATTGGTTCTGTACACAGCATTTTACAAATGACTGCTGCATTTCATGCATGCTTCCTTGACCTTGAGGGCTCATTACTCAACATCTCAGGAACCCTTCTGGTGGAGTCATCTTTGAACTTAAATGCCACAGTGGAAAGAAAACAAGTCTATTTGTAGCTTCTTTTTATTTTCAACCAAAGCATGTATTCAAGCTTGGTCATTGACTTTATTCACCAGACTGAGACTCTGTCAAAAACTAAAGTCATTCTCATGAGGTCAAGTCATGATCTCTAAGGACAGTGAAAGCGTTTGCCAGAGTTATCGCCTACACTTGTGAGAGTCTCCACTCACCTGTTTTCTATTCAGTCACAAGGACGTGAAGACTCCACCACACAGATGCTTAGCTGGTCAAGGCTGGTCTTTGACTGATCTTGAGTACATAAGGATCAGGGCTCTGAGGGACACTTCTACCATTTCACACATGCAGGCTCTACTCCACCTCTATGACTCTTCTGACTGTGGGATTTACATATTAATACCAGTCTGTGAGAGGGATGTGGCCACCTCAAACTTCTTCCCATAATCTTAAGGAGCACAGTGCTTCTCTGGACTCCTGCTACACCACTCAGAGCACCCAATGCCGCTATTTCAGGAATAGAAGGGGAAGATCTTGGGGTTCTTCTTTCTGTAGAGTGCTCTGCTCCACAGCAAACGAGGTGATCTATATCTAAGCCCTGCATTAAGTAAGAAAGACATCACAAAGAAGGAAGACATTTATTTTTTTCTCCTACAGACCCATCATGTTGACTCCATTAGTGTCTCATGAAGGAAATCTTGGATAGCTGCTACTCTAAGCAGAAAGTCTCTCCAACCCCTGCTCATCCATTGTGTAATTAAAGCTTCCAACCCAATAATCAAGCTGAATTTCTTTGAAGGGTAAAGCCTCTCCTTCCCATGGCTTGTGCCGGCTTCTGCTGAAGGCCGAGCAGTGTGGACAGGGCTGCTTCCATCTGCACCCCTGCCCTCACCTCCTCCTTCTCCAGCCACTGGCCTTGCTTCTGACTCCTCCTTGGTTGGAGGAGAGAAAAGAAACCACTGAAGACAAGTCTGGTGCAATCTGGTCTTTGGGGAATGGAGACACATTTAGTATCTCTTTTTCTCATGAGGCTCCATTAATGACTCGGCAGATAGCCTCCCCTGGAAATCTACCATTACGTGTCCAACTACTGACTGCTATCTGCCCTCCAGCTGGTCATTTCAACTCCAGTTCCTGGCAGAGTTGGGATCCCTGGTAGACTTCCAGTCAAGTCCCCTTTAAGCCAGCTTTGGTTGGCTCCCTCCTGTGTGGCCTACAGCTGACTTGTGGGAAGAACACACTTGGGTCCCACAGTCAGTGAAAGCTATGGTTGCTTCAAATCAGCCTCCTCAATCGTTATCCTCTGGCACATGGCAACATCTTTTATATTTCCCCCAAGAGCATCTGGCTCTAAAGTTTCACTCCAGAGGACACTGGTCTTGTCCCCCCAGGAATCTTACCCTGCAGTACTCATGTCCTCAGGCAGCACCAAGACCCGGGGGGCCACCTTATTGGTGTGAGGTAAGAGAGAACTCTTGTCCTATTAGGTAGAGCACAAGAGGATTCCCCGTGAAGCCTCCCTTATGAAAGGCCATGGTTACAGAGAGATCACCCTCTTGACTAGGGGAGCCACTACTCTAGGCATAAACCCCCCAAATTTGCTAACCCTGAAGGTTGTTGTCCTTCCAATCAAACTGTCCTCTTTTACAAAGCCCTTTCTTCATAGCTCAATTGGTAAAGAATCCTCCCGCTATGCAAGGAGACCCCTGTTCAATTCCCGGGTCAGGAAGATCCCCTGGAGAAGGGAAAGGCTACCCACTCCAGTATTCTGGCCTGGAGAATTCCATGGACTACAGTCCATGAGGTCGCAAAGACTTGGACACAACTGAACCACTTTCACTTTCACTTTCCTCTTGAACTCTTCGAATATCTACTGAATTATTTTAACAACTACACCTCACAGAACTGATCACCACCTGCATCCGTTCAGATCAGATCAGATCAGTCGCTCAGTCGTGTCCGACTCTTTGCGACCCCATGAATCGCAGCACGCCAAGCCTCCCTGTCCATCACCAAGTCCCGGAGTTCACTCAGACTCACGTCCATCGAGTCAGTGATGCCATCCAGCTATCTCATCCTCTGTCATCCCCTTCTCCTCCTGCCCCCAATCCCTCCCAGCATCAGAGTCCAAAGTACTAGAGTTTCAGCTTTAGCATCATTCCTTCCAAAGAAATCCCAGGGCTGATCTCCTTCAGAATGGACTGGTTGGATCTCCTTGCAGTCCAAGGGACTCTCAAGAGTCTTCTCCAACACCACAGTTCAAAAGCATCAATTCTTTGGCACTCAGCCTTCTTCACAGTCCAACTCTAACATCCATACATGACCACAGGAAAAACCATAGCCTTGACTAGACAACCTTTGTTGGCAAAGTAATGTCTCTGCTTTTGAATATGCTATCTAGGTTGGTCACAACTTTCCTTCCAAGGAGTAAGCATCTTTTAATTTCATGGCTGCATCACCTTCTGCAGAGATTTTGGAACCCAGAAAAATAAAATCTGACACTGTTTCCACTGTTTCCCCATCCATTTCCCATGAAGTGATGGGACCAGATGCCATGATCTTCGTTTTCTGAATGTTGAGCTTTAAGCCAACTTTTTCACTCTCCACTTTCTCTTTCATCAAAAGGCTTTTTAGTTCCTCTTCACTTTCTGCCATAAGGGTGGTGTCATCTGCATATCTGAGGTTATTGATATTTCTCCCGGCAATCTTGATTCCAGCTTGTGCTTCTTCCAGTCCAGGGTTTCTCATGATGTACTCTGCATATAAGTTAAATAAGCAGGGTGACAATATACACAAATCTTTTAGTACGTAAGACTGGAATGTGGGGATGTTGTCAGTACTGAGTCAGTCGAAATGAATATTTATTGTTAATATCCTGCCACATTCACCCTAGGCCCCTCAGATAACCTTCAGTTCAAAATTTTAATGTCAGACCCTCCCTTTGACTCTGATACTCAGCTTGTCACAAACCTAATTGAAGGCTGTCACTTCTGAGTCTACCCTGATGGTCTCACCTCCAGACCCTAACTTTCCTCTTTCTGCAAAGAAAGGGGCTTATCATCCCATCATCCACATGCACACATCCTATACATCCTTCAGAGTAGACCTCAAACCCGGAATTCTTCCTCAAGTCTTCTCCTATGAATCCTACTTTCCCCAACTACGGATCATGGCTGTGGCATATTTCAACCATAGGAATAGTATACACAGTGAGTGCGGGAACTTCCTGAGACCTCAGGGTTCAGAACCACCTTCAGAGAAAACTGGGATATGATGAAAGTGAAGATAATCTAATGGTCAAGAATTCACACATCAAGGAAAAGATGATACCTATATGATTCACTTCAATTATTCATTTTTATTCTAAGTATGTTTTACCTTCAAAAATAGAACATAGGTTTGAGAGAAAAGAAATCAACTCCTTTAAGTTGCATCTTCATTAGGTCCTAACACAAGCCTAGAAACACACAAGCTAACTGACTTCATAATGCTTCTGCAAATCCCTGAGAGAAAATATCATCCAAATGGTTCATAAAGGAAATATGTCTGGGCAGTGCATGATTGTTCGCTGTCTAGAGATAATGTAGCACTGATGAATCACTCACAAGGAACTAACTATAAACATAAGATTCTGTTATAGCAAATAGCAGTTGGGGCCCACAGTGTTATTTCACATATACTATGAATGTTTCTCACAACAGACTTTTCTTCCACATTGTCTTACTCCATTCATAGTATTTGTGATGAACCTTAGAATGAGCAGGTATTTGAGATGTTATTTTCTCGAGATTTAATCTCCAATCCCTGTGTCCTTAAGTTTCATGGATGCAGTAAACACTCTGTCACTTTCACAGACAAAACAAAGGACAGCTGTAAAAATTCCAGATATTTGAGTTTGAGTTATCTGCCATATTTATTTTAATATAAACTCATTTCTGTATCACTGAAATTTTGTAATGATTTTAGCAAGAGAGAACCTTTAATGTGTTCACTGCCAATGTCACAGTCTACATGGGTAAAATTTTCCCAGAGATTTCAACAGTCACGTGAGACTTTCCTGCTGTCAGTGTATTGAAAAGAAAAACAATAAAAATCAGGGAATGCTTTCAAATAGAAAAAGAAGTAGGTATCATAAGATGTATCCACCAGGATTCTAGCAGAAAATAAGATGGTCTATAGTGACATAATTGAAGCTGAGTCTAGTGAAGAGGCTTCCTATGAGCGATGGATACAAGGTTTGGAAATGACAAGGGAGAGGTCCAGTAACAGTGAGGAAATTGTATCAGTAACCTAAGTGGTGAACAAAAGGCAGAATCCAGAAGGAGAGTTGGGTGGAGAGATCTCAAGAAAAGGAGCTATAACCTTCAACGTAGGGTAGCAACTACTCAGAGATGACCCTGCAGGGAGAGAGGCAGGAGAACAGATATACTGATCTTGCTTTTCTACCTTCAAGAGATCTCCTGCTTGGATTTCCTTTGGCAGAAACCAAGCAGAGGACCGATAGCAAGAGATCCCACTGATGTAGTCCATGCAGATCAGTCTCCCAGGCAACGAGTTAGACTGACGGGGGGGGGGGGGGGGGGGTGAAGTGTGGATGTGCAGAGGCAAACGAAAACTATTTGATAGAGAAGAGGTTTTTATATTACAGTTAGGAGCACTTGAAGTTAGGACAGTACCTTAAAAGAGGGAGAGAACCCACTGGTGGGGTTGGACCAGTGTCTTGTGAAAGTTTCCTAGTTTGGAGGACTTGTGCCTCTGCTCTGGTGGATGAAACTGGACTTTGTCTCTCTGAAAGGCAGTGCTGTGTCTAGCAGTGTGTGTTCGGGTGTCTATGGGCTTGATATGGTGTTGGGGGCCAGCAAGAGGTGCTCTGCCTGTGGCAAAGGTCATGAGGAAGGAGGCTCAACATACACAAAGGCAGAATCGAGCCTCAGGAGTCGCCCTGGAAATTCTCGAGCATCTACCCCCATAACCAGAGTCTGCCTACTTTACTACTTTGTGCTCTCACCTACACCTCTGACTTGATGAGGGGCTGTCCCCCACCAACTCTTTCGGAAAAAGAGTTAACTTACAGCTCCAGTTAATAGTAATTCCTGGGCGTGATAGGAGTGTTTCAACCTACAAACTCCTCTGAAGGTTCTCTAGCCTGCCTGACAGGCTTGTCCAGCCACATGTGATTGCTCACAGCCTCCCAACCGTGAGAGGCACGAGATGCTTTAAACCTTCTAAAAACAGGTTCTTTAGAAAAGTTAGAAAACTCTTAGTATAAGTATAGTGGGCTGATTAGAAATTGTATTGGTGAAGGGTTTTTCATTTTTTGAGCCAATGTTTGCTGCTAAGTCTCCACATCCCCTGCCCTTATACACATTAATGAATATATAGAAGAAAAAAGTATTAACATTTGATATTAATCACATTGGACCTTAAGCTAAGTAAATTCTTTTCTTAATTAAAACCCACTACACCCTCACCCTATAGGAATGTAACTTTATCTGGTACCTTTGGAAGGTGGCATCTGTTTTAAGAATAATCACCCCTGGAGAAATAAGTGTTCTGGTTGACTGACCGCTATCACAAGGAGAGGGTCATAAATTGTCAGCAGGCCCCCTGGCCAGAAGATGATGTAACACCCCTAAGACCTCTGTATACATTTGTGTGAAGCACCTGACTTTAATAAAAGTCAGGACTGCTGACCCTGCATGACTTTTGTATAACATCTCAGTGTATAAAAACAGACCCTGGAAAAATAAAAAATGGGATCAGTTCCTCGAAAGACTGGTCTCCCCATGTCATTCTCTCTTTCAAACTCTGGCTGAGTTTCCATCTGGAGCACGGAGCCCGCCAAGCTTACTAATTATGCCTGGGCTTCTAAGATCCGACCGGGGAGGCCTCAGTGTCTCCTCTCCTTCTGGAGAATGGAAGGACGCCTGCGGCCTACATAAGTGGTGCAAGCTTCTTGTCTTGAAATTTTATTGGTTTCCCGTGTAAACCAAGCTACTCAGTCTCTTTTCTCCCTGAATTTTCCTGCTGAGCTATCCTCATTCTATTACTCTTTATATCTCTAATTAATATTTAATTAAAGCCAGTGTATTCGCCAATGCCATCTCTCCTTTGAATTTCCCTGGATCCACCTGGGCTGGACCCCGGCAATATGGCTTTGGGCAGTCCTTCTGCTAATGGTCAGGGTTGTGTTTCTGTTTTGCAAATGGTTTGGCACGAAGTGTCCAGGACTGGAGGTTTCGGGTCTTTGGGTGGGCCTGGGTCTTAGTGTTTATATGGAGGCCTTTGGGAGAGCTCCTGTCAATTAACTTTTCCATTAGCAAATGTGCTGTTTGATGCAGAGATCTCAAATCCCTAGGTTGTGCTCTGTGACAACCAACAGGGGTGGAAAGGGGGTTCAAGAGGGAGGGGACATATGTGTACCTATCACTGATTCATGTTGAAATATGGAAGGAACCAACATAATACTGGAGAGCAATTTCTTCCAATTAAAAAAATTAAGATGTCTAAAAAGATCGAACTAGTGCCTTTGAAAGAGCTTTAACTTTAAAAGCCAGCAGATATGAATCAAAATTCAGCTCTATTGATCTCTAGGCAAGAATTCAGATGGCTCTAGTCAAATTACTTATAATCCTGAGACTCACTGTCATCTTTTCTATAAGGTTGTTATCATAATTAATTTAAATAAAATGACATATAAAATATTTTTGTATAGAATAACAGTCATGTTAACCTGTACTATACTTAGATGGCATTGATAGCAAAAAAGAGATACATTTAATAGCAAAAAGAGGAGAGAATAAAACAAGAGAATTTGCCAACTTCCACATCTCCACGAACCATAGAATAATGGTGCCAGAGAAGCCCATGCTTCACAAACAAAGTTCTCATAGGTGTGGATTCAAATAATACATCAATTATTACATCAGTGGAGCCTACACTTAACATAGGCAAGGTTTCTTATTGGAATTTTCCCAAATTGAATCTTTGAACTCTACAAAATGGATCATTACCTGGTTATGTCAATTTCATAAACTCTTAAATTTATTGGCATTGTGTGGAAGGACAGGTGG
Organism: Bubalus bubalis; assembly: GCF_019923935.1. Taxonomy (NCBI): domain Eukaryota; kingdom Metazoa; phylum Chordata; class Mammalia; order Artiodactyla; family Bovidae; genus Bubalus; species Bubalus bubalis. The sequence goes on from NC_059164.1 coordinate 112,658,615, forward strand.
GAAGCAGGAGTGCTGGGGAATGAGCTGGGAAGTTATTTAATTCTGGTTAATTCTCACTGCATGTGTTTCCCAGATGATGCTAGTGGTAAAGAATCCCCCTACCAATGTGTGAGATGTAAGTGATGTGGGTTTGACCCCTGGTTCAGGAAGATCCCCTGGAAGGTGGCATGGCAACCCACTCCAATATTCTTGCCTGAAGAATCCCACGGACAGGGGAGCCTGGTGGGCTACAGTCCATAGGGTCGCAAAGAGTAGGACAGGATTGAAACAACTTAGCCTGCTTGCATGCAGCCCTCACTGCATAACAAATCATCCCAAAACATAGTGGTTTAAAAGAATAGCAATCATTTATTTTTCTCATGAATCTGCAATTTGGGTAGGACCCCGTGGGGATGGCTCATCCTTGCTTTTTGCAGTTTCATCAGTTGGCAGCTAAAGAATCCACTCTATGTTGCCTCACTTGCAAGACCAGCAAGCTGATTCTAGATGGCAGATGAAATATCAGCCAGGGGAGTGCAGCAGTGACTTCAGGTTCTCTTCATGCGGGCGACTTGGGCTTCTACTCAGGCTTCCTTACAACAGGGTGGGCAAATTCCAAGGGTAACCAATGTGGAAGAGCAAGGAGGCATTTTCCCTATCTAATCTTAGAAGTCATATGGTGTTCCTTCAACCACCCACTATTTCTCAAAGCAGTCACAAAATCCCTCCAATTTCAAGGTTAGGGACATAGACGCATAGTGCAAGGGAGAGAGATCATAAGAGGAAGTCAGATTGTAAGAAGTCAGAAAATATGGTTTTAACCATCTTTGGAAACTATAAACTACCGTATTAACAAGTTATAGTAAAATGAGGAGTAAAAATAAACTTTGTACTACCACAACATGTGCCATATGCGTGAAAGCATATTTCTAATCATGCTGAATGCAACTTGAAATATATTCGTCTCAGCTTTTCCCCTTATATTTTTCATTCGTTCATCATGCTTCTGCATTAGCAACTTTATTTGTTTCTCCTTTTCTGCTGGTTGTTTATGGGCATATTCCTTTTCTACTAGTTTAATTTTGTTTTGTAATTCATCAACATAGACTTTCTTCAAGTGTTCCTCCTGCTGTCTCAGCTTTTGGTCTATGTTCTTGTAAATGGGGTCAGAAAAGTAAGCCCCTTGGTTGTTCTGCACCATCTTGTCTATCAGCTCCACCAGCTCCTGCACCTGAGCTTCCTTCTCAGCCTGCTCTGTGTTCTTGCTGTTACTGATGGCACAGCCGCGGTCTCCACACTCCTGGAGGAGGCTTCGTAGGTTTACATCTGCATCCTTCAAAAAGTCGCTCAGGCTCTGGTCCCCCAGTTCATCTCTGCGAGTGAATAAGATGATCATATACTTCATGGCTGCTTTCCCAAACAGATTCTTGACCAACGCCACGGTTTGCTGCTCTTCCTGTGTATAACGGCCCAGCCTCAGGACCAAGACGATGGCGTGAGGCCCGGGACAGGAGGCGAGGACACATTGGCTGATTTCCCTGCAGGTGGTGTTCAGGCTCTCCTTGGTGTCAAAGAGCCCTGGGGTGTCAACAACGAGAAGCTCTCTCCCCTTCCATTTCCGGGATGCTTTCTGACAAGTTTTGGTAACAGCTTCCGCAGCAACCCTAGAGTCGAATACTTTTTCCCCGAGGATGGTGTTTGCAGCTGCACTTTTCCCACTTCCGGTCTTCCCGACCAGCACGATCCTCAGAGTGTTGTTTGGCCTGGCAGCCATGTTTATATCAGGAGACTCTGGCTCGCAGGCACCCACACCACCTAAGAAAAGGAGGGAGGGGGGAAAGGGTCAATTTAGGTAAGTAGGAACCATTTCCATCTCTTTTCTTCTTCTTCTTCTTCTTCTTCTTCTTTTCCTCACTGATAGTTTCTAATATTCGCTTATTCATATTGACCCCGGTAGCGACAGAAAATTTAAACAGTTCAATTGTTATTGAAGAAATAACCAAGTAGTTAGAGTATCTCCACAAAAATGTCAGGTCCTGATGGTTTCATAGGGAACTCACTGAAACCTTTAAAAACCTGGTAATCTCAGTGCTCCTCAAACTATTCCTGATCACATAGCAATGAAGGAAAATGTTCAGTTTTTTTTATGAAGCAAGTGTAATGTTGATTCCAAAGCTAACAAAGATTTCACAATAAATAAAGCTATAGACATGTCTCATGTGTAAATATTGATACAAAAGTCCTAAATACATTATTAGATGTAAAAAGCAGCATCACATGAGTAAGTACGATTGTCATATATACAAGGGTGATTCAACATGAGGATTTTCATTGTACAATACATCCCATCAAGAGATTAAGAAGAAAAGTAGGTGCAGAAGAGTCATTTGGCCAAATTCAATCCTGATTCATGTTTAAAGAAGTTCATCAAATTTAAATTAATTGATTCTTCTTTAACACGATTGTATGTATATATAAAATTAAAAAATTTGTTATCACTTTTTTTTCCATGCAACTAAAATTGTTGTTTGGGCACTAAGTTGTGTCAAACTCTTTTGTGACCCCATTTATTATAGCCTGCCTGGCTCCTCTGTCCATGGCATTACCCAGGCAAGAATACTAGAGTGGTTTGTCATTTCCTTCTCCAGAGGATCTTACAGACCCAGGGATCAAACCCGAGCCTCCTGCATTGGCAGGTGGATTCTTTGCCATTGAGCCACCTAGGGAACTCAGCAACTAAAGCAGTTGATTATAAAATTTATTTGGATGAAGGAAAAAAAATTAGCCTGGGCAAACAAGCCAAAAAAAAAAAAAATGAGGTAAGACTAGCTTTGCCAGATAGTAGAATGTAACAGTTTCTATAATTAAAGCAGTATGATATTGATGCATGGATAGACAGAACAGTGAAACAAAAACAGAAAATTCAAATATAGGCCAAGTTGATCACACAATATTCAATTATATTCAAATCATTTACATTATGCTACATTTATATTCAGTAAGGTAGCATCTCACATCAATGCAAAGAAAGATGGACTAATAAGGAACATTGAGATAACCATATAGAAAAAATAAAACTGTGCCCATTTCTTCTTACCATTCAACTTCCAAATAGATTAGAAATTTAAATGTAGAAAAATTTAATCAATATAAATAATAGAAGAAACATGAGTAAATCTTTGTAACCTAGGTATATGTAAAATATTTATAAGATTTGGAATAGAGTAAGGTTGTGTGAAAATCACTTAGTCATGTACCACACTTTGGGATCCCATGGACTATACCATCCATGGAATTTTCCACACCAGAATACTGGAGTGGGTAGCCTTTCCCTTCTCCAGGTTATCTTCCCAACCAAGGGATTGAACCCAGGTCTCCCACGTTGGAGGTGGATTCTTTACGAGCTGAGCCACAGGGAAGTCTAGAGTAAGGAAAGAGACTCCTAAATTTGATTACATAAAAATCAAACAGATATTGTGGGAATATACAAATTAAAACACAAATGTCAAACCAGAGGAAAAAATTTTCCCACTTTTATAAAAGAAGGGTCATTTCCCTTTTATACAAATAATATATGTACAAGTGGTCAATAAGCACATTAAAAGATGCTCAGCATCACTAACTACTCAAGAAATGCGATCAAAAATACCTTGGTGTATCACCTCACAACAGTCAGAATTGCCACCATCAAAAAGTCTACAAATAATGCTGAAGAGAGTGTGAAGAAAAGGGAATCCTCCTCCACTGTTGGTGGATACATAAATTGGTATAGCCTCTATGAAGAACAGTATGGAAGATCCTCAAGAAATTAGAAATAGAGTTGCCATATGATACAGCAATCCAACTCCTGGACATATTATCCAGATAAAGCTCTAATTTGAAAAGATACATGCAGCCCTATGTTCATAGCACTATTTACAATAGCCCAGACGTGCAAACAAACTAATTGTCCATCTACAGATGAATGTGTAAAGAACTCTGGTTTGTATATACAATCGGATATTACTCAGCCATAAAAGAGAATGAAATAATGCCATTTGCAGCAACATGGATGAAACGAGATGTTTTCACATTAAGTGAAGTAAGTCAGTCAGAAAAAAACAAATATTATATGGTACAATTTATATGTGGAATCTAAAAAAATCAATTACCTTATTTACAAAACAGGAACAGACTCACTAACACAGAAAACAAACTTATGATTACCAAATAGGAAAGTCAGCTGCTGCTGCTAAGTTGCTTCAGTCATGTCTGACTCTGTACAACCGCATAAACAGCAGTCCACCAGGCTCCCCCATCCCTGGGATCCTCCTGGCAAGAACACTGGAGTGGGTTGCCATGTCCTTCTCTAAAGCATGAAAGTGAAAAGTGAAAGTGAAGATGCTCAGTCGTGTCTGACTCTCAATGACCCCATGGACTTCAGCCTATCAGGCTCCTCCGTCCATGGGATTCTCCAGGCAAGAGTACCGGGAAAAGGGATAAATTAGGAGTATCAAATTTATGGATACATACCACTATATATTCCTTGTGGCTCAGCAGATAAGAATCCGCCTGCAATGTGGGAGACCTGGGATCTATCCCTGGGTTAGGAAGATCCCCTAGAGAAGGGAAAGGCTACCAACTCTAGTATTCTGGCCTGGAAAATTCCATGGATTACAGAAGAACTGCACAAAAAAGTTCTTCATGACCCAGATAATCACGATATTGTGATCACTCACCTGGAGCCAGACATCCTGGAATGTGAAGTCAAGTGGGCCTTAGAAAGCATCACTACAAACAAAGCTAGTGGAGCTGATGGAATTCCAGTTGAGCTATTTCAAATCGTGAAAGATGACACTGTGAAAGTGATGCACTCAATATGCAAGCAAATTTGGAAAACTCAGCAGTGGCCACAGGACTGGAAAAGGTCAGTTTTCATTCCAATCCCAAAGAAAGGCAATGCCAAAGAATGCTCGAACTACCACACAATTGCACTCATCTCACACGTTAGTAAAGTAATGCTTAAAATTCTCCAAGCCACGCTTCAGCAATACATGAACTGTGAACTTCCAGATGTTCAAGCTGGTTTTTAGAAAAAGCAGAGGAACCAGAAATCAAATTGCCAACATCCGCTGGTTCATGGAAGAAGCAAGAGAGTTTCAGGAAAATATCTATTTCTGCTTTATTGACTATGCCAAAGCCTTTGACTGTGTGGATCACAATCAACTGTGGAAAATTCTGAAAGAGATGGGAATACCAGACCACCTGACCTGCCTCCTGAGAAATCTGTATGCAGGCCAGGAAGCAACAGTTAGAACTGGACGTGAAACAACAGACTGGTTCCAAATAGGAGAAGGAGTATGTCAAGGCTGTGTATTGTCACCCTGCTTATTTAACTTATATGCAGAGTATATCATGAGAAATGCTGGGCTAGAAGAAGCACAAGCTGGAATCAAGATTCCTGGGAGAAATATCAATAACCTCAGATATGCAGATGATACCACCCTTATGGAAGAAAGTGAAGAAGAACTAAAAAGCCTCTTGATGAAAGTGAAAGTTGAGAGTGAAAAAGTTGGCTTAAAGCTCAACATTCAGAAAACGAAGATCATGGCATCTGGTCCCATCACTTCATGGGAAATAGATGGGGAAACAGTGGAGACAATGGCTGACTTTATTTTTCTGGGCTCCAAAATCACTGCAGATGGTGATTGCAGCCATGAAATTAAAAGACGCTTACTCCTTGGAAGGAAAGTTATGACCAACCTAGACAGCATATTAAAAAGCAGAAACATTACTTTGCAGACAAAGGTCTGTCTAGTCAAGGCTACGGTTTTTCCAGTGGTCATGTATGGATGTAAGAGTTGGACTATAAAGAAAGCTGAGCACTGAAGAATTGATGCTTTTGAACTGTGGTGTTGGAGAAGACTCTTGAGAGTCCCCTGGACTGCAAAGAGATCCAACCAGTCCATCCTAAAGGAGATCAGTCTTAGGTGTTCATCTGAAGGACTGATGTTGAAGCTGAAACGCCAATACTTTGGCCACCTGATGCGAAGAGCTGACTCATTTGAAAAGACCCTGATGCTGGGAAAGATTGAGGGCAGGAGGAGAAGGGGATGACAGAGGATAAGATGGTTGGATGGCATCACCAACTGGATGGACATGGGTTTGGGTAGACTCGGGAGTTGGTGATGGACAGGGAAGCCTGGCGTGCTGCAGTTCATGGGGTCACAATGAGTCAGACACGACTAAATGACTTTCACTCACCACTATATATAAAAAACATAAGTAACAAGGATTTACTGTATAGTAAAAAGGAACTATCCAACCAGTCCATTCTAAAGGAGATCAGTCCTAGGTGTCCGTGGAAGGACTGATGCTAAAGCTGAAACTCCAATACTTTGGCCACCTCATGCAAAGAGTTCACTCATTGGGAAAGACCCTGATGCTGGGAGGGACTGGGGGCAGGAGGAGAAGGGGACGACAGAGGATGAGATGGCTGGATGGCATCACTGACTCGATGGACGTGTATTTGAGTGAACTCTGGGAGTTGGTGATGGACAGGGAGGCCTGGCATGCTGCGATTCATGGGGTGGCAAAGAGTTGGACACGACCGAGTGACTGAACTGAACTGAAAAGGGAACTATATTAAAAATCTTGTAATAACTATAATGGAAAAGAACCAGAAATGTATACATATATATAAAACTAAATCACTTTGCTGCAATTATAGTAAATTGACTGTACTTCAATAAAAATATTTTAGAAAACAAACAATATCTAAAAGTAGAGAAACAAAAGACCAATAACTCAATAGAAAATGGGATAAGAGATATGAATGAACAAGTTCATGAAAAAATGTAAAAATCCTTTGAATATATAAAAAGATATTAACATTCACTCATAGAAAAACATATCAAAACATAAAAAACCATTAAATTAATTAATTAATTAAAGTTATACTATGACACTATTTCTCACATACAGGTTTGGCAAAATTCAACTTTGTTGGCATAATCTATAGGTAAACGGTATAGGGGAGGGACTCCCTGATGGCCCAGTGGTTAAGAATCCACCTTGCAATGCTGGGGATGAAGGTTCTACCCCTGGTTGGGAAACTAAGATCCCACATACTATGGAGCAACTAATCCCACCACAACCAGAGAGTCCGTGTGTCCCAAGGAAAGATCCCACAAGAGGCAACAAAGATCCCGCATGCTGCAACTAAGACCCAATGCAGGCAAATAGATAGATAACTATTTAAAAACAAAAAGTTTAGGGAAGACAGGTCCTCTCCTGCATGACTATTGGCAAGAGAAAAACAGTCTAAAAGAACCAGAGGAGAAGTTAGCAAGAACTTGCAACGGTACCTATGCATTTACTCTTTGATTATCAATCACAGTTTTAGGACTTATCCCAAAGGTACACTGACAAAAAAAAAAAAAAAAAGAAGAAGAAGAAGAAGAAGAAAATTATGCAGAAGGCTGTTAACTGCATCACTGTTTGAAACCTCAAAAGACCAAAAACTTATCAAATGACCATCATTAGGGACCTGATTGAATTAACTAAAGTATATTCACACAGTGAAGTACTAGCCAACTGTAAGAAGGAATGAAGTATATCTCCATATCCCAGTATGGAGACATCTGTAGAATACATCACTAAGCAAAAAAAGCAAAGTGAAGAAAATAATGTACAGTTTACGAGCATTTCTCTAACAAGGAGGAATGTGACCTACATGTATAAATGTAATATATGTGTTTTTCATTCATCTGTAGAAGCAATGGCAAAATAATCTGAAAACTAAACAAATAATAAGTTACTTAGATGGGGATGGGAAAAAGAGGGAGGAGGGCACGGGGATAGATGCTGGGAACTAGACTTGTTGGGATATACTTACATTTCACAGATTTGATCTTAAAGCCATATAAATAGTTTAAACAATTATACAGTAAAAGTTATGTTTCAAAATACTAGTGAAAATCAAAAGCAAATGAAGCAAACGAGCCTAATTGTATTTTGTGTTGTGAATGAGCCACACAAAAAATCGTTCCAAGAGACCTGACAAAGCGGTCATTTCTTTGTCCATCCCCAGTGGGATGTATTTAACTTCTCCCACTACTCTTCCCGCAGAAAGACCTGCAAAAAATTATTTTCAGGAATCCTATTCTTGGTTGTGTATGTTTGTATAGTTTTGAACTTCATTGAAAAGGCATAAAAACAATGAGCCAAGTAGCAACAAGCAAACTTAGTGCCAGATTTCAGTCTTCAAATACCATTTACCCCCAAAAAAGTAGTTGATTTACAATCAACTATACTGCAATATAAAATGGAACTAAATTTTAAAAAAGAGAGATTTAGACTAGGTGGCCTCTATTTGCATTCCAACTCTAAAGACCCGCCTTGGGAACGCATTTCTTCTTAAGAGAAATGTCTGGGTTATCAAGTGTACTCAATGTCTATCCCAACAACAACTGGATGGAAGGTGTAGTATTCAGCAAGTTTGTCATGTTAAAATGAGATGCATGGATATTATGCTAACAAACACCATTACTCCCCTCCCTACCCTCCACCACTCCTGCTCTGGCAGCATCCTCTTGGTGGAGTTGCTTGCCTTCTCAGGCCAGAATCCACGCCCTCTCCAACTCCAGATATCCTACTGCCCCTACAGCTCTGTGATCTGGAGCCTCTTCTCAGCCAGGCTCACCTGCTTTTGAAGGATTTGATGAGCTGTCCGGTTTCTTCCAGAGAGCTGTTTGAGCCCCTGTTTTTGCTTTAACTGCTGCATCTGAGACCTCAGAGCCAGGAAGCAAATTGGGTGTGGTTAGTGAAGACACTTTTTTTTTTTTTAAAGAGACAGAAAGATTGCCCATAATGTTTAGGTTTGCCAGGTTGGAAGCTTTTCCTCCATGTGCCTGCAGTCATAGCAAAATTTCCCAAAATTACACTTGTTGTTTGGGGTTATAGTAAATGACTTAAATCTTGCCCAGAAAGCCAGACACAGTGTCTGATCATCTCTCCTGGGAGCTGTGAGAGACCACAGGGCACTTCAGGAAAGAAGTAAGTCAGACACATGGCTCGCTGTTTCCTGGGGATACTGCCTGTTTTACTGTTGGGTGGAAAGTAGAACTTGTAAGTGATGAACCTGACCATTTAGCTGAAGTGATTTCCAAGCAAAATGTGGAAGGTGCAGCCTGGTTCCTCCTTCTGCTTATAGTGAAATGCAAGAGGAAAGAGATGGCAGTGATGCGTCTAGAAGCTGAGGATTTCCGGCAGCCCCAGAAGCCTGGAAGAGGCCAGAAAGCAGCCTCCCTAAGACTCTTCAGAGAGCACGGCTCTGCCAGCATCTTGAGTCTGAACTCCCAGAACTAGGAGGTAATAAATGTCTTTCTTTTAAGCTCCATAGTGAAAGTGAAAGTTGTTCAGTCATATCCCACTCTTTGGGACCACATGTACTATACAGTCCATGGAATTCTCCAGGCTAGAATACTGGAGTGGGTAGCCTTTCCCTTCTCCAGGGGATCTTCCCAACCCCGGGATCGAACCCAGGTCTCCCACATTGCCAGCGGATTCTTTACCAGGTGAGCCACCAGGGAAACCCAAGAATACTGGGGTAAGTAGCCTATCCCTTCTCCAGTGGAACTTCCCAACCTAGGAATCGAACCAGAGTCTCCTGCATTCCAGGTGGATTCTACCAACTGTGCTATCAGGGAAGCCCTTTCAAGCTCCATTCAGTTCAATTCAGTTCAGTCGTTCAGTCGCATCTGACTCTTTGTGACCCCATGGACTGCAGCATGCCAGGCTTCTCTGTCCATCAGCAACTCACAGAGCTTACTCAAACTCATGTCCATGAGTTGGTGATGCCATCCAACCATCTCATCCTCTGTCATCCACTTCTCCTCCCATCTTCAATCTTTTCCAGCATCAGGATCTGTTCCAATGAGTCAGTTCTTCACATCAGGTGGCCAAAGGATTGGAGTTTCAGCTTCAGCATCAGTCCTTCCAATGAATATTCAGGACTGATTTCCTTTAGGACTGACTGGTTTGATCACCTTGCAGTCCAAGGGACTCTCAAGAGTCTTGTCCAACACAACAGTTCAAAAGCATCAATTCTTCAGCTCTCGGTTTTCTGTACAGTCCAACTCTCACATCCATACATGACTACTAGAAAAACCATAGCTTTCACTAGATGGAACTTTTTCGGCAGAGTAATGGCTCTGCTTTTTAATATGCTATCTAGGTTGCTCATAGCTTTTCTTTCAAGGAGCAAGCATCTTTTAATTTCATGGCTTCAGTCACCATCTGCAGTGACCTTAGAGTCCAAGAAAAGAAAGCATGTCACTGTTTCCATTGTTTCTCCATCTATTTGCCATGAAGTAATGGGACTGGATGCCATGACCTTTGTTTTTTGAATGGTAAGGTTTAACCCAGCTTTCTCACTCTCTTCTTTCACTTTCATCAAGAGGTTCTTTAGTTCCTCTTCACTTTGACCATGAGGATTGTGTCATTTGCGTATCTAGGGTTACTGATATTTCTCCCAGAAATCTTGATTCCAGCTTGTGCTTCTTCCAGCCCAACATTTCTTGTGATAAACTCACCATATAAGTTAAATAAGCAGAATGAAAATACACAGCCTTGATGTACTCCTTTCCCAATTTGGAACCAGTCTGTTGTTCCATGTCCAGTTCTAACTATTGCTTCTTGACCAGCATACAGAGTTCTCAGGAGGCAGGTAAGGTGATCTGGGATTCCCATCTCTTGAAGAATTTTCCATGGTTTGTTCGGATCTACACAGTCAAAGGATTTAGCATAGTCAATGAAGCAGAAGTAGATGCTTTTCTGGAATCCTCTGGCTTTTTCTATGACCCAGCAGATATAAGCAATTTGATCTTTGGTTCCTCTGCCTTTTCTAAAACGAGCTTGAACATCTGGAAGTTGACGGTTCATGTACTGTTGAAGCCTGGCTTGGAGAATCTTGAGCATTACTTTGCTAGCGTGTGAGATGAGTGCAATTGTGCAGTAGTTTGAGCATTGTTTGGCATTGCCTTTCTTTGGGATTGGAATGAAAACTGACCTTTTCCAGTCCTGTGGCCACTGCTGAGTTTTCCAAATTTGCTGGCATATTGAGTGCAGCACTTTCACAGCATCATCTTTTAGAATTTCAAATAGCTCAACGGGAATTCCATCACCTCCACTAGCTTTGTTCATAGTGATGCTTTCTAAGGCCCACTTGACTTCTCATTCCAGGATGTCTGGCTCTAGGTGAGTGATCACATCATCGCGGCTATCTAGGTCATGAAGATCTTTTTTATATAGTTCTGTGTATTCTTGCCAAGTCTTCTTAATATCTTTTGTTTCTGTTAGGTCCATACCATTTCTGTCCTTTATTGAGCTCATCTTTGCATGAAATATTCCCTTGGTATCTCTAATTTTCTTGAAGAGATTTCTAGTCTTTCCCATTCTACTCATTTCCTCTATTTCTTTGCATTGATCACCGAGAAAGGCTTTCTTATCTCTCCTTGCTATTCTTTGGAACTCTCCATTCAAATAGGTATATCTTTCCTTTTCTCCTTTGCCTTTCACTTCTCTTCTTTTCTCAGCTATTTGTAAAGCCTCCTCAGACAACCATTCTGCCTTTTTGCATTTCTTTTTCTTGGGGATGGTCTTGATCACTGTCTCCTGTACAATGTCACCAACCTTCATCCATACTTCTATTAAATCTAATCCCTTGAATCTATTTGTCACTTTCACTGTATAATCGTAAGGAATTTAATTTGGGTCATACCTGAATGGTCTAGTGGTTTTCTCCACTTTCTTCAATTTAAGTCAAAATTTTGCAATAAGGAGTTCATGATCTGAGCCACAGTCAGCTTCCAGTCTTGTTTTTGCTGTCTAATAGAGATTCTTCATCTTTGGCTGCAAAAAATATAATCCAACTGATTTTGATATTGACCATCTGGTGATGTCCATGTGTAGAGTCTTCTCTTGTGTTGTTGGAAGATGGTGTTTGCTATGATCCATGCATTCTCTTGTCAAAATTCTGTTAGCCTTTGCCCTGCTTCGTTCTGTACTCCAAGACTAAATTTGCCTGTTACTCCAGGTGTTTCTTGACTTCCTTCTTTTGCATTTCAGTCCCCTCGATGAAAAGGACGTCTTTTTTGTGTGTTAGTTCTAGAAGGTCTTGTAGGTCTTCATAGAACAGTTCAACTTCAGCTTCTTCAGCATTAGTGGTTGGGGCATAGACTTAGATTACTGTGATACTGAATGGTTTGCCTTGGAAAATCAGAGATCATTCCTTCATTTTTGAGAATGCACCCAAGTATCACATTTTGGACTCTTTTGTCTACTATGAGGGCTACACCATTTCTTCTAAGGGATTCTTGGCCACAGTAGTAAATATAATGGTCATCGGAGTTAAATTCACCTATTCCAGTCCATTTTAGTTCACTCACTCCTAAAATGTCGATGTTCACTCTTGCCATCTCCTATTTGACCACTTCTAATTTACCTTGATTCATACACCTAATATTCCAGGTTCCTATGCAGTATTGCTCTTTATGGTATTGGACTTTACTTCCACCATCAGTCACACCCACAACTGGGCATTGTTTTCGCTTTGGCTCCATCTCTTCATTCTTTCTGGAGTTATTTCTCCACTCTTCTCCAGTAGCATATTGGGTGCCTATTGACCTGGGGAATTCATTTTTCAGTGTCATATCTTTTTGCTTTTTCATACTGTTTATAGGGTTCTCAAGTCATGAATATGGAAGTGGTTTGCCATTCCCTTCTCCAGTGGACCACATTTTTTCAGATGTCTCCACCATGACCCTTCCATCTTGGGTGGCCCTACATAGCATGGTTCATAGTTTCATTGGGTTAGGCAAGGCTGTGGTCCATGTGATCAGTTTATTTAGTTTTCTGTGATTGTGGTTTTCATTCTCTCTGCCCTCTGAGGGATAAGGATAAGAGGTTTATGGAAGCTTCCTGATGGGAGAGACTGACTGTGGGGGTGGAAACTAGGTCTTGTTCTGATGGGCAGGCCCATGCTCAGTAAATCTTTAATCCAATTTTCTGTTGATGGGTGGGGATGTGTTCCCTCCCTGTATTTGACTTGAGAGCAAACTATGGTGGAGGTAGTGAAGATAATGGTGACCTACTTCAAAAGGTCTCATGCACACACTGCCACACTCAGTGCCCCCGACCCTGCAGCAGGCCACCACAGACCCATGCCTCTGCCAGAGATTCCTGGACACTCACAGGCAAGTTTGGGTTAGTCTCTTGAGTCAGTGCTCCTTTCTCCTGGATCCTGGTGCACACAAGGTTTTGTTTGTGCCCTCCAACAGTCTATTTCCCCAGTCCTGTGTAAGTTCTGTAATCAAATCCCAGTGGCCTCCAAAGTCAACTTCTCTGTGAGTTCTCAGTCCCTTTGCCAGATACCCAGGTTGAGAAATCTGTTGTGGGCCCTAGAACTTTCTTAATAGCATGAGAATTTCTTTGGTATAATTGTTCTGCAGTTTTTGGGTCATCTGCTCCATGGCTCTATGGCAGGGTTAATAGTGATCTCCTCCAAGAGGGCTTATGCCACAGGCTCAGGTAGCTGCACTCAGAACCCCTGTCCCTGTGACAGGCCATTGCTGTCCTGTACTTCCACAAGAGACTCAAACAGAGATCTGGCTCAGTCTCTGTGGGGTCTATGGGTCCTGGTGAGCATGAGGTTTTGTTTGAGCCCTCCAAGCATCTCTGGCGGGTATGAGATTTGAGTCTAAACACAATTTCGCCCCTCCTACCATCTTGCCAGGGCTTTTCCTTTGCGCTTGGGTGTGGGGTATCTTTTTTTTTTTTGGTGGGATCCAGTATTCTCCTGTCGATGGATGATTGTTCAGCCATGGGTTCGATTCTTGGGTCTAGAGGATCCCCTGGAGGAGGGCATGGCAACCCATTCCAGTACTCTTGCCTGGAGAATCCCACACACAGAGGAGCCTGGCAGGCTACAGTCTATAGGGTGGCAAAGAGTTGGACATGACTGAAGTGACTTAGCATGTACACCCACACAACAGTAACTAACACAATATTGTAAAGAAACTATGCTCCAGTAAAAATTAATTTTAAAAAACTTCCAGTGTGAAGTAGTTTTATAATATTCTCTGAAGGTAGGATGTGATAAGTTAAAGGTGCATATTGCAATTGTGGAACAACTGCTAAAATAATAAAATGAGGTACAGATAATAAAGCAATAGTAGAAATAAAAATTTAAAAATTACCCAGAAAAAAAGTAGAGAAAAGGGGGGAAAAAAGAACAAATTAGATGGGACAAACAGAAACAAATAGCAAGATGATGAATTTAAACACAACTGTTGTTGTTGTTGTTTAGTCACTAAGTTGTGTCCAACTTTTCTGTGACCCCATGGACTGTAGCCCACTAGGCTCCTCTATCCAAGAGATTCTCCAGGCAAGAACACTGCAGTGTGTTGCCATTTCCTTCTCCAGGGGATCTTCCCAGCCCAGGAATCAAATCCATGTCTCCTGCATTGGCAGGCAGATTCTTTACCCACTGAAACATCAGGGAAGCCCCAAACACAGCCATAGAAGTAATCATATTAGATGTAAATTATCTACATTCTTCAAGTATAAGACAGATGGAGCAAAAAAGTAAGGCCTACCTTCATGCTGTCTAAAGGAAATCCCACGCTGAATATAAAGATACAGAGAGGCGAACGTTCAGTTCAGTTCCGTTCAATCGCTCAGTCGTGTCTGACTCTTTGGGACCCCATGGACTGCAGCATGCCAGACCTCCCTGTCCATCACCAACTCCCGGAGTTTGCTCAAACTCATGTCCACTGAGTCGGTGATGCCATCCAACCATCTCATCCTCTATCATCCCCTCCTCCTGCCTTCAATCTTTCACAGCATCATGGTCTTTTCAAATGAGTCAGCTCTTTGCATCATGTGGCCAAAGTATTGGAGTTTCACCTTCAACATCAGTCCTTTCAATGAACATTCAGGACTAATTTCCTTTAGGATGGACTGGTTGGATATTCTTGCAGTCCAAGGGACTCTCAAGAGTCTTCTCCAACACCACAGTTCAAAAGAATCAATTCTTTGGTGCTCAGCTTTCTTCACAGTCCAACTCTCACATCCATACATGACTACTGGAAAAACCATAGCCTTGAATAGATGGACCTTTGTTGGCAAAGTAATCAGCCTTACAGAATGTCTCTGCTTTTTTTATGCTGTCTAGGTTGGTCATAACTTTTCTTCCAAGGAGTAAGGGTCTTTTAATTTCATGACCGCAATCACCATCTGCAGTGATTTTGGAGCCCCCCAAAAATAAAGTCTTCCACTGTTTCCACTTTTTCTCCATCTATTTGCCATGAAGTGACCGGACTGGAAACTACTACCCAATCTGATCACATGGACCACAGCCTTGTCTAACTCAATGAAACTAAGCCATGCCATGTGGGGCCACCCAAGACGAACCGGTCATGGTGGTGAGGTCTGACAGAATGTGGTCCACTGGAGAAGGGAATGGCAAACTACTTCAGTATTCTTTCCTTGAGAACCCCATGAACAGTATGAAAAGGCAAAATGATAGGATACTGGAAGAGGAACTCCCTGGGTCAGTAGGTGCCAAATATGTTACTGAAGATCAGTGGAGAAATAACTCCAGAAAGAATGTAGTGATGGAGCCAAAGCAAAAACAATACCCAGTTGTGGATGCAACTGGTGATAGAAGCAAGGTCTGATGCTGTAAAGAGCAATATTGCATAGGAACCTGGAATGTCAGGTCCATGAATCAAGGCAAATTGGAAGTGGCCAAACAGGAGATGGCAAGAGTGAACATCGACATTCTAGGAATAAGCAAACTAAAATGGACTGGAATGGATGAATTTAACTCAGATGACCATTATATCTATGACTGTGGGCAGGAATTCCTTAGAAGAAATGGAGTAGCCATTATGGTCAACAAAAGAGTCCGAAATGCAGTATTTGGATGCAATCTCAAAAATGACAGAATGATCTCTGTTCGTTTCCAAGGCAAACCATTCAATATCATGGTAATCCAAGTCTATGCCCCAACCAGTAATGCTGAAAAAGCTGAAGTTGAATGGTTCTATGAAGTCCTATAAGACCTTTTAGAACTAATATCCAAAAAATATGCCCTTTTCATTATAGGGGACTGGAATGCAAAAGTAGGAAGTCAAGAAACCCCTGGTGTAACAGGCAAATTTGGCCTTGGAGTATGGAATGAAGCAGGGCAAAGGCTAATAGAGTTTGGCCAAGAGAAACACTGGCCATAGCAAACACCCTCTTCCAACAACACAAGAGAAGCCTCTACACATGGACATCACCAGATGGTCAACACTGAAATCAGATTGATTATATTCTTTGCAGCCAAAGATGGAGAAGCTCTACAGTCAGCAAAAACAAGACCAGGAGCTGACTGTGGCTCAGACCATGAGCTCCTTATTGCCAAATTCAGACTTAAATTGAAGAAAGTAGGGAAAACCACTAGACCATTCAGGTATGACCTAAATCAAATCCCTTATGATGATACAGTGGAAGTGAGAAATAGATTTAAGGGACTAGATCTGATAGACAGAGTGCCTGATGAACTATGGAATGAGGTTCGTGACATTGTACAGGAGACAGGGATCAAGACCATCCCCATGGAAAAGAAATGCAAAAAAAGCAAAATGGCTGTCTGAGGAGGCCTTACAAAGAGCTGTGAAAAAAAGAGAAGCAAAAAGCAAAGGAGAAAAGGAAAGATATAAGCATCTGAATGCAGAGTTCCAAAGAATAGCAAGAAGAGATAAGAAAGCCTTCCTCAGTGATCAATGCAAAGAAATAGAGGAAAACAACAGAATGGGAAAGACTAGAGATCTCTTCAAGAAAATTAGAAATACCAAGGGAACATTTCATGCAAAGATGGGCTCGATAAAGGACAGAAATGGTATGGACCTAACAGAAGCAGAAGATATTAAGAAGAGGTGGCAAGAATACACAGAATAACTATACAAAAAAGAGCTTCGCGACCAAGATAGAGCCAGACATCCTGGAATGTGAAGTCAAGTGGGCCTTAGAAAGCATCACTAATGATACTTTACCATTCATGTAGAATGTTTGGACTGAACATGTGTTGTCAGTCCTCTTGGATATATACCCAGGAAGTGAAATTACTGCATCATATGGTAATGTATGTTTAACTTTTTGAGGCAATGCCAAACTGTTTTCTACAGCAGTTATGTCATTTTACATTCCCACCAGCAGTGGACAAGGGTTAAATTTATCTACATACTCATCAGTATTTGTTATTTTTTCTCTTTAGAAAAAAACCCAGGGAGTATGAAGTGGTATCTTGTTTTGATTTGCATTTCCCCAATGACAAATGATGTTCATTATTTTTTTTTCATGTTTTTATTGGCCATTTGTGTATCTTATTTGAAAAAACTCCTAATCAAATCTTTCACTCATTTAAAAATTGGATTATTTGTCTTCTTGTTGCAGAGTTGTAAGAGTTCATTATATATTCTGGATATGAGATCTTTATCAGGTTGGCAAATATTTTCTCCCATTCTTTAGGCTGTGTTTTCACTTTCTAGATAGTGTTATTTAATGGGAAAAGGTTTTTAATTTTGATTAAATATAACACCTGTTTTTCTTAGGTGCTTTTGATGTCATATATTAGAAACTGTTGTCTGATACATGGTCATGAAGATTTGCACTTGTTTTCTTCTAAGAGTTTTATAGTTTTAACTCATATTTAGGTCTTGGATCCATTTTGAGTTAATGGTTTTATATTGTGCAAGATAAGCATCCAAATTTACTACTTTGCTTGTGAATATCCAGTGGTCCCAACACTATATGTTGCTTCTATCCATTAATCTGTTACAGACATTCTTCATGGCATTCTTTATCCTCTTGTGTATATCCCACATATATACAGACAGCTCTCTAGTGTTGAACTAGGTGATTGCCTACCCTCTGGGATCCCTGGCATGTTCCTCCCCACATGCCCATCAGCTCAACCAGGGTCACTTAGGAACTTCCTAGCCTTCATTCCTTCCCAAAGAAAGAGCAAGAATCAGATGTTTCTCATTATTTGAGTCATAGATTAAAACTATCCATTGTTCACATGGGGCACTTTGTCATTCTATTTTCATCCTTTTTTCACATTTATTTTCACCAATCACCATCCCTTTTCTCAGAGGAGTGACAATGGCAGGATATTTCTCTGTTTACTCTAAGAGTGTATCGAAAAGTGAACAAGAAAAAAAGCAAGATCTCCTATCAGGACCTCTACTGAGATCCGCACACAACTCCTTAAACCAAAATGACCTTTGCAGCTGAGGAAATTTCAAGCCTCAGCATTGGGCATTGGTGTTCCTATTAGTGCTTGCAATGGCATCCGTGCAGAGTTTATGGGCCTCACAAACCCTCACAGGGTTTGAGGGCCTCTCAGGGTTTGTGGGCTCAGTTGTTGCAGATCATTTTTCCTTTTTACACGTCTCTTTAGTGATCTCAGGGCTTCCCTGGTGGTTCAGCTGGTAAAGAATCTGTCGGTAATGTGGGAGACCTGGGCTTGACCCCTGGTTGGGAGGATGCTCTGGAGAAGAGAAAGGCTACCCACTCCAGTATTGTGGCCTGGAGAATTGCATGGACTGTATAGAGTCGGACACAACTGAATGACTTTCACTTAGTGATCTGAGGTCATCAGTAGCCTGAGAATCTCTGGCTGGTAGGCAATAGGCAGAGGATACTGTAGGGAGAGACTTGGAAGTGCATAGCTGTATTAGAGATGGGCTTCTGTTGGTGTGTGAAGATGGTGGTGTTGGGGATAAAGCAAATGTGAATAAAGAGATAGGGAGGCACACCTAAGACTGATGACACAGGCTAACCTGGCTCACTTACCTGCACCAGACAGCTGATTCTCCCAGGCATGCGTGGCATAGGGGTGACTCTCTACTCCACGATCTTATCACCAGTTCTCAGCCCACAAAGACCTATTTGCCTTTTGAGATTCACATAAAATAAAAATCTCCAATCTGCTTAAATCTTTAAATTTATCCCTGAATTGAAAAGCCATACCCTTGCTTACCCTGTGAGTTGGTCAGCTAGTGAGAAAACTCCTCCTTGGGAGGAGACTTTCTGAAGGACCTCCATGGGCCCTAGGGAACCAAGGCTCCAATGACAGTCTCTTTGGACATGCAGAAACATCTGCATTCAAGCTGCTGGGGGGCGACAATCCCCTGCCGGTACAGAGGGCCAGGTCTGCGCTAATGTCTTCCCTCCTTGCCATCACACACCTGAGTGAGTGTGTGAGTGCATGGTTGTTAGCTGGTGGGGTCAGGAATGAGACAGCAGCATCTGTGTTCAATGCGTATATAAAGTGGATGAAGAAACATCTGCAAATACTGATTTCTTTCAACACAATGTGACTGTCCAGTACATTTATTTCTTCCATTCAGTTCAATTCAAACAAATGAATATGTACTCAGACTCTGCCCTGGGGCGGTTCTGCCCTTGGTTCACCAGGGAGTCCAGGGGGTGAGAGGGAAAACGGTCCTCATCTGCTTTCAGGAGTAAAAGCAGTTCAGTGACATGATGGAGTCAAAGGCAGTCTGAGGTCAGGTGGAAAACACCTAAAATTAACAGTGGCTGTTAGGCTCTGAGGAAAGGGGAGTTCAGGGACCACCAGGTAACAGAGGAAGGTTTCAGGTGGGAGATTTGCCTGGCACACCTCTGAGGTTGGTAGATTAGGCGAGGTGAGGGAGAAAAGAAGGGAATGCGTGCCCTGAAGCAGCAGCGCACCTGAGATGACCGTGATTATCACTGCAAGGGACGAAGTGTTATTTACAATGTGTCAGGGCTGACCTACCAAAGGCATCAGGCAGCTACCTGCAGAGCAGGTACAGCAGGAACAGGGCGCCCAGCAGGACCACCAGGCCCAGCTTACACCAGGTCCCCGGCGCTGCTTTGGGCCACCGCCACAGCCCGGCCAGCGGCCAGCGCTCCGACCACGACGGCGCTCGGGCAGCCAGTCGCTCCGCCACCCTGTGCAGCCTCTCCTCAGGGCTCAGCCCGCCCAGGGTCTGCGCCAGGCGGTACACGTCGTTGGTGTAGGGGGCGCCGCCGTGGTCCCTCACCAGCTCCTCCACCAGCCCCATCAGCTCCCCGACCTGCGCCTCCCGCTCCCCGTCAGCCGCTCGGTTGTCGAAGGCGCAGCAGCGGCCCCCGCACTCGGCCACCAGCTCCCGGAGCGCGCGGTTGTCAGTGTCGCGCACGTACTGCTGCAGCGAGCCCCCGTCCAGGTCCTCCCTGCGGGTGAAGACCACGACGGCGCGCGCCGCGATGCCCGCCCCGAAGAGCGCCTTCACCCCGCGCCAGGCCCGCTGGTCCTGGGCGGTGAAGCGGCCGAGCTGGGTCACCAAGAGCACGGCGTGGGGCCCCGGGGCCGACAGCAGGTAGCAGCGGCCTCTCTCCTCGAAAGCCGGGTCTGCCTGGGCGACCTCGGGACTGAAGAGGTCCGGGGTGTCGAGGACTTCCACATCCCACGAGGCCCAGCGGCAGCTCCCCGTGGCGCAGGCCCTGGTCACCTCCGTGGCCGCGAGCCTGGAGAGGAAGTGCTTCCGCTGGAGGATGCTGTTGCCAGTGGCGCTCTTCCCGGTCCCCGACCTCCCGGCCAAGAGGAGGCGCAGCCTGCGCTCCTGCAGGGCGGACCTGAACTCCTGGAAACCTGTGGGCACCGGTGGTCTGTAAGCTTTGGAACCTGAGAGCAACATGTTCCGGTTCCCGGGTCTACTGGACGCCTTGTGAGCAAAGGAGAACAGAGCGCTTCCACGGTTGTCTTTGGGACCAAAT
Organism: Bubalus bubalis; assembly: GCF_019923935.1. Classification (NCBI taxonomy): domain Eukaryota; kingdom Metazoa; phylum Chordata; class Mammalia; order Artiodactyla; family Bovidae; genus Bubalus; species Bubalus bubalis. The sequence goes on from NC_059164.1 coordinate 112,679,429, forward strand.
CTTTACTGGTTTCCCTTGCGGCTCAGCTGGTAAAGAATCTGCCTGCAGTGCGGGAGACCTGGGTTGGATCCCTGGTTTGGAAAGATCCCCTGGAGAAGGGAAAGGCTACCCACTCCAGTATTCTGGCCTATAGAATTCCATGGACTGTTTCATCCATGGGGTCGCAAAGAGTCAGACATGACAGCGACTTTCACTTTCCCTCTACTGAGTGACCTGGTGTGAGATTTGGGCACTCCAAGGGGGTCTCTACCCGTCTGTTTCTCCCGTCTTTGGCGTCACGTGTGCACCTGTGCTCCAGCAGCTGCTGAACGTTTCTCTAGAGGATGCGCCTTTGTAATACAGGCCATTACTTCGTCTGATATGATCTGTCATCCAGGCTGTGCAAAGCTGGTCCTTCCCTGATGCCCTCCCACTGGGGAAAGGGGTGGGGCAGTGGGCCCAGTCTGGAGGGCTATCTGGAGTCCTATAGCTGGGGTTTGAATCATAGACCTGTCCTCTACCAGCCTTGTAACCCTGGGGAGCTGCTTATTCTAAGTGTTAAACCTCTTCTGCACAAACGCAATCAATACTGTAGCACTGTCCTCATAGGACACTGTCAGAAAATAAGATGAGCTCAACTCTCTTCCTTCCCTTCCTGCCTCGCTCCTCCTCCTCTCTTGTCTCTTAAACCTGCTGCCTAATAAGACACTTGTGTAGCCCTCCATCCTTGTTCCCTAACACCTTCTACCTGGTGAACCATGTTCCCTCTAATACACAACTTGATGCCCTCTACATCCACTTCTGTTCATTCATTTTATTTTGGAAACGGAGATACAGGTTAGTCAAAGAACTTGATATCTCACAGCAGGGTGGGGGTAAAGATCCAGGTGAAGTGCCAGCCCCAGGGCTCTTGCTGCTTCACCCCAGCATCAAGTCACCTCTTGGCTTCTCTTGTTCAGTCTTGAATTAGCCCATCCCCCTACCATCCAGGGTTCACACCTGGGGGCAAATATGCATTGAGACATGTTCTTACCATAGGCATTTTCTTCATCTCTTGCCACCTTCCGTCCTCCCATGGTTACCTGAAACAGTCCCAGACACAAATTGTTCATTCACTCATTTATCAAATAGGTGTAACTGCCTACAGTCTGTCAGGCCAGGTCTAAAATGCTGGTGACCCTACAGTAAGAAGGTCGTAGTTCCTGCCCTCCCTGGGGCATTGGAAAGAGATTGGAGGAAATGTTCAGCAAAGACATTTGGAGGAGCCTAGTCTGGGGTTGGGATGATGCTGTGAGAACACCTGGTAAGCTTGGCTTTGTCTTCTCAGGGCCTCCAAATGCAAAGAGCAGAGGGGAGATGATAACATTTACTCCGTGTCAAGATGAGCCCCTTAGCTGGTCTGGAAATCAGTAGGGCTTATTGTAGAGGCTGTAAGATACTGAGACCCTGGTCTTGAAGAGCATGTACAGCTTGCTTGCCCCCAGGCCCAGTGCAGAGGCAGTAGATTGAACACTGCCCGGTGCTCTGGCCAGCCTGCCAGGACTGCCCCCAGAGCACCTCCCAGCGCCTGATATCCTATTCCATCCGCTACTTTTCCCCTCAAAGGCAGAAGCCACCACTGCCAGTGGGTAGGTGAGCACCAGGGAAAGAGCAGAGAAAGCTCTGTGGTCTGGCTCCAACTCTTTGGTTCCCCATCCTGCCTCAGTGTGTACCCCTTGGTACACACTGAGGAAAAAATGAAACCAGCTCACAAGTGAGGCCCCAAGCCCTCAGGCCCTGGCTATGACCCCAGCCAAGGTGAAGACAGTCATCAATCTGGGGGAAGATTAAGCTCCCTTAAGACTCCCGCTCCTGCCACTTGGCTTTTGACTCCTCCCACAATAGGGTGGCAACTGGTATGGAGCCTAGGAGAAGCCCTGGCTGGCACCTGGCTCTGGCTGTCACCCCTCCGACTCCAGCCCTGCCTCCCACCGCTGCGGTGGCTGCCAGCACACCCTGGGAGAAGACGCAGTCACCGCTCACTTCCGGTCCAGCTCTCCCACCAAAGCCACCAGGCACATGTGCACTGCAAAGGGACACTTCCACGCAAGGACATGGCTTCAAGACCAGGATAGATGACTGTTGCACCTAACTTCATAGCAGCAGACTGAGAAAGTTAAAGAAAATGAGAAACAGAGGCATATATTTTAAATGAAAGCACAAGATAACAGAGACAAATAATTTGCCTGCCAAAGAGTCCAAAGCAACAGTAATGAAAATGCTAACTGAACTTGAGAAAACAATAGCTAAACACAGTGGAAACTTCAGCAAAGAACTAGAGAATATAAAAACCAGTGAGAGCTGACGATTATGATAACTGAAATGAAAAACGTGCTAGAAGGAATTCAGGCCAGCTGAGGTGACACAGAAGAACATATAAGACAGAAAAGTGGAAATCACCTAACCAGAACAGCAAAAAGAAAAACACGTTTAAAAGATGGATGATAGTTTATGGGTCCTCCGGGACAACATCAAGTGTACTAACATTCATGTTATAGGAAGAGACGAGACAGAAGTGGGTCAAAAATGTGTTTGGTGAAATTATAATTGAAAAGTTTCCTAACTTGAGGAAGGAAACAGATATTTGGGTACAAGAGGCATGGGGCACTGCTGTCAGAACGGCTGTCATTAGAAAACAAGAAATAACACACGTTGGCGAGGATGTAGAGAAAAGGGAGCCCTAGTGCACTGATAGTGGGAATGTCAGTTGCTACAGTAATGGTGGAAAACAGTATGGTGGTTCCTTGAAAAATTAAAAATAGAACTTCCATATGATCTAGCAGTTTTACTCCTGGGTATATATCCAAAGGAAATGAAAACACTACTCCAGAAAGATGTATTCACTCCAATATTCATAGCAGCATTATTGATAATAACCAAGATAGGAAAGCAACCTAATTGTCCATCAATAGATGATTGGGTAAAGAAGGTGTTTTATATATACATGTATATTGGCTTCCCTGGTACTCAGACAGTAAAGAATTTGCCTGCACTGCAGGAGACCTGGGTTTAATCCCTGGGTTGAGAAGATCCCCCTGGAGAAGGGAAAGGCTACCCACACAAGTATCCTTGCCTGGAGAATTCCATGGACAGAGAAGCCTGGTGGGCTACAGTCCATGGGATCCTAAAGAGTTGGACACGACTGAGTGATTAACACTTTCATTTTTGATTCTCTCTTTTTTTGATACATATATAGATAAATTATATATATATATATATATATATATATAAAATGGAATAATCCTCAGCCATAAAAAAGGATGAAATCTTTCCATTTGCAACAACATGGATGGACCTAGAGGGTATTACATTTACTGAAATAGGTCATACTTATTGCAATAAGTCATATTATGCTTATTGAAATAAGTCATATGAAAGAAAAAATGCTGTATGTTTTCACAATCTGAAAAAAAAAAAAGTTGAATATAACAAAAGAGAAACAGACTCACCAGTACAAAGAATGAATTAGTGGTTACCATTGAGGACAGGGCTGAAGGGGGAGGCAAGATCGGAGAAAAGGATTAAGAGGTAAAAACTATTAGGTATAAAATTAAGATAAGGGATTCCCTGGCAGTCCAGTGGTTGGAGATTTCACTGCCAAGGGCAAGGGTTTGAACCCTGTTTGGGGAACTAAATCCCAGAAGCCACAGGGTGTGGCCAAGAAATAAAAGATACAAAAATGTAATGTACAAAAAATATAGTTAATGTTTTATATTAACTTTACATGAAGCATAATCTATAAAAAATGTCAAATCACTATGTTGTACACTTGAAAGTACTATAATATTTTAAGTCAACTGTATGTCAATTAAAAATAAGTAAACAAATAAGTCTAAGTACGATCTGTGTGCTAGAGAGACTGGGATGCCCCCCTCCCCCTCTTTATCCTTTTGCCCTCATATCTGAGGCTTCTCAAAACTCAAATTTGAGGTTTCTCAAAGTAAAGTGATTATACTCATTCAAACATTATTTAATACAATTAAACATTCTGTGATCAAGTTTGCCTGATACCCTGAGCACCTGAACAAGAGAGCACAGTCTCTCCTCAGCCTACTTCTCCAGCCTCATTTCCAGTGAATACCCGCCCACCCCCACCCCACCAGTCAGCCACTCCAGACACAGATTTCAGCACCTTTCCCAACCCACCTCGTGCTTTCCCTCCTAGGACCCTTCATCCCACCCCACATTTCTGCCTGAGTCCTGTCTGCTTTACCGTCCATTTCAAACTCTACCTCTCACAGATAGCTGTGTTCTTACAGATAGCTGTGTTCTCCCCCATTGGCTCCAAAAACAAAGGAAAAGCAAAGACAGGCTGGCTCAATAACCCGTCTCAAAGAACTCAAAGGGCAGTTTTGTCTAGAACTCAAGCCAAAGCTGTTTGCATTTCTGCAGTATCTCTCCTGCACCCCCCACCCTCCAAAGCTTTCAGTAAAGTTTGTCCCAGGGGCAAATCCCTTGATGTGATTAGTTATTTTGTATCTAGAAATCAACAGGCTCCCTTAATTGACACCAGAGGTGAAATGAAGAAAGAGCTACAAGATTCACAACCAAGAAGAAGACTTTACCTGAAGCAAGGTGTCCCCATCAAAGGTGGAAATGAGAATGTGTGCTACAGGAAATCCACAAAACTCTTGGGTATGCCCTTTGGAACTTCCTGCAAAGTTTGGAATGGAATTTGGAAAGTTCTTCTGAGGTTCTTAACAGCTAAAATCTGGTGTTACAGAGGTATACAGTTATTGGAAAAAGTAAAACTTGTACAATCCTTTCTTTTAAAATTTCAAGAAGTCAAGTTTTATTTAGCTAGTCCACTACTCATTGAACCTGACATCTTTTGGAATTATTTAGGAGATTGTTAAAAATGTATGTATTTTTCTCTTTTGCAATACTTTTTATTTTCTATAGTTCCTTTGATCTTATTGTCCATGTGCAATGCACATTTTTATGTAGCTGCAATGCGATCACATACACTATTCACAGTCTGTGTTTTTTCTTAATATTATACACACTTGCCATATTGCTCCAATCTTTATTTTATGGCTGCAGAAATGCCATTGTGGTGATTCACAATATATAAAAATGTGTATTTCTTAGATTTATATTCCTGTATCTGTACTTAAAAATATTAAGTTCCCCTCCATGCCAAATTATTTTTAATCATTCAGCCCATGACTTGAGTTTTTCAATCAGTTATCCTAGTCCTACCCCTTCAGTACACAGTTGCGATGAGGAAATTAACATGGTACAGCAGCCCACACAGCCCAGCTTGACTTGGGGAGAAGATATTCAAGAGTCCCTGCAGGGCAAGGAGTGAGGACCAAGTTCATAACCTTAGTTGTTTCCTGCACTATTGTGGATAGTATTAAGGAGAGTGGAGGTTTTAGGAGAATTACAGAATTTTCACTTTGTAACTTGTTCTGAGGTTAGCTTTCCTTATAACTCCCCAGCAGTACCTTTTGCCTGTGCTGAATATGCTTTTGGGGTGTGTTTGTTGACTTTGAAAATGTGTTTTGGTGTCTGCAGTAGTTCTAGCAATCACCCTTCTTATTTACTAGGGGACTAGGGAAGGATAGGGGCTTCCCAGGTGGCTCAGTGGTAAAGAATCTTGCTGCCAATGCAGGAGTCAGAAGAGACGTGGGCTTGATTCCTGGGTCAGGAGGATCCCCTGAAGTAGGAAATGGAAACCCATTCCAGTATTCTTGCCTGGAAAATTCCATGGACAGAGCCTGGTGTGCTACAGTCCAGGGGGTCATAAAGAGTCGAACAAAAGTGACTTAGCATGCACACATACAGAGAAAGAGAGAGAATTTAGTCCCACATAAGAGTATGTGCCTAGAGGAGGAAATGGCAACCCACTCCAGTACTCCTACCTGGAAAATTTCATGGATGGAGGAGCCTGGTGGGATACAGTCCATGGGGTCCCAAAGAGTCGGACATGGCTGTGTGACTTCACTTTCACTTTCAAGAGTATATGCATCATGTAGTATCACTGATTCAAGGAACATGAATTTTGAGCAAACTCTGGGAGATAGTGGAGGACAGAGGAGACTGTTTGGCTACAGTCCAGGGGTTGCAAAGAGTTAGACACGACTGCATGACTAAACAACAATAGGAGCATGTGCAACAAGAGCTGGAGAGTGATGCTTACCACTTCTGAACTTACTCTATTTGACACTCAAAACATCCTTACTAACCTATGCATGCGAAGTTACTGTTTCTAGGTCTTGCTTTCCTTTCTCATTCTTACTAGAATGCACATGCTTTCTAGTCAGTTTCACATGGGCTCTTCCTGTTCCCCACAGGTCCTACTCCCGGACTGACTCCCTTGCCCTTACACTCACCTTTCCTGCAGAATTGGTGACAGGCTCTAACTTTAGATCCAAGAAGCTCCTGATCTGCTGCCTGCCCTTGGCTATGGGTGCAGTGACTGGTTTCCTCCCCACCAACGAGGAAGTCTCTGTACCACTCAGAGCTCAAGAAGCTAAGGGAGGGGAGGGCCCAGTGGTGATGACTTAAAGAGACAGCAACATTAACCAGTGAACCGGTGGGTATGCAGTATTGTCCCTGCATATCCTATCCAATGCTGATTCCCTGGTAGCTCAGCTGGTAAAGAATCTGCCTGCAATGCAGGAGACCCTGGGTCAGGAAGATACCCTGGAGAAGAGATAAGCTACCCACTCCAGTCTTCTTGGGCTTCCCTGGTTAGCTCAGTCAGTAAAGAATCTGCCTGCAATGCAGGAAACCTGGGTTCAATCCTTGGGATGGGGAGGTTCCCTGGAAGAGGGCATGGCAACCTACTCCAGTATTCTGACCTGGAGAATCCTCACGGACAGAGCAACCTGGAGGGCTGCAGTCCATGGGGTCACAAAGAGCCGGACATGACTGAGCAACTAAGCACATCCTATCCCATAGCTCTGGGCTATGGTAATGTTTTCCAAAGGTTTCTGTGACACCAGCATCTTGTCCCCAACAGGGGCTATAACATCAGTGAAGAAGAGCATTATAGGTTTCTGAGATCTCTTTTTATTTCCAACTTTTGACCAATAATCTTATCTCCAGTTGTCTCTTGCTTTTTAGGCATTTTTAAATAAAATGGCCCCTTGAGTGTCTCCTAACCCAGGAAAGGAATTTTTGAGTGAACAATGCCACAAAATTGGTTCTACCTGCCAGGAACATCACCTTCTAGGTTTATTGAGACATAATTGAATGTAATATCATATACATTTAAAATCCATGATGTATTGATTTGATATGCTTTTATATTGCAAAATGATTACCATCACAACATTAGCTAATATTTGCATCACTTCACATAATTACCATTTCTTTTTGGTGGTGAGATCTACTATCTTGGCAATGTTCAAGTTCAGTTCAGTTCAGTTCAGTCGCTCAGTCGTGTCTGACTCTTTGCGGCCCCATGAATCACAGCACGCCAGGCCTCCCTGTCCATCACCAACTCCCGGAGTTCACCCAGACTCACGTCCATCGAGTCAGTGATGCCATCCAGCTATCTCATCCTCTGTCATCCCCTTCTCCTCCTGCCCCCAATCCCTCCCAGCATCAGAGTCTTTTCCAATGAGTCAACTCTTCGCATGAGGTGGCCAAAGTACTGGAGTTTCAGGTTTAGCATCATTCCTTCCAAAGAAATCCCAGGGCTGATCTCCTTCAGAATGGACTGGTTGGATCTCCTTGCGGTTCAAGGGACTCTCAAGAGGCTTCTCCAACACCACAGTTCAAAAGCATCAATTCTTCGGCACTCAGCCTTCTTCACAGTCCAACTCTCACATCCATATATGACTGCTGGAAAAACCATACCTTTGACTAGACCAAACTTTTATGGCAAAGTAATGTCTCTGCTTTTGAATATGCTATCTAGGTTGGTCATAACTTTCCTTCCAAGGAGTAAGCGTTTTTTAATTTCATGGCTGCAGTCACCGTCTGCAGTGATTTTGGAGCCCAGAAAAATAAAGTCTGACACTGTTTCCACTGTTTCCCCATCTATTTCCCGTGAAGTGATGGGACCGGATGCCATGATCTTCATTTTCTGAATGTTGAGCTTTAAGCCAACTTTTACACTCTCCTCTTTCACTTTCATCAAGAGACTTTTTAGTTCCTCTTCCCTTTCTGCCATAAGGGTGGTGTCATCTGCATACCTGAGGTTATTGATATTTCTCCTGGCAATCTTGATTCCAGCTTGTGTTTCTTCCAGTCCAGCGTTTCTCATGAGGTACTCTGCATAGAAGTTAAATAACCACGGTGACAATATACAGCCTTGACGTACTCCTTTTCCTATTTGGAACCAGTCTGTTGTTCCATGTCCAGTTCTAACTGTTGCTTCCTGACCTGCATACAGATTTCTCAAGAGGCAGGTCAGGTGGTCTGGTATTCCCATCTCTTTCAGAATTTTCCACAGTTGATTGTGATCCACACAGTCAAAGGCTTTGGCATAGTCAGTAAAGCAGAAATAGATGTATTTCTGGAACTCTCTTGCTTTTTCCATGATCCAGCGAATGTTGGCAATTTGATCTCTGGTTCCTCTGCCTTTTCTAAAACCAGCTTGAACATCTGGAAGTTCACAGTTCATGTATTGCTGAAGCCTGGCTTGGAGAATTTTGAGCATTACTTTACTAACGTGTGAGATGAGTGCAATTGTGCAGTAGTTTGAGCATTCTTTGGCATTGCCTTTCTTTGGGATTGGAATGAAAACTGACCTTTTCCAGTCCTGTGGCCACTGCTGAGTTTTCCAAATTTGCTGGCATATTGAGTGCAGCACTTTCACAGCATCATCTTTCAGGATTTGAAATAGCTCAACTGGAATTCCATCACCTCCACTAGCTTTGTTCGTAGTGATGCTTTCTAAGGCCTACTTGAATTCATATTCCAGGATGTCTGGCTCTAGGTCAGTGATCACACCATCGTGATTATCTTGGTTGTGAAGATCTTTTTTGTACAGTTCTTCTGTGTATTCTTGCCCTCTCTTCTTAATATCTTCTGCTTCTGTTAGGTCCATACCATTTCTGTCCTTTATTGAGCCCATCTTTGCATGAAATATTCCCTTGGTATCTCTAATTTTCTTGAAGAGATCTCTAGTCTTTCCCATTCTGTTGTTTTCCTCTATTTCTTTGCACTGATCGCTGAAGAAGCCTTTCTTATCTCTTCTTGCTATTCTTTGGAACTCTGCATTCAGATGTGTACATCTTTCCTTTTCTCCTTTGCTTTTCGCTTCTCTTCTTTTCAAAGATATTTGTAAGGCCTCCCTAGACAGCCATTTTGTTTTTTTTGCATTTCTTTTCCATGGGGATGGTCTTGATCCCTGTCTCCTGTACAATGTCACGAACCTCATTCCATAGTTCATCAGGCACTCTATCTAACAGATCTAGGCCCTTAAATCTATTTCTCACTTCCACTGTATCATCATAAGGGATTTGATTTAGGTCATACCTGAATGGTCTAGTGGTTTTCCCTACTTTCTTCAATTTAAGTCTGAATTTGGCAATAAGGAGTTCATGGTCTGAGCCACAGTCAGCTCCTGGTCTTGTTTTTGCTGACTGTATAGAGCTTCTCCATCTTTGGCTGCAAAGAATATAATCAATCTGATTTCTGTGTTGACCATTTGGTGATGTCCATGTATAGAGTCTTCTCTTGTGTTGTTGGAAGAGGGTGTTTGTTATGACCAGGCGGCTGCGACTGGTGCACTAAGCGCAGGCAGCTGCAACTGGCTCACTAAGGGCAGCAGAGATGAGCTACCCCATGTCCGAGGTCAGGGGCAGAAGCCGAGAGGACCCCATGCCCGAAGGTCGGGGGCCAAGAGGAGTTACCCCACATCCGAGGTCAGGGGCAGCGGCCAAGAGTGCCAGGCTGTGATGGTGCAGGAATGGCTGAGAGGAGCTACCCTGAGTCCAAGGTCAGGGGGGGCGGCCGAGAGGAGCTACCCCGAGTCTGAGATCAGGAGCGGCGGCCGGGAGGACCAACCCCACGTCCAGGGAGCCATGGCTGTGTGGGTGCAGGAGGGCCTAGAGGAGCTATCCCACATTGAAGGTCAGGAAGGGCCACGGTGAGGAGACACCCCTCATCCAAGGTAAGGAGCAATGGCTGCACTTTGCTGGAGCAGCTGTGAAGAGATAACCCATGCCCAAGGCAAGAGAAACCCAAGTAAAATGGTAGGTGTTGCAAGAGGGCATCAGAGGGCAGACACACTGAAACCATACTCACAGAAAACTAGTCAATCTAATCACACTAGGACCACAGCCTTGTCTAACTCAATGAAACTAAACCATGTCTGTGGGGCAACCCAAGATGGGCGGGTCATGGTGGAGAGATATGACAGAATGTGGTCCACTGGAGAAAGGAATGGCAAACCACTTCAGTATTCTTGCCTTGAGAACCCCATGAACAGTATGAAAAGGCAAAATGACAGGATACTGAAAGAAGAACTCCCCAGGTCAGTAGGTGCCCAATATGCTACTGGAGATCAGTGGAGAAATAACTCCAGAAAGAACGAAGGGATGGAGCCAAAGCAAAAAGAATACCCAGCTATGGATGTGACTGGTGATAGAAGCAAGGTCCAATGCTGTAAAGAGCAATATTGCATAGGAACGTGGAATGTCAGGTCCATGAATCAGGGCAAATTGGAAGTGGTCAAATGAGATGGCAAGAGTGAATGTCAACATTCTAGGAATCAGCGAACTCAAATGGACTGGAATGGGTGAATTTAACTCAGATGACCATTATATCTACTACTGCGGGCAGGAATCCCTCAGAAGAAATGGAGTAGCCATCATGGTCAACAAAAGAGTATGTAATGCAGTACTTGGATGCAATCTCAAAAACGACAGAATGATCTCTGTTCGTTTCCAAGGCAAAGCATTCAATATCACAGTAATCCAAGTCTATGCCCCAACCAGTAACGCTGAAGAAGCTGAAGTTGAATGGTTCTATGAAGACCTAAAAGACCTTTTAGAACTAACACCCAAAAAAAGATGTCCTTTTCATTATAGGGGACTGAAATGCAAAAGTAGGAGGTCAAGAAACACCTGGAGTAACAAGCAAATTTGGCCTTGGAATACGGAATAAGCAGCACAAAGACTAATAGAGTTTTGCCAAGAAAATGTTCAAGTAGGTAATACCAAATTGCACTAGAATCACTGTGTGTGTACCTACTCATCTTCTCCCTGGAGGCTTGTACTCTTTGACCAACATCTTCAAATTTCTCCCACCTTCCCCCTCTACCAGCCCTTAGTAACCACCATTCTACTCTCCATTTCAAGGAATTTGACTTTTTTAAATTCCACATTAAAAAGTGATACCATATAGTATTTTTGGTTCTCTGTCTGACTTATTTCACTTACTAAATGCCCTCAACTGCACACATTTGCACTTATCACACATGCTAGCAAAGTAATGCTGAAAATTCTCCAAGCGAGGCTTCAACAGTACATGAACCATGAACTTCCACATGTTGAAGCTGGATTTAGAAAAAGCAGAGGAACTAGAGATAAACTTTCCAACACCCATTGGATCATAGAAAAAACAACAGAATTCCAGAAAAACATGTACTTCTGCTTCACTGACGACACTAAAGCCTTTGACTGTGTGGATCACAAACAACTGTGGAAAATTTTGAAAGAGATGAGACTACCAGACCACCATACATGCCTCCTGAGAAAGCAAGGAGCAACAGTTAGAACTGGATGTGGAACAAAGGACTGGTTTCAAATTGGGAAAGGAGTATGTCAAGGCTGTATATTGTCACCCTGCTTATTTGACTTATATGCAGAGTACATCATGTGAAATGCTGGGCTGGATGAATCACAAGCTGGAATCAAGATTTCTGGGAGAAATATCAATAACCTCAAATATACAGATGATACCACCCTTATGGCAGAAAGTGAAGAGGAACTAAAGAACCCCTTGGTGAGGGTGAAAGAGGAAATTGAAAAAGCTGGCTTAAAACTCAACATTCAAAAAATGAAGATCATGGCACCTGGTCCCATCACTTCATGGCAAATAGATGAGGAAACAATGGAAACAGTGACAGACTTCATTTTCTTGAGCTCCAAAATAACTGCAGATGGTGAGTGCAGCCATGAAATTAAAAGAAGCTTGCTCCTTGGAAGAAAAGCTATGACCAACCCAGGCAGTGTATTAAAAAACAGAGACATTACTCTGCCAACAAAGGTCCATCTAGTCAAAGCTATGGTTTTTTCAGTAGTTATGTATGGATGGGAGAGTCGGACCATAAAGAAAGCTGAGCACTGCAGAATTGATGCTTTTGAACTGTAGTGTTGGAGAAGACTCTTGAGAGTCCCTTGGACTGCAAAGAGATCCAACCAGTCCATCCTATAGGAAATCAGTCCTGAATATTCATTGGAAGGACCAATGCTGAAGCTGAAACTCCAATACTTTGGCCACCTGATGTGAAGAACTAACTCATTGGAAAAGACCCTGATGCTGGGAAATACTGAAGGCAGGAGGAGAAGGGGATGACAGAGGATGAGATGTTTGGATGGCATCACTGACTCAATGGACATGAGTTTGAACAAGCTCCAGGAATTTGTGATGGGCAGGGAAGCCTGGCATGCTGCAGTCCATGGGATGGCAAAGAGTCAGACATAACTGAGTTACTGAACCGAACTGAACTGAAATACCCTCAAGTTCCATCCATGTTGTTGCAAACAGCAAGATGTCTTTCTCTCTTGTGACTGAATAATATTCTGTGTGTGTGTGTGTGTGTGTGTGTGTGTGTGTGTGTGTGTGTATACACGGCTTCCCTGATGGCTCAGTGGTAAAGAATCTGCCTGCAATGCAGGAGCTGCAAGAGACATGGGTTCAATCCCTGGGTCAGAAAGACTCCCTTGAGGAGGAAATGAGAACCCACTCCAGTATTCCTGTCTGGAAAATTCCATGGACAGAAGATCCTGGTGGGCTGCAGTTCATGGGGTCACAAAGAGTCAGACCCCACTGAGCACACACATATATATATGCACACACTCTACATCACCTTTATCTATTCATCCATAGACAGAACCTTAGGTTGTTTATGTATCTTGGCTACATGAATAATACTGCAGTGAAGATGGGAGTGCAAATACCACATCAAGATTCTGTTTTCCTGTCCTTTGGATAGATATCCAGAAGTAGGATTGTTCAACATATAGTAGTTATGTTTTTAATTTTTGGAGGAATCTCCGTACTGTTTCCCATAGTGACTGCACTAATTGGCTTTCTTACTAACAGTGCACAAAGGTTCCCTTTTCTCCATATCCTCGTCAACACTTGCTATTGCTTGTCTTTTTTTTAATTTATTTTTAATTGCAAGATAATTGCTGTATATTGTCACCCTGCTTATTTATCTTATATGCAGAGTACATCATGAGAAATGCTGGGTTGGTGAAGCACAAGCTGGAATCAAGATAGCCGGGAGAAATATCAATCCCTTCTGATATGCAGATGACACCACCCTTATGGAAGAAAGCAAAGAAGAACTAAAGAGCCTCTTGATGAAAGTGAAAGAGGAGAGTGAAAAAGCTGGCTTAAAACTCAACATTCAGAAAACTAAGATCATGGCATCTGGTCCCATCTGCTGCTGCTGCTAAGTTGCTTCAGTCGTGTTCAACTCTGTGCGACCCCATAGACAGCAGCCCACCAGGCTCCCCCGTCCCTGGGATTCTCCAGGCAAGAACACTGGAGTGGGTTGCCATTGCCTTCTCCAATGCATTAAAGTGAAAATTGAAAGTGAGGCTGCTCAGTCGTGTCTGACTCTTAGCGACCCCATGGACTGGAGCCTACCAGGCTCCTCCACCCATGGGATTTTCCATGCAAGAGTACTGGAGTGGGTTGCTATTGCCTTCTCCGGTCTGGTCCCATAACTTCATGGCAAATAGGTGGAGAAACAGTGGAAACAGTGACAGACTTTGTTTTGGGGGCTCCAAAATCACTGCAGATGGTGACTGCAGCCATGAAATTAAAAGACATTTGCTCCTTGGAAGAAAAGTTATGACCAACCTAGACAGCATAATAAAAAGCAAAGACATTACTTTGCCAACAAAGGTCCATCTAGTCAAAGCTATGGTTTTTCCAGAAGTCATGTATGGAGATTTGGACTGTAAAGAAAGCTGAGCATTGAAAATTGATGCTTTTGAACTGTTGTCTTGGAGAAGACTCTTGACAGTCACTTGGACTGTGAGGAGATCCAACCTAAAGGAAAGCAGTCTTGAATATTCATTGGAAGGACTGATGCTGAAGCTAAAACTCCAATACTTTGGCCACCTGATACAAAGAACTGACTCATTTGAAAAGACCCTGATGCTGGGAAAGACTGAAGGTGGAAGGAGAAGGGGATGACAGAGGATGAGATGGTTGGATGGCATCACCGACTCAATGGACATGAGTTTGAGTAAACTCCCAGGAGTTGGTGATGGACAGAGAGGCCCCGTGCTGCAGTTCATGGGGTCACCAAGGGTCGGACACGACTAAGTGACTGAACTGAACTGACTCACTTGCTTTACAGTATTGTGTTGGTTTCTGCCAAACATCAACATGAATCAGCCATAGGTTTACCTTATTATTGATTGTCTTGTGGATGATGGCCATTCTAACAGGTATGAAGTGATATCTCATTGTGGTTTTGATTTGCATTTCCTGAATGATTAGTAGTGTTGAGAATTTTTTCGATTATCTGTTGGCCATGTGCATGTCTTCTTTGGGAAAATGTCTATTAAGTTTGTCTGCTCATTTTTAAATTGAATTGCTTATTTCTTTTGTTAGAGAGCTGTAGGAATTCCTGGTATACTTTTTTATTTTTACCCCTTATCAGATATTTGATTCAACAAATATTTTCTCCTGTTTAATAAGTTGCCTTCACATTTTGTTAATTGTTTCTTTTGTTATGCAGAAATATTTTACATTGATATAATCTCACTTATTGACTTTTGCTTTTTTTTTTAAGATTTTTTCCCCAGTATTTATTTATTTGACTGCACCGGGTCTAAGATTTTTGCTTTTGTCACTTGTGCTTTTGATGTCAAATCCAAAATATCATTGCCAACCTGATGTCAAGGATCTCACCCACTATGTTTTCTTCTAGGAGTTTTGTGGTTTTAAGTCATATGTTCAAATATCAGTGCATTTTGAATTGATTTTTGTTTTTGGTGTATGATATGGCAACCCACTCCAGTGTTCTTGCCTGGAGAATCCCAGGGATGGGGGATCCTGGTGGGCTGCTGTCTATGGGGTCACGCAGAGTCAGACATGACTGAAGCGACTTAGCAGCAGCAGCAGAATAGGCATCCAATTTCATTCTTTTGCATGTGGCTGTCTAGTTTTTCCAAAACCATTTATTGAAAAGATACTTATTTCCCCACTGTATACTCATGGCTCATTTGTAGTAAACTGATTGGCCATGTATACATGGGTTTATTTCTGAGGTCTGTGTTCTGTTCCATGTGTGTGTTTTTGTGCCAATACTATACCATTTTGATTAGTATAGCTTTGTAATATGGTTTGAAATCAGAAAGTGTGATGCCTCTAGTTTTATTCTTCTTTCTTAAAACTGCTTTGCCTATTTGAGATCTTTTGTGCTTCCTACAGGTTTTAGCATTGTTTGTTTGTTTGTTTTTCTATTTCTGTGAAAAGCACCATTGGAATTCTGATAAGAATTGCATTGAATCTGTAGATCTCTCTGGGTAGAATGGACATTTTTACAATATTAATTCTTTCAATTCATGAACATAGAATACCTTTTCATTTATTTGTGGCTTTTAATTTCTTTCATCAATGTCTTGTTTTCAGTGTACAGGTCTTTCACTTCTTTGGTTAAATTTATTCCCAGGTGAGTTATTCCTTCTGATGCTATTGTAAATGAGATTGTTTTCTCTTTCTGATAAATCATTATCAGTGTACAGAAATGCAACTGATTTTTGTATATGGTTTTTTTTTATCTGTAATTTTACTTAATGTGTTTCTTATGTATCACATTTTTGGTGGGGTCTTAAAATTTCCTGTATATAAGATCATGTCATTTGAAAATAGAGACAATTTCACTTCCTTCTGACCTAGATGTCCTTTATTTCTCTCTCTTACTTAATTGCCCTGCCTAGGACTCCCAGTACTATATTGAATAAAAGTGGCAAGAGTGAGCATCCTTGTAATTTTCCTGGGTTTAGAGGAAAAGCTTTTCACTATTGAGTATGACAGCTGTAGGCTTGTTGTATATGGCCTTTGCTATGACAGGTATGTTCCCTTTGTATCCAGTTTGTTCAGAGTTTGTATCATGAAAGGACATTGAATTTTGTCAAATACTTTTTCTGTATCTATTGAAATGATCACATGGTTTTTATTCTTCACTGTGTTAGTGTAGTGAATCACATTGTGGATGTTGAACCATCTTTGTAGCCCTCATTTCCTTGTTTTTGAATAGTGTATTTTCTTACCTAATTGCTCTAGTTAGAACCTCTGGTAAAAAGTTGAAGTGATGAGAGCAGATATCCTTGTCTTATACCTAATCTTAGCAGGAAATTTTTCAGTCTCTCATCATTAAGTATGGTACTAGTTAGAATTTTCACAGATGACTTTTTACCAGGTTGGAAATTTCTTTCTCTTTCTAGTTTGAGTGTTTTTATTATACTATGAAATGGCATTCATTTTTCTCAAATACTTTTCTAAATCTATTGAAATAATCTTTCTTTATACTATTGATATGGCTTGCTATATTAATTATTATATCAATTGATATTGAGCCAATATTTCTTCCTAAGGTAAATTTCACTTGTTCTTGGTGTATACTTTTCATATAATTGCTGGGTTCACTTTGCTTTTATTTTGTGGATGATTTTTGCATCTATATTCATAATATATATTGGCATGTAATTTTATTATATTGTTGTGTCTTTTTCTGACTTGGTATCAGAATAATACTGGCATCATGGAATGAATTTAAAAGTGTATTTTTCTGTTTTTAGAAGAGTTTGTGAAGAATTGATATTAATTCTTAAATACCTGGCGTGATTTATTAGTGAAATCATTTGGGTCTGCATGTTTTTTTGCTTTGGGGTTTTTTGGTAGAAATACTTTTTATTGGTACTTGAATTTCTTTATGAATTATAGATCTATTCAGACTTTCTATTTCTTCCTGATTCAATTTTGATAGCTTATTAATTTGTTCATTTTATCTAAGTTATCTAATCTTGGGAGCATAAAACTGTTCATGATATTTCCATGTAATTGTTTCATTTCTGAAAGTTCAGTAATAATGTTTCCTCTTTCATGTATGATTTTACTTATTTAATTCTCTTCCATATATTTTTGGACAAGCTATCTAGAGATTTATCAGTTTGTTCATATTTTTTTAAAAACAAGTTTTTGTTTTGTTAATTTTCTATTTTCTAGATCAATAATTTCCATTCTAATCTTTACTATATTCCTCTTCTGGTTGCTTTAGATTTAGTTTGCTTTTATTACTATTTCAGTGTGAAATATCATGTTACTGGTTTGAAATCTTTGTTTAATATAGGTATTCCCAACTATGAAATCTCTTCCAAGCATTCTTTCAGCTGCACTCTCTAAGTTCTGCCATGTTGGTTTTTCATTTTCATTCATCTCAAAGTATTTATAATTTCCTGTTTGATCTCTTTTTTGACTCATTGGTTATTTAAGATTGTGTAGTTTAATATCCACATATTACTGAATTCTTCATTTTTTCTGTTATTTTACTCTATTTTGGCTGGAAAACTTACTATGTATGATTTCAAGCCTCTTGGGCTTCCCTGGTGACTCAGTGGTAAAGACTCTACCTGCTAATGCAGGAGACATGGGTTTGATCCCTGGGTTGGGAAGATCCCCTGGAGAGGGAAGTGGCAACCCATTCCAGTATTCTTGCCTGGGAAATCCCATGGAAAGAGGAGCCTAGTGGGCTACAGTCCATGGGGTCACAAAAGAGTCAGACACGACTTAGCAACTAAACAACAGTGACAACAACACAAACTTATTGAAGTTTGTTTCATGTCCTTATCAGTCAGTTCAGTTCAGTTGCTCAGTCGTGTCTGACTCTTTGCGACCCCATGAATCGCAGCACGCCAGTCCTCCCTGTCCATCACCAACTCCCAGAGTTCACTCAGACTCACGTCCATCGAGTCAGTGATGCCATCCAGCCATCTCATCCTTTGTCGTCCCCTTCTCCTCCTGCCCCCAATCCCTCCCAGCATCAGAGACTTTTCCAATGAGTCAACTCTTCTCATGAGATGGAAATGATCTAATTAGGAGAATATTCCTTGTGTACTTGAAAAAAATGTGTAATCTGCTGCAGGTGGTGGAGTATTCTTGTATTAGACCTCGTTGATTTATAGTGTTTGTCACATCTTTTATTTCTTTGTTGACCTTCTGATTAACTGATGTATGCATTATTCATAGTGGAATATTGGAGTTTACAGCTATTATTGTGGAATAGTCTATCTCCCCTTGATTTTGGTTATTTTCTGCTTCATGTGTTTCAGGGCTCAGTTGTTACATTCATATGTTTGTAATTGTTATATTTTCAAATTCATTGAATCATTCATCTGTTGGTTCATATCTGTCATTAAGCCCCTAGAAGTAAAATTTTAAATTTCAGTTCTATTTTCAAATATCAGAATGTTTATTTTTTTCTTTCTTAAAATATAATTTCTATCTCTTTATTGACATTCTCTACTTGATGAGATATTGTCATCATAACTTCCCTAATTTTTTAGGTGTGATTCTTTCTGTTCTTTAAATATGTTTATATTTGCTGCTTTGATGCCTTGTCTTCAAATCCAGTATCTGGTCCCTCTAACAGGCAGTTTCTGTTGCCTGGTCTTTTCCAGTATATGGATCATAGTTTTCTGTGTCTTGTAGTTTTTGTTTAAAACTTGACATTTTAGGTAATATAGTGTAGCAACTCTGGATACTGATTCACCTTCTCTTCTTCTGGGGCTTGATTTGCTGCTCTTCCCTATTTGCTAGATGACTTCACTAGGCTCTAGTCCACATGTCTCTGTAGCTCAGTTGGTAAAGAATCTGAAGAGCCTCTTGATGAAAGTGAAAGAGGAGAGTGGAAAAGTTGGCTTAAAACTCAACATTCAGTAAACTAAAATTATGGCATCTGGTTCCATCACTTCATGGCAGAAAGATGGAGAAACAGTGACAGATTTTGATTTTATGGGCTCCAAAATCACTGCAAGATGGTGACTGCAGCCATGAAATTAAAAGATGCTTTCTCCTTGGAAGGAAAGTTATGACCAACCCAGACAACATATTAAAAAGCAGAGAAATTACTTTGCTAATAAAGGTCCACTAGTCAAAGTGATGGTTTTTCCTGTAGTCATGTGTAGATGTGAGAGTTGGACTACAAAGAAAGATGAGCACTGAAGAATTGTTTCTTTTGAACTGTGGTGTTGGAGAAGACTCTCAAGAGTCCCTTGGACTGCAAGGAGATCCAACCAGTCCATCCTATAGGAAATCAGTCCTGAATATTCATTGGAAGGACTGATGTTGAAGCTGAAACTCCAATACTTTCACCACCTGATACAAAGAACTGACTTATTTGAAAAGACCTTCATGCTGGGAAAGATTGAAGGTGGGAGGAGAAGGGAACAACAGAGGATGAGATGGTTGGATGGCATCACCGACTCAATGGACATGAGCATGAGTAAACTCCAGGAGTTGGTGATGGACAGGGAGGCCTGGCATGCTTCAGTCCATGGGTTCACAAAGAGTCGGACACGACTGAGTGACTGAACTGAACTGAACTGAACTACCTGCAGTGAAGGAGTCCCTGGGTTGATCCCTGGGTCAGGAGCATCCCCTGGAGAGAGAAATGGCAGCCCACTCCAGTATTCTTGCCTGTAAAATCCCATGGACAGAGGAACCTAGTGGGATCACACCATGAGATCACAAGAATTGGACTAGTTGCTAAATTAAACCACCACCAGGCTCTTTTGGTGAAATATGTTTCTCCCACCCATTCCTGTCCATTTTGCTGTTGGGAGAAATACCAACAACCTGAGATATGCAGATGATACCACTTTAATGGCAAAACATGAAGAGGAACTAAAGAGCCTCTTGATGAGGGAGAAAGAGGAGAGTGGAAAAGTTGGCTTAAAACTCAATTCTCAACAAATCTAAGATCATGGCATCTGGTCTCATCACTTCATGGCAAACAGGAGAAAAATTGAAAACTGTGCCAGATTCTATTTTCTTAGAATCCAAAATCACTATGGACAATGATTGCAGCCATGAAATTAAAAGACACTTGTTCCTTGGAGGTAAAGCTATGAAAAACTTGGAAAGCATATTAAAAAACAGAGACAGCACTTTGCCAACAAAAGTCCAAACAGTCAAAGCTATAGTTTTTTCACTAGTCATATATGGATGAATATGAGAGTTGGACCATAAAGAAGACTGAGCACCAAAGAATTGATGCTTTACAATTGTGGTGCTGAAGAAGGCTCTTAAGAGTCCCTTGGACTGCAAGAAGATCAAACCAGTCAATCCTGAAGAAAATCAACCCTGAATATTCATTGAAAGGACTGATCCCAAAGCTCCAATACTTTGGCCACCTGATGCAAAGAGCTGACTCATTGGAAAAGATCTTGATGCTGGGAAAGATTTAACGCAAGAGGAGAAGGGGGTCACAGAGGATGAAATGATTAGATAGTATCACTGACTCAAAGGGCATGAAGTAAGCAAACTCTTGGAGATAGTAGAGGACAGGGGAGCCTGGCATGCTACAGTCCATGGGGTTGCAAAGAGTTGGGCATGACTTGCTAAGCTGCTAAGTCGCTTCAGTCATGTCCGACTCTGTGCGACCCCATAGACGGCAGCCCACCAGGCTCCCCCGTCCCTGGGATTCTCCAGGCAAGAACACTGGAGTGGGTTGCCATTTCCTTCTCCAACGCATAGAAGTGAAAAGTGAAAGTGAAGTCGCTCAGTCGCGTCCGACCCTCAACGACCCCATGGACTGCAGCCTCCCAGGCTCCTCCATCCATGGGATTTTCCAGGCAAGAGTACTGGAGTGGGGTGCCACTGCCTTCTCCGTGGGCATGACTTAGCAACTGAATAACAACAATAACAATAACAAAAATTTCCCCTGCAGTATGAAATCTCTGATGTTGCTCCTCAGAAGGTGCAGTCACTGGCATTCACACAATTACCTGGGATGACAATAGTTTTAGCAGTGCTCTCTCTGAAAGTTTCTTTCCTTAATCTCTCTGCTTATCTCTGTGTCTCTATTGGTATTATACCCAGCTGTTAGGCTTACTAGTTGCCAGTTGATTGCACTCTAATTTTTAACAATGCCCATGGACATAAATTGGTCCACAGTCTTATCTAATTAAATTTGGTTTACTTTGCAGGGATAGTTTTCTTGGCCAGCTTTTCAGGTTTCTCTGATCCTAGAAGGACTCTTCTTACCTGTTTTTCTAGTTCTTACTGGTAAACTTGCTGGCCTATGGCTTCTCTTATGGCTCGCAAAGGATTCCCCTTTAAATTGCTTAGCATTAAAATCTGTATCATTTGCAAGAGAACACTTTGACCTGAGCTTACTATCCTATGTTTCAAATTTCCTTTGGGGAGGGCTAAAGCATGACTACGAACAAAGCTAGTGGAGGTGATGGAATTCCAGTTGAGCTATTTCAAATCCTGAAAGATGATGCTATGAAAGTGCTGCACTCAATATGCCAGCAAATTTGGAAAACTCAACAGTGGCCACAGGACTGGAAAAGGGCAGTTTCATTCCAATCCCAAAGAAAGGCAATGCCAAAGAATGCTCAAACTACCGCACAATTGCACTCATCTCACATGCTAGTAAAGTAGTGCTCAAAATTCTCCAAGTCAGGCTTCAGCAATATGTGAACCATGAACTTCCTGATGTTCAAGCTGGTTTTAGAAAAGGCAGAGGAACCAGAGATCAAATTGCCAGCATTCACTGGATCATGGAAAAAGCAAGAGAGTTCCAGAAAAACATCTATTTCTGCTTTATTGACTATGCCAAAGCCTTTGACTGTGTGGATCACAATCAACTGTGGAAAATTCTGAAAGAGATGGGAATACCAGACCACCTGATCTGCCTCTTGAGAAATTTGTATGCAGGTCAGGAAGCAACAGTTAGAACTGGACATGGAACAACAGACTGGTTCCAAATAGGAAAAGGAGTACGTCAAGGTTGTATATTATCACCGTGGTTATTTAACTTCTATGCAGAGTACCTCATGAGAAACGCTGGACTGGAAGAAACACAAGCTGGAATCAAGATTGCCAGGAGAAATATCAATAACTTCAGATATGCAGATGACACCACGCTTATGGCAGAAAGTGAAGAGGAACTAAAAAGCCTCTTGATGAAAGTGAAAGAGGAGAGTGTAAAAGTTGGCTTAAAGCTCAACATTCAGAAAATGAAGATCATGGCATTTAGTCCCATCACTTCATGGCAAATGGATGGGGAAACTGTGGAAACAGTGTCAGACTTTATTTTTGGGGGCTCCAAAATCACTGCAGATGGTGATCGCAGCCATGAAATTAAAAGATGCTTACTCCTTGGAAGGAAAGTTATGACCAACCTAGATAGCATATTCAAAAGCAGAGACATTACTTTGCCAACAAAGTTTCATCTAGTCAAGGCTATGGTTTTCCTGTGGTCATGTATGGATGTGAGAGTTGGACTGTGAAGAAGGCTGAGTGCCGAAGAATTGATGCTTTTGAACTGTGGTGTTGGAGAAGACTCTTGAGAGTCCCTTGGACTGAAAGGAGATCCAACCAGTCCATTCTGAAGGAGATCAGCCTTGGGGTTTCTTTGGAGGGAATGATGCTAAACCTGAAACTCCAGTACTTTGGCCACCTCATGCCAAGAGTTGACTCATTGGAAAAGACTCTGATGCTGGGACGGATTGGGGGCAGGAGGAGAAGGGGACGACAGAGGATGAGATGGCTGGATGGCATCACTGACTCGATGGACGTGAGTTTGAGAGAACTCCGGGAGTTGGTGATGGATAGGGAGGTCTGGCATGCTGCAATTCATGGGGTCACAAAGAGTCAGACAGGACTGAGCAACTGAACTGAACTGAGCTTGGAGTTTTCAGTTATTATGAACTTCTTTTCTTCCTGAACAAAATCTTTGAGTCCAGCTCTAGGCCAAGAGCAGGGGATTGTAGCCTTGGTCTTTTAAACTTGCCTCTCCTAGCATAAAATGTCCATCCTATGAAGGAGCTGGACCTGTCGTGCCTGGAGTAGAACCTCTGCTCTACCAATAGAGAAGCTGCAGGGTACTGCTAGCTGCACTCACCATGAATTTAGTCTCTGGAACTCAGAGTCAGAGGGAATGCTGTTCCTATTGGTAAGATACTATACTCTTGATGAATAGCTATTTGGAGAGGGAGCCTCATCTTCTTAGCCACCCAGAATTCCTTCAAGCTTAGCTGATGGTGATTTGGGGAAGGAGGAATTTGGTCATGGCTCAAATATAATGCAGACTCTCACTGTTCTAAGATTCAGTAGACTTTTTTTTGAATAAATGTTTCTTCTTCATTATATGATCATAAGACAATGTTTAGAGATTTCATTATTTTTTTTAATAATGTTCACCAGTAATATGTTTACAGGGCTTCTCATGATGCATTGTGGAGCTGGAAACTCTGTCAGTAGTTTTAAATTAAATTTTGGTCACTTTGCTAGCTCCCCTCTTCTTCCTTCCTGCCATGTGCATGGGTTTTACATAATTTACTTTCCCCTTCGTGTTGTTCTTTATTGTAGTTGACTAAAATATAGCTAACAGGGACCTATGTGATGGCTGCCATTGTCTTCCTGGTTGCTATTTTATTTTGAACTCTTGGTTCTCCACTAAATGCAAATACGTTACACTCATAGAGGATCAGATAAATTCTAGGGTCTCCTTATATTTCCAAATAGTCATGTGTGACCTCCCAAAGTTTAGAAATGAGTCATTTAAGTACCACTTTCAAGTTACCTATTTTCATGATAAACAATAATCAAAAGCAATAAGGCTGTTCAGCTATTTACTAGCTATCTAGGCTTTGAGAACTTCATTGTTAGGATTTTGAAAAAAGTTTGTGGTGTGATATACTGAGATGTCCATTGCAGTTGTTCCTGCACCCCTTGTTAAAACTTTATTTATAGGATCCATCTTCAGTAAGAAAGCACTGAAGAACATTCTCTTTAGGGAAGGATTGACGTGAAGCAACAAAAGCTGTGAAATTGAAACCAAAAAGAAATAAAAATAATGACAGAAATTGTGCAAACTAAATGACAAATCCCAGAAAGAGGGCAAGTCATCGAATGCTGTCAGATGATTTATTGCAGCCTCTAAATTCTTTTCCCAATTCCTGTTCTCCTAATCAGCCTCTTCTTCCATTATTAGGATCATGGAATGGCTAAGAATCCAGGGGATATCAAAGTAAACATTGTGAATTTTGGAGGCGTGGGACTAAGAAACCTAGGTAGATAAATAAGGAAGGGAACTGTGGATTTCCTGAGAGTAACAGAAAAATGTGAAAGAAAAACCTATTTCCTTGCTTCTTGCTTTTTTGGCTGTTGGAGCCAAGCAGTAAGTACAGCTGATATCTGTAACTGTCTATAACCATCCAAAGCTCTGATGACCCTTGGGACTAAGGAACACTGGGAGAAGAGGGCCAGGACTAACAGTGGTTCCTCATCCCAGGCCCATAAATCCAAGAACCCAAGAAATTGTCTGCACATGGTGGTTGCCCTTTTAGGACCTCTGTTCTCTGTACCTCTACTGGAGGTTTAGAACTATAACCAACCAACATATGAGAAGCAATGATGGTAAGCAGGCCAAGGTGCATGATTCCTGCAAGTGGAGATTCTGGGAGCTCGTTCTAATTGGCTGAGGCCAAAATATTGGAGTAAATTCCATTCCATAAGTGTTAGTCGCTCAGCTGATCCCATGGACTATAGCCTGCCAGCCTCCTCTGTCCATGAGATTCTCTAGGCAAGAATATTGGACTGGGTTGCCATTCACTTCTCCAAGGGAACTCCCAGAACAAGGGATAGAACCTGGGTTTCATGCATTACAGGCAGATACTTTACCATCTGAGCCACCGGGGAAGCCCATTAACACTCCATCAGTTCAGTTCACTTCAGTCGCTCAGTCATGTTCAACTCTTTATGACCCCATGGATTGCAACAAACAGGCCTCCCTGTCCATCACCAACTCCCAGAGTTTACGCAAACTCATGTCCATTGAATCAGTGATGCCATCCAACCATCTCATCCTCTGTCGTCCCCTTCTCCTCCTGCCACCAATCCCTCCCAGCATCAGGGTCTTTTCAAATAAGTCAGCTCTTTGCATCAGGTGGCCAAAGTATTGGAGTTTCAGCTTCAGCATCAGTCCCTCCAATGAACATTCAGGACTGATCTCCTTTAGGATGGACTGGTTGGATCTCCTTTCAGTCCAAGGGACTCTCAAGAGTCTTCTCCAACACCACAGTTCAAAAGCATCAATTCTTCAGTGCTCAGCTTTCTTTATAGTCCAACTCTCACATCCATACATGAGTATTGGAAAAACCGTAGCCTTGGTGAGACGGACCTTTGTTGGCAAAGTAATGTCTCTGCTTTTTAATATGCTCTCTAGGTTGGTCATGACTTTCCTTCCAAGGAGCAAACGTCTTTCAATTTCATAGCAGCAGTCACCATCTGCAGTGATTTTGGAACCCTAAATAATAAAGTCTGCCACTGTTTCCACTGTTTCCCCATCCATTTGCCTTGAAGTGATGGGACCAGATGCCATGATCTTAGTTTTCTGAATGTTGAGCTTTAAGCCAACTTTTTCAGTCTCTTCTTTCACATTCATCAAGAGGCTCTTTAGTTCCTCTTCACTTTCTGCCATAAAGGTGGTGTCATTTGCATATCTGAGGTTATTGATATTTCTCCTAGCAATCTTGATTCCAGCTTGTGCTTCATCCAGCCCAGCATTTCTCATGATGTACTCTGTGTATAAGTTAAATAAGCAGGGTGACAATATACAGCCTTGACGAACTCCTTTTCCTATTTGGAACCAGTCTGTTGTTCCATGTCCAGTTCTAACTGTTGCTTCCTGACCGGCATACAGGTTTCTCAAGAGGCAGATCAGGTGGTCTGGTATTCCCATCTCTTTCAGAATTTTCCACAGTTGATTGTGATCCACACAGTCAAAGGCTTTGGCATAGTCAATAAAGCAGAAATAGATGTTTCTCTGGAACTCTCTTGCTTTTTCCATGATCCAGCGGATGTTGGCAATTTGGTCTCTGGCTCCTCTGCCTTTTCTAAAACCAGCTTGAACGTCTGGAAGTTCATGGTTCACGTATTGCTGAAGCCTGGCTTGGAGAATTTTGAGCTTTACTTTACTAGAGTGTTAAATGAGGGCAATCGTGCAGTAGTTTGAGCATTCCTTGGCATTGCCTTTCTTTGGGATTGGAATGAAAACTGACCTTTTCCAGTCCTGGGGCACTACTGATTTTTCCAAATTTGCTGGCATATTGAATCCACTACATAGAAAAGCACTAAATTCATTAAGTTGAGATGTCTGGTTTTTTTTAATTAACAGTAATCTTTTGATGTTCCTGACCACCTGGTTTTTGTTGCAAAATCCTACACATCCTGGCTCTTCCTCTGAGTCTTGGGAGCAGTCCCTCAGAGCTACCTGAGAGGCTTCCTCCTGGACTGAAGTCCTCAGGAAGTCCATCAAATAAAACATTATTCTCAACTTTTAGGTTGTGCACTTTTCCTAGTAGATTTGTTGTATGAACTGTTGACAAAAGCTAAATTCTCCTGAGAATTTGAAAGCTAAACTCTCCTGAGAAAACCACAACTTCTCGAATCACTAAGCCTTCCATGGCCCATCCTGGCCAGATGTGTGGGTAGGGAATGGGGAAGGACACATTATAGTAATCTTACACCAGTCAGACCCTGTAAAGCAGGAGGAGAATATGTGGGTCAGTAAGAGAAACAAAAAGCAGGCAGGAGAAAAGGTAGAGGAAAAGAGAATGGTGATCGATTAGATTCCTAGAGCTTCTCTATTAGATTACTACAAACTAAAAGCAGGGACATTTATTGGGTAATAGTTTGGGAGTTCAAACTCGAAATGTTGACAGAGCCGTGCTCTCTGAAGGCTCTCAGGTCCTTCCTGGCCTCTTCCGGGCTTCTGAGGTTGCTGGCAACCCTCAGCTTCTAGACATATCACTGCAACTGCTTTCCTCTTGCATTTCACTATAAGCAGAAGGAGGAACCAGGCTGCACTTTCCACACTTTGCTTAGAAATCTCTTCAGCTAAATCATCTACTTTCCACCCAATAGTAGAACAGGCAGTATCCCCAGGATACAGCAAGCCACGTGTCTGACTTCCTTCTTCCCTGAAGGGCCCTGTGGTCTCTTCCAGCTCCCAGGAGAGATGATCAGACACTGAGTCTGACTTTCTGGACAAGATTTAGGTCATTTAACAAGGGTCTTTTGGATCTACCATCATAACTCCAAACAATGAATATAATTTAAGAAATTTTGGTGCTATATCAAGCACATGAAGAAAAAGCTTTCCACTTCACAAAACTGAAGCACCCACCATATTATAGGGCAACATTTCTGTCTCTTTAAAACAGTTTCTTCACTGTCCCCCCCAATCTGCTTCCTGACTCCGAGGTCTCAGAGGTGCAGCAGTTAGAGCAAAATCAGGGGCTCAAACAGTTTCTCTGGAGGAAACCAGACAGCCCATCAAGTCCTTAAATGAGGTGAGCCTGGCTGAGAACAGATCCCAGGGAGACAGAGCTGCAGGGACAGTAGGGTAGGGGAGTCTTGGGAGGGTGTGGATTCTGGCCTGAGAAGGGACCAGGTGCTGTGCAAACAAGTCAGGAGGATGATGCCAGAGCGGGGGAGGTGGCAGTAGGGAGGGGAGTAAGGATGTCTGTTAACACATTGTCCATGCATCTCATTTTAACAAGACAACCTTTTGCTGAATATTGCAACTTTCCTCCAGGAATCCCCAGAGGCTCAGCGGTAAAGAATCCACCTGCAATGCAGGAGATGCAGGAGTCCCTGGGTTGGGAAGATCCCCTGGATGAGGAAATGGCAACCCACTCCAGTTATTCTTGCCTGGGAAATCCCATGAGCAGTGGAGCCAGGGAGGCTGTAGTCCACGGGATCACAAACAGTCAAACACCACTTCAAAATACATGCAAGCACCTTCTATCCAGTTGCTGTTGGGACAGACATTGAGTACCACTTGATAACCCAGAGGTTTCTCTTAGTGTCTTCAAGGCAGGTCTTTAGAACTACAAGGCAATTTAGGCCATTCAGTCTAAATCCCTTGTTAAATTTAATTTTACATTGCAGTACCATTTTTTTTATTTTATTTTATAACTTTACAAGATTGTATTAGTTTTGCCAAATATCAAAATGAATCCGCCACAGGTATACATGTGTTCCCCATCTGTATTAGTTTCTTGGGTACAGGTAAGCGACTTAGTTATACATATACATATACCCATTCTTTTTCAGATTCTTCACCATATAGGTTATTACAGAGTATTGAGTGGAGAAGGAAGTGGCAATCGTCTCCAGTATTCTTGCCTGGAGAAACCCAGGGATGGGGAGCCTGGTGGGCTGCCGTCTATGGGGTCGCACAGAGTCAGACATGACTGAAGAGATGTAGCAGCAGTAGAGTATTGAGTAGAGTTCAATATGCAACATGCTTTACAGTAAGTCCTTGTTGATTCCCTGTAATTTACCATAGTCTTTTGATATTTCTGACCATCTGATGTTTGTTGCAAAATCCTATACATAGTGACTCTTCCCTTGTCTCTTGGGAGTGGACTCTCAGAGCTATCCGAGAGGTTGCCTGTGGGGAGCGAGCTCCGCCCGTGGCAAAGGTCATGAGGAAGGAGGCTTGGCATACTCAAAGGCGGGATCAAGCCTCAGGAGTCTCCCTGGAAATTCTCAAGCATCTACCC
Source organism: Bubalus bubalis (assembly GCF_019923935.1). Taxonomy (NCBI): domain Eukaryota; kingdom Metazoa; phylum Chordata; class Mammalia; order Artiodactyla; family Bovidae; genus Bubalus; species Bubalus bubalis. The sequence goes on from NC_059164.1 coordinate 112,708,405, forward strand.
ACAAAACCAGAGTCTGCCTACTTTCTGCTTTGTGCTTTCACCTACACCTCAGACTTTACGGGGGGCTGTCCCCCACTACCTCTCTCTGAAAAAAGAGTTAGCTTACAGCTCCAGTTAATAATTCCTGGGTGTGACAGTGTTTCAACGTACAAACTCCTTTGGAAATCCTCTAGCCTGCCTGAATAGGTTTTTCCGGCCACATGTGATTGCTCAGAGCCTCCCAACTGTGAGAGGCATGAGATGTTCTAAACTGTCTAAATACAGATTCCTTTGAGCAGTCAAAAGATTGATTAGAAATTGTATTGGTGTAGGGTTTTTCACTTGTTGGGCCAATGTTTGCTGCTAAGTCTCCATATCCCTTACCTGCTGTGTCCCTGGCAGTGTATTGATTAATATAATTGGTGTAAATAGTAGCTTTAATGTTTGTAACCTGGGACCCTTGAGTTAATTCTTTTTCTTGTTATAGCCCACCACACCTTTGCTCTGTAGGAATGCAACTTTATCTAATGCTTTTGGAGGGTGGCGCTTGACTAATCACCTTTAGAGAAAAATAAGTTTTCTGAAGAAAGGGTCTTAAAATGTTAACAGGCCTCTGGGCCAGAAGATGATGCAAATCACCTAAGCTTTTGCATATGATAAGTTTGCAGGAAGAAAGCCTGGCCTACTGCATAACTCTACCCCTTCCCCCATTATCTTCTATGCATAACTTAAGGTATAAAAACTACTTTGGAAAATAAAGTGCGGGCCTTGTTCACCGAAACTTGGTCTCCCCATGTCGTTCTTTCTCTCACCTTCTGGCTGAATTATTCAGCCTCTTTTCTCCACTGAATTTCCTCACTGAGCTATCCTTATTCTATTACTCTTTATATCCTTAATTAAAGTTTAATTAAGCAGTTGTTTCCTGATCCTCGCCGACGCCGTCCCCGCTTCGAATTCCCTGGATCCACCGGGGCTGGACCCTGGCAGTTGCCTCCTGGGCCAAATTATCAAACAAAATTAATTCTCAGCTTTTAGGTTATACACTTTTTTCAGTCAATTTCTTGTTTAAACTGATGAACAAGACGGATTCTCCTGAGAATTTGGAAGCTAAACTCTCCTGAGAAAGCCACAACTCTCTCATCACTGAGACTTCCATGGCCCATCCTGGCCAGAGGTGTAGGTAGGGAATGAAGAAGGACACAATCTATGTAATCGTGCACCATCGGACCCTGTAAAGCAGGAGGGGAATGTGTGGGTCAGTAAGAGGAACAAAACACAGGCAGAGCAAAGAGAAAGGTGATAGATTAGATTCCTAGAGCTGCTCCAACAGATCACTACAAACTATGGAGCTTGAAAGCAAGACATTTACTGCCTCACAGTTCTAGTTCAAACTCAAGATGGCGGCAGAACCGTGCTCTCTGAAGGCTCTCAGATCCTTCCTGGCCTCTTTCAGCTTCTGGGGTTGCCGGCAATCCTCAGCTTCTAGATGCATCACTGCAACCTCTTTCCTCTTGCATTTCACTGTAAGCAGAAGGAGGAACCAGGCTGCACCTTCCACACTTTGCTTGGAAATCACTTCAGCTAAATGGTCAGGTTCATCACTTACAAGTTCTACTTTCCACCCAACAGAACATGGAGTATCCCCAGGATACAGCAAGCTTCTTCCCTGAAGCATCCTGTGGTCTCTCACAGCTCCCAGGAGAGATGATCAGACACTGTCTGGTTTTCTGGGCAAGATTTAGGTCATTTACTATAACCCCAAACAACAAGTATAATTTTGGAAATTTTGATGTGACTGCAGGCACATGGAGAAAAAGCTTCCAACTTGGCAAAACTAAGCGCCACTTATGGGCAATATTTCTGTCTCTTTTTTAAAAAAGGGTCTTCACTAGCCCCACCCAATTTGCTTCCTGGCTCTGAGGTCTCAGAGGTGCAGCAGTTTAAGCAAAAGCAGGGGTTCAAACAGCTGCTCTGAAGGAAAATTGACAGCTCATTAAGTCCTTAAAGCAGGTGAGCCTGGCTGAGAAGAGGCTCCAGAGGACAGAGCTGTAGGGGCAGTAGGATACCTGGAGTTGGAGAGGGCGTGGATTCTGGCCTGAGAAGGGACCACGTGCTGTGCAAGCAACTCCACCAAGAGGATGCTGCCAGAGCGGGAGTGGTGGAGGGTAGAGAGGGGAATAATGTGTTTGTTAGCATAATATCCATGCATCTCATTTTAACATGACAAACTTGCTGAATACTACACCTTCCATCCAGTTGTTGTTGGGATAGACATTGAGTACACTTGATAACCCAGACATTTCTCTTAAGAAGAAATGTGTTCCCAAGGCAGGTCTTTAGAGCTGGAAGGCAAATAGAGGCCACCTAGTCCTAATCTCTCTTTTTTAAAATTTAGTTTCTATTTTATATTGCAGTATAGTTGATTGTAAATCAACTACTTTTTTGGGGGTAAATGGTATTTGAAGACTGAAATCTGGCATTAAGGGTGCTCATTGCTACTGGGCTTGTTTTTATGCTTTTTCAATGACGTTCAAAACTATACAAACACACACAACCAAGAATAGAATTCCTGAAAATAATTTTTTGCAGGTTTTTCTGGAGGGAGAATACTGAGGGAAGTTAAATATATCCCACTGGGGATGGACAAAGAAATGACTGCATTGTCAAGTCTCTTGGAACAGTCTTTTGTGTGGTTCATTCACAACACAAAATACAATTAGGCTCATTTGTTTCCTTTGATTTTTACTAGTATTCTGAAATACAACTTTTGCTGTATAGTTGTGTAAACTATTTATATGGCTTTAAGATCGGCTCAGCTGGTAAAGAATCTGCCTGCAATGTGGGAGACCTGGTTTTGATTCCTGGGTTGGGAAGATCCCCTAGAGAAGGGGAAGGCTACCCACTCCAGTATTCTGGCCTGGAGAATTCCATGGACAAAGTCCATGGGGCCGCAAAGAGTCAGACATGACTGAGAGCCTTTCACTTTTTCTTTTCAAGATCAAATCTATGAAATGTAAGTATATCCCAACAAGTCTAGTTCCCAGCATCTATCCCTGTCCCTGCCTTCCTCTTTTTCCCATCCCCATATAAGTAACTTATTGTTTGTTTAGTTTTCAGATTATTCTTCCATTGCTTTTACAGATGAATGAAAAACACATATACTACATTTTCTATATGTAGGTCATATTCCTCCTTGTTAGAGAAATGCTAGTAAACTGTACATTATTTTCTTCACTTTGCTTTTTTTTTTCTTAATGATATATTCTGGAGATGTCTCCATGCTGGGATATAGAGATATACTTCGTTCCTTTTTACAATTGACTAGTACTGCACTGTGTGACTATACTTTAGTTAATTCCATCAGGTCCCTAATGATGGGCAGTTGATACGTTTTTGGTCTTTTGAGTTTTCAAACAGTGGTGCAATGTCAGGGAATGTTTAGCAGGAGGATTCTTACATGCTGTTTCTCATAAATCCTCTGTTCCTTATCAGTTTCTGCTGCCAGAAAGGAGTAGAGCTGCATCAGTTCTCAGGACTGAGGTCATAGGATGAGACAGACTTGAGTCTCCTTCAGTAAACATTCTCCTTACAACAAAACTGCTTAGTCTCGATCCTCTTTCTTGAGATATGGTTTGTCTTCTGACCTTGTGACCATTATTAATCCCTTGTTCCCTTGGTAATGGTTGCTGTACATTTGGTTTTCTGATCTTTATCATTGTTGAAAGAAATTTCTTGTATAACAGCCTATATATACTCAGAGAAAGATCATTAAAGCACCTTTGCTCCATCAGAGCTTGGGTCCCCATGTTTTTCTCTCTCTCTCTCTCTCTCTCTCTTTCTCTTTCTCTCTCTCTTTCTCTTTCTCTCTCTCTCCACCCCCTCCTCCAGCTCTCCCTTTCACTTTCTTATCATTGACTCCAGACCACCAGGTTCTGGTCTGCCCCAACAAGTGGCAACCAGAACAGGGACTCTGGTATACGTGGCATTTCAGACGGACTGACTCAGGGCCTATTGAGGTCGGGACATATTGAGGTCAATAAGTACTAAGACACGGGTCAAACGGCTGGAAAGCCCCATCATTTCTGTACTTTATCTCATCATTTATTTAAGCTCAGGGACTTTTGTTTTCATGCCAATGAATAGAGGCTTGCTTTCAAACAGTGGTTAAATGTAATCCTTGGTTCCCTGATAAAGGCAGTTTTGATTTAGAAATCTGGCATCGGGTCAAAGACAATGTTGAATGAGCCGCCGGGCAAGGAGAAAATATTCCAATTGATTTCTGGCCCCTATGGTCTCTCATCTGGAGAAGGCGATGGCACCCCACTCCAGTACTCATGCCTGGAAAATCGCATGGACGGAGGAGCCTGGCAGGCTGCAGTCCATGGGATCGTGAAGAGTCGGACACTACTGAGCGACTTCACTTTCACTTTTCACTTTCTTGCATTGGAGAAGGAAATGGCAACCCACTCCAGTGTTCTTGCCTGGAGAATCCCAGGGACAGGGGGAGCCTGGTGGGCTGCCATCTATGGGGTCACACAGAGTCGGACACGACTGAAGCGACTTAGCAGCAGTAGCAGCAGCATGGTCTCTCATTAAAGCTGTAGTTCTGCCACTTCAAAGTAAATTCTAGCCCTCCCAATATTCGACAACTACAGAACACTTATTACATGAATATAAATTAAATAATAAAGCTTTACAAAAGGCCCAATTAAAACAACATAAAATATTTCAAAAATTTCCTACTAATCCTACCCCGGCTATTCCAAATGCTCCTCCTCTCCCAATAGGTGCAACTCCAAAAGTCTCTCCTTTGCTAGAACCTAATGATTCTAACAATGACTCTCCTGAGATACTTTTTGACATCAAAACTGGCAATACTTTTTTAGATAATAATGATAAGTCCTTAGCACAGACTCATATTTGCAAAAAATTGGCACTTACTCGCTCTCCTCCACAACAGAGGCTCTCTGGATTACTGGCTTTGCAATCACAAGTCTCTGAAGCCAGAGGTTTCTTCGCCTTTCCAGTTTTAAGAAATCCTAATGCTCAAGGGCACATAATACCTCAATATGAAGGTATTAATTTTTTTTTCATGCAACAAATGAAAAAGGCTGTAACTATGTATGGCCCACATTCCCCTTTTATTAAAGAGCTTCTAAATGCTGTGGCATTTTCTATTGGAAACTTTATTCCCTATGATTGGTGAATTCTAATAAAAGCTCTCCTTAAACCAGGAGAATATCTTCAATGGACAATGTGGTTTCATGATATAGCCAGAGATCATGCTAACAAGAATGCTCGAGCTGGCACTCCCCAAAACCAAATTACCTTTGAAATGTTAACTGGTGCCAAACAATTTGATACCATAGAAGCTCAAATACAATGCCCTCCCTTGTTACATGAACAATTAAAAACAGTGGCCCTTGAAGCTTGGGATCAAATTACTCAAGAAGAGCCTACAGGTAGCTACACTAAAATATTACAAGGACCTAATGAAAATTATGCTGATTTTTCCATACTGTAATCAGAGAAGAAACCAAAAAACAGCTAGAGAAATTACTTGCTTATGAAAATACAAATCAGAAATGTCAAAAAGGTATCTTTCCAATTCATGAGACTGGGACTATTATTGATTATTTGAAGACTTGTCACAATCTAGGATCAGAAACTCAAAAGATGCAAAGCTAGCTGAAACAATGGCTGCTACCTTTAAAAAGGGAAATAAAGGATATTTTACATATGGGGATAAAAACCATTTAAAAAGAGACTGCCCTAAAAAGGCTAATAAAAAAAACACCCAAGAATCTGCCTTCGACGCCATAGAGAAATGCATTGGGCCAAAGATTGTAAATCTAAATTTAATATTGAAGGGAAACCTATTCCAAGAAACTCCAAGCAGGGGACCACCCCCCCCCCAGGTCCCCTTCAACAAAAACCAGGGGCAAATTTCATCTTTTCCCTCAAACCCTCACCATCCAGCAGTGCTGCCATTGATATACCAGCCCTAAATGCTTTTCCCCTTTACCCTCAAGCAGTCCCTTCTAGAATACCTACCAGACTTTTTGGGCCTTGCCCCCACAAACCATTGGTCTTTTACTTGGCCAATCTAATTTGACTTCTTTTTTTTTTTTATTTTTTATTTTTAAACTTTACAATATTGTATTAGTTTTGCCAAATATCAAAATGAATCCGCCACAGGTATATCTGTGTTCCCCATCCTGAACCCTCCTCCCTCCTCCCTCCCCATACCATCCCTCTGGGTCGTCCCAGTGCACCAGCCCTAGGCATCCAGTATCGTGCATCGAACCTGGACTGGCGACTCGTTTCATGCATGATATTATACATGTTTCAATGCCATTCTCCCAAATCTCCCCACCCTCTCCCTCTCCCACTGAGTCCATAAAACTGATCTATGCATCAGTGTCTCTTTTGCTGTCTCATACACAGGGTTATTGTTACCATCTTTCTAAATTCCATATATGTGCATTAGTATACTGTATTGGTGTTTTTCTTTCTGGCTTACTTCACTCTGTATAATAGGCTCCAGTTTCATCCACCTCATTAGAACTGATTCAAATGTATTCTTTTTAATGGCTGAGTAATACTCCATTGTGTATATGTACCACTGCTTTCTTATCCATTCATCTGCTGATGGGCATCTAAGTTGCTTCCATGTCCTGGCTATTATAAACAGTGCTGCGATGAACATTGGGGTACACGTGTCTCTTTCCCTTCTGGTTTCCTCAGTGTGTACACCCAGCAGTGGGATTGCTGGATCATAAGGCAGTTCTATTTCCAGTTTTTAAAGGAATCTCCACACTGTTCTCCATAGTGGCTGTACTAGTTTGCATTCCCACCAACAGTGTAAGAGGGTTCCCTTTTTTCCACACCCTCTCCAGCATTTATTGCTTGTAGACTTTTGGATCGCAGCCATTCTGACTGGTGTGAAATGGCACCTCTTAGTGGTTTTGATTTGCATTTCTCTGATAATGAGTGATGTTGAGCATCTTTTCATGTGTTTGTTAGCCATCTGTATGTCTTCTTTGGAGAAATGTCTATTTAGTTCTTTGGCCCATTTTTTGATGGGGTCATTTATTTTTCTGGAGTTGAGCTGTAGGAGTTGCTTGTATATTTTTGAGATTAGTTGTTTGTCAGTTGCTTCATTTGCTGTTATTTTCTCCCATTCTGAAGGCTGCCTTTTCACCTTGCTAATAGTTTCCTTTGTTGTGCAGAAGCTTTTAAGTTTAATTAGGTCCCATTTGTTTATTTTTGCTTTTATTTCCAATATTCTGGGAGGTGGGTCATAGAGGATCCTGCTGTGATGTATGTCGGAGACTGTTTTGCCTATGTTCTCCTCTAGGAGTTTTATAGTTTCTGGTCTTACATTAAGATCTTTAATCCATTTTGAGTTTATTTTTGTGTATGGTGTTAGAAAGTGTTCTAGTTTCATTCTTTTACAAGTGGTTGACCAGTTTTCCCAGCACCACTTGTTAAAGAGATTGTCTTTAATCCATTGTATATTCTTGCCTCCTTTGTCAAAGATAAGGTGTCCATAGGTGCGTGGATTTATCTCTGGGCTTTCTTTTTTGTTCCATTGATCAATATTTCTGTCTTTGTGCCAGTACCATACTGTCTTGATAACTGTGGCTTTGTAATAGAGCCTGAAGTCAGGTAGGTTGATTCCTCCAGTTCCATTCTTCTTTCTCAAGATAGCTTTGGCTATTCGAGGTTTTTTGCATTTCCAGACAAATTGTGAAATTATTTGTTCTAGCTCTGTGAAGAATACCGTTGGTAGCTTGATAGGGATTGCATTGAATCTATAAATTACTTTGGGTAGTATACTCATTTTCACTATATTGATTCTTCCAATCCATGAACATGGTATATTTCTCCATCTATTAGTGTCCTCTTTGATTTCTTTCACCAGTGTTTTATAGTTTTCTATATATAGGTCTTTAGTTTCTTTAGGTAGGTATATTCTTAAGTATTTTATTCTTTCTGTTGCAATGGTGAATGGAATTGTTTCCTTAATTTCTCTTTCTGTTTTCTCCTTATTAGTGTATAGGAATGCAAGGGATTTCTGTGTGTTGATTTTATATCCTGCAACCTTACTATAGTCATTGATTAGTTCTAGTAATTTTCTGGTGGAGTCTTTAGGGTTTTCTATGTAGAGGATCATGTCATCTGCAAATAGTGAGAGTTTTACTTCTTCTTTTCCAATTTGGATTCCTTTTATTTCCTTTTCTGCTCTGATTGCTGTGGCCAAAACTTCCAAAACTATGTTGAATAGTAGTGGTGAAAGTGGGCACCCTTGTCTTGTTCCTGACTTTAGAGGAAATGCTTTCAATTTTTCACCATGAGGATAATGTTTGCTGTGGGTTTGTCATATATAGCTTTTATTATGTTGAGGTATGTTCCTTCTATTCCTGCTTTCTGGAGAGTTTTTATCATAAATGGATGTTGAATTTTGTCAAAGGCTTTCTCTGCATCTATTGAGATAATCATATGGTTTTTATTTTTCAATTTGTTAATGTGGTGTATTACATTGAGTGATTTGTGGATATTGAAGAATCCTTGCATCCCTGGGATAAAGGCTACTTGGTTATGGTGTATGATCTTTTTAATGTGTTGTTGGATTCTGATTGCTAGAATTTTGTTAAGGATTTTTGCATCTATGTTCATCAGTGATATCGGCCTGTAGTTTTCTTTTTTTGTGGCACCTTTGTCAGGTTTTGGTATTAGGGTGATGGTGGCCTCATAGAATGAGTTTGGAAGTTTACCTTCCTCTGCAATTTTCTGGAAGAGTTTGAGTAGGATAGGTGTTAGCTCTTCTCTAAATTTTTGGTAGAATTCAGCTGTGAAGCCATCTGGACCTGGGCTTTTGTTTGCTGGAAGATTTTTGATTACAGTTTCAATTTCTGTGCTTGTGATGGGTCTGTTAAGATTTACTATTTCTTCCTGGTCGAGTTTTGGAAAGTTGTACTGTTCTAAGAATTTGTCCATTTCTTCCACGTTGTCCATTTTATTGGCATATAATTGTTGATAGTAGTCTCTTATGATCCTTTGTATTTCTGTGTTGTCTGTTGTGATCCTCCGTTTTCATTTCTAATTTTATTGATTAGATTTTTCTTTCTTTGTTTCTTGATGAGTCTAACTAATGGTTTGTCAATTTTATTTATCCTTTCAAAGAACCAGCTTTTGGCTTTGTTGATTTTTGCTATGGTCCCTTTTGTTTCTTTTGCATTTATTTCTGCCCTAATTTTTAAGATTTCTTTCCTTCTACTAACCCTGGGGTTCTTCATTTCTTCCTTTTCTAGTTGCTTTAGGTGTAGGGTTAGGTTATTTATTTGGCTTTTTTCTTGTTTCTCAAGGTATGCCTGTATTGCTATGAACTTTCCCCTTAGCACTGCTTTTACAGTGTCCCATAGGTTTTGGGCTGTTGTGTTTTCATTTTCATTGGTTTCTATGCAAATTTTGATTTCTTTTTTGATTTCTTAGCAGCGTGTTGTTCAGCCTCCATATGTTGGAATTTTTAATAGTTTTTCTCCTGTAATTGAGATCTAATCTTACTGCATTGTGGTCAGAGAAGATGCTTGGAATGATTTCTATTTTTTTGATTTTACCAAGGGTAGATTTATGGCCCAGGATGTGATCTATCCTGGAGAAGGTTCCATGTGCGCTTGAGAAAAAGGTGAAATGCATTGTTTTAGGATGAAATGTCCTATAGATATCAATTAGGTCTAACTGGTCTATTGTATCATTTAAAGTTTGTGTTTCCTTGTTAATTTTCTGTTTAGTTGATCTATCCATAGGTGTGAGTGGGGTATTAAAGTCTTCCACTATTATTGTGTTATTGTTAATTTCTCCTTTCATACTTGTTAGCATTTGTCTTACATATTGTGGTGCTCCCGTGTTGGGTGCATATATATTTATAATTCTTATATCTTCTTCTTGGATTGATCCTTTGATCATTATGTAGTGACCATCTTTGTCTCTTTTCACAGCCTTTGTTTTAAAGGTTTTATTATTTTATTATTTTATTTATTATTATTTATTTAATTATTTATTTGATTTTTATTAATATTTTTAATATTTAAAATATTTAAAATATTTAATATTTTATTAATATTTTTATTAATATTAAATAATTATTATTATTTAATATTATTTAATATTTTATTTTAAAGGCTCTATTTTATCTGATATGAGTATTGCTACTCCTGCTTTCTTTGTTTATTTAATTTTTTATTAATATTTTTTAATATTTAAAATATTTTAAATATTTAATATTTTATTAATATTTTATTTAATATTAAATAATAATTATTATTATTTAATATTATTTAATATTTTATTATTTTAAAGGCTCTATTTTATCTGATATGAGTATTGCTACTCCTGCTTTCTTTTGGTCCCTATTTGCATGGAAAATCTTTTTCCAGCCCTTCACTTTCAGTCTGTATGTGTCCCCTGTTTTGAGGTGGGTCTCTTGTAGACAACATATGTAGGGGTCTTGTTTTTGTATCCATTCAGCCAGTCTTTGTCTTTTGGTTGGGGCATTCAACCCATTTACGTTTAAGGTAATTACTGATAAGTATGATCCCGTTGCCATTTACTTTATTGTTTTGGGTTCAATTTTATACACCGTTTTTGTGTTTCCTGTCTAGAGAATATCCTTTAATATTTGTTGGAGAGCTGGTTTGGTGGTGCTGAATTCTCTCAGCTTTTGCTTGTCTGAAAAGCTTTTAATGTCTCCTTCATATTTGAATGAGATCCTTGCCGGGTACAGTAATCTGGGCTGTAGGTTATTTTCTTTCATCACTTTAAGTATGTCTTGCCATTCCCTCCTGGCTTGAAGAGTTTCTATTGAAAGATCAGCGGTTATCCTTATGGGAATTCCCTTGTGTGTTATTTGTTGTTTTTCCCTTGCTGCTTTTAATATTTGTTCTTTGTGTTTGATCTTTGTTAATTTGATTAATATGTGTCTTGGGTGTTTTGCCTTGGGTTTATCCTGTTTGGGACTCTCTGGGTTTCTTGGCCTTGGGTGATTATTTCCTTCCCCATTTTAGGGAAGTTTTCAACTATTATCTCTTCAAGTATTTTCTCATGGTCTTTCTTTTTGTCTTCTTCTTCTGGGACCCCTATGATTCGAATGTTGTAGCATTTAATATTGTCCTGGAGGTCTCTGAGATTGTCCTCATTTCTTTTAATTCATTTTTCTTTTATCCTCTCTGATTCATTTATTTCTACCATTCTATCTTCTAATTCACTAATCCTATCTTCCGTCTCTGTTATTCTGCTATTTGTTGCCTCCAGAGTGTTTTTAATTTTATTTATTGCATTATTCATTATATATTGACTCTCTTTTATTTCTTCTAGGTCCCTGTTAAACCTTTCTTGCATCTTCTCAATCTTTGTCTCCAGGCTATTTATCTGTGATTCCATTTTGATTTCAAGATTTTGGATCAATTTCACTATCATTATTCGGAATTCTTTATCAGGTAGATTGCCTATCTCTTCCTCTTTTATTTGGTTTGGTGGGCATTTATCCTGTTCCTTTATCTGCTGGGCATTCCTCTGCCTCTTCATCTCGTTTAAATTGCTGAGTTTGGGGTGTCCTTTCTGTATTCTGCCAGTTTGTGGAGTTCTCTTTATTGTGGCGTTTCCTCACTGTGTGTGGGTTTGTACAGGTGGCTTGTCAAGGTTTCTTGGTTAGGGAAGCTTGTGTCCGTGTTCTGGTGGGTGGAGCTGTATTTCTTCTCTCTGGAGTGCAATGAAATGTCCAGTAATGAGTTATGGGATGTCTATGGTTTTGGGGTGACTTTGGGCTGCCTGTATCTTGGAGCTCAGGGCTGTGTTCCTTGTTGCTGGAGAATTTGCTTGGTATGTCTTGCCCTGAAATTTGTTGGCCCTTGTGTGGTGCTTGGTTTCAGTGCAGGTATGGAGATATTTGATGAGCTCCTGTCAATTAATGTTCCTTGGAGTCAGGAGCTCCCTGGAGTCAGGGTTTGGACTTAAGCCTCCTGCTTCCAGTTATCGGTCTTATTTTTACAGTAGTTTCAAAGCTTCTCCTTCTATACAACACCATTGATAAAACATCTACGTTAAAGATGAAAAGTTTCTCTACCATGAGGGTCACCCAGAGAGGTTCACAGCATTACATGGAGAAGAGAAGAGGGAGGAGGGAGTTAGAGGTGACCCGAATGAGATGAGGTGGAATCAATAGAGGAGAGAGTGGGCTAGCCAGTAATCTCTTCCTTATGTGCACTCCACAACTGGACCGCTCAGAGTTGTTCACGGAGTTATACAGAGAAGAGAAGAAGGAGGGAGGTAACAGAGGTGGCCAGGAGGATAAAAGTGGGGAATGAAAAGGAGGGAGACAGATCCAGCCAGTAATCAGTTCCCTAAGTGTTCTCCACCGTCTGGAACACACAGAAATTCACAGAGTTGGGTAGAGTAGAGAGGGGTTAGGGAGGAGACACAGGCGACCTGGTGGAGAAAAAGGAGAGTCCAAAGGGAGAGAGAGCAGTCAAGCCAGTCATCTCACTCCCTAGTGAAAAATGGGTACTGAAGATTGGGTTCTTAAAGGTACAGAATTGGTAACAAATACATAAAAGCAAAAATTAAAAATCTAGAGTAGAGTTTGGAATTTCAAAAATATGATGTTAAAGAAAAGAAGAAGGAAAAGAAAGAGAGAAAAAACGAACAAATAAAAACAAACAAGGTCGTGAAAATTATAAAGAAAATATAGGTACAATATTGATAACTAATACCAAAAAGCAAAAGTTAAAAATCTAGAGTAGAGTTTGGAATTGCAAAAATACAATGTTAAAAAAAAAGAAGAAAAAGAAAGAGAGAGGAAAAACAAACAAACAAGAACAAACAAAGTCACATAAATTATAAAGAAAATATAGGTACAAAATTGATAACAAATACCAAAAAGCATAAATTAAAAATCTAGAGTAGAGTTTGGAATTTCAGATATACAATGTTATTTAAAAGAAGAAGAGAAAGAAACAGAGAAAAAGAAGAAGAAAAAATTAAAAAGGGCCACAGAAATTATTAAAAAAAAAAAAAAACTACAGGTACAAAATAGACAACAAATACCAAAAAGCTAAAATTAAAAATCTAGAGTAGAGTTTGGAATTTCAAAAATACAATGTTAAAGAAAAGAAGAAAAAAAAAAAAAACAAGGTCAAAAAAATTATAAAATATATATATATGATGTTTGCTTTAAAAAAAATAGGGTCTTCTTTTTTTTTTTTTTGCAAAGTAATCAGTTATAAAAGTGGAAATTAAAGGAATAATAGAGGATTTAAAAATTTTTTTTAATTTAAAAAAATTTAAAAAAAAAGAAAGAAAGAATGATCGTAAAAATAGTAAAAATATATCTAGGACTTTCTCCAGTTTTGTTGTGAGTATTGTGGGTTCAGTTCATTTTTGGCTAGTTCCTTGGTCCAACTTATATTTCTTAAGATCTACAGGCCCCTTCCTATGTAGTTGGTACTAACCACAGGGTTTTAATCTATTGCCTGTAGCTTCCAAGGCGGATCCCTCTGTTATAGCTTCTTCTGTTTGCTGGTCTCTTCAGTGTCTGGTTTCCGCGCTGACACAAAGGGGACAGTGGAGGACACTTTTTTTTTTTTTTTTTTTAGGCTCACTTGTTCATTCGCGCTGTGGGGAGGGAGGGAGGGATGCTGCAAACAAATAACACTGGTGTGTGCTCGCAGTGCCTCAGCTACACTGGGTCTGTCCCCCGTTTACGGCGCGTGTAGCCTCCCTGTCCACGCTGCTCAGGCTCTAGGTTGCTCCGCTGGGAACCATCCATGGCCGGCCCTGGGCTGCCTGCACGTCCCAGGTCCAAGCCGCTCAGGTTCAGCCATTCAGGTAGTCCTCAGAGGCACAGACTCTCGGTTGGGCCTGCGTTTTGTGCCCTTCCCAGATCCGAGCAGCTCAGGTGATGAGGTGTTTGGCGCCCGTGATTGCTGCGACTTATCGCCTCCCTGCCGCTCGGTTATCTAGGTGTGCAACCGGAACACCTTCTCAGGCAGATGTTGACTGTCCAGACCCCCAAGAAGTTTTAGTTAGCAAAGAAGCCTGCTTACAGTTTTATAGATAATGTCTCTCTGGGGCTGCGATTGTCCCCTTCCGGCTCTGGCTGCCTATCACCGGAGGGGGATGGTCTGCCACCGGCTATCTCTGTTCAGTCCTTTGTTCCGTGTGCGGGCCTGGCAGTGTCTTAGGTTAGGGCTGGCTTTTCGCGTGGTAGATATCCCACAGTCTGGTTTGCTAGCCCAAATTATTTCGCTCAGATAGCGCTCAGGGTATTCAGGCCAGATCCTTGCAATGCAGCCCATGTCGCGCCTCCCTGCCCAGCCCCTGCTTGCTAATGGCGGATGCAGGCGTCTGCGCTGCTTCTCCGCTGGGGGAGTTACCGTAGGGCTCGCAATGTGCGGGTTTTAATTGTTTATTTATTTTTCCTCCCAGTTATGTTGCCCTCTGTGCTTCCAAGGCTCGGCACAGATTCGGCAGTGAGAAGGTTTCCTGGTGTTTGGAAACTTCTGTCTTTTTAAGACTCCCTTCCTGGGACGGAACTCCATCCCTCCCTCTTTTGTGTCTTTTTTTGTTTTTTATATTTTTTCCTACCTCCTTTCGAAGACTTGGGTTGCTTTTCTGGGTGCCTGAAGTCCTCTGACGGCATTCAGAAGTTGTTTTGTGGAATTTACTCTGCGTTTAAATGTTCTTTTGATGAATTTGTGGGGGAGAAAGTGTTCTCCCTGTCCTACTCCTCCGCCATCTTAGCTCCTCCATCTAATTTGACTTCTAAAGAAATTGCTGTTCTCCCTGAAGTAATTAATTCAGATTATAAAGGAAAAATTCAAATCATGATGTCATCTCAGATTCTATGGCAATTTAGAAAGGGGGACAAAATTGCTCAATTACTTCTTTTGCCTTACATTTCTATTAACTGCTCTAATGATGTACAGACAGGCAGATTCAACAGTACAGATCAAAAACAATCCTTATAGACATCTTTGGTATCTGAATATGCCTGACTAAATATAAATATCAAAATTAATGGTAAAAGATTTTCTGGTCTCCTCGACACTGGATCTGATATTACTATTATTTCCAAAACACTCATGGCCCAAATCCTGGCCTATACAAAAAAATCTCTTGCCAAATTGCAGGAATTTCTCAAACCAAAGTACAAGAAATTTATCAAAATGTTCAAATCTACCCATATGAAGAACCAAAAGGCCAGCCTACAACATTAAGACCTTATGTGATAGATTCACCCCTTAATCTAATAAGAAGGGACTTACTTATGCAATGGCAAACTCATATATACATTCCACATTTTTCCTAGGGGCCACTGCTCATTTAACAAACAAAGCAATTATTAAAATAATAGCTTATAGACACACAATTAGAATTGAAACATATTGAAGAATCTTGCTCTCCTTAGAATGCTCCTATTTTTGCTATAAAAAGTAAATCTAACAAATAGCGTCTCTTAACAGACCTTTAAAAAGTTAATGCATCTATGAAACCTATGGGTGCATTACCACCAGGGATCCCATCACCTACTACTATTCCTCAAAATTGGCACATTATTATTACTGATTTACAAGATTGCTTTTTTAATATACCTTTACACTCTTTAGACCGAGAGAGATTTACTTTCTTTCTCCCTTTTCCTAATCACATCGGGCCTCATAAAAGATTTCAGTAGACTATGTTACCTCAAGGTATGCTTAACAGTCCTACTATTTGTCCAAATTCTGTAGCCAAGGCTTTACATCCAATGTGACAGCAATTCCCACATTCATATATCATTAATAATATACTGTAACTTCAAAAAGGAGAAATGATATTTTTGACACTGAATGTCCATGATATTCTTTAGACTCCAGAGAAAACTGATTAAAATAAAATCTTTTTTGAAATTGCAAAACCGGTTCTTCTTACACGTGCAGTCAAGAAAAGGTTAACTTGTTAATATATCTTTTGGAGTTCCAATTCTGCCTGGGAAACAAAAAGAGGCTTAAGAAAAAACTTAAAGTTAACTCTTATCATGTCCTTGGGATACACAGCCCACTCTATCCAGGACTCAAGCCATAAACAAATTGGTTTAACTCAAAAAAAAAAAAAAATATATATATATATATATCTCAAAAAGATATTTTAAATTTCAAGCAGAAAACTGTGTCTATCTATCTAAATTTATCTATGTCTCAATGTCTATCTTTGTTTTTGAATAACATGAAATTATTTATAAATGAGCTTTATTTAAATTCAGGTTCACATGAACTGAAAAATATTCAATATTAACATTTGGGTAAGTGAATATAAGATAGACTACTATGCACAATTGCACTCATCTCACACCCTAGCAAAGTATCGCTCAAAATTCTCCAAGCCAGGCTTCAGCAATATTTGAACTTCCAGATGTTCAAGGTGGTTTTAGAAAAGGCAGAGGAAGCAGAAATCAAATTGCCAACATCCGCTGGATCATGGAAAAAGCAAAGAGTTCCAGAAAAACATTTATTTCTGCTTTATTGACTATGCCAAAGCCTTTGACTGTGTGGATCACAATAAACTGTGGAAAATTCTGAAAGAGATGGGAATACCAGACCACCTGACCTGCCTCTTGAGAAACCTGTATGCAGGTTAGGAAGCAACAGTTAGAACTGGACATGGAACAACAGGCTGGTTCCAAATAGGAAAAGGAGTATGTCAAGGCTTTATATTGTCACCCAGCTTATTTAACTTCTATGTAGAGTACATCATGAGAAATGCTGGGCTGGAAGAAGCACAAGGTGGAATCAAGATTGCTGGGAGAAATATCAATAACCTCAGATATGCAGATGACACCACCCTTATGGCAGAAATTGAAGAAGAACTAAAAAGCCTCTTGATGAAAGTGAACTAGGAGAGTAAAAATGTTTAACTGAGCTGGACTGACTATGGAGAAAAATTGGATTTCAAAAGGGTAAAAGTTATAAACGGTTCCCTGCAGCCACAGGGTGAAGATGTAATCTTCAACGTGTTCAAATGTGGATCCTTGAGGACTCGAGACCCCAGATGCCTGCCGGGAGTTGGTCCAGAAATAATTGCAACTGTGAAACCGACAGGCTCATCTGTCGGTGGAAGCCATGAGAACTTTAGAGTTGTAGGGTTTGTGTGAGAAACTTGATAAGTATTAGTCTGTAAGCATCATCATTGGGCTGCATAACCTTTTTTAGCTGAGTGATGTGCTCCCAAGGGGTGATTTCTTTTAATTTTGCAGCGGTAGGGGTCAGCAGAATTACCGTTTAGGGTCCTTGCCATTTAGGGGTTAGATCTGAGTGGGACTGAACTGTCATAAAGACTTTGTCTCCTATTTGGAGGGATGGGTATGGAAGATTGGAGAGTGGTCGAGGTTATCCATATGTTGCCAAAGGGCATCTCATATCTGGGCAAGTAAGGGAAAAGGAAGGTGGGATGGCAGTTTGGGACCGTCCTGGGAGGGGAGGGTCCTAAAGGTACTATTGGCCGCTGATATGTGGCCTCGAATGGACTGATATTTAGAAGGTTTTTTGGTAAGGCCCGGACCTTTAAGAGGGCTAAAGGGAGGAGTTTAGTCCAATCTTGATGAAGTTCGATTGTTAATTTGGTCAGAGTTTCATTTAGGACTCACTTGGCTCTCTCAACCTTACCGGAGGACCGTGGTGATAAGGAATGTGAAACCTCCAAGGAATTTGAAGGCCTTGTGCAATATTTTGGCTGATTTGGGTCATTTCATTAATCTATGTGTCTGTTTTTGCTCCAATACCATACTGTCTTGATTACTGTTGATACTGTTTTGATTACAGACAGCATAATTCCTCCCACTTTGTTCTTTGGCAAAATTGTTTTGACTTCTCAAAATCTTTTGTGTTTCCATACAAATTTTTTAAGTTATTTCTTCTGGTTCTTTAAAAATGCCATTGGTAATTTGATAGGGATTGCATTGAATCTGTAAATCACCTTGGGTAGTATGGTCATTTTATCAATATTAATTCTTCCAATTCAAGAACGTGGTATGTCTTTCTACCTCTTTGAGTTGTCTTCAATTTCTTTCATCAATGTGGTATAGTTTTCGGAGTCCAGGTCTTTCATCTCCTTTAGGTAGGCTTACCCCTAGGTATTTCTTTCTTTTTTATGAAAAGATAAATGGGATTGTTTCCTTAATTTCTCTTTGTGATAGTTCTTTGTTAGTGTATAGAAATGCAACAGATTTCTCTGTATTAATTTTGTATCCTGCACTTCACTGACCTTCCTGATGAGCTCTAGTAGTTTTCTTTAGGATTTCCTATATATAGTATCAAGTCATTTGCAAACAGTGACAGTTTCTTCTCCCTTTCTGATATGGATTACTTTTATTTCTTTTTCTTCTCTCATTACTGTGGCTAGGACTTCCAAAACTATGTTCAGCCAAAGTGGCAAGAGTGGGCATTATCAACTTGCTCCTGATCCTAGACTGAGTGCTTTCAGCTTTTCACTGTTGACTATGATGTTTGCTATGGGTTTGTCGTTGTTGTTATTTAGTCACTAAGTCATATCCAACTCTTTTGGGACCCCGTGGACTGTAGCTGCCAGGCTCTTCTGTCCGTGGGACTTCCCAGGCAAGAACACCTGGAGTGGGTAGCCATTCCCTTCTCCAAGGGATCTTCCCCACCCAGAGATTGAACCCACATCTCTTGCATTGGCAGGTGGCTTCTTTCCCACTGAGCCACCAGGAAAGCCATGGGTTTGTCATATATGGCCTTTATTGTGTTGAGGTAGACATTACTTTGTCAACAAAGGTCCATCTAGTCAAGGCTATGGTTTTTTCAGTGGTCATGTATGGATGTGAGAGTTGGACTATAAAGAACGCTGAGCCCCAACGAATTGATGCTTTTGCACTGTGGTGTTGGAGAAGACTCTTGAGAGTCTCTTGGACTGCAAGGAGATCCAACCAGTCCATCCTAAAGGAAATCAGTCCTGAATATTCATTGGAAGGACTGATGTTGAAGCTGAAACTCCAATACTTTGGCCACCTGATGCAAAGAGCTGACTCATGTGAAAAGACCTTGATGCTGGGAAAGATTGAAGGTGGGAGGAGAAGGGGACAACAGTGGATGAGATGGTTGGATGGCATCACCAATTCAATAGAAATGGTTTTGGGTGGACTCTGGAAGTTGGTGCTGCGCAGGGAGGCCTGGCGTGCTGCGGTTCATAGGGTTGCAAAGAGCCGGACACAATTGAGTGACTGAACTGAACTGAACTGATGTTCCCTTTATGTCCACTTCTTGGAGATTTTTTATTATAAATGGATGCTGGATTTTATCAAAAACTTTTTCTACATCTATTGAGATAATTGGATGTTTTTTTCTTCTTCAATTTGTTAACATGTTATATCACACTGGTTGGTTTGCAGAAATTGAAAAATCCTCATATCCCTAGGATGAATCCCACTTGATCCCAGTATAAGACCCTTTTAACGTATTATTTGATTTGGTTTTCTAATTTTTTAAATTTTACTATTCATAAGACTGAAGAGAAAGAGCAAATATTGGCTACAAACAACGAACAAAAGACAAATGCAAACAGCAGCTAACATTTCTGAATTTCTAGACTTAAGTTCTAAAAGGATGTCAACACTCAGGACACTATGACATGGAATCATGATGTCAATCACCTCAAAACAGAAATCTAGCTCATGAGAAACTGCTTTGCTTTAATAACAGAAAGGCATTTTTCATGATGGGCAGAGCTCTCCCCAAAGAGAAGCAACACTTGCAATTTATGGAGCCAACAAAAAAGATATTTTAAAAGTGTCCCACTCCTTAATCAGCTATACTCCAATACAAAATATAAAAAATTTTTTTAAGTCTCCCCCTCTAATAGGTGCTCTACTCATAAGTTTTGCTTTTCATGAATACTTTAACGTTTTACAATGTTGTTGTTGTTCAGTCACTAAGTGGTGTCTGACCCTTTCCAACCCTATGGACTGCAGCATGCCAGTCTTCCCTGTCCATCACCAACTCCCGGAGCTTGCTCAAACTCATGTCCAACGAGTTGGTGATACCATCCAACCATCTCATCCTCTTCCCCTTCCCCTCCTACTTTCAATCTTTCCCAGCATCAGGGTCTTTTGCAATGAGTTAGCTCTTTGCATCAGGTGGCCAAAGTATTGGAACTTCAGCCTCAGTATCAGTCCCTCTCATGACTATTCAGAATTGATTTCCTTTAGGATTGACTTGTTTGATCTCTTTGCAGTCCAAGGAACTCTCAAGAGTCTTCTCTAACACCACAGTTCAAAAACATCAGTTCTTTGGCGCTCAGCCTTCTTTATGGTCCAACTCGCACATCCATACATGACTACTGGGAAAACCAGCAGTCATTTTAGAATGTAGGAGTGGGTTAAAATTGATGTTGCATTTTTGCTATTTTTATCTCATTTGTTTAAAATAGTGTGCTATTCATTTTCACATAGTCTCCTAGTCCTAGCTTTGGAAAATCTGTTTATTTTCTTCACCCATAAAAGTCCAGATACAGAACTTTAAGCTTTCAATATTGGACATACTTGCTTTTGAAAAGGAAATATTGCTATGCCACAACCTGTGATCAGGTATCATAAATAATTCACCCATAGAATCTGGGTTGTATGAATGTGATGCTTCTAAATCCTCTTACATAATAGTTTTAGAGGATCCAAAGAGCCTGCAATGCAGGAGACCCGAGTTCAATCTCTGGGTTGGGAAGACATCCTAGAGAAGGGCATGGCAACCCACTCCAGTATTCTTGCCTGGAGAATTCCATGGACAGAGGAGCCTGGCGGGCTACAGTCCATGGGGTCACAAAAAGTTGGACATGACTCAGTGACTTTCATTTTCACCTTGTTTCATAGAGTTAAAAGTTGTCACTGTTATCAGTATTCTTTGTACATCAATAGGGTGCATGGCAGTAAGCTTTCACTCTGTTTTCACTAAAAACATCTGCAGATTAATTATTGATGTTCTTTGGGAAGCAGACTACACTTATGTTCATTCTTTTCCATTGGTTACAATAAATTTTTCTTGCAGAGTAAATAAAGACGACCAGCAGCTTCTCAATATGCAAAAGACTGTCAATTTCCAGTTGACCCTTGCTAAAATATCATGGGAAGGAAAAAACAACTCACTGCTAAATAAATAAATTCTTAAGGGAAGATGTCAATCATGCCCTTTTGCAATCTATCCTGAACAATTTGCTTCAGGCTCATTTAAAAGGCTACATATGGGCTTCCCTGGTGGCTCAGCAGTAAAGAATCCTCCTGCCAATACAAGAGACACAGGTTCCATCCCTAGTCTGGGAGGATCTCACATACTGCAGAGCAACTAAGCCTGTATGCCACAAGTACTGAGCTTGTGCTCTAGAGCCCACATGTCACAACTACTGAAGCCCACGTGCCCTAAAGCCCATGCTTCCCATCAAGACAAACCCACACCCACACTCCCTGCAACTGGAGATTAGCTCTACTCTCTGCAACTAGAGAAAAGCCCAGGTGCAGCAGCAAAGACCGAGTGCAGCCAAATAAAAAAAAGTAAAGGCTACACAAAATTACCCAGCCAGCATTTTACCTTTTGCCTGGCCAACTCGTTACTCACTGCTCATCAGATACAGCAGTTTAGGACAGATTGCATGGGAAGCACACAGCGCTTAATGGGAAGAAGTCCTCAGAAACAGGGACAGGTAGGGATCACAGAAAAGACAGGGAGGATTCTCATTGGGCTGGCTGATTTTGAGGAGTTCTTTTCTTACCTACTTACCCTAACAAAAAGACTGACTAAAAGCATCAAATGTATCGTCAAGAGTGTTCTGTATAAAGTTCGGCTGGCTGGTAGGATTTTGCAAACCTGCTTAGCCATTAGACTCTTGGTAAGACTTTGCCTGAGAGGAATTGTCAGAGACCTGAGTGCCATCTGGGGGTGGCAGGGCGGGGTGGTCAGGGAAGACAAGGACTAGGGGAGCCCAAAGTGAACACAAGCTTGTCTAATTACTAACCTGCACTCGGGAAGCCTCTTGACCTGCTCTTGCAGGAGCAGACACAGTATTCTTTCCCTACATCTGTTCTACTCCCTCTCTAGGGAACCCTGCCAAACAGGCTCCAGGACTTCTCATGTAAATGCCATCTTTACCCCTTCACCTCCTGAGAAAGGAAGAGTCCAGATGCTTATCTCCTAAAACAAGATGGTCATTAAATCTGGGGGCTACTCAACAGTTGGAGAAGACTCTTGAGAGTCCCTTGGACTGCAAGGAGATCCAACCAGTCCATTCTAAAGGAGATCAGTCCTGGGTGTTCTTTGGAAGGAATGATGCTAAAGCTGAAAACTCCAGTACTTTGGCCACCTCATGCCAAGAGTTGACTCATTGGAAAAGACTCTGATGCTGGGAGGGATTGGGGGCAGGAGGAGAAGGGGACGACAGGATGAGATGGCTGGATGGCATCACTGACTCGATGGACGTGAGTCTGAGTGAACTCCGGGAGTTGGTGATGGACAGGGAGGCCTGGTGTGCTGCGATACATGGGGTAACAAAGAGTCGGACATGACTGAGCCACTGAACTGAACTACAGTTCAATTCAACAGATACTCATTTAATTCCATATGTGCAAGAAAGCTGAAAACCTCAGTAGTTTCTTCTTTTTGATTCTGCCTAACTAAAAGCTCTGCTGCATTTATGTATCAACGATGGCCATCAGCTTCAAAGGCATAGTTCTGTCCAGCCAAAAGGCCAAAGTCTCCGGGGGGGTGGGGGGGGGGACAATTTCCAGGTCCACGGTACAAAATGCTGCACACCTGAACTTTTAAACAACTGGCTAGACAGCATTCCTTCCTTCCATCTACTTTCTCAATCACTGGAAAAGCTCAGACCATTGGAACATACATATCTTTCAAATTTGGAGAGTCTTCTGCAAAAGTCATTCTTCACATATACTGTAAAAGAGATTTTCCTCTTCTTTTCTCCAGTACTCTCCCTGGGCCAGGGAGTCCCTCACAGAAGGATTGCACTTAGCCAGCAGAACCTGGATGCCAAAGGCTTCATAAACCCTGAGAACTTCTTTCGTCATGTGGATCCCTGCTGGATCTAAAAGCTGTATTGCACTGCAGTCAGTCACGATGGTGTGGAACTCTAAGGAATCATGGAAGAGTCACACTGAAACTTCATCCTGGATTCCCTGAGAGCGGCTATTTCCCTTTTGATATTTTTCTTTGCTACCTTCTTCTGAGCTGCCTATGAAATGATTGGATGGCATCACTGGCTCAATGGACATGAGTTTCAGCAAGCTCTGGGATTTGGTGATGGACAGGGAGGCCTGGCGGGCTGCAGTCCATGGGGTCGCAAAGAGTCGGACGCAACTGAGCGACTGAACTTAACTGAAGTTACTAAGACTGGATGGGGGGGGGGGTAGTTTATAAAGAAGATTTAAAATATTCTCTGTTCATGTAATAGAGAGTGGATTCAAAGTGGACAACCTTGATGGCTGACTTAGCCTGACAGGTCTTGTAGGCAGACATGGATTCAAAGATTTCAGACTCTTTTGTTGGGCCAAGCAATGAAGTCTTTGACTTCTGAGTGTAGAGGATGAGTGAAAACATAGAAAAACCAACCCCAATAAGCAGGGCTATTTCAGTACTTAGTTCAGAGGACAGCACAGTACCAAATGAGATAACTGTATCCATTCGGCTAATCCTCCACATCGTCCATGGAATTCTCTAGGCCAGGATACTAGAGTGGGTAGCTGTTCCCTTCTCCGGGGGATCTTCCCAACCCAGGGATTGAACAGGAGTCTCCTGCATCACAGGCGGATCCTTTACCAGCTGAGCTTCCAGGAAAGCACCACATCTTGGGCAGATTCTTAAATTTACTTAGGGCTCTCCAGGGATTTGGCTTTCAAGGTGGCACTAGTGATAAAGAATGCACCTGCCAATGCAGGAGACTTAAGAGATGCAGAGTGTATCCCTGAGTCAGGAAGATCCCCTGGAGGAGGACATGGCAACCCACTCTGGTATTGTTGCCTGGAGAAGTCCCATGGGCAGAGGAGCCTGGTGGGCTACAGTCCATGGGGTCACAAAGAGTCGGACATGACTGAGCTTCTAACACTTTCACTTTCACTAATGAATAATCCCCACCATTACTCCAACTGAGTCTGAGTCCAGGGAGATACTTGGCCTGAGATGTAACAGCTGTGAAGGAGGCACAGGTGACAAATCCACTCAGCAAGGCATCTGAGAGAGAGACTGAAACAAAGCCCACTTGATAGAGCCCATTGCTGCCTGAAAAACTCCAACCTTAAAGGTGACCGTACTGTCACAGCTACTTGTGTTACATATCTTGCCTGATGTCTGGCTTAATAGTGTGCTCCCACCTGAAACCATTCCCAAAGAAGGAGCAACATGGGCAGCGTCATTGCCAGCTCTGTACAATTCTCAGTCAACTACAGCTGACTGATCATAAGGCACAACACTCCAAAGATGCCCACAGAGATGTGATGGAGGTCCCCAATAGGAAGTAAACTGATCCAACAAAAAAAGATGTGTGTAGACCATCGATATTCTCCTGGCCAGCCAAGAGAGAATAAGCAGTGGGCTGGGGCACCAAAAAGATGCCCACAATCAAGCCAGACATCACATCTCCTAAAATGTTTTCCTCCAGATTACATTTTGGGAGCCACTGCAAAACAGGAAGGAAACCAAAAATGATATTTTGGGGTTTGGTTGGATTGCACTGGAAACAGTAGGTTTTTGTGGCAAATTGCCTGAAGTTAGTATCTGGTTTCTCTTAAGGCTCCAAGTGGACCCTAGGATAAGGTCTGCATTGATCATTGGTCTCAAATTGCTGAAAGTTGTTACGTGATTCCTCTTCGTGCTCCAGGGGGGATCCTACATGAGACCTGTATTGGTTATTCCCTTTAATGGAGTCCTCAGATGAAAGGTTATCTTGCTTTTTATTTTTCAAAGACATTTCTGGAGATAGATGTTCCAGCCTCCCTGAGCAAGAAATCAGATTGGCGAATTCACACAGGAGCTCTTCATCTCTCAATGCAACTGGTGCAGGACTCTCTTCTCACTTTCTACCTTCAGGCCAAGCTAGTTTGAGTGCATTCCTTCTACTTTGGACTAGCTCTCTGTGATTTCCGGGTCAAGAGACTTTTCCAAACCGCTTGATTCTGGGCCACCCACATACAACCTGCCTTCAAGGAGCATCTTCCACCATGGCGGGACTGAGGGGATAAGGTGGTGTGGGCAGAGGCAGCCCACCTCCAGGCCAGCGTCCCTTTAACCCATCGACCCCCTTGCCCACCCATTGCCTGGTCCCTGGAAGAGGAGGGCCCAGCCAGGCAGGGCAGGGGAGTGGCATGCAGGCACCATCTAGGAGGTGCAGAAGGTGACTCTAGAGTGAAAGCCCAGCATGGTTTGTTGATATTTTGTTGAGGACATTTGCATATATGTTCATCAGCGATATTGGCCTATACATTTCTTTTTGTGTGTTATCTTTTCTGATTTTGATATCAGAGTGATGCTGGCCTCATACAATGAGTTCGGAAGTATTTCTTCCTCTGCAATTTTTTTAAATCATTTGAGAAGGATAGCTGTTAACATTTTCTTTTCTTTTCTTTTTTAACATTTTCATAAATATTTGGTAGAATTCACTTGTGAAGCCGTCTGGTCCTGGACTTTGTTTCTTGGTCTGAATAACACATTCAGTTTCATAATTAGTTATTGTGACAGTGAAAGTTGCTCAATTGTGTCCAAGTCTTTGTGAACCCATGGACTATACAGTCCAAGGAATTCTCCAGGCCAGAATACTGTAGTGGGTAGCCATTTCCTTCTCCAGGGGATCTTCTTGACCCTGGTCTCCTGCATTGCAGGTGGATTCTTTACCAGTATCCCCACCTGTCAAGTGTGAGACCTGGTTAGATTTCCCAATACGGAGACTATAGAACTGGTTATTGGTCTATTCATATATTTGATTTTTTTCCTGGTTCACTGTTGGGAGATTGTACCTTTCTAAGAATTTGTCCACTTCTTCCATGTTGTTCATTTTATTGGCAAGATTGTTTTAGCTATCCAGGGTCATTTGTGTCCCCATACAAATAGTAAAATTTTGTGCTCTAATTCTGTGAGAAATGCCATTGGTTATTTGATAGAAATTGCATTGAGTCTGTAGATGACTTTGGATAGTGTAGAACAGTATTGTGACAGACATTTTCACAATATTGATTCTTCCAATCCCTGAAAAAAAATATATATATACAGTTGCCTCCTGCCTCTCTGGGCGGCTCTCCAAGATCAGCAAATGGGTCTCCCTCAGGCTTCTGTCATTCTGCACTGGGTCTCAGAGCATGAGAGCTTTTGTCCATGCCCTTTGAGAATGGGGTCTCTGCTTTCCATGCCTTCTTGCTCTCCCATGCATAAGTCCTGTGGCCTTCAAAGTTGCATGTTTTGGGGCTTCTCAGGTGGCTCCAGAGAAGGCAATGGCAACCCACTCCAGTACTCTTGCCTGGAAAATTCCATGGACGGAGGGGCCTGGTGGGCTGCAGTCCATGGGGTCGCTAGGAGTCGGACACGACTGAGTGACTTCACTTTCACTTTTCACTTTCATGCATTGGAGAAGGAAATGGCAACCCACTCCAGTGTTCTTGACTGGAGAATCCCAGGCATGGGGGAGCCTGGTGGGCTGTAGTCTATGGGGTCGCACAGAGTCGGACACAGCTGAAGTGACTTAGCAGCAGCAGCAGCAGCAGGTGGCTCAGTCGTAAAGAATCTGCCTGCAATGCAGAACATGTGCGTTCGATCCCTGGGTCAGGAAGATCCCCTGGAGAAGGGAATGGCTACCCACTCAAGGATTCTTGCCTGGAGAATCCCATGCACAGAGGAGCCTGAGGGGCTACAGTCCATGGGGTCACAAAGAGCCAGCCACAACTTAGCAATGACACAACAAAGTCAGATATGTTGAGGGCTCACCTTTCTAGTGCAGGACACCCCGCCTCCAGGGAGCCTGAAGTGGGGCCCAATCCCTTGCTCATGGGGAAAACTTCTGTTGTTGTGATTATCTTCCCATTTGCAAGTCACCTACCTAGGGATGCGGGTCTTGACCTTACTCCCTCCTATCTGTCTTGTTGTGGTTCCTTCTTTTTTACCTTTAGCTGTGGAAAATCTTTTCTACTAGTTCTTAGATGATTGTTATTTTCTGCTGCTGCTGCTGCATCGCTTTAGTCGTGTCCGACTCTGTGCGACCCCATAGACGGCAGCCCATGAGGCTTCCCCATCCCTGGGATTCTCCAGTCAAGAACACTGGAGTGGGTTGCCATTTCCTTCTCCAATGCAGGAAAGTGAAAAGTGAAAGTGAAGTCGCTCAGTCATGTCCGACTCTAGCAACCCCATGGACTGCAGCCTATCAGGCTCCTCCGTCCATGGGATTTTTTAGGCAAAAGTACTGGAGTGGGGTGCCATTGCTGCTTATAATTCTAGTGTGCCCATAGGAGGAGTTACGTTCAGGGTCTTCCTACCCTGCCATCTTGGCCACACTCTGAGCGTCAGCACTCTGGTTTTGACCCAGTAGTTTTTTCTCAACTTTCACAGCATGACCCATCTTGTTTCCCTCCCTTTTGTAATCTCTGCATGGCCTAGTATGGTAGTGACTAGGTAGGTGTGGCCATTCAACTGTAACTTTCAATTAGACAATTTGGAATAAAATTTAAAATTCAGTTCTTCAATTACACTTCTTACATTTCATGAGCTCAATAACCCATGTGGCTCAGGGCAACCATACGGAACCACACAAAACAGTTTCATCTTTGCAAAGACTTCTAACTCTCCTGGATGATCACAGGGGCAGCAGGTCTTTGGGGTGAGTTTGGATGGCTCCTCCCTCACTTCCTGTCTCCTCCTGCCTCCTCCTTTTAATAGCTTTGCATCACCTCCTGCTTCAGCCTTGTCTTCAAAGTAAGAGAAGGGAGCAGGCCCCAGATTTTCTAGGTAAGGGAAGAGGTGTGTTTGTGGGGGTGAGAGGGAGGGAGGGAGGGAAATGTGTGATTTGATGGACGGGGACTCCTCCCCTGGATCTGTATCTTAAACCTCCTTGCAAACTTGCTCTCAGAATATATTTCTCATTGGGTTTCTGTTTGCTGTTTTTGATGATTTTAGGCTGTAATCTGTTTTGAAGGCTAAGCCCTACAAATTGATGCCTTTTTCCATGGTGATGGCTCAGAGGATACTTGTACAAACAAATGATTCCTCTCACCATTCATAGAATTTATTAGAAAACTTAACTTGAAGTTTTCAGGATTAGCATTGACCAAGCAGACAGAATTCATTCTGTGGGAAGCTGGTGTTGAGAAGAGCTCAAGGAGATGTAAGAGGCACAGCTCAGCACTTCCCCTGTTGCAAAACCAGCACGCAGAGCAGGACCAGTGAGTCTGTTACCCAGTTAACTCTCTGCTCAGAGCTGCCCCTTTGGACCTGCCTCCTCAGGGACAGTCTCTTCCTGGGCCTCACCCCGAGTTGGGGAAGAGAAGCTTTTAGAAGACAGGAGGAGGGAGATGCCAACCCATATTACTGTCTACCGTTCAAGAGAAGCAGGGGACCAACTGATGCTTGTTCCTTAAACAGTAGGAGGAGAATTCAGCCATCCAGTGTCAGTGTGTAGACAAGGTCAGGCCTCTGGCTTAATATCTGAACTAGGATAAACAGAACAGCATTAAAGAATGCTGAAGACAGAGTCTACAGACTGGACAGCAGACTTTAAGAAATAACCCAAACCTTGTGTGTTCCTATTTCTGGTATCTTACTCCTTCTCCTAAAGCCCACAACCAACATCAACTTTATGAGCAAAGCCAATTCTTTAAAATTTAGTGATTTCAGTTCCCAGTTTATAAGAAGCTGTTTCCTACTCTTATTCCTAATCGATTTTCAAAAGAAAGTGTTTCAAATTTGTATTTGATGCATTCCTACCAGATGACTCTATCTTTAGCAAATAGCATTTTCAGCCTGTTCTAGTTAACATCTGCTCTGCTAAGAATTCTTCAAATGGTTTTCTCCATTGCCCAACCTTAGTAGGTAGTGATAAAAGAAAGCATCTAAAATGTAATGCAATGTTTCAAGAGCAATGTGGTTTTAACAAGGAAAAGATAAGTTTTTTCACAGCCAGATGTAAGCGAGATATAAAGCTCAATCACAGAGAAGGCAAGAAACAGTGGGGTATTTTTTTAATCAATTAATTCATTAAACAAATAGTTTTTGAGATCCATGCTTTGTCCAATACTGTGCTTTTTTCCTCGGGAATAATGGGGTATGCAAGACACAGACAGTTCACCATCACAAAGCTAGCAGTCTACAAGGAGACAGTAAAAAAAATCAAACCACTTCCTATCGTGGTATGTATTCTATAGAAACTCTAGGGTGTAGTTAGAACAAACTCCACATCAAACCTGTCTTGTTGGTTGATGATGTGTGTGGAGAGGCCCCCTCTGGAGAAATAACAAAACACTGAGGCCTCAGGGCTGAGCAGAAACCAGTTGGCCATTGGGTGGGGGTGGGAGTGCTCTGGGGAGGGGGAGGTGCTCCTCAAAGATCTAGGAGCTGGGGGGAGCTTAGAGGATTCAGGGAACAGTATGATTAAAGCTTTTTGAGAGAGAGGGAGAGACAAATTGATCGTGCAAGGCCTTCAGGATCATTCCAAGGGCTTTCAACTATTTGAAAAATAAAAAACAAAAGCAATCCATTAGAAAATCTAAACGAGAAAAAAAACAAATATCAAAAAGGCATCTGACTATGTATAGAGAGAGTAACATGGAAATATACATTACCATATATAAAATAGGTAGCCAATAGGAATTTGCTATATGACTCAGGGACCTCAAACCGGGGCTCAGTAACAACCCAGAGGGGCAGGATGTGGAGGGAGGTGGGAGGGATGTTCAAGTGGGAGCGAACATGGTAAACCTATGACTGATTCATGTTGATGTTTGGTAGAAACCAACACAATGCTGTAAAGCAATTATCCTTCGATTATAAATTTTAAAAAGGCCTCTGACTATTGAGTAGAGGAGGGATTGAAGATACAGTATCATTTGGGAGCCTACTACATTGCAATCAAATGATAGGATTGGATTCACATGGAGATGGGGAGAAATGGATACTTCCTCATTGGGGAACAAAAATCTATAGGACTTGGTGATGGACTGTGAGTAAGTGAGGAAAGAAATGTTTTAGAAATGACCCCAAGATTCTGCATGAGCCATTTTGTGATGCCACTTACTGAAATTTGAACCAGGCTAGGGATGGAAGTCAGGGTTTCATTTTGTCCAAATCAGTTGGAGATGCCCACAAAATTGCCAAATGGAGAATTTGACTGGGATGGAAAAGGTTGTAACACTGGGAAGGGTCTAGGCTGCAGACTACATATAAATGGCATTCAGAGCAATAATTGAATAGAGGTGGGAAGGGCACCCAGAACCAGCGCCAAGGAAGCACTTGAAGCACTAACATCTGTGTAAAGAAAAATGACGTCTGAAAATGAGACTGAAAGCAGAATTAAGAAGTGTTGAGAAATAGAGGAGAGATCGAGTAGCAAGTTTATGAAGAAAGTGTTGTTTACAGGAGGTCGATGTTTCTGGTTTGTTCTGCGTTTCCCTGACATAACATAGTTCTGTCTCTCTATTCCCAGGAATCCAAACCACAATGGCAGCCCAGTACCTCAGTGAACCCAGGACCAGCCACGGTGAGAGGCTGCTTGAGGAGGGCAGCCAGACTTGGTGGGGAGGGCTGGGACTCTCCTGCCCTGTCATCCAGCCAACCTGTACAAGAGCAAAACATCTTCAACCACATTTCTTATTTTCCCTTCATTTGCTCTGCTCTCTCATTCTCTCCACCCTCTACGCATCCTCCTTGTGATGTAGCTTAACAGCGAGCAGGAGGAGAGTTCCAATACCCTGACTGCTCCCGGGCTTGATGAGGTTTCTTCTTTGGTACTTCCTGCCATGTGGGCACATGGATCAAGGGCTGTGGCCTCCCAGATGGTTTCTCTGCCCCTGTCTTCAGCCTGAGAGGACTGGGAAGGAGGAATGGGGGGTGATCAATGCCACATTCAGGCCCCTAATTTCCCTGTTCCCAGTGGTCTCACTCTAAGCAACACACTCAACAGACTGATCACTCCGTTTCTCATATAACCCTCCATCTACCCTTTATCCTAGGAATAGATTCTATCATTTGAGCTTATGCTGGTTCAGCAAATCACCCTGCAATTTAGGAACCTAAAACAGCAACCATTTAGTTGGCTTTTAATTTTGGTGGTCACTTGGGCTGTGCTTGGGTCTGGACCAACCTGGCTAATCTCAGCCAGACTGACTCATGTGTGGGTGCTTGGCTGGTGGTTCAAGATACAACACAATAATCTTGGATAGCCTCACAGACATGTCTGGTGCTCAGCAACCTCTGGGTTGGCCAGGCATACAGGGATAACAGGACCTTGTGTCCCTCACCAAGTAGGCTAGTCCAGGGTAGGTGTAGGGTTCCAAAAATCAGAAAGAGAAGGCAAAGCACAATGTGTCAGCACTTTTGGATTCTCTGCTTAACCATGTTTTCATGATCCTATGATCCAAAGCAAGTCACATGGCCTAGTCAGACTGAAGGGTTGGAGAAACAGACTCAGCATCCTGATGAGAGGAGCTGAGAATTCACCTTCCCAAGAGGCACGAGTGCAGAGATGGACTCCTTTGTGGCTATGGCTGCCAACTTCAGAGGTTGCCATCCATTCATTATCAGCATTGGCCAATGGTTGTAGTGTTGGCACTGGCCTTGGTGCCTTTTCACTGCCAGGCCATGAATTTCCTACACCCTCTCTCTAAGGCCAACCAATGCCCTGGGATCTCCTTAGGTTGGAGCTTCTATTGTGAGGCTAAGTATTAAGAATACTCTGAATTCTTATGTACATTTTTTCTTAGATAAATCTTAGCCATCCCATATCTAGTGTTTGCAGCACTGGGAAATTTACTTCTTTTATCCAGGGATTCTGGTTCTGAAATGGGGAAAAGTCTGCCCTAGGGATTCAGGGAGCAGCAAACACTTCTTCAGAAAGTGTGTGGGAGATGGAGATTAACTACAGATTTTGTGGACATCACAGGAGGGGTTTCTGCAAATTTCTGGTTCTGTTTGATTGATATTTTTTAAAGATTAGCCCACCTCACAGAATAGACTGAAAGGGACAGTGTGGAAGTGGAGACACCTGTTAGGAGACTGCTGAGCCAGGGGTGGTGATGGAATCTGGACTGGAATGATGATCTTCAAAACAGGGACAGGCGAACAGATTTGGAGCCAAGAGAACATGCTGATGGGTTGGGTCTGGAAGGTAGGGGAAAGAAGGGAGTCAAGGGTGACTCCTAGGTTTCTAGTCTGAGGACCTGGGTGAATGGTGATGCCTCTGAAAATAACCTGGGGTTGGTAACAGTGTCTATGATGTTGTACGTGGGATAATGTAGGCATTGTCTCAAAGCAGAAATGGGTAAATATAACATAGGATTCCTCATGCAGGAATCAGACCCTTAAGTTCAAGGGCAATCTGGCAAGGTCTGCCTTCTCAGAAAAACAGGCTTTCACATGTGATTGTCAATTGCCTTCCCTCTGGTCCTGGGTCTATGCCTGACAATCCAGGGGACTTTGACTTTATAGACACATTGCAGAGATATGCAGAGACTTGCTAAATACCAGCACAGAAAGAGCTGGTAGATGATTTGGTGTTTAAATTCAGGTTTCAATTGTTGTGCTCTACTGCTCTGATATTAACTTTCAACTTTCCTAGGAAGTCAAATATGCATAGTCAATTTTGTGTTATCACCTATCTTATGAAGAACAGCTACTGGTAGCAACTCAGAGACCTGTTCTTAATCACATTGTTTCCTCCTCTCTGAGCTGTTTGTTTCCATAAGGTCAAAATAAGAAGCTGAAAGGGATCCTGAAAAATATCTGTTATTGTTGTTCACTTGCTAAGTCATGCCCATGGACTGCAGCTTGCCAGGTTCCTCTGTCCTCCACTCTCTCCTGGAGTTTGCTCAAATTCATGCCCATTGATTTGGTGATGCTGTCTAGCCATTTTACCCTCTGCCACCCCCTTCTCCTTTTGCCTTCAAACTTTCCCGGCATCAGAATCTTTCCAGTGAGTCTGCTCTTTGCATCAAGTGGCCAAAGTTTTGGAGCTTCAGCTACAGCATCAGTCCTTCCAATGAACATTCAGGGTTGAATATTTATTCAGTGGGCGGGAGCCTTGCAGGGGAGACATTTGAAGTTCATTCTAACACCGGGTCTTCTGTTTCTTGATGTTCCAGGGCTTGCAAACTCTGGAGATTCCCAGCTGAGACTTGTCTTAGTGGGTAAGACTGGGGCAGGAAAAAGCGCAACAGGAAACAGCATCCTCAGAGAGAAAGTGTTTCTGTCTAGCTTTTCGGCTGTATCCATCACCAAGCACTGTCAGAAAGGAAGCAGCACCTGGAAGGGGAGAGAAGTTGTCGTTGTGGACACACCTGGCCTCTTTGACACGGAGGTCCCAGTTGCTGAGACTGTCAAGGAGATTACCCGCTGCATGGTGCTGACTTCCCCGGGGCCTCACGCTCTGCTCCTGGTCATCCCACTGGGCCGTTACACGCTGGAAGACCAGAAAGCCACAGAGAAGATCCTGACGATGTTTGGAGAGAGAGCTAGGGAACACATGATTCTCTTATTCACCCGGAAAGATGACTTAGAAGGCATGGATTTCCGTGATTACTTAAAGCAAGCTCCTACAGCCATCCAAGAGCTGATTCGCAAGTTCAGAGATCGCTACTGTGTTTTCAACAACAAGGCCACAGGAGCTGAGCAGGAGAACCAGAGGGAGCAGCTGCTGGCCCTGGTCCAGGATGTGGTGGACAAGTGCAATGGTCGATACTACACGAATAGCCTGTATCAGAAGACCGAGGAGGAGATTCAGAAACAAATCCAAGTGTTACAAGAAAATTACAGAGCAGAGCTGGAGAGAGCGAAAGCTCAGATAAAACAGAAGTTTGAAGTGGAAATCAGAAAGCTGAAGGATGAACTAGAACAACAAAAGCAGAAGGTGAAAATGGAAAGGCAATTGGCAGAAATGGAGGCTCACTGGGTTTCAAAGCAGCAAACAGCCAGAGATGATGTTTTGAGTCAGAATAAGATACTTGAAATCATCCTTAATGGGTTCCAGGCTATTTACTCTCTGTTTAAGGATTAAACCTCATGAAAATCTGTCATATTTCCTGCATATTTTGGGGTGGTCCTGCCCCATGTAACTCAGAGCATTCTCCTTTTTCTCTGAGACTCTCAGGGCTAAGGAGAGTAAATTTGCTATTGATAATTGGTATATGTTTGATTGATTTAACAGGAAAGGGATAAATTCTCAACTTGTGAAACTCCAAAGCAGAAAGTATTGATGCTCCCTAATTTGTGAATTCTTTCTCAGAGACACCAAAACAGGGAATGCAGGAGACCAAAGAAGATGACCCTGATCTTTCTTTCTTTATCCCTAGAAAAGATTTCTCCTCTAGATTCTTTCTAGATTGGTGGGTGATCTTCCCCTACAGCTTTTTCTCACTTATTTTGTCTCTAGACGGTGCTGATCATCTTACCCTTATAGTTTATTAGAAAGATCAATTCTTTCCATTAGTTAAACTTATAGAAGGAGATACTAATGGAAATCCTTCTAGATGAATGAAAACTTGTTCACTTATAATTTTACTGAAGGTCTCAAATTGTTCCTTATCAACTGACCATTATGAACAAAGAGTTCTCCAGCACATAGATTTTTCAGAACTCAACTACCTGAAATGCCAAAAGTCCCAAAAGATATTCAACAGGTAAGAGAATAATGCTTGGTGTATTCAGATATATCTGTAGGAAATCTTTGACCAACAACAACCAGTTTGCAAAGTAACCAGTTCTCTCCTTTTCCTGTGAAACTAACAGCTGCCCCATGCAGATGAATTGTTTGCTTATTGTTATTTTAATAAAACTTTTCTGTTCTCCCATATTTGTGCAAATTGGATTTTTTTTTTGTTTTTCTTGAAAAGCACCACTACTCTTTCTAAGAACACAGGGATGAATTTCAGTTTTTTTTGTAAAAGTTCAAGATGATTTTGGTGTAGACTTGGTCCACCCTCCAGACATCTCCCCTCACCTTTTTCCCCTGGAAGGTTTGAGCCACATTCTCAACCCCTCTGTCAGTCAAAGTCTACATTCTCCTTGGATTCATCCATTATGTTGGTAGAAATTATGTGTAACCGAGGTTTCTGAGACCTTTGTGGCTTTCATGCTGCAAAAATTCTTTAAAATCTATGGATAAATCTGTCCCTTTTCTCCTCTTCCACTGGGTCCTCTTCACCTAGTAATGTGTAGGCTTTCCCCAAGCACATTTCCATGTTCTTCCAACATGGTCTGGAGGTCACATGTGACCTATGCCAACTCCCCTTCCTTGGTCATCTTAAAATCATCTTCTCCATGCCCTAACCCATTCTGTCTGAAAGAGGACATATGCGTTGCCCTGACTTCCCCCAAACACACAGGACTGTACACTTAATACAGCTGCTATCTATCTATAGCTGACTCACTTTACTACAGTAGAAACTAACATACTATTGGAAAGAAACTATTGCTGTTGTTGTTCAGTCACTAAAGTGAAGTGAAGTCGCTCAGTCATGTCTGACTCTTTGCAACCCCATGGACTGTAGCCTACCATGCTCATCTGTCCATGGGATTTTCCAGGCAAGAGTACTGGAGT
Organism: Bubalus bubalis; assembly: GCF_019923935.1. Taxonomy (NCBI): domain Eukaryota; kingdom Metazoa; phylum Chordata; class Mammalia; order Artiodactyla; family Bovidae; genus Bubalus; species Bubalus bubalis. The sequence goes on from NC_059164.1 coordinate 112,744,210, forward strand.
GGGTTGCCATTTCCTTCTCCAGAGGATCTTCCTGACCCAGGGATTGAACCCAGGTCTCCCCCATTGTAGGCAGACACTTTACCGTCTGAGCCACCAGGGAACTTAGCAAAGGCTCAAGGATATGAGAAGCACCTGGCAAAGAAGCACAGGACTCCAGCAGAGGCGATCACTCTGAGTGGACAGATTCCGTTTCACTCTGCAGAATGTGGGAGGACTTGGTCTCTATGGTTTTCATCATCAGCATCTCAATCAAAGTTGTTAGGTGTGAATTTAACATGCTATTGTATTACAACTTTATTGTATTACAATAAATACAATATTGTATTATTAGTAATGTAATATTATAATGTAAATTATAAGAAATTGTTAATTAATAAGGTAAGATTGTATTTATCATATTAAAACTTGTATTATAACACAAGCAAATATTTAACCAAAGAACCACATATACCCCTCAAAGAAAATTAAATTCAGGCTTAAGATGAAAAAAAAAAAAAAAAACAAGCTAGCTGCAGTGGTAATTTTCAGTATATACATTTCAATTATTCTTGCATCCCAGGTTAATGCTGTAGATGAGACAAAGAAAATTGTTCTGCTATTTATTTCCCATCTTATTACTTTAATAATTTCATCAAAATAATGTGAACATGGGTACATGAATACTTGTTTTGTTCTAAGAATGTGCAGTTTAAATGTCCCTGAGACACATCCAAGAATGGATTGAAATGTATTCAATGTAATTATTCGCCATACTTCGGCACTCATTTTCTTTGAGATTGGAATGAAAACTGACCTTTCCCAATCCTGTGGTGATTGCTGAGTTTTCCAGATTTGCTGGCACACTGAGTACAGCAAGTTAACAGTATCATTTTTCAGAAGTTTAAAGAATTGGGCTAGAATTCTCTCACCTCCACTAGCTTTACTAATTAACAAGGACTTGACTCCCTTCCCTGATACTTAAGGAATGTGACTTAAAAAAAAAAATATGCATGATATCAAATCAGATCAGTCACTCAGTTGTGTCCGACTCTTTGCCACCCCATGAATCGCAGCACGCCAGGCCTCCCTGTCCATCACCAACTCCCGGAGTACACTCAGACTCACGTCCATCGAGTCAGTGATGCCATCCAGCCATCTCATCCTCTGTCGTCCCCTTCTCCTCCTGCCCCCAATCCCTCCCAGCATCAGAGTCTTTTCCAATGAGTCAACTCTTCGCATGAGGTGGCCAAAGTACTGGAGTTTCAGCTTCAGCATCATTCCTTCCAAAGAAATCCCAGGACTGATCTCCTTCAGAATGGACTGGTTGGATCTCCTTGCAGTCCAAGGGACTCTCAAGAGTCTTCTCCAACACCACAGTTCAAAAGCATCAATTCTTCGGCACTCAGCCTTCTTCACAGTCCAACTCTCACATCCATACATGACCACAGGAAAAACCATAGCCTTTACTAGACGAACCTTTGTTGGCAAAGTAATGTCTCTGCTTTTGAATATGCTATCTAGGTTGGTCAAAACTTTTCTTCCAAGGAGTAAGCATCTTTTAATTTCATGGCTGCAGTCACCATCTGTAGTGATTTTGGAGCCCAGAAAGATAAAGTCTGACACTGTTTCCACTGTTTCCCCATCTATTTCCCATGAAGTGATGGGACCAGATGCCATGATCTTCGTTTCTGAATGTTGAGTTTTAAGCCAACTTTTTTACTCTCCACTTTCACTTTCATCAAGAGGCTGTTGAGTTCCTCTTCACTTTCTGCCATAAGGGTGGTATCATCTGCATATCTGAGGTTATTGATATTTCTCCCGGAAATCTTGATTCCAGCTTGTGTTTCTTCCAGCCCAGCATTTCTCATGATGTACTCTGCATATAAGTTAAATAAACAGGGTGACAATATACAGCCTTGACATACTCCTTTTCCTATTTGGAACCAGTCTGTTGTTCCATGTCCAGTTCTAACTGTTGCTTCCTGACCTGCATACAAATTTCTCAAGAGGCAGATCAGGTGGTCTGGTATTCCCATCTCTTTCAGAATTATCCACAGTTGATTGTGATCCACACAGTCAAAGGCTTTGGCATAGTCAATAAAGCAGAAATAGATGTTTTTCTGGAACTCTCTTGCTTTTTCTATGATCCAGCAGATGTTGGCAGTTTGATCTCTGGTTCCTCTGCCTTTTCTAAAACCAGCTTGGACATCAGGAAGTTCACGGTTCACAAATTGTTGAAGCCTGGCTTGGAGAATTTTGAGCATTACTTTACTAGCGTGTGAGATGAGTGCAATTGTGCAGTAGTTTAAGCATTCTTTGGCATTGCCTTTCTTTAGGATTGGAATGAAAACTGACCTTTTCCAGTCCTGTGGCCACTGCTGAGTTTTCCAAACTTTGCTGGCATATTGAGTGCATCACTTTCATAGCATCATCTTTCAGCATTTGGAATAGTTCAACTGGAATTCCATCACCTCCACTAGCTTTGTTCATAGTAATGCTTTCTAAGGCCCACTTGACTTCACATTCCGGGATGTCTGGCTCTAGGTCAGTGATCACACCATTGTGATTATCTGCGTCATGAAGATCTTTTTGTACAATTCTTCTGTGTATTCTTGCCATCTCTTCTTAATATCTTCTGCTTCTGTTAGGTCCATACCATTTCTGTCCTTTATCGAGCCCATCTTTACATGAAATGTTCCCTTGGTATCTCTAATTTTCTTGAAGAGGTCCCTAGTCTTTCCCATTCTGTTGTTTTCCTCTATTTCTTTGCATTGATCACTGAAGAAGGCTTTCTTATCTCTTCTTGCTATTCTTTGGAACTCTGCGTTCAGATGCTTATATCTTTCCTTTTCTCCTTTGCTTTTCGCTTCTCTTCTTTTCACAGCTAATTGTAAGGCCTCCCCAGACAGCCATTTTGCTTTTTTGCATTTATTTTCCATGGGGATGGTCTTGATCCCTGTCTCCTGTACAATGTCACAAACCTCATTCCGTAGTTCATCAGGCACTCTATCTATCAGGTCTAGGCCCTTAAATCTATTTCTCACTTCCACTGTATAATCATAAGGGATTTGATTTAGGTCATACCTGAATGGTCTAGTGGTTTTCCCTACTTTCTTCAATTTAAGTCTGAATTTGGCAAAAGGAGTTCATGGTCTGAGCCACAGTCAGCTCCTGGTCTTGTTTTTGCTGACTGTATAGAGCTTCTCCATCTTTGGCTGCAAAGAATATAATCAATCTGATTTCGGTGTTGACCATCTGGTGATGTCCATGTATAGAGTCTTCTCTTGTGTTGTTGGAAGAGGGTGTTTGCTATGACCAGTGCATTTTCTTGGCAAAACTCTGTTAGTCTTTGCCCTGCTTCATTCCATATTCCAAGGTCAAATTTGCCTGTTACTCCAGGTGTTTCTTGACTTCCTACTTTTGCATTCCAGTCCCCTATAATGAAAAGGACATCTTTTTTGGGTGTTAGTTCTAAAATGTCTTGTAGGTCTTCATAGAACCATTCAACTTCAGCTTATTCAGCGTTACTGGTTGGGGCATAGACTTGGATTACTGCAATATTGAATGGTTTGCCTTGGAAATGAACAGAGATTATTCTGTCGTTTTTGAGATTGCATCCAAGTACTGCATTTTGGACTCTTTTGTTATACACATATATAATAAATACATAATAATATTTACAATTTTCCATGCTGGGCTTACAAAAAGAAGAGGAATCGGATATCAAATTGCCAACATCCGTTGGATCATAGAGAAAGCAAGAGAATTCAGGGAAAACATCTAATTCTGCTTCATTTACTATGGTAAAGCCTTTAACTGTGTGGATCACAACAAACTGTGATCTTCAAGAGATGGGAATACCAGACATCCTCACTTGTCTCCTGAGAAATCTGTTTGCAGATCAAGAAGCAGCAGTTAGAACCTTGCATGTAATAACAGACTGGCTCAAAATTGGGAAACGAGTACGACAAGGCTGTATATTGTCACCCTGTTTACTTAACTTATATGCAGAGAACATCATGAGAAATGCTGGGCTAGATGAAGCACAAGTTGGAATCAAGATTGCCAAGAAAATATCAATCACCTCAGATACACAGATGATGCCACCCTTATGCCAGAAATCGAAGAGGAACTAAAGAGCCTCTTGATGAGGGTAAAAGAGGAGAGTGAAAAAGCTGGCTTGAAACTCAACATTCAAAAAACAAAGATCATGGCATCTGGTTCCATCACTTCATCGCAAGCAGAAAGGGAAAAGTAGAAACAGTGACAGATTTTTTTTCCTTGGGCTCCAAAATTACTGTGGATGATGACTGCAGCCATGAAATTAGAAGATGCTTGCTCCATGGAAGGAAAGGTATGACAAATCTAGACAGTGTATTAAACAGCAAAGATATCACTTTGCCAACAAAGGTCTGTATAGAGAAACCTATGAGTTTTCCAGTAGTCATGTATGGATGTGAGAGTTGGACTGTAAAGAAGGCTGATCATCGAAGAATTGATGCTTTTGAACTGTGGTGTTGGAGAAGACTCTTGAGAGACCCTTGGACTACACAGAGATCACATCAGTCAAACCTAAAGGAAAACAGCCTGAATATTCTTTGGAAGGGCTGATGCTGAAGCTGAAGGTCCAATACTTTGGCTACCTGTTGCAAAGAACTGACTCATTAGAAAAGACCCTGATGCTGGGAAAGATTGAAGGCAGGAGGAGAAGGGAACAACAAAGGATGAGATGGTTGCATGGTATCACTAACTCAATGGACATGAGTTTGAACAAGCTCCAGGAGAAGGTGAAGGACAGGGAAGCCTGGCATGCTGCAGTCCATGGGGTGGCAAAGGGTCAGACATGACTGAACAACTATACACACACACAGACACACACACACACACACATATACATATGTGCTTAGTAGCTCAGTCATGTCCAACTCTTTGGGACCCCATGGACTGTAGCCCACCACGCTCCTCTGTCCATGAGGATTATCCAGGCAAGAACACTGATGTGGGTGACCATGCCCCTCTCCAATATACACAAATACACATATATCTATATCTATATCTATATCTATATATATATTATTAATGCTGCAGAAGAGAGTCTCCCTATCTGGTGTCTGGCTTTTTTTTTTTTCCTTTTTCTTTTTTTTTTTTTCTTTTTACCAATTTACTGATGCTGTGTAGTAAGTCATTTCCAGACAATAAAAAAGGCATTCAGCCTGGTCAGTTCAGTTCAGTTGCTCAGTTGTGTCCAACTCTTTGCTATCACATGGACTGCAGCATGTCAGGCTTCCCTGTCCATCACCAACCTCTGAACTTTGCTCAAACTCGTGTCCATCAAGTCAGTGATGCCATCCAACCATCTCATCCTCTGTCATCGTCTTCTCCTCCTGCCTTCAATCTTTCCCTGCAACAGGGTCTTTTCCAATGAGTCAGTTCTTCACATCAGGTAGCCAAAGCATTGGAGTTTCAGCTTCAGCTTCAGGCCTTCCAATGAATATTCAGGACTGATTTCCTTTAGGATGGACTGGTTGGATCTCCTTGCAGTCAAAGAGACTCTCGATAGTCTTCTCCAGCACTGTAGTTCAAAAACATCAATTTTTCAGCACCCAGCTTTCTTTACAGTCCAAATCTCACATCCATATATGACTACTGGAAAAAACAAAGCTTTCACTAGATGAAACTTTGTCAGCAAAGTAATGTCTCTGCTTTCTAATATGCTGTCCAGGGTGGTCATAGCTTTTCTTCCAAGGAGCAAGCATCTCTTAATTTCATGGCTGCAGTCACCATCTGCAGTGATTTTGGAGCCCAAAAATAAAGTCTGTCACTGTTTCCATTGTTTCCCCATCTATTTGCCATGAAGTGATAGGACTGGATACCATGATCTTAGTTTTCTGAATGTTAAGTTTTAGGCCAACTTTTTCACTCTCCTCTTTCACTTTCATCAAGAGGCTCTTTAGTTCTTCTTCACTTTCTGCCATAAGGGTGGTGTCATCTGCATATCTGAGGTTGTTGATATTTCTCCCAGCAATCTTGACTCCAGCTGTGCTTCATCCAGCCCAGCATTTCTCATGATGTACATTGTATGGAAGTTAAATAAGCAGGGTAATAAGATACAGCCTTGAGGTACTCCTTTTCCTATTTGGAACCAGTCTGTTGTTCCATGTCCAGTTCTAACTGTTGCTTCCTGACCGGCATACAGGTTTCTAAAGAGGCAGGTCAGGTGGTCTGGTATTGCCATTTCTTGAAGTATTTCCCACAGTTTGTTGTGATCCACACAATCAAAGGTTTTGGTGTAGTTAATAGGGTAGAAGCAGATGTTTTTCTGGAACCCTCTTGCTTTTTTGATGGTCCGATGGATGTTGGCAATTTGATGTCTTCTTCCTCTGCCTTTTCTAAAACCAGCTTGAACATCTGGAAGTTCACAGTTCACATACCGTTGAAGCCTTGCTTGGAGGATTTTGAGCATTACTTTACTAGCGTGTGAGATGAGTGCAATTGTGCAGTAGTTCATTGCCTCTCTTTGGGATTGGGATGAAAATTGACCTTTTCCAGTCCTGTGGCCAATGCTGAGTTTTCCAAATTTGCTGGCATATTGAGTGCAGCACTTTCAAAGCATCATCTTTTAGGATTTGAAATAGCTCAACTGGAATCCCAACACTTCCAAAGCAAAAACACCCAATTGTGGATGTGACTGGTGATGGAAGTAAAGTCCAATTCTGTAAAGAGCAATATTGCATAGGAACCTGGAATGTTAAGTCCATGAATCAAGGCAAATTAGAAGTGGTCAAATAGGAGATGGCAAGAGTGAACATTGACTTTTTAGGAATCGGTGAACTAAAATGGACTAGAATTGGTGAATTTAACTCATGGGACCATTACATCTACTACTGTGGACAAGAATTCCTTAGAAGAAATGGAGTAGCCATCATTGCCGGGAGCCAGCATGAGGACCTCCGCCCATGGCAAAGGTCATGAGGAAGGAGGCTCAACATACACAAAGGCGGGATCGAGCCTCAGAAGTCCCCCTGGAAATTCTCGAGCATCTACCCCCAAAACCAGAGCCTGCCTACTTTACTACTTTGTGCTCTCACCTACACCTCTGACTTGATGGGGGTCTGTCCCCCACCACCTCTTTCAGAGAAGGAGTTAACTTAGAGCTCTAGTTAATAATAATTCCTGGGTGTGACAGGAGTGTTTTAACCTACAAACTCCTCTGAAGGTTCTCTAGCCTGCCTGACAGGCTTGTCCGGCCACATGTGATTGCTCACAGCCTCCCAACCGTGAGAGGCATGAGATGCTTTAAACCTTCTAAAAACAGGTTCTTTAGAGAAGTTAAAAAACTATTAGTATAAGTATAGTGGGCTGATTAGAAATTGTATTGGTGAAGGGTTTTTCATTTGTTGAGCCAATGTTTACTGCTAAGTCTCCACATCCCCTGCCCTTATACACATTAATGAATATATAGAAGAAATAAGTATTAACCTTTGATATTAATCACGTTAGACCTTAGGCTAAGCAAATTCTTTCCTTAATTAAAACCCACTACACCCTCACCCTATAGGAATGTAACTTTATCTGGTACCTTCGGAAGGTGGCGTCTGTTTTAAGAATAATCACCCCTGGAGAAATAAGTGTTCTGGTTGACTGACCGCTGTCACAAGGAGAGGGTCATAAATTGTCAGCAGGCCCCCCTGGCCAGAAGATGATGTAACACCCCTAAGACCTCTGTATACATTTGTATGAAGCACCTGACTTTAATAAAAGTCAGGACTGCTGACCCCGCGTGACTTTTGTATAACATCTCAGTGTATAAAAACAGACCCTGGAAAAATTAAAAATGGGATCAGTTCCTCGAAAGGCTGGTCTCCTCATGTCATTCTTTCTCTCAACCTATGGCTGGGTGTCCATCTGGAGTGCGGAGGCCCGCCAAGCTTACTAATTTTGCCTGGGCTTCTAAGATCTGACCAGGGAGGCCTTAGTGTCTCCTCTCCTTTGGGAGAATGGGAGGATGCCTGCGGCCTACGTAGGTGATGTAAATTCCTTGCCTTGGAATTTTACTAGCTTTCCACGTAAACCAAGTTATTCAGCCTCTTTTCTCCACTGAATTTTGCTGCTGACCTATCCTTATTCTATTACTCTTTATATCTCTAATTAATATTTAATTAAAGCTATCATATCCTGATCACCAAAGCCGTCTCCCCTTCAAATTTCCCTGGAGCCACCAGGGCTGGACCTCGGCACATCATCGTCAAAAAAAGAGTCCAAAATGCAGTACTTGGATGCCATCTCAAAAATGACAGCATGATCTCTGTTTGTTTCCTTAGCAAAGCATTCAATATCACAGTAATCCAAGTCTATGCCCCAACCCGTAATGCTGAAGAAGCTGAAGTTGAACGGTTCTATGAAAACCTACAAGACCTTCTAGAATTAACACCCCAAAAAAGATGTCTTTTTCATTATAGGGGACTAGAATGCAAAAGCAGGAAGTCAAAAGATACCTGGAGTAACAGGCAAATTTGGCCTTGGAGTACAGAATGAAGCAGGTCAAAGCCTAACAGAGTTTTTCCAAGAGTACACACTGGTCATAGCAAACACCCTCTTCCAACAACATAAGAGAAGACTCTACACATGGACATCACCAAATGGTCAATACTGAAATCAGATTGATTATATTCTTTGCAGCCAACGATGGAGAAGCTGAGATGGAGAAGCAAGACAGAGAGCTGACTGTGGCTCAGATCCTGAACTCCTTATTGCCAAATTCAGGCTTAAATTGAAGAAAGTAGGGGGAACCACTAGACCATTCAGGCAGGTAAATTAGTTCTTTAAGTCCTAGGGTGTGAGTTAGTAGAACGAGAACTGTAGAACTGGAAGCTCTCTAGAGAAGATGTTGTCCAACCCCCTATTTTGCAGTTCAAGTGACACAGGCTTAAAGCAGTCATGACTTGCACAAGCACGGTTGGTTCTGCCACTCTTACTGTAACCTCTGGCAAGTCCTTAACCACATCTGGATTTCTGCTCCCTCCTCTGTAAATGAACTGGTGATCATCACAGCTAACAACTTCCAGGTGCTTCCTGTGTGCCTGACACTGTCCTGAGTACTTTAAGCACCTTTTCTAATTCTCCCAACTTTCCAGAAATTATTTATGATTGATTACCTTCTATTACAGAGGGAAATATCAAAACATAGAAAGCTTAAATAATTTGCCCGAGATAAGACAATTAGAAAATTTTGCAAAGCTGATCTAGTAACCCAGGAAGAACTGCCTCCCAAATCCTCAAATTCCAATTCTTAGATTTCTTCTAAGAAAACCAGTTCTTCTCTTGAGCATCATGGGGAAGAGGAGCCCATGTGACATATCCTGAGAGCAGTGTTGCCCATTGCCTCCCAGGGTAGAAGGCAGACAGATTAATACTATGCACTGTGATTAGTACAATAGAAGAATGAAGCTTATTTCCTTCTCTCAAGAGTTTTAGAAGTTTGTGCCTGTTCATCTATTTATTGACATTGATAGGTTGTTTGCACTGGCTGGTAGGTTTTATACTAGACACTGAGAATCTAGAGATAAGGAAAACAAAGTCCCTTTTGAGACTGACTTCATTCACTTAGCATAATGATTCGGGGAATCATTCAAGTTGTGTGTGCCAAGAGCTTGTTCTCCTTTATTGCTGTGTAGTGTTCCATCTTACGGATGTATCCCAGCTTCTCACTTCTCCTTCACTTATGATGCAGAAGGTGCCATGGTCCGGGAGCAGGTTGGAAAAGAATTTCCAGACATGAGACAGAATGAGAGGGAAATAAAGTTTATTAGAGTGGGAGACGCTGTTAGAACAGTGGGCCAGCTCAAGGGAGAACTGATGTTAAACAGGGGTCCTTAGTCTGCTTTTATACCCAGAGTGCAAGGGGCGGGATAGGGGTCTTGCAGGTCATTTGCTGACTGGATGAGTCACGTACACTGGGTAGGGGGGAAGAGTAAGGCAAATGCCTTCTCCCTATGGGGTAGGAGGGGAGACAGGTTATACTGCTCAGGAGGACCTGAAATCTATTAATAGTTACAACATGGGAGAAAGAAGGATGATAAGGGTCTGGTTTTTCTGTTCCTGCATTCCAAGACCCGCCTTGGTTTTATCTGCTCTGTTGTCCTTGGGTCACCACAGAAGGCTCAGCTTCTCTGTCCACCAATGCTGAGTCAAATCTTGGAGACAGAGTTTTGGGTAGAAAAGGAGAGTTTCATTGCTTTGCCAGGCCAAAGGGGACACAGCGGGCTCATGCCCTCAAAGTCTCTGTCCCTACTTGGGAAAGACAGTGAGAAGTTTTATTGTCCAAAGAGGGCGTGATCATCTCTTGGACAATCTTCTGATGGGTTGGTGGTGAGGTAAGCAAGAGTCAGCATCATCGTCCTTCAGGTCCAACTGGTCTAGGATCTACACGCTGTGGGGAGCATACCATGGTTAATCGTTAACTTCTGCCACCAGGAGGGGTTTCAGTATCTGTAAACAAGTGCAAAGGCTTATTGTGTGTATCCTTTGATGGGGAAGCAAGACCTTACCCCAATACTCCTCTTGACTATTTCTCTGGTTTCCCAATTCCTTCCTTCCATAATTAACAACCCCTTGAATCTGCCCATTGGCGCTCAGGGAAGGTCATGGAGGCTGGGTGAAGGCTGTTTCCTGTGATCAGAGAAAGAGGGGACACAAAGGCCCTGGGCCCAGAAGCCCCACAGGGCCATGCATGCCTCCATGTATTCTTATGCCCCTAATTGATTGCTCTTTGTTTGCTAAAACCTCTATTATACTGTTGAATAGTAGTGGGTGGGAACGCTTGCTTTCTTCCTGGAAATGTCTTCATTTGTGCATGCGTGTGTGTCCACTCAGTTGTGTCAGACTCTTTGATACCCTATGGACTGCAGCCCGCCAGGCTCCTGTGTCCATGGAATTTTCCAGGCAAGCAAACTTTTGTGGATTGTCATTTCCTACTCCAAAGGATATTCCTGACCCAGATATCACACCCACCCTGAGTGTTTCCCAATTAGGCAAGTAAGATAGCAGCTGAACTATAGCAGGGTATTACAAGTATTTGTGTTTCTGTGTGGTGTGTAATCATATTAAGCAAGTATCCACCAATCACTATTTTCTTGGGGGTTTTATCATGAATGGCTATTGAATTTTATTAAAGACTTTTAAAAAATCATCCATGAAAATAATTGAGTGAATGACATTAACAGATTTCCCAATATTCAACCAACCTCTTTATTTTCTATTCCTCTTGGTCATGAAGTATCACATTCTTAATGGTGGTGTTGGCACCTATTTGCTAATACATAAAGTTTTGTCTTTTGTACTTGTACTTGCTTTTAATTTACCTTAACTCACTTTTTCCAGTTTTTGTTTTTTTAGTGAGAATTTATTTTCTTTCTTTTGAAAGTGAAAGTGAAAGTATCCAACTCTTTGCAACCCCATGGACTGTATAGTCCATGAAATTCTCCAGGCCAGAACGCTGAAGTGGGTAGCCTTTCCCTTCTCCAGGGCATCTTCCAAACCCAGGGATTGAACCCAGGTCTCCCAACATTGCAGGCAGATTCTTTACCAGCTGAGCCACTAGGGAAGCCCTTTCTTTCTTTTACTTTTATTGAAAAAGTTTTTGGTGCAATGTATTTTACTCTGGTCACTTCTTTCAATGAAGCCTACAGCTTCTGATTTTTAGTGTTTTCATTATTATGATCTTTAAGAAATTCTGAAGGTCATTTTGTATTTTTGTTTTCAACTAGAGTTATTTAATACAATGTGCCATTTTAGTTTCCAGATGGAAGCACATTTTCCCAGGAGTAATTTATGGTTTTGTCTCATTATGATCAGAAAATGAAGAAGAACTAAAGAGCCTCTTGATGAAAAGTGAAAGAGGAGAGTGAAAAAGTTGGCTTAAAACTTAACCTTCAAAAAATTAAGATCATGGCAACTAGTCCCATCACTTCATGGCAAATAGGTGGGGAAACAGTGACAGACATTATTTTGGGGGAGCTTCAAAATCACTGCAGATGGTGACTGCAGCCATGAAATTAAGAGATGCTTGCTCCTTGGAAGAAAAGTCATGACCAACCTAGACAGCATATTAAAAAGCAGAGACATTACTTTGCCAACAAAGGTCCATCTAGTCAAAGCTCTGGTTTTTCCAATAGTCATGTATGGATGTGAGATTTGGACTATAAAGAAAGCTGAGTGCTGAAGAATTGATGCTTTTGTACTTGGCGTTGGAGAAGACTATTGAGAGTCACTTGGATTACAAGGAGATCAAACCAGTCAATCCTAAAGGAAATCAGTCCTGAATATTCATTGGAAGGCCTGATGCTGAAGCTGAAACTCCAATACTTTGGCCACCTGATGCAAAGAATTGACTCGTTTGAAAAAACCCTGATGCTGGGAAAGATTGAAGGCAGGAGGAGAAGGGGACCACAGAGGATGAGATGGTTCGATAGCATCATCGACTTGATGGACATGAGTTTGAGCAAACTTCAGGAGTTGGTGATGGACAGGGAAGCCTGGCGTGCTGCAGTCCATGGGATTGCAAAGAGTTGGACACGATTGAGCAACTGAACTGAACTGAACTTTTCTTAAGCTTCATATTGTTGATATAGGATTTGCAATAAAAGATAATGAGATGGGAAAATGTTGTTTAGGTTTAATTCTTCTTGAGGTAATAGTTGCCTTTACAGACCTAAAGTTTTGAACAAGTGTATGGAAATGAGTCCCTTGAGACTATAAGTCAGTCACTCCCTGCAGAACAATTTCGAATCCACTGGAAATGGCCTCTGTGGCAAAATTATACATATAGTATATTTAGGGAGTAGAGAGAAAAAGTATATGTTTGCATTGTCTCAAATTTCATAATCTTTCCTAGGTCTTATCCATTATTTCCAGAGAAAACACAAAATTACATCTTTGCTCTTGTGTAAAAACCTGTCCAATCTGATGTGTTAAAGAGCCCCTTTAGGGACTTCCCTGGTGGTCCAGTGGTTAAGACTTTGCCTTCCAATGCAGGTGGTGGGGGTTTGATCCCTGGCCAGGGAGCTAAAGATGCCACATGCCTTGCAGCCAAAAAACCAAAACATAAAAGAAAAGCAATACTGTAACAAATTCAGTTAAGACTTAGGGGGAAAAAAAAAAGAAATGGCCCCTTTAGATAGTGTTCACTCTCCATGTAGGTGACCCAGACAGTTTCTGCAACCATTGAATTTATTTCCTCCAGTGGACTTTCAATGCCTTACGTGACACTAGTTTGTGGAGAAAGATGGAGCTCTCCAGGCTCCCCAGGTGGTGCCAGTAGTAAAGAATCTGCCTGTCAATGCAGGAGATACAGATTCAATCCCTGGTTTGGGAAGATCCCCTGGAGAAGGAAATGGAAACCCACTTCAGTATTCTTACCTGGAAAATTCCATGGACAGAGGGCTACAGTCCATAGAGTCACAAAGAGTCGGACACAACTGAACACACACACATGCACGTACATATGGGGTCTCCAGCCTCAGCCTCTGTTTCCCCTACTTGCTGGATGATGTCTCATGTCTGTCAAGCCTCTGAAGGTCTGCTAGTCCCCAACAAAAAAGTCCACAGGCTGGTGTAAAGGCACCAAGTGAGTTGATTTCCCACTTCAGGCAGTGCCCTTTCAGGGGCTCCTCAACTGACTTGACCACAGCTCCAGATAGTCTACGTTCTGTGTGGCTGATCAGGCCATGGCTCTCATTCAGCCCTGGAATATCAGCTAGAGGGTGATATTTCATGTGGTTGCAGGAAATACAACTTCACCAAAGTAGCTTAACAAAGGGTTCAATTTTGATACAAGGAGTTTACAGCTGGTACTCCAGGGCTGATGTAACTATCCAAAGAACTTGATATTTTTCGTCCACCCATTCTGGTATCTTTTGTCCTCAGAGTGCCAAGATGGCTGCTTCAGCTTCAGCCTCATGTCGGAACTGCAGGCAGAAAGAACACAGACACAAGAAGGAAGATAGGATGGCACTTCTATTGCAACAGCAAAGCCAACCCACAGGGCTTCTTCTACCACCTCTTGGTCATATGCATACCCCAGCTATGAGAAACACAGTACACCTCAGCATTTCACGTGGGTACATTGCTGTGACAAGAAAAATTATAGTTTTGTTAGTAATGAGGCGGGAACAAATGCTAGTGAGCTGATGACTAGAAGCAACTGCCATATGAGCTGGGGTGAATTTGCCGTACACATCTCGCCCTAGAGAGACCTCATTCTCAATGGTATGGCTAATTCTTTTGATGATTCCCAACCAAACTTTCCTACAGTCCTAAACTCTTCCTCATTCTACACATGAACCAAGGAAAGGTCAAGAAAAGAGAACCTCAGTGCCAAAGTCTGGTTCCAAAAAAAAAACAGTCTTGTAACATACTAAATATCCTACAGATAAACTTTGGAATAAACTACAAAGAACAAATACTAGAAAGCACTGGGGAGCCACCAAAGCAGATAGAAATGGAAAGTATTTCCATCCTTGAAACAAGAACCACATAAAGTGACATCCATGTTTGAAAGTTTTTTCCAGAGGGCACTCCCCAGACCACAATGCAAGAAGTGACCAGAACTTCACTATCCAGTATACCTCTTGTTTCCTGAACCTGGAGAGAAAAGCTTAGGACCACATCTGTTTGCTTTATTCCTCTCCCTTCCTGCTTCCTTTCCCCTAGAAGACGAGAGACTGTTCTCAACTCTAATTAGCTGGACTTCTATTGTGTAAAATGTTATTGTATAGTGACTAAACCTTGGAGAAGTGATAGGATATGGACAACCCATTGGTTGACAAGGCTGTCATCTTTTGAAAAAATCTATTAATATTTTTTAAAATAGTGGAAACTGATTATTCAGATTTTTCCATATTTTGTGAAGCATTAGCATGCATCATTGAAACAGCAAGGGAGTCCCAGAAAAACACCTATTCCTGCTTTATTGACTATGCCAAAGCCTTTGACTGTGTGGATCACAATAAACTGTGGAAAATTCTGAAAGAGATGGGAATACCAGACCACCTGACCTGCCTCTTGAGAAACCTGTATGCAGGTCAAGAAGCAACAGTTAGAACTGGACATAGAACAACAGACTGGTTCCAAATAGGAAAAGGAGTATGTCAAGGCTGTATATTGTCACCCTGCTTATTTAACTTATATGCAGAGAGCATCATGAAAAACGCTGGGCTGGAGGAAGCACAAGCTGGAATCAAGATTGCAGGGAGAAATATCAATAACCTCGGATATGCAGATGATACCACCCTTATGGCAGAAAGTGAAGAAGAACTAAAGAGCCTCTTGATGAAAGTGAAAGAGGAGAGTGAAAAGGTTAGCTTAAAGCTCAACATTTGGAAAACGAAGATCATGGCATCCGGTCCCACCACTTCATGGCAAATAGATGGGGAAACAGTGGAAACTATGGCTGACATTATTTTTCTGGGCTCCAAAATCACTGCAGATGGTGATTGCAACAATGAAATTAAAAGACGCTTACTCCTTGGAAGGGAAGTCATGACCAACCTAGACAACATATTAAAAAGCAGAGACATTACTTTGCCAACAAAGGTCCGTCTAGTCAAGGCTATGGTTTTTCCAGTGGTCATATATAGATGCAAGAGTTGGACTATAAAGAAACCTGAGTCCCGAAGAATTGATGCTTTTGAACTGTGGTGTTGGAGAAGACTCTTGAGAGTCCCTTGGACTGCAAGGATATCCAACCAGTCCTTCCTAAAGGAGATCAGTCCTGGGTGTTCATTGGAAGGATTGATGTTGAAGCTGAAGCTCCAACACTTTGGCCACCTGATGCAGAGAGCTGACTCATTTGAAAAGACCCTAATGCTGAGAAAGATTGAGGGCAGGAGGAGAAAGGGATGACAGAGGATGAGATGGTTGGATGGCACCACTGACTCAATGGACATGGGTTTGGATGGACTCCAGGAGTTGGTGATGGACAGGGAGGCCTGGCGTGCTGTGGTTCATGGCATCACAGAGAGTCAGACACGACTGAGCCACTGAACTGAACTAAACTGAGCATGCATCAGAGTCACCTGGAAGACTTGTTAACATACAAAGTTACTGAATGAGTAGACCTGAGAATTTGCACTCCTAACAGTTCCCTGGCATTGCCAATGTGGCTGGTTCTCGACAGTGATTTGAGAGTGATTGCACGTCTATGAGGTCGCACAGAGTCGGTCACAATGAAGTGACTTAGCAGCAGCAGCAGCACTGGAGCAAATACCCTGTGTCTGACAAAGAAAGGGACAGTGGCTTCAAATTTTTTCAAGGCATTTCCTCTGTGCCAAGTATTACCAGCTAGATCAAGGGTGCCAAAGACGCTTCTCCCCTCCAGGATTCTGAAGGAAAAGTATACACACAAAGAATTGAATCTAATAAAGCAAAACACCATATTGTTACCCATATCCAAGGACTTCCTAGTAAAGATGAAGTGGAGATGAAACAGGGACCAGAAACCACAGTTAGAAGTCCTCCTTCTCCTGGAAATGGAAGAGAGCCCAGTCCAGTTCTGTTCAGTCACTCAGTCGTGTCCGATTCTTGGCAACTGCATGGACTGCAGCACAACAGGCATCCCTGTCCATCACCAACACCCAGAACTTGCTCAAAATCATGTCCATTGAGTCAGTGATGCATGCCCTTCTCCTCCTGCCTTCAATCTTTCCCAGCATCAGGGTCTTTTCCAATGAGTCAGTTCTTCCCATCAGGTGGCCAAAGTATTGGAGTGTCTGCTTCAGCATCAGTCCTTCCGACGAATATTCAGGACTGATCTCCTTTAAGATGAACTGGTTGAATCTCCTTGCAGTCAAAGTCACTCTCAAGAGTCTTCTCCAACACCCCAGTTCAAAAGCATCAATTCTTCGGCACTCAGATTTCTTTATAGTCCAGCTCTCACACCCATTCATGACTACTGGAAAAACCATAGCTTTGACTAGACAAACCTTTGTCAGCAAAGTAATGTCTCTGCTATTTAATATGCTGTCTGGATGGCATCACCAACTCGATGGACGTGAGTTTGAGTGAACTCCGGGAGTTGGTGATGGACAGGGAGGCCCGGCGTGCTGCAATTCATGGGGTCACAAAGAGTCGGACATGACTGAGTGACTGAACTGAACTGAATTGAACTGGGTTGCTTATAGCTTTCATGGCTGCAGTCACCATCTTCAGTGATTTTGGAGCCCAAAAAATAAAATCTGTCACTGTTCTCATTGTTTCAACATCTATTTGCCATGAAGTGATGGGACTGGATGCCATGATCTTCATTTTTTGAACGTTGAATTTTAAACCAGTTTTTTCACTCTCCTCTTTCACTTTCATCAAGAGGCTATTTAGTTCCTCTTCACTTTCTGCTATAAGGGTGGTGTCATCTGCATATCTGAGGTTATTGATATTTCTCCCAGCAACCTTGAAGCACCAGTTAGAACTGGACATGGAACAACAGACTGGTTCCAAATTGGGAAAGGAGTACGTCAAGGTGGTATATTGTCATCTTGCTTATTTAACTTATATGCAGAGAGCATCATGCGAAATGCTGGGCAACTAAGCACAAGTAAATGAAGAGCTCATTGACGCAATCAGGCAAGAACTGAGCAAGTCAAATACCGCATAGAGAAAAAAATAAAGACATACTCAAAGTGTTATGTCAATTGTGTCTAAAGTCACACTTCTCATGTAGCTCTAAAGGAAAAGACTTGCAATTTTTAAAACTTTAAGTCCATTAATCTTTGATATTATTTTAAAAGTCTTTTCTTCTCTGGGCAATTATTTGGTAGAAGATCCTTCACGTTTTGTATACGCTAGCATTTTTAGTTTTTTCTTTAAACATTTGCAAGAAAACTTTCCATAACCAAATAATATTTTTTATCATCTCTCCAGTTGAAAATGTTTTTTTTTCACCCAATAATCCAAGCTGTTTTATATCTGGCCCAAGTTCCAAGTGCTGAGTCTATTAAAAGCCATCCAGAGTGTTTTTTGTTGGCCATTCAATTCTGGCTTCCGTTACTAGTTTTGTCAAGTCTGTTTTTGATGGCTAAGAGGAAAGCTTTTATCAAACCCTGTATGTATTTACTGAAAAGATCTCTAACACCTTTTTTTGGTTTCTTTTTTCTTGGATTCACTGCACTGCAGCACACTGCAATTACCATTCATCATAAATGTTGTAAAACATCTTCCAGGCTTTTTCTCTCTCCTGTTCCAGTTTTAGTACCTGCTTTGTCATCTCCATTCATTCTGCACCAATATCATGCCTTAATTTTGGAGCTTAAATTTTCTCCATGCTTACTTTTAACTAAAACTTAATCTGAATCTATTATAAGTAAATAATCATCAAGATTTAAATTTAATAACCAACTAAATGTAGCTCTGTAACACTGTAACCCATGTTGTCTACACAAAGTGTTCATAAAAGTACCACAACACTCATTAGGAAGATTGTTCAAAGGGAAACAGTCTTCAGACATCGACTAAATCGGGGATGATGTGCTTATTATGTTCGGACACTAGAAATGGTAAACGTGCCCAAGGTTTACATTGCAATACAACAATAATATGTGATACAACAGTTAGAGTGAAGTGTATTTCTACCCAAACAACAGAACTGTGTTGAATAGTAAAATATTTTACAGTGCTTCAGTGTTTAAATTTAAATTAAAACAAATTATCATGAAATAAAAGTTCAGTTTCCCAGGTATAGCTATATTTCAAAGGCCCAATAACCACATGTGGCTAGTGTCTACCACTGGATACTGCAATTTCTAGAAAATACTCAAATATTTGGAAATTAAATATGTTCTCCTTAATAATCCACGAGTAATAAAAGATATCACAAAGAATATGCAAAATATCATAAACTGAGTGATAGTGAAAAAAGAACACACAAAACATAATGAGATGCAGATCAGCATGTGTAGGGGGAAGTTTTATAACTTTCTACCTTCGTGTTAGAAAATAATAACTTTTAATAGTTTACAGGATATTGTCCATAGCATGTTGTAGAGACTTGGGATATTATTACGCTCTTCTGAAGGATCCTGGGTTTGCTCCAGCAGGCACTTAAATTACTGGTCGATGGCTTTGTGTCAAGTTCCCTATAGCCTCTCCCTGTACTTGGTCACCTCTCAGGGTCTTCCAACAATTGTTTAAAAACTCTCATTATTTTGAATTTTCTACAGAGTGTATGAAAGTTATTACAGGATAATTCAAAGCTGGAAAGCTTCCCTGAGATTTTTAGCCACTGCTTTGACCACCAAGGAGGAAGCAGCCTGTGGACTCACTGGTCACTTCGGACTCTCCAGATCTCTCTCTTTCGTGCTTTGCTCCTGTGTAAGGGGTTTTTTGAGAATAATGAATTCCAAAGGTCACTATTTTCACAGCTTTGGCCAAGACTACCCCCTCTCCTCCCCCTACCCATGACCTCATCCTCAACACCTCTTTCTTTCTGGTACACAGACCATGGGATTTCCATGCTTTCCCTGTTCTCTGATGCTCAGGGAGTGATGGTGTGAAGCAACAGCTCCCCTTCCTTCTGAAATGTCATGGGAGGGATTTTCCTTGATTTTTAGTAATAAAGGAGAGAAAACTCCATATTCTGAAAAATTTTAAGCAATTCCTTTAGAATTTTTAATGAATGACGTGTTTTGAGTGACTTGCCATTTGCCATTTAGTGACTTGATGTTTTGTGAGTGACGGTGCCTGTCATTTGGTCAATACTTGTATTTTCTAGGATGAGATCAATTAAGCCAACAGGGTTAAAACAAAAGTACCTAAGTTAAAGATATTTATCTTCTTATCTTAAAGGAAATGCAAATGACTTTAGCTGTTAGTTTAGTGGCTATGAAGTAATGGGTCTATTCACTTAGAAACAAAATGACTTTATTTCACTTATCCTTGAAGAATTAACAGATTCTCCCAGTTTGTTTTTTTTAATGTTTCAGATTTTTAATGTGACTTTAAATTTTTTTCTTTTCTCATTGTGTAAATTTAAGGTGTGCTGAGTCTTACTATGGTAGACTGGTGTATCATAGTTGGTTTTCATTTTAACAATCTTTAGCACATCACATACTTATACTACAATATTATTGTCTACATTCAATCTACTGTACTATAGACCTCTATGGCTTTTTAGTGCTTGTGACAAGTTTGTGCCTGGAACACCATCAATCTTATCCCCTGTGCCCCCACGTCTTGGTAACCACCATTCTCTTCCTTTTTTAAACAGGTTTGACTTTTTAGATTCCACATATTACACAGTACTTGTCCTTCTCTAACTTATCTTCCTTCCAATTCTCCCAAATTCAATACATAAACATAAGACAACTCCAACTGGAATAACAACAATGTACTTTTTAGAAAATTCAACAAGTAATTTTAATTTTCACACAGAAGAAGAAATGCCTGAAAATAACAAAAGAAATACAAAAATGGTGACTGAGGAGGAAATCGGAAGTGGAGGGGGAGAGTTCACATTACAATCAAAGCCACAGGAATCAAGTCAATATTTTATTCATATAGGAGTTGAGAAGATGGAAGACAAGAAGAGATGCAAAAATTCTCACAGAAATCATAGGGAATATGAAAATTTACCATATGATAACTCCTGTTTCAGTTCAGCAGGAGATGATCACCTACTTAGTAAATGGTCTGGCACAAAGGCTATCTTAAGCATACTCTGATGTGTCTCTGTTCTGACTCTAGACCCTTTTAGCTAAAGACCTGCTCCAGCTTTCACATGGGTCCTCTGGGTGAGGACGAGATGGACACCCCGAGTTGCAGGACTCTCCGAGGCCCATAGGCTGCTCCTGAGGACATTCACATGGTCTCCTGCTTCTTTCTTTGCAGCTTCCCTTTCTTCCTTCCTCCCTCCATTCTACACCCCCAAACACCTGGCTGGGGAACCCGCCTACAAGCCCAGATGAACCTTGCTTTCTCCCCTCTCTCAATGGAGAAGGGAAGGGGTTGCTGGTCAGGCAGAGGCTGGGCTGGAAGTCTCCTCTGCTCTCCATGTGGGAGGGTGGGCATCAGAGGGGCGGTATCAGGTATATGACCTCCCTTGTCCAAGCCTCCCTGGGAAGAGCTCCTCCGCTGCCCAAGTCCACTTGGACCTCCAGGGGGACGCATGTCCTGCAGCCAGGTCTAGGCCCCATTCCCTGAGCAGATCTCGCCCCTGGATACCCCTGCCCTGCTTTGCTCCTTCCCATGGGGTCCCTTTGCTGCAGGTGGTGGCCTCTTTCAAGAGCGAATCAAGAGCAGCTCCTTGTGGCCCTCCCCCGTTTCTAGTTGCCTTCTCCTCCCCAGCCCAGAGCCTGTCCTGCCCCACTGGCACAGGCCTTTAAAAGCCATCGTGCCTGCCCTCTTAACAGGCAAAGACAGCCCAAGAGATGCAGAGTTGCCCAGTCCACGTTCCACACTGATCTGCTGCATCGAGTTTTAAGCCAAGACTCCAGTGGCCCGAATGCTGCCAGGGTTCCATGGCAGAAGGGAGCACAGGCCTGCCTCAGGAGGCTTGGCTTATCTGAGAGTTCTGTTGCAGAGAGCGAATGCCAGAGACACATGAGGAATGGCTGGGGGTGCAGAGCAGGAGGGCCCCTGTGTTCTGGAAGGTATGATGAAGGACCTGAGAACTCAGGAGCCCACTCACCTCCTCTCGCCTGACCAGAGGCTGCCCTGGAGACAGGAGGGGCCAGGGACCCCTGGGATGGAGCGGGCAAGTGAGGGGCCTGGGAGCCGGACTCCGGGCCAAGGGAGGCAGGCAAGAAGCCATGGAGGCCTGCGCCTCAGATGGGTGCGCTGAGCGGGAGCTGGCGTCCAGCTTGCTCGGGCTCCTTCAGGATGCGGTGCAGGCCCCACAGCCAGGCCTGGTCCCTGTGCCCCTCCTTGGCGCCCAGCCACCAGAGGCCCCAGCTCTCACGGGGCGCAGCGCGGGGCTGAGGGGCGGCCGGGGGGCTGAAGGCGGGGACCCCTTTGAAGTGCTGCATGAGCTCCCTCAGCTGGGCCTCCTGCTCGGCTCCGTCCCCCTTGTTGTTGAAGCCGCAGTGTCGGCTTGAGCAGTCCTTATGCAGCTTGGCCAGCGCCTGGTTGTCGGTCTTCTCCAGGTACGTCTCCAGCGAGCCGCCGTCCAGGTCTTCTTTCCGCGTGAACACCAGGACGGTGCGGGCCAGGATGCCCTTCCCGAACACCTCCTCGAGGCGCCTGGCCACCTGCTGGTCCTCCTCGGTGAAGCGGCCGAGCTGTGTCACCAGGAGCACCGCGTACGGCTCCGGCGGAGAGCCGGCGCCTGCCTCGCCGACGCCCTGAGCGGTCGCCCGCCCCGCAGCCCAGGGGGACAGGATGTCGGGGGTGTCGATGACCTGCAGCTCCCTCCCCTCCCACGCGCGGCGCCCCTGCTGGAAGGCCTGGGTCACCGGGCGAGCGCTGAGCTTGGACTCGAACACTCTCCTCCCGAGGATGCTGTTTCCCGTGGCGCTTTTCCCGCTCCCGGATTTTCCCACCAGGATGAGCCTCAGCGTCTGTGGGGTCCCTTCATCACCCCACTGCCCTGGAAGCATCGAGAGAAGGTGGGGGACCGCGGTTAGAGTGCGTTCCCTGCTTCAGCCTCCCCGGGGGCAGATGGTCCTAGTAGGGGCTGGACAAAGGAAGACCAGCGTCTGCATCCGAGATGTGCCCTAGGTTCACATGCTTTCCTTCCTTTTCTCTTTTCTGAATTTTTTGGGTGAAAATAAGGTAGAAAATACATAATATAAAATGTACTGTTTGAACCACGTTTAGGTGTAGCCTTCCATACATTCACATTGCTGGGCAGTCATCACTTGAGCATCTCAAGAACTTTCTGTCTTCCCGAATGACACCCTGTCCCCATTAAACACTCACTCCCCATCCTTCCTCCCCACCACCTGACGTCCACTGCTCTTTCTGTCTCATGTGTTTGACTGTTCTAAGGACCTCACATTGCTGTAATCAGGCAATTTTTGCCCTACTGTGTCTGGCTTATTCACTTTGCATAATGTGTGCAAGGTTCATTCATGTTGGAGCAAGTGTCAGAATTGCCTTCCTTTTTGGGGCTGAATAATATTCCACTGTAGGTGGAGGTGTACATATGAATCCATATTCAGATATATATGGAGTTCAGGGGTTGTTTCCACTTTTTGCTATTGTGAATAATGCAGCTATGCACCTCAGTGTACATATATTCAATATCTGTTTCAACTCTATGGGGTATATTCCCCAGAAGTGGAATTGTGGGATCATATGGTAGAATGCCACGTTTTATGCTTCTGTTTTGAAACTCCTTCTCGAGCCACCTATTCCCACCAGGTGGGATCATCCCCTCATGAACTGGGAGCCTGAGCTTCCTTGAGGACCTCTGGCTGGAGACCCTTTCCAGGAAGAGAGTGAAGTTGGAAGCACACAGCCTCTGTGTCTGTCCTCTCCCTGCCATGATGGAACACGCCACATCACCTTCACTTTTCCCATCAAGGAGTGTTGTGAGGGTGGGGTCCTTTCAGCCAGACCCCCAGCTCCACAGCACAGCTCACACTGGGGTCACAGTCCTAAGCTGCACCCTTGAATTTTGGGCTGGACACCCTCACCCAGGAGAATATCAGAACCATCAGCTGTGAGTAGATGTCTCATGCCCATCTAATACTGAGGACCCCACGTCCAGATTTTAGAAATAACCGTGGCTGGAGGGCACGAAGGGATTTCCCTTCTTCTGGCCTTGCAGGTACCAGGACCCACAGCACATAGAGAAGCACCAAACCCTAGCTGATTTCCAGCCTGTTCCCAGGGAAGACACTGCTGTGTCTCAGTGCAGAGCCCTCAGCCCCTTGAGGCCAGGACTGGGACCGTCTTCTTCCAGCTCTCCCCAGTAGGGGTGTGTTTCTCCTGCCTTTCTGCCTTAGTGGGCTGACCCACCCACCAACTCCAACTGTAAGATATTGCCTCCCTCCAGCTTCTGCAGGTGACCTGAGTGAATGACTGGGAGTTCCACAGAAGCAGGGAAGGGCAATGTCCATCTGTACTCAAATGCAAAACTAGAGGAAGACAGTGGTCTCCCATCTGGGCAAGTCTGAGACACTCATGTCACACCTTTGGACTTAAAAGCGAAATACATTGAGCGCAGAAGGGAATTTTAAAGTAATATTAACCCCAATTGCCACAAAAAGGGTAAATCGGGTGTGAACACTGGGATTGTCACTTTCCTATGCAGCTTAATATTATGGGTTTCTCCCAATGGCTCAGGCCACTGAAGTTCGTCTAATAAAAACATAGGTGCATGGAACTGCATAATAAACTGCCAATCAATTCCTTTATCCAGGAAAGTGATGGATTTCCAGCATTCCTAAATTCCTAAGTTCTGTCTCTCCAGGTTAGATGGAAAGTTGAGCCCATGAAAGTGAAGCCCCTGACCCTGATGAAACAGCTTTTGGGGGGAGGGAGCCCCTTGGGAAGACAGAGCCCAGACCTGTGGGCCCTTGATTGCATCCTATGTGTTCACTAGTGCTTTGCAGCCCCCGTAGTCCTGAGAGTCTCACAGCAGAGCCAGCACGACACCCACCAGGGGCCTGGGCCGAGCCGTCTGTCACACCCACGAACACATCCTTCCTGACACTCAGTGAAAGGGCAGTGGCTGTGGTCTGTTGCCCCCTTTGACCCACGGCACCATCAGGGGCCCTTCCCTTCTGTCTGGCTGGGGTGAAGGGAGGCCCAACCCAAACGCCCAGTGATGGCCACCCCAGTGGGCGAATCTCTGACAGGGGGGACTCCCGCTGCCCCTCCCAGCACACCACCTGCCCCTCAGGCCCCAGCCCCGCCTCTCTCAAGTTCATGTCTGCTAGAAAGTTGTTTTACCTCCTGACCCGTCTGGAGAAGGATCCTGAGATGCGCCTTCTTCAGGTTCATCTGAGAGAAGGATTTCGAATTCTTCTTCCTCAATCTAGAAAAAAACCATAATGTGTCTTACTGATGTTTCCTTCAAGCTTTCAGGGGCTCCTGACTTTTGTCATTCTCTTGCCCATGGAAGCTGTTTGCATCGGTTTGTTGGCATGGGACTGCATAAGAGGGTGTCTGAGATACCCACTACCTCCTTTAGGGACACTGTTTCCCCTTTCCTTCCCCTGAACGTGGTCTCCACTTGGGGAGTGGGGGAGATTCTGTGATGGGGAGAAATGACCAGAGATGCGTCCTGAAAGACACTGTCCTGGGAGCAGTGGCCAGGGTGCTGGGTGGATGTGAACAGGACGTTGCTGGAGAGGCTGGTGAGGGGCTCATGGGGCCAGAACGATCTGTGGGAGGAGCCTGGCAGTGAGGGCCACAGAGGCCGAGAGCTGGGTGGTGAGGAAGGCAGCAGACATGCACAGGCTCCCTCTCCACATGGAGTCCAGTCCTGCCGGGAGCCCCGGGTCCTCAGCGCTCAGCTCCAGGGCACCAACTTGGGTGATCACGCTGCCGGGCCCTCCATGTCCCCAGAGATGTGGATGCTGAGTCCAAACTACACATTCCTGAGATCTTGTCCCACTGGAAGATTCGAGGACATTTTACTATGTTTTCTAGAGCAATTCCCAGTCCTCTTTGCCAAGGAGGGTATTGTCACCCATCAGGAACTCTTGTCATCCACTCTCAAGCCCAGAGAGCTGTCTGCCCAGCCCCCGGCTGCCTCACCCCAGACCCTGCCTGACGGGGCATCACCACACGTGCACCACGTGCCATTGTTTGTCTCCAACATGGAGCAGATCTGTCACTTTGTGAGGTTTCTCAGGAGAAAAGTGAGACTCACAGAGCGTCCTACCCAAGGATAAGCGGGGAGCGCCAGGCAGAACCCAAAGGCAGCAAGGTCCTCCTGATTCCCCTGGCTCCTCCCATTGCTCCTGAAACAGGCACACACACACAGACACTCTCACAAACACACACTCACAAACATACAAACAAAAGATACACACAAACACAACACATACACTACTTACACACATACACGTACAAAAGTACAAACATAGCACACACGTACGACACACGTGAACACGCATTTACTCACAAACATATGAACATACGTACACAGCACACAAACACAAACATAAGACACAGAGACCACTCACACACATATATTCACAACAACCAATAGATAGAAACACAACACACACCATTCACGCATATGCTCACAAACATACAAACACACATATCAACATACATACAAACATAACACACATGGAAAACACACATATATTCATCTATCACAAATAGACACACTCAAGACACAGATACACACCAACATAACACACACACATATACACACAAACACACTATGCACAGCACCCCCACACCACACTCTCAAGCACAATACACACACACAGACTCACACACACAGGCACTGTCACCACGGCCTTGGACTTACCGCCCTGCTGTCCGTGGGACAGGAGGAATGCCTGTGTCTTGCTTCTCCTGGGGCCGTGTGCTCTCCTGAACTCTCTGTTTCTCCTTTAAGAGCTAACACACTGCAGGCCGAATGGAGGAGATCAGTGACAGTGCCCCAGACGTACACACACATAGAGGACATGGGGGATATTTTTTCAGTAATACGTGATCCGGACGCTCAGCTCAAGAACTGTGCTTGAGAGTGCAGCCTTCAGCCCTGAGAAGAAGGAAGAGGAAGTGGGCGGAGCCCCCCAGCAAGGCCCCCTATTCAGAAAGCTCTGCAGGCTGCACTTGTCTGCAGCCCTGGTGGCATCCCCCTCCAGTATTCTCACCTGGAAAACCCCATGGACAGAGGAGCCTGGCAGGCTGCAGTCCATGGGGTCACAGAGAGTGGGACACGACTGAGTGACTTCACTGGTAACATCAACAGGGGAAACAGGAACACGAGTGTTGTTATTACTCTTATCCTGCGTTAGGACAACTGGCTCAAAGGCTTAAACCAAAGCAGCAGATCTTTCCGAAAACGTGCTGCCAGCAGAGTGATTTTTTACTGATTTCCTCCCTTTTTGAGAATTCCCCTTCCTGCAGACATCCTCTGTCTTCTCCATCATGACATACTCCCTGACTCTCTTCCTCCCCCAGCTCCTCCTTCAGCCACTCCATTGGCTCCAGGGTCGCCAGTTTGCTGACCCTAGATCTTGAGATTCATCACCTCCATCATCCCATGGGCCTCACTGGCCAATTCTTTACAATAAGTGTCTCTCTATACTTGTGTATATCCACACACATTCTGTGCCTGAACATTCCAAGATCTGTGTCACATCAGAGTCTGGGTCTAAGGTTTGCTTTCTGTGTTTTCTCCTGCCTTTAGCACATCCTGTAATGTTGTGGAAAGTTGGACATGATAATATCAGATATGAGGAATTAAGGTGAATAGGCCTGTGGTGTGAGAGTTTATGTTGACCTGGCTGGGAGCTGGGCTGTGTTTAACGTTTGCTGGAGCTTCATTCTCCTCTGGTGCCCTTGTTTGTCTCCCCAGTTGTCTGTGGGTTTCCCTAAAACCCCTTCTTAAACAGAACTTGCATCTTGCTGTTCACTCCTCTTTATTCACTGTTTTCATCCTGTGTCCTGTGTTGTAGGGAGGAGTGAGGAGGGAAGCATTACTTGGGGATTGAATCTCACTCTCTCAGTGGGTCTGTGTTCCTAGGCTGTGGGCATCACAATTTTCCTCTTTTTTTTTTTGCTTTTCCTCCTCTTCTCCCCCTTTAGGTGATACTGGCCAAGTATTAGTCACTTTCAACTTTTTCCTCTTTGTTTTCTCAGAGGATCTTTCTTTTATTTGATGCTTGGACCTTGAAGAACTTTTTCAGTTACTTGAATTCCACATTCCCATATTTATTCTCTGGAACTGCTTTAAAGAGCTGAAACCAAAATATTTCTCAGGGGGTGTATTCTATTAATAAAAAGATTTCAATAAATATTTTGGAGGTTTAAGGATGTATGGAAGATTCAAATGTTCACTATTAACACTATTTTAATTTTTTTTTCTAAAGGAAATATATACTGTAGACAATATTTCTTCTAGACAAAAAACTGCATGTATAAAATGTAAAGGTGGATGTGAAATTATCATTATTTGTAGACACTTTGTTTGTAAGTCTGGGAAAAATTAGCAAAGTTAGCTGATAAACTATTATGAACAATAGGAGAATTTAGTAAACTGATGGATGCAAAAGTAAATAAAAATCATAAAAATTGTCTACCATACAAACAACTGTCAATTAGGTCTGACTTGTGATTTTTAAAACAACAACAACAATAAAAATACAGAAAATAAAAAGTCTGAGAATAAACTTTTAAATTGCATAAAAATCTAATGAAGAAAACTCTGTGAAACTTCCAAGGATGTGAAGCAAACAGAACTCTCCTATGCTTAGTGAAAATGGGTATTAGTACAACCACTTTGGAAAATGCTCTGTAGTACCTCAGAAACCTGAATATTACACATAGTCAACCTTCCCCATTCTACCCCAAGGTGCAAAGCAACAGAAATGTGTGCTTGCCAACAAGGTAGTATACACAAAATTTATAGCAGGATATCCAGAATAGCAAACCACTGGACATAGTGTCAATCCTCTCACCACAAAAAACAGAAAGAAAGAAAAATGGTAACTATGTGAGGTGATAGATATGTTCATTGGCTTGATTGTGGTGACTATTTCACAAACTATGTATCAGATCATCAAGTTGTATGTACCTTGCTGCTGCTAAGTCGGTTCAGTCGTGTCCGACCCTGTGCGACCCCATAGACGGCAGCCCACCAGGCTCCCCTGTCCCTAGGATTCTCCAGGCAAGAACACTGGAGCGGGCTGCCATTTCCTTCACCATGTATGTACTTTAAATTGGAAAAGACTCTGATGCTTGAAGGGATGGGGGCAGGAGGAGAAGGGGACAACAGAGGATGAGATGGCTGGATGGCATCACTGACTCGATGGACGTGAGTCTCAGTAAACTCCGGGAGTTGGTGATGGACAGGGAGGCCTAGCGTGCTGGGATTCATGGGGTCACAAAGAATCAGACATGACTGAGCGACTGAACTGTACTGAAGGCAGCTGAATGCCATATTAGTTTTTAAAATTTTAATTTTATTTTTTAGCTTTAAGCTGGCTTTATTGGGGGTATAAATGACAAATTATACTCATATAATTATGTATGTACCTTAAACATATATAATTATAATTTAGCCGGCTTAAAACTAAAAAATAAAATAAAAAATTTTTTAAAACTAATATCATGGCATCCAGCTGCCTTCAGTTCAGTTCAGTCGCTCAGTCATGTCTGACTCTTTGTGACCCCATGAATCCCAGCACGCTAGGCCTCCCTGTCCATCACCAACTCCCGGAGTTCACCCAGACTCACGTCTATCGAGTCAGTGATGCCATCCAGCCATCTCATCCTCTGTCGTCCCCTTCTCCTCCTGCCCCCAATCCCTCCCAGCATCAGAGTCTTTTCCAATGAGTCAACTCTTCGCATGAGGTGGCCAAAGTACTGGAGTTTCAGCTTTAGCATCATTCCTTCCAAAGAAATGCCATGGCTGATCTCCTTTGGAATGGACTGGTTGGATCTCCTTGCAGTTCAAGGAACTCTCAAGAGTCTTCTCCAACACCACAGTTCAAAAGCATCAATTCTTCGGCACTCAGCCTTCTTCACAGTCCAACTCTCACATCCATACATGACCACTGGAAAAACCATAGCCTTGACTAGATGGACCTTTGTTGGCAAAGTAATGTCTCTGCCTTTCAATATGCTATCTAGGTTGGTCATAACTTTTATTCCAAGGAGTAAGTGTCTTTTAATTTCATGGCTGCAGTCACCATCTCCAGTGATTTTGGAGCCCCCCAAAATAGTCTGACACTGTTTCCACTGTTTCCCCATCTATTTCCCATGAAGTGATGGGACCAGATGCCATGATCTTCGTTTTCTGAATGTTGAGCTTTAAGCCAACTTTTTCACTCTCCTCTTTCACTTTCATCAAGAGGCTTTTGAGTTCCTCTTCACTTTCTGCCATAAGGGTGGTATCATCTGCATATCTGAGGTTATTGATATTTCTCCCAGCAATCTTGATTCCTCCTTGTGCTTCTTCCCGTCCAGTGTTTCTCATGATGTACTCTGCATATGAGTTAAATAAGCAGGGTGACAATATACAACCTTGACATACTCCTTTTCCTATTTGGAACCAGTCTGTTGTTCCATGTCCAGTTCTAACTGTTGCTTCCTGACCTGCATATAGGTTTCTCAAGAGGCAGGTCAGGTGGTCTGGTATTCCCATCTCTTTCAGAATTTTCCACAGTTGATTGTGATCCACACAGTCAAAGGCTTTGGCATAGTCAATAAAGCAGAAATAGATGTTTTTTCTGGAACTCTCTTGCTTTTTCCTTGATCCAGCATATGTTGGCAATTTGATCTCTGGTTCCTCTGCCTTTTCTAAAACCAGCTTGAACATCTGGAAGTTCACAGTTCACGTATTATTGAAACCTGACTTGGAGAATTTTGAGCATTACTTTACTAGCGTGTGAGATGAGTGCAATTGTGTGGTAGTTTGAGCATTCTTTGGCATTGCCTTTCTTTGGGATTGGAATGAAAACTGACCTTTTCCAGTCCTGTGGCCACTGCTGAGTTTTCCAAATTTGCTGGCATATTGAGTGCAGCACTTTCACAGCATCATCTTTCAGGATTTGAAATAGCTCAACTGGAATTCCATCACCTCCACTAGCTTTGTTCATAGTGATGCTTTCTAAGGCCCACTCGACTTCACATTCCAGGATGTCTGGCTCTAGGTGAGTGATCACACCATTGTAATTATCTGGGTCATGAAGATCTTTTTTGTACAGTTCTTCTGTGTATTCCTGCCACCTCTTCTTAATATCTTCTGCTTCTGTTAGGTCCATACCATTTCTGTCCTTTATCCAGCCCATCTTTGCATGAAATGTTCCCTTGGTATCTCTAAGTTTCTTGAAGAGATCTCTAGTCTTTCCCATTCTGTTGTTTTCCTCTATTTCCAGCTGTATTACTTCATGGCAAATAGAAGGGGAAAGGTGGAAGTAATGACAGATTTCCTCTTCTTTGGCTCTAAAATCACTGCTGATGGTGACTGCAGCCACGAAATCAGAAGACCATTGCTTCTTGGCAGGAAAGCTATGACAAACCCAGAGAGTGTGTTGAAAAGCAGAGACATTACTCTGCCAACAAAAGTCCATATAGTCAGGGCTATGCTCTTCCCAGTGGTTATGTACGGTTATGAAAGCTGGACCATAAAGAAGGAAGAGTGCCAAAGAATTGATGCCTTTGAACTGTGGTGCTGGAGAGGACTCCTGAAAGTCCCTTAGACAGCAAGATCAAACAAATCAATCAACCTTGAATACTCATTTAAACGACTGATACTGAAGCTGAAGCTCCAGTATTTTGGTCATCTGATGCAAACATCAGACTCATTGAAAAATTCCCTGATACTGGGAAAGATTGAGGGCAGGAGGAGAAGAGAGTGTCAGAGGATGAGATGGCTGGATGGCGTCACTGATGCAATGGACATGAATTTGGGCAAACTCAGGAGATGGTGAGGGACGGGGAGGCCTAGCGTGGTGCAGTCCATGGGGTTGTAAAGTGTTGTACACGACTGGGTGACTGAACAACAAAGCCAGGAGAATAAGTAGCTGATCCAAATTAATGGGGTTATCTAAATTATACCTTTATATTATAAATTATGGGGCTTCCCCAGGGGCTCAGCAGTAAAGAATCCCCCTGCCAGGGGAGGAAACACAAGAAATGCAGGCTCAATACCTGGGTTGGGAAGATCCCCTGGAAAAGGAAATGGCAATCCACTTCAGTATTCTTGCCTGGAGAATCCCATGGACAGAGGAGCCTGGCAGGCTACAGTCCATGGGGTCACAAAGAGTCAGATAGGACTGAGAACACATACATTATAAATTATATATAGTGGGTTTTATTCATACAATGGAATAGTACATAGCAGTGAAACTGCATGATTTATTGCTACATATAACAACGTGGATGCATCTCAAAACATAATGGTAAGAAAAAAGAAAAGGCAGATACAACAGAATACCTACTGCATGATTTCATTGATAAAAGGTACAAGAACAGATAAAGCTAATCTATGCTATCACAAGTTCAGCGAGAGGTCACCCCTAGAATGTATAACTGGGGCCTTTAATTTTGCCAACAACATTCCATGTCTTGAACTGTGTGCTTGTTACTTGGATGTGTTCCGTTTATGACAACTTAAAATTCAGTGAGCTGTAAACTTATATGAACCCTTTCCTCTTTTAACACCATACTTCTCACACACACACACACACACACACACACACATACACACAATCAAAACTGAAAACAAATAAAAAAAAGGAAGTGACTAATGAACACACACACACACACACACACACACAAGTGCATGGACCAAAAAATGCAACATGCCTGAAAAAAAAAAAAAATCATGAAATTCCCCATCACCTTCCTAAGTGTACTAATGCATTTAATTTAATGCTGATTTTTTTAAGGCCTCTGTAACTTTGGTTTTGTATACTAGATAGGGACATTGGTTCT
Organism: Bubalus bubalis; assembly: GCF_019923935.1. Classification (NCBI taxonomy): domain Eukaryota; kingdom Metazoa; phylum Chordata; class Mammalia; order Artiodactyla; family Bovidae; genus Bubalus; species Bubalus bubalis. The sequence goes on from NC_059164.1 coordinate 112,776,751, forward strand.
GAAGTATGAAAGTACACTTGTAAGGATAGCCAGCTTCCAGAAGGACTAAAATAATCTCAAAGGATGCAGTCACCAGAAATGCCGCAAGCCCTACGTTCCACCACAGAGTCCCCAACAGGGTCCACAGGATGCTAAGCCAGGCTCCACCTCCCCAATTATTCCCCGCTTCCTGCTCAACTCGGGGAGGAAGATCACACCATGTGCTTGGACGGGTATCACTGGCTGAGTTCACCAGGAGCAGATTCTGAGATTAAAATGCTGCAGGTGTGAACTTTCTTTAGGAGAGCTCTTGGGATGGAAACCTGTGCGACCCTGAAGGACGTAGGACGGAGCGGAAGGAGACGCTGGGCTGTGATGAGTCACAACGAGGCCGCAGCCACATCACCTGGCACTGGAGCTCGGAGGGCGGGGCAGACTTGTCCCAAACTGGGGTGCTTGTGCCTCTGCAGGGACCAGTCCTAAAATGTGAGTGCCCTGGAAGTAGGGGGGACCATCTCGGAAGAGAGGAATCTCTTCAGCTGAGAATAACCCTGAGGGAATGCCATAAGGCTGTGGGAGGGCGTCACCCCGGCCCATAAGAAAAAGACCCAGATTGTCCCACAGTCAGTCTCCCCTATCAGGGAGCTTCCACAAGCCTCCTATCCTCATCCATCAGAGGACAGAAAGAATGAAAAGCACAATCACAGAAAACTAACCAAACTCATCACATGAATCGCAGCCTTGTCTAACTCAATGAAACTGTGAGCCACACCATGCAGGGCCACCCATGAAGGACTGGTCATGGTGGAGAGTTGTAACAAAACATGGTCCACTGGAGAAGGGAATGGCAAACCACTTCAGTATTCTTGCCTTGAGAATCCCGTGAACAGTATGAAAAGGCAAAGAGCGACTGAACTGAACACTCCTGTCAGCAGGGAGACTGGGGGCTTCAGTCCTGAAACTGTGGTGGAGGTGAATCTCAGTGGCAGATCATAGCAGATACTATACTGAGCAAAATGTAGGCCATTTTACCATCTCCAAAAATGCAAATACCAGAGACGGTGTGGAACAAAGGAACCCCTTCTACACTGTTGGTGGGAATGTAAATTGGTACAGCCACAATGGGAAACACTATGGAGGTTCTTTAAAAAACTAGAAATGGGGTTGCCATATAATCCTGTAATCCCACTCCTGGACATATATCTGGAAAAGACAAAAACCCAAATTTGAAAACATTCATGCATCCAGTGTTTATTGCAGCACTAGTTACAGTAGCAAAGACATGTAAGCAACCTAAATGTTCATTATATACATGGACTGCTGGCCATAGAAAAGAATAACACAATGTCATTTGCAGGAACATGGATGGAGCTAGAGTTTATCATAGTAAGTGAAGTAAGTCAGAGAAAGAAAAATATTTTATAATATCACTTACATGTGGACTCTAAAATACAAATGAACTTATTTGCAAAACAGAAATAGACTCACAGACATAGAAAACAGAGTTACCAGAGGGGATGGTGGGGAGGGATAAATTAGGGGTTTGAGATTAGCAGATACAAACTACTGTATATAAAATAGATAAACAAGGACCTACTGTGTTGCACAGGGAACTGTATACAATAGCTTAACCTATAATGGTTATTATATATAATCTTAACCTATATATAACCATATATATATATAATGAAAGTGTTCATCACTCAGTCATGTCTGACTCTTTGCAACTCCATGGACTGTAGCCCACCAGTCTCCGCTGTTCATGGGATTTTCCCAGCAAAAGTACTGGAGTGGGTTGCCATGCCTTGCTCCAGGGGATCTTCATGATCCAGGGATCAAACCTGTGTCTCCTGCATTGCAGGCAGACTCTTTACTGTCTGAGCCACCAGGGAAGCCCTATATATATCAATTTATTGTACACCTGAAACAAAACATTATGAAGCAAGTTTAGTTGTCTTTTTGAAAATCAGGCGCACTTCAATGGGTTTTCTGAAGCCAACACTATAATCCAAAGCAATGATTCAGATTTTGGAATCTTGGTAGTTCCGCAGGTACATGGACGTAAAGGTCCCTGCAAGGCAACACCGAAGCACCAATCCCATTACTGGGAAATGCTTTCTCTTTCTATTTGACTACATCTTCATCACCCCACCCAACCTCAGCTTCCTGTGGTCAGAGACTGCAGAGGGAATGAACACACTTTTCTTCAAATGAAAGCAAATACCAGTTCAGGTAGCTTTCCTGGAGAGGAGCTGAGATCTCACCAGTTCTGCAAGAGAAGGTGAGACTGGCCAAGATGAGGGCAATGGAGATTGTGAGAGGGCTATGGGAGGGGGCTACAGGAGGGGGCAGAGGGAAGAGAAATAGATGGGGGCCCACATGGGAGTGGAATAGGAGGGGAAGCTGAGGGGTTTATTCATATGATGTCCACACATCTCATATTTAACCAGACAGGTGTTTGTTTTTTTGTTTTTTTGCTTACAAATGTTTTAGTTGTTCTCAAAAGTCTTTATGATATAATGTTAGGTATAAGTATCATGATATAAAATCATTAATATGTTAGCATTGGAAAGCAAGACATACAAAAAGAAGGAAAGATGTTTATATGAAATAGCCTCTAATTTGGGAGTAGAACTATATATAATTTTTATTTATTCTCTGCAAACTGCTCTCTATTTCACTGAGTTTTCAAAAATGTGCCCATAGTTTAGTGATGAACATTTATCACAAAATGCACACAAAAGGTTAGTGTTTTTAGAACATTTAACACTTAAAACTTTTTTTTTTCTGCATGATGTACACAAATTTCTGACTCTGGAGCAAGAGTGCACAAACTACCCTCCATAGGCCATATACGGCCTGCCACCTCTTTGTAAATAAAGTTACAGTGTAACAGAGCTACCTAATCCATTTACTAGTTTACTGTGATCTGGGGCCACTTTTGTGTTCCAACTAGAGTTGACTGGCTGTAACTACAAAGTCTAAAATATTGTATTTACTGCTGGTCCTCTTCAAATTTGCCAACCCCTGTAGAAGAGTAATAAATGCAATCCTAATAAATAAATTTATACTGTGATGTCATTTTCTTTCTCTTGAAAATATGTCCAATTTCACATGTGTATTCTGGGAGCAAATGCAACTCAAAGGCAACAGGACAAGATAGAGGTCATCCTTAGTTTGTAACATGCATGCATTCATATTCAGAGCCTGACCTTGGTCCTTGATAAACTGATGATTTATTTATTCCAGAAAGACCTTTCAAGACTAAAAACTTATGCAAAATACCTAGTAGTTTCCTTTTAGACATTAGACAGTTAAAAAACTGCAAACATTTTTAAATCTCCTTTCTCCAACCTCCTACTATTTGTTATGTATTATTATTATGTATTATGTATTATTTTTACATTTTCCAGGAATCTTAACATTCTGTTATGAAACCACTGTTTCTACTGTTTCTGTGTTGCTTGTAAAAAATTGTGACGCCAACTCAACCCCCCTATTATTTACTTTTTTCCTTGAGTAACTTAAGAATTCCTTCTTTGTGCTTGGAATGTGGTATGTCATATCAAATGAGAATTCAGTGTTAAATATCCTACATCAAGTTTCCAGGGAATGAAATGTAGTCTTCTTTTTCCTAAAGAGTTAGATTTTTGAGGGGGTTATTTTTCCCATTTCAGGGAAACTACTGGATTATGCTTCCTGGGTTTTATTTATTGATTTTTAACTTCAGCAACATCAATCCTTTTAAAGTAGGATTTGTTGTTGCTCCTACTCACATTTTAGTTGTTCTCTAACTGTTGAACCTTCTGGTCTTTCAGATTTTCATTTGCTGTGTTTCTTACTAAGGCTTTCCTATTAATAAGACATTTACTTTTGAGTTATATCTTTTCTGATCTCTTTGCTTCTAAGTCATTTATGGGTCCTAAAATGATTACACTTTTGATCTTCACTTTGTTTCTTTGAGTCTGCATTTTCTTCTCATTCTTCATTCTAACATCTCCTCATAGGAATTTTGTTTTTGAGTTTGTATTCTAATTATAGTGTTTTATAGTTTAAAGCACATAAGGGAATACTCTTTACATTGGGTTATGTTCTCCTGTGATTTGATTCCATTTTTATGTATCATATTCATTTATGTGTAGAGAAATAGTGCACAAACATTTTTGTTTAACTTCTTCCTTTCTCATTTTTTTGGTGTTTGCCCAGCTGATACATTGGGGGTTTTTTTATTTATTTTGATAACTTTCTGTTTTCTAATTATATAGTGTTGTGATCTGTTCCCCCTCTTAGTCCTATGGTCCTATAGTCATTGCTATAACTACCACATTATTCATAGTTTTAATTTTTTTAACTTTATTTTATTATGGTAAGAACACTTAAGATGAGCTCTAACCATAAAACAGTCTGGAGGAGTCTCAAAAAATTAAAAATAGAGTTACTAAATGATCCTGCAATTTCACTTCTGGGCATTGATTCAAAGAATTGAAATCAGAATCTTGAAGAAACACTAGCATTTCCACATTTATTAGAGCACTATTCCCAATATTCAAGAGGTGGAAACAGCCTGAATATCCATCAACAGATGAGTGGATTTAAGGTGGATGAAACTGGAGCCTATTACACAGAGTGAAGTAAGCCAGAAAGAAAAACACCAATACAGTATACGAACGCATATATATGGAATTTAGAAAGATGGTAACAATAACCCTGTGTACGAGACAGCAAAAGAGACACTGATGTATAGAACAGTCTTATGGACTCTGTGAGAGAGGGAGAGGGTGGGAAGATTTGGGAGAATGGCATTGAAACATGTAAAATATCATGTATGAAACGAGTTGCCAGTCCAGGTTCGATGCACGATACTGGATGCTTGGGGCTGGTGCACTGGGACGACCCAGAGGGATGGAATGGGGAGGGAGGAGGGAGGAGGGTTCAGGATGGGGAACACATGTATACCTGTGGCAGATTCATTTTGATATTTGGCAAAACTAATACAGTTATGTAAAGTTTAAAAATAAAATAAAATTAAAAAAAAATGCATACAGTGGAATATTATTCAACCTTAAAAAAGGAAAATCATGCCATATGAGACAATACAAATGAAACGTGAGAACGGTATGCTAACTGAAATGAGCCAGTGACAGAAAGACAGATACTGTGTGATTCCATTTATGTACAAAATAGTCAAAGTCATAGAATCGGTGAGTGGAAAGTGGCTGCCAGAGGCTGGAACATAGATAATGTATTATGCACTTACTCTTTCATCAGGTGGGGCTGAGCTTGTCTTCATAGTGTACTTTTTAGCCAGTGTATGTTGCGATAATGTTACCTGGAAACCTGTTGTTTTCCTTCAATACAGGTTAGTGACCCCAAGGCAGACTTTCAGAACTGGAAAGCCATTTGGACAGCATTCCATTAAACCTACTCTAATTCTCTTTATTCACTGAAAAAAGAACCAAATACCAGAGAACTGGTGACTCTGCAAGGCTCAAAGAGGTTGACAAGAGAAGATGAGAACCTTGCCCACTGACTTATCATCTAGATTCCCACAACACTTCACTAGAAGGTGGCTGCAAATATTTTAGGATGCATAGAAATAGAAAGATTATTTTCTAAAAAATATAACCACAATATCAAAGGTAGTATACATTTTTAATTTTATCAAATATCCTTTCATTAGATTTCATGGATTATCTCATAATTTATTTATAGTTTACTTTGTTTGCAGCAGGATGCAAAAACAAAAAAAAAAAAGTCCAATAAAATGATCCAAGGTCATTTTATGCATTTCCTGCCTCAGATTTTAAATCAGTCATTTCTCCAAGAGATCCTGGCTTATTTGAGCAGAAATTGATCATGAAGACTATAATCTGGGCTGGTCTAATTAGCTCATCCAAGGCATTCTTCTTTTCTGTTACACTATTTTTGATTGCAAACATTTATTTTTGGTTCTTAGGGTTTCATGTCTGTGCTTACATGGCCCATCTGTTCTTACATTAGAGCCCTAGAATATTCATCTTAGTTGTTTTGAATTCCTGGTCTAATCATTCCAAGATCCCTGGGTGGACAAATAAATCTTGCCTGCCCTTTCAATAAGTAATGAATGTTGCCCACTATCACGTCATCAGCATTGCAGCCCCAGACAGTGTGCCCTGAGGGGAATTCAGATTGGAGAAAAACAGGATACTGGCCCTAAATAGCTAAGATGCATATCAAAGGAATGGTTTCAATGAGCCCAGACTCTTGCATTTTCCCATATGTAGAAAAACACTATAATCATTCATTTGAGTGTCTGGTTTTTTGTGATTAAAAGTAATCTTTTGATGTTTGACCATACATTTTGTTTTCTTTTGTTTTGTTTTCAACAAAGATTCCTATATATCCTGTCTCCTCCACTACCTCTTTGGAACAGTTCCTCAGAGCCATCTGAGAGAGTGTCTCCCAAGCTATAGTCTTCAGTACTTCCTCAAATACAACATCATTCTCAACTTTTAGGTTGTGCATTTTTGTTCAGTAGGCACCTGCCATGTCTAGTTCTGATGCTTGCTCTGTCTTTTCAAATTATGTTTTTTGCTCTTTAGTATGTCTGGTAATTTTTCTCATCAGCTGGACATGATGTCCTGGGTAAACAAAACTGCTGCTGTAAAGAAGCCTTTAGTACTGCGGTGCTGGGGTGGGGGAGGGGACATAGTCTAGCGTCCTATAAGCACATCTCAGTTCTAGTGAGCCTTTGCCTCTGGACTGTGAGCCTCACAGGTGTTTTTCTCCCCCACCACGGGTTCGAGCATTCGAGTGGACTGGAGGTGGGTATTTCCCTTTTCCTATGTGAATGGCTTAGAACTGACTGTACTAGTATATTTTTCTTTCTTTAAGTGAGTTAGGCTCTGATAAAACCCCAGCAGGTCAGGCTCTGGTTAACTGCTTTCCTCTGAGGGCAGGCCTTGTTGAAAACAACAAGATGCTTTGCCCTGTTTCAAAATGATTTCTTTTTCCCTCCCCTGCAGGAAGCACCAGGGGATTTTTTTGGATATTTACTATCAGAACCTAGTGGGGCTCCCAGAAGTAAAACTCACAAAAGTGTGGGGTCACTCTACGACAGGATCCTCCTGGAACTTTAACTCCACGCTGACCATCGAGCAACTAGTCAATCCCAGTTTTGCTGCCCCAGCACTGGTGCCCACAGTGAGTCTCTGCTCTCCTGAGCCATGGCTCCCTGTATTTCCCTGTCTGTTCTCCAGTCTTGGGGGCAGCACCTTGCCCAGTCTCCTCAAAGCAACCTCTGAAGTATTCGAGAAAAGTTGATTTTTCAGTTCATTCAACTTTCACTTATTCTTAGGATGGAGTAGTGACTTCCAAGCTTCTGACATGTAACCAGAAACTGAAAGTCCAATTTATCAATTGGATTCCATATTGTATCTGTATTTTGGGCTCAGTTTAGAAATGTTTTCCTCACTCTCATGTTTTGAAAAAATGTGTTTGCTTTCTTCCAATAGAATATAGTTTTGAACAAACACTTGATGAATTTGGGATACTTCTTGCATTGGTATGAGGAATGAATCCAATTTTATGCTTTTTCAAATGGTTATTCCATTATTTCAGTACTGCTTATTACAATGTCCATCTTCTCTCCACTGATATGAAATGTTGCCTTTATTATATACTGAATTTCCCTATGCAAATGAACATTTGTAGAGATTTTCTGTTGTTCTGCAGCACCCCCGTACACTGGCCTATTTGTGCTCCAATACCCTAAGAGGCTCAATGATGTTATTTACTATCTGGCCTCTCCTTTTCTCTTTTTCTAATTCTCATTCCTATAATCACTTTCTCTTCTATTTGCATTGATGGATATCACAGAAACCATTGAAAAGTGAGGTGGGATGATTATAGTTTTAGTGAGAAAGTATTTCTTCATTAAGTAAGTTGCTGGCTTTCAGGATGAGTAGAGAAACAGATAAGAAAGTATGTGTCAATTCATATTTTATGAAATGTTTTTACTATGAAAGGCTATACTAATATAGTAATTTTCCTCTTATCAAACCTCCCCCCTCATGCTAGTGTTCCAGAGTAAATCCCACATAGTTATGATATAACGTTTTTAAAATGTTGTCAGATTCTGAGGATGTCCCTGGTGGTTCACACTCCCAATGTATGGACCCCAGATTCATTTTGGTGAGGGAAATACATCTCACATATCACAATTAAGAGTTCAACTGCAATAACTAAAGATCCTACATGCTGCATTTAAAAAATATGTCACAATGAAGAGTGAAGATCCATGTGCTGGTGTGGCCAAATAGATAAATAAATATTTAAAATAATTTTTTTAAATGTCAGATGCTGTTTTCATTAATACTTGATTAGGATTTTATATTGATATTTATACATGAGATTCATCTATAGCTTTCTGTTTGATAAAATCTTTGTCAACTTTGTGGCTCAAAGTTACATTTACTTCTTAGAATTTTAAGGTTTACCTTATTTTCCTATATTCTGGAGTAATGTAAGTAAAATTGGGATTCTCAGGAATAAAGTCCCCATGATTCTTGAGGGTTTCATGGAATTCTCCTGCGAAACCATGTGAGAGCTGGTGCTATCTTCCGAGGAGCTTTTCCACTACTTTCTCTATTCTTCCTTCCATGAATCCTGTTCTACTTCAGTGTTATATCTCTGTTGCATTTTTCAGTTGCTAAGTTGTGTCCAACTCTTTGTGACCTTATGAACTGCAGCCTTCCAGTCTTCCTTGTCCTTCACTATCTCCCAGTTTGCTCAAACTCATGTCCACTGAGCTGGTGATGCCTCCAACCATCTCATCCTCTATCACCACCTTCTTGCCCTCAATCTTTCCCAGCATCAGGGTCTTTTCCAATGAGTTGGCACTTCACATCAGGATGTCCAAAGTACTGGAGCTTCAACTTCAGCATCAGTGGCCAAAGTATTGGAGCTTCAGCTTCAGTATTAGTCCTTCCAATGAATATTCAGAGTTGATTTCCTTTAGGATTGACTGGTTAGATATCCGTGCTGGCCAAGGGACTCTCAAGAGTCCTCCATCACTACAGTTCGAAAGCATCAATTCTTCAGTGCTCAGCCTTATTTATGGTCCAACTCTCACATCCATACATGACTACTGGAAAAACCATAGCTTTGACTATATAGACTTTTGTTGGCAAGGTGATGTCTCTGCTTTTTAATATGCTGTCTAGGTGTGTCATAGCTTTTCTTTCAAGGAGCAAGTGTCTTTTAATTTTGTGGCTTCAGTCAATATCCACAGTGATTTTGGAGCCCACCAAAATAAAATCTGGCACTGTTTCCACTTTTTCCCCATCTATTTGCCATGAAGTGGTGGGACTTAGATGCCATGATCTTTGTTTTTAGAATACTGAGTTTTAAACCAGTTTTTCCACTCTCCTCTTTCACCCTCATCAAGAGGCTCTTTAGTTTATCTTTACTTTCTGCCACTAAAGTGGCATCATCTGCATATCTGACATTGTTGATGTTTCTCTCAGCAATCTTGATTCCAGCTTGTGATTCATTCACCCCAGCATTTCACATGATGTACTCTACACAGAAGTCAAATAAATAGAGTGGCAATATACAGCCTTGAGATACTCCTTTCCCAGTTTGGAACCGGTCCATTTTTCCATGTCTGATTCTAATTGTTGCCTCTTGGCCAGTTAGAACCAGAGACATGTAAAGTGGCCTTGTATTCCTATCTCTTTAAGAGTTTTCCAGTTTGTTGTGATCCACATTCAAATGCTTTACGCTAGTCAATGGAGCAGCAGTAGATGTTTTTCTGGAATTCTCTTGCTTTTTCTATGATCCAGCATTGTTGGCAATTTGATCCCTGGTTTCTCTGCCTTTTCTAAATCCAGCTTGTACATCTGGAAGTTCTTGTTTCATGTACTGTTGAAGCCTAGCTTGAAGGATTTTGAGCATTATCTTGCTAACATGTGAAATGAGCACAATCGTACAGTAGTTTGAACATTCTTTGGCATTGCCTTTCTTTGGAACTGGAATGAAAACTTTTTCCACTCCTGTGGCTACTGCTGAGTTTCCAAAATTTGCTGGCATATTGAGAGCAGGACTTTAACAGCATCATCTTTTAGAATTTTAAATAGCTCAGCTGAAATCCCATCACCTCCACTAGTTTTGTTCACAGTAATTCTTCCTAAGGCCCACTTGAGTTCACACTCCAGGATGTCTGGCTCTAGGTGACTGATCCCATGTGATTATCTGGGTCATTAAGACCTTTTTTGTATAGTTCTTCTGTGTATTCTTGTCACCTTTTCTTAATGTCTTCTGTTCTGTTAGATCCTTGCCATTTCTTCTCTTTATTTTTCCCTTCTTTGCATGAAATATTCCCTTGTGAGTCGTTCAGTCATGTCCAACTCTTTGCAACCCCAGGACTGTAGTCCACCGTAGCCCACCAGGCTCCTCTGCTTATAGAATTCTCCAGGCAAGAATACTGGAGTGGGTAGCCATTTCCTTTTCCAGAGAATTTTCCTGACTCAGGGATCAAATCCTGGTCTCCTGAATTGCAGGCAGGTTCTTTACTGTCTGAGCCACCAGGATAGCCCAGTTATTTTGAAGAGATCTCTAGTCTTTCCCATTCTATTGTTTTCCTCTATTTCTTTGCATTGTTCACTTAAGAAGGCTTTCTTCTCGCTCCTTGTTATTCTCTGGAACTCTGCATTCAGTTGGGTATATATTTCCCTTTCTCCTTTGCCTTTTGGCTCTCTACTTTTCTTATCTATTTGTAAGGCCTCCTCAGACAAGCACTTTGCCTTCTTACATTTCTTTTTCCTGGGGATGGTTTTGGTTACACCTCATGTACAGTGTTACAAATGTCTGTCATAGTTCTTCAGGCACTCTGTGTAAGAAATCTAATCCCTTTAATCTATTCATCACCTCCACTGTATAATCATAAGGGATTTAATTTATGTCAAACCTGAATGGTCTAGTGGTTTTCCCTACTTTTTTCAATTTAAGCCTGAATTTTGCAATAAGGAGCTCATGATCTGAGCCACAGAGAGCTTCAGGTCTTATTTTTCCTGACTGTATAGAGTTTCTCCATCTTCAGCTGTAAAGAATATAATCAATCTGATTTCAGTATTGACCATCTGGTGGGGGTCAATATTGATAAGCTCTATTTACCCACAATAGATGTATGTAATTTAAAATTTCAACATTAGCAGATCTGTTTTCTCAGTCACTGCAGGATTATTGTCTCTACTATGTAGCCCAATGACCATAAAACCCACTTCAAACATTTTATGTTATGATAAATCATACGGCACCCATTATTGCTTCTAAATATTAGAGTACTTTTACAATAAGAACATCAAATTTATCTTCCTTCGTGCAACTTGAAAAATAAGACTAGGTTAGTTCTATGTGGCACGTGCAAATTTCAGGACAGGTTTCACACGTCTCACCATGTGGTTGTTTTCCTTCCATATTGAGAGTCTCCATGTGGGACTATTGTGCTGTCTCCTCCATCCATGTTTTCTTTCTGTTTGAGTCTAGATTGTTAGTGCTTTTCAATGGGCACTCTTTCATAGGATAGGATACTAACTACTGCCCCCAGGATTCCTCAAATTCAATTTTTAAATCTGGAATTTTTCGAAAACAAAATGTATATATTATTTTGTTAAATGGAAAAAAAATTACGGTTAAAAAAAATTTTTAACATGCAAATGCTACTTTCATCACGGCAACACAGGAGAGGCATTTAGTGGGAATTCGAATAATAAATAGAAGATATCAAAGAACGAATCCTCCGCGAAAATACTTCACCTGGCTTAGAAGACTTGGAATGATTTATATATTCAGTAGAGTAAGAAATCAGGGTTGGGAATGGTTTCAAATTAATCTAAACACTTTTTTCCTTTTCTTTGTAAACTATAACTGACTTGCCTACACTCCACAGCCTCTGATGTGGACATGGCTGCCACCCAGGACATCAGTCTGAGGATCGTGCTGGTCGGGAAGACCGGAAGTGGGAAAAGTGCTACTGCAAACACCATCCTCGGGGAAAAAATATTCGACTCTAGGATTGCTGCTGAAGCTACTACCAGAACTTGTCAGAAAGCATCCCGGAAATGGAAGGGGAGAGATCTTCTCGTTGTTGACACCCCAGGGATCTTTGACACCAAGGAGAGCCTGAACACCTCCTGCAGGGAAATCAGCCAATGTGTCCTCGACTCCTGTCCCGGGCCTCACGCCATCGTCTTGGTCCTGAAGTTGGGCCGCTACACACAGGAAGAGCAGCAAACCGTGGCGTTGATCAAGGATCTGTTTGGGAAAGCAGCCATGAAGTATATGATCATCTTATTCACTCACAAGGAGTATCTGGGGGACCAGAGCCTGAGCGACTTTTTGAAGAATGATGTAAACCTACGAAGCCTCGTCCAGGAGTGTGGAGACCGCTGCTGTGCTTTCAGTAACAGCAAAAACACAAAGCAGGCTGAGAAGGAAGCTCAGGTGCAGGAGCTGGTAGAGCTGATAGACAAGATGGTGCAGAACAACCAAGGGACTTACTTTTCTGACACCATTTACAAAGACACATTGGAAAGCCTGAGAAAGCTGGAGGAAGTCTTGAGTAAAAGATATATTGATCAATTAGAAATAGAAATCCAAAAAGTGGAAAAGGAGTGTGCTCAAGCATGCGAGAAGATAATGCAGGAAAAAGAGGGGAAAATTGAATTACTAAAGATGGAATATGAAAAAAAACTAAGAAACATTAGGAAGGAGGCTCAAGACAATGTATTTAGCCATGTATTTGATAACATTATGAAGGTGCTTTCAAGAATATTTCTTTTGTTCAAGAAGTAACTATTTTTTCACAGTTTACTATGCTTTGCAAAGCATCTCTCCAGCTCACTCCCTATTGCTGTCCATGCCTGCCTCCCCTCCAACAAATACCAACTACAAAATTGATTAGTTTGAGCTCTGGTTCATTGGACATGGTTCAAAGACTCAAATGAAAGGAATTACAAGGCTGAAATGCATCTTGCATTGAGCATTAGCCCTACCTGTGAAATACATTACACAGGCCCCTTGTGAATATTGAGTAAATATCAGCAAAGCTTCCAGTCCCCCCAGCAGCATTTTCTCTGGTTTGTGAGAGATGAGATAATAAATGTTTGTTGTTTTAAGCCACTAAACTTTGGGGTAATTTGTTACACAGCAATAGATAACTAGTACAAGGTGTAATGTATGTTTATGCATATATACAAAATATTTCTTTAAATATTGGCCACTCTGCTTGCCACTGGGGAAAGGAATTTCAGATTCTGGGAATCAGGGGTGGGAGGAAACTTATTTTGTACTGTAGACACTTTAATCTATTTCAGTATAGTTTTTATCCAACAAATGAACAAAGAGACAAATAATAACATTTGTAATAGCCTCAAATAAACAATAATTCCAAAGGCCCATTTCAAAAACAGTTGTCTTATTTATCTCTGCTTTCCTTTTCTAGGTGCTGGCTTAAAGTTCTTCTGCCTATAAATTCAGATCGCTCTGTGCCAGAATGTTCCATTTCCCCCTACAGATCCACTCTCTTCTCTTTTATGTCCTTTGATCCTGCCAGGGACCACATCCTGGGGTGCAATGTTCTCTGACTCTCTCTCAGACACCACCAGTGAGGAGGCCAACAGAGGATCCATGGGAGCCAGAGAATTAGATGAAGACGTTTGTCTCCTGGATCCCTCTCTGCCCGGTCCTATCTGACCAGCTGTCACCTCCAACCAAAGGTCCAGCCACAGGCATTGGGGACTCTCAGATCTGACCAGTAAAATATACCTGTGTAGGAGTCCTGTCCTGCCACACCTGTGGTGTGTCTGCAGCAAAACTCCTGTCTGTTTCCAGGGATCACAGCTTGACCTGAGAATGAATTTTAATTTTCAAAAATGCCCAATCTGGTGATTAAGGTAAATGGTAAAGCTGTAATTGGTCGCCATAAAATAAAAAGACTAATCCTCTTTTAATATCCCTAACTCTAAAGTCAATGTTTCTGGAACAGTTTCAAATGTGTTGTGAGAAGTGGAAAGAGGATTAGAACACAGGCTATAGCTCAAAGGGGACAAGTTTGAGGGATGGCAATAATTTGACAAAAACAAAAGAAAGCTTTGTTTTAAAAAAGTAATTCTTGCAAATGCATGCATAATCTCTAGTATGTTTCTTAACACATTGGTCTTGTTTACCACTGGTTTGTCTAGATTTCTAGAAAAATTTTAAAGCATCAGATATTTAAAGGATACAATTTGGCAAATATCAAGAAAGTATTTCTTCCCGTGCAATTAATAATGCCATTGCTTTCTTTGCTACCTGAAATTCTATAGCTTGTTTCTTTATCTTTTTGATTATCATCTATTCATTTATATTTGCAAATTTATTGCCATAAAAATTTATGGCACAGAATTCTCTAAAAAAATGTTTTAATCTCCTTGAATATATAGCTGCAATCCTTTTTATAATGCTTAGTATTTTTATTGTGTTCACTGTCTTTTTTATTTCAATCAGTATTAGCAGAACTTTGTCAGTCATTACAAAGAATTAAGTTTAGTTTTCAAATTTTGATATGCTTATTTGTGCTGTCTTATATTTCATTAATTGCTGTTCTTTTATTATATATCCTTTCTCTGAGCTCATTGGTTTTACTCTGCTCTTCTTTTTTATTGCTTTCTTATATTTGAGTATACATATTGAAGATTATGAATTATCATCTAAATACTGCTGTTGTTGTTCAGTCACCAACTCATGTCCAACTCTTCGAGACCCCATGGACAGCAGCACCTCAGGCTTCCCTGTCCCTCACCATCACTCATAGTTTGCCCAAGTTCACATCCATGGTGTTGGGGATGCCATCCAACTATCTCATCCTCTGTTGCCCTCTTCTGCTTCTGCCTCAGTCTTTCCTAGCATCAGGGTCTTTTCCAATGAGTTGGCTCTTCACACCAGGTGGCCAAAGTATTGAGCTTCAGCTTCAGCATCAGTCCTTCCAACGAGTATTCATAATTGATTTCCTTTAGGATTGACAGGTTTGATTTTCTTGCTTTACAAAAGACTCTCAAGAGTCTTCTCCAACACCACAGTTCAAATGTATCAATTATTCGGCACTCTGCCTTCTTTATGGTCCAACTCTCACAGCTGTATGTGACTACTGGAAAGACCATAGCCTTAACTATACAGATCCTTGTCAGCAAAGAGATAGCTTTGCTTTTTAACACACTGTCTGTAGCTTAGTCCAAAAGTTTTATTTAGTTGTTATTCAGTTCTCCATGTAGTTTCATTCATTAAGGGAATTACAAACTGCTCTGATTTCTAATAAAACATGAATTCCTTCTACTCCATTTTCACTTATATCTTTAAAATTTCAGTGAGAAGTGTATCAGTGAGCAGGAGATATAAAGGTAGTTTAAGGACATGCACAGGGATGAAGGGGGGGCAGGCACAGAATGGGGTGGGAGCCCTGGTTTATCCACACATGGCACTGACTTGAACTGCACACCTATTCTAACTGGGTGGTCTTCCTTCAGCCTTCCCTGCAGGGCCAGGACAGGATGATGTGCAGAGAAGCAGAAAAGGGGGGTGGGGTGGGATTCAAGTCTGAGATTCTCAGAACCCCTAGTAGCAGGGCCCTACTGTACCCTAAAGGACTATCAGCTGCCTTTTTACCTCGCCGGTCCCCGTAACACAGGCCAGCTTCCTGATGCTCTCTTCCCCTAGCCCCTGACTTCTGTTTCATGCATTTTGGGTCCCACACAAATCGCTGCTTTATTTTACCCTCTATGTCCTATGCTGAGACTCTCCCTCTGACTAGGCTGAGATCTCTTCTTATAAACACCACTGCCCAGAGCTGAACACATAGAAGGTGTGCAGTGAATACTGGTGTGAAGGAATGAGATAAAATGGAACAAAATGGAAAGAGGAGGAAAGGGTGGGATGGACAGAGCCTGTCCAGTCCATGAGCAGAGGTGGGACTTTCCACCAACTCCTGCAGGGAGCCCCTTGCTCACGAGGACTCTGGGGTGGACACCATGCCCTCCATGTACCTTATGAAATATAAACTTGCTGACAAAGAGTAGTCATGGGCAAAAAAAATGTGAGAAATACGGGTCTTGAGCATGGATCCTGTTCTTTGGGCTGCCCCCACTGCACCCAAACCCCATCCCATCCCTCCTTACAGTCTAATAAGGACCCCTTCCCTGACAGACATCCCCCAGGCCTCCTCTCCTCTCACCCCTTCAGGTCCCCAGGGCTTCTTGAGCTGAGGTTTGAGTGGTGCATTAAGGTCCCTTCTTGTCCTCAGCATCCAGGTTTTTCTGACCAAAGCCTCAGGACCTCCTGACCAGGCTCCCTCTGTCTTCCAGAGCCAGATCATCTAGAAGGGCTACCTGAGGTGTGCCAAGAAGACACCAACAATGGTTTCCACGCCCTCTCTCTTTAGGAACCAAGACACCAAAAGGGAGCCTGTGAGCTCTGGGTTTCCAGGGGTGAAGACTGGGAGATGAGGCATTGCCCTCAGGAATAGAATCTCACACAGGAGGATGAGAAGATAAGCCAGATGTTCTAGAGAGTTCTCCTATGGAGCTTTCTGGTCACAGGCCAAGATATGGGAGTTCTCATCCTAGAGCCATACAATGCATTTTACAGTGTCCTGTTCCATGGTCAATGGTATTCTGTTTCCTAAAATTTCATCAAACTTGGATTACTTTCTCTGGACTTAGGGATCCACAAAGAACCGTGTTGCAGAAGATGATCATAATGGCAATGACTATTATCATCTTTATCACTTTCTTACTTATCCTTCTCCATGAAGCAGTTTATATTTTTGAAAATGGTCTTATTTTCATTATTTTAAGTTTACATCTACAATCCCTGTGATATGGTCCAATTAGATATTACGATTCCTGCTAACATATTAGGAACATGAATTCAAATGATGTATTAAGGTAACACAGTTAGTTATGGAGATGACATCTAATTCAGGCTTCTAT
Organism: Bubalus bubalis; assembly: GCF_019923935.1. Classification (NCBI taxonomy): domain Eukaryota; kingdom Metazoa; phylum Chordata; class Mammalia; order Artiodactyla; family Bovidae; genus Bubalus; species Bubalus bubalis. The sequence continues at coordinate 112,793,733 of NC_059164.1, forward strand.
TTTCCATATATTCTCCTTCAATCAGTCAGTTCAGTTGCTCAGTAATGACCAATTCTTTACTACTCCAGGGACTGCAGCACACCAGGCTTCCCTGTCCATCACCAACTCCTGGAGCTTGATCAAACTCATGTCTATCGAGTCAGTGATGCCATCCCACCATCTCATCCTCTGTCTCCCCCTTCTCCTGCCTTCAATCTTTCACAGCATCAGGGTCTTTTCTAAGGAGTCAGTTCTTCACATCAAGTGGCCAAAGTATTGGAGTTTCAGCTTAAACATCAGTCCTTCCAATGTATATTTAGCACTGATTTCCTTTAGGTTGGACTGGTGTGATCTCCTTACATTCCAAGGGACTCTCAAGAGTCTTCTCCAACACCATAGTTCAAAAGTATCAATTCTTCAGGCCTCAGCTTTCTTCACAGTCCAACTCTCACATCCATACAAGACCACTGGAAAAACCATAGACGAGACGGACCTTTGTTGGCAAAGTAATATCTCTGCTTTTCAATATGCTATCTAGGTTTGTCATAACTTTCCTTCCAAGGAGTAAGTGTCTTCTAATTTCATAGCTGCAATCACCATCTGCAGTGATTTTGGAGCCCAAAAAAATAAAGTCTGACACTGTTTCCACTGTTTCCCCATCTATTTCCCATGAAGTGATGGGACCAGATGCCATGATCTTCGTTTTCTGAATGTTGAGCTTTAAGCCAACCTTTTCACTCTCCACTTTCACTTTCATCAAGAGACTTTTTAGTTCCTCTTCACTTTCTGCCATAAGGGTGGTGTCATCTGCATATCTGAGGTTATTAATATTTCTCCTGGCAATCTTGATTCCAGCTTGTGCTTCTTCCAGCCCAGCGTTTCTCATGATGTACTCTGCATAGAAGTTGAATAAGCAGGGTGACAATATACAGCCTTGACGTACTCCTTTTCCTATTTGGAACCAGTCTGTTGTTCCATGTCCAGTTCTAACTGTTGCTTCCTGACATGCATATAGGTTTCTCAAGAGGCAGGTCAATCACCCATAAGTATACATATATCCCCTCCCTTTTGAACCTCCTTCCCATCTTCCTCCCCATCCCACCCCTCTAGGTTGATACAGAGTCCCTGTTTTAGTTTTCTGAGACATACAGCAAATTCCCGTTGCCTGACCATATTTTACATATGGTAATGTAACTTTACATGTTACTCTCTCCATACATTTCACCCTCTCCTCCCCTCTCCCCATGTCCATCAGTCTATTCTTTATGTCTGTTTCTCCATTGCTATTCTGTAAATAAATTCTTCAGTACCATCCTTCAAGATTCCACATATGTGCATTAGAATACAATATTTATCTTTCTCTTTATGACTTAATTCACTCTGTATAACAGGTTCAAGGTTCATCCACCTCACTAGAACTGACTCAAATGCATTCCTTTTTATGGCTGAGTAATATTCCATTATGTATATGTACCACAACCTCCTCATCCATTCATCTCTCGATGAACATCTAGGTTGCTTCCATGTTCTAGCTATTGTAAATAGTGCTGCAATGAACAATAGGATACATGTGTCTTTTTCAATTTTGGTTTCCTCAGGGTATATGCCTAAGAGTGAGACTGCTGGGTCATATGGTGGTTTTATTCCTAGTTTTTAAAGGAATCTCTGTACTGTCTTCCATAGTGACTATATCAATTTACATTCCCACCAACAATGCAAGAGTATTCCTTTTTCTTCACACCTCTCCAGTATTTATTGTTTGTAGACTTTTTGATGATGGCCATTCTGACTGGTGTGAGATGATAGCTCATTGTAGTTTTGATTTACATTTCTATAATAATGAGTGATGTTGAGCATCTTTTCTTATTTGTTAGCCATCTGCATGTCTTCTTTGGAGAAATGTCTGTTTAGGTCTTTTTCCCACTTTTTGATTGGGTGGTTTGTTTTTCTGGTATTGGGTTGTATGAGGTACTTATATATTTTGGAAATTAATCCTTTGTCAGTTGTTTCATTTGCTATTATTTTCTCCCATTCTGAGGGTTGTGTTTTCACCTTGCTTATAGTTTCCTTTGCTTTGCAAAAGCATTTAAGTTTAATCAGGTCCCACTTGTTTACTTTTGTTTTTATTTCTGTTACTCTAGGAGGTGGGTCATAGAGGATCTTACTTTGATTTGTTATCGAGTGTACTGCCTATGTTTTCCTCTAAGAGTTTTATAGTTTCTCATCTTACATTTAGATCTTTAATCCATTTTGAGTTTATCTTTGTGTATGGTGTTAGGAAGTGTTCTAATTTCATTCTTTAACATGCAGCTATCCAGTTTTCCCAGTACCGTTTATCAAAGAGGCTGTCTTTGCCCCATTGTATATTCTTGCCTCCTTTGTAAAAAAATAAGGTACCTATAGGTGTATGGGTTTATTTCTGAACTTTCTATCTTGTTCCATTGGTCTATATTTCTATTTTTGTGCCAGTACCATATTGTCTTGATGACTGTAGCTTTGTAGTATAATCTGAAGTCAGGAGGCTTGATTCCTCCAGGTAGATTCTTTCTCAAGACTGCTTTGGTTATACAGGGTCTTTTGTGTTTCCATATGAATTGTGAAATTTTTTGTTCTAGTTCTGTAAAAAATGTCATTAGTAATTTAATAGGAATCGCATTGAATCTGTAGATGGTGTTTAATTGTATAGTCATTTTCACAATATTGATTCTTCCTACCCAGGAACATGGAATATCTCTCCATCTGTTTATGTCATCTTTGATTTCTTTCATTAGTGTCTTATAATTTTCTGTGTACAGTTCTTTTGTCTCCTTAGGTAAGTTTATTCCTAGATATTTAATTGTTTGTGTTGCAATGGTGAATGGGATTGATTCCTTAATTTCTCTTTCTGATTTTTCATTGTTAGTATATAGAAATGCAAATGATTTCTGTGTATTGATTTTGTATCCTACAACTTTGCTAAATTCACTGATTCACTCTAGTAATTTTCTGATACTATCTTTAGGATTTTCTATGTACAGTAGCATGTCATCTGCAAACAGTGAGAGCTTTACTTCTTTTCTGATCTGGATTCCTATTATTTCTTTTTCTTCTCTGATTGCTGTAGCTAGGACTTCCAGAACTATGTTGAGTAATAGTGGTGAAAGTGGACACCCTTGTCTTGTTCCTGATCTTAGGGGGAATGCTTTCAGTTTTTCACCATTGAGAATAATGTTTGCTATAAGCTTATTATATATGGCCTTTACTATGTTTAGGTAGGTTTCTTCTATGCCCATTTTTTGAAGCATTTTAAATCATAAGTGGATGCTAAATTTTGTCAAAGGCTTTTTCTGCATCTACTGAGATGATCATATGGTTTTTATCTTTCAATTTGTTAATATGGTGTATCATGTTGATTGATTTCCATATATTGAAGAATACTTGCATCCCTGGAATAAACCCAACTTGATCAGGGTATATGAGCTTTTTGATGTGTTGCTGAATTCTGATGGCTGAAATTTTGTTGAGGATTTTTGCATGTATGTTCATCAGTGATATTGGCCTGTAGGTTTCTTTTGTGTGTGTTGTCTTTGTCTGGTTTTGATATCAAGGTGCTGGTGGCCTCATAGAATGAGTTTGGAGGTGTTCCTTCCTCTACAATTTTTTGAAACAGTTTTAGAAGGATAGGCATTAACTCTTTTCTAAATGTTTGATAGAATTCTTCTGTGAAACCATCTGGTCATGGGCTTTTGTTTTTTGAGAGATTTTTGATCAGTTTCAATTTCAGTGCTTGTAACTGGGTTGTTCATAATTTCTATTTCTTCCTGGTTCAGTCTTAGAAGATTGAACTTTTCTAAGAATCTGTCCACTTCTTCCAGATTATCCTTTTTATTGTCATATAGTTGCTCATAATAGTCTCTTATAATCTTTTGTATTTCTGCATTGTCTATTATAACCTCTACTTTTTCATTTCTAATTTTGTTGATTTGATTCTTCTCTCTTTTCTCTTTATGTCAATTTTGTTTATCTTCTCAAAGAAACAGCTTTTAGCTTTATTAATCTTTACTATTGTACTTCAAGGCTGTATATTGTCACCCTGCTTATTTAACTTCTATACAGAACATCATGAGAAATGCTGGGCTGGAGGAAACACAAGCTGTAATTAAGATTGCCAGGAGAAATATCAATAACCTCAGATATGCAGATGACACCACCCTTATGGCAGAAAGTGAAGAAGAACTAAAGAGTCTCTTGATGAAAGTGAAAGAAGAGAGTGAAAAAGTTGGCTTAAAGCTCAACATTCAGAAAATGAAGATTATGGCATCTGGTCCCATCACTTCATGGCAAATAGATGGGGAAACAATGGAAATAGTGGCTGACTTTGCTTTTCTGGGCTCCAAAATCACTGCAGATGGTGATTGCAGCCATGAAATTAAAAGATGCTGCTCCTTGGAAGGAAAGTTATGACCAACCAAGATGGCATATTAAAAGGCAGAGACATTACTTTGCCAACAAAGGTCCGTTTAGTCAAGGCTATGGTTTTTCCAGTGGTCATGTATGGATGTGAGAGTTGGACTATAAATAAAGCTGAGTGCCAAAGAATTGATGCTTTTGAACTACGGTGTTGGAGAAGACTCTCGAGAGTCCCTTGGACTGCAAGGAGATCCAACCAGTCCATTCTAAAGGAGATCAGTTCTGGGTGTTCATTGGAGGGCCTGATGTTGAAGCTGAAACTCCAATACTTTAGCCACCTGATGCGAAGAGCTGACTCATTGGAAAAGACTCTGATGCTTGGAAAGATTGAGGGCAGGAGGAGAAGGGTATGACAAAGGATGAGATGGTTGGATGGCATCACCGACACAATGGACATGGGTTTGGGTGAACTCTGGGAGTTGGTGATGGACAGGGAGGCCTGGCGTGCTGCAGATCATGGGGCTGCAAAGAGTCAGACACGACTGAGCGACTGAACTGAACTGAACTGATTGTTTCTGTCGTTTCTTTTTCATTTATTTCTGCTTGAATCTTTACGATTTCTTTCCTTCTACTAACTTTGGGGGGGTTTTTGTTCTTCTTTTTCCAGTTGTTTTAGGTGAAAAGTTAGGTTGTCTATTTGATGTTTTTCTTGTTTCTTGAGGTAGGATTGTCCTGCTATAAATTTCCCTCTTAGAACTGCTTTTGCTGCATCCAATAGGGTTTGACTTGTCATGTTTTCACTGTCATTTATTTCTAGAAATTTTCTGATTTCCCCATTTGATTTCTTCAGTAACCTGTTAGTTATATAGAAATGTATTCTTTAATTTCCATGTGTTTGTGTTTTTAACAGTTTTTTTTCCTTGTAATTGATATCTAGTATCATAGCATTGTGATTGGAAAAGATGTTTGATATGATTTCAATTTTCTTAAATTTACTGAGGTTTGATTTGTGACCCAAGATGTGGTCCATCCTGGAAAATGTTCCACATGCACTTGAGAAGAAGGTGTATTCTTCTGCATTTGGATGGAATGTCCTGAAGATATCAATGAGATCCATCTCATCTAATATATCATTTAAGACTTGTGTTTCCTTATTAATTTTCTGTTTTGATGATCTGTCCATTGGTGTGAGTGGGGTGTTAAGGTCTCCTACTATTATTGTGTTACTGTCAATTTCTCCTGTTATGTCTGTTAGTGTTTGTCTTATGTGTTGAGTTCCTCCTATGTTAGGTGCATAGATATTTACAATTGTTATATCTTTCTCTTGGATTTATCTCTTGATCATTATGCAGTGTCCTTCCTTATCTCTTCAGTTAAGTCAGTTCAGTTGCTCAGGCATGTTCAACTCTTTGTGACCCCATGAACTCCAGCATGCAAGGCCTCCCTGTCCATCACCAACTCCTGGAGATCACGCAAACTCATGTCCATCAAGTTAGTGATGCCATCCAGCCATTTCATGTCGTCCCCTTCTCCCCCTGGCCCCAGTCCCTCCCAGATTCAGTCTTTTCCAATGAGTCAACTCTTCATGTGAGGTGGCCAAAGTATTCAAGTTTCAGCTTCAACATCAGGCCCTCCAAAGAACACTCAGGACTGATCTCCTTTAAAATGGACTGGTTGGATATTCTTGCAGTCCAAGGGGCTCTCAAGAGTCTTTGCCAACACCACAGTTCAAAAGCATCAATTCTTCAGGCCTCAGCTTTCTTCACAGTCCAACTCTCACATCCATACAAGACCACTGGAAAAACCATAGCCTTGACTAGACAGACCTTTATTGGCAAAGTAATGTCTCTGCTTTTCAATATGCTATCTATGTTGGTCATAACTTTCCTTCCAAGGAGTAAGTGTCTTTTAATTTCATGGCTGCAATCACCATCTGCAGTGATTTTGGAGCCCAGAAAAAATAAAGTCTGGCACTGTTTCCACTGTTTCCCTATCTATTTCCCATGAAGTGATGGCACCAGATGCCATGATCTTCATTTTCTGAATGTTGAGCTTTAAGCCAACTTTATCACTCTCCTCTTTCACTTTCATTAAGAGGCATTTTAGTTCCTCTTCACTTTCTGCCATAAGGGTGGTATCATCTGCATATCTGAGGTTATTGATATTTCTCCTGGAAATCTTGATTCCAGCTTGTATTTCTTCCAGCCCAGCATTTCTCATGATGTACTCTGCATATAAGTTGAATAAGCAGGGTGACAATATACAGCCTTGACATACTCCTTTTCCTATTTGGAACCAGTCTGTTTTCCCATGTCCAGTTCTAACTGTTGCTTCCTGACCTGAATGCAGGTTTCTCAAGAGGCAGATCAGGTGGTCTGGTATCCCCATCTCTCGAAGAATTTTCCACAGTTTATTGTCATCCACACAGTCAAAGGCTTTGGCATAGTCAATAAAGCAGAAATAGATGTTTTCCTATAACTCTCGTGCTTTTTCGATGATCCAGCGGATGTTGGCAATTTGATCTCTGGTTCCTCTGCCTTTTCTAAAATCAGCTTGAACATCTGGAAGTTCACGGTTCACAGTTCACATATTGCTGAAGCCTGGCTTGGAGAATTTTAAGCATTATTTTACTAGCGTGTGAGGTGAGTGCGATTGTGTGGTAGTTTGAGCATTCTTTGGCACTGCCTTTCTTTGGGATTGGAATGAAAACTGACCTTTCCAGTCCTGTGGCCACTGCTGAGTTTTCCAAATTTGCTGGCATATTGAATGCAGCACTTTCACAGCATCATCTTTCAGGATTTGGAATAGCTCAACTGGAATTCCATCACCTCCACTAGCTTTGTCCGTAGTGATGCTTTCTAAGGCCCACTTGACTTCATATTCCAGGATGTCTGGCTCTAGGTGAGTGATCACACCATTCTGATTATCTTGGTCGTGAAGATCTTTTTTGTACTCTTTATTTTAAGGTCTATTTTGTCTGTTATGAGGATTGCTACTCCAACTTCCTTTGTTTCCCATTTGCATGGAATATATTTTTCCATCCTCTCAGTCTATATGTGTCTTTAGGTCTGAAGTGGGTTTCTTGTAGACAGCGTATATATGAGTCTTGTTTTTGTATCCATTCAGCCAGTCTATGTTTTTTGGTTGGAGCATTTAATCCATTTACGTTTAAAGTAATTATTGATATATATGTTCCTATTTCCATTTTCTTAATTGTTTGGGATTGATTTTTTTTTTTAATTGTCTATTTTATTCAAGCTCTTTTAATTACAGACTAATGCTAGAATAAAAGTTCATTATTCAGTAGTAGTTGTTGCTTTTTTTTTTCATACATGATATTTTACTTGTTTCAATGCCATTCTCCCAAATCTTCCCACCCTCTCCCTCTCACACAGAGTCCATAAGACTGTTCTATATATCAGTGTCTCTTTTGCTGTCTCATACACAGGGTTATTGTTACCATCTTTCTAAATTCCATATATATGCGTTAGTATACTGTATTGGTGTTTTTCTTTCTGGCTTACTTCACTCTGTATAATAGGCTCCAGTTTCATCCACCTCATTAGAACTGATTCAAATGTATTCTTTTTAATGGCTGAGTAATACTCCATTGTGTATATGTACCACAGCTTTCTTATCCATTCATCTGTTGATGGACATCTAGGTTGCTTCCATGTCCTGGCTATTATAAACAGTGCTGCGATGAACATTGGGGTACACGTGTCTCTTTCCCTTCTGGTTTCCTCAGTGTGTATGCCCAGCAGTGGGATTGCTGGATCATAAGGCAGTTCTATTTCCAGTTTTTTTTTAAGGAATCTCCACACTGTTCTCCATAGTGGCTGTACTAGTTTGCATTCCCATCAACAGTGTAAGAGGGTTCCCTTTTCTCCACACCCTCTCCAGCATTTATTGCTTGTAGACTTTTGGATCGCAGCCATTCTTACTGGTGTGAAATGGTACCTCATAGTGGTTTTGATTTGCATTTCTCTGATAATGAGTGATGTTGAGCATCTTTTCATGTGTTTGTTAGCCATCTGTATGTCTTCTTTGGAGAAATGTCTATTTAGTTCTTTGGCCCATTTTTTGATTGGGTCATTTATTTTTCTGGAGTTGAGCTGTAGGAGTTGCTTGTATATTTTTGAGATTAGTTGTTTGCCAGTTGCTTCATTTGCTATTATTTTCTCCCATTCTGAAGGCATCAAGAGGCCTCTAGCCACAAACTGGAAAATTCTTCAAGAGATGGGAATACCAGACCTCCTTACCTACCTCTTAAGAAACCTGTATGCAGGTCAGGAAGCAAGTTAAAACTAGACATGGAACAATGGAATGGTTCCAAACTGGGAAAGGTGTACGTCAAGGCTGTATATTGTCACCCTGCTTATTTAACTTATATACAGAGTACTTCATGCAAAATGCCAGGCTGGATGTACTGCAAGCTGGAATCCATATTGCTGGGTAACCTCAGATATGCAGATGACCTCAGATATCCAGATGACACCACCCTTATGGCAGAAAGTGAAGAACTAAAGAGCCTCTTGATGCCTTCAGAATGGGATTGATTTTGTATATCTTTTTCTTCTTTTGTATTTATTGACTATATAAGTCCCTTTAACATTTGTTGTCAAGTTGGTTTGGTGGTACTGAATTCTCTTAACTTTTGTTTGTTGAAAAGCTTTTATTTCTCCATTAATTTTGAGATCCTTTCTGGGTACAGTAATCTTGGTTGTAGATTTTTTTTCCCCTTTCAGTACTTTAAATATATCCTGCCATTCCCTTCTGGCCTGCAGAGTTTCTGCTGAAAGATCAGCTGTTAAACATATAGGGTTTCCCTTGTATATTACTTGTTGTTTTTCCCTTGCTACTTTTAATATTCTTTATTTGTACTTAGTATTTGTTAGTTTGGTTAGTGTATATCTTGGCATGCTTCTTCTTGGGTTTATCCTGTATGGGACTCTTTGCACCTCTTGAACTTGATTGACTATTTCCTTTTCCTTGGGGAAATTTTCAACTATAATCTCTTCAAAAACTTCTCATACCCTTTCTTTTTCTCTTCTTCTGGGACCCCTATAATTTGAATGTTTGTTCTCCCACTCCAAAGGCTCAGGGCTTGAATTCAAACACAGGAATGTCAACTATGGCAATGGTGTTGCTTTTTTTCTTTTAAATAATTTGTGTCAATATCTCCTCTCTCCTTGGTGCAGGTTCCACAGCTATGACTAGGGAGTATGGACAGCTTGTACCCTCCCTGTATTCCTTTTCTGGTGGGGTACTGGGGAGGGACACTGGACTGCAACCATCTCCAATTATCCCCTCAAATGGGTGTCACAGTCACGGAAAGAACTTCATTCTCCTCCCTAACCCAGACTTTATTAACAGTAGTCCAAATCTAATAGGACATAGTACTTCCAACTCTCTGAGTTGACCAAGCAACACATAGAAACACAAAGCCAATTCCAAGGACTAGATCTTGGATGGTATTGACAATTTGGAGTATACAGTGGAAATTTGCACCCTATAGCCCCACTTTACTATTAGAGATCCTGTTTTCTGTTCTTCCAGTGATTTTTGCCCAGTTTTGTCCATATTCTCAGTATTTGCCCATTTTTGCAGTGTTATTTCATGAACAAACACATACCAAGGGAACAGTTATATTCCAAACTGCCAGTAAGTAATAATTACCCAGAAACTTGGCTGACAGATTCCATTACTAACTCCTGACATGAACAGTTGATGATATACATTTACTAAACTGTGCCCCGGAGAAGGCAATGGCACCCCACTCCAGTACTCTTGCCTGGAAAATCCCATGGATGCCTCCATGCACAGAGTCGGACACGACTGAAGTGACTTAGCAGCAGCATCAAACTGTGCCCACCTGTTCTACATGTTTGCCCACAGGCTAAGCTCAGGTCCTTCTAGTGACAACTTTGACTCAGGCTAATAGGCAAAATGAAGGCAGAAGAACTCATTCCAACTAAGTGGCCATCTGCTTGCCCACAAGAGTCTAAAATGCCCATTGTTGTGCCTGCTCTGAATGAAGCCCTGGTGGTATTTGAAGACTCAGAAGAAAACAATCCTGTTTCACCATTGGGCTACCACCAACCTGAGGGAGCCTCCAGATAGTTATACCACCTGCAAGTAGTAGCAGATTTGTTTTTTTCTTTTCCAATTGTTGTGACTAATTTTTCCTGTCTTATTGCATTGGCTAAGACTTTCAATGTAGTAATGGATAAAGGAAGTGGTAGAGGACATCCTCGCCTTGTTGCTAACTTTAAAGGGAAAACTACAGGTGTTTCAGCATTTAATTATAAATAAATATGGACTTTGATTTCTTTCTTTTTTTCTGCTTTCTGCCTTACAGATTACTTAACTTATTTAACTCTCCTTTATGCTGTAAATTATAGATTATATTTTTATTCTTTTAAAATCTACTATTAAATTTTAAATACATAAATTAATGAGAATTGAAGTTAATCAGTAGCTCTATGCTGCTCCTAATCAGTGACAGTCTTAGGTCACTTTGAGATCTTGGGTGTCAGTCTTTTTTTGTTGTTTTTGTTTCTCTTTGTCTTATTTCTTTACTTATTCTTCTTTTTTAAAGTATAGTTTTGAAGTCTAGTTGATTTATAATATTTTTAGTTTCATGTCTACAGCAAAGTGATTTAAATATATACATAATTTTTTCAGATTCTCTTACATTATAGGTTATTACAAGATATTGAATATAGTTTCCTGTGCTATACAATAAACCCTTGTTATCTGTTTTACCTAGAGTGGTTTGCATCTGTTACTTCCATACTCCTAATATACCACATTCCCTATGTTTCCTCTGTGGTAATCATAAGTTTGTTTTCTATGTCTGTGGGTCTGTTTCTGTTTTGCATATAGATTCATTTGTATTATTTTTGAGATTCCACATATAAGTGATATCCTATAATTTTATCTTTCTCTGTCTGACTTACTTCACTTAGTATCATAATTTCTAGCTTTATCCATGTTGTTGCAAATGGCAATACTACATTCATTTCTATGGCTGAGTAATATTTCTGCTGCCACAAAATTAAAAGAAATTTGTTCCTTGGAAAACAAGTATGTCAAACCTAGACAGTATTTTAAAAACCAGAGACACCACTTTGCCATCAAAGGTCCATGTAGTCAAAGCTATGGTTTTTCTAGTCATCATGTATGGCCGTGAGAAGTCGGATCATAAATAAGACTGAGCACCAAAGAACTGACACTTTCAAACTGTGGTGCTGGAGAAGACCTTTGACATCCCTTGGACAGCAAGGAGATCAAACCAGTCAATCCTAAAGGAAATCAACCCTAATATTCATTGGAAGGACTGATGGTGAAGCTGAAGCTCCAATACTTGGGCCACCTGTTGAGAAGAGCTGACTCGTTGGAAAAGACCCTGATGTTGGGAAAAACTGAGGGCAAGAAGAGAAGGGGGTGACAGAGATGAGATAGTTGGATGACATCACTGCCTCAGTGGACATGAGTTTAAACAAACAGTGATGGACAGAGAAGTCTCTGCTGCAGTTCATGCAGTCACAGAGCTGGACATGACTTAGCAACTGAACAGTAACAAATATTTCACCGAGAATATTTATATTCTATTTAAACCAATTGTCTGTTGATGCGGTTTTAGATTGTTTCAGTGCCTTGACTATTGTAAATAGTGCTGCTATGAACACTGTGGTGTGTGTATTTTTTCAAATTAGTTTTCATCTTTTCTGCATACCTGCCCAGAAGTGAGGTTGCAGGGTCAAAAGGTAGCTAATTGTTCCACATGTAGTTGTATTTTTAACGTGTTTGTTGCAGGAGGGAGGTAAGCTCCACGTCCTTTTACTCCACCATCTTGATCCCTCTCCTTAGGTGTCATTCTTGATTTGGGGGGAAAAAAACAGCTCAGTGAGATCTCTATGGTGAGATCAGTTGTCCTCTCCATGGTAAGATCTCTCCTCTCCCCAGCTTTCCCACTCTCTCTCATTCTAAGTACCATCTCACATAAAGAGTAAAAGGCACATGGCCCAGTATTTTAACTCTCTCCTGTGAAGTGGCCATAACATTTTGTGACGGGGAAGGAAAATGGTGGAGGAGTTGAGGTAGAAAACAGCTGTGGCAGAGACAGGAGGTAATGTAGCTGCACACTGATAGAGTGACAAGTCTCGTTCCTACCATGTGAGACAGTTCTGGGAAATGGCCTAACCTCACTTGTACACACAGACTTCCTGGGGACATGCTGAGATGCACAAACAAAACCCCTCATCATACTGTTAAAGTCAAAAACAAATATAGACCAGCCTTAGAAATTCCCTGGCAGACAAAACCAGTGTTGTCATACAAAGTATAATTTATCTTATCTTGAAAGACTAACTTGGACTGGGTCATTTCTTGCTTATGTCTCTGGAACTCACAAGCAAACCTTAAACTGTGCCCCAAAACTGATATGAGGCAATCACTCACCAATTCCCCATCATTTAAGAAAATCCTAATATTATTACCATCACTTTGAAAAATAGTCATTGCCTTGTCACTGTCCTAAGCTGTCTTGTAACAACATACCCCTGAGCCCTTTCCATGTTCTCCTTTGAGTGCTCCCAGCTTTCAAATTGTCTTTTTGGTATGGGCAAAATAAACCCCTACAATGACTGTTTCAGCGATTCATTGGTTTTACTTCTGTAGTTTCTGAACTTTCAACAGTATCCATAGTAGTAAAGAGGTACAAACTTTGGTGAGTAATAGAGAATCTGCACCAAGCAAAGATAGTAGTTTGCAGAGGGGAGAACTTCAGACAGTAGAAGACATTGTCCAGACATAGTGTGGAACCTTGCTGGTGGCACATCAGTAGGCTGTTGATTCTTCCATGCCTGTCCAGGATCTCCTGGATGGAGTCTGCTCCCACCACCGACATTAAGGAATTAGTAAGAATTCAGGGGCTATTAAAGTGAATAGTGTGCTTTTTGGGGAAGTGAGAAACTTGGGGCTACCTGGAAGGGGGCACATACACCCTTGCCTCCTTGTTTGAAAAAGTGGAAGTGTTAGTTGTGCGGTCTTAGCCGACTCTCGCAACCCCATGGACTGTGGTCCAGCAGGCTCCTCTGTCCATGGAATTCTCCAGGCAAGAATACTGGATTGGGGTGCCATTCCCTTCTCTCAGGGATCTTCCTGACCCAGGGATCTCCTGCATTGCAGGCAGATTCTTTACCATCTGATCTATCAGGGAGGCTTGCACCAAAAGGTGGGTATAAATGGCTTAATTTACCCTTGAATGTCTCCAACTCAACGTTTCTGAGATGAATCTAGGAATCAAAACCCCAGGACCCAGAAGGCTGGCTTTTATTGCAATTGCCCTGGTAGGACCCTTTATTGTAAGTTTCCCAGATTTGTCACTGTCCCTCCCCTGGACTGGTCACCATCTAGGATCTCTCATCAGGGAGCACTGATCCTCTGAGCCAGCCCTGCAAAAAGAAAAGTGCATTCTGACCAGCTTTCTGAGGACTTATTGGGTTTGTGAGGAAGAGATCATGCTCTTGGGTGAGCTGGACTCTCATGCTCACTGGGTATGCTAAGAAATATTGGGGAACTTTAATGTCACCATAGGAAGAGACCTCAGACCATTGGCCACAACCTTCATTTTAACCATAAACAAATGCTGCCCAGAAACTTTATGAGCCTTGCCCATAAAGTACAGTGGCAGCCTGATGCCCACAACTTTCATCTTTTGATCTCAACACATATTTTTTTCACTCTATTTGTGTGTTAACAAGAGGCACAAGTGCTGAGACGACAGTGGGAAAGTCCAATGCTGAGGGAGCTCACAGGAGCAAAACAGCAACTCTGAGCTGATGCAAAAGTCTTAAAGTCACCCACAGGCATAATGAATACTGAAGGACACTCAGAGAGGGAAGATCTAATGTATTAATAGGAAGAGGCAGAGATGATTTTAGGGGAAGACTGGGAGAAAGCCCCTATATATTTTAATGCAGCAGAACAAGGGCTTTTTGAGTTAATACAGCCCCCTTTGGTAACCACAATACAGTTTTTTCTAGGTAGGAATTCAAGTTCCTGCCATTGTGTCAATGTGTCTCACTGCCAGTAGGCCGTGCTTCTAAGAAAGGGGGTTTTGCAATCATCTCTGACCACCCTAGCCTAACACTCAGCCTGCTCCCTGAAATGTCCTTCTTCTCTTAAAAAAGAAAATCTTTGCCAGTATCCAGATTAAATTAACCTTTGAAAAACATTCTTCCATAAGGATGCTAATTGCTAAGTCACTTCAGTCGTGTCCGACTCTGTGTGACCCCATAGACGGCAGCCCACCAGGCTCCCCCATCCCTGGGATTCTCCAGGCAAGAACACTGGAGTGGGTTGCCATTTCCTTCTCCAATGCATGAAAGTGAAAAGCGAAAGTTCAGTCATGTCCGACTCTTAGCCACCCCATGGACTGCAGCCCACCAGGCTCCTCCATCCATGGGATTTTCCAGGCAAGAGTACTGGAGTGGGGTGCCATCGCCTCAGAAAGAATAAAACCTGAAAGCAGGACAGGCTGGGAACGGGCTGGGGGCTGAGCACCAGAGTTTGTGTGGTGTGTGTGTGTATGTGTGTGTGTGTACTTTGGTTGGAGCCATCTCTGAGGAGCAGCTTGGGCAGAGTCTGGAGCAGCCTTTCCAGAAAATCTAGTGCCTCTGTACTCTTTGTGACCCTCAGACTCACCAGTTCTCAAATCTGCCAGGACCCCAAACCAGGACTGAAGGGAAGGGTGTTATCATGAGGTTGGGTATCTCAGACTCCCTGGTGTAGTGGGATCAAGAACTGGGGTCAAAAGTTAAAAAGACGCGTGTGAACCTAAAAGTCCATCGACAGATGAATGGATAAAGAAGATGGGGCACATATATACACTGGAATACTACTCACCCATAAACAAGAATGAAATCTTGCCATTTGCAGCAACATGGATGAACCTAGAGATTATCACACTAAGTGAAGTAAGTCAGACAAAGACACATGATATCACTTATATGTCAAATCTAAAAAAAAAAATACAAGTGAGCTCATTTATAAAACAGAAATAGATTCACAGACATTGAAAACAAACATGGTTATCAAAGGGGAAAGAGGGGAAAGATAAACTGGGAGTTTGGGATAAAAAGATATACACTGCTATATATAGATAACTAACAAGGGCCTACTTGTAGTTTTTTGTGCTACAACAAAAATCTTGTAGCACAGGAAACTATATTCCATATCTTGTGATAATCTATAATGGAAAAGAATCTGAAAAAGAATACGTATGTATGTATAACTGAATCACTTTGCTGTTCATCTGAAACTAAGCATGTACATGCTCAGTCACTCAGTCCTGTCCAACTCTTTGCAACCCCGTGGACTGTAGCCTACCAGGCTCCTCTGTTCGTGGGATTCTGCAAGCAAGAATACTGGAGTGGGGTGCCATTCCTCCTCCAGGGGATGTTCCTGACCCAAGGATCGATTGAACCCGTGTCTTCTGCAAGAGATTCATCAGCAGGCAGATTCACTGAGCCACCTGAGAAGCCCCACGAAACTAAGACAACATTGTAAATCGACTATACTTCAGTTTTCTTTGTTTGTTTAAAAAAGACCTTGTGCAAGAAAGATGGGAGAGGAAGTGGAAGAGAGACCTAGACTGATACTGGGTAACACAAGATTGGTGGAGTCAGAAAA
The DNA here is from genome assembly GCF_019923935.1 of Bubalus bubalis. Lineage (NCBI taxonomy): Eukaryota > Metazoa > Chordata > Mammalia > Artiodactyla > Bovidae > Bubalus > Bubalus bubalis. Next base: position 112,809,801 of record NC_059164.1, read on the forward strand.
AAAGGGAGAAGGGAAAGAAAAACAGGAATTTCAGTGGATAGATGGTAACTTACTCTTGTCTCAGTTTCTCTTCTTTAATCTCCTCTTACCAAATCAGGATTATGCAACTCAGCTTTATCCTGTGTCTGTTGCTCAAGAGACCCCCATTGTAGATCTCAGGTCATACTTCTTGGCCTGGAATTGACAGATTTACCTCAGGCTGCAAACTTTTCTTCATGGCCCCATCTCCTTACATTTTGCTACACACGGTAGCCCTGGGGACACAGCAATAGGCCTGGGGTCCTCAAAGTCCCCTTCCTGGCTCTAACCCCACACTTATTCTCTGAGTTGTTCAAGTTATTCACTTTTCTGAACCTTGTTTTTACTTATGTAGCTATGGATATAATAATCTGTACTTCCCAGTGTGGCTGTAAGTATTAAGTAAGAAGAAGATATAAAACACAGTGTTTCAGTTCAGTTCAGTTCAGTTCAGTCGCTCAGTCGTCTCCGACTCTTTGCAACCCCATGAATCGCAGCACGCCAGGCCTCCCTGTCCATCACCAACTCCTGGAGTTCACCCAAATCCATGTGCACAGTGTTTAGTCCAAAGTAATTAAATGGTAGTGGTGTCTGTTTCATAGTTCACTTGTGCTCTTCTTCCCACCCATATGCTTCTACCTCCAAACCATCATTCATGCCACTTCCTCCCACCTGTCTGCTTATCTCCAAAGCACTCCATGTATCCCATCCTCCCATCCTTTAGAGAAAATCTCCTCCGTGACCTCCTACATGACAACTTTAGATCACCGATCAGCCCTCTTCCCATCAATCAGACACTGCCTCCTGGACGCCACTATTCCACCAGTGTCAGTTCTTGTCTCCTATCAATATATGAAGACACCTGTAGAAAGGAAGTCATATAGGTTTCTTCTTTTTTCCCTGACCTTATCTTCTGACACACGACAGGCACATCAGAGACATCTGAATCTACCTATAGTTTATCTAAATGGCCACTTACTCTGATCATCTCCCAAGTCATGCAAAATGCTACTATCAACTACTTTGCAGACTTACTGCATAATAGACCAGGGCTTCTCAAAGTGTGGGCCATGGACCTGCAGCATCAGCTTGAACTGGAGACTTGTTAGAAATGCAAAGTCTTGAGCTCCATCCCAAACTTACTGAACCAGAATCTCTGGGATTAGAGTGTAGCCATCTGTGTTTTTACAAACCCTCCAAGTGTGTCTGATGCAAGGTAAAAATCTGAGCACCATGGGGCTAAGGCATTTTCTGTAAAAGGTCTTTCACTTCAGATTAAATCAGCTACCAGGATATATTAAAGGGGATAGACAAAGCACATGTGAAATGTAAAGGCTTTGGGTGAGAAAGTCAGACCTGGACCCTCTCATCTAGAATGAACCTCAAAGAAAGAAAATGTAGGAGTGCTTTGGACAACCAGGAAATGTCCTAGATGTCCCATGTACAGAGAAACCAGAAACTAAAAGTGCATCAAAGATAAAACTCCTACTTCTGTTTATAGTTGGTTCCGGGCACATGATGGTAACCCAGCTTCAATGCAAATGATGCCAATGACCTAGGGCAGTCGTCCTCAAAGTGAGGTCCTTGGACCAGCAGCACTCATATCACCTGGGAATTTGTTAGAACTCCCACATTTCAGGCTTCACCAAATCCTCCTAATTCAGAAACTCTAGGAATGTTGCCTAGCCCTCTGTGTTTTCACAAGTTCTTCAGGCACTCTGGTGCAAGCTAAGGCTTAGAAATCACAGTGGTAGGCACTGGGGCGACGTGCTTTCCATACATTTTTCCACTTAATTCTGATAATTCTGTCAATAGTTGAAGTTTTTTATCATTTGAAGATGAAAGAAATTAAGGTCAAATTTGCCTTAAGGTCACGTAGCAGGTCAGCAACCAAACAGGGATTGAAATGGCCCGTTTCCAAAACCCCACTGAATATTCGGAGGATGTGTTTTGGTCATCCGTGGTCACTGATGGGCCCTGGGGAACTAAAACTGACAGAAGGTAGGGGTGGGCAGGTGAGGATGGCAAGTTAGAACTAGAGCAAATAGAGCCATCCCTACAGTTTCAATGGAGTTGAATACAGTTGAATGGAGTTGAATACAGTTTCAATGGAGTTGAATGCTTCAATATAGTTTCAATATTCAAACCCAGGATCTGGCAACAAGTTAGATCTGAGATATTCACCTCTTTTAAAATACCCTGTACATCTGAGAGTAAAGGGCCATAGGCTACAACAGCCAAAACTTTCTGACTATATAATGGTATTTAGAGGACTTGAAGCTTTAACTCTTTGCTTGAACTCCTTCAATCTGTATTCGGCCCCATTTGACTTCCTTCTCAGTCTCTCTCCCTGTATGCTGTTTTCTTTGCCTAAGCACCTCCTGGAAGAGCTTTACTTGAAAGAGAGGAGAGGCAGGTGGTGTTTGGTAGAGGGGGTTTCAGCCCCTTTGGATCACACCTGATAAATCGGTTTTCCTCTCAGAGGAAGGAGCTTACCTCAGGAGCAGCTCTGGGTCTCGTGGTTTCCTTTTGCAGACAGAATCACAAACAGTTATTTTTCTCTCTTGGTTCAAAAGAAATGCCCCCAAACCAAGCTCTTCTCAAGACATAGTTGAACTTAGAACAAGAGGTGAAACACGAAAGCGTTTTATGCAGGAAGTGGTTGGAAAAAAGTGAAGTGTTGACAGGGTCCTGAGCATGGGGGAGGGTATCAGGAAATAGTTGCGGTAGAGGCCTCACCTCAGAAGTCACACCCACTGTACTTCTCCAGCTCACCTGAACCACATAGGTCTGTTTCCACGCCCTGAAGGAGTGGTGTAGGTGGGGAAGCAGAGGAAATGAAAGAGAATATCGAGGAGGACCCCAGGAAAGATCCCCAAATGCAGATCATATAAAGAAGGACAAGGGACAGGACTTTCCTATCCATTCTTCACACAACTCATATTCAGGGCCAGGACACTACAGCCCCAAGTCAGTCCCAGAGGGAGTTTCCATTGTTTTGCAAGAAAACATTTAGGACCAAAACTTGACAAATCCCTCCCTTGATCTCCAGCCTCATTTCTACATAATCTGACTTCCTGCCTCTGGGTTCTAGCCATCCTTGGCTTCCTTTAAATACCTGAGAACTCCATGTGGTCACTTGCCTTGGAATGTGGTGTTATTTATTCCTGGAAATACCTCCAATCCCCACCTCCCTCACTTTTCAAGTTCAGCTCAAGCAATGTTGGGCTTCCCTAACAGTTCAGTTGGTAAAGAATCCACCTGCAATGCAGGAGATCCTGGTTCAATTCCTCATCTGGGAAAATCCACTGGAGAAGGGATAAGCTACCCACTCCAGTATTCTTGCCTGGAAAATTCCACAGACTGGTATAGTCCATGGGGTCACAAAGAGTCAGATGCAACTGACTGACTTTCACTTTCAAGCAATATTACTTTCCTTCAGAAGTCTTTCCCAACAACCCCTCTCCAATCAGTTAAATTCATCTGTTATACATTCCTGATGCACACTGACATTTTCCTTAAAAACATTCACTATGCTATATAATCTTCATTCAATGTCAAACTTGCCTAAGAAAAGAAGAGATGATGGAGAAAGGTGGTGATGGTAAAAAATCTTATTTTCTTAAAAGACAGAACCAGGATTCTTCTGCAGTGCAAGTAACTATTCAAGGAAAACACCATAGTTGATATGTTCAGAAGAAAAAGGAGACCCCAAAACCAGGGTAATCAAAGGAAAAGAATCTCTTTGTTTTAGAAAAGAATAAAATTACTCACAAAGGAATGCAGAACCTCAAAATTAGCTATTATCAAATAGAATCCAGCAATAACTTAGATGATAAAGATTTGTCCTAGGTGTGCAAAGAAGGTTCAATATGAGGAAATATTTTCATATAATTTAATGTATTATGAAGCTATGGAGCAACATAATCCAATCATGGCCTTAGCTGTTGGAGAGCAATTTGGTAAAAATTTAGCATCTAATAGTTGGCCAACAAAGGTCCTAATAATTGCCAACAAAGGCCTGTCTAGTCAAAGCTTTGGTTTTTCCAGTAGTCCTATATGGATGTGAGCTGCTGCTGCTGCTAAGTTGCTTCAGTCATGTCTGACCCTGTGCGAATCCATAGACGGCAGCCCACCAGGCTCCCCGGTCCCTGGGATTCTCCAGGCAAGAACACTGGAGTGGGTTTCCATTTCCTTCTCCAATGCATGAAAGTGAAAAGTGAAAGCAAAGTCGCTCAGTCGTGTCCGACTCTTCAGGACCCCATGGACTGCAGCCTACCAGGCTCCTCCGTCCATGGGATTTTCCAGGCAAGAGTACTGGAGTAGGTTGCTATTGCCTTCTCCAATGGATGTGAGAGTTGGACTATAAAGAAAGCTGAGCACCCAAGAATTGATGCTTTTGAACTGTGGTGTTGGAGAAGACTTTTGAGAGTCCCTTGGACTGCAAGGAGATCCAACCAGACCATCCTAAAGGAAATCAGTCCTGAATATTCATTGGAAGGACTGATGCTGAAGCTGATGCTCCAATGCTTTGGCCACCTGATGAGAAGAACTGACTCATTGGAAAAGACCCTGATGCTGGGAAAGATTGAGTGCAGGAGGAGAAGGGGACAACAGAGGATGAGATGGTTTGATGGCATCGCCAACTCAATGGACATGAGCTTAAGTAAGCTCTGGGAGGTGGTGATGGACAGGAAAGTCTGGGGTGCTGCAGTCCATGGGGTTGCAAAGACTCGGTCATGACTGAGAGACTGAACTAAATAATTGGTTACATTTTTACAATAATAATTTCCATCTCAACCTCAAAGCTTGTACTTTATTTAACTGGAAGCATTGAGCTATTGCCACAAAAGTTAGAAACAAGTTAAGGAGGCCTACTATATTGTGATTATTGAACATTCTTCTAGATTTTGTTGTTGTTGTTGTTCAGTCACTAAGTTGTGTCTGACTATTTGCCACCCCATGAACTGCAGCACACCAGACTGCCCTGTCCTTCACCATCTCCCTGAGTTTGCTCAAAGTCATGTCCATTGAGTCAGTGATGCCATTCAACCACCTCATCCTCTGTCATCTCTGTGGATCACAACAAACTCTGTGGGTTCTTCTAGATACTGGCTACAATAAACTAACAGTGAATGAAATTAGATTTTTTTTAATCTAAGAAGAGGAGGTAAAATGATCATTTTGACTGCATAAAGAACTTCTCGAAATCAATATCAAAAGAATTAACAGAATTTAACCATGAGCAACAAATGTATTCTGAGCTTCTCACATGGCTCAGTCATAAAGAATTCACGTGCCAATGCAGGAGATGTAGGAGATGAGGGTGTGATCCCTGGGTCAGAAAGAACCCCTGGAGGAGGAAATAGCAACCCACTCCAGTATCCTTGCCTGGAAAATCCCATGGACAGAGAAGCCTGGTGGGCTACAGTCCATGGAGTCACAAAGAGTCGGACATGACTGAGCTACCGAGCATGCACAGCACAAAAAACAAATATATGAGAAGATATTAATTAAAAAGACATAGTTCTTTAACAGTGGAAAAATAATTTGACCACATGCATATTGAGTGATACATGTTACCAACACATGAATTTGCCACATCCTCACCAGCACTTCTCTCCTGTCTTTGTAATAATAGCCATCCTAACGGGTGTGAGATGCAATCTCATGATGGTTTTGATTTACATTCCCCTGATAAATGATGCTGAGCATGTGTTCAAGTACCTGTTGGCCATTTGTATGTCTTCTTTGAAACAATATCTATTCAGGTCCTTTGCCCATTTTTAATTGAGTTATTTGTCAGGGTACTTACATTATCCAATACCTTTCTTTCATAAACCAAAAACATTTTGGGTAGTCAAAACAGCAATATTTTAAGCTTTTTTATTCTATGGAAAGTTTTTATAGAGGTGCTTTACTGAATTTTACATACTATTTAGAAAATCAGTGGGCTTTGAATTCGATGTTGCATGATATTTGTTTTCATATAAAACAATTGGAAATAGGTCCCTGTTAGCATTTTGACACAGAATGTTTTGTTTTTAGGAAGAGATTACTGTTATTAAGTAGAAGACTACAAAGTAAAGGATGTGGAAGAATTCAAAACAGCGATAATAGTGTGTGACAAAGACAGTGGTGTCCCCCTGGGTCCCAGGGATGCACTGTGTTTCCCAGCCTCTCATATGATGAGGTCCAGACCTGGGAATGGTTTCTCATCAACAGTTGGTAGGGAAAGCGAAGTGCATCACTATGATCTGGGATATTTAAAGGCTGTCTAAGAAGTCCCACATTTCCTCTGTCCCTACTGTGCTGAGTATCACAGAAATAAAGATAAAAACATTTGAGTGATTTCAAATGTAACGCTTTGGGTCATTCCCCCTGACTGTAGACACTCAGATCATTACTGTAGACATTGCCTAGATCATTGTAGACACTGCCCGGGTCACTGGTCCCCCAGGGAGGCTGCCCTGAACGGCATAGCTGAGCAAAGGGAAAGCAAAGAAACCATGAATGAGTCATTTCCAAATGCGTTCAGACAGACATCTCCTTCTTTCAGTTCGCCTTTCTGTACTCTCCCCCTGCACAGTGCCCTGTCCTGTGCCCCCACACCCATACTTTCTCCCCCTGCAGTGGCATTTGCCTATAGAACAGTCACCACTAAGTGTGGATAAGGTTATTCCTCCTGGGAGGCCTTGGAGGGCTGCATTCAGGCAAACTTGTAAATGTAGGGACACAGCCTCAGGATGGGGGAAGGAATCAAATCTACCAGCATCGTCAGCCTCCCCTTATTCCAGTTTAAACAATTCAAACGTTGTTTGTTTTTTCAATTGAGGCAAGTCCACAAGACAACAAATGACTCATTAAATTTTGCCATTTTAACTGTTTATTTTTGAAAAGAGAATTTCAGATGGTCATGGTGCAGGAGCTCTGTTGCAGCATGGAAGCTCACTGGAGATTCAAGAGAGGAAGAAGCAGACTAGATTTTCAGCTTTTTTTTTTTTTTTTCCTCTCTCTCTCTTGAAGCTGAACTGTCAAGTCACAGATTTGAACAAGGAGGCATCTATTTCTTTCAACAATAACTCAGGTAAGCCCACACTCGTGAAAGTTCTGTGCTGTTCGTTCCTAGTTTTCAGGCTATGGTTGAAAAAGAAAAAAAAAAAAAAAATTAAACAAATTTGCCCTGTTTTCAGGGAAACAGAGTGATGGCATTTGGCTTAAGTGAGGCCAGTTTACAGGACCTGCAATCTTCTTGGAATTTAGTTTACCCAATAGCGGCAAAGAGAACATTACACAAAAGGGCTATCTGGGAAGAACTTTCTCATTAACACAAGAGTTTTCTGTGCCAGGTCACTTGGTACAGGTTGCCAGTTTTTAAGATACTTCCCTCTGCATAGGAAAGGGAGCTAAATGGCAAGGCTTCTTGTGGAAAGAGGAAAATTCAAGTAACTAACAGATCAAATGAAGCACGTTTCTGGTTTGAAGAAGAATGCACTTTGCCGAGTTGTGTTTTTAATTCACCGAGTCTCTCAGCGAGGACTTGGTGTGAGGGCAGGCGTTTGGCGGCAAGATGGAGAACTAAGGAAGGGAGCAGGTGGGGAGGAGGGAAGGAAAGAGGACTCAGCCTCGGACAACCACGGCAGACAGGAAACAAAGGAAGGCCACAGAAAGCAAGAGAGGGGGTGGGGTGGGGGGTCCCCCACGGAGGAGGGACCCTAGAAGAGAGGTGGGCGTGGGGGTGAGAAGCAGCAAGTGGGGCCACAAACAAACCCAATCTTCTGACTCACTGAGTGAACTCTGAGCAAGTGACTACATTTCTCTGTAAACCAGCGATCGTAATTCTTCCCACCCACCTCCTCAGCTTTGTACAGACAACTGAGGCATGGTTGTGAACATGCTCAAGAAATATAAGGTTCTTTCATGCATTGTAACTCAAAAATGATCATTTTTTTAATTGACCTCTGGTCTCTCTGTCCCTCAGGAATAGCCATGGGCCAAAATGAAGGCAGTCCCTCTGATAAGTGACCTCGTGCATGTGCCATTTCTGTCCTACTCTGTGCCTGAAGTGAGAGGGGAAGTCACTCATGGACTGCACTGTCCATAGAATTCTCCAGGCCAGAATACTGGAGTGGGTAGCCTTTCCCTTCTCTAGGGGATCTTCCCAACCCAGGGATCGAACCCAGGTCTCCTGCATTGCAGGCGGATTCTTTATCAACTGAGCTCTCAAGGAAGCCCTATTCTGTGCCTAGTTTGTATAAAAATCATGCTATCCTCTAGAATCACAATATGAGCCAGCAACTGTTTCTTCATCAGAGAGAATAACTTTGCACTGTTCATTTCAATTTCCCTGGTCCAATCATTTCACTGGTGATCATGACCACACCTCTGCCCAGCCAAGGTCAGAGGAACCATCTCTGGCCCTGGAACAGGCAGGTTACTTACCCACCTGGAGATGGAACCACCATCTTGGCTACACATTTCAGATCTTCAGAAAATTTGCCTTTTAGGGGGCCAGAACAGAGTGATATAGACAAAATTTGAATGACAAGATACATTTCTAACTCTATCTCATCCCCCAATTTTCTTGGATCCAATATGACAATGCCCTGCAGACCTAGAGAAAGCTAGATGCTTTAAAATCATTATCTTATTTGATAATAGAGTCAGCTTCTACTTTATAAATACAATATATTATGAGAGTATCTTCTCCCAGATATTTCCTTATCATTAAAAATATTCCATTGGCATGACAGTATGGTGATAACAAAGTAAGCTTGTTCTTTTTTCACCTTTTTTTTTTTAATTGAAATACAGTTGATTTACAATGCTTTGCTACTTTCAGGTATGCAACGAAGTGATTTAGGTATACATACAAACACAAATATATTCTCTTTAGATTCTTTTACATTACAGGTTATTACAAGATATTGAGTACAGCTCCCTGTGCTCTACAGTAGTCTTTGTTTGTTATTTTATATATAGTATTGTGTATATTTTAATCCCAAACTCATAATTTATCCCTCCCCTGCCCCTTTCCCTTTTGGTAGCCAGAAGTTTGTTTTCCACGTCTGTGAGTCTATGTCTGGTTTTCGTGATTTATTTATGCTGCGTTGGGTTCGTTGTGGCACTCGGGGCTCTTGGATGCATTGTGCGGGCTTCGCTGGGTACAGCACACAGTCTTCTCTTCTTGAAGCACGTGGGCTTAGTTGCCCTGCAGCATGTGGGATCTTAGTTCCCCGACCAGGGATTGAACCTGCGTCCTCTACACTGGGCCATCAGGGAAGCCCCTATATCTGTTTTGTAAGTGAGTTCATCTGTATCCTTTTTTTTTTTGGATTCCACATATAAGCGATATCATGTGGTATTTGTCTTTCTCTTCTAAGTAAACTTGCTCTTAGCAGGACCTTCTACAAAGAGTCACCCAGCTCACTGTGCCAGAGGATCAGAGCTGAGAATCATTCTGGTGGGCAAAACGAGAACTGGCAAAAGTGCGACAGGGAACAGCATCCTCCAGAAGCCAGCATTTGAGTCCAGGCTGAGTGCCTGGTCCTTGACACAGACTTGCAGTAAGAGTCGGGGCAGCCGGGGAGACAGAGAGGTGGTGGTTATTGACACAGCAGATATGTTTTGCAGGAAGGACCCCTCTGACTCCCTGTTCCAAGAGGTGCAGAGGTGCTACCTGCTCTCTGCCCCAGAACCCCACGTGCTGCTCCTGGTGATGCAACTGGGCCAATTCACCACGGAGGACCAGCAGACTGTTCAGGGGGTGAAGGAGATCTTCGGAGAGGGTGCCATGAAGCACACAGTTGTCATCTTCACCCGAAAGGAAGACCTCGAGGGAGGCTTCCTGAGGGATTTTATCCAAGGCACAGACAACAGAGCCCTAAGCAAGCTGGTGGCAGCATGTGGGGGGCGAGTGTGGTCCTTTGACAACTATGCTACAGGGAGCACCTGGGATGACCAAGTGAAGGAGCTCATGGACTTGATTGAGAGCCTGGGGACAGTGGAAAGGGGTGACCACTACACTAACAGGCTGTACAGCCTTCTAACAGTCAGAATGTGGGCCTGTACAGTCAGAGGAAAGATTGCAGGATTTCAAAGGGAGCTTTATAAAATACATGGAAGTTCAGAGACGTGGCACAATCGTGGCCAAAGCGAGTTGCCTGAGAAAAGCCCTAACCCAAACAGTGCGGTGTGCTCGGGCGTCTGACGCATTGCTCAGTCAGTTACTTTGTGTATTCCACGAGACATTCAATTTCTTTTGCCGCTTACCCTTTAGTATGTGCAGGTTTATTCTGTAGTTTACTGTTAGTCATACCCAAAAAACTAGTGATGGTTTTTAGAAAGACCGGTAGACTGGAATGCAAGACTCCTGTGTCATAGTTACTGATCACTGCCTCTTCATTCATTGTCATATCCTGGGTAAGTTACAAGGCAATGGCACCCCACTCCAGTACTCTTGCCTGGAAAATCCCATGGATGGAGGAGCCTGGTGGGCTGCAGTCCATGAGGTCGCTACAAGTTGGACACGACTGAGCGACTTCACTTTCACTTTTCACTTTCATGCATTGGAGAAGGAAATGGCAACCCACTCCAGTGTTCTTGCCTGGAGAATCCCAGGAACGGGGGAGCCTGGTGGGCTGCCATCTATGGGGTCGCACAGAGTCGGACACGACTGAAGTGACTTAGCAGCAGCAGCCTGCCCCGGATAGTCAGTGTCCGCTAAATGTTTGAGATTCTGTGAATTGTTTAGATCTCAACCTCATCCTATTTGTTAATGAATCAAATGATTTTAAAATTTCCTGTTTGTCTTGAAATATAATACCAAAACCTTCTGAAAGTTATAAACATAAAATTCCTCTCATTTGCAAGTCTCTATCTAAAGTCAGTTTTATGCTCCAACGCCTTTTCTTCTTTATACTATCACTATTTCTTCTGACTATAACAAAAATGGCAATAAAATTTCTACAAGGTATAGTAAATTAACAAGTGAGCTGTAAAGTTCCTGAGATCACATGTCTTTAACTCCATGCTATGGTTTTATCTTCTGAAGACAGTAAATGGACATATGGCTTATTTCTCTGATGCAACCAACTCACGCTCAACAATCACACACAGACACACACATCAATAGTCTGTTTTATGTGCATCAAAAGGGGCTCAGCTAGATTTTATCCCTTGTGTCCAATCCCAGTCAGGATTGAAACATACTAGAGGCTTATGTTTCAGACAAGAGTGGACCTAGTATTTTGCATTTTGCACTTGCAATATTTTACATTTAACATCTTCCTGTTAAATGCAAACTAGAATTTATTAAAATAAACACAGTCTTTATGACTGATGAGCTCACTAGATCGTCAGGAAAACTCCAAGGATGCAGCAAACAATACACATAAAAGGGAGGTGGGAAAATGTAAGAAGGATTAGAGCTAAAAGCACCCTCTTGTAAGCAGGTAAACCCTCAGGCAAAGTCACAGGTGGTGAAGGAAGACTCCACACGCATGCATGAGAACACTGAAAGGCAAGGAGTTATCAAAGAAACACTGGAAGCATCTTCATGAAAGGTATACGTTGGGTAGCAAAGACTTAGTCAAGACTGGTCTATGTGGTTCGGACTTGGGTAAAGCCAGTGAGGAGCCATATTCACCTCAGTCTTAAGGAAATACTCCCTCCCGGGGTCATTCACCTGTAGGATTGGCACTTGAGAAACCTTGGCAGTGTGTCTCCTTCAACTCTGTGCCCTAGACACCAAACTTTCCTCACACTTGTCCTGGCCGCACTACTCTAGTGGGAGAATGAGAGACTCCAGTCTTCAATAATGCTGAATGGAAAAAAATGGGGGTGTCAGTCATTCAAGAGACACTGTACCTGGAAAAAAAAGAATGGAAAACAGTTGACCTTGGGTCTCTTTCCTACCTGAAAAAATGGGCTGGAAAGAAAGATGAAATAGCAGGTCCCAGCCAGTAGATTAGGGCTCAGGACAGTCATCCTTCCCACATCCAGCGACAGTCAACTCTAAAAACCTTGAGTTGGATTGGTGACCTGACCAGTTCTAGGGCCAGTCCTTTGGTACCTGTTCACCACACCACTGGGTCTTTTACTGACCTCACTCTCATGACCCTCATGAGAGGAGGCAGAATAACTAGAATCAGTGATAACAACACAGATGACCAGACTAAGCCTCTACATAATGCTAACTTAGGAATGGTGTAAATGCATGGTGGCTTAGCAGTAAAGACTCCCCCTGCCAATGCAGAAGACACAGGCTCGATCCCTGGGTTGGGAATATCCCCTGGAGGAGGAAATGGCATCCCACTCCAATATTCTTTCCTAGAGAATCCCATGGACAGAAGAGCCAGGTGGGTTAAGACCTTGAGGTCACAAAGAGTCTGACATGACTGAGTGACTAAACAGCAACAGCAATTCATCCTCATCCTCAATACATCAGCTAGCTTCACAGCTAGTCCTTCCACAGCTGAGAAGACATCCTTTCTCAGATAAAACTCTGCTTCTGGATTTTTCTGACAGACTGGACCCTAGAGGGGCACTGGCCATAGGGCTGTCCAGTCAATGGACGGCTGTTGAGAAAAGCTATCATGTTCTTTGTTCTGGAGCAGGAAGCACTCTGGACTTCTTTCATATGGGGGAAACGCTTACACGGTAAAAAGTAATTGAAGATTAGATCACTAAGCAGTTCTAGAAGGAGACTCAGGCCTTGGGGGTCCTACCACAAGATATTTGGTATGGGGGTGGGGGAGGGCCCTGCTAGAGAACACAGAAGATTAGTCGCAACAGGAGAGAGGTTTTGTAAGATAAATGCTTTAAGCCTACAATGAATGTTCCTGTCTCTTTAAATCATCACCACCTAACCCTCCCTCTAGGCTCACAGGAGCTGTGAGTCTCAAAGACTTCCTCTATGCAGAGTGGAAGGAAACAGCCTGCCACACTCAAAACTGAAGGGAAAGCAGAGATCAGGGCCTTCTTGGATCACAGGTGAGAGCCTGTCACCAGGAAAGGTGAGCCCTGCAGGGAGCAGGAGCTACAACCAACCAGAAGGAACATGGTTCTGAGAGCATTTACTGTCTGAGCACCCGGGCTCCACCAGGCACCTTTCGGGTGAGTATCGGGTGAGTAACAGCCGGACCCATTAAGATGGGGCGTCTGGATTTGTAAAGATGTTCAAAGTTTCCAATAGAGGAAGTTCAAAAAAGGTTTATGAGCATGGTCCCCAGTCTGGAGGGCACACATGTCTGTCTCCTTCCACACCTCCCCCATACAGTAAGAAAAGTCTGTACTGGAACCATGTCCAGGAGTAAAATGCATTTTAAAAGGCATTCAACGTTGCTCAAACTGCATGTTCAGCACAGGCAAAAGATCTTTCCTGTGGCCCCAAAGCAATCTAACTTCAGAGCAAGTTACAGTGTGCTGAGTCAGGAAACCATCAGAATTCAACCCCGCCCCAGATGCCCCCTCTCCCCTCTGTCCACAGAAAGGGACCCTCAAGAGACTAAAGAGGTTAGGAACCAGGTCTTCAACCCCTCGTCCTCATGAGCCCTGACACATTGGCTCCCTAATTCAAGTCTCTCCCACCCCTGCTGTAGGAACACCTCAGTTTCCTCATCTGTACAATGAAGGGGTCTGAATAAACGGCTCATTTCTAAATTCTGATGTGTGGACTGATGATATCAGATACACTGGATTCATAAATCAGAATTTCTGAGCATGGTCCCCCCAGAATCGACATTTTTAAAGAACATTCAAGTAGTTCTGAAAAATAACATATTTGAGAGGCACTGAGATACATGAACTTTGAATTTTCAGAGTATTCAGAATACAGGAATTCAACATGCTTTACAATAAAAAAGAGCTATTTATCACCCCAAATTTCAGGAAGAGCTTATCACCTTCTTAAAATTTATTTTAAATGATTTTAACCCACATTTCAAACTATCTGGAAATCCCAGTGACCTACTCGAGAGTTCTGTGGATTCCCTGTAGCACACTTTCTCATTTCCATCTTTGGCGAGGACCTCTTGCTTTAGCTACTCTTCTTCTAGGGTTTGAATCTTGTGGCTCTTTCTTCATTTCTGCTCTGATGTCAATTATGGGACTTTGTTGATGCCTAGACACAAAATAACTAATCATATCATGTGATTTGCCCCGGGGTAAACTTTACTGAAAGCTTTGCATGGGGCAGCAGGAGAGTGACGGCAGAAACACAAACAGCTTCGGCTTGAGTTCTGGACAAACTTGCCCTCTGAGTCCTTTGGCCAGAGAGAGGTTATTCACCCAGCCTCTCCCTCTGCTTTTCCTTCCCTGTTGGTGCCAAATGGGGTTGAATACAGTTACCTGCAGGAAACAGGTGGGTGACATGAGGAGGTAGAATTTGAAATGGATGTTGAAGTACAGACAGGACTCAGGCAGAAATGTAGGGTGGGATGAAGGGCCCTGGGAGGGAAAGCCCGAGGTGGGTTGGGAAAAGGTGCTGAAATCTGTGTCTGGAGCGGCTGACTGAGGGCAGGGGTGAAGAGGGGGCAGGCGAAGTGGGATTCATTGGAAATAAGGCTAGAGAAGTAGACTGAGCAGAGACTGTGGGCTCATGTTCAGAAGCTTGCATGATCAGGCAAACGACCACAAAATGTTTAATTGTATTAAATGATGTTTGAGTGGGTGTAATCATTGTACTTTGAGAAGCCTCAGACTCGAGGGCCAGAACATAAAGAGCTGGAGGACAGCATCCCAGTCTCCCCATATTTAGATACATAAGGAGAAGTCAAACTATGTTATCTAAGAGCAGAAACTCTCCAGATGAGTTTGGGAAATACGTCTGTTTTCCAATTTTCTTCTTGCTTGTTTCACAGGCCAGCGACCCTAAGGTAGATCCTCAGTCAGTGAGCAAACTCTTGTTCTCGGGGTTTTCCCAAGCCCACCCTCCATCACCACCCTCGCTGCTGGAACTCCTGGGAAATCTTGTTTCCGACAGCTTATGTCACTGACATAGGTGCTCAGTCTCTTAGTCGTGTCCAACTTTTGCTGACCCTTCGGACTGCAAACTAATAGCCTCCTCTGTCCAGGAATTTTACAGGCAAGAATACTGTAGTGGGTTGCCATTTCCTTCTCCAGGGGATCTTCTTGACCTAGGAATCGAACCCACATCTTTTGCATCTCCTGCATTGGCAGGCGGATTCTTTACCATTAGCACCACCTGACATGGAATCACCTGGAGAAATTAACATCTTAAGTTTACTCATTGGCATGGATGGGATTAAGTGTTATCATCTCCCCTTTGCTCTTTGCATTTGGGGGCCCTGAGAGACAAAGCCAAGCTCACCAGGTGTTCTCACAGCATCATCCCAACCCAGACCAGGCTCCTCCTTCCCTAAACTCCGATGTTCAGAGGAGGGCAGGAACTATGACCTTCACAGTGGGGTCACCAGCATTTTGGACTTGACCTGACATTGTAGGCAGTTACACCTATTTGATGAATGAGTGAATGAACAAATTGTGTCTGGGATTCTTTCAGGTAATCATGGGAGGACGGAAGATGCCAAGAGATGAAGAAAATGCCTATGGTAAGAACATGTCTCACAATGAGTGTTTGTCCCCAGGAGTGAGCTCTAGGTAGTAGGGGAATGGGCTAATTCAAGACTGAACAGAGAGAAGCCGAGAGGCATCTCAATGCTGGGGTGAAGCAGCAAGAGGCCTGGAGCTGGCACTTCACCTGGATCTGTACCCCCACCCTGCTGTGAGATATTAAGTTATTTGACAAACCTGCAGCTCTGTTCCCAAAGTAAAATGAATAAACAGAAGGGGACGTAGAGGGCATCAGATCGTATATTAGAGAGAACATGATTCACCAGGTAGAAGGTGTTAGGGAACACGGATGGAGGTTATTAGACAGCAGTTTAAAGAGAGGAGAAGAGAGGAGGAGGAGGGAGGGAAGAGAGATGGCCTGGTCTTATCCTCCCAACAGCCTTTGAGTACAGCGCTACAATATTGATTCCATTTGTGCAGAAGAGGTTTAACACTTAGATTAAGCAGCTCTCAAGGGTTACAAGGCTGGTAGAGGACAGGTCTATGATTCAATCCCTTTGGGGATTTGGGACTCCAGATAGCTCTCCTGGCTGGGCCCACTGCCCCACCCCTTTCTCCAGTGGGACAGTATCAGGGAAAATAAGACAGAAATTGTCACTGGGGACCAGCTCTGCACAGCCTGGAAGAAGATCATATCAGACGAAGTAATGGCCTGTATTACAAAGGCGCATCCTCTAGAGAGACATTCAGCAGCTGCTGGAGCACCTACAGCTGCACGTGTGACGCCAAAGACGGGAGAAATAGACGGGTAGAGACCCCCTTGGAGTGCCCAAATCTCACACCAGGTCACTCAGTAAAAGTCTGGCCCCAAACACAACCGTGGAAGCGCTCTGTTCTCCTTTGCTCGCAAGGCGTCCAGGTGACCCGGGAACCGGGACATGTTGCTCTCAGGTTCCGAAACTTACAGACCACCGGTGCCCACAGGTTTCCAGGAGTTCAGGTCCGCCCTGCAGGAGCGCAGGCTGCGCCTCCTCCTGGCCGGGAGGTCGGGGACCGGGAAGAGCGCCACTGGCAACAGCATCCTCCAGCGGAAGCACTTCCTCTCCAGGCTCGCGGCCACGGCGGTGACCAGGGCCTGCGCCACGGGGAGCTGCCGCTGGGCCTCGTGGGATGTGGAAGTCCTCGACACCCCGGACCTCTTCAGCCCCGAGGTCGCCCAGGCAGACCCGGGCTTCAAGGAGAGAGGCCGCTGCTACCTGCTGTCGGCCCCGGGGCCCCACGCCGTGCTCCTGGTGACCCAGCTCGGCCGCTTCACCGCCCAGGACCTGCGGGCCTGGCGCGGGGTGAAGGCGCTCTTCGGGGCGGGCATCGCGGCGCGCGCCGTCGTGGTCTTCACCCGCAGGGAGGACCTGGACGGGGGCTCGCTGCAGCAGTACGTGCGCGACACCGACAACCGCGCGCTCCGGGAGCTGGTGGCCGAGTGCGGGGGCCGCTGCTGCGCCTTCGACAACCGAGCGGCTGACGGGGAGCGGGAGGCGCAGGTCGGGGAGCTGATGGGGCTGGTGGAGAAGCTGGTGAGGGACCACGGCGGCGCCCCCTACACCAACGACGTGTACCGCCTGGCGCAGACCCTGGGCGGGCTGAGTCCCGAGGAGAGGCTGCGCAGGGTGGCGGAGCGACTGGCCGCCCGCGCGCGGACGTGGCCGCTGGCCGGGCTGTGGCGGTGGCCCAAGGCAGGGCTGGGGACCCGGTGTAAGCTGGGCCTAGCCGCCCTGCTGGGCGCCCTGTTCCTGCTGTACCTGCTCTGCAGGCGTCGGCCCGAGGCGGTGACGGCGTGACCTCAGTCTTGCAGGTCACCTGGCAAGAAAGGACCCGGACACTTGGATCTGAAGGGGGATTTCAAAGGAATCAGTTTTCAGAAATTTCATGCTTACTCCAGCACATAGTTTTAAAATAAAGTTTACCACTTTAAAATATCCTTAAAAATGTGTTTAGTTATTTTGAGGTATTGATCACCTGTGAGACATTGTAAAATGGCAGTTTTTAGTAGAAAATGGATTCCTAGCAAAGGAATCCCACTCTTTATTTTGAGCTTGTGTGTGTCTGTTTACTGGTTTGTTTGTTTAGACATTGCCTTCCTCTCTTTGGACTGCTATTTTAAACACACACACACACACACACAGAGTTTGGGTGGCTTAAAAACAACAGACATTTATTCCTCACAGTTCTGGAGGCTGGAAGTCCATGATCATGATCGGGTTTGGGGGAGAGTCCTCTCTGAGATTGCAGAATGCCAACTTCTGACTGTGCCCTCACACTCAATTAGAACAAGGCACTAAGCCCAATCATGAGGAATCTACCCTCCTGACCTAAGACCTTCCCAATGACACCACCTCCTAATACCCTCCTCTCCAGACTAGGTTTTCAACCTGTGAATGTCGAGGGGGGAGGGGGCGGACACAAGCATTCAGACCATAGCCTATACAGACTCTTCTTGCTATTTTCTAGTTCTTATAGGTAGTTATCTCCCTTCAGTGATTTTGCACATTTTTATTATCATCAAGGAAAGAGAAGTCACAGTCAAACATGTTAATTTTTAATTCCAGGTGACATTGCAAGTCCTGTCCAATTCTTTGCAACCCCGGAGACTATACAGTCCATGGAATTCTCCAGGCCAGAATACTGGAGTGGGCAGCCTTTCCCTTCTCCAGGGGATCTTCTCAACCCAGAGATCAAACCCAGGTCTCTTTCTTTACCAGCTGAGCCACAAAAAGAATCCACCTAGCAATGCAGGAGACCCGCGAGCTGCATATTTGATCCCTGGGTCAGGAAGATACCCTGGAGCAGGGAATGGCAACCCACTCCAGTATTGTTGCCTGGAAAATCCCATGGACAGAGGAGCCTGGTGGGCTACAGTCCATGGAGTTGCAAAGAGTTGGACACGACTGAGCACGCACACATACATCAGTTTATTTACCAGTACTATGACTTAGAACCAAGAAGTTAAATGTGACTGTACTGAAAATAACACAATTTCAAATTTTCTAGCATGTATTATGGTTCATGTCTGTCCCAAATGAAGTATGATTTGGGGAAAATAACATGCAATGTCTTCAATGTAGTTATCTATCTGGATTTTTATGCACATAATAATAAAGTTCCTGTTTCAGAGAAGACAGGAAGCCGCAGGTGCATCAGCAGAGAGCCACAGAGAACTCGAGGTTAGGTGTGGCTGCACCGTTGTGGGTTTTTACAGAGGGTGGGTCAACCCACCTAAGTCCTTGAACCCCGTCCTTACGTTGTGTAAACAGTCGTTATCGTTATCGTTTCCTTATTTCTGAAACAACACTTCAAAGGGAAGCCTTTCTATCAGCCACACCCTAGTTAGGTGGTGTGGATGCAGCAGGATGCAGATACCCCAAGACTATCAGGGCTCAAGTGTGCTAAGGGGGAGGGTGATGTGCGGGGTCGTGGAGCAGGCCAGAGGGATAATGGAAGGCAGGGGGAGTGAGGTTGTGCGCAGGCACCCTAAGGCCATCCCAGTTTCCGTGGAGCAGGAGTCCATGCGCATGCGCTTCAATGCCACCTCAGAGTAAAGTTCTAGGGAGACTTGGGATGGACTCTGGCCTTAAGGCTGCCTGCAGTTAGAGGGGAGCCTGAGGGCAGTGATTTAGACTCAGTGAAGTTTAGCTGGAAAAAAAATTTATTATCAATTCCTTCTTTAGCTGCCTGCTGAGCCCATGCAGGGACTCTCAGCCAGAGAGAAAATCCTTCTACAACCTGAGGCGCCCAGGAAAGAGCCGTTGTGGCGGGGACCGCCAGGTCTGCAGCTTGCCCATCCAGGGCCACGTGTGCACGAGCACGCGCTGTGGGCCAAGAATGCTTACCACAGGACTGAATTTAACCTGCTGTTCTTTCATTTTTTCGTTTTCTCACATCCAAATGTACATCTATACCCTCCAATTTCTATCATTACTTATTATTTGTCTTGTTTGTAAATGTAAATACGATTTTTAAGACAAATATGAGTTTTAGTTGCTCAGTTGTGTGCGATTCTTTGTGACCTGACGGACTGCAGCCTGCCAGCCTCCTCTGTCCATGGAATTCTCCTGGCAAGAATACTGGAGTAGGTTGTATTCCCTTCTCTAGGGGATCTTCCTGACCCAGGGATTGAACCTAAGTATCCTGCATTGCAGGCAGATATTTTACCATCTAAGCTACCAGGGAAGCCCCAAATATGAGTGTTAGGATTGTCAAATTCTCATGCAAACTGCAGCATCTAGAAATGTATAGGATCAGAAGAAGGCTTGACATTGTGGGTGAAATGCCCTGTTTGGGTATCAGTGGGACCACTGTGGGGTACAGTAGAAAGAGCAGGAGATGTGTGGAGGGCTTATGTTCTAAAACCCACCCCTATGAACTTGCTCAGAGACTTTGTGGCCAAGGGGCTTCATCTTTTCTTGAGATGTATATATTAAAATTAATCTTAATATGTATGACGAACTAATGCAAAAGAAAGCACTTTGTAGGTTAAATTCTATAAGAATATGATACAGAAATGAAAAGTGTAGAGGAAACATCATAATAATTATCTTCATAAATAAATTTCATACTCAGAAATACATAAATTTCATACTCTTGAATACTCCACATTTAGCATTTGTAATAACTATTCCACATTATTCTATTCCACAGAGTTGGGTGCTAGTGGTAATAAAAGGTCTGTATGATTAGTCATCAAATATATTTACAAAGTACAATCAAAGTTGTACTTATTCTCTAAAATATTGCTAGTTTCTAATTCTTAGATTTAGAGCTATATAGACTCATAAGTGGGACTTCCCTGGTGGCTCAGACAGTAAAAATCCACCTGCAATGCAGGAGACCTGGGTTCAATCCTTGGGTTGGGAAGATCCCCTGGAGCAGGGCTTGGCAACCCACTCCAGTATTCTTCCCTGGAGAATCCTCATGGACAGAGGAGCCTGACAGGCTATAGTCCATGGGGTTGCAGAGTCAGACACGACTGAGTGACTAAGCACAGCACAGCACAGACTCATAAGTAAATGGAAGACACAATTTTTAGTTTTTTAAGTGTAATGATATAAGAACTTCCCTGGCACCTCAGAGGTTAAGATTCCATGTTTCCACTGCAGGGGGCATGGTTTCAATCCCTGGTCTGGGAACTAAGATCCCACATGCTACACAGCACAGCCAAAAAAAGTTTAAATATATATAATTTAATAATACACATGTAATACAGTGGTCATGTATGGATGCAAGAGTTGGACTGTGAAGAAAGCTGAGTGCTGAAGAATTGATGCTTTTGAACTGTGGTGTTGGAGAAGACTCTTGAGAGTCCCTTGGACTGCAAGGAGATCCAACCAGTCCATTCTGAAGGAGATCAGCCCTGGGTGTTCTTTGGAAGGAATGATGCTAAAGCTGAAACTCCAGTACTTTGGCCACCTCATGCAAAGAGTTGACTCATTGGAAAAGACTCTGATGCTGGGACGGATTAGGGGCAGGAGGAGAAGGGGACGACAGAGGATGAGATGGCTGGATGGCATCACTGACTCAATGGATGTGAGTTTGAGTGAACACCGGGAGTTGGTGATGGACAGGGAGGCCTGGCGTGCTGTGATTCATGGGGTCACAGAGTCAGACTCGACTGAGCAACTGAACTGAACTGAACTGAATACAAATAGATAATAAAGCATAATAATGCAAGATTGATCATAAAATAGAAAAGATAATTGTAGAGAGAATACTATAACAATTTATTGCTTAATATTTTATGATAAAAACTACCTCATGAAGTATGAAGGGTAATTATCATTAAGAACCTTTTATTTGCAGAGGAAAGTAATCTACTGAGAATCAAGTGATTTTCTAAAGGCAAAAAGTGGCAAATCAGAACCTGAAACTACTTTTCCTGTCATATAAAAAGAGCTTCCTTAACCAGACACAGGATCAAAACACTATAACTTCTCAAAAATGCTCTAAGTGAATGTATATTCATATCATTTACATAGGTCTCCTCTCACCTTTTATTCCTTATTAATGTGTTGATAAGCTTCTTTCATATTTCCATGCCCTACTGCCTGAATCAGCTTCATTTTACACAGAGAGGTTCATCTTTGGCTTACTTCTGAGAGTTGTTTTTGGCCATGATGAGGTTTTCAAGCAGATTTCAAACAATGCATACCCTCTTGCCTAGTCTTGTACCATTTTCAGTGTTATACAATATTCAATAATTATGTACAATATTCAGTATTCATCAGCCTGGCTGGACAGATGCCACTACTCCTTCCAAAGAATACCATGTGGACTGAATGCCCTAGAAGAGAAATTCCTATAAGTCCTTGAGGAAGCCAGAGCTAGACTATGACCCAAGACTTTTTTTTTCCTGCCCTGGAGCCTTCATCTGATAGTGGTAATATATGCCTTTTCTTATAGAACAGGATTTGTGCTTGCTTATTTCAGCAATAAATATTTTAAGTTTTTTTCTAAATTTGTCTTTTACTTTTTCTTTTAAAGTAGTTATCTTCCAAAATAATGTAGTATTTTGTTTTATTTTATATCTTATGAAAGTGAAAGTCGCTCGGTCGTGTACTACTCTTTGCGATCCCATGGACTATACAGTCCATGGAATCCTCCAGGCCAGAATACTAGAGTGGGTAGCTTTTCCTTTTTCCAGGGGATCTTCCCAACCCAGGGATCTGTCAAGGGAGTGTATAATTTCCTCCGTTCTGTCTCGTCGCAACAAAAATTTGAAGCAACAGACGTTAAAACCCTTTGACAGACCATGTCTCAGCTCTCAGAGAGACCGTGTTACAGCTCTCAGACAGATCAGTGTCACAGCTCCGTGTTACAGCTCAGTTTTATTTAGAAAATAAAGGAAAATACATCCTCCAGGCGTGAGGGCATGTTGACCCAAAAGACTTCGAAGAGGAGAGAGAGAGAGAGAGCGAGGGAGGGAGAGAGGGAAGGAGGCAGAAAGAGCCAGAGAGAGACAGAGAGAAAGGGGAGAGAGAGAAAGAGGGAGGGAGAGAAAGAGAGGGAGAGGAAGGGAGAGACCTCCCCGTCCCTACCCCTTTGGCTCCTCTTTTTATGTTTTTTCCCTCCCCTGGGCCTGACTTATGTAAATTGGGCTAGCCAGGAGTGCTGTTTGTTCTACCTGAGGGCCTCACTCCAGTCCTCAGACCTTCCTTTGTTCTTTTTCATTAGGCTTTTCCCTTCCTAGTCTTTTAGCCACCACCATTCTGGACTCCAGTCCTCTATATTTTTGCATTCCAGTCCCCTGTCATGAAAAGGACATCTTTTTTGGGTGTTAGTTCTAAAAGGTCTTGTAGGTCTTCATAGAACTGTTCAACTTCAGCTTCTTCAGCATTACTGGTTGGGGCATAGACTTGGATTACTGTGATATTGAATGGTTTGCCTTGGAAACGAACAGAGATCATTCTGTCACCTTTGAGATTGCATCCAAGCACCCAAAAAAGATGTCCTTTTCATTATAGGGGACTGGAATGCAAAAGTAGGAAGTCAAGAAACACCTGGAGTAACAGGCAAATTTGGCCTTGGAATACAGAATGAAGCAGGGCAAAGACTAATAGAGTTTTCCCAAGAAAATGCACTGGTCATAACAAACACCCTCTTCCAACAACACAAGAAAAGACTCTATACATGGACATCAGCAGAAATCAGATTGATTATATTCTTAGCACCCAAAGATGGAGAAGCTCTATACAGTCAGCAAAAACAAGACCAGGAGCTGACTGTGGCTCAGACCATGAACTCCTTATTGCCAAATTCAGACTTAAATTGAAGAAAGTAGGGAAAACCACTAGACCGTTCAGGTATGACCTAAATCAAATCCCTTATGATTATACAGTGGAAGTGAAAATTAGATTTAAGGGCCTAGATCTGATAGATAGAGTGCCTATGGAATGAGGTTTGTGACATGGTACAGGAGACAGGGATCAAGACCATCCCCATGGAAAAGAAATGCAAAAAAGCAAAATGGCTGTCTGGGGAGGCCTTACAAATAGCTGTGAAAAGACGAGAAGCGAAAAGCAAAGGAGAAAAGGAAAGATATAAACATCTGAATGCAGAGTTCCAAAGAATAGCAAGAAGAGATAAGAAAGCCTTCTTCAGCAATCAATGCAAAGAAATAGAGGAAAACAACAGAATGGGAAAGACTAGGGATCTCTTCAAGAAAATCAGAGATACCAAAGGAACATTTCATGCAAAGATGGGCTGGATAAAGGACAGAAATGGTATGGACCTAACAGAAGCAGAAGATATTAAGAAGAGATGGCAAGAATACATAGAAGAACTGTACAAAAAAGATCTTCATGACCCAGATAATCACGATGGTGTGATCACTCACCTAGAGCCAGACATCCTGAAATGTGAAGTCAAGTGGGCCTTAGAAAGCATCACTACGAACAAAGCTAGTGGAGGTGATGGAATTCCAGTTGAGCTATTCCAAATCCTGAAAGATGATGCTGTGAAAGTGCTGCACTCAATATGCCAGCAAATTTGGAAAACTCAGCAGTGGCCACAGGAATGGAAAAGGTCAGTTTTCATTCCAATCCCAAAGAAAGGCAATGCCAAAGAATGCTCAAATACCACACAATTGCACTCATCTCACACGCTAGTAAAGCAATGCTCAAAATTCTCCAAGCCAGGCTTCAACAATATGTGAACCGTGAACTTCCAGATGTTCAAGCTGATTTTAGAAAAGGCAGAGGAGCCAGAGATCAAATTGCCAACATCCGCTGGATCATGGAAAAAGCAAGAGAGTTCCAGAAAAACATCTATTTCTGCTTTATTGACTATGCCAAAGCCTTTGACTGTGTGGATCACAATCAACTGTGGAAAATTCTGAAAGAGATGGGAATACCAGACCACCTGATCTGCCTCTTGAGAAATCTGTATGCAAGTCAGGAAGCAACAGTTAGAACTGGACATGGGACAACAGACTGGTTCCAAATAGGAAAAGGAGTTCGTCAAGGCTGTATATTGTCACCCTGTTTATTTAACTTCTATGCAGAGTACATCATGAGAAACAGTGGACTGGAAGAAACACAAGCTGGAATCAAGATTGCCGGGAGAAATATCAATAACCTCAGATATGCAGATGACACCACCCTTATGGCAGAAAGTGAAGAGGGACTAAAAGCCTCTTGATGAAAGTGAAAGAGGAGAGTGAAAAAGTTGGCTTAAAGCTCAACATTCAGAAAACGAAGATCATGGCATCTGGTCCCATCACTTCATGGGAAATAGATGGGGAAACAGTGTCAGACTTTATTTTTTCTGGGCTCCAAAATCACTGCAGATGGTGACTGCAGCCATGAAATTAAAAGATGCTACTCCTTGGAAGGAAAGTTATGACCAACCTAGATAGCATATTCAAAAGCAGAGACATTACTTTTCCAACAAAGGTTCATCTAGTCAAGGCTATGGTTTTTCCTGTGATCACGTATGGATGTGAGAGTTGGACTGTGAAGAAGGCTGAGCGCCGAAGAATTGATGCTTTTGAACTGTGGTGTTGGAGAAGACTCTTGAGAGTCCCTTGGACTGCAAGGAGATCCAACCAGTCCATTCTGAAGGAGATCAACCCTGGGTGTTCTTTGGAAGGAATGATGCTAAAGCTGAAACTCCAGTACTTTGGCCACCTCACGCGAAGAGTTGACTCATTGGAAAAGACTCTGATGCTGGGAGGGATTGGGGGCAAGAGGAGAAGGGGACGACAGAGGATGAGATGGCTGGATGGCATCGCTGACTCAATGGACGTGAGTCTCAGTGAACTCCGGGAGTTGGTGATGGACAGGGAGGCCTGGCATCCTGCGATTCATGGGGTCGCAAAGAGTCGGACACAACTGAGCGACTGATCTGTTCTGATCTGATCTGATTCTGAACTCCTTTTTCCTATTCCAACTACCTAACAGATCAAACCCAGGTCTCCCTCATTACAGGCAGATTCTTTTCCAGCTGAGCCACAAGAGAAACCCCAGTGTAGTCCATGTGGTACCCACTCAAGTGGGTAGCCTATCCCTTCTCCAGCGGATCTTCCCAACCCAAGAATCAAACCAGGGGTCTCCTGCATTGCAGGCGGATTCTTTACCAACTGAGCTATGAGGGAATATCTTAAATTCAACCTCATTCTTGGCCCAATTCTTATTTTGTATTTCCTTTCACTCTTTACCCCCATTAAGTTTCAGTTCAATTCAGTTCAGTCACTCAGTCATGTCCGATTCTTTTTGACCCCATGGACTGCAGCATGCCAGGCCTCCCTGTCCATCACCAACTCCCCGAGCTTGCTCAGACTCATGTCCATTGAGTCGGTGATGCCCACCCAACCATCTCATCCTCTGTTGTCCCCTTCTCCTCCCACCTTCAATCTCCTCCCACCAGCATCAGGGTCTTTTCCAATGACCCAGCTCTTAACTGGAGAAGGCAATGGCACCCCACTCCAGTACTCTTACCTGGAAAATCCCATGGGTGGAGGAGCCTGGTAGGCTGCAGTCCATGGGGTCACAAAGAGTTGGACACAACTGAGCGACTTCACTTTGACTTTTCACTTTCATGCATCGGAGAAGGAAATATCAACCCACTCCAGTGTTCTTGCCTGGAGAATCCCAGGGACGGGGGAGCCTGGTGGGCTGCCGTCTATGGGGTCACACAGAGTCAGACACGACTGAAGCGACTTAGCAGCAGCAGCTCTTAACATCAAATGGCCAAAGTATAGGAGCTTCAGCTTTAGCATCAATCCTTCCAGTGAATATTCAGGGCTGATTTCCTTTAGGGTTAACTGGTTTGATCTCCTTGGTGTCCAGGAGACTCTCAAGAGTCTTCTGCAGCACCACAATTTAAAAGCATCAGTTCTTCAGTGCTCAGCCTTCTTTATGGTCCAACTCTCACATCCGTATATGACTACTGGAAAAACCATGGCTTTGACTATATGAACCTTGAATGACAAAGTGATGTCTCTGTTTTTTAATACGCTGTCTGGGTTTGTGATAGCTCTCCTTCCAAGGAGCAAACATCCTTTAATTTTGTGGCTGCAGTGATTTTGGAGCCCAAGAAAATAATATCTGTCACTGCTTCTACTTTTTCCTCCTCTATTTGCCATGAAGTGATGGGACTGGATGCCATGATCTTAGTTTTTTGAATGCTGAGTTTTAAGCTAACTTTTTCACTCTCCTCTTTCACCCTCATCAAGAGGCTCTTTAGTTCCTCTTGGCTTTGTGCCATTAGAGTGGTGTCATCTGCATATCTAAGGCTGTTGATATTCCTCTTGGCAATCTGGATTCCAGCTTGTGATTCATCCAACCCAGCATTTCACATGATGTATTCTGCTTATAGGGCTTCCCAGGTAGCTCAGCTAGTAAAGAATCTGCCAGCAATGCAGGAGAAAGTGAAAGTGAAGTTGTTCAGTCATGTCTGACTTTTTGCGATGCTGTGGACTGTAGTCCGCCAGGCTCCTCTATCCATGAGATTTTCCAGGCAAGGATACTCGAGTGGGTTGCTATTCCCTTCTCCAGGGGATCTTCCCAACCCAGGGATCATACACGGGCCCCCCACATTGCAGGCAGACTCTTTACCGTGGCAATGTAGGAGACACCAGGTCAATTCCTGGCTGAGGAAGTTCCCCTGGAGAAGGGATAGGTTACCTACACCGGTATCCTTGGGCTTCCCTGGTGACTCAGACGGTCAAGAATCCACCTGCAATGAGGGAGAGTTGGGCTCAGTCCCTGGATTGGGAAGATCTCCTGGAGGAGGGCATGGCAACCCACTCCAGTATTTCTGCCTGGAAATCCCCATGGACAGAGAAGCCTGGTGGGCTTCAGTCCATGGGGTTGCAAAAAGTCAGACAGGACAGAGCAACTAAGCAAAGCACAGCACATTCTGCATATAAGTTAAATAAGCAGGGTGACAATATACAGCCTTGATGGACTCCTTTCCCAATTTTGAACCAGTCAATTATTTCATGTCCAGTTTTAACTGTTGCTTCTTGACCCACATACCAGCACTACAATTCAAAAACATCCGTTTTCAGGAAACAAATAAGATGATCTGGTATTCTCATCTCTTGCAGAATTTTCCAGAGTTTGTTGTGATCCACACAGTCAAAAAGAACTGCCTACCACTCCTCAAAAATCACACACACACACACACACACTCCCTAAGAACAGACACTCCTACCCCAAAAACAAAAGACAAGGACAGTGGCTCTCTGACCCCCAGTTCTGCGGAGTTTCTGGAAAGGAAGAGGGTTCCATTCTATCCTGTTCTGCACCTTGCTCCAGCTTTGCACTGAGGGTAAAGAAGTTCTCCGCATAACAAAACACTCCTATGGAGGCAACCAGTGGGCTTTAGCAACGAGGGAGTGAGGGACGGGGAGTTGGCGGGGGTCCATATTTTGTTCTCTCACAATCCAAACATCACTTCTTTTCTTCTCTCACGTCTTAAAGAGGAAATGAGAGGGGGCGAGGCGCTCGCGGTCTCCGACAGGAAGCATCCCTGAGTGCAGTGGGGGTTGGGGAGTAGAGGTTGGGGGGCGGGGGGTGGCGCACGCTCTGAACCCAGTGCTCTCGAGTTTCGGCGGGCAGCAGTTTCTCCCCGCCCAGAGGGGACACGGGGTGCCCTCCGTCAGCCCCACTTTCTTTCTTATCCTACAGTGGTGCCCTGCAACCTTCGGCCGCGCGCTCTCGCAGACCCGCCCGCACCCAGCCCGCAGCACCGCGCCTGGTAAGGGGACACTGGCGGGGGTCCCGGGGTTCTGGGGAGACTGGGGGGTGAGCGGCGAGGAGCAAAGCAGGAGGCGAGCTAGGCCTGGGGAGGGCGTCTGGAGCCAGCAGTTCAATCAGGGCTACTGAGTTCTGGTGCGACCTCACACCCGATCCATGCCTCTGGGCTCCCCGGTCAGTGAAACCCGGCGCCCATGGAGAGCGTTATGTACAACAGCGGGTTCCCAGTGCGACTGAAGCGGGTTTGGGAACGGCTCACTCCGCGTTCACGGCCCATCGCTTTCCACAGGGCTGCGATCTTTTCCGTGTCGTGGCCTACTTCTTAGCTCCTTTGATTTTCACAAGCTTCACAGGGTTTCACAGAGCTTCACTAATAGTCTCTTTCATTTGACAGATGAGAAAAACTCAAATTCACAAGGTGCCCTAAGTAGGTAGAACGAACATCTTAAGTTTTACCTTCTTAACTTCTCGAATACCACCCCCGGCCCATCCCTGACAAGCACCAGAAATGGCAGGGTGCAGGAATCCATTCCTAGGGCTCCACAGGAAGAGTACCCTCGCTGAGTCACGTGTTCCCAATGAAACCTCTCAGTGGACATTGTTCCAAGACCTTGATCTTGTGAAAGCCACCCCATTCTCCCCCAGAGACACCACACGTTTCCTGCGACATGATGTAGAACTCGATTCTATGGCAGAGAGACTCCAGCGTGTACAGGAACCATCCCTTGGTCTGCCGTCAACTCCCTGTGAGCGGCGTGTTATGAAATTATGATGCTAAACTGTGAAACCAGCGATGCCAGGAAACAGAGGGACCGGGGCACACCAGGAAGGAGAGACTCATGAATGAGGAAAAATGAAAAATATTTTTACCTTTCCAGAAACAGCATATATGAGACAGCCCGCTTTCCTATGGTTTGATAGAATAATGTATTGTCAAGATTATATCAGTTTAGTCCAATTTAAAGATCAGAAGGTATATGATGTTCATTTGCTTCAGCCTCCTCCCTAAGTTAGCTCCTCCTGCTGTTCCTGTCAGATACCCTTATAATCTCTGCTTGCACATCATCTCTATCATGATTCCTAATCCCGTTTGGGGAGGATTAAGATTTTCTTTGTGGAGAAGAAATCTGCCTCCATTCTTCATTTTCCTGCTTTTGTCTACTCTGCGACTGACACGTGTCACATTGCTTCAGGTTTACAATGCTTCCGGATGTCCTCCTAGGCTTGATTCAGCCCTTTTAATATCCTGTCATTTCAGCATCTCCATTAATATCCTTTCTGACCAGTCTCTGGACACTTTGGTATTTATTAATATCCACCCAAAAAAAAAAAAAATCCATTCTTCAGTGGGATGTGTCTCCTCGGCAGCCTGACCCACTAAGAAGATGGTTCAGGAGGACGGTGCTGCACCTCTGCTCACCAACAGGAAATCTGATGGCATTTTGTGGCAGCCACAGAGCTCCATCTGGGTCACACTGATCATAAGCCACAGAAAAACACCAGATCATTTAAAACTGAAATCCTTCCATTCTGAGCAACTTCTGTCCCTTGCAATTTTATGTTTGAATTTTTTTTAAAATGCACCTCAAATTTTGCAATACACTTCTCTTTGTTAGCTTTAGGGCAAGCTTCCAGACTGTTGGCTTCAGTTTTGTCCTGACCAGGGATGGCAACATGGTATGTGATGTTCCAAGAGGCTGGTTGACTTTATAATCACTTTTCTGCCCTGATAAATCTAAGAGAATATGCAGGCAAAATGTGTCATTTTTTGCTCTTAGCCCCATGGCAGTTGTGTGATCATGGGCAGAGCAGTTAAGGTTCAGTTTCCCAATATTTTAATAGAAAAGGTAATACCTATCTTGGTCACATCATAGGGAATTTTGAAGAACAATTAAAATAATGGACATAAAAGAAACTTTAAAATGTAAAATAAATGCACAGAGGATTATTATGATGGTAAAGTTCATCAACATTGTCACCACTATCTTCATCATCTTTACCACATGGATATACTGATTCCATTATATAGAAAATCTCATCTGAGGTAGAAATGACGTCAGAGAATTTGTTCAGTTTTAGCAAAAGCCACCTGACCTGCCTCTTGAGTAGCCTGTATGCAGGTCAGGAAGCAACAATTAGAACTGGACATGGAACAACAGACTTGTTCCAAATAGGAAAAGGAGTATGTTAAGGCTGTATATTGTCACCCTGTTTATTTAACTTATATGCAGAATACATCATGAGAAACGCTGGGCTGGAAGAAGCACACACTGGAATCAGATTGCCGGGAGAAATATCAATAACCTCAGATATGCAGATGACACCACCCTTATGGCAGAAAGTGAAGAGGAACTCAAAAGCCTCTTGATGAAAGTGAAAGTGGAGAGTGAAAAAGTTGGCTTAAAGCTCAACATTCAGAAAACGAAGATCATGGCATCCAGTCCCATCACTTCATGGCAAATAGACGGGGAAACAGTGGAAACAGTGTCAGACTTTATTTTGGGGGGCTCCAAAATCACTGCAGATGGTGACTGCAGCCATGAAATTAAAAGACGCTTACTCCTTGGAAAGAAAGTTATGACCAACCTAGATAGCATATTCAAAAGCAGAGACATTACTTTGCCAACAAAGGTCCGTCTAGTTAAGGCTATGGTTTTTCCAGTGATCATGTATGGATGTGAGAGTTGGACTGTGAAGAAAGCTGAGCACCGAAGAATTGATGCTTTTGAGCTGTGTGTTGGAGAAGACTCTTGAGAGTCCCTTGGACTGCAAGGAGATCCAACCAGTCCATTCTGAAGGAGATCAACCCTGGGATTTCTTTTGAAGGAATGATGCTGAAGCTGAAACTCCAGTACTTTGGCCACCTCATGCAAAGAGTTGACTCATTGGAAAAGACTCTGATGCTGGGAGGGATTGGGGGCAGGAGGAGAAGGGGACGACAGAGGATGAGATGGCTGGATGGCATCACCGACTTGATGGACATAAGTTTGAGTGAACTCCGGGAGTTGGTGATGGACAGGGAGGCCTGGCATGCTGCGATTCACAAAGAGTCAGACATGACTGAGCGACTGAACTAAACTGAACTGAGTATAATTTATCAGAGACAAGGACAGCATGTGGGAAAAGGTGGTGAAGAAAATGCTCTTCTGGGGCTGAAGGAAGGGAAACGGGTGTGGGACAAAAAGAAAAGGAAGGCAGTTATCTTAATATATTCTGACAGTGTGACAAGGGATGGTTTCCCTAATGGGGACCATTTCTATGCATCCCAACTGAGTGAAGAGAAAAATGTAAAAAAGGTAGTAATACCAGAATCAACCTAAATAAGCAAATGAGTTATGAAAACCATTCTGAATTCAATGTTAATCAATAAAATGCAAGTTTAAACCAATTAAGACATAAGACATTCTAATGTATGCCCAAAAGGGTAACCAAAAAATTAAAAATCTAGTATTACCAAGTGTAAGTGAAGATTTGAGGGATGCTCACATGTGGCTGCTGCCAGCCTGATAGCACAAGTCTACTGGAGTGGGACTTGGCCACATCTAGTCAGGTGGAAGCTGTCCATCCCAGAGATTGTCACATGTACAAGATGTGTGCAGGACTCTTCTGCAGCACTCTTGGTAGTAGCAAGGATGTATTTGGAACACCAAATGTTTGTTAAGAAAGAATTAGATAAAATATTAAATAAATAATGTCACTTCCATAAAAGATTAAAATACCAAAAAGTACTATATCTTAACTATAGACCAATGTATATATACAAGTGTAAATACACAATTGAGAAAGAGACATAAACATCTCGGAATACTGATTACCTCTGAAAGGAAGAGTGAGAATGAGACTGGGAAGTGGAGTAGTCAAAAAATAAGGAAATGGAGTTATATGTGTAATGTTCTTTTAATGTTTTCAGTCCAACAGAATAGCAGCAATAACAATGCCAAAATACTGAGATTTGTTCATTGCAAATGGTGGGCATTCATTTCATTCCTCTGTGTATTTCTGTCCTTAAAATGTTTGTTTCATGACTGCATAATCTTTAACATTGACGAAATAAAATACAGGCTCAGAGTTCATCTTAATTATACTTGCATATTGCAGGCTTGCCTTTTCTAATGCACAATTATCTTTTCTAGCACCAAGAAGAATGACACAAGAGCATGCCTCAGCTGAATGAAACCTTTATCTCCACGGTTTTGCCAATTTCTGGTGGCATCAACTAGGATTTTTTACAGTGGCTATTGATTTAAAGACATTTGATTTAAAACTGAGCAGGCAATGACTTTATCCTGAATTTGTCCCTAATGTTGCTTCTGTCCCTCAGTCAGGGCACCAGTTGCTCTTCCTCCAGCTGCTCAGAGGAAGAGAGGATGGTGACCACATTCGGGCCTCTTCCCCTTCTCCCTCTCGTGTCCATCCTCAAAGGAGCCCTGGACCCCAATTCCACACTCTCACTGGAAGGTGCATTGTACTTTCCCCTTTGCCACTGGGATGTCCATCTGATACAAAGAGTTTCTGGGACTGGAAATGCCCAGTACTTCAAACAAACCACTATTCATTTACAGTAAGGCAACTTTTATTATCTAATCTAACAAGTTTGCCTACCTTTATTCTAATAATAAAATAATAAAAAGTCCGGCTTCTCATTCCTAGAAGAAGACTTTCTTTATTTCATGCCTTTTCAGCTTGAAGGGAGATAATCAACTGATGCGTATTCAAACATTTCTTGCTTTCCTGTAGAAGGAGGAAGAATAGCAAGAGTTCACTATGTTAACATAACCTAGCATCACCTGGCTTGCTTAAAGTTATATATGGATATTTGAAAGCAAAATATAAGTTAGAAAGTTAGCAATGGAAATGACTCATGTAAAGATAATTATTTTTGGTTGTCTAAATTGCAGGTGTTCTCAGGCCTTCAGTTCAGTTCAGTTCAGTCAATCAGTTGTGTCTGACTCTTTGCAACCCCATGAATCGCAGCATGCCAGGCCTCCATGTCCATCACCATCTCCCAGAGTTCACTCAAACTCATGTCCATCGAGTCGGTGATGCCATCCAGCCATCTCATCCTCTGTCGTCCCCTTCTCCTCCTGCCCCCAATCCCTCCCAGCATCAGTCTTTTCCAATGAGTCAACTCTTCGCATGAGGTGGCCAAAGTACTGGAGTTTCAGCTTTAGCATCATTCCTTCCAAAGAACACCCAGGGTTGATCTCCTTCAGAATGGACTGGTTGGACCAACTCCTATAAGGACACTTGCTTTTATTCCTTTCTTCTTTTTATTCCAGAAGCTAATGGAAGGGCTTCAGAGGAGCAGATACGGAACCATGGCTGAAGGTAAGAAACCCTCCAAATTCTCAAGCTTTCTGGACACCAGGGGAAAAATCACTGTCTTCCCTCCTCCACTCCCTGACCTCAAATATTGAGACAGAAGAGAAACCAATTACTTTAAACTGCAGAAGAAAAAGGTAGCTATTGTGTTCTTTGGGCTTCCCTGGTGGCTCAGCTGGTAAAGAATCCACCTGCAATGAGGAAGAGCTTGGTTCAATCCCTGGGTTGGGAAGATCCACTAGAGAACGGAATAACTAGCCAGTCCATTATTCTGGCCTGGAGAATTCCATGGACTGTATAGTCCTTTCCCTTCTCCAGGGGATCTTCCCAACCCAGGGATCAAACCCAGGTCTCCTGCATTACAGGTGGATTCTTTACCAGCTGAGCCGCAAGGGCAGCCCCAGTATAGTCCATGGGGTTGTAAAGAGTAGGACACAACCGAGTGACTTTCACTTTCATCTTGTTGCTTATCTTCCCTGCCATCAGCATAGCCCACACACCCAAGTGTGAACTCTGCCCTGCATGGTGATGTATGGGAAATGTGAAAACAAAATTTCAAGTCAGAAGTCAGGAGATTTGGAACCAAAATGTCTTTCCCTACCTGTGCTCAGCTGAAAAGAGGTCAGGTTCCCCATGTTTGCATGCTAAGTCATTTCAATTGTGTCTGACTCTTGGTGACCCTCTGGGATAAAACTGAGCAGGCAGGCTCAGTCCATGGGATTTTCCAGGCAAGAATGCTGGAATGAGTTCCTATGCCCTCCTTCAGGGTATCTTCCTGGCCCAGGAGTCAAACCTGGGTCCCTTGCATCTTCTGTATTGGCAGGCTGCTTCTTTACCACTAGTGCCACCTGGGAAGCCCAAAGTTCCCCCATAGAGATTTAGTAATCATGTTTGAAAAAAAATCCAGAATACTTAAGGAAAGGCAAAACCAACATAGAGTAAAAGGAGCAAAATAACAGATTTTAGGAGCCTAAAATGAATTTAATTCATTTGGGCTTATGAGAACTCCAGAAATCCTTGCATTCTCACTCTCTTCATCCCTAGAAGACTTAGCTCTTGGTACAGACTGACCCTCACCAACACCACTTTTTTTATAATTTCCTGTAATTCTATCAGCCACATAAATGATCTTTCCAAAATATGTATTGTTAAAGCAAGAGAGTTCCAGAAAAACATCCATTTCTGCTTTATTGGCTATGCCAAAGCCTTTGACTATGTGGATCACAATAAACTGTGGAAAATTCTTCAAGAGATGGGAATACCACACCACCTGACCTGCCTCTTGAGAAACCTGTATGCAGGTCAGGAAGCAACAGTTAGAACTGGACATGGAACAACAGACTGGTTCCAAATAGGAAAAGGAGTATGTCAAGGCTGTATATTGTCACTCTGCTTGTTTAACTTCTATGCAGAGTGCATCATGAGAAACGCTGGGCTGGAAGAAGCACACGCTGGAATCAGATTGCCGGGAGAAATATCAATAACCTCAGATATGCAGATGACACCACCCTTATGGCAGAAAGTGAAGAGGAACTCAAAAGCCTCTTGATGAAGTGAAAGAAGAGAGTGAAAAAGTTGGCTTAAAGCTCAACATTCAGAAAACGAAGATCATGATCAAGTCCCATCACTTCATGGCAAATAGACAGGGAAACAGTGGAAACAGTGTCAGACTTTATTTTTGGGGGCTCCAAAATCACTGCAGATGGTGATTGCAGCCATGAAATTAAAAGACGCTCACTCCTTGGGAGGAAAGTTATGACCAACCTAGATAGCATATTCAAAAGCAGAGACATTACTTTGCCAACAAAGGTCCGTCTAGTTAAGGCTATGGTTTTTCCAGTGGTCATGTATGGATGTGAGAGTTGGACTGTGAAGAAGGCTGAGCGCTGAAGAATTGATGCTTTTGAACTATTGTGTTGGAGAAGACTCTTGAGAGTCCCATGAACTTCAAGGAGATCCAACCAGTCCATTCTGAAGGAGATCAGCCTTGGGATTTCTTTGGAAGGAATGATGCTGAAGCTGAAACTCCAGTACTTTGGCCACCTCATGCGAAGAGTTGACTCATTGGAAAAGACTCTGATGCTGGGAGGGATTGGGGGCAAGAGGAGAAGGGGACAACAGAGGATGAGATGGCTGGATGGCATCACCAACTCGATGAATGTGAGTCTGGGTGAACTCCGGGAGTTGGTGATGGACAGGGAGGCCTGGCGTGCTGCAATTCATGGGGTTGCAAAGAGTCAGACACTACTGAGCGGCTGAACTGAACTGAACTGAACTGAACGTTCTTATCATCTCTTCTTCAGCCACCCATCCAGGGTCATCTGTCAGACTCTGTCCCTGACATTAACCACAAGCTCACTTTCCAATATTCAAATCCCTACCCTAAGAGCAGAAACCCAGGGACATTCAGCTGGTCCTCAGTGGGAGGTCACTGAGACTCTAACATCTGAGACTTCCTTTACTCCCAGGGTTCAGATGACTGTGATGAGCAGTCTGTGTGCCTAGGAACTAGTGGGTGAAAAGCAGATGATAATATTTTCTTGTTTATGATTTATCCTCACCTCCTTGTAATTTCACCTGAGATTAGCATGAAACTGGCCTAAGTAACATCATGGGAAAAGCAAAGGATCACTTTTCTTTCCAAAAACCTGTGTTTCATTAATCCTGAAGAAGTCCTTGGAGCATCCTTCATAGTGTAGCAGTTCTGGCTTTTGGGTATGGGTCCAAGCTTGGGCTCCCAATGTGGGCTTCCTACCAGTCAAGAGCAACCTAAATTTGTATGCAAGCATCTGTATGATTTTCATATCACTGTTTGGCAGAGAGAGGTCCATAGCTTTCATGAGATACCATGAAAAGTCAGTGATAGAAAAATCTCAAGAATCACTAACAAAGACAAATTTACCAACAAAGACCTACTGTATGGCACAGAGAACTCTGCTCAATATTCTAAATAATCTAAATTTGAAAAGAATTTGAAAAAAAATAGATACACATATAGGAATGACTGAATCACTTTGCTGTACACCTGAAACTGAAACAACAATGCTCATCATTTTGTTGTTGCTCAGTCGCTCAGTCATGTCCTCCTCTGAAACCCCATGGACTGCAGCACACCAAGCTTCCCTGTCCTTCACCATCTCCCGGAGTTTACTCAAACTCAAGTCCACTGAGTCCATGATGCCATCCAACCATCTCATCCTTTGTAGTCCTCTTCTCCTCCTGCCTTCAGTCTTCCCCAACATCAGGGTCTTTTCTACTGAGTCAGCTCTTCTTTGCAGTGGGTGGCCAAAGTATTGGAGTTTCAGCTTCAGCATCAGTCCCTCCAATGAATATGCAGCATTGATCTCCTTTAGGATTGACTGGTTTGATCTCCTTGTAGTCCAAGCGACTCTCAAGAGTCTTCTCCACAGTTCGAAAGCATCAATTCTTTGGTGCTCAATCTCTTTATGGTCCAACTCTCACATCTATACAGGACTACTGGAAAAACCATAGTTTTGACTAAACAGATCTTTTTTGGCATAGTGATGTCTCTGCTTTTTAACACACTGTCTAGGTTTGTCATAGCTTTTCTTCCAAGGAGCAAACATCTTTTAATTTCATGGCTGAAGTCACCATCTGCAGTGATTTTGGAGCCCAAGAAAATAAAGTCTCTGACTGTTTCCATTGTTTCCCCATCGATTTGCCATGAAGTGGTGGGACCAGTGCCTTGATGTTAGTTTTCTGAATGTTGAGTTTTAAGCCAGCTCATTATCTACTTAAAGAGTAAACAAAAATTTTAAATTAAAGAAAAAAAAAAGAATCACTACCATGGTAAAACAAGAAAATTCTTTTTTTAACAGGCGGAATAGAACATCACGGCTTTGAATCTTCCTCCTCATTGAGGATCATCCTGGTAGGGAAAACAGGCAGCGGGAGAAGTGCCACCGGGAACAGCATCCTCTGCCAGCCCATGTTTGAGTCCAAGCTGGGGGCCCAGGCGGTGACCAGGAAGTGTCAGAGGGCAACAGGCATGTGGAATGGGAGGACCATCATGGTGGTGGACACGCCCCCCATCTTTGAGGCCGAGGCCCAGGATCAAGAGGTGTATGAGAATATCGGAGCCTGTTACCTGCTGTCGGTGCCAGGGCCCCACGTGCTGCTGCTGGTGACCCAGCTGGGGCGCTTCACCGAGCAGGATGTGGTGGCCGTGACCAGGGTGAAGGAGGTCTTTGGGGCAGGAGCTGAGAGATATATGGTCATCCTCTTCACCCACAAGGAAGACTTAGAGGGCGGATCCTTGGATGAGTACGTGACAAACACAGACAACCTCAGGCTGAGGCGCCTGGTCCGAGAGTGCGGGCGGAGGTACTGCGCCTTCAACAACCGGGCCTCGGGGGATGAGCAGAGAGAGCAGCTGGCCCAGCTGATGGCCGTGATCGAGGGGCTGGAGCGGGAGCACCAGGGTGCCTTCCTCACCAACGAGCTCTTCTTTGATGCACAGATGCTCCTGCAGATGGGGGCTGGCGCCCATGGAGAAGGTCAGAGGCGCTACCTGGACAAAGTACGGCTGCAGGTTGCAAAACAAAAGCAAGACCTGAAAGAGGCCAAGAGAAACTGTGCCTTCAAGGCGCTCCTCCGACTCAAAGCCTGGATCGTTTCTCATGTCAAAATATTTGTTCTTCTTGTCCTGTGCCTTTTGATTTTTCTTGCCATTGTAATTATTTTGTGTACCCATCAAGGCTGAGCATTTTCAGATGACATCTGCCATCAGCTTCCATTTTTTTCAGAGTCAGTATATCACTAACTCAATGGACATGGGTTTGGGTAGACTCTGGGAGTTTGTGATGGACAGGGAGGCCTGGTGTGCTGCAGTTCATGGGGTCGCAAAGAGTCAGACACAGCTGAGTGACTGAACTGAACTGATATCTATGTTGATCAGGAACTTTATTTGCTTTTCACATAATTTCACTTACAATTTCTGTTCCTTGCATCAGACATGCCATCCCTTTTCTCCAGTTGCTTTTTAGGTAAATAAAATCCAAAGGGGGAAAAAAATTCCCTTTCTGTTGTGTTAAAAATGGTGAAGGCAAATAATAAACTAAATGCACATCATCAAGAAATATCGAGGAGTTTGCATAAAGGAAAGTGAGTGGACTGACATGCTGTGTGAGCAAGCATCTTACCGGGGACCTACTTTTTACAATTGAAATTGCTTATTTTATATGAAAGATACTCTGACTTCCTTGTAGGTTGTAAAAAAAAAAATTATACACTCCACAAGAGAGAAAGACTAGGATGTTCTGGGACATCTCTGGGGTGTGAAGAGGCTAGGGGAGAAAGGAAGAAGGCCCTAAAGATGGGGTGAGGAGGAAGATCTCCGATACTCAGCCACTGGGAAATTAAAGAACTAGAAATCCTTAGAGCAGGGCTGGATGAGAGCCAGATGATAAGTGTAGGAATTCAGGCTTAGCCGGCCATCTGATCTCCTTCAACACTCAACCATCCTCTTGAGCATGAAAGCCACCCTGGACAAGAAGGAAGTGATCTGCAAGGCTGCATTCCCTACAAGTTTAGAAATTTGAATTGCATGAACTTTTCATATGTGGTGATGAAACATTCTGCTTCTTTTGATTTATTCACCCTTTAAAAAATGTAAAAGCCCTCTTCAGCTCACAGGTTATATACAGAACTGGCCTCAGCCTTGATTTGCTCTGCAGGCTGTGGTTTGCCCACTCCCGTTTTAGAGGAGATTTTCCATCATGGGTTGAGCTGGGATGTAGTGGAACATCTTGAATCCCAAGGTCAGCACAATTGTGTGTGATACCTGTAGAAATTTGGGGGAAAGGTGGCATTGCACATTTCAGTGGTAGAAAAGAGAAGCAGGCATACACTGGGGTGAAGTCTGAGCGGAGGTCACCAAATCAGTGGAAAGAGGAAATCAGATGAGGAAGGGTCTGGGTGACCCCTTGCCAACTTCTTCTATGGGATAGCTGCCCACGCTATCCCCTAGAACCTTGAAGCCCTCTGGGCTGGTCAGATCCGGTGGAGTCGACCTTGAAGCCCTCTGGGCTGGGCAGTCTCCTCCTCCCTCCAGGGAAGGCACTGGACCAGGGAAGACCCATGGTCGCACAGGCAGCCTGTGACTGGGTGGGTAAATGATGAACTCTCTGTGACGCCCAACTCATTGTCCATGTCCCTGCTGGTGATAAAAGTGCGGTTTATCTCAACAGTGCTATTCCATAACCGATTCCAACCTGTGCAAGGAGTGTTATGTGTGAGCTCCTCAAACCCTTGAAACACCAAGCATCTCGGAGTTCTCAGACCAAAGATCTCCTCCTCCATGCGGTCTTCCCACACTGTCTGACCCAAGCTGGCCTCTCCCTTCCTTGACTTCATCCAGTTCTGCTCCACCCACACATAGCTGAGTGCCCAATGTCAGGGTCTCTGCTGGGCGCCAGGGATCTGAGAGAAGTAAGGCCAAAGTCACCTGTGTGGTAGAGGGAGGAAGGCATATAAAAATGAGGGTGAGCCGAAAGTGAGAGTCCACACAGGGAAGCAAGAGTAGCCCTCACTGGTCATGACTAAAGAAAGCCCGGGCAGGAACGAAAACCCAGTGGGCCAATGAATAAATTAAACTAAAAATGGGTGTGAGAGAAATTTGTCTGTGGTGGAATGTCAACCAGAAGGAGAGTGTGGGCTCAGGGGCAGAGGCGCCGTGGCCACGGTGAGGCCGGGGCTTCTAGAAACGTGCCGGCCCCTCCCTCCAGGACTGACTTCAGGCAGAGGGAGCAGGCAAGCCATTCAGAATCACAGTAATCAAAGTCTGTGCCCCAACCGGTAATGCTGGGTCAGGCAGGAGATTGAGAATCACTGGAGGAGGCAGGGAGGGACCAGGCTGGGCGGGGCCCTGGGCGGGTTCAAGGGCTTTCTCCCCAAGGTTTTTAAGCAGGTTAGGAATTTCAGAAAGATCACGCTGCAGCAATGTGGCGGTTGGACTAAATAAGTGTGAACCTAGGAACATGGCATCACACTCAGAATAAAAGTATTCCGTCTCTAGCCATCCATCGGGGCCTGAGCCGTAATGGGAGGTGTGGGGATGGAGAGGACATGACAGGAATGTGGACACCGAGGGGGTGAATTGACACAGAGTGGCACTGACAGCAAGTTCGGGAAGGAGCCAGCTTTCTGTCGGCCTCCTGGGGACTCTGGCTCCCCCCACTGCCCGGGCCCTCAGAGTACACTGGGCTGAGCAGAGGAGGGTGGAGACTTCAGATTCGGTGGAGTCAACCTTGAAGCCCTCTGGGCTGGGTGGTCTCCTCCTCCCTCCAGGGAAGGCACTGGACCAGGGAAACTCACTAAAGAAAGTATTTGGGAGCAGGGCTGCTGGAGGATGACCTCCCTCCAGGGATGCAGATGGTTGATACCCAGGCCTCCCCTCAATGAGAAAGCATCTCTCACCCGAGGAGCAGCATTTCTCAGTGAGTCAGATGGCATTCCACCTTTGTTGACTTCCCAGGGGAGTAAAGCTGGAGGGTGAACCCAGGAATATTTTGCAGTAGAGGAGGAGACAGGGTCGTGCTCCACCTTGACTCACACATGGATGTTCCCCAACGTGATCTCTTGGAAACTGTTCAAATATGAGCGCTGATTCTCCCTCAAAAGATGAAGGAAGCACAGAAAAATCCACCTGGGGGCCATCCCATTTCCTCTGCCCCTCCTTTTGTCATTTTCAGAATAATTCATTCCAGTGGTTTTTCACATTCTTGGGATGCAGTGAACTTCCATTTCTTGAAGTGGGACCATTAGATATAGGCAGAGGTCCTCCCTGTCACCTGATAAAAGAGAAATTCATTTATTTATTCTCACTTTTTTGGCAGGAAGCATGAAAACACGGGTGTTCTGATAAATTTCAGGATTTCTTTTAAAGAGATATGAAGAACTCTTTATTAGTTCAAATGTTTTCAAATGCAGGTAAAGGAGACGCCAAACTCCAATGGCTTAAGTAATAAGGGAATTTACTGGCTGACATAATCAGAAATCAGAGATGGGGTGGGCTTCAGGGCTGGTTGATTCAGGGGCTAGGGTTGATTCAATTACTCTGCTCAGCTTTGCAGTGTTGGGTAAGGTGACCATGGAGAAAAAGAGAGTAAGCCAGGCATTCGGGCAGAAAAAGATTCATTATAGGAAAAAAGAAAGTAAGTAAGTAACTGGCTTTAGAGAAAAACCAATGCCCTCCCTTTACAGACAACCCTTCTTATACCTTATTGATGGGTAATTGTGCCCCAAAGGGAAGGGGCCTTAGTTTATCTTTAGCCCGCAGCTGGGGTCTTGTGGTCACGTAGTTGAAGGGGTCTCACAGCTGAGTGGTCACATAGTCTTGAGAAACTGGCACCAGCAGGGAGAAACAGAATATTGCTTTCAGGAAAAACAGGATGCCCCCAGGGCAATGTGGCCACTGTGACATCATCTCTTGTTTGTCAGGGCACCACAATGGGCCATATTTTAACTATATGCTATGAGCCCCTTGTGAACCCTAACATTCCAGCCTTTTTGATATAGGACAAGGGCTGAAGGTCAGGCTTCTGTATCTGCTTTGCACTGGTT
The DNA here is from genome assembly GCF_019923935.1 of Bubalus bubalis. NCBI lineage: Eukaryota > Metazoa > Chordata > Mammalia > Artiodactyla > Bovidae > Bubalus > Bubalus bubalis. The sequence goes on from NC_059164.1 coordinate 112,852,010, forward strand.
TTGTTAGGGGAAGCACACTGATTGAAACTGCCCACCCTGGCCAAGCACCATTTGCATGAGTTGTTTTACAATGGGAGGTCCTGGTAAGGAACACAGAGCTAATAAGCCTCCACCAACCGGAAGAGTTCAGGAAAGGTCAAAAGGAGACACCACATTTCCAACCTCCTCCCAGAATCCTTCTCCCTGGCATCCATCTTGGCTGAACAAGGCGTGCACCACCATTTGAACTCTGAGTCCAAATGATTGGCTAAAGACAACCAGGAAACTAATTCCATCACCATAAAACCCGAGACTGCAAGCCATATGGCAGAGCTGTTCTCCTGGGTTCCCTTACCCTACTGCTCTCCACCCGGGCGCCCTTTCCCAATAAAATCTCTTGCTTTGTCAGCACATGTTTCTCCTCGGACAATTAATTTTCGAGTGTTAGACAAGAGGCCAGTTTCAGGCCCTGGAAGGGGTCCCTCTTCCTGCAACAGATTGGGGGTGTTGTCATGGGGTAAGATAAGAATAGGCTGGAATGTGGGTTAAGGGAAGTCTGAATGGGCTCAAAGCGTGTGATAATTGGAGCAAGTTAGAAGTAGCTCATGAACAGTCTGGCTGGTGAAGGCTCATAGGCAGTCCTGGAGAAAAAAGACACATTAGACAGGGGCCGAAAGTCAGAATAAGGGTTAATATGAGAAGGGGACCCAGTAAAGGTAGGACCCATGGCATCCAATCCCAATTGCTTAACCAGTTTTCCCATGATTTACTAAGATGTTGATGTATTCTCGAGGCCCTATTTGTCAGATTCCTTGCTGCCTGCTTTGCAACACCCTACTTATTGAACTGTGGTATTGGAGAAGACTCTTGAGAGTCCCTTGGACTGCAAGGAGATCCAACCAGTCCATCCTAAAGGAGATCAGTCCCGGGTGTTCATTGGAAGGACTGATACTGAAGCTGAAACTCCAATACTTTGGCCACCTCATGCGAAGAGTTGACTCATTGGAAAAGACCCTGATGCTGGAAGGGATTGGGGGCAGGAGGAGAAGGAGACAACAGAGGATGAGATAGCTGGATGGCATCACTGACTCAATGGACATGAGTTTGGGTAAACTCCAGGAGTTGGTGATGGACAGGGAAGCCTGGCATGCTGCGATTCATGGGTTGCAAAGAGTCGGACACGACTGAGCAACTGAACTGACTTATTGGCGTAGAAGCAACAGGCTTCGTCTATGAAAAGACAAAGGCCTCCTTTTTCTGCTGTGAGAAGGTCTAATCCTCTTCTGGTTTGAAGGACCACAGCTGTCAGGGAATCTAGTTGGCCCTGGAGAGTGATAAGGCCAGCAGCTACTTCTAGGCTCTCAATAATATCCAGAGAGGCTGTGATAGTAGTTTACAGAGGTCGTGAACCCTGCTGTCCCTGTTGCAATCCCCGCTGCTCTTCCTAAGCTTATCAATAAGAGAATGAATTGAATTGCTTGTTTGGGTTGGTTGTGGATTAGTGTGATATGGAAGGTTTGGTTGTTAGGAGGAATAGAGATGTATCAAGTAAGATCAGGGTTATTGAAAAGGGCTGAAGAGATATGAGAGAAATGAGGTATCAAGTCTTCTAATGTCTCATTGCAAGTGTGAATTGGAGGCTCAGAAAAATTAGGGATGAGGATGGCGGGGTTGAGAGTAGGGCAGCATTCAAAAGAGAACTCGGGAGATTCTAGGAGGGTGACATGAATTAGTTGGATACGAGAAGGTGATAGAAGAGCCATGGTCTTGTGTAAGAGTTAAGTCCTTAAGGTCATGTTGTGAGCAAATGACTGTGGGTGTCCCAAAAGTAAGTTTTTTGCTTTCTTGAGTGAGAAGTGTAGCTATGGCCAGAGCACACAGGCAGGCTGGCCATCCCTGTATGGTGGTATCTAGTTGTTTTGACAGATGAGCAGTGGGGGGAAAGGAAGGGCCCTGCATCTGTCCTAAGACTCCTAGGGCAATTTTATGTCTCTCAGTAGAGTAGAGTATAAAAGGGCGAGAAAAATCAGGCAGTGTTAAAGCTGGGGCTGACAGAATAGCTTGTTTTAGAGCATTAAAGGCTGAACAGACATATGACTTAGGCTCAAGAGGCTCAGAAAGATCCCCCTGGGTAGCTTGATATAGGGGTTGTGCTAAGAGGGCAAAATTGGGGATCCAGAGGAGTAGATACCCAGCCAAGCCCCAAAAGAAGAGAATTTCCATTTTTGATGTAGGGAGTGATTAGGGCAGATATAAGGGGCTTGCTATCAGTAGTTATATGTCTCTTTGTTGGTGACAGGAGAACTCCAAGATAGGTGACCTCAGGGAGGGGAAGTGGAGGGGATACTCGATAGCCCCGATCAACTAGGAAGTTGAAGAGTTGTATGTTGCTGAGAGTGTATGAGTGAGGGACTACAAAGGAGAAGATCATTTACATATTGGAGGATAGAGCTTGGGGCAAGATTGAGAGAGGTTGAGTCTGAGGCCAAGCTTGGCCAAAGAAATGAAGACTATCATGAATGCTTGGGGAAGGACAGTCCACGTTAATTGTTGGGAACGATGACTGTTTGGATCAGTCCAGGTAAAAGCGAAAAGATCTTGAGGGTCTGGATGTAAAGGGATGGTGAAAAATCCATCCTTAAGGTCCAGGATGGTGAAATAGTTGGTAGAAGGAGAAATAAGGGAAAGAAGAGTATAGGGATTTGGGACTACTGGGTCAATAGAGACAACAGCAGCACTAATAAGTCTCAAGTAGGACTTGAGGTAGGCGGTAGGAGCCATTTGACTTTTTAACAGAAGGATAGGCATGTTATAAGGAGAGTGAGTAGGGCGCAAGAGACTGACACAGCAGCTTAGAGATGATGGACTTAATCCCTGTTGATGTATTTGGGAAATAGGGTATTGAGGTTAATTGGGAAACTTTGTTGAATCTTTTAGATGAATATAAACGGGAGTATGGTGGGAGGCAATGGAGGGGTTATCAGTATCCCAGTCTATAGGGTTTATGGAGAAGGAGGGTAATGGGGGAGGTGAGGAAAGAGTAGGTCTGAGAAGCAGTAGCCAGGCCAGGTCGGGGAGAAAGATTTGGAATAGTGAGGAAAGCCTTGAATTTGGAGAGTAGATCCCTTCCAAGGATTGAAGTGGGGCATTTTGGGATAATGAGGAAAAAATGAGAGAATGGGGTATTTTCAAGTGTGCAAGGCAGAGGTTTGGTAATCTGTGGTGTAGACACCAAACTATCAACCCCCACAACAGACATCTGAGAGACTTCAATTTTTCTGAAATAAGCAGGCATGGCAGAATAGGTGGCCCCCGTGTTGATAAGTACTCTTGCCTGGAAAATCCCATGGACAGAGGAGCCTGGTAGGCTGCAGTCCATGGGGTCACTAGGAGTCGGACATGACTGAGCGACTTCACTTTGACTTTTCACTTTCATGCATTGGAGAAGGAAATGGCAACCCACTCCAGTGTTCTTGCCTGGAGAATCCCAGGGATGGGGGAGCCTGGTGGGCTGCTGTCTATGGGGTCGCACAGAGTCAGACATGACTGAAGCGACTTAGCAGCAGCAGTGTTGATAAGAAAAGAGATCGGCTTACCTGCCACTGTGAAAGTCACCCTGGGCTCTGTAGAGGTGATGAGAGTTGGGGCCTGGGGCCCTGGGCACCTTTGGTCTTCAGTGGTGAGTCCGAGGAGTCTGGGCAGAGCTGGGTCCAAACTCCTCCTTGGGACTGGGAGGCAATGTCTGGATCCCTAGAGGGGAATTAGGGCAGTCTACCTTCCAATGTCCCTTTATGCCATAATTAGGACTTGGACCCAGAGGGGGCCTGGGCTATGGGCATGAGCGGGCCCAGTGCCCTTCTTTACCACACTTGTAACAGGGCCTAGATGATTTCTTTTCTCTGTCAGAGGACTGAGGTTTGGAGCCATGTAGGGCAGTGGCTGAGAGATGATATTTAGCTTGATCTCTTTGAGCCTTTTCTAGTTTTGCCTGTTCTGTTATTGAAAATTTTTAAAGCCAAATTTAAAAGATCTCATTGAGAGGTTCAAGGGCCTTCCTCTGCCTTTTTTAGCTCTCTTTGAATGTCTGGGTATGATTAGGAAGTAAAATGGGTCAGTTCAGTCAGTCAGTTCAGTCGCTCAGTCATGTCTGACTCTGCGACCCCATGGACTGCAGCACGCCAGGCCTCGCTGTCCATCACCAAATTCCGGAGTTTACTCAGATTCATATCCATCGAGTTAGTAATGCCATCAATGGCTATTAAGGACAATAGTACCTTCTGTTGAAGTTGGATCTAATTTTGTATATTTTTGCAGGGCTTCTGTTAATCTAGCTAGAAATTATGCTGGATTGTCACCTGGTCTTTGAGTTATTTCTCTGAATTTATCAAAGTTAACAGCTGTATGTCCTGCTTTTTGGAGGCCTGCAATAAGGCAAGTCACCATATGATTATGGGCTGTTCACCCCAGATGCCCTGCCTGGTAGTCCCAGTTAGGGTCATCCCTGGGAATGGCAGCTGAGCCTACAGGATTAGTATCATCAGTTTGATGCACTTCATGGGCATAAGCTCAAGAAGCTTGCCAGACTCGTTCTTTTTCTTCTGGGAGGAGGATAGAGGAGAGTAAAATGTAAATATCATGCCAGGTCAAGTCATAAGAGTGGGTGAGGTATTTAAATTCTTTTAAATAAGTGTCAGCGTCAGAGGAAAAAGAGCCAAGACATTTTTTGATTTGAGATAAATCGGAGAGGGAGAATGGGACGTGTACCCAAACAATGCCTTCTGTACCAGCCACCTCTTGCAAGGGAAGAAAGGAAGCAGGAAGGAATTCAGAGTCCTGTTTCTTTAAGGCTGTGCAGCCAGGATTGAGGAAGGGATTTAGGGAGGTCGAGATGGGGACTTGAGACTCTGGTCATAGGAGGTGGAGGTGGAGCTGAAGTCCCAGAGCACTTTTCAGAAATAGGAATGGGGGAGGTTCAGAAGGCAAGAGAAGGGCAACATGAAACTGGGTCTGCCACGATAGGATTAGAGGGGATAGGAGATGCACTGTGATCAGAAGTGTCAAAAGAAGAGGAGGAAAAATCCCAACAGGGATCAGGAAATATAGTATTAGGGGGATGTGGCCCAGAATGGGCTAAAAGTATCCGAGAAGTAGAACAGGAAGTACAGAGAGAGGGCCAAGGGCAGAAAGTGAAGAAAGCCTGAACAGAAGGGATCTCTGACCACTTGCATTGTGGTGACAGACGTTACCGAGGTCCCATAAAGTACTGTAATTGAGAGTTCCTTTTTCTGACCACTGGGATCTATTTTCCAGTCAATATTGTGGCCATACAGTGTGAGAGTAATAAGTGAGTCGCTTTGGCTTTGTTTCTCCTTGAAAACCCAAGGTTTTTAGATTTTGGAGAAGGCAGCCTAAAGGGGTAGATTTTGTAGATTTGGTTCAGTTCAGCTCAGTTCAGTCACTGAGTCGTGTCTGACTCTTTGTGACCCCCATGGACTGCAGCACACCAGGCCTCTCTGTCCATCACCAACTCCTGGAGTTTACTCAAAATCATGTCCACTGAGTCGGTGATGCCATCCAACCATCTAATCCTCTGTCGTCCCCTTCTCCTCCTGCCTTCAATCTTTCCCAGCATCAGGGTCTTTTCCAATGAATCAGTTCTTCGAGTCAGGTGGCCAAAGTATTGGGGTTTCAGCTTCAACATCAGTCCTTCCAATAAATATTCAGGACTGATTTCCTTTAGGATGGACTGGTTGGATCTCCTTGCAGTCCAAGGGATTCTCAGGAATCTTCTCCAACACCACAGTTCAAAAGCATCAATTCTTCGGCATTCAGCTTTCTTTATAGTCCAACTCTCACATCCATACATGACTACTGGAAAAGCCATAGCTTTGTAGTTTGGGACTGAGAATTTCCTGTTACAATCAAAATGGAAGGAGGGCAAACCAGGGTGAGGTAAAACAAGAAGAAAGTTCAGAGAGGAAAGCCATCCCCATTCTCACGGCCTTCTCAGACAGCGACAGGGTCTACCTGGAAATGAACGTCCCCTATTTCAAAGTGAGACCAGAGCCCAAGGGCCATGGGGATCCTCAACCTAGTGCTAGGGCTTCAAACACCAAACCAGAGAAAGAGGGTCCAAGAGAGCCAAATTCACCCACCCCTGCAGCCAATGAAATTTGAACCAGGGTGTGGATGTCAGTCCAACAAGGCAAGAGGAGAATCCCGTCCCTGGGGCTCATCCCAGTTTCTTGGTGAGGTACAAGGGAGGGAACCACCAAAGGTGGGCTCAGGAGAGAAGCCCACCTAGCCCCGGTGGGTCTTCCCTCCCGGGTTTCAGCACCAGGAATGCAAGGCGAATGCAAAGAAAAAGAGAGAGAGCCAGGCATTCAGGCAGAAAAAGATTCATTATAGGAAGAAAGAAAGAAAGTAACTGGCTTTAGAGACAAACCAGTGCCCTCCCTTTACAGACAACCCTTCTTATACTTATCGATGGGTAATCACGCCCTGAAGAGAGGGGGCCTTAGTTTATCTTTAGCCCGCAGCTGGGGTCTTGTGGTCACGCAGTTGAAGGGGTCTCACAGCTGAGTGGTCACATAGTCTTGAGAAACTGGCCCCAGCAGGGAGAAACAGGATATTGCCTTCAGGAAAAACAGGATGCCCCCAGGGCAATGTGGCCACTGTGACTTCATCTCTTGTTTGTCAGGGCACCACAATGGGCCATATTTTAACTATATGCTATGAGCCCCTTGTGAACCCTAACATTTTGCCTTCAACCTCACATGACTGCTGTCTTTCCATGCCTTGCATTCAGATGCCATAGTGTCCTGAGGAAGAAGAGACTGTCTCTCTATGGGGGTCTCTCCTGGGCAAGGAGATACCTCCTGGCCCCACCTCTGCAGACTTTTACTCACTTCCCATTGGCCCGACTGGTCTCAGGCCCATGACTGAGCTGATCACTGCAAAGAAAATGGGATGGTGCACACACCAGCCAGGCATCCCTGAAACTCAGTCGTTGTCTTGCTCTGAAGCACGTGACTTCACCAAGGAAGCAGTGAACCAAGCCATGAAAGGCATGAACCAAGCCAGAAATCTACAAGGAAGAAGGGTCATGGGAGCTGCAAAAATGACAAACCATGTCCTCTGCAGACCAGGAGACTTTATTTCTGAATTAAACAATGAATCCATGAGGTGATATTTGAGAAATGGCTCTGCCACACAGATGTCTCACAGAATTAAAGATGGTACAGGATGATCAGTAGAATAAGAAGGAAAAGTAAACTGCACCAAACAAGACAAACACAAAGCTCATAATTCACAACAATCCAGGCTCTGAGTCGGAAGACTGTCTTGAAGGCACAGTTTCTCTTGGCCTCTTTCAGGCCTTGCTTTTGCTTTGCAACCTGCAGCCATACCTTGTCCAGGTAGCGCCTCTGACCTTCTCCATGGGCGCCAGCCCCCATCTGCAGGAGCATCTGTGCATCAAAGAAGAGCTCGTTGGTGAGGAAGGCGCCCTGGTGCTCCTGCTCCAGCCCCTCGATCACAGCCATCAGCTGGGCCAGCTGCTCTCTCTGCTCATCCCCCGAGGCCCGGTTGTTGAAGGCACAGTACCTCTGCCCGCACTCCCGGACCAGGCGCCTCAGCCTGAGGTTGTCTGTGTTTGCCACGTACTCATCCAAGGATCCGCCCTCTAAGTCTTCCTTGTGGGTGAAGAGGATGACCATATATCTCTCAGCTCCTGCCCCAAAGACCTCCTTCACCCTGGTCACGGCCACCACATCCTGCTCGGTGAAGCGCCCCAGCTGGGTCACCAGCAGCAGCACGTGGGGCCCTGGCACCGACAGCAGGTAACAGGCTCCGATATTCTCATACACCTCTTGATCCTGGGCCTCGGCCTCAAAGATGGAGGGCGTGTCCACCACCAGGATGTTCCTCCCATTCCACGTGCCTGTTTCCTTCTGACACTTCCTGGTCACCGCCTGGGCCCCCAGCTTGGACTCAAACATGGGCTGGCAGAGGATGCTGTTCCCGGTGGCACTTCTCCCGCTGCCTGTTTTCCCTACCAGGATGATCCTCAATGAAGATGAGTCTGGATTTAAGCTCTCTCCTCCTCCACCTGTCAGAGCACATAAAAAGTTAATGTGCAATCCCTATGGACTAAATGTGTCCCACCCAAAAAAAAAATTCATATGTGAAACACTGATCCTCAACCTGATGGTCACTGGTGGTCAGGTCTTTGGGAGGTGATGAGGTCTAGATGAAGGCATGAGGATGGAACTCCATGATGGAATTAGTGTCCTTCTAAGAAGAAAAGGACTATATTCATTAGAAAGACTGATTCTGAAACTGAGGCTCCAATATTTTGGCCACCTGATGCAAAGAGCCAACTCTTTGGAAAGACCCAACTCATTGGAAAAGGCCCTGATGCTGGGAAACACTGAGGGCAGGAGGAGAAGGGGGTGACAGAGGATGAGATGATTGAATGGCATCACTGACTCAATGGATGTGAGTTTGAGCAAACTCTGGGAGATGGTGAAGAACAGGGAAACCTGTCTAGGTCAGGCATGCTGCAGTCCTTGGGGTCCCAAAGAGTCGGACAACACTTAGCGACTGAACAACAACAAAAAAGAAAAGAAAGAGATTACTCTCTCTCCATCAGATGTGGACACAGCAACCAGGAAGTGGCTTCTCCCCACACACCAAATCCCCCACACCTTGATCTTGAACCTCCCAGGCCCCAGAACAGTCAGAAATAAATATTTCTTGATTACCACCCAGTCTCTGCTATTTGTTTTAGCAGTTTTAACTGACAAAAAGAGTAATACAAGAAGAGAACAAAAGAAAAAAGGAAAAGATCTCAAAGGACTAGCACATCTGGATCAGTTTGGCTGTCACACCCTCAATTCTCACCACGGGCCTGGGCTCAGAGTAAATATTCTTATATAGAGAAAAAGGGAGCTCACACAAGCTGGTAGAATAAATCACCCAGGATGGCCAAAGTCTTTAGGATTGATCCTTCCAGGATGCTGGACTTTTCCAACCTTTCCAAAACCTTCTCCCTATTCAGTTCCCACCCAGAAGTCTTTCTGATGCTCCGAGCTTCCTACAACCACTGAATTAAACATTTGTCCCATACTTTCAACTCCTCCATCCCTGCCTGGTCTACGTTTTATCACATGGCTGGGTTTTCTATGAAAAAAACGTATACTCAGTAAGAAGGGTATGACAGCAAATAGCCTAGTAAGTTCTATTTCCTGGGGAAATGTGTTTCCTTTGTCTTCAGGTGACTCTAGTCTTGTACTTTGCACTGCAGGTGGGAAGTTGCCTGCCCCAGTGCTAAGCTCATGGCCCCCCAGTGTCGTGAAGGGCTCCTCCAGACCGTACCTGTGGTGCAGCTGTCTCCTCCACCCTGCCGAAGCCCTTCCATTTTGTTCTAGGGAGAGAACAGGCAAGGATTGTTCAGACAAGTTGGATGTGACATCCAGCACAGAACACCACATTTTATAGACAAGGAGACTGAAGGGGGTAAAAAACAACTACTGAAGGCCAACATAATCTAATGGATGAGCTGAGACTAAAACCAAAGTCTGCTGACCCTCAACCACTCTTGACACTAGACTGAGGCTCCTAATGAAGAGTATATAGACAGTCCCAACACGAGGGCACTGACACGTGGTTTCCCACCACCGGTATTTAGTTACTGACAAGATGCACTGAAAAACATGCTGCCCACCCAGAAGACCAAACATGGAAGCTGGTCATTTCCTGGCATCCTGGCTCTCTGCCTTGAGGGTCTCAGTCCTGTCCTGAGTTCCAAACACAAGATTGCCTGGCAAAGTTTCTCCCTTTGGTAAATTCACAAAAGAAGCTCTTCCCTAAGTTCTTCCATGGTGATGGTGGTGTAGAGGGTCACCAATCATCCAAGTTTGCCCTGGACAGAGAGGATCCCCTGATCAAAGGAGCTTCAGTGTTGAAACTGAGAGAGTCCCAGGCAAACTGGGATGAGTTGGTCATGGCAGAAATAGAAGATGGTCATGAGTCCAGTGGGCAGGAGGGTGGACCATACATCCGGTAAACAGAGGAAACACCTGATATGTTAGGTTCAGGCCCGCTGTTATGTTACCAAAGATCTACACTTCTATGTTCTCAGCTCAAACAGTCCTAGACCAGTAACTACCTCAGGGCCATCTCTCTCCTGCCCACTCTCCTTCTTTCGCCTTCCCCCATATGCCTTTTTCTTGATCTTTCTCTTTCTTCCCACCTCCTACTTCTTCTGCTCAGTGAGGGGGTCCACTGAGGCCCCACCTAAGGATGACTACTCAAGCTTCATTACTGGGAAAGTTCTTCACAACCCTTTCCAAAACTACATCAGGACCTTGCTGTGTGCAAACTTTTAGAGTATTTTCTAAAGCTCAAGAAGTTAATGCTAAAGAATGAATCTCTAATTGTGGAATTTCAGCATCTAGGACAGATGAACCAAAAAAAAAAAAAATGTTTTGGAATAAGTGAATTTCCTCCACCATCCGTGGGATCACACCATATAGAATATTATCTAACCATCTGTGAAATTGGCTGCAATGATTACCTTTGAAGGAAAAATAATTTAATAAATAAATTATTTTCATTTGAAAGTCAACATTCAGCTTCTGTCAGTTTCCTAATAATATTTTGTAATTCATTCTAATGGTATTGTATTTTTCAAGCCAGAAGACAATTCTGCCTCAAGACTTCATTGTCACCTCCTGCCTGACTTTCCAGCCTGCCAGTCTGCCCTACAAATTTCAGATCTACCATCCCCCATAATCGTGTGAGCCAATTCCTTCAAATAAATTTCTTCATACATATATCCTGTTGGTTCTGTTTTTCTAGAGAAAACTGATACATCAATTCAGCTAATTCTCTCTGTTGAAACTTGGAAAAGGAACAAATCTGAAAATAATTCTAATCTTTGGCTGGATCTTTTCAAGGAGGATTTTTAAACATATTGCATAGGGGTGACAAATGGGAGAACTACGGTTTTTTTTTTAAGGTATCAGCTTGTTTTCTGTGCTGATGATCTTGAAACCAAGATGTTCTATTTTCTCACATATTGCCCTTGGGTGATATTGAATGGTGGTCTCCAGAGAGGACCACTAAGGAGGGGCTCCCGAGCATCTGAGGGTACCACGCAGGTACCAAGTAAGTGACTAGAGTGATGAGGGGCAGAGAATGTGATGCTGAAAGAGCTGCAGAAAGGGGAACTGGAGAGGGGAGGCTGGAGATGATATGCCTGGACTCATAGAGAAATCAAATGACACTGTCCACATCTTTTAAATATGAGGAAACTGAGGCTTCACGGGGTAGGTAATACAGCAATGACATGAAGCTGCCTTCACCCAGGACTGGTGTTGAAGGGATATCAGAGAGAGATGGCAACTCCTTCACTGTGTCTCCTGACCACTTTAGAATGCAGGCAGGACCAGAGCATGCTGCCTGCCCTGCGTGCTGGAAGAGAATGGTCCCCTTGAGCTGCCCCTAAGCCCCTTGGGAACAGGTCAAGCAGAGCTACTCACATGATATATGTGACCAAGCAACTGGTAGCCAGACATCTCTTCCAAGAATGAGAGGCTTAAATTGCTGCTCTCTTTGAGCCTAGCCTGAGCAGAAAGAGAAGTTAAAAAAAAAAGGTGGGGGGGGGGCTTCATAAGAACCATCTTTCTCAACTATTTTTTTTTATTTATTTATTTTCTCTAGTTTAGTGCAAATGGCCATACCTCTGGTGAGAAGGCTGCCACCACGTCCCAGCTGCACCTCTCCTCTGCTCTGTCCCCTGAAGACCCCTGTGCCCATCAGTCCCCTCCCAACATAACCATCATCATGCTTCCTCCTGCCAACAACCCAGCTCCTTCGTTTTAAAGCCATCATCCCTTCATTCATTCATTTAAGTGCTACACAACTGAGCGACTTCACTTTCACTTTTCACTTTCATACATTGGAGAAGGAAATGGCAACCCACTCCAGTGTTCTAGCCTGGAGAATCCCAGGGACAGGGGAGCCTGGTGGGCTGCCATCTATGGGATCGCACAGAGTCGGACACGACTGAAGTGACCTAGCAGCAGTAGCAAACACTTTTCTTCCTACACTTGGAAGACAGTTGGACCAGTTTAGAGAACAGCTCCTTCCAGAGACTGGGAAAGAAGGTGATTCCTTCTACCATGCTTGGATAGCCCCACTTGCCACCACGTCTCCCCTGGGCAGAGCTGAAAGGAGCACGTGGGGCAAAGATAGAGGCACCCTTGCGAAAATTGTGAAACTGATTCAGTTTCAGGAAAATACTGAAACTGGCCTGAAATGGACCAAAACCTGGGCAGATTATTTTACTCTTTGCCAAAAGCATTCAGAATCTCCCCTAGTGGCCCCATAGGAGAGTGTTGGAGAGGGTGACACGCTGATTTGGAATCATAGACGAGGTAGCATGGTGAGACACTGTTACTGTTACAGGGAGCCAAGCAGGATAATCCTCCAGAATAACGCCCTCATGACCCCATTCTGGTTAATGAGGGAGATAAATCATTTTTTAAACAGAAAATTGTATTTCTTTCTCAGAAACAATGAGCAGATCATCTTGAATCCTGTCCCTAAAAATTCCTCCCCTCTTGAAAATAGAAATTTTCCTTCCAGTTAAGCAGTGCATGCAACAGAAACAAGCAACAGATAGTTGGGGAGTTTGTGATGGACAGGTACCCACTGCTAGGTTTTAAATGGATAGCCAACAAGGATCTACAGTAGAGTCCATGGAACTCTGTTCAATGTTGTGTGGTAGCCTGGATGGGAGGGGAGTTTGGGGGAGAATGGATACATGTGATTGTATGACTGGGTCCCTACACTGTTCACCTGAAACTGTCACAACATTGTTTGTTAATTGGCTATACCCCAATACAAAGTAAAAAAGTTAAAAAAGTAAATATATAAAAGTTAGCCACCAACATTTTAAAGATAAGGGATTTCACCTTTAAAAAATCTGAATTTATGTGGTTACCAGTGGGAAAACTCTGGAGATGGATGGTGGTATGGGGGGAGGAACAAATTGGGAGATTGGTTGAAATATATACACTAATACACTAATATATATATATATATATATAATAGATAGCAAATGACCTAATGTATATAGCACAGGGAACTCAACTCAATACTCTGTAATGAACTATATGGGAAAAGAATCTAAAAAAGTGGATATATGTATATGTATAACTGATTCATTTGCTGTACAGCAGAAACTAACACAATATTGTAAATCAACTATACTCCAATAAAAAAATTTTTTACATCCAAAAAAAGAGAGAGAGAGAAGCAACAGACATCAAGTCAGATTAAAATCACAAGGCAATTTTTCAGCCCATTTTTCAAAGGACATCCTATGACTTCAGGAAGCAGGTCAGACCCTCCTCCCAGCAATGTGCAGAAAATTCTATAGGTCCTGGTGGCTCAGACAGTAAAGAGTCTGACTCCAGTGCAGGAGACCAAGGTTCAATCCCTGGGTGGGGAAGATCCCTTGGAGAAGGGAATCACCACCCACTCCAGTATCCTTGCCTGGAGAATCCCATGGACAGAGGAGCCTGGTGGGCTACAGTCCATGGGTCACAAAAAGCCAGACATGACTGAGCAACTAACACAGACGTGCATGAAGCAGCCACTAGGTGTATATGTGAAAATTCTTTTGCACAAACACAAGAAATAAGCAAGCTAGTATCACCAGAGGGCTACTGTCTGAGCTCATCATGTTCCATATTTTAGGTTTTGAAAAGTATGGACTTCCCTATGGCTCAGTGGGTAAAGAATCTGCCTGCAACATAAGAAATACAGGAGACGCAAGTTTGATCCCTGGGTTGGGAAGATCCCCTAGAGGAGGAAATGGCAACCCACTCCAGCATTCTTGCCACTATTACACTAGTCCGATGGATTGATGCAATCATTTCTGAAAAGTAATATTTTCTCTTGCAGTAAATTTGGGGATTTAGGCTACATAATTCCTGACTCTAATAATTTTGAAATAATGAAACTGAGGCTTTGAAAGATCAAGTGTGCAGGCTGACCCAGACTGTTACTAGGGGAATCATGTAGAGAGGGAGGGGGGGCGGGGGGAGAGAGAGAGAGAGAGAGAGAGACAAACAAACCCTGTTACCTGCTAGATGCTGCAAAGTTTTGCAAGTTCTCAGACAATCTTGCTGCACTCTTCCTTCCTTTCCAGGCAGCCTCTTTCTTTGGCTTCTAGTCTCATCACAAAAACACAAGATCAGTGAATGATGAAAAAAACCTGGCCACCAATCCTATCTGCCAGAGACAGAGAAGGACCAGTACCCCAGGGTAGGCAAAGAACAACGTGTGAGTTTCCTCACCAAGCCATCCTTGGAGAATGACTCAAATGACCTCAGAGGCAGAGACACCAGAGCAAGAAGGGTTTTTTTGCTTTGGTTTTGTTTTCTTTTTAATAACATGCCATTTCCTTCTCTCTACCACATCTCTATAAGGCTTTTGTGCAGAACAAGGTCTCTACCTGAGTTAGTCTGGAGACCCAGGGGAGCCAATGAACATCTGGGGCACAGCTACACCCCAAACCAAGCATTTGCCACCTTTCACTGGCATAAAGTGGACCAACAGGCATCTCCTCACATCCACCATTTACCTCTTCTGCATAGATAGCTTCTTATATGTAACTCCAGATGGCAGCGAAGGCTGAACTCAAACAGGCATCTTATTTGAGATCTTCTGTGGATCTGGTCCTCTTGTCTCTCGTCAAATGCCCTGCCCTCAAGTTAGTCATGTTTTGACTTGCATGTGTGCTCCGTGTCTCAGTCATATCCGAGTCTTTGCGACTCTATGGACTGTAGCCCATCAGGCTCCTCTGTCCATGGGATTCTCCAGGCAAGACTACTGATCTGGGTTGCCATGCCCTCCTCCAGGGGATCTTCCCCACCCAGGGATTGAATCCATGTCTCTTATGTCTCCTGCATTGTCAGGCAGTCTATTTCCCACTAGCACCACCTGGAAAGCAAGGTGCGTGCTCATGCAAATTACCATGAAAGTTGGAGTTTGATAATCTTCTGTGTAGGTTTTTTTACTACTCACATATGAAAACTATCTGAGATCGAACCTATGTCTCCTGAAGCTCCTGAATTGGTGGGAGGATTCAGGGGGAAACAAAGTTTGGTAGATTTCTTCATCTGGGTGGACTTGCATTTCCATGGAAGCCAGGGACACATCTCTCCCCACTCACAGTATGATTTAGGCAAAGTGACAAGTACTTAAGGGAATGCCCTGGCAGCCTCCCGCTTCCTCTGCTTCCAGGCAAAGGCCCTGCTGGGGGCCCCAGGGCTGAAGCACCTCTCTGGAGACATTCTTAGGGTAAAGGGGGCATTACTAGCCTATTTGGGTTCAGATTAACTCTGGGAAAGCAACACTAAATGGGACATAGAAATACAGGTAACTCTTGGTTCTTTTGCTTAGCTTGGAGAAATGTGCTAAGTCATTTCAGTCATGTCCCACTCTTTGTGACCCCATGGACTGTAGCCAGTCAGGCTCCTCCAGCCATGGAATTTTCCAAGCAAGAATACTGGAGTGTGTTGCCATTTTCTCCTCCAGGAGATCTTTCTGACCCAGGGATCAAACCTGCATCTCCTGTGTCTCCTGCACTGCAAGCAGATTCTTTATTTGCTCAGCCATAATGCAGATTAACACCCACATTTCACATTTACAGTGAAAGCCACACTTAACTTACAAACTATTCATCCATATTAATACTGTAATTTTAACTTTCCAAATAATACTATTACACTGAATGTGGTGGATACATGCCCTCCTACTGAAGAGGACAGAAAAGCTTGCTTTTAAATCACTAATGATGTATACCAGAAACTAATAAAACTTTGTAAGCCAATCAAAAAAAAAAAAAAAAAACATACAGAAGACTCTCTTTGCTAGCTAGAAAAGCCTCTGATATCTCATTTTTGCCCAGGGCGGGGGTGGCATGAGGAGAAGAGGGTTAAAGATCAACTCTTCTAAAACAAAATTCTTTTGCTACACATCTAACTCTTAACTGGTTTATCATGAATATTTTTATGCCTGAAGTCAACTTGTTCAGTCGTCTCAGTACATATTTTGCAAATACTTGGGACATTGCTCAAAGGAATAAAATCTACATCTGCCTTGTGAGTTTTAATGGTTAAGGTAACCCAGTCTTTTCACCTGTCTTAGGCTACTGGCGCCCCCATACCATAGAGACTACAGGTCTTGACTAGCTACTTTCTGTGCATTAGAGAAAATGCAAATTAATCATTGAAAAAAAAATCATCTTGGTTCTGTCTTCAGGCATTTTCTCAACTACAGCAAAGGGTGAGATGGGATGGCCTTCTGTTGGGGACAATTGTACACTTTTTCCTCTAGACACTCTCATTATACTCTTAGCTGATATTTTCTGTTAAATTGTATGTGTTTTTCTCATTGATTCAAGAAAAGTCTTTATTTATGACTCAAGAAAGCAAAAGATTATCTATCCTATATAACAACCACTAACACTCCTCCTCTGCCCCTTTCTTTTCTTTCTTTAGAGTTTTATGGCTATTCAGGACTCCTCTTTTTCCTCTTGCATTAGCACTTGGAATTCTAGCGATGGCTCTTCAAACCATGTATCAGTCCTTCCATAGTCATGTCCAGCTCTTTGTGACCCCATGGACTGTAACCCACCATGCTCCTCTGTCCATGGAATTCTCCAGGCAAGAATACTGGAGTGGGTTGCCATTCTCTTCTCCAGGGGATCTTCCCAACCCAGGGATTGAACCTGGGTCTCCTGCACTGCAGGCAGATTCTTTACCCACTGCACCACCAGGGAAGCTCTTTAAACCACAGATGCTTCTAATTGCTGGTGAAAGAAATATCACCTATGAAGGAGGAAGGGAGTTGCTCCTTCCTGCCCCTACAAGTGCAGGGTTAAGCAACAAGTATTATTCCTACAAAAAAGTTTGTGACATATTCAGTCCTTGAAAACTGTAGTTCTGCCCTGTGAAAATAACTGTTCATCTCTCTAAGTCTGTGGAATTACAGTTGTCTTATTTAATAAAATGTTTCCCTACTGTGAGATGTAAATTGAAATCTAGTCATTCCTAACAGGTCTTAATACTCAGTTTCTTGGACAGATCCTCAGGAGATCACTGACAGTCCTTTCCTCTGCCATAGGCATGCAGGCAATAAAACAAAATAGAGAAGTTTGAGGTTTGTGTCTCACATTTAAATTCACAACATGCTCAGTAAAACAGAACTGTCAAGTGGTGCCAAATGTCTTGCAATACTACCCCCTGCTGTTTATCTCTTAAACTCCCTATGTTAACTTTTTTGCTCTGTTTGGAAATTTTAACAATTGTTTTCTTTATGGCTTCTATCATCCCTAGAAAGCCCTCCTTTCTCATCCATTTATTTAAAAATATATTATTTAGGTCCACACAAAAATCTGCTCATGAATATTAAAATAGCTTTACTCATGATCACCAAAATTTGATAGCAGCCAAGATGATTTTTAGTTCACTTCAGCTCAATTCAGTCGCTCAGTAGTGTCCGACTCTTTGCAACCCCATGAACCGCAGCATGCCAGGCCTCCCTGTGCATCACCAACCCCAGGAGTCCACCCAAACCCATGTCCATTGAGTTGGTGATGCCATCCAACCATCTCATCCTCTGTCATCCCCTTCTCCTCCTGCCCTCAATCGTTCCCAGCATGAGGGTCTTTTCAAATGAGTCAGCTCTTCATATCAGGTGGCCAAAGTATTAGAGTTTCAGCTTCAACATCAGTCCTTCCAATGAATATTCAGGACTGATTTCCTTTAGGATGGACTGGTTGGATCTCCTTGCAGACCAAGGGACTCTCAAGAGTCTTCTCCAACACCACAGTTCAAAAGCATCAATTCTTCGGCACTCAGCTTTCTTTATAGTCCAACTCTCACATCCATACAATACCACTGGAAAAACCATAGCCTTGACTAGATGGACTTTTGTTGACAAAGTAATGTCTCTGTTTTTCAATATGCTATCTAGGTTGGTCATAACTTTCCTTCCAAGGAGTAAGCGTCTTTTAATTTCATGGCTGCAGTCACCATCTGCACTGATTTTGGAGCCCAGAAAAATAAAGTCAGCCAGTGTTTCCACTGTTGATGAATGGATAAATAGGCTGTGGTACATCCAGTCAATGGAATGTTATTCACCAATGAAAAGAAATGTGCTATCAAGCTATGAAAAGACATGGATGAACTTTAAACACATATTACTGAGAGAGTCAATTTCTAGGTAGGTTGGTAAGAAGTCTGGGGTCCCAGAGCAGGAGAAAGGGGTCTGGGGCTGTCAGTGAGGAGATAGGGGTCTGGAATTCTCAAGGAGGAGGGAAGGACAAACTTATTTTTTCTACATTCCTTAATAAGGATTATATAACAACAATGTATCCTGCTTGAGGACAGTTTCCCCTTCTTGAAAATCTTCTGACTAATCCTATTATAACTCAGATGACCATTATATCTACTACTGCGGGCAAGAATCCCTCAGAAGAAATGGAGTAGCCATCACGGTCAACAAAAGAGTCTGAAATGCAGTACTTGGATGCAATCTCAAAAACGACAGAATGATCTCTGTTCATTTCCAAGGCAAACCATTCAATATCACAGTAATCCAAGTCTATGCCTCAACCAGTAACGCTGAAGAAGCTGAAGTTGAATGGTTCTATGAAGACCTACAAGACATTTTAGAACTAATACCCAAAAAAAGATGTCCTTTTCATTATAGGGGACTGGAATGCAAAAGTAGGAAGTCAAGAAACACCTGGAGTAACAGGCAAATTTGGCCTTGGAATATGGAATGAAGCAGGGCAAAGGCTAATAGAGTTTTCCCAAGAAAATGCACTGGTCATAACAAATACCCTCTTCCAACAACACAAGAGAAGACTCTATACATGGACATCACCAGATGGTCAACATAAAAATCAGATTGATTATATTCTTTGCACCCAAAGATGGAGAAGCTCTATACAGTCAGCAAAAACAAGACCAGGAGCTGACTGTGGCTCAGACCATGAACTCCTTATTGCCAAATTCAGACTTAAATTGAAGAAAGTAGGGGAAACCCCTAGACCATTCAGGTATGACCTAAATCAAATCCCTTATGATTATACAGTGGAAGTGAAAAATAGATTTAAGGGACTAGATCTGATAGATAGAGTGCCTGATGAACTATGGAATGAGGTTCGTGACATTGTACAGGAGACACGGGTCAAGACCATCCCCATGGAAAAGAAATGCAAAAAAGCAAAATGGCTGTCTGGGGAGGCCTTACAAATAGCTGTGAAAAGACGAGAAGCGAAAAGCAAAGGAGAAAAGGAAAGATATAAACATCTGAATGCAGAGTTCCAAAGAATAGCAAGAAGAGATAAGAAAGCCTTCTTCAGCGATCAGCACAAAGAAATAGAGGAAAACAACAGAATGGGAAAGACTAGAGATCTCTTCAAGAAAATCAGAGATACCAAGGGAACATTTCATGTAAAGATGGGCTCGATAAAGGACAGAAATGGTATGGACCTAACAGAAGCAGAAGATATTAAGAAGAGATGGCAAGAATACATAGAAGAACTGTACAAAAAAGATCTTCACGACCCAGATAATCACGATGGTGTGATCACTCACCTAGAGCCAGACATCCTGGAATGTGAAGTCAAGTGGGCCTTAGAAAGCGTCACTACGAACAAAGCTAGTGGAGGTGATAGAATTCCAGTTGAGCCATTCCAAATCCTGAAAGATGATGCTGTGAAAGTGCTGCACTCAATACGCCAGCAAATTTGGAAAACTCAGCAGTGGCCACAGGACTGGAAAAGGTCAGTTTTCATTCCAATCCCAAAGAAAGGCAATGCCAAAGAATGCTCAAACTACTGCACAATTGCATTCATCTCACATGCTAGTAAAGTAATGCTCAAAACTCTCCAAGCCAGGCTTCAACAATACGTGAAACATGAACTTTCAGATGTTCAAGCCGGATTTAATAAAAGCAGAGGAGCAAGAGATAAAATTACCAAAATCTGCTGGATCATGGAAAAAGCAAGAGAGTTCCAGAAAAACATCTACTTCTGCTTAATTGACTATGCCAAAGCCTTTGAGTGTGTGGATCACAACAAACTGTGGAAAATTCTGAAACAGATTGAAATACCAGACCACCTGGCCTGACTCCAGAGAAATATGTATGCAGGCCAAGAAGTAACAGTTAGAACTGGACATGGAACAACAGACTGATTCCAAATTGGGAAAGGAGTATGACAAGGCTGTATATTGTCACCCTGCTTATTTAACTTATATGCAGAATACATCATGTGAAATGCTAGGCTGGATGAAGCATAAGCTGGAATCAAGATTTCCAGGACAAATATTAATAACCTCAAATATGCAGATGACACCACCCTTATGGAAGAAATTGAAGAAGAATTAAAGAGCCTCTTGATGAATGTGAAAGAGAAGAGTGAAAAAGTTGACTTTAACTCAGCTTTCAAAAAACTCAACTCAACTTTCAAAAAACTAAGATCATGGCATCCGGTCCTATCAGTTCAGTTCAGTTCAGTCGCTCACTCATGTCCAACTCTTTGAGACCCCATGAATTGCAGCACACCAGGCTTCCCTGTCCATATCCAACTCCCGAAGTTCACTCAAACTCACGTCCATCAAATCATTGATGCCATCCAGCCATCTCATCCTCTGTCGTCCCCTTCTCCTCCTGCCCCCAATCCCTCCCAGCATCAGGGTCTTTTCCAATGAGTCAACTCTTCGCATGAGGTGGCCAAAGTATTGGAGTTTCAGCTTCAACATCAGTTCTTCCAAAGAACACCCAGGACTGATCTCCTTTAGGATGGACTGGTTGGATCTCCTTGCAGTCCAAGGGACTCTCAAGAGTCTTCTCCAACACCACAATTCAAAAGCATCAATTCTTAGGTGCTCAGCTTTCTTCACAGTCCAACTCTCACATCCATACATGACTACTGGAAAAACCATAGCCTTGACTAGATGGACCTTTGTAGGCAAAGTAATGTCTCTGCTTTTTAATATGCTGTCTAAGTTGGTCACAACTTTTCTTCCAAGGAGAAAGTGTCTTTTAATTTCATGGCTGCAGTCACCATCTGCAGTGATTTTGGAGCCCCCCAAAATAAAGTCTCTTACTGTTTCCATTGTTTCCCCATCTATTTACCATGAAGTGATGGGACTGGGGGCGTCACTTCATGAGAAATAGATGCGGAAACAGTGAAAACAGTGTCAGACTTTATTTTTTTGGCCTCCAAAATCACTGCAGATGGTGATTGCAGCCATGAAATTAAAAGATGCTTACTCCTTGGAAGGAAAGTTATGACCAACCTAGATAGCATATTCAAAAGCAGAGACATTACTTTGCCAACAAAGGTCCATCTATTCAAGGCTATGGTTTTTCCAGTAGTCATGTATGGATGTGAGAGTTGAACTATAAAGAAAGGTGAGCACCCAAGAATGGATACTTTTGAACTGTGGTGTTGGAGAAGACTCTTGAGAGTCCCTTGGACTGCAAGGAGATCCAACCAGTCCATCCTAAAGGAGATCAGTCCTGAGTGTTCATTGGAAGGACTGATGTTGAAGCTGAAACTCCAATACTTTGGCCACCTGATGCGAAGAGCTAACTCATTTGAAAAGACCCTCATGCTGGGAAAGATTGAGGGCAGGAGGAGAAGGAGACGACAGAGGATGAGATGGCTGGATGGCATCACCAACTCAATGGACGTGAGTTTGTGTGAACTCCGGGAGTTGGTGATGGACAAGGAGGCCTGGCATGCCGCAGTCCATGGAGTCACAGAGTCAGACACGACTGAGCAACTGAACTGAACTGAATGGAAAACAGTATGAAGATGCCTCAAAAAATTAAAAATAGAACTACCACTTGATCCAACAATTCCACTCCTAAGTATATATCTGAAAAAAACAAAAACACAAATTAGAAAAGATATGTACACCCCTATGTACACCACAGCCTTATTTACAATAGCCAAGATATGGAAGCAATCTTTATCTGTTCATCCATTGATAGGCACTTAGAGGTAGATAGATAGATAGATAGATAGATATAAAATGAATATTACTCAGCCATAAAAAGAATGAAATCTTGCCATTTGCAACAGCACACAGGGACTGGAGGATATTTGCATAGTGAAATAAGTTAAACAGAGAAAGACAAATACTGTATGAATTCACTTTTATGTGAAATCTTTAAAAACAAAACAAATGAACAAACATAACAAAATAGAAACAGAGTTATAGATACAGAAAACAGGTAGTTGCCAGAGGGGAAGAGGGTGAGAGGAGGAAAAGAAATAGGTGAAAGAAATTAACAGTGACAAATTTCCAGGTGCAAAATAAATGAGTCACGGGTAGAAAATGTACAATGTGGGGGAAATGGTCAATAATTATATAATATATTTGTATGGTGATAAGTAATAGTAAGTAATAACTAGACTTATCATGGTGATCATTTTGGAATGTATCAAAATATTAAATCACTATGTTGTACAACAGGAACTTATGAAGTTTAGTAGGTCAATTATACTTCAAAAACAAACCAAAAAACTTATGGAGAAAGAGATCAGATTTGTGGTTACCAGATACAGGGGATGGAGCAGGCAAAATTGGATGAAGGCCATTAAAAGGCACAAACTTCCAGTTATAAGATAAATTAGTACTGGGAATGTTTGGTATAACATGGTAAATATAATTAACACGGCTGTATATTATACATGAAAGTTGTTTAGAGAGTAAATCCTAAGAGGAAAAAACATTTTTCCTATTTCTTTAATTTTTTATTTATGTGAGATAATGGATATTTACTAAGCTTACTGTAATAATCATTTCATGATGTATATAAGTGAAATCATTATGCTCTACACCTAAAACTTACATAGTGCTGTATTTTAATTATATCTCAATGAAGCTGGAAGATAAAAATATGCACATTGATAAAGATTTATCAAAGCTTATACTATTTCAATTCTTTCAAAATGTTTAAGATATATCCAGTTAAATGGATACTTTTCAACCTCAAGAGTAAGAGATATAATATAGTCATTTGATAGGTCTTGGTAAAGCTTTTTTAATTCATTTCCCTGATGTTGCAAAATCTAATGTCTCAAATGACTGACTAATAACTCATTTTGCAAGTCAAGCAGTTTACACTATTTTATTTTCAACAAAAGCCAAAGTCTGATATATCCATTAATACACAATTAAAAATTAATGGTAGATCACTATGTGGGGTTTTTTGGCATTTTTCTTAAAAGGAGTTCAGAGAATTGAATGGTATTGCCATTAAAAATTGCTTTGATTCCTTATTATTTATTTATGTGAACAAGATTTCTCAGTGCCTGCATTGATTAAAACAAAAAATAGGAGTTGAATTGATCTGAACATTGTCTTATTCTACCAGAGAATAATAGTCACACGTGTGTTTATGAAATAAGTGGGGGAAAGTCTCACTGATTCTGAGAGATAAGATGCATCTTTAAAATTAAAAAGTTTACTTTTTCAGTTATTATTTTACAAATGTTGTGATATGTTTCTATTGTTTTGATCAACTGTGTACTAATAATACTTAAATACAGAAGAGATGTTTTACAGTCACACAATTTTTTCAATTTTCACATATATTTTGTGGCAGAAATATACACAAGGTTGATGGAGATCTTCCAGCAGAAAAATCCATTATAACAAGATACAAGTCTGTGGAAGATGTAAGTGGACAGTCAAGGAGAAAAAGGAACAAGTATAAATTTTCTATTGTAAAAGAGCTTGTTCATGTATTTTTTAAACAGTTTACTGTTGGTAGCTAACTTTTACATTATTTATATTATTTTTTAAGAAAAGTAGCAATTTATTTTTAAATGTTAATATCTATAATGTGTTAGAATTGCATTCTTTACAAACATTCACATGAAAAAAAATTTTAAGTTCAGTTTAAAAGGGAATCCTCAGTTCTCAAGGGAACACAGAGATTCAAAAAATTCTTTTACTGAATACACGAACAAAAATGTTTAAAGGCAGTAGCCCTAGAGAAACTCATACATGAATAAATACTTGAGCATATTTTTATAAGGAAGCTCAGAACAGTAAAAAGCTAGAAACAACCCAAAAATCCATAAATAGTAGATTAAAAAACAAACTATAGAATACTTATATAATAGAATAATACACAGCAGTAAAATGAACAGTAAAACACAGCTACTGGCACCAACATGAGTAAACAAAAGTAGAAATTCCTAACAGAATAGACAGCCTGAATCCATTTTTGTCAAGCTTGTACGTGTGCATGCTAAGTACTGTCTGACTGTGCCTTGCTAAGGACTGTAGCCCACCAGGCTCCTTTGTCCATGGAATTCTCCAGGCAAGAATACTGGAGTGGGTGGCCGTACCCTCCTCCAGGGGATCTTCCAGACCCAGGGATCAAACCTGCATCTCTTATGTCTCATGCATTGGCAGGCGGGTTCTTTACCTCTAGAGCCACCTGGGAAGTACCTTGTCAAGCTTAATAATGGATGAAATTAAAAAAAAAAAAAAAATATATATATATATATATATATCTTAGAGCAACACACATAAGTGTTAAAACTATGAGGAAAAGCAGGAAAATGTTTGCCATAAGGACAGGCTAGTGAAGATACTTGCTAAGAGGGAAGCCACGTGATCAAGAAGGCGCTCACTGGAGGGGAAAGGAGAACTTTGAAGAGCAATAAAACAAGATCTGAACTAGTAGAAAAACTCACTATTGTAACCTTGCAGGACACGATAAGACCTTGCCAGAGTAAATCATCATTCACCACTCATGTCCTTCACCTGCTTTTTGTCTATAGAAAAAAACTTTAGTCAAATGCTAAACTTAGAGAGGTGGGAAAATGCAGAAAGGGAAACAGTCAAGCAAGACAAAATATTAATACTTTAGCCATTAAACAAAGTCAAGGATGGAGAAGGAAATGGCAACCCACTCCAGTATTTTTGCCTGGGAAATTCCAGGGACAGAGGGGCCTGGTGAGCTACAGTCCATGGGGTCACAAAGGATCAGACATGACTAAGTAACTTTCACAAAGTCAAGGATCTTTAGTTCTTCCTCAGGGACTATAGTTAGGATTCTGAGCCATATCCTTTGAGCAGTTTCATAGATGCTGAAACTTCCCCCAGGTGGGAGAAGTGAACTGTATGAGGCCCACAGGCATGAAGACCCCAGACAGGTTGGAACCAGAAGGTTGATGATGCTGACTCCCAATGACCTCACCACCAACCAATCAGAAGAACACCCATGAGCTGATCACATACCCCACAAACCTCCTCCCTCACCTTGTCTTTTCTTTATGTTTTTATTTTTATTTTTTATTATATAAATTTATTTATTTAATTGGAGGCTAATTACTTTACAATATTATAGTGGTTTTGCCATACATTGACATGAATCCACCACGGGTGTATGTGTGTTCCCCATCCTGAACCCCCCTCCCACCTCCCTCCCCATACCATCCCTCAGAATCATCTCAATGCACCAGGCCTGAGAACCCTGTCTCATGCATCAAACCTGGACTGGCAATCCATTTCACATATGATAATATACATGTTTCAATGCCATTCTCCCAAACCATCCCACCCTCGCCCTCTCCCACAGAGTCCAAAACACTGTTCTATACATCTGTGTCTCTTTTGGTGTCTCACATATAGGGTTATTGTTACCATCTTTCTAAATTCCATATATATGCTTTAGTATACTGTATTGGTGTTTTTCTTTCTGGCTTACTTCACTCTGTATAATAGGCTCCAGTTTCATCCACCTCATTAGAACTGATTCAAATGTATTCTTTTTAATGGCTGAGTAATATTCCATTGTGTATATGTACCAATGCTTTCTTATCCATTCATCTGCCGATGGACATCTAGGTTGCTTCCATGTCCTGGCTATTATAAATAGTGCTGCGATGAACATTGGGGTGCATGTGTCTCTTTCAATTCTGGTTTCCTCAGTATGTATGCCCAGCACTGGGATTGCTGGGTCATATGGCAGTTCTGTTTCCAGTTTTTTAAGGAATCTCCACACTGTTCTCCATAGTGACTGTACTAGTTTACATTCCCACCAACAGTGTCAGAGGGTTCCCTTTTTTCCACACCCTCTCCAGCATTTATTGCTTGTCAACTTTTGGATAGCAGCCATTCTGACTGGGGTGAAATGGTACCTCACTGTGATTTTGATTTGCATTTCTCTGATAATGAGTGATGTTGAGCCTCTTTTCATGTGTTTGTTAGCCATCTGTACATCTTCTATGGAGAAATGTCTGTTTAATTCTTTGGCCCATTTTTTGATTGGGTCATTTATTTTTCTGAAACTGAACTGCAGGAGTTGCTTGTATATTTTTGAGATTAATTCTTTGTCAGTTGCTTCATTTGCTATTATTTTCTCCCATTCTGAATGCTGTCTTTTCACCTTGCTTAGAGTTTCCTTTGTTGTGCAAAAGCTTTTAAGTTTAATTAGGTACCATTTGTTTATTTTTGCTTTTATTTCCAATATTCTGGGAGGTGGGTTATAGAGGGTTCTGCTGTGATTTATGTTGGAGAGTGTTTTGCCTATGTTTTCCTCTAAGAGTTTTATAGTTTCTGGTCTTACATTTAGATCTTTAATCCATTTTGAGTTTATTTTTGTGTACGGTGTTAGGAAGTGTTCTAGTTTCATTCTTTTACAAGTGGTTGACCAGTTTTCCAAGCACCACTTTTTAAGAGATTGTCTTCTCTCCATTGTATATTCTTGCCTCTTTTGTTGAAGATAAGGTGTCCATAGGTGCGTGGATTTATCTCTGGGCTTTCTATTTTGTTCCATTGATCTATATTTCTGTCTTTGTGCCAGTACCATACTGTCTTGATGACTGTGGCTTTGTAGTAGAGCCTGAAGTCAGGCAGGTTGATTCCTCCAGTTCCATTCTTCTTTCTCAAGATAGCTTTGGCTATTTGAGGTTTTTTGTATTTCCATACAAATTGTGAAATTATTTATCCTAGTTCTGTGAAAAATACCATTGGTAGCTTGATTGGGATTGCATTGAATCTATAGATTGCTTTGGGTAGTATACTCATTTTCACTATATTGATTCTTCTGATCCATGAACATGGTATATTTCTCCATCTATTAGTGTCCTCTTTGATTTTTTTCACCAGTGTTTTATAGTTTTCTATATATAGGTCTTTTGTTTCTCTAGGTAGATATATTCCTAAGTATTTTATTCTTTTCATTGAAATGGTGAATGGGATTGTTTCCTTGATTTCTCTTTCTGTTTTCTCATTGTTAGTGTATAGGAATGCAAGGGATTTCTGTGTGTTGATTTTATATCCTACAACTTTACTATAGTCATTGATTAGCTCTAGTAATTTTCTGGTGGAGTCTTTAGGGTTTTCTACGTAGAGGATCATGTCATCTGCAAACAGTGCGAGTTTTACTTCTTCCTTTCCAATCTGGATTCCTTTTATTTCTTTTTCTGCTTTGATTGCTGTGGCCAAAACTTCCAAAACTGTGTTGAATAGTAGTGGTGAAAGTGGGCACCCTTGTCATGTTCCTGACTTTAGGGGAAATGCTTTCAATTTTTCACCATTGAGGATAATGTTTGCTGTAGGTTTGTCATATATAGCTTTTATTATATTGAGGTACGTTCCTTCTATTCCTGCTTTCTGGAGGATTTTTATCATAAGTGGATGTTAAATTTTATCAAAGACTTTCTCTGCATCTATTTAGATAATCATATGGTTTTTAACCTTTCAATTTGTTAATGTGGTGTATTATGTGGTGTATTATGTTGATTGATTTGTGGATATTAAAGAATCCTTGCATCCCTGGGATAAAGCCCACTTGGTCATGATGTATGATCTTTTTAATGTGTTGTTGGATTCTAATTGCCAGAGTTTTGTTAAGGGTTTTTGCATCTGTGTTCATCAGTGATATTGGCCTGTAGTTTTCTCTTGCTGTGGCATCTTTGTCTGGTTTTGGTATTAGGGTGATGGTGGCCTCATAGGATGAGTTTGGAAGTTTACCTTCCCCTGAAATTTTCTGGAAGAGTTTGAATAGAATAGGTGTTAGCTCGTCTCTAAATTTTTGGTAGAATTCATCTGTGAAGCTGTCTGGTCCTGGGCTTTTGTTTGCTGGAAGATTTCTGATTGCAGTTTCAATTTCCATGCTTGTGATGGATCTGTTAAGATTTTCTATTTCTTCCTGGTTCAGTTTTGGAAAGTTGTACTTTTCCAAGAATTTGTCCATTTCTTCCAAGTTGTCCATTTTATAGGCACATAGTTGCTGATAGTAGTCTCTTATGATCCTTTGTATTTCTGTGTTGTATGTTGTGATCTCTCCATTTTAATTTCTTATTTTGTTGATTTGATTCTTCTCCCTTTGTTTCTTGATGAGTCTGGCTAATAGTTTGGCAGCTTTATTGACATGCCTTATCTTCTCAGACATATCTTCTCAAAGAACCAGCTTTTGGCTTTGTTGATTGTTTCTCTGGTCTCTTTTGTTTCTTTTGTATTTATTTCTGCCCTGATTTTTTTTTAATTTTATTTTATTTTTAAACTTTACATAATTGTATTAGTTTCACCAAATAATTTTTAAGGTGTCTTTCCTTCTTCTAACCCTGGGGTTCTTCATTTCTTCCTTTTCTAGTTGCTTTAGGTGTAGGATTAGGTTATTTATTTGACTTTTTTCTTGTTTCTTGAGGTAAGCCTGTATTGCTATGAACCTTCCCCTTAGCACTGCTTTTACAGTGTCCCATAGGTTTTGGGTTGTTGTGTTTTCATTTCATTCGTTTCTATGCATATTTTGATTTCTTTTTTTATTTCTTCTGTGATTTGTTGGTTATTCAGCAGCGTGTTGTTCAGCCTCTATATGTGGGAATTTTTAATACTTTTTCTCCTGTAATTGAAATCGAATCTAACTGCATTGTGGTCAGAAAAGATGCTTGGAATGATTTCGATTTTTTTTAATTTACCACGGCTAGATTTATGGCCCAGGATGTGATCTATCCTGGAGAAGATTCCATGTGCACTTGAGAAAAAGGTAAAATTCATTCTTTGAGAGTGAAATGTCCTATAGATATCAATTAGGTCTAACTGGTCTATTGTATTATTTAAAGTTTGTGTTTCTTTGTTAATTTTTTCTTTAGTTGATCTATCCATAGGTGTGAGTGGGGTATTAAAGTCTCCCACTATTATTGTGTTATTGTTAATTTCCCCTTTCATACTTGTTAGCATTTGCCTTACATATTGCAGTGCTCCTATGTTGTGTTCATATATATTTATAATTGTTTTATCTTCTTGGATTGATCTTTTGATCATAATGTAGTGTCCTTCTTTGTCTCTTTTCACAGCCTTTATTTTAAAGTCTATTTTATCTGATATAAGTATTGCTACTTCTGCTTTCTTTTGGTCTGTATTTGCGTGGAATATCTTCTTCCAGCACTTCACTTTCAGTCTGTATGTGTCCCTTGTTTTGAGGTGAGTCTCTTGTAGACAACATATATAGGGGTCTTGTTTTTGTATCCATTCAGCCAGTCTTTGTCTTTTGGTTGGGACAGTCAAAGCATTTACATTTAAGGTAATTATTGATAAGTATGATCCCATTGCCATTTACTTTGTTGTTTTGGGTTCAAGTTCATACACCCTTTCTGTGTTTCCTGTCTAGAGAAGGTCCTTTAGCATTTGTTGGAGAGCTGGTTTGGTGGTGCTGAATTCTCTCAGCTTTTGCTTGTCTGTAAAGCTTTTGATGTCTCCTTCATATTTGAATGAGATCCTTGCTGGGTACAGTAATCTGGGCTGTAGGTTTTTTTCTTTCATCACTTTAAGTATGTCCTGCCATTCCCTTCTGGTCTGAAGAGTTTCTATTGAAAGATCAGCTGTTATCCTTATGGGAATTCCCTTGTGTGTTATTTGTTGTTTTTCCCTTGCTGCTTTTAGTGTTTGTTCTTTGTGTTTGATATTTGTTAATTTGATTAATATGTGTCTTGGGATGTTTTGCCTTGGGTTTATCCTGTTTGGGACCCTCTGGGTTTCATGGGCTTGGGTGACTATTTCCTTCCCCATTTTAGGGAAGTTTTCAACTATTATCTCAAGTATTTTCTCATGGTCTTTCTTTTTGTCTTCTTCTTCTGGGACTCCTATGATTCGAAAGTTGGGGCATTTAACATTGTCCCAGAGATCTCTGAGGTTGTCCTCATTTCTTTTAATTTTTTTTTCTTTTTTCCTCTCTGCTCCATTTATTTCTACCATTCTATGTTCTACCTCACTTATCCTATCTTCCGCCTCTGTTATTCTACTGTTGGTTCCCTCCAGAATGTTTTTTGTCTCATTTATTGCATTATTCATTATATATTGACTCTTTTTTATTTCTTCTAGGTCCTTGTTAAACATTTCTTGCATCTTCTCAGTCCTTGTCTCCAGGCTATTTATCTGTAACTCCATTTTGTTTTCAAGATTTTGGATCATTTTCACTATCATTATTCAGAATTCTTTATCAGGTAGATTCCCTATCTCTTCCTCTTTGGTTTGGTGGGCATTTATCCTGTTCCTTTACCTGCTGAGTATTTCTCTGCATTTTCATCTTGTTTATATTGCTGTGTTTGGGGTGGCCTTTCCATATTCTGGCAGTTGATGGTTCCTCTTTATTGTGGAGGTTCCTCGCTGTGGGTGGGGTTGGACGGGTGGCTTGTCAAGGTTTCCTGGTTAGGGGAGTTTGTGTCGGTGTTCTGGTGGGTGGAGCTGGATTTCTTCTTTCTGGAGTGCAATGAAGTCTCCAGTAGTGAGTTTTGAGATGTCAATGGGTTTTGGTGTGACTTTGGGCAGCCTGTATATTGAAGCTCAGAGCTATGTTCCTGTGTTGCTGGAGAATTTGCATGGTATGTCTTGCTCTGGAACTTGTTGGCTCTTGGGTGGTGCTTGGTTTCCGTGTAGGTATGGAGGCTTTTGATTAGCCCTTATTTATTAATGTTCCCTGGAGTCAGGAGTTCTCTGGTGTTCTCAGATTTTGGACTTAAGTCTCCTGCCTCTGGATTTCAGTCTCATTCTTACAGTAGCCTCAAGACTTCTCCATCTATATAGCACTGATGATAAAACATCTAGGTTAATGATGAAAAGTTCCTCCACAGTGAGGGACACCTGGAGAGGTACACAGAGTTACATGGAGAAGAGAAGAGGGAGGAGGGAGATACAGGTGACCAGGAGGAACAGAGGGGGGATCAAAAGGGGAGTGAGCAAGCTAGCCATTAATCACTTCCCTATGTGCTCTCCACAGTCTGGACCCCTCAGAGATGTTCATGGAGGTTATACAGAGAAGAGAAGAAGAAGAAAGGATACAGAGGTGGCCAGGAGGATAAAAGGGGGGATCAAAAGGAGAGAGACAGATCCAGCCAGTAATTAGTTCCCTAAGTGTTACACAATAAACTGTGGAAAATTCTGAAAGAGATGGGAATACCAGACCACCTGATCTGCCTCTTGAGAAATCTGTACACAGGAAAGCAAGCAACAGTTAGAACTGGACATGGAACAACAGACTGGTTCCAAATAGGAAAAGGAGTACGTCAAGGCTGTATATTGTCATCCTGCTTATTTAACTTCTATGCAGAGTACATCATGAGAAACGCTGGGCTGGAAGAAGCACAAGCTGGAATCAAGATTGCCCCAGAAATATCAATAACCTCAGATATACAGATGACACCACCCTTATGGCAGAAAGTGAAGAGGAACTAAAACGCCTCTTGATGAAGTGAAGGAGGAGAGTGAAAAAGTTGGCTTAAAGCTCAACATTCAGAAAATGAAGATCATGGCATCCAGTCCCATCACTTCATGGGAAATAGATGGGGAAACAGTGGAAACAGTGTCAGACTTTATTTTGGGGGGCTCCAAAATCACTGCAGATGGTGACTGCAGCCATGAAATTAAAAGACGCTCACTCCTTGGAAGGAAAGTTATGACCAACCTAGATAGCATATTGAAAAGCAGAGACATTACTTTGCCAACAAAGGTTCGTCTAGTCACAGCTATGGTTTTTCCTGTGGTCATGTATGGATGTGAGAGTTGGACTGTGAAGAAGGCTGAGTGCCGAAGAATTGATGCTTTTGAACTGTGGTGTTGGAGAAGACTCTTGAGAGTCCCTTGGACTGCAAGGAGATCCAACCAGTCCATTCTGAAGGAGATCAGCCCTGGGTGTTCTTTGGAAGGAATGATGCTAAAGCTGAAACTCCAGTACTTTGGCCACCTCATGCGAAGAGTTGACTCATTGGAAAAGACTCTGATGCTGGGAGGGATTGGGGGCAGGAGGAGAAGGGAACGACAGAGGATGAGATGGCTGGATGGCATCACTGACTCGATGGACATGAGTCTGGGTGAACTCCGGGAGTTGGTGATGGACAGGGAGGCCTAGCGTGCTGCGATTCATGGGGTCGCTAAGAGTTGGACATGACTGAGCGACTGAACTGAACTGAACTGAAGTGTTCTCCACAGCCCGAAACACACCAAGAGATTCACCGAGTTGGGTAGAGAAGAGAAGGGGGAGGGAGGAGTTAGAGGCAACCTGGTGGAGAAAAAGGAGAGTCAAAAGAGGGAGAGAGCAATCAAGCCAGTAATCTCACTCCCAACTAGAAATGGGTACTGAAGATTGGGTTCTTAAAGGTACAAAATTGATAACAAATACAAAAAAGCAAGATTAAAAATCTAGAGTAGAGGTTAGATTCTCAAAAATACAATATTAAAAAAAAAGGTTATAAAAATTATAAAATATATATATGAAGTTTGCTTAAAAAATAGGGTCTTTTTTGTACAAGGTAATAGTAGGTTATAAAAAAATGAAAATTAAAGGAGTAATAGAATGCTCAAACTACCTCACAATTGCACTCATCTCACACGCTAGTAAAGTAATGCTCAAAATTCTCCAAGCCAGGCTTCAGCAATATGTGAACTGTGAACTTCCAGATGTTCAAGCTGGTTTTAGAAAAGGCAGAGGGACCAGAGATCAAATTGCCAACATCTTCTGGATCATGGAAAAAGCAAGAGAGTTCCAGAAAAACATCTATTTCTGCTTTATTGACTATGCCAAAGCCTTTGACTGTGTGGATCACAATCAACTGTGGAAAATTCTGAAAGAGATGGGAATACCAGACCACCTGACCTGCCTCTTGAGAAACCTATATGTAGGTCAGGAAGCAACAGTTAGAACTGGACATGGATCAACCGACTGGTTCCAAATAGGAAAAGGAGTACATCAAGGCTGTATATTGTCACCCTGCTTATTTAACTTCTATGCAGATACATCATGAGAGATGCTGGGTTGGAAGAAGCACAAACTGGAATCAAGATTGCCAGGAGAAATATCAATAACCTCAGATATGCAGATGACACCACTCTTATGGCAGAAAGTGAAGAGGAACTAAAAAGCCTCTTGGTGAAAGTGAAAGAGGAGAGTGAAAAAGTTGGCTTAAAGCTCAACATTCAGAAAATGAAGATCATGGCATCTGGTCCCATCACTTCATGGGAAATAGTTGGGGAAACAGTGGAAACAGTGTCAGACTATTTTGGGGGGCTCCAAAATCACTGCAGATGGTGACTGCAGCCATGAAATTAAAAGACACTTACTCCTTGGAAGGAAAGTTATGAACAACCTAGACAGCATATTGAAAAGCAGAGACATTACTTTGCCAACAAAGGTTCGTCTAGTCACGGCTATGGTTTTTCCTATGGTCATATATGGATGTAAGAGTTGGACTGTGAAGAAGGCTGAGTGCCAAAGAATTGATGCTTTTGAACTGTGGTGTTGGAGAAGACTCTTGAGAGTCCCTTGGACTGCAAAGAGATCCAACCAGTCCATTCTGAAGGAGATCAGTCCTGGGTGTTCATTGGAAGGACTGATGTTAAAGCTGAAACTCCAATACTTTGGCCACATCATGCAAAGAGTTGACTCATTGGAAAAGACCCTGATGCTGGGATGGATTGGGGGCAGGAGGAGAAGGGGATGATGGAGGATGAGATGGCTGGATGGCATCACCAACACGATGGCTATGAGTTTGAGCGGACTCCAAGAGTTGGCAATGTACAGGGAGGTCTGTCGTGCTGCGATTCATGGGGTTGCAAAGAGTTGGACACAACTGAGTGACTGAACTGAACTGAACTGAACTGAGAGGACTTAGAAAAAAATTTTTTAAGGCTTTTAATTTAAAAATGATAATAGTAAAAATATATCTAGGACTTTCTCTGAAGCTGTTGCAGACAGTGTGGGGTCAGTTCATTTTTAGATAGTTCCTTGATCCGGCTTATACTTCTCAAGATCTTTAGGCCCCTTCCTATGTAGTCAGTGCTAACTACAGGGTTTTAATCTATTGTACCTGTCACTTTCAAAGCAGTTCCCTCTGTTAATTTAGCTTCTTCTGTTTGCTGGTCTCATCAGTGCCTAATTTCCACCCCGACACAAGGGGGCAGTGGTGGTCACTCTTTTAGGCTCACTTGTTCAGTCGTGCTGTGAGGAGGGAGGAACACTGCAAACAAATATCACTGGCGTGTGTGGGGAGTGCTCGCAGAGTTTCAGCCCCACCAGGTTTGCCCCTGCTCATGGCGTGTGTTCTTTCCCAGTCTACACTATTCAGGCTCCAGGTTGCTTTGCAGGGGAACTGTTTGAGGCAGGCCCTGGGTTGTGTGCACTTCCCAGGTCTAAGGCACTCAGGTTCAGCTTCTCAGGTACTCCACAAAGGCGCAGATTCGGTTGGGCCTGCGTTTTGTGCCCTTCCCAGGTCCGAGCAGCTCAGGTGACCAGGTGCTTGGCGAGCACAGTCACCCCCAGTTAGGGGGTGCATCTTATTGCCTCCCCTGTCCCAGCCGCTCAGTTTTCTCGGTGTACAATGGGCACCCCTTCTCAGGTGTGCTCTGTGTCTCTTCTGGGGAGCTGATCTCGGGCTGCAACCCTCCCGGCGGATGTCAACCATCCAGAATCCCAAGAAGTCTTGGTTAGCAATGAAGCCTCTTTGCAGTTTGGTAGAGGATGTCTCTCTGGGGCCACGATTGCCCCCTTCCAGCTCTGGCTGCCCTCGCCTGCCTGTCTCCAGCAGGGGATGGGCCAGTCTACAACCAGCTAGCTCTGCTCAGTCCTTTGTTCTGTGACCAGGCCTGTCAGTGTCTTAGGTTAGGGGTTTTCACAGGATGCTATACCACAGTCTGGGTTGCTATCTCAAGTTAGTTCCCTCAGAAATGCCCTCAGGGCATTCAGGCCCGGTCCTTAACCCTATGCAATGCAGCCCGCGCCTCCCTGTCCAGCCCCCGCTTGCTAGTGGCAGATGCGAGCGTCTGGGCTGCTTCTCTGCTGGGAGTTGCCGTTAAACACATTATCTGTGGGGTTTAATTATTTATTTATTTATTTTTCCTCCCTGTTATGTTGCCCTCTGAAATTCCAAGACTCGCCACAGACCCGCTGGTGAAAGTGTTTCCTGGTGTTTGGAAACTTTTCTCTTTGTTTAAGACTCCCTTCCCGGGATGGATCTCCATCCCTACCTCTTTTGTCTCTCTTTTTATCTTTTATATTTTGTCCTACCTCCTTTTGAAGACAATGGGCTGCCTTTCTGGGTGCCTGATGTCCTCTGCCAGCATTCATAAGCTGTTTTGTGGAATTTGCTCAGCATTCAAATGTTCTTTCGATGAATTTGTGGAGGAAAAAGTGGTCTCCCTGTCCTATTCCTCCACTATCTTAGGACCGTCTCACCTTGTCTTTATAAACCTTTCCTTGAGAGCCTGCAGGGAGTTTGGGTCTTTTAAGCACAAGCTGCCCCAGTTTCCTTGCTTGGTATCTTGCAATAAAACTATTCTTTTCTTTTCTATTCTTGGACTTCCCTGGTGGCTCAAATGGCAAAGCATCTGCCTACAATGCAGGAGACCCAGGTTCGATCCCTGGGTTGGGAAGATCCTGTGGAGAAGGAATGGCAACCCACTCCAGTACTCTTGCCTGGATAATCCCATGGACAGAGGAGCATTGTAGGCTACAGTCCATGGCATCGCAAAGAGTTGGACACAACTGAGCGACTTCATTTATTCTTTTCTACTTCACCCAAAACCCTGTCTTGAGATTCAGCTCAGTACCCATGTACAGAGACCCAGTTTCAACAATACTATGCTC
This sequence comes from Bubalus bubalis, assembly GCF_019923935.1. NCBI lineage: Eukaryota > Metazoa > Chordata > Mammalia > Artiodactyla > Bovidae > Bubalus > Bubalus bubalis. The sequence goes on from NC_059164.1 coordinate 112,888,193, forward strand.
TTGTATGAAAATATTACACTAGTATAAAAACACACATTCTTCCAAAATTGCTATATATGTAATTTAATTCAATTGAAATCCCAACATTTTGAATGAAGAATTAACTAATACTTTCTCAACATTAATATTTATTAAGTATTTTCTTTGGATGAAAAATGCCTGGCATAATCAAATCCATCTGGTATTGACATAAAAGACAAATCAGGGGCTTCCCTGGTGGTCCAGTGGCTAAGATACACACTTCCAATGCAGGGGGTCTGGATTCGATCCCTGGCCAGGAAACTAGATCCCACAGGCCAAAACAAAGAGTTCACATGCCACACTAAAAGATCCTGCATGCTGCAACTAAAACCCAGCACAACCAGATAAATAAATAAATATTTTCCTTAAAAAAAGAAAAAACAAACCAGTAAGCAGAATCCCAGTTAATAATGGGATTATTAAGACAAAGGCAGAGAAACAATGATTTATGTAGTAAGTGGTGCTTACCCAAATGGGTTTCTAACTTGAAGCTGATAAAATTGAGCTCCTACCCCACACCACATAAAAGTCCAAGGAGGATTAAATTCTTATCTGTAAAAAATAAAATGACAAGAGTTGGGTATACTTTCTTAACCAACACATGAAGCCAGAGTTATCCAAAAAAAGATACCTTTAATATATTATTATGATATCAAAGTTAAAGACAAAAAAAACAAGATCTGAAAAAAAATAAAATCTTAAAATCCATATTATAAAAAAAGCTCACAGAAATCAAGGAAAATGTGCAATATATGTGTAGATTGTTCAAGAAGAACAACAAATAGCCAATACTTATATGAAAAGATACTCAACTTCACAAATAGTCAAGGAGATAAACATCAAAACAATTTGCACAAATTAAAGTGTGTTCTGTATCTACTACTGTGAAGAGTTAGTAGCGAGGTTAAGGAGAAAGACAAAGGCCATTTTAATGCACTGTGGGTAAAATGTAAGCAATTCCAGCCTTTTTTGGAAAGCACTCTGATAATATTTATTGCATTTTTAAATATTTATACTGTTCAGTGAGCAATCCTATTCCAATGACTCCATCTCACAGAAATAAGAGCTCCAGTTACACAACCCAGGATAGCAGCTTTGTTTCTAGAGACAAAAACACAGGAAGCGAGGTAAAAGTTCATCAGTAGGTGCTTCCCTGGTGGCTCAGAGGTTAAGAATCCACCTGCCAATGCAGGAGACTCGGGTTTGATCCCTGGGTCAGGAAGATCCCCTGAAGAAGGAAATGGCAACCTACTCCAGTATTCTTGCCTGGAGAATTCCACAGACAAAAAAGCCCACAGTCCATGGGGTCACAGAGTTGGACAGAACTGAGTGACTGAGCATAGCGATTTCGTGGAAACACTGCAGCCATTAAAGAGGACTCCTAGAATGCTTAGGACTAAATACACTGACCGCACCAAGTGCTGGTGAGCATGTGGAGGACATGGTTGGGGTATAAAATGGCACCATGGCTTTGGAAAGCACTTGGTTGCTTTCTTAAAAAGTAACCATACACCCTGATCTTTCAGCCATCTCATTCCTAGGTATTTCCCAAGAGAAAAGAAAGCATGTGTCCATAGAGACCTGTACCTCCTGACTGTTTACAGGCTCTCTACCTGTGGTGGTCCAAAACCAGGAACAACCCAAACATCCATCAACAGGTGATCAGATGAAGAAACTCTGGCATATCCACACAGTGAATGTAACCTCTAAATAAAAAGAAATGAGCTACTGATACACAACAACATGGATGAATCTCAAAATCATTAGACTTAGTAAGTCAACTAAACTCCAATATAAATTTTAAAAATTAAATAAAATTAAATTAATTTTTTTGTAAATCAAGTTTACTGAAAATACAGCAAAAAACCCTGAATCTAATACATTATAGATCAACTATATTTCAGTGTAAAATAAAAACTAAAAATTTTTTTAAATCAGGTTTACTGAAAACAAAACAAAAAAAAGCACCTGAAGCTAACACAGCATTGTAAATCAACTATACTCAAATATAAGATAAAACTTAAATTTAAAAAGCAAAATCAGATTTATTGGAAAAAAAATCATTAGTCTGAGTGAAAGAAGTCAAACAGACAAGATGAATATACATTGCATGATTCCACTTATACAAAACTCTAGAAAATGTATACTAATCTACATTGACAAAAGCAAGTCAGGGGTTGCCTGGTGATGCAGGGAGAGAAGACCCAGGAGGGAGAGATTGCCAAGGAGCACATGGACCCTTCCAGGAGAGGATGGATATTTTCACTACTTGAATCATGGTGTGGGGCTTCCCTAGTGGCTTAGCAGTACAGAATCTGCCTACAGTTCAGGAGACCTGGGTTCAATCCCTTGGTTGGGAAGCTCCCCTGGAGGAGGAAATGGCAACCAAGTGTTCTTGCCTGGAGAATCCCATGGACAGACAAGAATGGCAGGCTACAGTCTCTAGAGTCCATGGGGTCGCAAAAAGAGTCAGACATGATTTAGCAACTAAATAACAATCGTGGTGTATATATGCCAAAACTCATTGCATCCTGTAAATATGTACAGTTCATTATACATCAGTTATACCTCAATAAAGATAAACAAGTACCAAGAAAAATACAAGTGAGCTTCAGTTGTTGAGACACCTGGGAATGGAGAGGTAAGTGAAGATCAATGCTGGCCAAAGAAATAACCAAGAGCTTTAGAAAGAAAAAGACGAACAATTCTGCACTAAAAATAAAAACAAGTATGAATGGTTCACAATTGAAAATCCCCCAAACTCCCCTCACAAGAAACTTTTTAAAAGCCCCTAACATACCACAAGATGTTCAGGTTTAATATAGTATCATACTGAGGTGATATCTGTTCATTTCTCTGTTGCTAAAGCCTCAATTTGAACCTGGTTAATTACACAGTCCAATAATCCTTCTAGTTGGGTACCAGTGATTTCCTCTGACTCTCAGCACCTTCCATAACCGGCCACTAGTCCATGAATGATGAAAAATTCAACACCAGAAATAGTCACTAAAGGTTTGCAGATTCTACTTGAACATTCTCCCTGCATTATTTTCTGAAACCAGGTCCTCTGACTGATCAGTTTGGGAAGCTGAGACAATGTGAGTCTCCTCTGGTATTAAACACAGCTCTTCACTATAGAAACCAGCACACACCTTCAGAATAAAACAAATTCTCCAAAGGGAGGAACTATAAGGGGGATATAGATGAAACTAGATCTGATCAAGGTAAATGCTTGCTGAAAGTAGAAAAGTATTCTGAGGGGTATGGGTGAGGTGTGTTCCTCTTGCTCAAGTTTTGTGTGCCTGAAAATGTCCTTTGTTGTTGTTGCTCAGTTGCTAAGTCGTGTCTGACTCTGCGACTCCATGGACTGAAGCTTGCCAGGCTTCCCTGTCCTCCACTATCTTCCAGAGTTTGCACAAGTTCATGTCCATTGAGTTGGTGATGCCATCCAACCACCTCATCCTTTGTTGCCCTCTTCTCCTTTTTCCTTCAACCTTTCCCAGCATCAGGGTCTTTTCCAATGAGTCAGGTCTTCTCATTCGGTGGCCACAGTATTGGAGCTTCAACTTCAGCATCAGTCCTTCCAATGAATATTTAGGGTTGATTTCTTTTAGGATTGACTGGTTGGATCTCCTTGAAGTCCAGGGGACTCTTGAGAGTCTTATCCAGCACCACAGTTCAAAAGTATCAGTTCTTCAGCACTCAGCCTTCTTTCCGGTCCAGTTCTTGTATCCATACATGACTACTGAAAAAAACCATAGTTTTGACTATACAAACCTTTGTCAGCAAAGTAATGTCCTTGGTTTTTAATACAATGTCTAAGGTTTGGCATAGCTTTCCTTCCAAGGAGCTAGTGTCTTTTAATTTCATGGCTGTGGTCACCGTCTGCAGTGATTTGAGAGCCCAAGAAAATAAAATCTGTCACTCCTTCTTTTTCACATTTAATTTGCCATGAAGTGATGAGACCAGATACCATGATCTTAGTTTATTAATGTATTTTTAGGGTGTGATCCTTAAGTAATGCTCTTTGTAATTATAAATATTTAAAATAAAACAAAATATGTAGATAATAAAGATTAGTCAAAATTGAATGCTTCATTGACATATTGATAAGCACACTAGGGTGATGTGTTTTGAGGACTTATTTATGCACAACTTAAGTACATTCTCTCCAAAGCGTGAATATAAACCAATTCGCTCTTAAGGGTGTGGTAAATGAGGGGAAGGGTGGCAGTAGAATGTAAAAATCACATTGGTGCACATGTGATTTCCCCCCTCCCCCCACTACAATATTTATCCCCCCTCCCAAATAACAGCAATGGAGTAAGTACACCTGGGTTCACCCCCTGAAACAACACCCACCCAGGAGGCTTCAATTTTAGCCTTCTAGGGTCTGGGACTTGGAGACTCCTGGACATCCATTTAAATGTCAGTTACCTTATCCCAGGCTGTCAGCCTATTAATTAGAATTCTCTCAAACTCCAAGAGGCTTAAGCAAAAGCTTACTTACTGGGCACATACTCAAATGGTCAAGGAGCAATCTGGCTTCAGACACTGCTGAATTCAGACCTTGAGCAACACCATCAGCAGTGGTTTTTTTCCCTCCTCTCAGCTCTGCCTTCCACAGGTTGTCATCATTCTCAAGTCCATGGAGGAGGGGGGTCTTTGGCAGTTCCAGGAAAACCCTTCATGGGCACAAGGTGCTGCTACAGCTCCAACTCTACATCCTTGCAGGTTCAAGTTCAGCAACAAGTGCAAGAGCCTTTTCTGGTAGCCCCCAAGATTTATTCTAATGGGACGGACTTTGGCCATGTCCCCACTACTGAAACAATCCCTATGGTCCAAGGGAAATGACCTGCTTCTTAATCTAAGTTTGGGTCACAGGTCATATGACTAGAACTGAGGATAAAGCCCCACCACGAGCACACAGCCAATGAGAAAAAAAAGTGGATCCCCGAATGGAAATTTAGGGTTGCTCCTAGAAAAGGGGGACTGATGAATGCGGGGACCATCTACTCATTGGACTGCATGCTAACAGTAGCCCATCGGTTCCAAAAATGGAACGAATGTATTTCAACCAAGAATGGTAGGATAACTCAGAAAGCCTCCAGATGGTTCTCATGTATCAGATCAGATCAGATCAGTTGCTCAGTCGTGTCCAACTCTATGCGACCCCATGAATCTCAGCATGCCGGGCCTCCATGTCCAACACCAACTTCCAGAGTTCACTGAGACTCACGTCCATCGAGTCAGTGATGCCATCCAGCCATCTCATCCCCTTCTCCTCCTGCCCCCAATCCCTCCCAGCATCAGAATCTTTTCCAATGAGTCAATTCTTCACATGAGGTGGCCAAAGTACTGGAGTTTCAGCTTTAGCATCAGTCCTTCTAAAGAAATCCCAGGGCTGATCTCCTTCAGAATGGACTGGTTGGATCTCCTTGCAGGCCAAGGGACTCTCAAGAGTCTTCTCCAACACCACGGTTCAAAAGCATCAATTCTTCGGCGCTCAGCCTTCTTCACAGTCCAACTGTCACATCCATACATGACCACAGGAAAAACCATAGCCTTGACTGGACGGACCTTTGTTGGCAAAGTAATGTCTCTGCTTTTGAATATGCTATCTAGGTTGGTCATAACTTTCCTTCCAAGGAGTAAGCGTCTTTTAATTTCCTGGCTGCAGTCACCATCTGCAGTGATTTGGGAGCCCAAAAAAATAAAGTCTGACACTGTTTCCACTGTTTCCCCATCTATTTGCCATGAAGTGATGGGACCAGATGCCATGATCTTCATTTTCTGAATGTTGAGCTTTAAGCCAACTTTTTCACTCTCCACTTTCACTTTCATCAAGAGGGTTTTTAGTTCCTCTTCACTTTCTGCCATAAGGGTGGTGTCATCTGTATATCTGAGGTTATTGATATTTCTGGGGCAATCTTGATTCCAGCTTGTGCTTCTTCCAGCCCAGCGTTTCTCATGATGTACTCTGCATATAAGTTAAATAAACAGGGTGACAATATGCAGCCCATATCCTAGTGGAAATGTTCTTCTAATCCCACATTGAGAAATGTTGTCTTACTCAGTTCCCCACAGATATGTCCTGTTGGTCCCAATGCACACAAAACTCTAATCACAGCTGGAAAAAAATAATTCATGCCACTTATTGATTCATCCAACAAATATTTAGAAGTTATCCCTCTACCTCTCTCCAATATCACTCTTTTATACAAAAACAAGAGGGTTTGTTTACCATTGCAATTCATTGTTGTTGTTATTGTTGCTCAGTCACTAAGTCACTTTCAACTCTTTGTCACCCCATGGACTACAACATGCCAGACTTCCCAGTCCTTCACTATCCCCCGGAGTTTGCTCAAACTCATGTCCATTGAGTAAGTGATGCCATCCAACCATCCCTGCAATTCATTGTAATACAGACCAAATCGCCCATCAATAGAAGAATGGATGAACAAAATGTGCTGTATACAGTGGAACACTGTTCATCCTCAAAAAGGAAGAACATTCTGATATAGGCTACAATATAGGTGAACCTTGAAGACATTATACTAAGTGAAATATGCCAGACATGAAATAATAAATATTACATAATTCCACTTATATAAGGTGCCTCAGTTCAGGTCATTTCAGTTCAGTAGCTCAGTTGTGTCCCACTGTTTGCGACCCCATGAACTGCAGCATGCCAGGCCTCCCTGTCCATCACCAACTCCTGGAGTCCACCCATGTCCATCGAGTTGGACAATCTTTCCCTCAATCTTTCCCAGCATCAGGGTCTTTTCAAATGAGTCAGCTCTTCACATCAGGTGGCCAAAGTATTGGAGTTTCAGCTTCAACATCAGTCCTTCCAATGAATATTCAGGACTGATTTCCTTTAGGATGGACTGGTTGGATCTCCTTCCAGTCCAAGGGACTCTCAAGAGTCTTCTCCAACACCACAGTTCAAAAGCATCAATTCTTTGGCACTCAGCTTTCTTTATAGTCCAACTCTCACATCCATACATGACCACTGGAAAAACCATAGCTTTGACTAGACGGACCTTTGTTGGCAAAGTAATGTCTCTGCTTTTTAATATGTTCTCTAGATTAGTCATAATTTTCCTTCTAAGGAGTAAGTGTCTTTTAATTTCATGGCTGCAGTCACCATCTGCAGTGATTTTGGAGCCTAGAAAAATAAAGTCAACCACTGTTTCCACTGGTTTCCCATCTATTTCCCATGTAGTGGTGGGACCAGATGCCATGATCTTCGTTTTCTGAATGTTGAGCTTTAAGCCAACTCTTTCATTCTCCTTCACTTTTATCAAGAGGATCTTTAGTTCTTCTTCACTTTCTGCCGTAAGGGTGGTGTCATCTGCATACCTGAGGTTATTGATATTTCTCCCAGCAATCTTGATTCCAGCTTGTGATTCCTCCAGCCCAGCGTTTCTCATGATGTACTCTGCATAGAAGTTAAATAAGCAGGGTGACAATATACAGCCTTAACATACTCCTTTTCCTATTTGGAACCAGTCTGTTGTCCCATGTCCAGTTCTAACTGTTGCTTCCTGACCTGCATACAGGTTTCTCAAGAGGCAGGTCAGGTGGTCTGGTATTCCCATCTCTTTCAGAATTTTCCACAGTTTGTTGTGATCCACACAGTCAAAGGCTTTGGCATAGTCAATAAAGCAGAAATAGATGTTTTTCTGGAACTCTCTTGCTTTTTCCATGATCCAGTGGATGTTGGCAATTTGATCTCTGGTTCCTCTGAGTTTTCTAAAACCAGCTTGAACATCTGGAAGTTCATGGTTCACATATTGCTGAAGCCTGGCATGGAGAATTGTAAGCATTACTTTACTGGCATGTGAGATGAGTGCAATTGTGCAGTAGTTTGAGCATTCTTTGGCATTGCCTTTATTTGGGATTGGAATGAAAACTGACCTTTTCCAGTACTGTGGCCACTGCTGAGTTTTCCTAATTTGCTGGCATATTGAGTGCAGCACTTTCACAGCGTCATCTTTCAGGATTTGATATAAGGTGCCTGTTGCTGCTGCTAAGTCGCTTCAGTCATGTCTGACTCTGTGCGACTCCATAGACGGCAGCCCACCAGGCTCCGCCATCCTTGGGATTCTCCAGGCAAGAACACCGGAGTAGGTTTCCATTTCCTTCTCCAATGCATGAAAGTGAAAAGTGAAAGTGAAGACGTTCAGTTGTGTCCACTCTTAGCAACCCCATGGTTTGCAGCCTACCAGGCTCCTCTGTCCATGGGATTTTCCAGGCAAGAGTACTAAGGTGCCTAGAGTAGTCAAATTCATAGAGACTGAAAACAGAATGGTGGTTACTAAGGGCTGGAGAGAGGGGGACATGGGGAGTTAGTATTTAATGGGTACAGAGCTTCCATTTAGGATAACGAAAATCTCTGGAGATGGATGGTGGTGACAGATGCACAACAATGTGAATGTACTAATGTCACTGAACTTTACACTTTAAAATAGCCAAAATGGTAAAAAAATAATAATAATAAATAAATAAATAGATGTTAATAAAACAAGACATTATTAGTGAAAGCTGGAAGAGTGGGGAGGAAAAAACAGCAAAGAGTTCAAATTTGGTGTTTTTCTTACAGAAATAAAATAAATAATGTAGCTAGTTTAAAGAAATAATATAGATCATCAGTGTCATGACTTAGGAACAAAAGAGCAACAAAAAGGAATAGGAAGATTTGAAAAAGAAGGAAACACCATACCTAGAAACTTTTTAATGAAACTTAAAATTTAATAGAATAGGGAAAGCAGATTGTACACAACTGAGACAGAAACTGGGTAACCTGTTGGATAATTATGAAGAATTTAACAAGCATGCAGTGGGGAGAAAATTAAGAGATGAACACTGAAAGATACAAACCAGGTTAGGAGATAAGGAAGTTACAGTGAGAGGGTTGAACATGCGGTTAATCAAATTTCAGAAGGAAATATTAGGGAAAATGTGGGAAAGGAGCTATTCAAAGGCATAATTCAGAGAGTTTCCCAGGTTTTACAAACCAGAGTGTGACAACATTCTAGGCAGCCTGGATGGGAGGGGAGTTTGGGGGAGAATGGATACATGTGTATGTACGGCTGAGTCGCTTTGCTGTGCAAAGCAAAGTGTGCTGAAACTATCACAACATTGTTAACTGGCTATGGTGGTGGTTTCATCGCTAAGTCCTGTCTGACTCCTGTGATCCCGTGGACTGTAGCCTGTCAGGCTCCTCTGTCTGTGGGATTCTCCAGGCAAGAATACTGGAGTGGGTTGCCATTTCCTTCTCCAGGGGATCTTCCCGACCCAGGAATCGAACCCTAGTCTCCTGCATTGCAGGCAGATGATTTACCAACTGAGTTATGAGGGAAGCCCGAAATGTGTGTATTACCATATGTAAAATAGATGACCAATGAAAGTTCCATGCATGAAGCAGGGCACTCAAAGCCGGTGCTCTGGGACAACCCAGAGGGATGGGTAGGGAGGGAGGTAGGGCGGGTACGGTTCAGGACACATGTACACTCGTGGCTGATTCATGTAGATGTATGGCAAAAACCACCACAATATTGTAAAATAATTAGCCTCCAATTAAAATAAATAAATTTTTAAAAAGAAACATTTAAAGAATGTACTTCAAAAAAGAAGATAAAGGATATCAAAAGGAAAGTATGAACTAGAAGAAGAAAATGAGGGTTCTTTTTTTCCCTAATAAAAAATCAAGTAAATTTAAAAAAACACTTGAGTATATAAATATATATATATATATATATATTTTAATCTAACTTGGGGGGGTTAAAGTAAATCAAGATAAAACTAGAATTCAAGATGAATATCACCTAACAAAGAGCATTCTAAAGGCACAGTATTCTTCATGTAGAAGATAAGGATATTGATTACCTTTAGAATTTGCTTAGTTAAGTGCACATGCTTTTAAAAACTGAAAGATTTCAAAGGAAACCACTAGCAAAGCAGAAATCCTCTTGAATGAGGAGTTGGTGGGGAGCTGAAGATGGAAGCAAACTAACCAGTAAATGCTGAAGAAGTTCAGAGCAGCATGACTGGGGGAAAGGAACACTGGTTCATAATGTCTGCTTCCTACTTCAGAAAAGAATCTTTTTTTTTTTTTTTTAACGGAGTTGGTAGTTTTCCATAAACTTAATTGCAACCATTTTTGTTAGCTTTTCTTTGAATCTGAGGCTCCAGGACCTTCTTTGTGGAGTTTGAGGCAATGCAGCTTTATCCCATCCACTTAAATAGCTCTGAAGGGGCAAGAAATAGTAAATTAACCCTCCTACTACAGGAAAGCCCTCCCCTCCCTGGCACCTCACAACTGTCCACTTGGACGTACTTTTCCAGGAAGTCTTCCTCATTGAGCCAGGCAGCTAGCGGAGCAGAGGGTGAGGAAACTCCCAGGTGTTTCCCAGGTTGAGCAAGAATGGACATCACCCACATCACACTGGCAAACAGCCACTGGTCCTTCCCACAGATGAGAAAGCCCCCATCCCCTCCCCTGCCTCCTGCTGAAATCACTTGAAGAAATCGCAGTGAGAGAGAGGAGCCACACGCCAGGACAGACGTTCCTAACCCTAACCTTTCTGGTGCAAACGCTTGTCTCCTCTGGGAGGGGACCCTAACTCTGATGATTGCAGTTTTAAACATGGGGGAAAAAATGGGTCTTTTATTTAAGTGCCATCTGTGGCTTAGTCGTGTCCAACTCTCTGTGACCCCACGGACTGTAGCCCACCAGGCTCCTCTGCCCATGGAATTCTCCAGGCAAGAATACTGGAGAGGGTTTCCATTTCCTATTCCAGGGGATCTTCCCGACTCAGGGATCGAACCAGTGTCTCCTGCGTTGGCAGGTGGATGCTTTACCACTGAGCTGCCTGGGAAGCAAGCCCGTCATATATGTATGTGTGTGGGTGTGTGCGCACACGCTAAATTGTTTCAGTCTTGTCCGACTCTGCAACCCTGTGGACTGCAGCCCGCCAGGCTCCTCTGTGCATGGGATTCTTCAGACAAGAATGCTGGAGTGGGTTACCATGCCCTCCTCCAGGCAATCTTCCCCACCTAGGGATTGAACCCATGTCTCTTACATCTCCTGCATTGGCAGGCAGGTTTTTTACCACTAACAACACCAGGGAAGCATATATACTTATATGTACACACACACACATATATACAGTTGATTATTTAAAGAGCTTTTAAAATACGGAACTCTTTCCTCAAGTAATGGAACACTTTGTATTCCAACAAGTGATGTTCAGCTCCAGCTGAAGGGGGGTTGGAGGCATCAGAGCCCTCCAGCCCTCACACCAACACTTATATCCTGACAGCCCTGAAGCAGGCTTTGGGGTGGCTCTAACACCCCATGAAGCAGCTTGGAAACTACTGCCCCTAAACCATCATGAAATGCAGAACTGGGTCTCAAATACCAAGTTGTGGGATCTGGATGCTGGTGCCAAGGTTCAAGGACCAATAGCCAGTGGGGAATCGGGGAGTTGAAAAAACACAGTGAAAAGTAGTGATCAGAAAAGAAAAATAGAACTATTTTTTTCCTGTTTACACTCGGAATAGTTTAAACCCTTCAGTAAGCACACATAGGCTTGGGATTAATTGCCAGATCGTGGGTCAGGCTTATGAAGTCAGTTGCGAATATACAGTTTGGTCCCCAAGACTGAGTTGTGCAAAGAGACAGATGGCTGCTGGGTTTTCCAAGTAAACAAAAGCAAGGAGAGGGAGGGATGGAATTTGATTTCCTACAGGAAAGACAAACAAAGATTATGAAACTTCTAAGGCTATTCACAGGGCGAGGAGAGGGAGGGCGGGGAATGGGGGGAGGGGAGGGGAGGGATATGGAAGAGAAGAAATGGGGGAGGGGAGGGGGGGTCAGATGGAGGAGCAAGGTCCTCCCTCAGAAACTTAAAAACATCAGGGGAAGAAAAAGGAAGCTGCCAGATTCTGACAGTAAGAGATCGCTTTATGCTAGGAAAACAACAACAAAAGAAACAAACTATAAAGTTGAGGTTTATTTACCAGAATGAAATATGAAAACAATTTCTATCTGATCTAGCCATAAAAGGGCTGGTTTAGAAATACTAAAGCACAGAAATTAACATTAAGCACCTTCCCATGGACGGAGGAGCCTGGTAGGCTGCAGTCCATGGGGTCGCTAAGAGTCGGACACGACTGAGCGACTTCACTTTTACTTTTCACTTTCCTGCATTGGAGAACAAAATGGCAACCCACTCCAGTGTTCTTGCCTGGAGAATCCCAGGGACAGGGGAGCCTGGTGGGCTGCCATCTGTGGGGTCGCACAGAGTCAGACACGACTGAAGCGACTTAGCAGTAGCAGTAAGCACCTTAACAGCATCTTAAATCAAGTAAGAGAAGAAAGATGCCTCCTCTCATGGGCATCCTTGGTTCTGTCCTGAAGCTCCCACGGTGAGGCCGTGCCTCACTCATCCTAGCAGCTCTGCCCCTGTCAGCACCACGTCGTGGGGCAGGATTGTGCAGTGGGTAGAGGTGGAGGTGCCCAGCCAGTTCCTCTGCTATGAGTCTGCTAAGAGGTATGAATAAAACCTACCTGTCAGAGATGTCATCAAGTCACAATGGAAATGCAAGCCCCCTCATTATGTTGGAATCAGAAAAATGTGAGAACCCCTATGACATCTTAATTCTCAGACCATGGCGTGCCTTTTACCCCTCAGAAACGAAACCATGCCCCATAAGGCTGACAGAACTGTTACTCGTTCAGTCGTGTCTGACTCTTTGTGACTCCATGGACTGTAGCCCGCCAGGCTCCTGTGTCCATGGAATTCTCCAGGTAAGAATACTGGAGTGGCTTGCCATTTCCTTCTCCAGGGGATCTTCCTGACCCAGGGATTGAACCCATATTGCCTGCGTTGGAAGGTGGCTTCTTTCACCACTGAGCCACCAGGGAAGCCCAGGCTGACAGAAACCGGTGATCCACAGGAATCTGGGGCTCATCCTACAGGACAGCAGGTAAGGAAACAGCTTATTAAAACCCCCTTCTCTTGTAAGCTGCCTTCACTGACCAAGCTCATCCTAATTGTTTTTGGACTCCTTAATGGTCCCCTACAGATAACACCTCTGATGAATGGGTCAGAGTAGTAACAACACTGGTCGCTCAGTTGTGTCTGACTCTTTGTGACCCCATGGACTGTAGCCCACCAGGCTCCTTTGTCCATGGAATTCTTCAGGCAAGAATACTCGAGTGGGTGGCCATATCCTTCTCCAGGGGATCTTCCTGACCCAGGGATTGAACCCAGGTCTCCTACACAGCAGGCAGATTCTTTACTGTCTGAGCCACAAGGGAAGCTTGTAGTAAAAATGGGGTAAGTTGTTTTCCAGGACTTGGAGTCAGCCCCTGTCCAATTCAAGCTGGCTAAGACAGATTGGGACCACCAACCCTAAAACTCAGCCTGCACGGGGGTCCAGTGAACGACCTTTTGACATCAGAAATCTCCACCCTCTGGTCATGCTAGTGCCTCCATTTTTGGACAAGTGTCCCGTGACGAAGCCCATAAATCAGACACGCTGGTACAGAGTGCCAGCTACCTCACCTTCCCCACTTCAAGTCACCTTTCTCCACACCTAAGACCACCCTGCTTCTCTACCCCACAAAGACTTCAAGCCCCTTGTCTTCGAGAGGCACATTTGAGATTCATTCTCCCGTCTCCTCACTTGGCTGTCTCATGAATAAATGCTTTCTCTGATGCAAACCTCAGCATCTTGGCATTTGGTGATGCTTGCTGTGCATTGGACAAATGAATCCGGTTCCATAACAGAAATGCTTATATCTATATATTTATATTGTACATAAAAAACTTAAAAAGTAAAAAGCTTATCGGTCATATCATTTACCATGAGAAGTGAGTAACAGGTATATGTGTGTGTGGTGTGTGTGTGTAGCGAGAGAACCAACAGTAATTACTGCAAAAAAGAAGAGAATGAGAAAGAGATAGAGGAGACAGAGAAAAAGAAAAGAAGGCAGGGATGGAGGGAGGAAGGAAAGAAAGTAAAAAGACGGAGGGGGAGGAAGAGGAAGGGAAGGAAGAAAGGGAGGGAGGGAGGCAATGATCTCGGTCCATGTCTCGCATGGCTCCGTAAAGCCCACAGATCCGTTATAGATGCTTAAAGACAATAGGTAAAAAGATCTTAAGTCTATGATAGCTATTTTCGCTTTACATTGAACAGAAGGAAATTGTCAAAAGGAGTTTTTGCACTCGGGATATAGAGCAGAACAAAAATTTAGTCTTATTTGGACCCGGTTTCCATATGATACGTCAGTCAATCAGTTCAGTCACTCAGTCTTGTCTGACTCTTTGCGACCCCATGGACTGCATCACACCAGGCCTCCCCGTCCATCACCAACTCTTGGAGCTTACTCAAACTCATGTCCATTGAGTCAGTGATGCCATCCAACCATCTCATCCTCTGTCGTCCCCTTCTCCTCCCGCCTTCAATCATTCCCAGCATCAGGGTCTTTTCAAATGAGTCAGTTCTATTCATCAGGTGGCCAAAGTATTGGAGTTTTAGCTTCAGCATCAGTCCCTCCAATGAATATTCAGGACTGATTTCCTTTAGGATGGACTGGTTGGATCTCATGCATAATTCTCATTCAATTTCATGAGTATCGATGTACCAGGTATATTAACAAATGAAGACTACATCTTTTCTGCACAAAATCATTCTTTGGGGTTGCTTCTGTTTAATCAGCACTGGGGGAAACGTGACAATACCTGTTCACTGAATGGAAGACCCTGGAGTGGCCACAATAGGTGAGGGTGGGGAGAAGAAAAGTGGACACAGGAAGCAAGTCTGTGGGACAGGGCGGTGAGGGGCCCTGGGCGACTTGGGAGGGGCATGCAGGGTCCAGGCAAGGGTCTCTGGCTGCTCACAGGACAATGACAGCCGTGGTCTTCTCCTTGGAGGGGGAGGGGGGCACTGAATTCTCCCCCAGCAGATTCCTCTCTGACCCTTCCTCATCCTGCTGGAAAAAGAAAAACAGGAAGAAAATCAATTCTTGGGAGGAAAAGGATGGGACAGAGTCAGCTCCATTTGGCAATCAGGCAAAGGAAAGAAGGAGGGAAGGAAAAGGTGATGGAAGAAGGGGAGCTAGACAAGATCTAGGCCAGAAAAGAGAGAAAGTGGGGAACTGAGAGCAAAGAAGCGGGGGAGGCAGATGTTAACCCAGGACAAAATGATGGGGTCACCTTCCCCAGACAGCAAAGGGCAGAGCCCAGCACAGAGAAAGGCTGAGTGAGGGGAGCATGACCACAGCTCAGCTGTGTTCCTGCCCCGCTGTCTTTCCCTAGAGCTGCACCAGCCAAACCCGCCCTTTCCCTGCGTGGTGTGTGTGCTCAGTCACTTCAGTCATGTCTGACTCTTTGTGACCCAGTGGACAGTAGCCCGCCAGGGTCCTCTGTCTCTGGGATTCTCCAGAAAAGAATACTGGAGTGGGTTGCCATTTCCTCCTCCAGGGGATCTTTCTCCCTAACAGCTCACCAGGGCCCGGGAGCTCTGGCCACAGAAGCTTCGAAGACCCACGCCCAGGGAAGCCAAGGACACAATGACCTGCAGAGCACAGATAGCCAGGAGCAGAGCACGGATTCCTAGGAACAAATCCTGAAGATAAAGGGGAGAAAAAAGTTACAGTCAGGAGTCAGCTCCTGTGATTCCTCTGTTATTCTCATCTTGCTAGGAGGTATCAGAGTCTGTTCAACGAACTCTTTCTCACTGAAGCAGACTGCATTTTCCAATGACAAGGGCAGCCAGTCTCCATCCCATTTGCTTGTCTGCAGGGTGACTTTACCACAGCCTGTGAAGAGGTGGAGACTAATGCTCAACCCCCTGAACTCTGGAATCAAAGCCTGGGAATGCTTTGATCAACAAAATACAGTGGAAGTGACAATAGGGCCTGGCAGCTTCCATTGCCTACATCTTAAAATGCTCACAGTGGGACGCTGCCTACTGTAACCCGGTTGCCCAAGACACATGGAGAAGCCATTGTAGCCTCCCTGGCTGGTACTCCCCAGCTGAGCCCCCTGACATGTGAGTGTGCCATCTTGGCAGTTCAGCCAATCAAGCTCCTGGATGACTTCACACCCAACTGACCCATGACTGCAACTGCCTGAGAAAACCCAAGTGAGGACTGCCCATGTGAGCCTAGTCAACCCACAGAATGTGAGACATACTAACCAACTGCAGTGTTAAGTCACTGCATTTGGGGGCCGTGTGTTACCCAGCAGGGGATGAGTGATAGCAGTCACACACCAGGAAAGACAGAACGGTGGCTCGTGATATCCTGTCTCCTCTTTGCTCCTCATCCCCTTTGAGTCAGGGAATGATCATGCCCAGAGATCTGAATGGTATCTTCAATTTAAGTTAAAACCTCCTGAACCAACAACCTCAGATGAGGTCCACACTCAGAGGGCCTCCATCTCTGCCCTCTGGTGCCCCAGTCCCCCAATTTACGGCTGTGATGTGTTCTTGGGAGATTGACTCTCCTTTCTCACCATCAGCATTTGCATGTATCTTCTGCAGTTCTCCTCCTCCCACGATGAATAGGAACTTCTTCGTTGGTACCAAGAGGTGGGGGTGACAGGGACTAAGGAATCACACACAGAGCTGATGTCATAGAAGCCATCATCTTGCCAGATGAAGCTATTCACACAGAAGACGACAGCAGCCACGGCCGTGGCAATGCCAGCCAGGGTGAGCAGACCTGATATGCAGCCCTAGAAGAGAGAGGTTCAAGAGGCAGTCCCCCTCCATGGATGGCAGAGCCGTGGGGTCCCAGCCTCAAACCAATCTCCTCTTCCCCACCTTCCTGGTCCAGGATAAACCCTCCCTACCCCTCCAGAAAAGATCTTAGGATATTTGAAACCAAAAGAGAGAAGACAGAAAAATAGAGCAGGAAAACAGACGTAGTAAGGGGACAGAGGACAAGGTGGGGCAAAGGATGCCTGACTCACTGAGAGTTTGCCCCGGCGCTTCTCGTGGACAATGGCCCCAACTCCTGCTGCAATGGCCTAGGAAGAGAAGACACCAGAAAAGCCCTCCAGTTGACCGTCTCCCATCACACTTCTCCCAACAGGCCCCAGAACAGCCAGTTTGAAGCAGGATCCAAGAGCCAGGCAAAGAAACCTAGCAGACAGACAGGACTCCACTTACAACTGCCTGACTCTTCCCAGCCATGCCTTTAAAAGGAAAACAGAGGGTGGAAAGGTTTTGCCCACCCCCTAAGGCAGCCTCCTCATCACTGTTGTTCAGTCACTAAGAGGTGTCCAACTCTTTGCGACCCCAGGGACTGCAGCACCCCAGACTTCCCTGTCCTTCACCATCTCCCGAGCTTCCCCAAACTCTTGTCCTGTTGAGTCGGTGGTGCCATCCAACCATCTCATCCCACCAGCCTCCTCATAACATAAGGCATTTGGTCGCTGGGTCTGTGGTCTCTTCCCCCGATCCCTGACCCAGATCCAAAGGAACTTTCTTACTCCTTGTCCATGACCACTTGCCTCCCAAGGAGATCACAACACTTCCTTCCCATCCAAGTACTAGCCCGGCCCGACCCTGCTTAGCGTCCGAGGTCAGATGAGATCTGGCGCCTTCAGGATGGTATGGCCGCAGACTCATAACCCCTTTCTTACTCACCACAAACCCTGCCCACAAGGCACAGCCTGAGGCACGCAACTGAGTCCAGGGTCCCAAGTAGAGAAGCCCACCAAGAGCACAGCTGATAGCCCCGAGCAACAGCTGGGTCACCTGCAAGAGATGGGGAAAGCCACGCCCCTTCCCATGAGCCCTCACGTTCCAGGCGCAGCCACCCAGCTCCTGGGCGTGGCTCCCCTCTCTTGCCCTGCCTTGACTTCTCTGCTTGGATTCTGGAAGTTCTATCCATGAAGCAGTGCATCCTGCTTCTCCCTCACCCCTCTGACTTAGTATTTTATCCTTCATTCTTTCCTAAATCCCAGTTTTCCTAAATTCCACACCTTGTCATCCCACTTAATGCTTCCTGCTTCTTTTCTCCTCTTTTTCCCATGGGAAGCCCACCATCCTGTCCAGGATGGGCCACAAAGACCTCCTTCCAGAAAGGAGGTGTGGTTGGCTGACAGCCTGGGCTTCCCTGGTGGCTTAGACGGTAAAGAATCTGCCGGCAATGCAGGAGACCCGGGTTTAATCCCTGGGTCGGGAAAATCCCCTGGAGAAGGGAATGGCCACCAACTCCAGTATTCTGGCCTGGAAAATCCCATGGACAGAGGAGACTGGTGAGCTCCAGTCCATGGGGTCGCAAAGAGTCGGACACAACTGAGCGACTTGCACACTTCACTAGCTGACAGCCTGCGGTGGTCAGCATCTTCGGGGTCCCCACATCTTTCAAGCCGAAGGCACATTCTTTAGGGATAGCTGCCCAGCAATGACTAAGCAAGGCGGTGGTTCGAGGGCCATTTCCACCTAGAACGGGACTTCTGTGATGGGCAGTCTTTGCTCCCAAGCTCCCTACTGGGCTACTACAGACCTCATCAGGCCTCCATCAAGACCTCCTCTCTCCCTCTGCCCACTCCTGCCCTTTTCACTGCATGATGTTACACCCCAGTAAACCTTTTGCACACCTCAAAAGGTGTGCAAACAACACCGACTCAGTGTCTGTTTCCTGGAGGATCTGACTATCACAGCTTCTTGGACATCACCACCTACATGGACATCGTCACCTACATGTCCTGCCAGCCTCTCAGATTCATCGCATCCAAATGCCAGACCCCACCCCCCACACCACCAGGGTCTGCCTCACTGACTTCCAGGGCTCCAGTCTTCTGGTCACTCTCACTCCAAACCTCAGCATCCTCTCAGACTCCTCTCCTCCCTGGTACCCCAAGTCCACCCACTCCCAAGTGACCCCACCCACCGAAGACTTGGACTCCTCTCTCTCCTCCTCCTTTTTGCTGTGACCTTGCAGGTGCCGACCCTCCATACTTCTTACCTGGACACCACCTGGCTGGGAGGCTGCCTGAAGCTCGGGTGCCTGCCCCAGAATCCCTCCATGTCCAATCCTTCCCACTATAGAAGCTGATCCAGGACAAACTCCTCAGCTAGTCACTCAAGGCTCTCAGCAATACTGGTGTATATTTCCAGTCTAATCAGCCAGGAGTCCCATTCTCTTTACTCTGACAGAACCTGCCCTATGCTTTCTGGCTTCTTTGCCCTTGTTCTAGGCATTCTCGAAACCTGAAATTCCTTTCCTCCCATCCTCCACCTCTATCTGTTAAACACATTGCTTCTCCATTCAAGGTCTGGCTCAGATGCCATCCCCTGCAGGAGGCCCTCTGCAGGAGGCCATCCTGTCTTCCAAGCACGTCACCTATTGTTGTTCAGCCGCTCAGTCGTGTCCAATTCTTTGCAGCCCCATGGACTGCAGCACGCCAGGCTTCCCTGTTCATCACCAACTCCCAGAACTTGCTCACAAGCTCATGTCCATTGAATCAGTGATACCAAACAACCATCTCATCTTCTGCCACCCTCTTCTCTTTTTGCCTTTGATCTTTCCCAGCATCAGGGTCTTTACCAATGAGTTGGCTCTTCGCATCAGGTGCCCACCTGATCTACCTTTACCTCTAGGTGTTTGTGTAGTTGCCTGACCCTTCTGAGGGATGCTGAGCACCTTGAGGTGATCACCAAGGGCCTTCCCCTCAATATGCCTGTCATATCGCCTGGCATCTGATATGGGTTCAACATGGGTTCAACAGCCTCCAGCGATCCTTCCACCCACCCACCCCTACCTCTGGCTGGGACTGCTCATATTGCACCAGAGAAGCGATCCCTTACTTCTTTCCATCTCAATCTCTGTGTCAAAACTTCCAAACAAGCAGGGATACAAGTTGTGAGTTTTCATGGGGATTTTACCCACTTTCTTTCCTCACATCATATTGGAGAAGGAGTGTTACCTGCCTCTGTGTCACCTTGCTAACCCACCTCTCCAGCCAGCCCACTCTTACCCCTAGTGCCAGCTGTCCATAGCCTATCCTGGCCTTGGCAGGACGGTGAGACAGACGCTCCACTAGGGAACTCCCAGCTTTTAGCAGTTGTGTCAAAGCGGATTCCTGGTGAATGTGGATGTCAATGTGGGTGGGCTGGGAGAGCATAGAGCCCACATCAACTCCATTCACAGTCAGCGTGTTCTGGGCCATCCTTCCTGCTGGGGAGATGTACAGGAGTGAGGTCTGAGAGCTGAGGAAGAAGAAAAGGAATACACAGCATGAGTGCAGGGTAAGAAAATAGTCTCCATGTCAAGTCCCGGCATGTGGGATCTCAGTTCTCTGACCAGGGATCGAACCCATGCCCCAGCCTAGAAAGTTCAGAGTCTTAACCACTGAACCACAGGGAAGTCCCTGATCTTAATTTGGAATACAGATCTGAATCACCTGTAGAGTTTTCACCATATGTGTCCTGGGATCTCTTCCCCAAATGGTCAGATACAGTTTGTCTGGGGTTTGGGATTAACAAAGAAAGGAATCTGAATTATTTTAGCAGCATGGTGTGTATATTTACACATAATACTTTTATATGGTAAAAAAAAAAAATCAAAAGATAAGTAAGTGTATACTGTTAAAATCCTCTCCTATCTTTCTCTCGTAGCCAGCTAGTTACCTTCCAGGCGGAAAAATATTACCATTTTCTAATATGCTTCCTGTGACTGTTCCAATCCACTTCTATGACTATTCCAGTATTGTTAATTCTCTCATTATGACTGAGGTTGACTTTCTTTTCATGTTTAAGAGCCTTTTTCCTCTTCTTTTGTGAGCTTCCCTTTCATATCCTATGACTGCCTTGTTTTATTGTTTTGTTTTGGTCTTTACAGGAGTTCTTTGTGTGTTTGAAAAATTACTATCTGTGACATGACTTGCAGATAGGGCTTTAATATTTGCAATTTATTTTTGACTTAGCTTGTATTTTTATATAATCAAAATTTTCAGTCATTTTTCATGATTTCTGGGTTTTATATCATACTTAAAAAGGACTTTGCCATGTCAAGATCATAAAATAATAATTCTTCCCTGTTTTCTTCTAAGTGCTTTTATGTTTTCAGTTTTCACATTTAAATGTTGATCTATCTGGAACTTACCTTGTAAGCTGGGAAAAAATGGATCCAAATTGTTTTGGTTTTTTTTTTAGGATTCTAAACTTCTGAAAATATATCCTGTTTATGGAATGCATCATCTTTCTCCCACTGATTTAAAATGCTCCCTGGAGCAAAAATGAAATTCCCTTAGGAAACCAAGCCTGTTTTAGTCTTTAACTGGCCCATTGGTGGATCTGATGAGTCATGCACCATGACCATAAATTTTAACTATAAATACAGAGTTTAATATTTAGTTGAGCTATTTCATTGACCCCCTCACCATGTTATTTTTCTCTTTGATGGCCACTTTTGCTGGATTACTTCTCCTTGCATATTTTGGAATCAACTTGCCTCATTCCAAAAGAAATCCCCTACAAGCAATTCTCATGGTCATCCTAATGATCACTGTTTAAATCATAGCATTATTTAATAATGATTCTAATAACATCAGCAAGGACGATAAACTTAAAGTCTTCCCATCTGTATTGTATGAGCTTCTCAGAGCAGCTTCACGCTTCACCTACCTGGCCTCCTGTGAAGGATACAAGTCGGGTATCCAGCGATTCTGCAGATGCACAAGGAGGTTCAGACCTGTTCACAGACCCACCCCAGGAAGCCCAGTCAGAATTCTAGCCAGATCATCCTTGGGCTCCAGGAATCAGCCTCATATTAAGGCCCAAAATGTTCCTTAGGCTCCAGCTGCCTCCAAGTCTTCTGGGTACCACCTCTTTCCCCCCCCCACCCCACCCCCAAGTCCTCTGGGTGCTGCTACCTCCCCCCTCCACCCTCCTCCAAGCCTCTGGGTACCAGCACGTCCCCCCTACCCCCTCCAAGTCCTCTGGGTACCACCACTTCCCCGCTCTACCCCACCTCCCAACTCCAGTCCCCAGATCAGCCTAGATTCCTGCTCTTCCTCTGAGCCAGGCCATCCCCATGAAGGTTCCCTTTCACGCCACCCTGACTCCAGGTTATGGAGCTCTTCCTCGAAGCCCTGGATCCTCCTCTCTGCCCGGCTCCTCCCAGTACCGCCTCAAGCTGGAGAGAAAGGGCCAGGGCCCATGCTATACCCTGGGCCCTCCACCTTCCACCTTTCCTACCAAAAGACCTCTCACTGCGAACCCTCTTTAGCCTCAGCCACTTACCCCTGGAATAGAGGCATGAGGCACTAGGGAGTGACAGCCACCCAGTTGATGTGGCCAGACATGGGCTCCCGGCCCTCCCCAGGCATTTTTCTAGGGTCCCTTCCTCTCGCTAATGTATCCCTGCCTTCCAAGCAGGTCCTAGGGGAACCAGAAACTGGGGAGAATGGCATCCTGTGAGACAGGATGGGGGCTTTGGGGACTGATCTTGGAGCCTCCTAGAGAGAGTTGGGGGTTGGGGTCTGGCAGTGAGTGTCTCATGGAAGGGGGGATCACCTAGGCTGTAAAGGCTCTTCTCACCTGCTGTCCTCTGGGAGCCAGTGGCCAAGCCGGGCAGAGCTGGGAGGAGCTGCCCAGAGCTGAGACCCACCGGGGGATGGGAGAAAGCAGAAGGAAGGGATGGAGTTATAAGGACCTGACCTTCAGCATCTTGACTTCCCAGAAAGAAGCTGGGCCAAAGGGGCCCCTCTAGGGGGGTTTGGTCTTGAGTAGATAATCAGGCTGGCCGGAGAAGGCACACACACATACACTCCAGCACACCCATACCTACTCAGACAGTACACACACTGGGGGAATTCTTGATCAGAAAGCCCCTGCCCTGGTGGGGACGGGAGACAGAATGGCCTCTTAGGGTTTCCCAGGGCTGGTCAGCTCTTCAGTATCCCAGGCCACCCACCTGGCCCTTGCGCTCTCCCGGACGCCAGAGCCCAGCTTTCCCCAGCAGCTGGAAAACCTTGGAGGGGCCCTGTGCTCCAGCTGGGAAGTTGCCTCATCCTCCCCCGCTGGCACTCCACCAAGTACCTCCCACTTCTGCCTGCTCGGGTCTCCCCAGCTCTGCCCACCACTTTCCACTGCCGGTCCCTGAGGAGAGCAGGTAAGGCAGGTCCATAGCCTGGGGGGGCCCTTTCCCCCAAGACCCTTCTCAGAGGAGGCCCCACCCTGCTGCCACAGGCCCTCCAGAACTTGCTGGGCAGGGAGGGAGTGGCAGGGACCAACCTCCCCTGCAAAGGAGGGGCCTCCAGGAAGGTACAGGAGTGGGGGGCCAGGTGCATTGATGCCAAGTTGTTCCCACCTTTGGTCTCCATCTCCACCCATGGCTTCATCCTTCACACTGGGTTGGTGGGGTTGGGTGGGGGGGGCACAGTTAGAACAGGACTGAGGAGCCATTGGTGGGGAGAGGAATATTCAGGGGTTGCTGGAGGGTCCCCAGACTCAGCTAGGGAACAGCTGCTTCCAGAGAAATTCAGGAGGCAGCCAGGACTCGGTTCTGCCCAGCAGCCTGGGGGCTTCGAAGGGGAAGAGGCAGAGAGAGGAGCCGGCGGCAGGGGGGCTGGGGTGGCACAAGCCTGCTGGGGGCAGAGGGGAGAAGTGAGAACTCTGGGACATGGCCTGGTCCAGCCCCCAAGGAGTTGGGAGGAGGATGAAGGGAAGGTCTGGGGGGAAGGGGAGGCCCCATAGACCGAGCAGTGGTCCCAGCCTCAGGAGACTCAAGCATCCTTCACGAGACGCCATCTCAAGACAGGTCCTGGGTGCTGCTCTGTGACCTGAAGTGGTGTGGGGGGGTCTCCGCCAGCTCCTGTGGAATCCATGCCAACCTCCTCCTGCCCACTCTTCACCCCTGACTCTCCCTTCCTCCCTGCCAGGTGGGTGTCCAGAGGCATGGAGACAGTGGACTGCGGGGAGGCAGCCCCCAGGGCTCCCCAGCCCGCCAGCATCCAGGTGCACTTCCACCACGAGTCGGGTCTGGCCAAGCTCCTGCTAGGCGGGTGCTCCCTGCTGCAGCCCCTCCTCCTGCCCAGGCCCCGCGCCACCTCCCGGACCCTGGGCCGCCACCGGCTGCTGGCGACCTCCTGGGTGAGTAAGGCTGCTGGCCGCAAGGGGCACAGACTGATGCCCAGGCTCCCCAGACCTGGAAGGGGAAGCCCCTCTCCTGTCGCTATGCACGCTCCCTGGCAGCCTCTCTCTGAACAGGAGGCTAAGCCAGTCTTATCTTCCAACCGGAGATCAAGTTTCTGCTTTTCCCCCCACTTACCTCTCAATGAGAGCTGTGGGTAGGGTAGGCTATGGGCTGAAAGGCCAAAGGAGCCCCTGACCATTTAAAGTCCCAGGCGGGGGGAGCCCTGAGTTCATCCTCTCCCTCCCCTCCCCTTGTCTCCCCTCCTCTCCTCTGCCTTCCCTTCCCCCCTCTTTTTCTCTCCCTTTCGTGAGGTTCTAACTGTTAACAGCTGGAGTGGCAGGTCTTCAAAGCTACCCTGAGACTTAGGTGCAGAGGGTTGCTCCCGGGATCCATGTGCTTAGGTTTCTCATCTTTCAGGTGATGCAGATCGTGCTGGGGCTGCTGAGCGGGGTCCTGGGAGGATTCCTCTACATCTTCTCCTCCACCACCCTGCGGAACTCGGGAGCTCCCATCTGGACGGGGGCTGTGGTGAGTGGGACAGGAGGACGGTGGGCAGAATGGATGCGAGGAGAGAGAGGCCACTGCCATCGACCCCAGCAAAACAGGGACTGTCGGCCCCCGAACACACCCCCAGCTCCTCCAGGCCGATGCCCTGCTTCTACCGACAGGCAACCAGCGAGCCAAGGGCTGAGAGGGCCACAGCCACTGGTCAGGTCTCCCAGGTCGCTGCCCGGGGCCTCTCCCACCACTTCTCCCACCTTCAACAGATCAGCTGAGGATCTTGGGTGGGCTCATCTCTAGACTCCAGTGCTGCTTTGAGATGGGGGAGGCAGGACGTGCAGGAGGGTGTGTGAGCCAGGGGCACCTCCTGCTGGCTTCACATGGTCCTCTGTGGGTCCTGCACACCGGGCTCTCAGGGGAGGGGGGACCCCTGGGCCACAGTGGTGATGTCAGCAGAAGAGGGTATGCCACCTGCAGCAGGAGATGGGGGGGCGGGTCATGGCGGTACCGAGGCACCCCGTGTCCTGCCCACACTCACAGAACAACAACAAAGCGCACGTATGAAGAGAGGAGCCAAAAGTAACCATCCTCATCCACCCCATGGCAAAAACACTGAGATGAGCTACAGCATTGCCAAACAGGATCCTGATCCATCTTTCCTCCGGGATCGACCAGGCTTCCTGTCCTGGAAGGCTCACTGGGTGGGAGGCTGAGCGCTGTTGGAATGGGCACCCACACCCACCCAGAGGCGGCAGACCCTCATCCTGTACTGAGAGCTCCTCCAACAACCTGGATGTTCCACCCCACCACCCTGGAGCTTTCGTAAAGCCCCTGGTGCTCCCTCGAAAGAGAGAGTTTGGAGAAGGGAAGGAGGGCTCACTCCTGGCTTGACCATGAGCATTTGTCCGATGTCCCCTAAGTAGAGGGTCCTACAGCCTCAGGAGTTTTAATTCAGGCCTCAATACTCTCCCTGTGATCTTACAGACCACAGACCTCGGGCGTGCGTGGAGTGCTGTGGGGAAGGGCCAGCTAGACGACTGCGGGGGTCATGGAGAAAAAAGGAAGCAGGCAGCTGGGGAGGAGGCAGGGGATGCGGGAGTTGGGGTTCTGCACAAACCCTGCGGCTTCAACCTCTTCCCAGGCTGTGCTGGCTGGAGCTGTCGCCTTCATTTATGAGAAACGAGGTGGCATCTACTGGGTGAGTTGGGGAAGGGCAAGGGTGAACACCGGGCCCAGAAGCTGGAGGCCTTCCCAAGCCTCTGGCTCCATCACACGCCCCTCCCCTGGGCTCCCCTCCTCCCACCCCTGGCCCCAGGGTGGGCACCAGAGAGACTGAGTCTCCAAGGTCTCTCTCTGCGTCTGCTCCTCACCAGGCCCTGCTGAGGACCCTGCTCGCCCTGGCAGCCTTCTCCACGGCCACTGCCGCCACCATAATCGGGGCTGGAAGATTCTATGAGTACCACTTTATTTTCTATAAGGGCATCTGTAATGTCTCCCCCTCCTGGAGGCCCACCGGGGCCCCCACCCTGAGCCCAGACCTCGGGAGGCTGCAAGAGTGCACCGCCTACGTGAACATGCTGAAGGTAGCCAGGCGGAGACACAGGGCAGCAGGCGGGGGAAGGGGTGGGCGGAGTCCAACCCTGGATGGGAGGGAGGCCGTCCATCAAAGAGGGTGTGCCCTGTTCTGCCCCGACAGACAGACGTGGAGGTGAACAAAACACAAGCAGTCCCTGCGGTTTGTGGGCAGTTACAGATCTGTGGGAAATACAAACTTTGAAATCAGAATAAATGAGCCGATAGAGCTAATATTGCACATACGGGATGAGGTGTGAAGGGATTTGATGCCTGTTCAGGTCTCGGGGTTGTCAGGGAAACGGATCACAGCCCAAGCCTGTCCCTGTTCTGATGAGGACACCAACGGGGCTTCTGGCTGCTTTCTCCATGCTACACCCACGGACCCCCCAACATAGAGCTCCTTCTTCATCCCACCACCCCCCAACCCTGGAAGCTACAGACATGGGGAACAGGACAAATGGGGTGGAGAGTGACCCTGTGCCATGCGGAAGGGGGACACAGACTCCACGTGGCAGCAGTCACTCTAGGGGCTCACGGCTTTGGTCCTCTGTCCCCAGGCCCTGTTCATAAGCATCAATGCCATGTTGTTAGGGGTCTGGGTTCTACTGCTTCTGGCATCTCTGCTGCCCCTGTGTCTGTGCTGCTGGAGAAGATACAGACGTAAGGAGGTGAGTCCCTAAAGCTTGCATGGTGGGGGCAGCAGGGCTGTCCGGCAGGAACAGGAATGGAGAGTGGGTGGTTTGGGGAGGAGAAAAGGGTCCTTATAGAGAGTCTCAACAGGCGTGATTCCTGTCTTGCTACCCCCGTGGTGGCCCAGCCCAGAGAGCTCCTATCCCTGACTAAGTGGTACCCAGTCCAAAGACCCTATGGAGCCAGGGATGTGCAGGTCCATGGTGGGACCTAGGGCTCTTTGCACAAGGCTGATGTCAGAACCGATTGACTCCAGAACTGAGCTGCCCTGGAGGAGAGCATTTACACTGTCTCTCCCCTATGGGCTGTCTCACCCTCTCCTTTTCCCTTAGAAAAGAGACCTTCCCTTGGAAGAAACTGTCAGGAGTGAGTGAGATCCAGCCCTGCCTCTCCAGAGGACTCATGCCTGGAGCTTCCGCCTGGACTGGGTGTCCGAGCATCTGCCTCGTGAGAGAAAAGCCAGGCCAGGAAGAGAGGCTCTGTCTGCCCCAGTGATCCTCCCTCATGGCCACAGCCGCCGCCTGCTCCACCGTCTCAGCTGCTCTTGCCTATTTCCGGCTCACCTTCACCACCTGCCTGCCTCATGCCCCTCTTGAGCACTGATGATAATAAACTCCCGTGTTGTTGCTCCCAGCTTCTTGCCTAGGGTTTTCTCTTGGCTGGAGGGAGACAGAGGAGAATGAGCCAACAGCAAAGCTAGGAAGACCCTCCCACTCACAACCCCTCTCTGGGGCTAGAGTAGCCATCCCTGAAAACAGAGTCTCTTTAAGGCTGGTACCGGGAACTGTAGATCCAGATACCCAGGGATGGATGAAAGGAATGGAGACTCTGAGCCCAGCTACTTACAATTCAGAGTTAAGAGGGTAAATCCTTGACCATTTGAGAGTTGGACTTTTTTTTATTTTGACTGTTTGGAAATATTAAGAATTAGATAAGATAACACTGAGATGCAATCATTTCAGAAATCTTTTTTATAAAGCTAGAACATCCAACAGTGTGATGAAATACAAACCTTGGATACTTGTCCCACAAAAAAAAAAAGTGGGGGGGGCTTCCCTCACAGCTCAGTCGGTAAAGAATCTGCCTGCAATGCAGGAGACCAGGGTTCGATTCCTGGGTCAGGGAGATCCCCTGGAGAAGGAAATGGCAATCCACTCTAGTGTTCTTGCCTGGAGAATCCCATGGACAGAGGAGCCTGGCAGGCTACAGTCCATGGGGTTGCAAGAGTTGGACATGACTTAGCAACTAAATCACTACCACCCACGAAAAACGATACCTATAACTTCTGGATAAAATAGGAGTCATGTGTTTTTAAATTCATGGCCAACCTGAATAAGCCATAATAGAAGCAGGAGCATGAATTCAGAGAACTGAGTCTTAAAACCAGCATCTGCCCACTCGGACCCCCCACAGCCACCCACACGCTCAGTGCTCCGCTTGAAGGAACGAACTCCACATCGAGTCGTACTCACGGCTGAGTTTTATTAGAGCAAAAGGATACACAGCAGTGTCAACAAGGGGAAAGAATTCTCAGAGAAAGGAAGCACGACAAATACAAAGCAGAGTAAATAGAAAGAAATTATCATCTAAACACATCAAAGTAAATTTTTAAAAAAACAAAGAGAATGTCTTAAATCTGTCAAATGGCATTAACTAAAAAGAAATTGCAACATTACATGACTCCCTCTTGTCTGCTGCTGCTGCTGCTGCTAAGTTGCTTCAGTCATGTCCGACTCTGTGCGACCCCATAGACGGCAGCCCACCAGGCTCCTCAGTCCCTAGGATCCTCCAGGCAAGAACACTGGAGTGGGTTGCCATTTCCTTCTCCAATGCGTGCGTGCATGCTAAGTCGCTTCAGTCATGTCCGACTCTGTGCGACCCTATGGACAGCAGCCCACCAAGCTCCTCTGTCCACAGGATTCTCTAGGCAACAATCCTGGAGTCTAGTTGAGAAAAGAACTAAAGATATTAATTATATTTAACCTTTGTCACACATGATGTTCGACATCACAAATTATTAGAGAAATGTAAATCAAAACCACAATGAGATATCACCTCACAGTAGTCAGAGTGGATATCATCAAAAAGTGTACAAATAATAAGTTTTGGAGAGGGTGAGGAGAAAAGGGAACCCTCCGACACTATTGGTGGGTATTTAAGTTGGTCCAGCCACTATGGAAAATAGTATGGAGTTTTCTTAAAAAACTAAAAATAGAGCTGCCATATGACCCAGCAATCCCATTGTTGGACATATATCTGGAGAAAATTCTAATTAAAATGATACATGCCAATAAAAAAAAAAAGCTACACACATGCAAAATGATAAATGCACCCCAATATTCATAGCACTGTTTATAATAGCCAACACATGGAAGCAACCTAAATGTTCATTGACAGATGAATGGGTAAAGAAGATGTGGTGTGTGTATGTGTATATATATATATATATATATATAATATTTATGTTTATATATATGTACATACATATATACATATATATGTATATAACTCAGCCACAAACAGGAATGAAATAATGCCATTTGCAGCAACATGGATGGACCTAGAGATTATCATATTAAGTGAAGTCAGTCAGACAGAGAAAGATAATATCATATGATATCACTTATATGTGAAATCTAAAAAACTATCCAAATGAACTGATTTATGAAACAGAAACAGATTCCCAGACATAGAAAATGAACTTACAGTTATCAAAGGGGAAAGAAGGTGGAGAGGGATAAATTACAAGTTTGGGATTAGCAGATACAAACTACTGTATATAATATGGATAAGCAGTCAGGTCCTACTATAAAGCACCTGGAATTATATTCAATATCTTGTAATAAACTATATATGTATATATATATGAGTCAGCTTGCTGTACACCAGAAACTAACACAACATTGTAAATCAACTAGAGTTTGATAACAATAAAATAGACCAAAAAAAAAAAAAGAACAGAAATAATCCTACAATTTTAACTTTCAGTTTGGAGAAAAAAATCAATCAGTGAAGCAAAAAATAGAAAATGACTATAAATTAAGTTATATGAGGAACTGCGATAAATATGAATGGGCAAAATAGTCCATTTAAAGCACATAGATAGATTGTGGGGTTTTTTTTAATTCACCCATATACTATTTACAAGGAGCATATCTAAAACAAGGGTATGGAAAGATTGCAAATAAGAGGATGGGGGAAAAGATCTAACAATTAAATTGACACAGTGCCATTAAAATCAGACTTTCAGGCAAAGAGCATTCCTAGAGATAAAGAGGCCACTGGTGGCCATTGTACAGTCAGGATCTCCTTCCTTCTCACATTGCACTCATTCCCTCCTGGAATCAGGACCCCATACCTTGCACTGGAGGAGCTGTCTTGTGGCTAAAAACTAAAGGCAAAGAAAAATCTTGAAAAAAGCCAGGCAAAAATGGCCTATTACCTATAGAGAATCCAAATGACCCTTCTCATCAGAAACTAAGATGGCAAGCCAAGTGGCACAATATTTTTAAAATTTATATTTGTATTTATATTTGGGTTTCCCTGGTGGTTTAGATGGTAAAGAATCTGCCTGCAATGCAGGAGAACCAGATTCGATCCCTCAGTTGGGAAGATTCCCTGGAGAAGGGAATGGCAACCCACTCCAGTATTCTTGCCTGGAGAATTCCATGGACAGAGGAGCCTGGTGGGCTACAGTCCATGGGGTCACAAAGAGTCAGACATGACTGAGCAACTAACACACAATTATATTTAACATATGAACAATTTTGTGCAGCAACATTTCAGTGTGAGTAAAAAACAAGCCGGCACACAGGAGTTTGGCAGGGGGTGGGAGTGGGGGAGTGGTGACGGTTAGGTCTTTGTCCTGATCGTGGTACTGGTTACATGAATGTATTAAAATGCAAAGATCCACACACAGAAAAACAAAGATCAGTTTTATTCTCATGATAATTCATAATGATAAGGAGACAAATCTGGGGTTATTTGTTCATCCCTATCTCAGCATTTCCAAGTCATTTCCAGATGTGCATACATTCCTCACCAAGAGCCAGACATCCTCAAGTACAAAGTCAAGTGGGACTTAGGAAGCATCACTTCGAACAAATCTAGTGGAGGTGATGGAATTCCAGCTGAGCTATTTCAAATCCTAAAAGATGATGCTGCACTCATATGACACCAAATATGGAAAACTCAGCAGTGGCCACAGAACTGGAAAAGGTCAGTTTTCATTCCAATCCCAAAGAAAGGCAATGCCAAAGAATGTTCAAAACTACCACACAATTGCACTCATCTCACACACTATCAAAGTAATGCTCAAAATTCTCCAAGATAGGTTTCAACAGTACTGGAACTGAGAATTTCCAGATGTTCAAGCTGGATTTAGAAAAGGCAGAGGAACCAGAGATCAAATTGCCAACATCCATTGGATCATAGAAAAAGCAACAGAGCTCCAGAAAAACATCTATTTCTGCTTTATTGACTATACCAAAGCCTTTGACTGTGTGGATCACAATAAACTGGAAAATTCTTCAAGAGATGGGAATACCAGACCACCTTACCTGCCTCCTGAGAAACCTGTAGGCAGGTCAATAAGAAACAGTTAGAACTGGACATGGAACAATGGACCAGTTCAAAATTGGGAAAATAGTACCTCAAAGTTGAGAAATGCTGGGCTGGGATGAAGCACAAGGTGGAAATAAGATTGCCGAGAGAAATGTCAATAACCTCAGACATGCAGATGACACCACTCTTATGGAAGAAAGTGAAGAGGAACTAAAGAGCCTCTTAACAAAAGTGAAAGAGGAGAGTGAAAAAGTTGGCTTAAAACTCAACATTCAAAAAACTAAGATCGTGGTATCTGGCCCCATCACTTCATGGCAAATAGATGGAGAAACAATGACAGACTTTATTTTCCTGGGCTCCAAAATCACTGCAGATGGTGACTGCAGCCATGAAATTAAAAGACATTGCTCCTTGGAAGAAAAACTATGACCAACCTAGACAGCATACTAAAAAGAAGAAACATCACTCTGCCAACAAAGGTCCATCTAGTCAAAGCAATGGTTTTTCCAGTGGTCATGTATGGATGTGAGGGTTGGGCTATAAAGAAAGCTGAGCACCAAAGAATTTATGCTTTTGAACTGTGGTGTTGGAGAAGACTTTTGAGAGTCCCTTGGATTGCAAGGAGATCCAACCAGTCCATCCTAAAGCAAATCATCCCTGAATATTCATTGGAAGGACTGGTGCTGAAGCTAAAGCTCCAATACTTTGACCACCTCATGTGAAGAACTGATTCATTTGTTTTTGTTTTTGTTTTTTGAAACGAGGCTTTTTATTTTTATTTTATTATTTTTTTAGAAGAACTTTTTTGTTTTTTTTTACTTTACAATATTGTATTGGTTTTGCCATACATTGACATGAATCTGCCACGGGTGTACATGTGTTCCCCATCCTGAAACCCCCTCCCACATCCCTCCCCATCCCATCCCTCTGGGTCATCCCAGTGCACCAGCCCCAAGCATCCTGTATCATGCATCAAACCTGGACTGGCAATTTGTTTCACATATGATAATATACATGTTTCAATGCCATTCTCCCAAACCATCCCACCCTCGCCCTCTCCCACAGAGTACAAAACACTGTTCTATACATCTGTGTCTCTTTTGCTGTCTTGCATACAGGGTTATCATTACCATCTTTCTAAATTCCTTATATATGCGTTATTATACTGTATTGGTGTTTTTCTTTCTGGCTTACTTCACTCTGTATAATAGGCTCCAGTCTCATCCACTTCATTAGAACTGATTCAAATGTATTTTTTTGATGGCTGAATAATACTCCATTGTATATATGTACCACAGCTTTCTTATCCATTCGTCTGCCAATGGACATCTAGGTTGCTTCCATGTCCTGGCTAGTATAAAGAGTGCCACGATGAGCATTGGGCTACACGTGTCTCTTTCAATTTTGGTTTCCTCTGTGTGTATGCCCAGCAGTGGGGTTGCTGGGTCATAAGGCAGTTCTATTTCCAGTTTTTTAAGGAATCTCCACGCTGTTCTCCATAGTGACTGTACTAGTTTGCATTCCCACCAACAGTGTCAGAGGGTTCCCTTTTCTCCACACCCTCTCCAGCATTTATTGCTTGTCGACTTTTGGGTAGCAGCCATTCTGACTGGGGTGAAATGGTACCTCATTGTGGCTTTGATTTGCATTTCTCTGATAATGAGTGATGTTGAGCATCTTTTCATGTGTTTGTTAGCCATCTGTATGCCTTCTTTGGAGAAACGTCTGTTTAGTTCTTTGGCCCATTTTTTGATTGGGTCGTTTATTTTTCTGGAATTGAGCTGCAGGAGTTGCTTGTATATTTTTGAGATTAATTCTTTGTCAGCTGCTTCATTTGCTATAATTTTCTCCCATTCTGAATGCTGTCTTTTCACCTTGCTTAGAGTTTCCTTTGTTGTGCAGAAGCTTTTAAGTTTAATTAGGTCCCATTTGTTTATTTTTGCTTTTATTTCCAATATTCTTGGAGGTGGGTCATAGAGGATCCTGCTGTGATTTAGGTCAGAGAGTGTTTTGCCTATGTTCTCCTCTAGAAGTTTTATAGTTTCTTGTCTTATGTTTAGATTTTTAATCCATTTTGAGTTTATTTTTGTGTATGGTGTTAGAAAGTGTTCTAGTTTCATTCTTTTACAAGTGGTTGACCAGTTTTCCCAGGATCACTTGTTAAAGAGATTGTCTTCTCTCCATTGTATATTCTTGCCTCTTTTGTTGAAGATAAGGTGTCCATAGGTGCGTGGATTTATCTCTGGGCTTTCTATTTTGTTCCATTGATCTATATTTCTGTCTTTGTGCCGGTACCATACTGTCTTGATGACTGTGGCTTTGTAGTAGAGCCTGAAGTCAGGCAGGTTGATTCCTCCAGTTCCATTCTTCTTTCTCAAGATTGCTTTGGCTATTCGAGGTTTTTTGTATTTCCATACAAATTGTGAAATTATTTATTCTAGCTCTGTGAAAAATACTGTTGGTAGCTTGATAGGGATTGCATTGAATCTATAGATTCCTTTGGGTAGAATACTCATTTTCACTATATTGATTCTTCCAATCCATGAACACGGTATATTTCTCCATCTATTAGTGTCCTCTTTGATTTCTTTCACCAGTGTTTTATGGTTTTCTATATATAGGTCTTTGGTTTCTTTAGGTAGATATATTCCTAAGTGTTTTATTCTTTTCGTTGCAATGGTGAATGAAACTGTTTCCTTAATTTCTCTATTTTCTCATTATTAGTGTATAGGAATGCAAGAGATTTCTGTGTGTTGATTTTATATCCTGAAACTTTACTATGTTCATTGATTAGCTCTTGTAATGGTATTTTCTGGTAGTGTCTTTAGGGTTTTCTATGTAGAGGATCATGTCATCTGCAAACAGTGAGAGTTTTACTTCTTCTTTTCCAATCTGGATTCCTTTTCTTTCTTTTTCTGCTCTGATTGCTGTGGCCAAAACTTCCAAAACTATGTTGAATAGTAGTGGTGAGAGTGGGCATCCTTGTCTTCTTCCTGACTTTAGGGAAAATGCTTTCAATTTTTCACCATTGAGGATAATGTTTGCTGTGGGTTTGTCATATATAGCTTTTATTATATTGAGGTATGTTCCTTCTATTCCTGCTTTCTGGAGGGTTTTTGTCATAAATGGATGTTGAATTTTGTCACAGGCTTTCTCTGCATCTATTGAGATAATCATATGGCTTTTATTTTTCAATTTGTTAATGTGGTGTGTTACACTGATTGATTTGTGGATATTGAAGAATCCTTACATCCCTGGGATAAAGCCCACTTGGTCATGATGTATGATCTTTAATGTGTTGTTGGATTCTGATTGCTAGAATTTTGTTAAGGATTTTTGCATCTATGTTCATCAGTGATATTGGCCTGTAGTTTTATTTTTTTGTGGCATCTTTGTCTGGTTTTGGTATTAAGGTGATGGTGGCCTCATAGAATGAGTTTGGAAGTTTACCTTCCTCTGCAATTTTCTGGAAGAGTTTGAGTAGGATAGGTGTTAGCTCTTCTCTAAATTTTTAGTAGAATTCAGCTGTGAAGTCATCTGGGCCTGGGCTTTCATTTGCTGGAAGATTTCTGATCACAGTTTCAATTTCCGTGCTTGTGATGGGTCTGTTAAGATTTTCTATTTCTTCCTGGTCCAGTTTTGGAAAGTTGTACTTTCCTAAGAATTTGTCCATTTCTTCCAAGTTGTCCATTTTATTGGCATATAATTGCTGATAGTAGTCTTGTCTCTTATGATCCTTTGTATTTCTATGTTGTCTGTTGTGATCTCTCCATTCTCATTTCTAATTTTATTGATTTGATTTTTCTCCCTTTGTTTCTTGATGAGTCTGGCTAATGGTTTGTCAATTTTATTTATCCTCTCAAAGAACCAGCTTTTGGCTTTGTTGATTGTTGCTTTGGTCTCTTTTGTTTCTTTTGCATTTATTTCTGCCCTAATTTTTAAGATGTCTTTCCTTCTACTAACCCTGGGGTTCTTCATTTCTTCCTTTTCTAGTTGCTTTAGGTGTAGAGTTAGGTTATTTATTTGATTTTTTTCTTGAGGTATGCCTATATTGCTATGAACTTTCCCCTTAACACTGCTTTTACAGTGTCCCACAGGTTTGGGGTCATTGTGTTGTCATTTTCACTCGTTTCTATGCATATTTTGATTTCTTTTTTGATGTCTTCTGTGATTTGTTGATTATTCAGCAGCGTGTTGTTCAGCCTCCATATGTGGGAATTTTTAATAGTTTTTCTCCTGTAATTGAGATCTAATCTTACTGCATTGTGGTCAGAAAAGATGCTTGGAATGATTTCAATTTTTTTTAATTTACCAAGGCTAGATTTATGATCCAGGATGTGATCTATCCTGGAGAAGTTGCCATGTGCACTTGAGAAAAAGGTGAAATGTTTTGGGGTGAAATGTCCTATAGATGTCAATTAGATCTAACTGGTCTATTGTATCATTTAAAGTTTGTATTTCCTTGTTAATTTTCTGTTTAGTTGTTCTATCCATAGGTGTGAGTGGGGTATTAAAGTCTCCCACTATTATTGTGTTATTGTTAATTTCCCCTTTCATACTTGTTAGCATTTGCCTTACATATTGTGGTGCTCCTATATTGGGTGCATATTATTTATAATTGTTATATCTTCTTGGATTGATCCTTTGATCATTATGTGATGTCCTTCTTTGTCTCTTTTCACAGCCTTTATTTTATAGTTTATTTTACCTGATATGAGTATTGCTACTCCTGCTTTCTTTTGGTCTCTATTTGCATGGAATAACTTTTTCCAGCCCTTCACTTTCAGTCTGTATGTGTTCCCTTGTTTTGAGGTGGGTCTCTTGTAGACAACATATATAGGGGTCTTGTTTTTTTTTAATCCATTCAGCCAGTCTTTGTCTTTTGGTTGGGGCATTCAACCCATTTACATTTAAGGTGGCTCAGAGGGTAAAGCGTCTGCCTGCAATGCGGGAGACCTGGGTTCAATCCCTGGGTCAGAAAGATCCCCTGGAGAAGGAAATGGCAACCCACTCTAGTATTTTTGCCTGGAAAATCCCATGGACAGAGGAGCCTGGTAGGCTACAGACCATTGGGTTGCAAACAGTTGGACATGACTGAGTGACTTCACTTTATGATCCCATTGCCATTTACTTTATTGTTTTGGGTTCAAGTTTATACACCCTTTTTGTGTTTCCTGTCTAGAGAAGATCCTTTAGCATTTGTTGGAGAGTTGGTTTGGTGGTGCTGAATTCTCTCAGCTTTTGCTTGTCTGTAAAGCTTTTGATTTCTCCTTCATATTTGAATGAGATCCTTGCTGGGTACAGTAATCTGGGCTGTAGGTTATTTTCTTTCATCACTTTAAGTATGTCCTGCCATTCCCTCCTGGCCTGAAGAGTTCCTATTGAAAGATCAGCTGTTTTCCTTATGGGAATCCCCTTGTGTGTTATTTGTTGTTTTTCCCTTGCTGCTTTTAATATTAGTTCTTGTTTTTGATCTTTGTTAATTTGATTAATATGTGTCTTGGGGTGTTTCGCCTTGGGTTTATCCTATTTGGGACTCTCTGGGATTCTTGGATTTGGGTGATTATTTCCTTCCCCATTCTAGGGAAGTTTTCAACAATTATCTCCTCAAGTATTTTTTCATGGTCTTTCTTTTTGTCTTCTTCTTCTGGGACTCCTATGATTCGAATGTTGGGGCATTTAACATTGTCCCAGAGGTTTCTGAGAATGTCCTCATTTCTTTTAATTCATTTTTCTTTTTTCTGGGTGCCTGATGTCCTCCGCCGGCATTCAGAAGTTATTTTGTGGAATTTACTCAGAGTTCCAGTGTTCTTTTGATGAATTTTTGGGGGAGAATGTGGTCTCCCCATCCTGTTCCTCTGCCATTTTAGTACTGCCTCAAACTGATTCATTTGAAAAGACCCTGATGCTGGGAAAGACTGAAGGCTGGAGGAGAAGGGGATGACAAAGGATGAGATGGTTGGATGGCATCACTGAACTTGCCATCGAACTCAATGGACATGAGTTTGAGCAAGCTCTGGGAGTTAGTGATGGACAGGGAAGCCTGGCGTGCTGCATTCGATTGGGGTCACAAAGAGTCAGACAGGACTGAGCAACTGAACTTAACTGAATATATTCATCCCCCCCCCAAAACAGGAACCTGTTTAATGCAAGCCTGTGACTTTAGCTGTATTTTCAAATAAACAATATGCTTTTGAAAAAAAAATTTTAACAAAAGTCAAGGCTGCTAAGATATCTGATTTCCTACAGAGAAGGAAACCAAAGACCCAGGATTCTCTGAAGGTATTTGGAAGGAAGGGAGAGCAACCAAGGGGGATGGAAGCAGAAGAGGACCTGGGGTGGGGGTGGGGGGACCTTGGGAAGGGATCCATCCCAGAGACTCAGACCTGTCAGATGCAATAAACAAAGAAGACTGTCACATTTGAACAGTAAAAGACTGCTTCTGAGCAGAAGGGCAAACTGAGTTGACTTTCATTTATCTGAATGAAGAGTGGAAAGAATTTACATTCAGTGGAGCCCTAAAAGGACTGAATTTAGAAACACTGTAGAAGAGAAACTCATACCATCTTTAGCTTGAGGAAGAAAGTAATCCTCCAGGGTCTCTATCTTGGATTTACTCTGCAAATATTTCTTATGACAATGTGTTTTTTTAACTTAGTGATTAACAAGTTCAAAAATAGAATTAGAACAAGATGGAATTTAAATTCAAATGCCTGCTTCCTGCCTGCTTCCTTTGGCCTCCCAGGTGGCGCTGCTGCTGCTAAGTCACTTCTGTAGTGTCCTACTCTGTGCGACCCCATAGATGGCAGCCCACCAGGCTTCCCCGTCCCTAGGATTCTCCAGGCAAGAACACTGGGGTGGGTTGCCATTTCCTTCTCCAGTGCATGAAAGTGAAAAGTGAAAGTGAAGTCCCTCAGTCGTGTCTGACCCTCAGCGACCCCATGGACTCAGCCTTCCAGGCTCCTCCATCCATGGGATTTTCCAGGCAAGAGTACTGGAGTGGGATGCCATCGCCTTCTCTGGTAAAGAACCCGCCTGCCAATACAGGAGATGAGATGTAAGAGATGCAGGTTCGATCCCTGGGTCAGGAAGATCTCCTGGAGAGGGGCATGGCAACCCACTCCAGTATTCTTGCCTGGAGAGTCCCAAGGACAGAGGAGACTGGTGGGCTACAGCCCATAGGGTCCCCAAAAGTCGGACATGACTGAAGCGACTTAGCACACAGGAACATCTGCTTCCTATCAAAATTCCCTGACAAACCTGCTTGATGTAACTGACCCTGCCAGCTAGTGGCTACAAGCAGTGTTCTTCAGAAGAAACTGGAAAAGAAAAAATTAATTTTTTCACACAATTCTTTAAAAATTGCCAATGCATTACTGACCAAACATCTACTAATACTTCCCGTGTCGCAGACACTGTGGGTCCTGGGAAGGGAACTGTAAATAGTGGGACAGTCCTCTGCCTTGCCGAAACCCAAGCGACCTTGAAGAACAAGGGCCAAACACCATGCTATCCTCCCCCTCCCCCTGCAGGCATGCCCCCATCACCCGCTCTGCTTGAGTCAATTGGTTAGATTCATGCAATGACATCCCCCCAGAACCAGAATTACAGCACACATGGGAGAGTTCCTATTGCTCCACTGTCTCCAGCCAGCTGTCTCCCCACCCCGTATCACGCACTCCAGGGACACACAATTCAGGAACCAGAGATCCCAGTTCTGAGCTGGAATCAGCCTCCCTCCCAGCCCACCCAGCCTGAAGCATCCACAGAGGTGTTAGCCCAACCTGCACAAACCCTGGCACAGGGGGACACGCATGTGCCCATCCACTGGGAAGACCTTCCACGCTCACAGGAGTAATGGGGAAACAGTCCATGGAAAATCTCTTGTTAGAAACGGGCTCCCCAGTAGACAGTCCCCAGAAATGGCTTCTCCCTCCCCCCCACTCAGCCAAATCTGGGGTTTCAGAGGAACCTGGCTGCAGCGGAAGCAGTGTGACCCAGACCCCAAGGTGGACACCTCGAGAGCTCAGCTGCAGCCTCTAACACATTCTGGCCACACTCAGCACAAAAGACAAGAAGGATTTCTTAAACAGGACCCCAAAAGCACCAGCCATAAAAGAAAAGACTGGTACCTTTGAATGAGTTAAAATTAGAAACTTCTGACCCTCAAAAATATAGAAAACTTAGATAAGCCATGATAAAACACTTGTCGGCATGCGTAATTAACAAAGGACCAGTATCCAGAATGTATCACATTGAACCATATGAAACTGTCACTTTGGGTAAGTCAAAAATGGTCAAACACCAGCACTTTCATATGATTCAATCTAACATGTGCGTGCGTGCTTAGTTGCTTCAGGTGTGTCCAACTCTTTGCGACCCCATGGACTGTAGCCCACCAGGCTCCTCTGTCCATGGGATTTTCCAGGTAAGAGTACTGGAGTGGGTTGCCATTTCCTCCTTTAGATCTTCCTGATCCAGGGATCAAAGCCTGGTCTCTTCCGTCTCCTGCATTGTACTGCAAATTTGAAAATCACTAAGAAAGTAAATCTTAAGAGTTTTCATCATGAGAAAAATTTTTTTACCCAGCTCAATCTAATTCCTAGGGCAATGCCAGTTCACTTTGCCTATGCAGAATAGAATGAGACTTTCCCATCACTCCACTCCCAGGGAAAGACAACTGCAGGATGGCAGGTGACATCGAATTCCTTTAGGATTCCAAACTCTTTAGATTAGTCTTGCCCATGATTCTGGGCATGATGTTTTCTGCCTGGAGGCACATGGGATGAATTTGGATGCTGAGAATAGAAAATATGGAAACCAATTAGGTTCTTCCCTGGAGACTTAATTTATGAGCCTTTTTCCTAACATAGCATGTGGCCAGACCTGAAGACAAAAATAACAGAGAGGTGCTTCAAGTTTACTCTTCAAGTTTACTCAAGTGAGCAAAAGATTATACTCACTTCTGACCTCTGTGAGTGACGGAAACTTGTCCAAGCTTTCCGATGTTTTCAGAAGAGAACCGTGGTTCACCGTGGAAAGGCCTTGGTCTCAGCTGAGACCATCAGGAGAGACTGGATGTCGTGTGTCTCTCATGACCCCAGTGACTCTGCGGGGCCAGGCCCAGAAGTGGGTTGACTCCCATCCCCTACCCCAGCCTCACAGTCCCTTCCTTTTTTTTTTTTTTAATTTACTTTTCAGCTGTGCTGAGTCTTCATTGCTACGTGGACTCCCTCTAGTTTTGGAGAGCAGGGCTACTCTCTAGTTCCAGCATGCGGGCATCTCATTGCAGTGGCTTCTCTTGTTGCAGAGTAAGGGCTCTAGGGTGCATGGGCTTCAGCAATTTCGACACGTGGGCTCAGTAGTTGTGGCGCATAGGCTCCTTGGCATGTGGGATCTTCCTGGACCAGGAATCAAACTGATTTTCCCCTACATTGCAAAGCGGACTCTTAACCACTAGACCACCAGGGAAGCCCCTGAACAGTCCCTTCTTTAAACTCTCTTCCCTGCACCCCACCGTGAGAATGCCATCTGTCTCCCAACAGGACTCTAACTGACACACTGAGCTTTCCTTCTCTTCAGCTCTACTCTTCTCTGACCCTGCCATCATCTTCACCTGCTGTCCAAACATAGACTCTGCCATGTGATGGTTATGAGCTAAGCACTCAGGGAGCAGGAGCAGAAGACAGAGGACAGTCCCCCCATGTCTGAGACCATGAGGAGTAGGCTGGCTGGATCAGCGCCAGGCAGGGCCATGGCCTCGGAAGGGAGAGGGTCAAGGGGGCCTCACTGAGTCTAAAGGCAGCATGGATAAGGTGGGGAGATAGGGTGGAAATGCTCCAAGCAGAGGGTGGTTCACAGAGGAGGGAGGGGACCACAGGGAGCTGAGTGCTGCAGGGACTGAGGTGGGGGCGGTCACTGCCATAGGAACGGGAGACCCAATAAAGCCCTCATATCCCAGCAGGGGGTCTCTAGAGGACTTGGACAAGACTGGAATGGAGGCAAGGGCCCTTCCATGTGGAAAGGTTGTCTGGCGGAGACAGATCGGAGGAGGCAAGTTTGGGAGCAGGGAGGCACATCTACTGCAGGAGTTTAGGTGACATGTACACAGCTCAGTGGGAAGAATCCGCCTGCCAATGCAGCAGACTCAAGTTTGATCCCTGGGTCAGGAAGGTTCCCCTGGAGAGAAATGGCAACCCACTCCAGTATTCTTGCCTGGGAAATCCCAAGGACAGAGGAGCCTGGTGGGCTACAGTCCATGGGACCATAGAGAGTCAGATTCAATTTAGGGACTAAACAACAAGGGCAACAGCAGGAAGAGTAAAGAGCAGTCGATGGATAGGGGAGCTGCTCGGGAACAGAACTGGCCAGTGGGCTGTGGGGCAGGGGTTACTGAGAGATCAAGAAGCCCAGGCTGTCAGCCCATCAGACACCCAGCTGGAGTGGAAGGGGCATTCCCATGAGAAGGGAGCCATAGGTCTGGAGCTCCAAATAGTCTGGACTAAAGATGGGCACTTAATAATCTGTTTTTTTCTTTTCTGGTCTTACTGGGCCACTTGTGGGATCTTAGTTCCCAACCTGGGATTGAACCCAGACCCTCAGCAGTGAAAGCACAGAGTCCTAACCACTGGACCACCAGGGACTTGCCTTAACAATCATTTTAAAGATCATAGGAGGGATGGCATGGCTTCTCTACAGCTAAGCTGCGTGTAGAGAAGCAGACCCGTGATCAATAATTATAAGTCTGAACACTTCTTTAGCATTGGCTACATGCCCGGCACTATACCAAGTATGTTATGGAAATGAATACCTTTACCACTTATTATAATCCTCACAGCAACCCTCTGAGGCACTGACTAGTGTTATCCTCATTTTACAAACAGGAAACTAAGGCTCAGAGAAGGTACATAACTTGCCAAAGGGTACACAGCTAGAAAAACGTCATAAAAAATAGTTGCATCCAGAAAGTCTGACTCCTAACCCGGGGCTTTTTGTTAATCATTTCACTGAATGAGCACCTCAGCTGCTCGATCTACACTTGGGCTTTATGTTTTTTTCTTCATGTTGTTTACACCCAAGAACCTGTTCTTAAAAATAAAATGAGACTTCACTGCCCTTTGTCTGCCAACCCTGAGCTCTTCAGAACGATCTGTATGTGTTC
Organism: Bubalus bubalis; assembly: GCF_019923935.1. Classification (NCBI taxonomy): domain Eukaryota; kingdom Metazoa; phylum Chordata; class Mammalia; order Artiodactyla; family Bovidae; genus Bubalus; species Bubalus bubalis. Next base: position 112,930,876 of record NC_059164.1, read on the forward strand.
CTGAGAGAGCCTGGACTTTGCCCCCACCCACTAAAGAGAAAGCAAACCGAGGGAAGCAATGCTTTTACTATTGCAGAATTATCTCCTAACTCCATTCCAGATGATTTGCATTTCAAATCAAGTCACCAGCAGTTGGGAAAATTCAATCTGGGGATATGACTTTTGAATTGAGAGGTGAAAATGAGAATCCAGGTCTGAAGATTCCCATTTCAAACATTTCACTCCTTGTCTCCGGGATAAAGTCCATATCTGGCCTCCGCCCAACTCTTTGGCAGGTTTACTGGCTGTGCCAACTGCTCCCTCAACAAGACAAACAACATCGCTGTGTAAAGCAGCTGTCTGCCCCTAAATACCACCAAGGGAGCTTCTGCTTTTCCACCTAACATCTTACTGCAAACATTTTCAAACATAACATGTATAAAATCCATTCAATTCTCCAGGCAAGTATACTGGAGTGGGTTGCCATTCCCTTCTCCAGGGGATATCTCTGACCCAGGGATCAAACCTACATATCCTGTATTGCAGGCAGACTCTTTACAATCTGAGCCACCAGGGAAGCCCACAGAAAAGCAGGGGGGTGGGGGCGGAGGCAGGTAATTTACATGCATCCATTACTTAGACTATACAGTTATCATTTTGTCAATATGTACTTGATCCCATCACATACCTGTCTATCTCTCCCTCTCTTTACGCATTTTGTTTTCAATGCATTTTACGGCAAGCCATAGACGTCTGTTCCCATCACCCTAGACACTTCAGCACACTTGAACTATCATGAACTAGCACTCCGTATTTGTTTTCAGTTCTTCTTCCTGCCTCTTTGAGGTAGAAGAGCCAAGATCTTGCTTCTTTGAGCAAGTTATCAGAGTCCCAAGGCTGAGAAGCTCTTTCTACCCTGGGTGCTCACAAATCTCCAAAGCCTTGAAGGCTACAAAAAACACTGGTTCATAGACTCCTACAGTTCTCAAGAAGCCTTTACTTTACTGCGTCTACAGCAAAGGCAGCCTGCTAACAGTCCTGAGTGCCCGTGAGGGGCAGAGCACTCAGCTCCTCCCTTGAGAAGTCGGCGCCTTCCTAGGGGAGGGAAGGGGAGAGAGGGACAGGGAACTCCTCCGACTTCCATGAGTATGCAGCCTTGTCATGTGTGGCCCACCAGGCCATCCTTCTGGTTGAAGGATGGCTGAACCACTGAAGAGGGTCCTTCCTCATCCAGGACAGGATCCAGAGTTGTCAGAGGAAGCCTCCAGGGTATGGAATCCAGGTTAATCCTGGACAGATTCCAATAGCTTAACACCAGATTTAAGCACCTGTTATGTGCAAAAGTCTTTACCAAAGAAGTGAATTTCTCCAACCTAGGCTCTACCTTCCAGGATAAGTTATAATGTCATTGAGGTGGTAAAAGATATCCTGCTGCTGCTGCTGCTGCTGCTAAGTCGCTTCAGTCGTGTCCGACTCTGTGCAACCCCACAGACGGCAGCCCACCAGGCTCCTCCGTCCCTGGGATTCTCCAGGCAAGAACACTGGAGTGGGTTGCCATTTCCTTCTCCAATACATGAAAGTGAAAAGTGAAAGTGAAGTTGCTCAGTCGGGTCCGACTCTTAGCGACCCCATGGACTGCAGCCTACCAGGCTCCTCCGTCCATGGGATTTTCCAGGCAAGAGTACTGGAGTGAGGTGCCATTGCCTTCTCCGAAAAGATATCCTAGAGATGCTCTATTTGTTTGAAGATTTTTTTAAGTCTATGTGAGCAGAAGTGTCTGCATCCTAGCAGTGGGTCTTTTTTTCCCATACACCCATCCTGGCCTAGACACAAAAGCCCCTTTCCTGAGACATACATGGAAGGACTGCCCACACACATAAAGAGGCTCATTTACACCTCCGAAGGAGGGCGCCCACCTGCCCTGCCCCTTGCAGGACTGGATACCAGGGAACAGGGATGGCTGCAGGTTTGGGAGCCAAAGAGTGCTAGGTCACTTCAGTCACTTCCAACTCTGTGCAACAACATGGACTGTAGCCTGCCAGGCTCCTCTGTCCATGGGATTCTCCAGGCAAGAATACTGGAGTGGGTTGCCATGCCTTTCTCCAGGGGATCTTCCTGAACCAGGGATGGAACCCATGTCTCTTAATGTCTCCTGCATTGCTGAGCAGGTTCTTCACCTGGGAAGACCTTGGGAGGCAGAGAAACCCTGGTGCAAATCCCAGTTCTGCCACTGACCTGTGGTGTGTCCTCAGGGATGAGGCCTGTTTGCAGGGCCACCTCTGGGGTTACTTGAGGCCTTGCACAGAGTCCCTAGCACAACAGCATCTGGGCCTGGGTGAGTGGTGGGCCTGATGGAGGTGTTCACTCCTTAGTGAAACCCAGAAGCTTCCACAGTAACATGGAAGAGAACTTCCTCACTGCAGAGAGGAGCTGGGCAGCAGCCTGTTTGCCCCGCTGAATGTCACCCCTGTGGGTCCCTGGACTGTACCTTCTTTTAATGAGCATGCCCAGCCTCACCCTCAAAAACCTGTGAAACAAAACTCTACCAAGCAGAGAACAAATCAAAGGGATAGCAAGGATGGAGCATGGCGCGGGGGGACTGGGCTTGTGGATCCAGCAAAGCCAGGGCTGGAGAAGTCTTTCTCGCTGTGTCCTCTCCCCACCCCTGCCCTGAGAGATTGATTTTCTGTCTGTTAATCCGAGCTCTGCTGGGACCCCGTTCATCCCTCCAGTGATGTGGATAATGTATGATAATAGATGTTTCTTTATCTTGCTGTTTATAAAATCCTACAGCTTCTAGCAGGAAGGCGGAGGAGAGGAGAAGCAGCAGCCAGGGAGCAGCTTCAGTGGGGGAGGAGCCTGTCAAGGGTGTCTGCATTTTGGGTGCTGGCTGCAGACTGGAGTGTGGGTTCCCAACAGCCCCGGGGGGCTTCCTGTGGCTTCCAGCACGAATGTCAGCAGCTCAGAGCGGGCTCTCCAATTTTGTTCCTTCAGCCTCCAATCTCCCTCCAGAACCAGGGGCTATCAACATTGCAAGTGGGCTTCCCTGAGGGGCTCAGAGGTAAAGAATCTACCTGCAATTCAGGAGACGCAGCAGGAGTCACAGGTTTGATCCCTGGGTCTGGAAGATTCCCTTCAGAAGGAAATGGCAACCCACTCCAGTATTCTTGCCTGGAAAAGCCCCTGAACAGAGGAACCTAGCGGGATATAGTCCATGGGGTCACAAAGAGTTGGACATGACCTAGCAACTGAGCAGCAGCATTTGCTTTGAGAGAAATAAGCCTTTGTCCAGCACTCCAGCAAATGGGGAGTTGTATATGAAGAATGAGACTGAGACTTCCTTGGTGGTCCAATAGTTGAGACGCTGAGCTTGCAATGCAGAGGGCATAGGCTAGATCCCTAGTCAGGGAAATAAGATCCTATATGCCATGCAGCACGGCCAAAAAATAAAATTAAAAAAAAATAGAGAGAGAAAGAGATGTAAGAAGAGTAGGATTAAAAGAGCATTGATCAGTGTAAGAAATGGGCTTCCCAGATGGTGTTAGTGGTAATGAGTCTACCTATAATGCAGGAAACATGGATTTGATCACTAGGTCAGGAAGATTCCTTGGAGTAGGAAATGGCAAACCACTCCAATATTTTTGCCTGGAAAATTCCATGGACAGAGGAGCCTGGCAGGCTACCGTTCATGGAGTCAAAAAGAGTCAGACGCAACTGAGCACACAATAGTAAGAAATAGGAGTCAGCATGGGTTAAGCCTAGAACCAGACATCTGAGACTTTGGCCTCAATTAACTGTTACATTTTTACTGCTGTCACCAGTCTTTCTGGAGCTTCTCCTGATCCCCGATGTGGATCCCTCTGCAATTCAGCCTCATGCCTTTGTCTTATCAACTCTGTTCATCTATTGATACCATCAATGGGCTAGCCTGACTGCCGTCCACCCTGTGTCCCTGTCCTACCCCTCCTTAGCCTCCTAAAGTGAAGTCACTCAGTTGTATCCGACTCTTTGCGACCTCATGGACTGTAGCCTACCAGGCTCCTCCGTCCATGGGATTTTCCAGGCAAGTATAATGGAGTGGGTTGCCATTTCCTTCTCCAGGAGATCTTCCTGACCCAGGGATTGAACCCAGGTCTCCAGGGTTGTAGACAGACGCTTTACCATCTGAGCCACCAGGGAAGTCTAGCCTCCTAAAGCCAGGTCTAAATCTTGTCCTTATACAGATCGGAGCAACTACAGAAGTTGCAGAGTCCTATATAAAATGAAAATGTGGGATCCCTTTTCAGAAGTTAAGAACTTCAAGACAGCTCTTGCTGCAGAGCATTAAATGGAGGGCAGGGCGCTCCTGAGTGTGGGGCCTGGGAGACCACACAGGTTGCATGCCATCAAAGCCCAAGCTGACTCACACCACACTCAGCTGTCCTTGCCCCAAGGAACCCACCCCAGACTCCATCAGTGTGGTCATATTAATAGCGACCTGGCTGAAGCGTAATATCAGAGGGAAAAGTTTCTGCACAGCAGAAGAAATAATCAATAAAATAAAAAGGCAACTTATAGAATGGGAGTTGAAAAAGCTATAGTTTTTCCAGTGGTCATGGATGGATGTGAGAGTTGGACCATAAAGAAGGCTAAGCACTGAAGAATTGATGCTTTTGAACTGTGGTGTTGGAGAAGACTCTTGAGAGTCCCGTGAACAGCAAGGAAATCAAACCAGTTAAGCCTAAAGGAAATCAGCTCTGAATATTCATTAGAAGGACTGATACTGAAGCCGAAGTTCCAATACTTTGGTCACCTGATGCAAAGAGCTGATTCATTAGGAAAGACCCTGATGCTGGGAAAGATTGAGGGCAAGAGGAGAAGGGGACAACAGAGGATGAGATGGTTGGATAGAATCACTGACTCAAGGGATATGCATTTGAACAAACTCCAAGAGATGGTGAAGGACAGGAAAGCCTGGAGTGCTGCAGTCCATGGGGTTGCAAAGGGTTGGACATGACTGAGCAACTGAACAACATGTTTCTCCAGCTGAAGATCTCCCAATGGTTTTCTTTTAATTGTAGCATATCCTTGAAGGTTGAGGCATGGATGACAGTCCACCTTACAGTCAGGCTTCCAAGAATAATCTATTCATGAGAATAATAATGGGTTAACAGCACATATTTCAATTTTCCTGTCCAGGAATCATGACCAATATGGTATTATCCCTCCCCTGTGCAGTGACATCAGCAGGTATGAGAGGACCACCAGGCAGCTTCACCCAGAATTTACCTCCAATTGCATGTATTTCATTTGTGGACCCAATCCCTCCCCTCCATCACCTCTGTTGTAAGTAAGGTGGAGAGTTCTCCTTTCTGTACTTTGCCAGTTACACAGGGAAGAATCAGCAGTTGGGCAGTTCGATCATGTTTGTTAATAAACAAGTTGTCCTTTCCCTCATTTTGTAAAACTGTTTGGATTTCTCCTTGGTAGTCTGGGTCTATAACTCCCCCACAGACACAGATCCCTTTTAAAACTAGACTAGAGCATTCCTCGATTAATCCAAAGTGTCTGGGAGGTATTGATACCAATACCAGGTGAAATAGCACATATCAATCTTTTAGTACGTCTGTGTTCAGATTACTAAGGCAGATGGCACAATGGTAAAGAATTCCACTGCAGTGCAGGAGACTCAGGTTCCATCCCTGGGTCAGGAAGATCCCCTGCTGTAGGAAGGAGCAACCCACTCCAGTATTTTGCCTGGTAAATCCTGTGGACAGAGGAGCCTGGTGGACTACAGTCCGTGGGGCTGCAAAGAGTCAAACACGACTGAGTGACTGAGCACCTGAACACAACAACATAGTTAAGGAAATACCTTGATCCAGAGGTCACCTGTATGTTGCCTTTTCTCCCAGATGGCCACATTTTTGGTGTGCTCACAAGGTCAAACCTTTTATGTCACTGGAGTCTAGATCGACTTCTACTGCTTGGATTCAGGTTTGCTCATCTGTAACAGAGTTATACCATCGTTCCGTAGAATCTGGATCTGAAAGAGATGGGAATACCAGACCACCTGACCTGCCTCTTGAGAAATTTGTATGCAGGTCAGGAAGCAATAGTTAGAACTGGACATGGAACAGCAGACTGGTTCCAAATAGGAAAAGGAGTACGTCAAGGCTGTATATTGTCACCCTGCTTATTTAACTTCTATGCAGAGTACATCATGAGAAACGCTGGGCTGGAAGAAGCACAAGCTGGAATCAAGATTGCCCCAGAAATATCAATAACCTCGGATATGCAGATGACACCACCCTTATGGCAGAAAGTGAAGAGGAACTAAAAAGCCTCTTGATGAAAGTGAAAGAGGAGAGTGAAAAAGTTGGCTTAAAGCTCAACATTCAGAAAACGAAGATCATGGCATCTGGTCCCATCACTTCATGGGAAATAGATGGGGAAACAGTGGAAACAGTGTCAGATTTTATTATTTTGGGCTCCAAAATCACTGCAGATGGTGATTGCAGCCATGAAATTAAAAGACGCTTACTCCTTGGAAGAAAAGTTATGACCAACCTAGATAGCATATTGAAAAGCAGAGATATTACTTTGCCAACAAAGGTCCATCTAGTCAAGGCTATGGTTTTTCCAGTGGTCATGTATGGATGTGAGAGTTGGACTGTGAAGAAAACTGAATGCCGAAGAATTGATGCTTTTGAAGTGTGGTGCTGGAGAAGACTCTTGAGAGTCCCTTGGACTGCAAGGAGATCCAACCAGTCCATCCTAAAGGAGATCAGCCCTGGGATTTCTTTGCAAGGAATGATGCTAAGGCTGAAACTCCAGTACTTTGGCCACCTCATGCGAAGAGTTGACTCACTGGAAAAGACTCTGATGCTGGGAGGGATTGGGGGCAGGAGGAGAAGGGGATGACAGAGGATGAGATGGCTGGATGGCATCACTGACTCGATGGACGTGAGTTTGAGTGAACTCTGGGAGTTGGTGACAGACAGGGAGGCCTGGCGTGCTGCAATTCATGGGGTTGCAAAGAGTCAGACACGACTGAGCGACTGAACTGACTGACTGACTGAGCATCTACATGAAAGACTGAAACATTAGTAGTCTGAAGTGAAAGTGAAAGTGAAGTCACTCAGTCATGTCTAACTCTTTGCAACCTCATGGACTGTAGCCTACCATGCTCCTCCATTCATGGGATTTTCCAGGCAACAGTACTGGAGCGGGTTGCCATTTCCTTCTCCAGAGGATCTTCCTGACCCAGGGATTGAACTGGGGTCTCCTGCATTGTAGGCAGACGCTTTACCATCTGAGCCACCCAGGAAGTCTGAACAATTTCCCAAATGTCAGACCAAAATTCCTTTCCACACAGCTCCTTGGAGTGAATTTGCCAGTTATCCTTTACACATAGGGGAAGTCAGGTGGCCAATCCATTGGCTACCAACCAAGAATCTGTGTATATATGACATTCAGTTAAATTCTCTTGTTTTAGAGCCTAATATACTACATATGACTCAGCAAATTGACAACTTTTACCTTCCCTAGTAATTGTCAGCAGTTTAGCAGTGACAAGATTATATGCCACCACTTTCTAATAGCAAGCAGATTCTATTTCCAACAGTTGATCCACCAGTGAACCAAGCATGCATTTTCCTTGTGCAGTTAGAGTCAAAGGGATTTCCCCATTTTACAGGCAACTCAGTTATCTCATTTTAGTTCCCTGATTCTTAAGATGTCGACGTTCACTCTTGCCATCTTCTGCTTGCCTGCATGCAATTCACCTTGATTCATGGACCTAACATTCCAGGTCACTATGCAATATTGTTCTTTACAGCATGAGACTTTACTTTCACCACCAGACACATCCACATCTGAGTGCTGTTTTTGCTTTAGCCAAGCCTCTTCATTTTTTCAACAGCTATTTCTCTGCTTTTCCCCAGTAGCATATTGGACACATCCCAGCCTGGCAGCTCATCTCCTGGTGTCATATGTTTTTACCTTTTCATACCCTTCATGGGGCTCTCAAGGCAAGAATACTGGAGTGGTTTGCCATTCCCTTCTCAGTGGAGATGTTTTGTCAGAACTCTCCACTATGACCTGTCCATCTCGGGTGGCTCTGCATGGTGTGGCTCATAGCTTCACTGAAACTTATGATTAGAGAAAGACTAGATATCTCTTCAAGAAAGTTGGAGATATCAAGGGAACATTTCATGCAAGGATGGATATGATAAAGGACAGAAATGGTAAGGACCAAACAGAAGCAGAAAAGATTAAGAAGAGGTGGCAAGAATACACAGAAGAACTATATGAAAAGGCCTTAATGACCCAGATAACCACAATGATATGGTCACTTACCTAGAGCCAGACATCTTGGAGGGTGAAGTCAAGTAAGCTTTAAGAAGCATTATGAGGAACAGAGCTAGGGGAGGTGATAGAATTCCAGCTGAGCTATTTCAAATACTAAAAGATGATACTGTTAAAGTGCTGCACTCAATATGTCAGCAAATTTGGAAAAATTGGCAATGGCCACAGGACTGGAAAAGGTTAGTTTTCATTTCAATCCCAAAGAAAGGCAATACCAAAGAATGCTCAAACTACCGTGCAATTGTGCTCATTTCACATGCTAGCAAGGTAATGCTCAAAATCTTTCAAGCTAGGCTTCAGCAGTACTGGAACTGAGAACTTCCAGATGTACAAGCTGGATTTAGAAAAGGCAGAGGAACCAGATATCAAATTGCCAATACCCATTAGATCATAGAGAAAGCAAGGGAATTTCAGAAAAACATATACTTCTGCTTCATCAACTATGCTAAAGCCTTTGACTGTGTGGATCACAACAAATTGTGGAAAACTCTTCAAGAGATGGGAATACCAGACCATCTTACCTGCCTCCTGAGAAACCTGTATACAGGTCAAGAAGCAACAGAATTGGACATGGAATAATGGACTGGTTAAAACTGGGATAGGAGTATGCCAAGGCTGTATATTGTCACCCTGCTTATTTAATTTACATGAAGATTACATCATGTGAAATGCCAGGCTGAATGAAGCACAGGCTGGAATCAAGATTGCCAGGAGAAATATCAACAACCTCAGACATGCAGATGATACCAGTCTAATGGCTGAAAACAAAGAGGAACTAAAGAGCCTCTTGATGAGGGTGAAAGAGGAGAGTGAAAAAGCTGGCTTAAAAACTCAACATTCAAAAAATGAAGATCATGGCATCCAATCCCATCACTTCATGGCAAAAAGAAGTGGTAAAGTGGAACAGGTGACAGATTTTATTTTCTTGACCTCCAAGTCACTTCGAATGGTGACTACAGCCATGAAATTAAAAGATGATTGCTTCTTAGAAGAAAAGCTATGAGTAAACTAGACAGTATATTAAAAAGCAAAGACATCACTCTGCTGACAAAGGTCTGCATAGTCAAAGCTATGGTTTTTCCAGTAGTTAAGTACAGATGTGAGAATTGGACCATAAAGAAGGCTGAGGACCAAAGAATTGATGCTTTCAAATTGTGGTGCTGCAGAAGACTCTTGAGAGTCCCTTGGACTGCAAGGAGATCAAACCAGTCCATCCTCCCCCTGGTGGCTCAGTCAGTAAAGAGTCTGCCTGCAATGCAGGAGACCCAGGTTCAGTCCCTGGGTTGGAAAGATCCCCTGGAGAAGGAAATGGCAACCCACTCAGTATTCTTGCCTGGAGAATTCCATAAACAGAGGAGATTGGTGGGTTATAGTCCCTGGGGTCACAAAAAATCAGACACGACTATGTGACTAACACTGGACAGCAAGGAGATCAAACCAGTCAGTCTTACAGGAAATCAATCCTGAATATTCATTAGAAAGACTGATGCTGAAGTTGAAGCTCCAATACACTGGCCACCTGATGCAAAGAGCCAACACATTAGAAAAGACCCTGATGCTGGGAGAGATAGGGGGCAAGAGAAGAGAGTGACAGAGAATGAGATGGTGGGATAGCATCACTGACTCAATGGACAGGAGTTTGAGCAAACTCCAGGAGATACTGAAGGACAGGGAAGCATGGTGTGCTGTAGTCCATGGGGTCACAAAGAGTTAGAGATGACTTAGCTGAACAACAACAAAACGATTTGTCACAACTTCCCTTTCAAGGAGCAAGTGTCTTTTAATTTCATGGTTACAGTCACCGTCTGCAGTGATTTGGGAGACCAAATAGTGCCAGGACTCCCGATGAAAACAGTAGACTTTTCTCTTTGTGAACCGGTCTTCCCTAACCAGGGTGAAACCTGTGACGGTGGCTTCATTAGTCTAGAGAGCTAACCTGGTGACTTAGCTGGGGCAGCACCTGCCAAACAATTTCTTTCTGCTGGTTTCATGGAAACACCCTGGGTTATCTCACATGATGGCTGATGTGTTGACTCCTCTGAAAACAAACTGTCAAGAGTGAGCAAGGGGAAAGCTGTGAGCTGTGAGCCCTGGCCCACTAATCATAGACACCGAATCCAGCCTCACCTGTCACACTGCCCCTCCCCAAGATCAGACATCCTGTTCCTACAACATCGTCATTCCCAAAGCCGTTGCTTCTGCCCCTTTAAGGGGGAGGGCAGCCCAGAACTTGGAGGACAGAATCTTTGCTCAAGTGCTATCTGTAGTTGTCACCAATCATTAACACCAAGAGGGGAGGAACTGCACCTCAGAAGTCAAGGTCACGTGCAGGAAGGGCCAGCAGGCAGAGACTGCGGTGAACTGGGGCAAAGTGGTGAAAAGGGGAAGTGTTAGTCTCTCAGTCGTGTCTGACTCATTGCGACCCATGGACTGTGGCTTATCAGAATGCTCTGTCCATGGAATTCTCCAGGCAAGGATACTGGAGTGGGTTGCCATTCCCTTCTCCAGGGGATCTTCCTGACCCAGGGATTGAACCTATATCTCCTGCACTGACAGCAGATTCATTACTGTTGATCCACCCGGGAAGCCCCTGTTCTGTGCTACTCTGAAAGATTATCTTTCTATGGACATTTTGTGTACTCTTTCAAATAAAAATGTGAAATGCACACTTGTTCACCCTCCCTCCTTGCCCACACAAAAGTAAGTGGTAGTCTCACCATTCTTCATCCTCCAGGAGTGAGCCCTGCAGTGGAACCTGTTCCCGAGGCTGTTTCTACTCTGTGATGTGCCCATGTACTGGGGACGGCATTCCAGAAGGCCTTTAAGATCAGCGTTCCCTCCCACAAGCCTATTTCCCTACATCTCCCAACACATGGCATCCTCTATGCCATGTGGCTTTCTCATTCCTGCCAGCAATGGGTACAAAACTACATCTCGTTCTTCAATAATTTGCACTACTCTAATAACTACTACTACCGGAGAAGGAAATGGCAACCCACTCCAGTATTCTTGCCTGGAGAATCCCATGGACAGAGGAGCCTGGCAGGCTACAGTCCATGGGGTCGCAAGAGTCAGACACGACTTAGCAACTAAACCACCAATAACTACTACATATGGGAAGCTTATCACATGCCCTTGAGATTCTTCACTCGTGTGAAGAAATAGGAATGACTTCCTATTTCTCGCTGATTTTTTAGGGGTTTTGTGTGTGTTTCTAGATAGTAGTCCCTCTCGCTATTTTTAAAAACAGCTTTTTGAGATATCATTCACATACTATACAATTCACCCACAAAGTGAATAATTCAATGGGTTTTAGTATATTCACAAATATGTGCAGACCTCACCACAGTCAATTTTAGAACATTTTCATCACTTCTAAAAGAAATCCCATGCCCACTAGGTAGCACCGTTTACACAACCTGTGCTCCCCAGCCTGAACCAACTACTTCTGTAGTTGCTTTCGTCTCTCTAGATTTGCCTATTCTGGATAGTTCATTTTGTTGTTGTTCAGTCACCCAGTCATATCCAACTCTTTGCAACCCTGTGGACTGCAGCACGCCAGGCCTCTCTGCCCCTCACTATCTCCTGAAGTTTGCCCAAGTTCATGTCCATTGCATCCATCCAGCCATCTCATCTATAACACCCTCTTTTCCTTCTGCTCTCAATCTTTCCCAGCATCAGGGAATTTTCCAATGAGTCAGCTGTTTGCAACAGGTGACCAAAATACTAGAGTTTCAACTTCAGCATCAGTCCTTCCAACGAGTATTCAGGGCTGATTTCCCTTAAGATTGACTGGTTTGATGTCCTTGCAGTCCAGGGGACTCTCAGGAGTCTTCTCCAGCACCACAGTTCAAAGGCATCAATTCTTTGGCACTCTGCCTTCTTTACGGTCCAGCTTTCGCAACCTTACATGACCACCAGGAAGAGCATAGCCTCGACACTACAGACCTTTGTCGGCAGAGTGACTTATCTGCTTTTCAACACACTGTCCAGGTTTGTCTTCTGATTTCATGGCTGCAGTCACCATCCGCAGTGATTTTAGAGCCCAAGAAGAGGAAATCTGTCACTATTTCCACCTCTTCCCCTTCTATTTGCAATGAAGGAGATCAGTCCTGGGTGTTCATTGGAAGGACTAATGTCGAAGCTGAAACTCCAATACTTTGGCCACCTCATGCTAAGAGTTGACTCATTGGAAAAGACTCTAATTCTGGGAAGGACTAGGGGCAGGAGGAAAAGGGGATGACAGAGGATGAGATGGCTGGATGGCATCACCGACTCAATGCACATGAGTTTGGGTGAACTCCAGGAGTTGGTGATGGACAGGGAGGCCTGGCATGCTGCAATTCATGGGGTCACAAAGAGTCGGACACTACTGAGCAACTGAACTGAACTGAATGGGGCCAGATGCCATGATCTTACTTTTTTTAATATTTAGTTTTAAGCCAGTTCTTTCATTCTCCTCCTTCACCCTCATAAGAAGCTCTTTAGTTCCTCTTTGCTTTCTGCCATTAGAATGGTATCATCCGCATATCTGAGGTTGTTGATGTTTCTCCCACCTTTCTTGATTTCAGCTTGTAACTCATCCAGCCTGGCATTTCTCATGATGTGTTCAGCATATAGGTTAAAAAAAAAAAAAACAGGGTGACAGCAGACAGCCCTGTCACACTCCTTTCTCAATCTTGAACCAATCAGTTGTTCCATGCAGGGTTCTAACTGTTGCTTCTTAACCCCATTCAAGGATCAAGACCTTGTCGTGGAGAAGGAGCTTCTGTAACTTGATGAAGCTATGAGCCATGCCATGTAGGGCCACCCAATATGGACGGATCATAGGGGAGAATTCTGGCAAAACATGATCCACTGGAGGAGAGAATGGCAAACCACCCCAGTATACTTGCCGTGGGAACCTCACAAACTGTATGAAAGTGAAAGTCAGTCAGTCATGTCTGACTCTTTGCAATCCCATAGACAGTAGCCCACCAGTCTCCTCTGTCCATGGGATTCTCCAGGCAAGAATACTGGAGTGGGTTGCCATTTCCTTCTCCAGGGAAACTTCCTGACCCAGGGATCGAACCCAAGTCTCCTGCATCGCGGGATTCTTTACCACTGAACCACCTGGGAAGTCCACATTGGCAAGTAGTTGCCAGTAAATTTCTCCTTGTCTTTATCTCTGACCTCAGAAACTCACCACCTACTCTAACAGACCATGGCCCAATGCAGATCAAAGCGGAGAATACACAGGCAACTCTTGTGAAAAGTGCTGCTTCAGCAGAAGGAATGACAGGGAATTATAGACAGCATGCGTGTTTTGGGGAAAACAGAAGTGGACACAGCTGCTGAAGTGGTGAAAGACTGGGGAGTTTCCATACTCGGAACTTGGAATAACAGGAGCCCGCTGGGCCACTGCCACGAGAGACCCACACACTTCCTCGTGCACTGCCCCTGCCCACTGTGGAGCTTCCTGAGCCGTAGGTCACCACCTTGGTCAGCACAAGCCTCACTCCGTCCCTCCCCCTGGGGCAAGGTCCAGCTGTAAAGTTCAAGGAGTCAGAGACAAAGGCTGCAGCAGAGGTGAGCCCGGAGCTGAGCACACAGGTATGTTCTGAGCAGGGGAGGGTATTCAGGGAAAGCCAAGCAGTGGCGAACTGGGGAGGGGAGGGGGCAGTGAGGGAAGGTGGACATGGAGTGGAGGGTCAGAAGAAACAAAGACACAAGAGCTGGGGGGCCAAAGGGAGGGGTGAGAGCCCAGAAGGATCACTCCAAGGCACACACCACCCAGGGCTGAAATGGGACAGGTGCAGCCAGGAGGTGGCCGCTGTTCTCCAGGCACTGGAGATGAGCCGTGGGCAGGAGAGGGTATGTTTTGTATCTCCCAGTGTGGAGGTCTCACTGGCCACTGAGTTCTCCCTTCTGCCATGGCTTCATTGCTATCGTCTACCTCACCCGCTGCCCATCTGGACACTGCAACCAAGGATTGTACCAGGAAAGGTTAAATGAATAGCCAAGCTCAGGTTACAGGACCGCAGGTCTCTTCCACATCTCCCTCCTTAGCAGAGCAGAAGGCAATTTGGGGATAAGAACTGTGGATGAAAATTCAGTTAACTATCAAGTTAAGAAGAAAAAGAGGAGGATTTTATTTGAGCTAAACCAAGGATTATAACCCAGGAAGCAGATTCTCAGAAAGCTCTGAGAACTCTTCTACTTGTTAGAAATCGAACGCACAGTCATATACATCCTCAAGACAAAGGGATCACCCATCAAAATAATATATTTTACTAAAAGTTCACCAAAGATACATAGTCCAGGTAAGCACATATAAAGCAAGGTGCAAGTCACCATGGCCCCTACAGAGCTAGGAAAGAACAGTGATCTTTTAAGAGGTTACATTGCTAGCCTCAGAAGAAGGGGGAAAATGGATCTTTATGGTCCAGTGGGCACCCCCATCTTTGAGGAACTCTGGTTAATGAGTAATGCAGACATATCTGGCACATTAGGGAGTGGGGGACAGAGGGAAGAGGCCAAAAAAAACACAGATAGCAACTTCTATGTTTAATTTTTTCTCGTCCTGGTTTGAAATGCACATTTTATTTCATCCTCCCCACCCCGGTTTGATCATTAATCTTTTGATAGAAAACATTAGGTGAGCCAGTATTTGGTCCCCCAATGTCATGGTGGTCGCTTACCTGCCCTGGATCTATCATGTCCCCCAATGCCCCATCTTAATACCCCAGTTCTTTCTTACCTTTTAAGGGGTTAAGCTAGTAGAATGCTTGCCACAGACTGACAGTCAACTCTAAGTGGTACAGGGGGACTTGTGCCAATTTTGCTCTATATGTGCACTATGCATGGTCACTATTTTATATCGAATAATAGATATGATCAATAGTCATTCAGGCATCATTATTTTAGGAGGTATTTTGAACACACATAGAGAGGCACAAGGCTTCCCTGATGGCTCAGCAGGTAAAGAATCCGCCTGAAATGCAGGAGACACAGGTTTGATTCCTGGGTCAGAAAGATCCCCTGGAGAAGGAAATAGCAACCCACTCCAGTATTCTTGCCTGGAAAATCCCAAGAACAGAGGAGCCTGGCGGGCTGAAGTCCATGGGGTCACAAAGAATTGGACACAACTGAGTGACTAACCACACACATGTCTATCGAAACTATTTTTTTGTTTCATCGGGTCTAACCCATATTTGTATGGTAGGGTCAAAATTTCCCCTTTTTGTTGCTTAATCTGTCTCTCTTCTTTAGTGGTGATTTCTTGAGCTCATAGAAATAAATTTTTCATTGAGTTTGCCGGGTTAACAGAGAGCAGTGGACATTCTGGAGGCTGGACAGGATGAATATTTAAAGCTACCCATTTGGCTGCAACATCAGCAAGTTGATTTCCTTCAGTTTCCACAGTGCCAAATTTGAAATGCTCTGTTGCTTTCATAATTGCTGTTTTGGCAGCTGTATCATGGTTAATCCATTTATCCATTAATCCATTATCATGCAGTCCATGGGGTCACAAAGTGTTAGACACAACTGAGCGACTGAATTGAACTGATCGTGATTAATGACTCTTCAACCTGTTTTCTATTTTTGGTATAAGATGTCATGATGAGGTTTAAAACCTCATTACTTTCATAGCATTCCAAAGTTGTGTGCCACTCAAAAAGCATACCGAACATCAGTATAAATATTTGTTACCTGGTCTTTAGCTAGCTGACAAGCTAGAGTTAAGGTAATTAATTTGGCTTGTGGTGCTGACTTTGTTTCTGGCAAATAAAAGTTTTCAATTATGTCCACTGTGGATCTTATTGCATATCTGGCTTGATAATGTCCCATTCATCCCATAAGTAGGACCCATCTGTAAATTAGATCAGCCTTATCAATAGGCTTCTTATAAGTCATTCCTGGGAGCAAGAAGATAAACCGCTAACAAGACGTGATCATAGTTGCTTTCTTCCTGTGGTTCTGGAAGCAAAGTTGCAATGTTAATGCTATTACATCAAATCAAGGTAGTATTGGGAAGAGAAAGCAACAACTTCTTAAAAAGTTAGCTGGCTTACAGAATTGTGCTGAGTGTGGCAGTTTAGAAGAGACTCAACCGAATGTGGGACATAAGCAGTTAAAGGAGACCCTATTACTACGTCTTCAGCAGGCTTACATGAGACAGCTGTTTCTAAAATAACCTTCATACAAGGTGGAAGTCCTTTCACTACTGAGTCTAACTTAATTTGGGAGCAGAAAATCTCCCTACAGGCATTTTTGAAAAGCATCAGATTAAGACAATCAGTTCAATTCAGTCACTCAGTCGTGTCCGACTCTTTGTGACCCCATGAATTACAGCACGCCAGGCCTCCCTGTCCATCACCAACTCCCGGAGTTCACTCAGACTCACATCCATCAAGTCGGTGATGCCATCCAGCCATCTCATCCTCTGTCATGCCCTTTTCCTCCTGCCCCCAATCCCTCCCAGCCTCAGAGTCTTTTCCAATTAGTCAACTCTTCCCATGAGGTGGCCAAAGTACTGGAGTTTCAGCTTTAGCATCAGTCCTTCCAAAGAACATCCAGGACTGATCTCCTTAGAATGGACTGGTTGGATCTCCTTGCAGTCCAAGGGACTCTCAAGAGTCTTCTCCAGCACCACAGTTCAAAAGCATCATTCTTCGGCACTCAGCTTTCTTCACAGTCCAACTCTCACATCCATACATGACCACTGGAAAAACCATAGCCTTGACTAGATGGACCTTTGTTGGCAAAGTAATGTCTCTGCTTTTCAATATGCTATCTAGGTTGGTCATAACTTTCCTTCAAGGAGTAAGCGTCTTTTAATTTCATGGCTGCAGTCACCATCTGCAGTGATTTGGGAGCCCAAAAAAATAAAGTCTGACACTGTTTTCACTGTTTCCCCATCTATTTGCCATGAAGTGATGGGACAAGATGCCATGATCTTCATTTTCTGAATGTTGAGCTTTAAGCCAACTTTTTCACTCTCCTCTTTCACTTTCATCAAGAGTGTTCTTAGGTAGACACACCATAAAACATATTATTTTAAGAAAGTTTACCCAAAAGGCTTTATCCCCTTCAGTTCAGTTCAGTTCCCCTTATCTCTCTTCTATTACTTATGAAAATATCATCATACCATTAATTATCTCATTACAAATTTTGGAACAGAAATAATATGAGTTTATCGATTTTCAGTAAACCAAGGTACATGGTGAGACTCTAAAGACATGTCTGTATTAATTAAACTACCAATTTAATCTGGTTTTTAGTCATTAAAAGTTAATCCTGGATCACATGATCCTTTAAGAAGTGGGCTAAAGTTACATTTAGAAATATTTGATTTGTAAGCACTTACTTTTAAGTCAAAAAGAGCTCTTTTACAAATTAATTTTGGTAACACTATCCAGAGGTAGGGACATACCATATTTATAATGTACACACAGACAAACATATCCAGACAGACACAGATATAGATGTCATAATTTTCCTACTTGAGTTTTTAAAAGCCTCTTTCCCTTTTCTTTTCTCTTTTCAGTTTTAAGGTCTACTAATTGAGCTAAGGCTGTCATCTTAGGTGATGTGAACTATGTTTATGTTTCAAGGACGTAGTATGAGTTATAACTTCCTTCAAGCATCCTCTGAAGAATATTTTTATTCTCTCAGGGTCAGAATTTTAAAAAGGTCTTTTATCAAGCTGGCTTTTTCTAGAATGTCAAAAAAGCTCCATCCTGGCCATTTAAGAGTGAAGATTAGTACCTGCAAGCACCAGCTTTGTTCCAATTACATGAATTCATGCTGCCTCTGAGTCTAGCTGCCCAAGGAGTTATCCCAGGTCAGTTTGACTGTCTTACATGTCTTGGTTCCTCCCTCTGACAGTCTAAAACTGCCCTGGGTGCTCAGAACTCGAGATAATCAGCCTTTGTTATGCCTGCCCAGCTAGCAGGATTTTTTTAATGATTATACTGAGACCCTCTGTGGACTCACTACACATTACGAGGATAGATCCTCAAACACTTCCGCTAGGTTCCCAGTGGCCTGGAAGCACCCTGTGGCCAGAAGGAGCAGATGTCCTTTTCCCTTTGGAGTTGAGCAGGCTCGGTCTTCATTTCACTGGCAAACAGTTTGTTCAGACCATATACACATAATCTTTCCGATTTAAGCCAAATCTTTAAGAAGGATAGCCAACCTGGCTATCATGCCAAAGTTTCCCTTGAGTCCCCACCTAAGAAAATACCCCAGGTCTCCTGCCTAGAAAATGTACAGTTACCCACTTTAGGACTCCAAGAAAAACAGAAAAGTCCCAGGAAAAACAGCTCGAGGGACTTCCCTGGTGGTCAGGTGGTTAAGACTCTGTGCCTCCAACGTTAGGGGCACAGGTTTGATCTATAGTGAGGGAATTAAAATCCCACATGCTGCATGGCACAGCCAAGAAAAGTTTTTTCTTAAAGAAAGAGAATGAAAAATAGGTCCAGTAAAATTCAGGACATCATTTAAAGCAATGATGTCTGGATATCAGGAGACCTCACCAAAGCACCTGAAGAATACCAAAAATTGGGTGGGACTCCAAGAGCCTGTGCTGGTACCGAGCTTCAGTTTAGGGTGGTCTCTGGGTGCCTCTGATAGACTGCCAACTGTGCCAAGAAAATGTCGATGAAAATTCAATTAACTACCAAGTCAAGAAGAAAAACGGGGGATTTTAATTGAGTTTAACAGAGGATTATAACCCTGGAAGCAGATTCTCAGAAAGCTCTGAGAACTGTTCCACTTGTTGGAAGTTGAAGGCATGGTCTTATACATTTTCAAGACAAAGGGATCATACATCAAAATAATATATTGATATTTTACATTACGTTCACCAAAAACACATAGTCCAGGTAAGCACATATAAAGCAAGTTGCAAGTCACCATGGCCCCTACAGGGCTGGGAAAGAACAGTGATCTTCTAAGAGGTTACATTGCTAGCCTCAGAAGAAGAAAAAAAAATGGATCTTTACTGTCCAGCAAGCACTCCCATCTTTGAGGAGCTCTGGTTAATGCATACCGCAGACGCACATGGCATGTTAGGGCGTAGGGGAGGGAGGAGGCCCAAACAAACACAGAGAGGAAATTCTATGTTTAATTCTTTCTTGTCCTGCCTTAAAATATAAATTTAATTTCATCAGAGGTTAAGACGAAAGGGGCCTGGATACCAAAAAGACATGGAGGAACATAAACGCATATTACCAAGCTAAAGAGGACAGTCTGAAAGGGCTGCACGCTGTATCACCCTGACGGCATGACATTCTGGAAAAGGCAAAACTATGGAGACAGTAAAGAGATCAGTGGTTGCCCGGGTTAGTAAAGAGGTCAGTGATCAGGGAAGGAAGTGAAGGATGAAGAGCTGGAGTAGAGAGGATGTTGAGGGCCCTGAAATTGCTCTGTATGGTCCATAAAGATGGATGCAAGTCTTTACACATTTGTCAGAACCCACAGCATGTACAGCACCCAGAGTGAACCCTGGTGTAAATTACTGGGTGACAATGATGTATCACTGTAGGGCCACAGATTGTAGCAAAGGTACCACTCTGGTGTGGGATGCTGTTAGTGGGTCAGGTTATGTGGTGGGGGGTGTGGGGAGGGAAAACAGGAGATATACGGGATCTCTCTGTACATCTCTCTCAATTTTGCTGTTAACTTAAAACTTTTCCAAGTCAAATCTAGTTTAAAAAAGAAACTAGGCTGGACCAAAACTTAATAGTAGAACAAGAACTCACTGCTTATCTTTCTGCTCTGGATTCACTTAGCAACCCTGAGAGTTTCCCCACCCCTTCAGGCTGGAGAGAAGATCACATGAGTCCCCGAGACTCCCCACCAGGGATGGGAGGTCAAGACTGTAGTGTCAGCTCCAGGGGGTGGACCGTGAGACCCTGACCACAGCCTCCCCTCACAATGGACAGGAAAAGGACATCACCTCGAATTGCCCCCTGGGATGATGACATCCTGAGGTGCCCTCCTCATGGCCTTGGCCTGAGGCCAAGTGGTCACAACTGTGGGGCATCACTGAAGAGGCCAAAGAAGCTTGGCAGGGCCAGCCACCCCATTCTCCCCCTCACCTGTATGGGCACAGATCTACAACTGAACCAGTCAAATCACTCTACATGGCTCATAAGTTTAAACATTCTGACACCAGAGAGTGTATCCTCATATTGTTCAGTCATGTCTGACTCTTTGCGACCCCATGGACTGCAGCACGCCAGCTTCCCTGTCCTTCACCATCTCCCAGAGCTTGCTCAAACTCATGTCCATTGAGTCAGTGATGCCATCCAACCATCTCATCCTCTGTCGTCCCCTTCTCCTCTTGCCCTCAGTCTTTCCCAGCTTCAGGGTCTTTTCCAATGAGTCAGCTCTTTGCATCAGATGGCTTAAGTATTGGAGCTTCAGCTTCAGCAGCAGTCCTTCCAATGAATATTCAGGGTTGATTTCCCTTTAGGAAGGGACTCTCAAGAGTCTTCTCCAGAACCACAGTGCAAAAGCATCAGTTCTTTGGTGCTCAGCCATCTCTATGGTTCACCTCTCACATTCTTCATGACTACTGGAAAAAAAAATGAGTAGTTTGCATTTCTCAAGTTCTTCCTAGAAAGCAGGCTTTGTGCTAAACACTTTATCCTTATTGTCCAACTGATTTTTCCTAACAATTCCATAAGTAGGTACTTGCATTGTTATTTTCCATTTCACTGTTGTGGGAATGGAGGCCCAGAGAGTTTAAGCAAGCTGCCCAAGGTCACACAGCTGGTCCTAGTGGTACCGTGTATTAGCCCTAGAACTGTCGACTCTTTGAACTTCCACACTACATTTCAAATTTTATCCATATAAAAAACATTGTGTTGTATCAAAAACGCCGGTTTGACACAACACAGTTTTGCTGCCCACACCCATGGCACAGCCAGCACACTGTAGCATTTTGGGGTACAGGCACTGTGAATATCTGAGTGACCTAAAGCTGGAGAGAGAGCGCTTCTGCCCGCAGAGATAAGGCACAGAGGAGGGGAGAAGGAGTCTGCACAGGTAAGCGCATCCATGGGACTAAAAGAGGTTTACAGACCAGGGAGGTTACAGACCAGGGAGGAGAGAGCAGAATTCAAATCGGATGACTGCAAGCCAGGAGGTGAGTCCGTGGGAAAACCATGAGGTCAAGGGCCAGGTTAATCCAAGACCCAACCTGGGGGACACCCACTTCCTCCCACAAAACTGCCAAGCTCATCTCCTCTGCTGCATTCCAGAGCCATGGGGCGGGAGGCCCTGGCCCTCGGCTGGGCGAGCGCGGCCATCCTGGTGTTGCAGACGCTGGCGGCGGCAGAGGGCGCCCAGCGGACCCCCGGCGACAAAGGCAGGGTATTTGCGGACCTGAGCGCCCAAGAGCTCAAGGCCGTGCACAGCTTCCTCTGGTCCCAAAAGGAGCTGAGACTGGAGCCGTCCAACACGCTGACCGTGGCCAAGAACTCCGTGTTCCTCATTGAGATGCTGCTGCCCAAGAAGCAACACGTGCTCAAGTTTCTGGATAAAGGCCACCGGCCTCCCATTCGGGAGGCGCGAGCCGTCATCTTCTTTGGAGCCCAGGAACAGCCCAACATCACTGAGTTTGCCGTGGGGCCGCTGCCAAGGCCCCGTTACCTGCGACACCTGCCGCCTAGGCCCAGGCACCAGGCCTCCTGGGCCTCCAGGCCCATCTCCAAAGCAGAGTACGCCCTTCTGAGCCACACCCTGGAGGAGGCCACCAAGCCCCTCCGCGCGTTTTTTCTGCGCACCGCGGGCGCTGTGTTCGGAAACTGCTCCCAGCAGTGCCTGACTTTCACCGACGTGGCACCCCGGGGCGTGGCCTCCGGCCAGCGCCGCTCTTGGTTCATCCTGCAACTGCAAATCGAAGGCTACTTCCTGCACCCCACTGGGATGGAGCTCCTGCTGGACCACGGAAGCCCGAACCCCCAGGACTGGACGGTGGAGCGGGTCTGGTACAATGGGAGGTTCTACCGGAGCCCCGAGGAGCTGGCTCAGAAGTACGACGACGGAGAGGTGGACGCAGTGGTCTTGGAGGACCCGCTAGCCAAGGGCAAGGACGGAGCCAACCTGCCCGAGGCGGCCCTATTCTCCTCCTACCAGTTACGCGGGGACTTGGGCGTCTCTAAGAGCGGACCCCGCCTGGTGCAGCCCCAGGGTGCGCGCTACAGCCTGGACGGCCACACAGTGCGCTACGCCGGTTGGAGCTTCTCCTTCCGCCTGCGCTCATCCTCGGGGCTGCAAGTCCTGGACGTGCGCTTCGGCGGTGAGCGCATAGCCTACGAGGTGAGCGTGCAGGAGGCCGTGGCGCTGTACGGAGGACACACGCCAGCCGGCATGCAGACCAAGTACATGGATGTGGGCTGGGGCTTGGGCAGCGTCACTTATGAGCTGGCCCCTGGCATCGATTGCCCGGAGATGGCCACCTTCGTGGACGCCCTCCACTACTACGACGACGACGGCCCCGTCCTCTACCCCCGGGCCCTCTGTCTCTTCGAGATGCCCACAGGGGTGCCTATCCGGCGGCACTTTAACTCCAACTTCAACGGTGGCTTCAATTTCTATGCGGGGCTCAAGGGTCAGGCACTGGTGCTAAGGACCACGTCGACGGTCTACAACTATGACTACATCTGGGACTTCATCTTCTACCCCAACGGGGTGATGGAGGCCAAGATGCACGCCACCGGCTACATCCATGCCACCTTCTACACCCCCGAGGGGCTGCGCCACGGGACCCGCCTGCACACCCACCTCATCGGCAACATGCACACCCACCTCGTGCACTACCGCGTCGACCTGGATGTGGCAGGTAGGACTCAGGCTTGGGACCACCCTCCTAGCCAAATGTCTGCATCCCCGAGATAACTCACACTCCTGGGAGATGATGGTGCCGCGTCTCCCGTGGAGACATAATGTCAGGAAAGTTTGCCCAGCCTGGAGGTGTAGGGCCTGCAGAAACCTGTGTGCCCCTGCAAAATGGTGAAGTGAACAGTGCCAGGGGCTGCCCCTGCACTGAACCCTTTGGCGGATGGGCCCTGTGCATAGGTGTGCACGGCGGGGAGGGGGAAAAGGGGTGGGGGAGAGGTAATGCCTAGGTGTAAGACACGTCCCTGCCTGGAGCTTTGAATGGATGCAGCATCACTGAGAATAGTCCTTGTGTCTCTTAAATTAGTGGTGTCAGCACAAAAGATTGGAGAAGCTTTTCTCCAATGGAGTGGGAATGGCAACCCACTCCAGTATTCTTGCCTGGAGAATCCCATGGACAGAGAAGCCTGGCGGGCTACAGCCCATGGAGTCACAAAGAGTTGGACATGACTGAGTGACTGAGCATGCGTGCCTTAAAAGATGGCATGGGTGTAATGACAGGATTTGGCCTGATATCAAGTCCCGTGTTAGAACAGGCCCCCAGGACCAGCTGGGCAGCTTCTCCTGCTCCCGCTTGTCTGTTCCTGACCCAGAGGGCATTGACATGGCCCCTCCCCCTGGGGAAAGGCCATCTGCCTGTCTCTGGGACCACAGCTGCAGCAAACAGGCTCGGATGCTGCTCTCAAGAGGAACTACCCAGGGTCACAGTGGAGTCACTGCCACTGCTGTGCCAACTCTGAGCTGTCTTCTAGTTCCCCAGCCCCTTCCCTCCACTGCCATCTGGCTCAGTGCCTGTCCTCAACATCCCCTTCAGTCTATGGTCTGCTGTTGGGTGTGGTCCCGGACGGAGGGCCCAAGGTGGAATGAGGAGGCTTCAGTTCCAGGTGCTTGACTCCGACTCCTTCCCTGTACACCTGCAGGCACCAAGAATAGCTTCCAGACCCTGCAGATGAAGCTGGAAAACATCACCAACCCCTGGAGCCCAGGACACCGCCTAGTCCATCCAGCTCTCCAGCAGATGCGGTATTCTCGAGAGCGCCAGGCGGCCTTCCGCTTTGGACAGACTCTGCCCAAATACCTGCTTTTTACTAGCCCTGAACAGAACCCCTGGGGCCACCAGCGCAGTTACCGAGTGCAGATCCACTCCATGGCTGACCAAGTGCTGCCCCGAGGCTTGCAAGAGGAGCGGGCTGTCACCTGGGCCAGGTGAGGAAGGCCCAGGAGGCTGGCAGGGACTGGAGGCTCCTCTCTGTGTCTCTGTGTTTCCCTGTGTCTGTGTGTGTCTGTGTTTCTGTTCATGAGATTCTGAATCTATCCAGTGCTATATCTGGGTGTGTGCACATGTGTGTGTGTGTGTGTGTGCGTGCATGTTCCTGGGTATGTGGCTCTGTGTTTGGGGATGGAGGGTATAGAGCCCCTGCGGAGCCCCGGAGCCTCCACTGACAGTCTGGCTAACTCCCAGGGCATGATCCTGCATTTAGGGGAAGGCAGTAACTTTCCCCCTTTGTTGACCCTGACAATGTTCCCTGGAAGGGGCTGGGAGGCCCCTGACACCCAGAGTCACTCGGCTTCTCTGCCTGGACAGGTACCCCCTGGCAGTGACCAAATACCGGGAGTCAGAGAGATACAGCAGCAGCATCTACAACCAGAACGACCCCTGGGACCCACCTGTCGTCTTTGAGGAGTTTCTTCGCAACAATGAGAACATTGAAGACGAGGTACCAGCTCTGCCTTTTTCCAGCCCCACCCTGAAACAGATCCCTGTCCAGTCCCAGGATCCCTGTCCAATCCCAGGATTCCTGCCAGGTCCCAGGATCCCTGCAGGTCCCAGGATCCCTGTCCGGTCCCAGGATCCCTGCCAGGTCCCAGGATCCTTGTCCAGTCCCAGGATTCCTGTCCAGTTCCAGGATCCCTGTCCAGTCCCAGGATCCCTGCCAGGTCCCAGGATCCCTGTCCAGTCCCAGGATCCCTGTCCAGTTCCAGGATCCCTGCCAGGTCCCAGGATCCCTGCCAGGTCCCAGGATCCCTGTCCAGTTCCAGGATCCCTGCCAGGTCCCAGGATCCCTGCCAGGTCCCAGGATCCCTGTCCAGTCCCAGGATCCCTGTCCAGTCCCAGGATCCCTGCTGGGTCCCAGGATCCCTGCAGAGTCCCAGTAGGGCAAGGACCAGCTTACTGGGTGGAGAGCCAGCTCCAGGTTCACCAGATTTGCCCTTCCTGATACCTGGGGCTTGGGTGCCGGCCGCCCCATCTCCTCTGAGCCTCCTCAGCATGGCCCGCCCCTCTCTCCTGCAGGACCTGGTGGCCTGGGTCACAGTGGGCTTCCTGCACATCCCCCACGCAGAAGACATCCCCAACACGACCACGCCCGGGAACTCCGTGGGCTTCCTGCTCCGACCCTTCAATTTCTTCCCAGAGGACCCGTCCCTGGCATCCAGAGACCTCATAATTGTGAGACCTCTGGAAAATGGCTCTACCTACACCCAGAGCTGGATGCCTGAGGAAGAGGGGGACTGCTTGAAGCCGCCCTCTTTCAGCTACAATGGAACCTACAGGCTTGTGTGAAGGCCCCTGTCCCCCACTGGGTCCCACCTGAAGCCCAAGTGCCCCCCCTCCTCCAGGGACAGACGATAAACCCCTCTGGGGCAGCTTCCTGGGGAGGCACAGTGGGTGAGGCCACACCCCAGGCCGGGCATGTGGGACACACACGGATGAGAAACCCAAGGCCTTGGTCTCCACCCCAGAGAAGACCTCCATGGCTATGGCAAATGACAGTCACCGAAATACTAGGTTGGCCTGTGAGGTCAGTGTAAGGAATCTGAGGCTGATGGCTCCCTCCTGGGAGACTAGGGGTCACTGATGGGCATGCCAAGTAATGCAAGCACAGGAAGACACTGGAAAAATCCAGTGAAACTGCTGCCTCCTCTACCCTTTGATTTACTGACCCGACTTCTTGGAGTTATTCTGGAGATCTACCTACAAACCCAGGAAAAATAGATGTACATGGCAATTTACTAAAGGACTGTTTGTACTGTCAAAGTCTGGAAAAAAAGCCAAACCTCCATCTACAGGAGAGAGCCTATAGATCTTAATAAACCTTGCAGTGCCCACACAATGCACTCGTAGGTGACTGTGAAAGAAACAGATGTACAGGGATATTCACTGTCCTGATAGGGAAGAGCTTCACGATGTGCTCAGAAAACAATAGATGGCATGCTAATCTTTGTATAAGAGAAGAGAGAAATATACGTATTCATAAATACTCTTGAAAGATAACACGTGATTCTAATAAAAGTGGTTTCCCATTGTCTTCATTTGAGCTGCTGTAACAAAATATTGGGTTGGCCGGAAAGTTTCGAGTTCTTCCATAACATCGTACAGTACCACGGTCTGGATGGCTTATCAACAACAAAAGTTTACTGCCTCCAGTTCTGGAGGCTGGAAGCCCAAGATCAGGGTGTCAGCAAGGTCAAGTGAGAGCCCTCTTCTGGGTCAAAAACTTCTGACTTTTCGCTGCATACTCCCATGGCAGAGGGGTAAGGGGTCTCCCTGGGGTCTCTTATAAGAACACTAATCCATTCATGAGGCTCCACCATCATGACCTACTGCTGCTGCTGCTGTTAAGTTGCTTCAGTCGTGTCCTACTCTGTGCGACCCCATAGACAGCAGCCCACCAGGTTCCCCCGTCCCTGGGATTCTCAAGGCAAGAACACTGGAGTGGGTTGCCATTTCCTTCTCCAATGCATGAAAGTGAAAAGTGAAAGTGAAAAGTGAAAGTGAAGTCACTCAGTCGTGTCCCACTCTTAGCGACCCCATGGACTGCAGCCCAACAGGCTCCTCCATCCATGGGATTCTCCAGGCAAGAGTACTGGAGTGGGGTGCCACTGCCTTCTCCGGTCATGACCTAAGCACCCCACAAAGGCCCACCTATCAACACCATCACACTGGGCATCAGGCGGGACGCAGACGTCCAAACCACAACACCTAAAGAGGTGGGGAGAAATAGGGTGAAAGACACGGGATAGAGCGGGATTGCTCAAGGGAACCTGTCTATATTGGGGGTGGGTTTCTTTGAGAGTGTCTTCGTTTTTGGATGAAGAAAGCTTGAGGGGACCCAGGGTGGAAAGGGTGGAGTGACGTGGGGGAGAGGGCAGAGTGATGGGGGCAGGGTCTCCTCTCTCCCTCCGGGTGTTGAGGGAGCCTCTGAGGGTCCCGGGCACAGTGCAGACCCAGGCCAGTAGGTTCCCAGGTGCCATGGCCTCCACCCTGGTGCTATGTTGTTTCTCTTTTTTAATCATAAGAATGTATGGTGCTCAGTCACTCAGTCGTGTCCAGCTCTTTGCTATCTCATGGACTGTAGCCCCCCAGGCTCCTCTGTCCCTGGGATTCTCCAGGCAAGAATACTGGAGTGGGTTATCATTTCCTTCTCCAGGGGATCTTCCCAACCCAGGGATTGAACCCACATCTCCTGCATCTCCTGAACTGGCAGGCAGATTCTTTATCACTGAGCCACCTGGGAAGCCCCTACTTAATAAAAGCCAAATTTTAGAAGGAAAAGAGGAGGAGGAAGGAAGCGACTCTTATTGCTGATTACTGGGATACAGCAGCTGGCCAGGATGAACGGATGCGCCAGATTCACCCCGCCCCCCACATCCTAACCTCCCGGTGACCTGTGAATATAGTCACTTTACCCAGCAAAATGAAGGCGTTCAGCGGGTGTGATTAAGGTAAGGCTCCTGAGATGGCAAATTCTCTTAGGTTATCCAGGTGGGTTCAATATAATCACAAGGATTTCTCAACGTAAACCTTCTATATTGCTGTTGGATTGGGGGGTGGATTTTTTCCTTAACGAGAGATGCAGGGGTCAGACAGGAGGCTGGCTCTAAAGTCAGAGGAGGAACAGTAAGCTGGGGATGTCGGTGGAAAAGGCGAGGAGATGGATTGTCCCTGAGAGCCGCCGTTAGCAACACAGCTGTGTAGACTCTAGACTGTAAGAGAATAAACATGTTGTTTGAAGTCACTAAGCTTGTGGTTTATTTATAGCAGCAATAGGAACTAATACAATGGGTGTGGAGTTCCATCTGGGGGACTGTGGACTGAAGGAAGCAGAACAAGTGGACCCTCCTCTGGGCCCCACCCCCTAGCTTTGTGTCCCTGACCTCTGCTCAGAGTTCAGTCACTCGGGCCAGCCCAGTTCCAGGATCTGCCCTCAGGGAACCGGGACACACCAGGGCAGGGGACCGAGTCCTGGGTCTTTGACTGGTCCTACCTCAGCTACAAAAGCTGTTTTCTCTGTTCATTGTTTCACGTTAGTAAGAGGATGAGATGGTTAGATGTCATCACCGATTCCATGGGCATGAGTTTGGGTAAACTCTGGGAGTTGGTGATGGACAGGGAAGGTCGAAAAGAGTCGGATATGACTGAGCAACTGAACTGAATGGAACTGAACTGACTCCATGGACTCGAACTTACGCAAACTCCAGGAGATAGTGAAGGACAGGGAAGCCTAGCGTGCTGCAGTCCCTGGGGTTGCAAAGAGTCGGACACGACTGAGCGACTGAACAATAGTAACATTTGGGTGATGGAACTGTAGACAATTCGTCTTCTGTAATCCTCACACTGCCTCCACTTTGTGAATTATTAAAAAAAAAAAAAAAAGCCAAAGGAAACCAAAAACCAGCATTTGCTGCTAAGTGTTCCATCTTATCAGATGTGGAACCTTTGGATAATGGTGAGACAGAAAGGGCAAAACTGGAGGGGTATGTCAGAAGGGTTTTTTTCCATCTTGCAAGCTTTTACTCAAGGTCACCGATCCACCGTGAGTTTTAGACCTTGTTGAAGGCAGCCACATCCACAGACAGCACAGTCATCAAAAGCAGTGATCTGCTCCTCCAGCATACCTGTTCCAACTTTACTGTCCTCAACTACACACTGTGTGTGAAGCCTTTCAGTTCCACCCTCCACCGGAACTGGTTTAGCAGAGCCCCAGGCCAAGGCTTGAATGCTTCTCACACACTCCTCGAGAGTTGCCGTATCTGTCTCATCACCCCAAGGTTTCACGTCTAATAAGATGAAGACTTGGCAACAAGCGCTGGTTTTCTTTATCCCCTTCTTTTGACTGGATGTTAAATATATAGATTCCAACCTTTCCCCCCAAACAGAAGATCATGACTGGTTTAAGGGGACAGGTGAGAGCAGGTTAGAAGCCAGAGGACAGGGGGCTCCTTTACAGGCATTTTGTTGCGTGGGGGGGACCGTTGTCTCCCCACCCACACTGGGGGCTGCTTGAAGGCCAAAACCCCTCCCTCCTCTGCGTCTTCACAGCAGGTCTGATTGTGTTGTGCATTCGGTGGAACTTCAGTGCTTGTTGAGTGACTAAGTTACTGATAGCCCAGGAAATGCACATTCCAGATTATGCCCACTCCTCACATCCTCCTTTCCCCCACCCTGTCAAGGTTTTGTGCCTTGGCCCTAATGATAATCTTGGCCATCCCTCTGGCTAGGACAGCACTGCCTCCCTCACCTGACGAGACAGCAAGAAAACCTGAGTCTCATCCCCTGAAAATAGCTCCAACCTCCCCAGAGCTGTCGTCACTTCCCACTCGTGCAGCTCCCAGATCCCTGGTGGTCCCTGCAGGCAGCACTCTCCAACCTCCTCCCCTTCTCGTCCCTTCTCAGCATGTCTCTGCTTGCCCCTCCTTGTTCTAAGCATGATGCAAGCTCCAGATGTGACAGGCCAGGGATGCAAAGACGAGGAAGGCTCAGTCCCCACCCTCAAGACATCCACCCATGGCCGTGCTGGGGAGACAAGCAGGCTCAGAGAGACGTGCAGCCTGCAGGGTGCTGTCATGTGCTATAATGAGAGCTGGGCTTCTCTCCCATGGGCATCTTCTTGTTTTATAAAGACTGGAAGTCTGCCCTGACTCTAGAGCTGCAAATGACCCCCTAACCTGTCATCCTAGCATGACCTTTGTGAACACCGTTGTCAACAGTTCATTGTTGGACCCCGATTCTCAAGTACACAGCATCCCTGGGCCAGGAAGGCCAGCCCCACCCTGGCAGATGATTTCTCCTTGAACACCATGTACATACTCTGGGCCACTGCCCTCATTTGCAGGTCTTCTCCAGGTGGGAGGCACTTCACTCTGAAGGACCTGGGTTCAATCCCTGGTCAGAGAACTAAAAAAATTTTAAAGGACCCTGAAAGCATATCAAGTAATCATAAGATATGAATCTTATTAGGATCCTAATTTGAGCAAAGAAAATCAAAATGTTTATGAGACAATTAGGACATTTGAACACTCTGGATATTTAATGATATTAAGAAATTACTACTGGCCACTTGATGCAAGGAGCCAACTCACTGGACAAGAGCCTGATGCTAGGAAAGATTGAAGGCAGGAGGAGAAGGAGGATGAGGTGATTGGATGGCATCAGCAACTCAATGGATATGAATCTGAGCAAACTCTGGGAAACAGTGAAGGACAGGGAAGCCTGATGTGCTGCAGTCCATGGGGTCACAAAGAGTCAGACCCGACTGAGCGACTGAACAACAGCAACAAAGAAATTATTATAAACTTTTTAGGAGTGATAACAGTATTGTGATTATGTTTTAGTAAGAATTCCCTATCTTGGTGTTACTGAAAGGTACTCATGGGGGGACTGGCTGCTCACCACTCAAAAGCCAATAAGCAGGCCAGGCTGGTGGAAAGAAAATTTTGCTTTATTTCAGGTGGTGGCAACTGCAGGGGAGGGTGGTGGACATCTGTCCAAAGGCTGACTCCCCACCCCGCCCCACCCCCTCACCTCTGGCCAACAAGCAAGGGGTGAGAAAGTTTACAGGCAGAGTCGCGGGTGGCCAACATCCAGAAACAGCACAGTCATCTCTAACAGTCATCTTCAGATTGGTCATCAGTGGTCTGACTAGCATCACCTTGGTTGTTTTAAGACAGTTAATCTTCTGGAGAAGGAAATGGCAACCCACTCCAGTATTCTTGCCTGGAGAATCCAAGGACAGAGGAGCCTGGCAGGCTGCGGTCCATGCGGTCGCAAGAGTCAGACACGACTGAGCAACTAAAGAAAGAGAGAAAGTGAATCTTTAGTTCCAGGGTGCACTTGTTTCCATTTCTTTGTGGTCGGTTCTCAGAATTGTGGCAGCTCAAGTTCTGGGTACAGTCTGGTCATCATGTAGTTAACTTCTCCCCTGGGGTTTTGGTATCTTTTGCTTTACATACCAAAATGCTTCACTTATCATTTTTACATACCACAGCTTTTAACCCTTGAAAGTTTTAACAAAACCAAGAAACAAGTAATGAAAACGTTACACCAGCATTTTCTGATTGGCAAACTTAAGAACATATTTCATAACCTCAAAAACTATGCACTTTTTATAGCACAATTTTTCCTCAGTGGTACAATATATATGCTTAATAAACCCAAACATCTTTAGTTTCCCTCTTGGTCTTACAAGGAGACAAAAGTAGGTAAATTTAGATTTGTTCAATCTGGAAGTATGAAACGGAGCAGGACCATATGATCCTTGCCTCACCCCACCCCCACTGTGTCCTCTGCCTGCCTTTTGCCCTTGGAAAACTTTAGTCAAAGAATAAGTTTAATCAGAGAAGTGAGAAATGCTGAAACAAAGGAAAACAGTCAAAGGAGACTGAATAATAATGATGTAGTCACTAAGCATAGTCAAGGACCTTTAGTTCTTTCTCAAGGGCTGTAGATAATATTCTGAGCCACATCTGGTGAGCTGTCTTACAGATACCAAAACCCCAGGTGGAGAAGTCAACTACAGGACTTAAGCTGCCACAATTCCGAGAACTGACCCCAAAGAAATGGGAACAAGTGCACCCCGGAACTGAAGATTAACTAACTGTCCTGAAACAACCAAGATGATGCTAGGCAGACCACTGATGACCAATTTGAAGATGACTGTGCTGTTTCTGGATGTTGCCCCCCTCAACTCCCTATAAATGCTCTCACCCACTGCTTATACGTTAAATAAGCAGAGTGACAATATACAGCCTTGATATACATACCCCTTTCCCAATTTGGAACCAGTCTGTTGTTCCATGTCCAGTTCTAACTGTCACTTCTTGACCAGCATACAGATTTCTCAGGAGGCAGGTAAGGTGGTCTGGTATTCCCATCTCTTGAAGAATTTTCCAGAGTTTGTTTTGACCCACACAATCAAAGGCTTTGGCATAGTTAATAAAGCAGAAGTAGATTTTTTTCTGGAACTCTCTTGCTTTTGCTTTTTCGATGATCCAACAGATGTTGGCAAATGTGATCTCTGGTTCCTCTGCCTTTTCAAAATCCAGCTTGAACATCTGGAAGTTCATGGTTCACGTCCTGTTGAAGCCTGGCTTGGAGAACTTTGAGTATTACTTTGCTAGTGTGTGAGATGAGTGCAATTGTGCAGTAGTTTGAACATTCTTTGGCATTGCCTTTATTTGTAATTGGAATGAACACTGACGTTTTCCAATCCTGTGGCCACTGCTGAGTTTTCCAAATTTGCTGGCATATTGAGTGCAGCACTTTAACAGCATCATATTTTAGGATTTGAAATAGCTCAACTGGAATTCCATCACTGTATATTGTCACCCCGCTTATTTAACTTATATGCAGAGTACATCATGCAAAACACCAGGCTGGATGAAGCACAAGCTGGAATCAAGATTGCTGGAAGAAATATCAATAACTTCAGTATGCAGATGACACCACCTTTATGGCAGAAGGCAAAGAAAAACTAAAGAGCCTCTTGATGAAAGTGAAAGAGGAGAGTTAAAAAGTTGGCTTAAAACTCAAATATTCAGAAAACTAAGATCATGGCATCTGGTCCCATCACTTCATGGCAAATAGATGGGGGAACAATCGAAACAGTGACAGACTTTATTTTGGGGGTCTCCAAAATCACTGCAGATGGTGACTGCAGCCATGAAATTAAAAGACACTTGTTCCTTGGAAGAAAAGCTATGACCAACCTAAGCAGAATATTAAAAAGCAGAGACATTACTTTGTTGATAAAGGTCCATCTAGTAAAAGCTATGGCTTTTCCAGTAGTCATGTATGGATGTGAGAGTTGGACTATAAAGAAAGTTGAGCACCAAAGAATTGATGCCTTTGAACTGTGGTGCTGGAGAAGACTCTTGAGAGTACCTTGGACTACAAAGAGATCAAACCAGTCAATCCTAAAGGATATCAGTCCTGAATATTCATTGGAAGGACTGATGCTGAAGCTGAAACTCCAATGCTTTGGCCACATGATGCGAACTGACTCACTGGAAAAGACCCTGATGCTGGGAAAGATTGAAGGCAGGAGGAGAAGGGGATGACAGAGGATGAGATGGTTGGATGGTATCACCGACTCAATGGACATGAGTTTGAGTAAGCTTCAGGAGCTGGTGATGGACAGGGAAGCTTGGCATGCTGCAGTCTATGGGGTCAAAAAGAGTTGGACAAGACTGAGCAACTGAACCAAACTGATCCCCTGCTTGTTGGGGGGGGGGACGTGTCTGCCTTTAGACAGATGTCTGCCACCCTCCCCCCAAGTTGCTGGCATCTAAAATAAAGCAAACTTTCCTTTCCACCAACCTGGCCTGTTTACTGGCTTTTGAGTGGCAAGTAGCTGGACCCTCAATGCATACCTTTCAGTAGCAAGTACTTATATTTTTTTAAGGCCAATTAAATAGAGTTCCTTTACTAATTAACCTCAGAGATATTATCCAAATACAAAAATACATATTGAGACATATAAACATCAAACAGAGATCTCATTGTTTTATCTTTTTACATTGCATGAATTAGGCATTGCAATTAAGCTTATCAGTTTATGGATAATGATCAGAATAGCCAAATTACACACTCAGTTTTAAAAGACTTTCCTTTTTTTTTTTTTTTTCTTTTTCCTTAGCTTGAAGTTTTACAATTAACCAAAGGCTAGAGTTCCAGGCAATGTGGACTGTGTTTGTATTTCAAGGACATGATAAGTGTTAACTTTAAGTTTTCTCCTAGGCATATTTTTGGTTTCTCAAGGTCTGAAAAAAGTGTTTTATCAAGTTAGATTTCCCTAACTGCATATGGAAAAAGAATCAATATTTTGAATTTCAAGACTTTCATCTTAACCAATCTTCTCTGAAGTCTGAAGAATACTACAGCCATATATTGTCCAAAAAATTATTTCCTTTTTAGTCATAAATTCACAACTAAAATTTTCCTTAATGGGTTGAACCTGAATTTCCCATTTTACATAAGGCAACAAGAGTACCAATTATACAAATGGAAATACACTCACACACCAAACGACAGATCTATCATAAACCCTCTCCAAAGGTGACCGGTACAGAGTCCCAAACACTTCCCTGACACAAAGGTCCTCAGCGATAGTCAAATATCAGAAGCAATTGGCAAAATACCCAAATGACACCTGGTGCTCACAAATGGTCCTCAACGGTAGTCAGATGTCAGAACCCATTGACAAGAATGCCCAAAAGCGCTTCATGCTCACAAACGGTCCTCAATGGCGGACAGACACCAGAACCATTGGCAAAAGTGCCCAAATAGCAATCAGTGCTCACAAATGATCCTCAACATCAGACACACATCAGAACCAACTGGCAAGAATGCCCAAATAGCACCAGCACTCACAAATGGGAAGGCAGCCCGTGTGCACACCTGTGGACTTACCCAGTCTTGGAGGTCGGCAGCTCACCCCAAATGCAAGTTTCCATTCCACCAAGAAAAGCGTAAGTTGGCAGCCAGTGCCGAGCAGGGGAGAAACAGGGAGGATCCTCAAAACAAATAGTTTCAGTAGCTGGTAGGAACATCCCCCAAATCCCCTACCTGGGGCTGCCTAGCTTCAAGCAGCAGGCTAATACAGTATCATAGCCACAGTTTTCCCCTGGAAGACCCAGAAGAGCCAGGTATCATGAAAGCACAGAAGCCAGCAGTAGCCAGCCCCACGTTGGGCACCAAAATCTGTTACCAAAAGGTATGCTTGGGGGGTCCAGCTGCTTGCCACTCAAAAGCCAATAAGCAGGCCAAGTTGGTAGAAAGGAAAGTTTGCTTTATTTCAGATGCCAGCAATTGGGGGCAGGCTGGTGGACATCCGTCCAAAGGCCAACTCCCCGCCTCCAACAAGCAGGGGGTGAGAGCTTTTGTAGACAGAGTCGGGGGGGTTACATGTAGAAACAGCACAGTCATCTGTAACAGTCATCTTCAAATTGGTCATCAGTGGTCTGCCTAGCATCATCTTGGTTGTTTTAGGACAGTTAGTTAATCTCTAGTTCCGGGGTGCACTTGTTCCCATTTCTTTGCAGTCAATTCTCGGAATTGTGGAAGTTCAAGTCCTGGGTACAGTCTGATCATCGTGTAGTTAATTTCTCCACCTGGGGTTTTGGTATCTGTAAGACAGCTCACCAGATGTGGCTCAGAATATTATCTACAATCCTTGAGAAAGAACTAAAGGTCCTTGACTCTGCTTAGTGACTACATTATTATTATTTAGTCTCCTTTGACTGTTTTCCTTTGTTTCAGCATTTCTCACTCCTCTGATTAAACTTATTCTTTGACTAAAGTTTTCCACAGACAAAAGACAAGCAGAGGACATGATGGGGGGGGCAAGGACCATATATATGGTCCTGCTCCATTTCATTGGGACTTCCCTGGAGATCCAGTGGTTAAGACTCTGCTTCCACTGCAGGGGGCACGGGTTCGATCCCTGGCCAGGGAACTTAAGATCGTGAATGCCATGTGGTGTGACAAAAAAAAATTTATAGTTAAGAATTCCTTATCTTTTATAGATAGACACTAATGTATTTACTAATAAAATGATACGGATGTTTGTCATTTACTTCAAAATAATCCAGTAGAAGAGATGTGGAAGACTTTGTGGGGTATAAATGAAATCAGATTAAACCATATGAGTTGTTGAACCAAACCAAACCAAATGAGTCATTGATTAAACCAAATAGGTTGTTGAAGCTAGATGACAGATTCAGGAGGGTTTGTTTTATTCTTTTCTCTACTTCTGTATATGCTTGAAAGAGGATGACGCGTCTTGATAAAAGAAGCAATAGATGAAGAAGATACAACATATGTGCACCTAACAAGATTGTCTCAGGTGCGAGATGGAAACAATGCATAACTCTCAGAAACTGATAGGTCAAGCAGAAGAAAAATAAGCAGAGATATAGATTATCTGAATCATATATTTAATAAGTTCAAACTTATGTATAAACCTCTAGACTCTATTTGAAAGTTTCTAAGAGGGGAATTCTTAAAAGCGCTCATTGGAAAACAAACGTTTATAAATATGTGAGGTGATGTATGTTAACTGGGTTTGTTGTGGTGATCATTTTGCAATACACCCATGTATCAAATCATTATGGTGTACACCTAAAATTAATGCAACGTTATATGTCAATTGTATCTCATAAAACGAGTGAAATTTTCAAATAGAAAATAAAGGATATGGCATGAACAAATATGTGACAGGAATATTTCACCAAGTCTCAACCTCCTACATTCAAAAGCTGGGTCAAGAGAACAAAACACTGCATCGAAGTCATTCAGAAATTACTGTTTTCCTAAAAATAATAATAATAACAAAGACCGGGCCAAAGAAAGAAAAATCATTATTTTGAAATCTGTGGCGCCGAATAACCGTATTTTATAAGAATACCTATGAAAGCAAGGATATGTGTCAACTTGAAATAGAAGTGGGGCTCAGGCTGTCCCTGCGCTTCTTCTCGCCCACCTTTCGCCGCCGACGCTTTCCAGGCACCAAAGACGGGCTCCTTCTGGGCTCCACGTCTTTGCTCCTTTTTGGAGAAAGCGAGGCGCTTGCCCGGCGCCGCCGCCGGCTGGACGCTAGGTGGCGCCGCTGCGCTTCTGCCCAGCGGAACCGGGCGCCTCTACGGTCCTGCCATGTATCACTGGGCCCAAACTCAGCGTCCAGACGGGTGCACCTGGGGAGGACTGGGAGGGATGCAAGGCTAAAGACAGAGTGCCAGATGCCTGCCTTCCTGTAGGGAGTGTCTTCTCCTAAGCCCAGCACTCTCGTCTTATTCCATACTACTCACTTCTCTGACTTCTTACTGACCCTCCCCGGTGTCCATTTCTCCTCCTCCACGACCTCTAAGAATGTGCCTTGAGCTCCTGTTTCCAAACCTCCTGGGTTGTCTCGGGTCCTCTGGCGGCTCAATTCTGAATGGGAAGTGCCGGGGTCCAGCCCCAGCTGATCCAGGGTATTCGAAGGAGAGACGGCCTAGGTGAGGGTCAGGGAACAACTGCTTAATTAAACGTTAATTAAGGATATAAAGAGTAATGGAATAAGGATAGCTCAGTGAGGAAATTCAGTGGAGAAAAGCGGCTGAAATAAGGATAGCTCAGTAGGAAAATTCAGTGGAGAAAAGAGGCTGAGTAGCTTGGTTTACGCGGGGGACCAATAAAACTTCAAGACAAGAAGCTTGCACCACTTACGTAGGCCGCAGGCGTCCTTCCGTTCTCCCGAAGGAGAGGAGACACTGAGGCCTCCCCGGTCGGATCTTAGAAGCCCAGGCATAATTAGTAAGCATGGTGGGTTCCGCGCTCCAGATGGAGACTCAACCAGAGTGAGAGAGAGAGAGACATGGGGAGACCAGTCTTTCGAGGAACTGATCCCAATTCTTTATTTTCCATGGTCTACTTTTATACACTGAGATGTTATGCAAAAGTCACGTGGGGTCAGCAGTCCTGACTTTTATCAAAGTCAGGTGCTTCATACAAATGTATACAGAGGTCTTAGGGGTGTTACATCATCTTCTGGCCAGGGGGCCTGCTGACAATTTACGACCCTCTCCTTGTGACAGCGGTCAGTCAACCAGGACACTTATTTCTCCAGGGGTGATTATTCTTAAAACAGACGTCACCCAAATAAAGTTACATTCCTATAGGGTGAGGGTGTAGTGGGTTTTAGTTAAGGAAAGAATTTACTTAGCCTAAGGTCTAACGTGATTTATATCAAAGGTTAATACTTATTTCTTCTATATATTCATTAATGTGTGTAAGGGCAGGGGATATGGAGACTTAGCAACAAACATTGGCTCAACAAATGAAAAACCCTTCACCAATATGATTTCTAATCAGCCCATTATACTTATACTAATAATTTTCTAACTTTTCTAAGGAACCTGTTTTTAGAAGGTTTAAAGCATCTCGTGCCTCTCATGGTTGGGAGGCTGTGAGCAATCACATGTGGCCGGACAAGCCTGTCAGGCAGGCTAGAGAACCTTCAGAGGAGTTTGTAGGTTAAAACACTCTTGTCACACCCAGGGGTTTTTATCAACTGGAGCTCTAGGTTAACTCCTTCTCCGAAAGAGGTGGTGGGGGACAGCCCCCCGTAAAGCCAGAGGTGTAGGTGAGAGCACAAAGTAGTAAGGTAGGCAGGCTCTGGTGATGGGGGTAGATGCTCGAGGATTTCCAGGGGGACTCCTGAGGCTCGATCCCGCCTTTGCGTATGTCGAGCCTCCTTCCTCATGACCTTTGCCATGGGCGGAGTGCCTCACTCTGGCCCCCAACAGGGAAGAGCAAGCAACACATTTGTCAGAAAGTCGTTCAGTCGCCCAGTCGTATCTGATTCTGTGGACTGCAGCCCACCGGGCCTCTCTGTCCCTCACCATCTCCCGAAGTTTGCCCAAGTTCATGTCCATTGCATCAGTGACGCCATTCAGCCATCTCATCCTCTGATGCCCTCTTCTCCTTCTGCCCTCAGTGTTGCCCAGCATCAGGGACTTTTCCAATGAGTCAGCTGTTCGCATCAGATGACCAAAATACTGGAGCTTCAACTTCAGCATCAGTCCTTCCAACGAGTATTCAGGGCTGATTTCCCTTAAGATTGACTGCTTTGATCTCCTTGCAGTCCAAGGGACTCTCAGGAGTCTTCTCCAGCACCACAGTTCAAAGGTATCAGTTATTCAGCGCTCTGCCTTCTTTACGGTCCAGCTCTCACAACCTTACATGATCGCTGGGAAGACCATAGCTGTGACTGTATGGACTTTTGTCGGCAGAGTAATGTCTCTGCTTTTCAACACACTCTCTGGGTTTATCATAGCTTTCCTGCCAAGAAGCAAACGTCTTCTGATTTCATGGCTGCAGTCACCATCTGCAGTGATTTTAGAGCCCAAGAAAAGGAAATCTGTCACTACTTCCATCCTGTCCCCCTCTATTTGTCATGAGGAAATGGCAACCCACTCCAGTGTTCTTTCCTGGAGAATCCCATGGACAGAGGAGCCTGGTGGACTGCAGTTCATGGGGTCGAAAAGAGTCAAACATGACTGAGTGACTAACACAGCACACAGCAACACAGTGGGGCCGGATGCCATGATCTTACTTTTTTTAATATTTAGTTTTAAGCTGGCTCTTTCACTCTCCTCCTTCACCCTCATCAAGAGGCTCTTGAGTTCCTCTTTGCTTTCTGTCATTAGAGTGGTATCATCCCCATATCTGAGGTTGTTGATGTTTCTCCCACCTATCTTGACTCCAGCTTGTAACTCATCCAGCCCGGCATTTCTCAAGATGTGCTCAGCGTAGAAGTTAAACAAATAGGGTGACAGCGAACAGCCCTGTTGTACTCCTTTCTCAATCTTGAACCAATTAGTTGTTCCATACAGGGTTCTGATTATTTCTTCTCGACCCATATACAAGTTTCTCAGAAGACAGGTAAGGTGGTCTGGTAATCCCATCTCTTTAAGAGCTTTCCACAGTTTAGTATGATCCACACTGTCAAAGGCTTTGGTGTAGTCAATGAAGCAGAAGTAGATGTCTCTCTGGAATTCCCTAGCTTTCTCTGTGATCCAGAGAATGTTGGCAATTTGATCTCTGTTTCCTCTTCCTTTTCTAAACTCAGCGTGGACATCTGAAAGTTCTTGGTTCGCATAATGCTGAAGCCTAGCATGCAAGATTTGGGGATGAGGATTGACCTTTTCCAGTCCTGTGGCCCCTGCTGGGTCTTCCAGATTTACTGATATATTGAATGCAACACCTTGATGGCATCATCCTTTAGGATTTTGAATAATTCTACTGGAATTCTTTCTCATCCACTAGCTTTGTTGATAGCAGTTTTCCTAAGGTCCACTTGACTTCACTCTGCAGAATGTCTGGCTCTAGGTGGCTGACCACAATGGATAGTACCAATCCAGTTCATTTTAATCTTTTTAATACAGTTCTTCCGTGTATTCTTTCCATCTCTTCTTGATCTCTTCAGCATCTACTAGGTCTCTACCATTTTCGTCCATTATTGTGCCCATCTTTGGGCAAGATCTTTCCTTGATATCTCCAATTTTCCTGAAGAGATCTCTAGTCTTTCCCCTTATGTTGTTTTCTTCTAGTTTTATACTCTAAGAATGTGCCTTCAGCTCCTGTTCCCAAATCTCCTGGGTTGTCT
This sequence comes from Bubalus bubalis, assembly GCF_019923935.1. NCBI lineage: Eukaryota > Metazoa > Chordata > Mammalia > Artiodactyla > Bovidae > Bubalus > Bubalus bubalis. The sequence continues at coordinate 112,971,519 of NC_059164.1, forward strand.
CAGGTCCCCTGGTGGCTCAATTCTGAGCAAGCAACATGTTTGCCAGAAAGAGCACCCATCAAAAAGTATGACACCCCTCTCACATTCAAGGAAAGAAGCACCGGTTTACTGAATGAGAGAGCTATCTTAATTCTGTAGATCAGCCTCACCTTGTCTGTCATTGAAGTCACAGAGCTGTCTCCAACTAGGCTAAGTACGAGGGGAGAACGTGTGACCAGCACGCAGGGCTGTCTGTACGTGACTGGCCGTGAACTAATTCTGGAATCTTGCTACCCCGTGTACGTTACCCATCTCCCGGTCCAGGGAGGATAACCAGGGGCAGGCGGGGATAACGAAAGTGGCTATGAGCAGGGACAGGCTCCACTCTTTGGCCGCCTTCCAGAAGGATCAGCCAGGCTCCCAGCCGACCAGACTTGACTGTCAAACTTGTAGGTTAACACAGGACAAGAAAACGTGGAGGATGCAAGTTAGAAGAGAAGCCTGCTTCCTCCTGGACCACCACAGTCCCCAGCTTTTGACTCCGTTCTAAGAAGAAGACATGGAGGAAAAAAGAATTGGCCTGTGGGTGTAGCTGGCTCTCCCCACCGCTCCTCAGAATGAGAGCTGGTGCCAGTTCCACCTGGGAGATGACCCCACCCTGCCCACTCCTGTTCTTCCTGATCATCTATCAAAATCGGGGGGTGGGGGGGTGGCAAGGGTGCAGAGCACACCTGTTGTCATTCTCTTCTCCTTCCCACACCCACATCCAGCTGGTGGGAGAATCTGAGACTGTCTGTGGTTAGAGGACTCACAGACACAAGCTCACAGAGCAGCCCTCCATCTCTCCTCTAGTCTCCCCTGAAAGCGTTGGGACCCCCAGTTAACAACTCATGTGGCCCTGCTCGCCTTTGCTGTTGCTCCTGCTTGCCCATCCCATCCCCCAGGACACCAGTGAGGCAGAATTATTCCAGGTTACCTGGTGTCCAAGAGATGTGAATTAAGCAAATAAAGTTCTGCCTTGCACTTAATATTCCAGCATGTACACATGCTCAGTCATGCCCATGCTTTGTAACCCCACAGACTGTAGCCTGCCAAACTCCTCTGTCCATGGGATTCCCCAGACAAGAATACAGGAGTGGGTTGCCATTTCCTTCTCCAATGGATGTTCCCGACCCAGGGATCAAACCCTTGTCTCATAAGTCTCTTGCATTGGCAAGCAGATTCTTTACTACCATTGTGCCACCTGGGAAGCCCTTACTATTCCAGAAACTTGTCTTAATAGCCTTTATTTTTCCAGCAGTAAGAAGGTAAATCTTAAATCTTTCATCTTAACACCATTAGGACAAGCTTGTTATAAAATTTGGACAAAGCAGTTTTATAACAAGTGATACAATATTTCAAACATCAACAATTTTTATCCTCTCTATTGTTTTTGAGGTCATCTGAACATTCTTTCAAAGCTTTGAAACTACTAAAATACAATGAATTATGAATGTCTATAAGAGGAAAAGGAAAATAGCAAATCTTTTAGCATTAGGGGAAAATCCAATCTTCTTAAACATAAAGGGTTACAGTTCAATAGAAAATAACTTCTTGTAAAGAGGAGCCAGGAAGTGTGTTTGCTTTGAAACTCTACTTTTAACCTTCAAAATTCCTGAAGAAACAGTTTATGATACTTAAAAAAAAAAAAAACTTTTTTTAACTTCTGATCATAGTTTCCTTGAGTTAAGAGGAGTGTCTTCAACATTAATAGCACTCCATATCTCAACATCATCCTTAACACCTGACATATTCTATTATTAACCCATAAGTTAACAAAACCCAAAGAAAGACGGAGGGAGGGGATAAAGGAGGGAGGGAGGGAGGAAAGAAAAGGAAGGAAAAAAGGAGAGATCCACTTTCAAAATGGTGGCATGAGGAACTGCAAACTTCCTTCCCAGCAAAACACTCATAACTGGTCAAAAAAATTTTTTATTGTATTTTTAAGCATTTAAACTCTCTAGAAATTGTCCTTGATAAGAAGGGTGAGAGTCTATGGCAGTTGAACAATGACCCAATCCCTCTTTGCTGCTCACCTTAACAGATGCTCTACTCTGGGTGGGTGTGGCCAAGAAAATGGGGCTCCCGCCACCCCCAGATCCCAATCAAAGAAGACAGAGGGTCACCAGGAGGGGCGGGCCACCCACATTCCTCAGCCCTCATATCACACAGACTAAATTCCTGGTGAGTGCAGCTGAGAGAATGGTGGCTCCCTTCTTCCACTCATAGCAGGAGGCGCTACCCCAGACAGGGGAAGACAAAATTACCGAGCCCCGAGCTCCTCTTGTCTCAGTTTGCTTGTAGGTCAGAAGTTCCGTGCTGGGAGCAGCAAGCTGAGAAGACCAGAGGCTACTGCTCCCCCACAAAGCTCCGCTGTGTGGAGCAGGAGTGTCACTCAGAGAAGGAAGCCACTGTCCCTGCCCCCAGCACAGAAGCAGTGGCTCAGATCGTGCCGTGGAGAGAGAAGGCCATAAGTCTAGAGAGCAAAGATACCGAAGAAAGAAAGGAAAGAAGGAAGGAAGGAAGAAACAAAGAACCCTGACATTATTCAGAACAAAATATGGGGGAAGTTCTAGCATAAGGGTGCTCTCGAAAACAATGGGGATTTTGGTGGTAAACAGTGAAGGGAACAGTGGCAGCCCCGTAAGAGCAGTGAGCTAAACTGCAGGTCAGCTAACTTGTCAGAGAAAACAGAGAAACAGAGGAAGCTAAGATTCCCCCAGGAGTCAGAACAAACGTCAAAGTCCGACTTCAAAAACCACTCCTGGGAAGAGGCCCAGGTGTAACTGGATCAGACCGTGAGGCCCTGTTCTGCCCCCTGGCATGGCTGAAACCAGCATCGCAGCTGGGCCTCAGTGGGGCCTAACGGCTGGGTGTGATGCCAACAGAGACCGGTGGTTTAACAGAGAAGTCAGGGGAGAGCAAAGCACTGTCGGCCCAGGGTGAGCGCGCACAGCCCGAGTCTGCGCCCTCTGGGGAGTGACATCAGAGGGTTCACACTGCAGGGAAACACACTCACAAAAACAGTCCTGCAACGTCACTAAAGCAACACACCAGCCACAACAGGAAGCCGGGGCGGGGGAGGGGTGGGGGAGGGGCAGAGGTCAGTATCCCCTAGTAGTCTGTCTTGACTGTCTTAATGATCTAAAGAAAAAGTAGATAAATTTGACTTCACTACTATTTAAAACTTTTGTTCTTCTAAGGCTGTTATCAATGAAGCAAGAGGACAACCTACACAAATATTTACAAATCATATACCAGATAAGGGTCTAGGGCACAGAATCTATAATACACACACACACACACACACACACACACACACACTCCATCAATAATAAAAAGACAAATAATTCAATTAAAACTGGGCAAAGCATTGAACAGACATTTCTCCTAAGAAGATGTCAGATGGCCAGTGAGCATGTAAAAAGATGCTCAACATAATTAGTCATTAGAGAAATGCAAATCAAAACCACAAAGAGATACAATCTCACATTCACTAAGATGCTATGATCAACAAGACAGACGTTGGCACATGCCGGTGAGCATGTACAGAAATGGGAACTGTCATACATTGCTGGTGGGGATGGAAAGTGGTACAGCCTTCCTACTATTTCTGTAGATTAATGATCGCCTAGGGCTGGAGAGTGCTGGGAAGAAATTGGGAGTGATTGCCGATGGGTTTAGGGTTTCTTTGGGGAGATGATAAAAAATGTTCTAAAATCCAGCATGGTCATGGTTGCACAACTCTGTGAGTATACTAAAAGCCATTGAATTGTACACTTTAAATGAGTGGATTGTGTTGTGTGTGCATTATTTTTTAATAAAGCTGTTGTAGTTTTCAAAAATAAAGGAAGAAAGAGGGGAAGGGAGGGAAGAAGGAAGGAAGGACAGGGCCCTTTCGCCCCTCATCATTTCTTAATCCACCTACAGGACTTAGAATTAGGAGTATTTTGTGCCCCAAGCTGCAAAGATCTCTGCTTCTACACGGGAATTCCTGGCTGTGATCCATAAGCAGTCCATATCGACGAGAGAGAAGTGTTAGCATAACAGTTAAACCCAAATGACCTGGCTGCTTGCTGCACCCCACCACCACCACCGCCGAGTGTCCATGGCCCAGCAGGAGGCTCTGGGCTGGAAGGTCAGGTCACTGCAGAAACCATTTACAGCCAAGAAGTAATTGGACAGCTTTAGACTTCACCATAAACCTGAGCAGATGCCTGAATTCCCCCTGTTAGGAAAGCTAATTAGGAAGAAGGATGAGAGAAAGGCAGCTAATCCCTGAATGGGACTTTTTCTGTGTCCACAAGTCTCTTCCGAAGCCCCAAGCTAAAAACACTGAGCACCCCCACGGATTGGACGGCCTGAAATGTCATGTGAGGTCTTGGACATCACAGAGCCCCAGAGGCCCAACCATGAGTTCCCTGCTGTCTCCAGCTTGACCCCAGCCAGCGGGAGAGGGTCCCCACACCCCTCACTGTGCTCCACCTGATCCTCCATCTAACGGGTTTCATGTACATGCCACCTGCCATCCAGAACCTGAGGACAGCAGGAACTGCCCACACCAGGACCAGTTTCCCTCAATCCCCACCCCACCCCTCCCTGGCCCCAGGGAGGGAAAAGCAGACCCCACCCATCCCAGGGCCAGGATTCATGGGCCTGGAGTCAGGCAGAACTAGGGGGAAAACCTTTGAATTTGCTGTCAGATGAGAGTTTTAAATTAATGACAGGGTGTTTAATACCAGAACATAATAAAAATCAATGGTAGGACCTGCCCCCAGTGTCATTGAGGCTAGGATGGCAGGTCCAGCAGATCTGGGTGTGGGGAAGTGGGAGCCCTGGGCCACTTAGCACAGAGACCCTGAAGTCAGGGAGCTGGAGGCCCAGGTGACAGAGGTGCTAAGAAACAAGGAAGGGGGCTTCCCTGTGGGTCAGCAGTTAAGACTCTCCCTTGCAGTGCAGGAGAAAGTGTTTGCGCTTTGCAATTACATAGACTGTAGCCCCCCAGGCTTCTCTGTCCATGGAATTCTCCAGGCAAGAATACTGGAGTAGGTAGCCATTCCCTCCTCCAGGGAATCTTCCTGATCCAGGGATTGAACCTAGGTCTCTTGCATTGTAGGCAGACTCTTTACCATCTGAGCCACCAGGGAAGCCCTGCAGGGGACTTGGGTTCAGTTGCTGGTTGGGGAACTAAGATCCCACATACTCCGAAGCAACTAAGCCTGTGTGCCACGAGGGAAGACCACATAAGATGCAACTAAGAGCTGACACAGCCAAATAAATAAATGAAAGAAAGTGAAAGGGAAGTCGCTTAGTCGTGTCCAACTCTTTGCGACACTATGGACTGTAGCCCTCCAGGCTCCTCCATCCATGGGATTTTTCAGGCAAGAATACTGGAGTGGGTTGCCATTTCCTTCTCCAGGGGATCTTCCCGACCCAGGGATCGAACTCGGGTCTCCCACGTTGTGGGCAGTCTCTTTACCATTTGAGCCACCAGGGGATCCTTAATAAATACATAAATATATTTTAAAAAGAGGAAGACAGAGAAACAGCAGGGTGGGCATTCCAGACACAGCAATTACGGGAAACACATCCAGCCCAGGAGTGGGGGAGAGAGGGAAGGCAGGACAGGCTCACCCCTAGAAGTTGGACCCTGGGGGGTGTCTGTCTGCAGCTGGAGAAGGTTGGGGGTGACCCGCCCCCACTTCCTAGCAAGGCCTCCTGCAGCGTGGGAGACACAGCCTCAGGGCCTGTCCCCAGAGAGACAGACAGCAGAGAGGGCGAGGGAGAGTCCCAGGACCTGCTCAGCAGGAAGAAAGGCAGCGAACGCAGGCCTCCCTTTCTACTTCTCGCCCCTTCTGACTCAGACGGTTCAGTAAATTGGCTCCTGCCTCCTGGGCCCTAGGAAACAGGGCCAGTGGTGCTCAGACAGGAATGCCAGGGTGGTCTGACCCAAAGTCACAAACTCAGGGCTAATCTCCAGGAGAGCATCCCTGGGGTGAGCAGACTGCACCATCTGGGTCATGGGTGCGTCCTGCAATCTGCCTCCCCAGACAGGCCTGGGGTCTGAGCAGCCAGACCCCAGAATATAGGGGGTGGATGTGAAGAACTGACTCATTGGAAAAGACCCCAATGCTGGGAAAGATTGAAGCAGGAGGAGAAGGGGATGACAGAGGATGAGATGGTTGGATGGCATCACCGATGCAATGGACATAAGTTTGAGTAAACTCCAGGAGCTGGTGATGGACAAGGAGGCCTGGTGTGCTGGGCCTGGTGTGCCAGTCTGTGGGGTCGCAAAGAGTCAGACACAGCTGAACAATTGAACTGAATTGAACTGGGAATATATGTGTGGTTTGGGTTGGGGGAGTGGGGATGTCGCCAGGAGGGAGACCCTTGTCACACACACCTTCCACATCTGATGTGTACCTGCCAGAGGCTCGGATCCCTGGGTAGGGCTCTTGGTCCTATGCATTCCCCCCCCCCCCCACCCCAGGATGAGGCCAAAGTCCTCACTCTGCTGGAAGAATTGCTGGCAGGCTCCCCCACGCCAGGCTCGGCACAGCTGCAGGTGGACCCACAGCAGAAGGAGAAGAAGGTGACCAGGATCTAAAAGGGACGGGACACCCACCCCACCCGGAACCTTCTTTACAGAGTCCCCCAAAGGCTCTACCCGAGAATCGATGGGAGAGAACCCCAGGTCCCCCCTCCCTCCAGGCCCGCCCATTTCCTCCCCATGTAAAGCAGATTGTTGTTTTGTTTGTGGCTCCTCCGCAGCCAGGTGGAGATGTAAATGGGAAAAACTGAATGAGGCTGTTTTACATAATGATGATGAGGAAGCCAGAACATTTAGCGAAACAGTAACTTGTTGCTTTGAGAGACTTTCCAGGGATGGGTGGCAGAGTAAGGTGGCCCCGGGGGTGGTGCGGGCAGAAAGAGCTTCTTCAGGAAGGAGCAGCAGGATACGGCCCATATGGGGACCACCCCCAGTCCACACAGAGGAACCCCCATCTAAGAGCAGAGCCCACAGATGTAGAATTTCTTTAAGGATTTTCTTATTTTGACCATTTCAAGTATAAGAACGATAAAGAACTGCGAAGCAGGACCTTCCGGTCGTCTGCACTACGCAGGTTTGTGCAACTCACACACCCCTGAGACTCAGCTTCCTCCGCCATAAGACAGCTTGACACTTATTCCTTCCTTGCAGCCTGAGGGGCATGTGAGCCAGCGGATTTCCTTCCATATCAATAAACAAGGAGGCACAGCCATCCACGATTCCTGCCCTCCAAAGGTGAATTTTTGAGCCCAGGAAGAACAATGCCTGCTATCTGGCAGCCACTGAGCTGCCACCACTCCCTATGGTGAGCAAGGAACTAGTTCAGTTCAGTTCAGTCGCTCAGTGGTGCCCAACTCTTTGCAACCCCATGGACTGCAGCATACCAGGCTTCCCTGTCCTTCACCAACTCCCCGATCTAGCTCAAACACATGTCCATTGAATCGGTGATGCCATCCAACCATCTATCTCATCCTCTGTTGTCCCCTTCTCCTCCAGCAAGGAAACTAAGGAAGTGAAAAATCAAATTGCAGGATGCTGGCCCCAGATAGCGGTGATGCATGTTAAAGGAATGATTTCAGTGAGCCCAGACTCTAGCATCTTCCCATGCATAGTGTGCTCAGTAGCTCAGTCATGTCTGACTCTTTGCGACCCCATGGACTGTAGCCAGCCAGGCTTCTCTGTCTATGGGGATTCTTCAGGCAAGAATACTGGAGTGGGTAACTATTCCCTTCTCCAGGGGATCTTCCTGACCCAGGAATCAAACCAGGGTCTCCTGCATTGCAGGCGGATTCTTTAGCAGCTGAGCTACCAAGGAAGTCCCATACGTAGAAAAACACTAAATTCCTTAACATGAGATGTCTGGTGTTCCTTAATTAACAATAATATTTTTATGTTCAGACTACCTGCCCCTTGTCACAAACTTCTATATAACCTGACTCCTCTCCCCGGCCCCCACGTACTCGGAACAGTCTTCTCCCAGTTACTTGAAGATACTGTCTCCCGGGCTTGAAGTTCTAGAACTTCCCACCAAATAAAACCTGACTCTTAACTTCTAGGCCGTGACTAGAGGTGCAACTTCAGGGATGGGAGTGCTCTTCACGACCCCCTTAGGTCTCATTTCCTCTTCCAGCCCTATCCCCTCCATACTCACTGCCCCACAGCCCTTGACGCTGGGGCTGCTCTGTCTGCCCTTTGACTCTCTTCCCTCCCCGCCCATTCCCACACCCTGGCCTCACAGTCCCCCCTCAACCCCAGAAAAACCAAGGACCTACATCAATCTGCTGAAGCCCATCACTTCCCAAGTGACACTGACGTCCCCGCACGGCAGGCGTCTCATCCCTGCTCCCAGTGAAGCTGGCAAAGGCACCTTCCTGCTCTTGGCATCTGTGCTTCTCCCCAAAGCCTCCTGCATCAGGCTTTAGCGACACAGGGCCACGCTTATTTACAGAGGCCATGGCAGTGACACAGTGGGGTCCCAGCCACGTCCTGTTCCAAGTGCTGCCAGACAGGGAAAGTGGGCCCTGGATTAGCCAAAAGATGCTCCATGACCAGGTAGGGTGTAAACCGGTCTGCCCAGGGGCCAGGGATCTTTCCACCTAACCTCTAGTATTTCTAAACCTCCAAGACTGGTTTTTGCAATTTGAACTCTACTCTGGACAGAGCTGGCCACTGGGGCTCGTAGCAGCGGTCAGCAGAAGGAAGGATAATATGTTCACCTACAGCAGCAGCCATCCATTTGTTCGGGCGGCTGCAAGGTTAGGCTCCCTTGACGTTCATTTCCTGCTCAGAAAGGCGGTGAGTCATCTCCCTCCTGCTTCTTCTCCTTTAAGTATTGCTCTGAGACCAGAGTCTGCAGAAGGAGAGGTCACATGGAACCCTTTATTTAGCATCGAAGTTCTCAGCCTGGGGGCGGGGAGCACCCCGTGGGGTAGCTGGAAACAGCCCTGGTAAGTTCTGAGCACACACCTGAGCCAAGAAGCTCAGTGCAGCCGGGAAGTCCTGGAAGTCCACTGACGTTCAATCGCTGTCTTGCGGTTGAGGTCAAGTTAGCAAGATGGGGTGCAGACAGCTGGGAAAAGACAGATAGCCCAGGAAAGCACCCCGGCTTAAGCAGCTTAGAGCGGTGCTTTGTTGAAAGACGGGCTGTCTGCTGTGTGTCCACCAGGTGGCGCAGGACACCTCAGCGGTCAGCTCCCACTCGCAGCCTGGTGCACATTGCTGATCTCGCTGCGATTGGAAATGTGCACAGGTACAAGGCTATAACTTGACCAATAATATTTTCATTTGGACTAAGTTCAGCCAAATTTAACACAACAGTAAAGTGGCGACTTTGGCAAGAGAGAAATTTTATTTGTTTCTGTGTGAAAAGTGTCCTGGGCTGGTATAAGAGCTCCACAAAGGTGTGCATCCACAGTGCAGCCATCTAGGATGGCCCTCAGCCTCCCACTCCAGAGTGGCTGCTAGAGCTCCAGCCATCACATCTGAGTACTATGGTGTAGGATAGAGGAGGGGAGATGTCCCCCTGCTCTAAGGAACTTTCTCAGAATTCAAAGACATCAATTCATCAGCCAGAAGGGAGGCTGGAGACTAGAGTTCTTTACCTGATCATTGCCATCCCTAAATAATTTCATGGCTCTGTTTGGAAAAAAAAAAAAGAAAGAAAGAAAGAAAATGTAAGAAAGGAGAGCTGAAAGCAGCTAGCATCCTCGGCCAAATACCAACATAGGATGCTAAAAATTCCTTTATGCCAACACAGCATATTTCCCAACCCCCGGAAATCAGGACATTGAGGACTCCTTCATTGCCTGCCCTTTTTTTAACTTTTTATTTTGCATTGGGGTATAACCACATAACAGTGTTGTGATAGTTTCAGGTGGACAGCAAAGGGGCTCAGCCATACATATGCATGTGTCCATTCGGCCCCTAAGCTCGCCTCCCATCCTGCCTGCCCTTTATTGATGGGGCTCCCACATGTGTGTCCCATGTCCAGATTCTTCTCCTAAACCCCAGGATCTGCACATCTTCCTAAACGTCCTGCAGGAATCCAAGCCAGCTCAGCGCCCCCCATCCCAGTCCGCATCCACCCGCTCTTCCTCCTGCTCTCCCGGCTCCAGGGCTCCATCCTCCAGTCCCCACCTAAGCCGAGAACCAGGAAGCCATCCTGGGTGCCCTGCTCCCCACACAGCCACCCTGTTTATCCTTATATTCCCTCTTCTTCCCACTCCTGGACCACACTTCAGAGACGGGATGCAGAGGCCCCGCCCCTGAGCTTAGCGAGTAGCGCCCATCTCTGCAGAAACAACCGGAAACTGGGCCGGGACTGCAGAGACTCCCCCTCCCTGGGGGCGGAGTATTGCAGGGGTGCCGCTGGGGTGGCGGAGGTCTGGCAGAGACCAGGGTCTGAGTGGCCCAGGCAGGGAGGGAAGAATTTGGGCAGGGTGGCAGCTTGAGGCAAGGCCCAGAGAAGAGAAACGTCGCTGGCAACTGCAGGGTCCCCTGTGACGGAAAGTGAAAGTGTTAGTCCCTGAGTCGTGTCCAACTCTTTGGGACCCCATGGATTGTAGCCCGCCAGGCTCCTCTGTCCACGGGATTCTCCAGGCAAGAATACTGGAGTGGGTTGTTATTTCCTTCTCCAGGGTATCTTCCCAATCCGGGGATTAAACCTAGGTCTCCCACATTGCAGGCAGATTCTTTACCATCTGAGCCACCAAGGAAGCTCCCCTGTGACTGAAGCAGGAGCAGAAGGTGTAAGTTGCCATCTAAGGCTCAGGGGGGCCCTTGGGATTTACTAGGATTTACTCGGGGTTCTCTGCAGGGTGGGGGGATGGGATCTATGATGGAACACAATGACAGCCAGGAACGGGGCTTGAGAGGAATGAACGAGGAGGCAGAGAGACCATTTATGCTGCAAGTATTGGTGCCAGAGACCGAAGATGTCAAATCAGGGTGGTGGGGCATTAGAACGAGAGGTAGATTCCAGAACAACCCCGGAAGTAAAGAGCCATGTGTGTTGACGGGATGTAGAAAAGGAAGGAAAGGGAGCAGCCCTAGAGACTTGCAGCCTGGGTGCAGGGGTGTGCCAGGACCCTGAGACAGTCCCGGGGGCAGAAGGGCCTGCTGGGGACAAATGGGGAGGAAGAGGTCGGCCCAAGGGCGCACAAAGAGCATGGACCCCCAAATGGAGAAAACCCAGCTGGGAGGGGTAGACAGGCACAGGCACCGATAGCTAAGGAGCGGGAGGGGAGCCTGGGGAAGGCTCACGGAGGGAGTGCAGAAGGAGCCTTAGTAGTGCTGATGGTTCCCTATAGCCTACCAGGCCCCTCTGTTCATGGAATTTTCCAGGCAAGAATACTGGAGTGGGTTGCCATTCCCTTCTCCAGAGGATCTTCCCAACCCAAGGATCAAACAAGGAACCTTGGAAAGAGGGGCCAAATTTAGATACAGAGGCTGAGAAAATGAGAACCAGAGGGAGAAAGACAGAGATAGAGCGAGAGACAGAGATAAACAGAGAGACACAGAGACAGACACAGAAGCTGAGTGCCGAACAGTTGATGCTCTTGAAGTGTGGTATTGGAGAAGATTCTTGAGAGTCCCTTGGACTGCAAGGAGATCCAACCAGTCCATCCTAAAGGAAATCAGTCCTGGGTGTTCACTGGAAGGACTGAGGCTGAAGCTGAAACTCCAATACTTTGGCCACCTGATGGGAAGAATTGATTCATTGGAAAAGACCCTGATGCTGGGAAAGATTGAAAGCTGGAGGGACGACAAAGAAGAGATGGTGGGATGGCATCACCTACTCAATGGACATGCATTTGAGTAAACTCCAGGAGTTGGTGATGGACAGGGAGGCCTGGCATGCTGCAGTCCATGGGGTCGCAAAGAGTCAGACACATCTGAGTGACTGAACTGAACTGAACAGAGACGCTGAGAGCTGGTGTGCCCCGGCCAGCAGGCAGAGCCTGGCCTCTGGGGACACATTGTCCATAACATCCTCCACCTGCCACCGTAGAGCCTCCCGCTTCCACTCCTCATGGCCATTCGTATTTGTCCTTCTGAATTCCTTAGGACCTTTCAGGTTGCAAGTGATAAAAAAAAAAACCCAGCCTGAACAAGGTTGAGGAAGAAGGGACAGGCTCTGAAAAGCCAGCTGGGCATCACTCCCGGGGAAGGCAGGTTCAAGGACCAACCCCTGGAGAAGGACAGACCGGCTCAGACCCAGGACTGGACCGCCGCCAGAGATCAACGTCTGGGTCTCATGCCTGAGCCTCTGCAGGAAGTCCATCCTCCCCCAGGGGGCTCTCCACATGCAGAGGTCGTGGCCACCCACACTGAGCGGGGAGGGGTGATGCTGTCCCCGGGGCCAGTTTACAAACTCCGGAGAAGGACACCTACTGGCTGGGGTCCATGGACCGTGAGGCGGTGGGCAGGATGTGAAAGAAATCTGTGGCCACTCTCAACCTCACAACTGGGGTAGAAAAGGGCAATGCCCGGAAGAATGTGCCAGACGCCTGGGGAAAGAAAGGCAATGGCGGCTCTAAGTCAGATGGCCCCCAGCAGAAGCCCCCTCCCCAGCTGATGCTCCCCTCTCTTCCTGCTGTGCCCTCCTCCCCCAGCCCTCCCCTTCCCTCTCTGGGTCTTCCTCTCTTCCTCCCTCCCCTCCCCTACCCATCTCCCCACCCCCACCCCAGGCTGGGGTCTTCTCTGCTTCTCCCAATCAGCCTTCACTCCCTCCCTGCTTTGCCAGCCCTGTTTTCCTCCAGACTCTGAGGCCCTCGCACACTTACAGCGTTTTTGTTCCACTATGACATTTAAGGTCCCCATGGTTACCTATGCCCAGAGCTAAACAAAACTCTAATCTAGCCTGGTTCTGGCCAGTGCCAAGCGTGGCCAGGCCGCTACTCCAGCTCCGAGTGCTGGACTTCTCCCGAGACAGCCAAAGACAGCACCAGCTTTCTTGGCAGCCTCGTCACATCTGAATCACACTGAGTTTTCTATTTCCATAAAACATGTTTTAAGGATGATCAAGTAATCACGTGCTCACTGGAGAAAACTTTGAAAACAGATAGAAAGGAGATCATTAAAAATCACCTGCAATGCTTCGTTTTGATCCATTTCAGTCTTTTACTTATGCAGATTTTAAAACGTTTTTAACACAGGTTGACTTAGTTTGTGAAATTTCCAGCTTTCACTTAACCTTTTATGAAGAGCCCTTTGCATATCACCAAAATTCCTGTGAAGATACTTTTAGTGTGTTAATGATATTCCTTTCACAGTTCCTGATACAGTAACTGACAGTTACTACTCTCTGCCACATGCTTTTGTGGATTATTTTATTTAACAGCCTACCAAGTAGCTTCCCTGGGAAGTAGGTACTTATTTTCTCTATTTTGCAAATGAAGAAACTTAGGCTTAGAGACATTAAATAATTTGCCACAGTCACAGAGCTAGTAACTGGCAGGTCAAAGTTTTGAACCCAAGACAACCTGATTCACTGTCAGCGTTCCCTCCTCGCCACCTCCCATCTGGACACAGGTGATATATGTCCACAGTAGGAAGGTGTCTCTGTCTCCACCTGGGCACCAGAGTGTCCCTGCAGGACAGTGATAGAGAATGTGCTCCATGAGCAGGCACATCCTATATATGTTTGATGTGACTTCAGTTCAATCCCTCAGTTGTGTCCGACTCTTTGCAACCCCATGGGCTGCAGCACGCCAGGCCTCCCTGTCCACCACCAACTCCCGGACCTTGCTCAAACTCACATCCATCAAGTCGGTGATGCCATCCAACCATCTCATCCTCTGTCATCCCCTTCTCCTCCTACCTTCAATCTTTCCCAGCATCAGGGTCTTTTCCAATGAGTCAGTTCTTTCCATCAGTTGGCCAAAGTATTAGAGTTTCAGCTTCAGCCTCAGTCCTTCCAATGAATATTCAGGACTGATTTCCTTTAGGATGGGCTGGTTGGATCTTCTTGCAGTCCAAGGGACTCTCAAGAGTCTTCTCCAACACCACAGTTCAAAAGCATCAATTCTTCAGCGCTCAGCTTTCTTTATAGTCCAACTCTCATCCATACATGACTACTGGAAAAACCATAGCTTTGACTAGATGGACCTTTGTCAGCAAAGTAATGCCTCTGTTTTTTAATGTGCTGTCTAGGTTGGTGATAGCTTTTCTTCTAAGGAGCAAGTATCTTTTAATTTCATGGCTTCAGTCACCATTCACCATCTGCAGTCATTTTGGAGCCCAAAACAGTAAAATCTCTCACTGTTTCCATTGTTTCCCCATCTATTTGCCATGAAGTGATGGGACCAGATGCCACGATCTCAGTTTTCTGAATGTTGAGCTTTAAGCCAATTTTTTCACTCCCCTCTTTCACTTTCATCAAGAGACTCTTCAGTTCTTCTTCACTTTCTAAAGGTGGTGTCATCTGCATATCTGAGGTTATTGATATTTCTCCTGGCAATCTTGATTCCAGCTTGTGCTTCAACCAGCCTGGCATTTCGCATGATATACTCTGCATATAAGTTAAATAAGCTGGGTGAAAATTTACAACCTTGACGTACTCCTTTCCTAATTTGGAACCAGTCTGTTGCTCCATGTCCAGTTCTAACTGTTGCTTCTTGACCTGCATACAGATTTCTCAGGAGGCAGGTAAGGTGGTCTGGTATTCCCATCCCTTGAAGACTTTTCCATGGTTTGTTGTGATCCATACAATCAAAGGCTTTGGCATAGTCAATAAAGCAGAAGTAGACATTTTTCTGGAAATCTCTTGCTTTTTTGATGATCCAGCAGATGTTGGCAATTTGATCTCTGGTTCCTCTGCCTTTTCAAAATCCAGCTTGAACATCTGGAAGTTCACGGTTCACGTGCTGTTGAAGCCTGGCTTTGAGAATCTTGAGCATTAGTTTGCTTAGTGTGTGAGATGAGTGCAATTGTGCAGTAGTTTTAGCATTCTTGGCGTTGCCTTTCTTTGGGATGGAGATGAAAACTGACCTTTTCCAGTCCTGTGGCCACTGCTGAGTTTTCCAAATTTGCTGGCATATTGAGTGCAGCACTTTCACAGCATCATCTTTCAGGATTTGAAATAGCTCAACTGGAATTCCGTCACCTCCACTAGCTTTGTTCGTAGTGATGCTTTCTAAGGCCCACTTGACTCCACATTCCAGGATGTCTGGCTCTAGGTCAGTGATCACACCATCGTGGTTATCTGAGTTGAAGATCTTTTTTGTACAATTCTTCTGTGTACTCTTGCCACCTCTTCTTAATATCTTCTGCTTCTGTTAGGTCCATATCATTTCTCTCCTTTATTGTGCCCATCTTTGCATGAAATGCTCCCTCGGTGTCACTAATTTTCTTGGAAATCTTTAAATCACCAAGTTGCAATGTGGAGCCAATGGCTGAAGGGTGCCTACACCACGTGTGCTGGGGCATGGGGATGGACAGCCCTTCCTGGCACAGAGCCACAGAGTAATTCAGAAAACCAGAATTTGAATGGAACCATCTCAGTTTTTAAAGGCTGTATATCAAAACCCCACAGCAAACCTCATACCTAATGGAGAAACTTTAGAAACATTCCCGTTAACACTGGCAACAAGATAAAGATGCCTATCAGAACTGCTATTATGTAACAAAGAATCAGAGGTCCTGGCCAATGTTATAAAGCAAGAAAAAGAAATAAGGGTGTATGAACTGGAAGGAAAGAAATACAAGTGTTGTTATTTGTGGTCAGTATGATAAACTACACAGAAATTTGAACAAAGTATTAGAACTGAAAAGAGGGTTATTGGATGGAGGTAATACCAAATTTAAAAAATCAATAACACTTTCTCTGCAGCACAAAAACCATCTAGAATATATATAACAAATATAGGGTACCACTATATACCAATACATAACAAAATAGGGTAGCATTAATAATAACAACAAAAGCTATAAAATATATTTAAATATGACAAAAAATACATCATTCTCAAAGCAGGAAATTTTTACCTTCTATTAAGTGAGATAATACTTTGGCCACCTGATGTGAAGAGCTGACTCATTGCAAAAGACCCTGATGCTGGGAAAGATTGAAAGCAGAAGGAGAAGGGGGCAGCAGGGGATGGGGTGGTTGGATGGCATCAGTTAGTCAATGGATGTGAATCTGAGCAAACATCAGGAGACAAGGAAGGACAGGGAAGCCTGTCATGCTGCAGTCCATGGTGTCACAAAAAGTCAGACATGACTTAGGGACTGAGCAACAACAAATGTGATAAATGATCTAAATAAATGGAATAATCCATGTTTTGGGATGCAATAACTTAATATAAAATCAATTCCATCCTGGATGCAACAACTTAATATAAAATAATTCCATCGATTATTAGTATGGTAAGACACCATACTAATAATCCTAATCAAATTCCAACTGTACTTTTTTTGGAATTCAAGCTTATTCTAAAATTTATGAAGAATAATAACAGTTCCCAGATTACTAAGGTAATTTTAGAACAGAAAGGCAAAGACGGATTGGTCTTATAAGATACGAAGATATACTCCAAGGCCATAGTCATAAAAGACACTCTCTGCTGTGCAGCAGAATATTACTCATCCTTAAGAAGGAAGCTCTGTCACTTGCTACAACACAGATGAACCTTGAAGACACTATGCTGAGTGAAATAAGCCTGTCTCAAAAAGACAAATACTATAGGAGTCTACTTACATGAAGTACATGCAGGAATCAAAATCATAAACACAGAAAGTATAAAGGTGGTTTGCCAGGAGCTGGGCAGAGAGGATAATGGGGAGTTCCTGTATAATAGTGTTGCCTTGTTTTTTTTTTTTTTTTCAATTTTTCTGGCTATTTTGTTTTGTTTTGTTTGTTTTTTCTGGATGCTCTAGGTCTTCATCATGGCTTCAGCATATAGGTGTAGTTGCCCTTCAGCCTATGGAATCTCAGTTCCCCAATCAGGGATCGTCCCAAGACCCCCACATTGGAAGGTGGATTCTTAACTACTGAACCATCCGGGAAGTCCCTAGACTTACAGTTTTATAAGATGAAAAGAGCTCTGGGCCTGGATGAAGGTGACGGTTACACAGCTGTGTGAATGTATTTAATTCAACTGAACTATACACTTGAAAATGGTTAAGATGGTAAATTTTGCATTGAGTTCAGTTCAGTACAGTTCAGTCACTCAGTCATGTCCGATTCTTTGCGACCCCATGAATTGCAGCACGCCAGGCCTCCCTGCCCATCACCAACTCCCAGAGTTCACCCAAACTCACCTCCATCGAGTTGGTGATGCCATCCAGCCATCTCATCCTCTGTCGTCCCCTTCTCCTCCTGCCCCCAATCCCTCCCAGCATCAGAGTCTTTTCCAATGAGTCAACTCTTTGCATGAGGTGGCCAAAGTACTGGAGTTTCAGCTGCAGCATCATTCCTTCCAAAGAACACCCAGGATTGATCTCCTTTAGAATAGACCGGTTGGATCTCCTTGCAGTCCAAGGGACTCTCAAGAGTCTTCTCCAACACCACAGTTCATTGAGTAGTCTACTGCAATTTTTAAAAAGTAAAATATGCAAAAAGAAACCTCTCTTTCCTGGTATCCAGAAGGAAATAAAAGACTTGGCGTGTTTCGGACATTTGGGCAATTCTGTAAAAGTGGTGGATTGGGGGATGACTTTTGTCCATGTGTGAATTACAACGTTTCCTTCACCTGAGAATGTATGGATTTTGAAAGCTATCACTAAAAAAGACTAGTACCAAAGCCATGGATGTCCTGATCTCACAAGATACCTAATGTAGTTTGTGTGAGCTCATTCAATCCGTCATGTCCAACTCTTTGCAACCCCATGAACTGTAGCCCACCAGGCTCCTCTGCCCATGGGATTCTCCAGGCAAGAATACTGGAAGTGAAAGTGAAAATGAAAGTCACTCAGTCGTGTCTGACTCTTTCCAACCCCGTGGACTATACAGTCCATGGGATTCTCCAGGCCAGAATACTGGAGTAGGTAACATTTCCTTTCTCCAGCGGATCTTCCCAACCCAGGGATTGAACCTGCGTCTCCTGCATCGGCAGGTAGATTCTTTACCACTGAGCCACCAGGGAAGCCCAATGTAGTTTATAACAAGTGAATACAAGAGGCCACAGAATCTTTCTTTATTTCTTTCTTCCTTTTTTGACAGAAAATTTCAACTTTATTTGGCCAAAATGCACAATTCCAATATTCTGCTAGAAAAGCCTGAACACCTGTCAACATGTGATTTGCTCAAGCATCCTTGCCCATCTTCCAGGCTGGAAATGAAGGC
Source organism: Bubalus bubalis (assembly GCF_019923935.1). Classification (NCBI taxonomy): domain Eukaryota; kingdom Metazoa; phylum Chordata; class Mammalia; order Artiodactyla; family Bovidae; genus Bubalus; species Bubalus bubalis. The sequence goes on from NC_059164.1 coordinate 112,989,872, forward strand.
TCCTGGCTCTGCCTGGTGCAGGCCCCAGGCCACCCTGGACATCACGGAGCAATGAGGACCCTGGCTCTGTCCGGGAAGGGTGGGGCTGCCAGGCCTGTCCTGGGCCCAGCCATACCCTCCAGTCGTAGGGTGGCACCCCCCGAGACAGAGACCTGTAGTCTCCATTTAACCAAATGACTCAGGAACCATGCTTGGCCACAGTAACACCACATGAGCAAGGGACCTGTTGGGCCCAGCCTAGTCATGCCCCGCACAGGGGACAGGAGTCTCCAGGGAGGCCAGGCCAAGGTGGAACAGACACCCTAACACCCTAAAATGTCTAAGAATCCCACAGGTGGAATTTTGCTTAAGTGAGAGCATAAACCTAACAGGAATGAGACATGAGCAGCATGAGATATAGAATCTTCTTTACCCTTTCTGTCTTACACCATCTCACTAGAAAATTTGTGTGCTGGCTACTTCACAGAATCTCTGTGAGAAATCAGAGGGAATGCATTCTCAGTTCCCCCACCAGGCCAGGAACGTAGACATCCATCGTCCTCGCCATCAGTCAAGTTCAGCAGAAAGAAGGGGTGCAGCCAGCCTCCCTGGAGAAAAGCAACAGTGTAGTTATACCCACTGAGTGTCCTGCAGCGTCTCCTAAGTGGGGAGGGTGAAACCCAGATGGGAGTCCTGGGTGCTGAGCAGAGATGGACCACTCCTACAGAGAGAGAGGCTGAACACCACGGAGGGTGGGATCCAATTAGTATTGTCCTCTTGATGGGAAAGCAAAGGGATTTGGTTAAGAAAATCCATTATGGGGACTTCCCTGGCTGCCCAGTGGTTAAGAATCTGTCTGCCAATTGCAGGGTACATGGGTTTGATCCTTGGTCTGGGAAGATCCCCCATGCGAAGAAGCAACAAAGTCCAGGAGCCGCAACTCCTGAGACAATGTGCTGCAACTACTGAGCCCCTGCTCTGCAACAAGAGAGGCCACTGCAATGAGAAGCCTGCACGCCAGCCACAATGAAGAGTAGCCCCTGCTAGCTGCAGAGTCTGCACACAAAACTAAGACCCAGCACAGCCAAAAATAAATAAGACTAAATGATTTTTTTTTAAAAAAGGAAGAAAGTAAATCCACTCTGACTGTTGTCTGTCTCAGAAAGTGGAACCTCTCATGGTGTTATAAACCAAATTTTACAAGCCAAAGTAGCCCCCAGTTGAGCCTAACTGGGCTCTACAGAGAAGGAAACCTCCCCGGAGAGCATTCCGGAAGGGTGAGATTTGGCCTCTGTTAGTTTCCTAGGTCACACGACTCAGCGACCGAACGCACACACAGTTTCCTAGGTTGGCCATAACAAAGTCCCACAGACTGGCTGGTTATGTAACAGAACTTTCTTTTCTTACATTCTGCAGAAGCCTGAGATCAAGGGGTTGGCAGAGTCAGCTTCTTCCAAGGCTTCTCCACTTGGCTTCGGTGGATGGCCGTCTTCTCCCTATGTCCTCACATGACCTTCCCTCTGTGTGTGTCTGGGTCCTAATCTCTTCTTATAAGGACACCAGTCATATTGGATCGGCGCCCACTCATATGACCTCACTTTATCTTAATTACTTCTTTAAAGGCTTTATCTCCAAATACAGTCACATCCTGAGGTGCCAGGCCTTAGGACTTCAACATATGAATCGGGGGAACCATAATTCAGGCCAAAATAGGAGCTTAAGAAATGTGATGGGAACTTGAACAGCTCTCATGAAGCGTGTATTAGAGAAAGCACAGTAATTGAGGGTTCACTGAAACTAGAGAGCTTAAACATGTGGAAGGACAAGTCAGCAGAGACCCATGACCTTCTCCAGAATGACCCCACAGGGATCACAGTGGGAAGTCATGTGACCCAGAGGGCCTGTGTGAAACGCAGACACGCGGCAAAAGTCTCAAGGAAAGCAACCAGCTTCCACAGTTGTCTTAGGAGATAATCAAGAAAGTGCTCAAAGGTGTTTACCCAAGACTTTTTACTACATCCCTACACAGAATATCCTTGGAAGAAATGCTGTGACCAATCTAGACAGCATATTAAAAAGCAGAGACCTTACTTTGCCAACAGAGGTCCGTCTAGTCAAGGCTACAGTTTTTCCAGTAGTCATGTATGAATGTGAGAGTTGGACTATATAGAAAGCTGAGTGCTGAGAATTGATGCTTTTGAACTGTGGTGTTGGAGAAGACTCTTGAGAGTCCCTTGGACTACAAGGAGATCAAACCAGTCCATCCTAAACGAAATCAGTCCTGAAAATTCGTTGGAAAGACTGATGCTGAAGCTGAAACTCCAATACTTTGGCCACCTGATGCAAAGAACTGACTCCTTGGAAAAGACCCTGATGCTGGGAAAGATTGAAGGCAGGAGAAGGGGATAACAGAGGATGAGATGGTTGGATGGCATCACCGACTCAATGGACACGAATTTGAGCAAGCTCTGGGAGTCAGTGATGGACAGGGAGGCCTGGTATGCTGCAGTCCATGGAGTCACAAAGAGTCGGACACGACTGAGCGACCGAACTGAACTGACACAGAATATCAAAAATCAAATGCTGTCAACTACAAATTTGTGGCTGCCCAGGGCATTTGCCATCTGCCTCCCCGAGGGCTGAACCCTGTGCTGCTGCAGCTGCTGACCTTCAGCACGCCCCGAAAGGAGTCCTGGCTGGAGAGTGAGGCTCTGTGCTTCAGAAAGACTGGAGGAACAGGTCTTTGGATAGTTAGATGTTTTCAGGAACTGATTTTATGATCCAAATCCTTGCATCTCCTCATATCTAGAAAAGCACTAAAACCCTTCATGTTAACATCATCTCCTTGTGACTAGCAGAAAACCTAGTAAAGTCAGAGCTTGATTACATGAAATCCCCCTTCAACAAAATCATATACATTGACCTCCCCCCACCCGCCACTGCAACCTTTTTGGAGCAGTCTCTCAGAGCTGTCTTATCTTATCTCCCAGGATGCAGTCCTCATTTTGCTCCAAATAAAACTTTAACTTGCAACTCTCACTTTGTGCATCTTTTTTAAGTCGACAATACCAACTAAGTATTTATTGGTTAGATTATACTGAAGTGAAGTGAAGTCGCTCAGTCGTGTCCGACTCTTTGCGACCCTGTGGACTGTAGCCCACCAGGCTCCTCCGTCCATGGGATTCTCCAGGCAAGAATACTGCAGTGGGTTGCCATTCCCTTCTCCAGGAGATCTTCCCGACCCAGGGATTGAACCCGGGTCTCCACATTGGAGGCAGACACTTTACCATCTGAGCCACCAGGGAAGTCAAGATTATAGTAGACCTAAGTAAATACAATATTTGAATATTAAATGTGTTAAAATTAATAATGGAGATCTATATTTAATCCGACATTAATCAGAATGGATTTTCTAAATGAAGTCACAGGAACAATGTCCACAATTGTCAAGTGAATAGCAAGTTACAAAATGGAGTCCTTTTTATGTAAAAAAATGTGTTACAAACGTTTATGTTACATACATAGTTATCTATGAGGACATTCTCTGTTATGCAAGAAACAGTCATCTCTGAGTCGTGGACTCAGTGTTTTTTCCTTGTTCTTTATGATTTATGATTCATTTGAATTTTCACAAAACATTAATAGATGAGTTATGATTATGAGCAGATTATGAGCAGATAACAGAGCTATCCTCATGGCATGACCACCAAGGAGCGTCCTAGATGCGTCACATTGTAAATTAACTACATTCTATAGTCTTGTTCTTATCTTTGCTACCCTGGAAATTCCACTTGGACCCTACACCAATGAAGACTGTTTGCTGTAAATAATAGAAAGCCCTACCAACTTTGGCTTAAACAGATAGGGTCTTATTTTTCTAACAGTCTCTGAAGAAAAGCAATTCAGGGCTTGTGCAGCTGCTCATGAATGCACCAAGGAGCCAGAGGTCCCTCTATCTTCTTTCTCTAACATCCCTGGGTGAAACTTTTGTCCTCATTATCACAAAATGGCTGCTCTACTTCTGGACATCACACTCATATTCTAGTAGATAAAAGTGGGAAAAGCAAAAACAGCTTCTAGTAAGGCTTTACTTTCATTAACCAGAAAAAGAAACACACTCCCCGGGGACCTCCATCTACATTGCATGCGGCAGAACTGTTGCACATAGCTATGTTAAGCTGCAAGGGGATCAGGGGAAGTGAGACTTTTTAGCTGGACATGTGGGATTCTGTTAACAAGGAAGAATGGAAAACAGATAGGAAGGCAACTGTCCATGATATACAGTACCCACGGGTGATGCAATCAGGGAACACTTGATATGTCCCAACTTAGACTGAGATATTAACCAGACCCCAATGTATTCATTCTCAGAGTAGGGGATCCCATTCCAGTGACCAGAATTCTCATGCTTCCCACTAGAATATTCTTCTTCCAGGTATCAGGAAACCAGCAAGTGAAATCGTTCATCTAAACATTGTTTGATGAACATGGACTCAGACCCACGGCTGGCGGCTATTACTGGAGACTGTTTCACCCAAGCAGAACAGCTCTCCCATGACCTGACTGCTCACATCACTCAGGTTCAACATCCAGTCCCCTGACTGTACTGGACAGACTCTGTCAACTTTCATCTCTCTGATTCCCCACTTGGTGGTGCATCCATGCCCCAATCCCCTTTTCTCTTGTCACATTATTCCTTTAGCTCTATTAATGACATCACTTTGGTTTGTGTTTGGCCCAGAAGCACTCTGTCTCTTACCATTTATGTTGATTTTATTGATCAAACTTTCAGAGTCTTGAAGGGGCCCCTGCTTCCTCCCCACAGGGGTAACCCAAGGTTGAAGTTCTATAGGCCAATGAGGCGAGTGACTTCAGGCCACCAGTAAGGGCTGGGGTGCCATTTGTTGTCAGCATCTCAAAATTATTGGGTTGGCCAAAAATTTGTTTGGGCTTTTCTGTAACATCTTAATGAATGATTTGGCCAACTCAGTACATCCTACAAGGGATGGTTGGCATGTCTGGCATTATTTTGTCTAGAAAAGAAGAGGTTGGGCTGCAGTTGAGGGGAGACATCTGCCTAATATATGTGAGGCATTGTCAGGGGGTTGGGTTATGCAGCTGCTGAAAGAAGAAATAGAACCAAGGAAACAAACAAAAAGTTTTTTTAATTTTAATAAAGTCTAGCCATCTAGCTATTTGTTAGCTGATATGGTTAAAAATTCTTCAAGAAAATTAGAGATAGAAAGGGAACATTTCATGCAAAGATGGACTCAATAAGGGACAGAAATGGTATGGACCTAACAGAAGCAGAAGATATTAAGAAGAGGTGGGAAAAAAAAAAAGAAGAGGTGGCAAGAATACACAGAAGAACTATACAAAAAAGATCTTCATGACCCAGATAATCACGATGGTGTGATCACTCACCTAGAGCCAGACATCCTGGAATGCGAAGTCAAATGGGCCTTAGGAAGCATTACTGTGAACAAAGCTAGTGCAGGTGATGGAATTCCAGTTGTGCTATTTCAAATCCTAAAATATGATGCTGTTAAAGTGCTGCACTCAATATGTCAGCAAATTTGTAAAACTCAGCAGTAGCCACAGGACTGGAAAAGGTCAGTTTGCATTCCAATCCCAAAGAATGTTCAAACTACCGCACAATTGCACTCATCTCACATGCCTACAAAGTAATGCTTAAAATTCTCCAAGCCAGGCTTCAACAGTACGTGAACCGAGAACTTCCAGATATTCAAGCTGGATTTCGAAAAGGTAGAGGAACCAGAGATCAAATTGCCAACATCCACTGAATCATAGAAAAAGAAAGAGAATTCCAGAAAAACATCTATTTCTGTTTTATTGACTATGCCAAAACCTTTGACTGTGTGGGTCACAACAAACTGTGAAAAATTCTTCAAGAGATGAGAATACCAGACGACCTCACCTGCCTCCTGAGAAATCTGTATGCAGGTCAAGAAGCAACAGTTAGAAAAGTACCTGGAACACAGACTGGTTCCAAATTGGGAAAGGAGTACGTCAAGGTTGAATACTGTCACCTGCTTATTTAACTTCTATGCAGAGTACATCATGCGAAATGCCAGGCTGGATGAAGCACAAGCTGGAATCAAGATTGCCGGGAGAAATATCAATAACCTCAGATTAAAAAAAAAAACCTCAGATACACAGATGACACCACCCTTATGGCAGAAAGCGAAGAGGAACTAAAGAGCCTCTTGATGAAAGTGAAAGAGAAGAGTGAAAAAGTTGGCTTAAAGCTCAACATTCAGAAAACTAAGATCATGGCATCTGGTCCCATCACTTCATGGGAAATAGATGGGAAACAATTGAAACAGTGAGAGACTTTACTTTTTGGGGCTCCAAAATCATGACAGATGGTGACCGCAGCCATGAAATTAAAAGATGCTTGCTCCTTGGAAGAAAAGCTATCACCAACCCGGACAGCACATTAAAAAGCAGAGATATTATTTTGCCAATAAAGGTCCATCTAGTCAAAGCTATGGTTTTTCCAGTAGTCATGTATGGATGTGAGAGCTGGACCATAAAGAAAGCTGAGTGCTGAAGAATTGATGCCTTTGAATTGTGGTGTTGGAGAAGACTCTTGAGAGTCCCTTGGACTGAAAGGAGATCCAGCCAGTCCATCCTAAAGGAAATCAGTCCTGAATATTCATTGGAAGGCCTGAGGCTGAAGCTGAAACTCCAATGCTTTGGCCACCTGATGCAAAGAACTGACTCATTTGAAAAGACCCTGATGCTGGGAAAGATTGAAGGTGGGAGGAGAAGGGGACGACAGAGGATGAGATGGTTGGATGATATCATCGACTCGATGGACATGAGTTTGAGCAAGCTTTGGAAGTTGGTGGTGGACAGGGAAGCCTGGCGTGCTGCAGCCCATGGGGTCACAAAGAGTCAGACACAACTGAGTGACTGAACTTAACTGATAGTTTAAAATATGTTTTAGTAGTTAAAACAACACGTAACAACAATAGAATCATATATCATACATAGAAAAAATAAAACCAATGGATGGAAGTTACAAGAAGACTGGTTTTACCTAATAATAGGCATTGTCTAATTAAGGAGAACAGGCTTCCCTGGTGGTTCAGCTGGTAAAGAACCTGCCTGCCAATGCAGGAGATGCAAGAGATGCAGGTTCGATCCCTGGGTTGGAAAGATCCCCTGGAGAAGTAAATGGCAACCCACTCCAGTATTCTTGCCTGGAAAATCCCATGGACAGAGGGGCCTGGCGGGCTACAGTCTCTGGGGTTGCAAAGAGCCAGACATGACTGTGTACACACGTGCATGATAAAGGAGAACATGCCCCATTCCTGGTCAGAGGTCCTTCCATCTGGATACAGTGGAGGGGATCTTCATTTTGTATTGATATGATGGAATATTCCATGAGTAAGAATTTATATTTAGCATTAGCCCTGATTGCTTCCCACCATTTTTCATTTCTATAACTTTCCTCTTAGCACCTTCATTTCTCTAAGATATCTAGATATCTCATTTAGAATTGTCTTTCCTTCAGGTGGCCTCCCCACCACATCCCGTAGGTGATGCCCCCAATCCTGGCCTGAGTCCAAAAGTGTGAGAACTCCCTTTCCTGATATTATAGCTGAGGCATTGTTGAAATACACTACCCTAGCGTCTCAGCAGTAAAAGAATCCACCTGCAATGCAGGCCATTCCCTTCTCCAGTGGACCACGTTTTGTCAAAACTCTCCACCATGAGCCGTCCATCTTGGGTGGCCCTACATGGCATGGCTCATAGTTTCATTGAGTTAGACAAGGCTGTGGTCCATGAGATGGTTGGATGGCATCACCGACTCAATGGACATGAGTTTGAGTAAGCTCCAGGAGTTGGTGATAGACAGGGAAGCCTGGCGTGCTGCAGTCCGTGGGGTCACAAAGAGTCGGACACAACTGAGTGACTGTACTGGACTGAACTGATTCTGTGTATTGAGTCCCTTTGTGATTGACATAGCTAAAGCTGCTCCTTTCATCTGCAACTTAAGTCTCCTGACAGGAATAGAAGGAAAACGCACTAGACAGTTCTAGTTATCAGAGGGAGAGGAGAAATATACACGCAGTGACTGATACAAGCACCCAAATGATCCGAAAGCACCATCCATCAGTGTCCCAAGAAGATGCTCCATATAGGAGTAAAGGAAGGATTTCCCTGGTGACCCAGTGGTTAAGAATCTGCCTGCCATTGCAGGGGGACACGGGTTCAGTCCCTGGTCTGGGAAGATGCCACACGTGGCGGGACAACTAGGCGCATGTTCCACAACCACTGAGCACACACTCTAGAGCCGGCGAGCCACAGCTACTGGATCCCACACGCCCTAAAGCCTGTGCTCTGCAACAAGAGAGGCCACCTCAGCGAGACGCTCTCATACCGCAGTCAGAGAGTAGCCTCCGCTTGGTGAAACTAGAGAAAGCCCTCACACAGCAGCAAAGACCCAGCACAGCCAATACATAAACAAAGAATTATTTTTAAAAAAAGAGTAAACGGAAGTTCATGCAGCATCTGACATTGGGTTTCGAGGGACAATAGCGTGAGGATGAGTGATGACTGGCTGATGATGTTGGAACTGAGAGGCAGGTTTGTTGTTGAGGTTGATGGGATGTTGGTAGAAAGGTACTAGATAATGAATAGAAGACTGATGAGAATGGTGACGGTTAGTGAGGGACAAAATGGGTAACTGAAATCTGGAAATTAGACTGCTAAGGCTACCCAGTGGATGATGTCCCCTAGAGTTAAAGTTCCCGGAAAAGCACCTCAAATCAAAATAATGCATGAAGGCAAAAGGCACAAATATCTGGCATGAGGCCATGTCAACAAGCTGGGAGACTTCTCCCACGTTCATTGTGAAGCAGCTGTAAATGTTCCAAAGACACAGAACACTACCCAGAAATGGTGGGTTGGGATGGAGTTGTTATTATTGTTGTTAAAACAGACTGAGGAGAGATAGGCCTTGAGGTGAACAAGGGAGGGATACTTATAGCAATTCTATTTATAAGTCAGAAAAGTTCTTTGGGATATTTCTAGACTGCTGGGGATTTGGCAGACACCCCCCATGCAAGAGCTAGGACACTGAACTATGTACATCCAATTAATTCAATAACCAGTGCCTCCACCTGGACTGGTGAACCTGACTGATTCACTTTGAGCTGCCAAGAGAGTGCCTGTAGGCAATGGAATAATGGCCCCAGACAGACAGGGAAAATTTATAGCTCTTGGCACCTATTCTGACTCCTTGCTTCCTTCTCTGCATGTGTGAGGGTTTGGGGCTTTTTAAAAAGAAGCTCAATTATCGGGATTCAATGGTCAGAATGGGAAGCACAGAGCAGTTCTTTTTGGCTTCCCACCCACTGGGTCCAGAGATAGAAGGCTTCTCTTTGACAGCTTCTCTTTGACGTCCTTTCCTCCCGAAAGGACGGCGGGGAATTAGGCCCTAGCCTCGTGCAAGGTCCACGTGGCGATTAGCCCAGAGGAGACCTCCACGGGCACAATGGAAACTCAGGAGGAGCCCAGAGCCGACCTGGGGGCTCTTGACCCCCAGGCCCCAGCTGAGTCGTGAGGCACATGCTTTTGCTTGATGAGGACATGGAAAGAGCTTAAATCTTCTCACTCCACTCTGCAGGAAACATTTTTCTTTCTCTTTATCCAGGAAATCCTCCTATTATACATGTATTTAGCCTACAACCCTTGTATTGAGTTGAATAATGTTCCCCAAAGTCCAAGTCCACCCCATGCCTGGGACAGTGGCTTAATTAGAAATGAGGTCTTTGCAGATATAATTGTAAAATGAGATCATAAACTGGATTTGTTGTTGTTTAGTCACTAAGTTGTTTCTGACTCCTTGTGACCTTGTGAACTGTAGCCTGCCAGGCTCCTCTGTCCACGGGATTTCCCATGCAAGACTACTGGAGAGAGTTGCCATTTCCTTCTCCAGGGGATCTTCCTGACCCAGGGATCAAACCTGTGTGTCCTGCTTGGCAGGCGGATTCTTTGTCACTGAACCACCACAGAAGCCCCGTCTTGGGTTTGTTGCTGTTCAGTCATTCAGTCACGTCCAATTCTTTGCGACCCCATGGATGGGAGCACGCCAGGCCTCCCTGTCCTTCACCATCTCCCAGAGCTTGCTCAAACTCGTGTCCACTGAGTCGGTGATGCCATCCAAGCATCTCATCCTCTGTCTTCCCCTTCTCCTCCTGCCTTCAATCCTTCCCAGCATCAGGGTCTTTTCCAGTGAATTGGCTCTTCACATCAGGTGGCTAAAGTATTGAAGCTTGGGCCCTAATCCAATGACTGGTGACCTCAGGAGAAGAGACAAGAGAGAGAATGCCATGTGAAGACAGAGGCAGAAATAGGAGCTATGCAGCCACACGCCAAAGACTGCTAGTCACCACTACAGCCAGGAGAAGAAATAAGAGACCCTTCACAGGGAGCGTGCCCTGCCAGCACCTTTGGACTTCCAGCCCCCAGAACTGTGAGAGAATAAATTTCTGTTGCTTTAAGCCACCTGGTTTAGGGTGCTTTGTTACAGCAGCCCCAGAAAAGTTGACACAACCCCTAATCTTTGTTACCTGTGTTCAGTGCATGTCCTTTTAGACACGTTGCCCTGGAGAGGACATTTCTGACACACAGGATGCAGTGACTGGTTAGCTCTTCACCAGGTTATTTAAAATTTCTTAATAATTTCAACTAATAAAAAGTGTAGGAGATGAATATTAACAGCCTATATATTTTTAACATCCCCAAAGTGTTTGTGTTAGCCCCTCAGTCATACCTGACTCTTTGCAACCCTGTGGACTGTAGCCCACCAAGTTCCATCTATGGAATTCTCCAGACAAGAATGCTGGAGTGGGTTGCCATTCCCTTCTCCAGGGGATCTTCCCGACCCAAAGATTGAACCCAGGTCTCCTGCATTGTGGGCAGATTCTGTACTGTCTGAGCCAACCAGGGAAACCCCAAGTCTCCACCTAAAAAGAGGACAGAAATGGAGTAACAAAACCAAAATGTGGTTGGCGACATCTGCAACAAAAATGGTGACAAGGTCTCCGCACACCCAGAATGTGAATGTCTAAAGCCAAACGGGCTGGTAGCTGCGGGGCAGCGTGAGATAAACGAGTATGCAGGAGGATGCTGAGGAAAACCAGCTGGTCCTCTCTCTGCGGGTCCTGAGAATCACAAAACGCAATTTAGGGGCATCCCTAAAAGCAGCAGTTAGGACTCTGTACTTCCACTGCAGAGGGCCTGGGTTCAGTTCCTGGTTGGGGAACTAAGATCCCATGTAGCCTCAGTACAGCCAAAAGACACACACACACATGCACAATTTACCTGATACTTATCTAGGTACTCACTGTGGTCCATCTAGTCAAGGCTATGGTTTTTCCAGTGGTCATGTATGGATGTGAGAGTTGGACTGTGAAGAGAGCTGAGCACCGAAGAATTGATGCTTTTGAGCTGTGGTGTTGGAGAAGACTCTTGAGGGTCCCTTGGACTGCAAAGAGATCCAACCAGTCCATCCTAAAGGAAATCAGTCCTGTATATTCATTGGAAGGACTGATGGTGACGCTGAAACTCCAATACTTTGGCCACCTGATGTGAAGAGCTGACTCATTGGAAAAGACCCTGATGCTGGGAAAGATTGAGGGCAGGAGAAGAAGGGGGACAGAGGATGAGGTGGTTGGATGGCATCACCAACTCGACGGACATGAGTTTGGGTGGACTCCAGGAGTTGGTGATGGACAGGGAGACCTGATGTGCTGTGGTTCATGAGGTTGCAAAGAGTGGGACACAACTGAGGGAATGAACTGAACTGAACTGAACTGTGGTCCATCTGAGGAAAGCAAGCAAAACTGAGAGAGGGGTCTTGAAGGCTCCGAGTCTCGGGTGAGAAGAGGAGCCACAGCACACCAGACGTGCCTGAGATGTGAACTCACACAGTTAACACCAGAGCCCCCTGCAAACCGAGACCCTGCGCTGAGCAGAAAACTGCTGCGGAAAGAGTCTGAACTGACGAGGTCAAGCCCACAGGGACAGAGGGAAGAGAAGGCCCAGTGAATACTGAGGAAGGCATGAGACATCAGAGCCCAGCAAGCCATACTTTATAAAGCTTCATAGCAAGTAAGAGACACAAGAGCTCTGGACTCAGGAAGTTCGGGACCTCTCTCTCGGCCCAAGCTTCTCCCCTAGAAGTACAGGAAATTATTTTACTTAAACACGAGCAGCTGAAAAGAATTTCTTTCAGATATCACAGTAAGTCAATCTGAGGGAAAAGAGATGAGAGGTAATGTGAGACCACCACGGCCCAGGAAGACACAGCAGACTGACATGGCCAGACACAGATGAAAACGGGTCACTTCATATTTCAAAATGGGCTAAAAAAAATAATAAAATGTTAGGAATATGAAAGAACATCACAAACTCAGAATTAGAAAAGCTCAGAAAGGAGGTGATTAAAGAAAAGGATAGCGTGGGCCCTTTCCTGGCAGTCCAGGGGTTAAGACTCCACACTTCCAACGCAGAGGGCATGGGTTCAAATCCTGGTCAAGGAACTAAGATCCCACACGCCATACAGCATAGCCTTAAAAAAAAAAAAATTAAAAAAATAATAATGTGGAAAAAGAGGGGAAGGAGGTTAGGTATGAAGTAAAAATGACTACTAAATGAGGACTAAGCCAGAATCACAAATGCAAATACATGCAAAGGACACTGTCTTAAGTGAAACAGGTGAAAAGGGGAAACATTTTAGTCAAAAGGAAAGAGTAAGAAAATGGAAAGATTTTCAGAGAAAGTGGCAGGAGATAGCCAAGAGTCAAATCTTCATATAATAGGAAACCTCCAGAAGAAAACCAAAGCTATAAAACAGGATAATACTCAAAATTAAAGTTTAGAACATGTTTCCTGAAGCAAAAATACTTGAAACTTGACTTCAAGGGCACACCGTCCACCCAGCACAGTCCACAGTCGAGATACATGCTAGTGGAGCTATTGAACTTTCAGGAGCAAAATATCCTCAGACGTTGGTTACATAGCCCAAGTCACTTATAAAGGAAAACGTGTCAGGGACTTCCTGGTGGTGCAGTGGTGAGGAATCCACCTTCCGATGCAGGGGCTGTGGGTTCAGTTCCTGGTTGGGGAGCTAAGATTCCCACATGCCACACAGCAACGGACTCACAACGAAGAGCCCGTGCACAGCAAAGGAAACCCAGTGCAGCCAAAAAAAAGAAAGAAAGAAAAAGTATCAGATTGCAGTTAGACGTCTCAGCAGCCGTACTGTAGGCCAGAAAGCAATGGAGCAGAATATTTGCTATGCAAGGAAAGAAAACAGGAGCCAAGCCAACCTGTAAGTGTCAAGACCATAGATAGATTGCTGTAAACAGTCAAGAGTTCAGGAGGTTTGTATTCTCATGAGCTCTTACTAAGGATCGACCCAAGAGCAAGCTTCAAACAACACTGACTGGAAGGAGCTGAGGGGTCGGACAGCAAGCTTGGCGCCAAGACTAAGTGACAGTAATAAGGGGCGTCCCCAGGAAGGCAATGGCTGTGCCCTGACGCTGTGGATGCAACACAGTACTCACAGATGGGGGAGGGAAAGAGTGGGAAAGGTACATAAAAAGCAGGACCAGCTTGCTAATTGCCCGATAGGAAGTGAACACGCCGGACTTCAAATTACACGCTGCGGGAGACTCCGGGGAGCAAGAAGAATTCACCGGCTCATTTTAATGTTGCTCCTTGAAGGAAAGTGACATAAAATAGGCAAACTGTGGAGAACAGTATGGAAGGTCCTTAAAAAACTAAAAACAGAGTTGTCATACAATCCAGAAATCCCACTCCTGGGCGTATATCTGGATAAAACTATCATTTAAAAAGATACATGCACCCCTCATTTAAAAGTGAACATTTCGTTTCCAGAATATATGGAATTTTTAAGGCATCTTTGATATTAGCTTTAATTTTTCACTTTGATATTAATGTCTCATTTAAATGCTTTCTTCTCTGCAATCACTCTCTGTTTTTTTTTTTTGTTTTTTTTTTCAGGCCTCTGAGTTTATTGCAGTTTTCATTGCCTAAGCTAAAGATGTCTCAAGGTAAATGTCCCATTGCACTTGAAAATTTGTGGGTTATTTACAAATATCTTTTGATATTGATCTGCAAAGGCGTTGGCACCCCACTCCAGTACTCTTGCCTGGAAAATCCCATGGACGGAGGAGCCTGGTGGGCCACAGTCCATGGGGTCGCTAAGAGTCGGGCAAGACTCAGCAACTTCACTTTCACTTTTCACTTTCTTGCATTGGAGAAGGAAATGGCAACCCACTCCAGTGTTCTTGCCTGGAGAATCCCAGGGACGGGGGAGCCTGGTGGGCTGCCATCTATGGGGTCGCACAGAGTCGGACATGACTGAAGCGACTTAGCAGCAGTAGCAGTTTGATATTGATCTCTAACATAATACCACGATGATAAGAGAACAGACTCTAAATGATTTCAATACCTTCAGACCATGAAATTTTTGTACCGGGACTTATGTCCCTGGGTATGTTCCAGTGTCTCCTAGTTTATAGTCTATGGGAACTTGAATAGAATTTGTACTCTACTATTGTGTGAAAATTGTGTAAATCTTAATTATATTGAATTGGTTCACAGTGCTTTTCAGATCTATTGTATCCTTCTACTTCTCTGTATATTCATTCTATTAATTTTTGAGAGTTTGATATTGAAACTCCAAGTAAAAATCTTAATTTATCTACTTAACAATAACTGCAGTATATAATGGAACTATATGTAACTTTGATCTATATTTTCCAAGTCTCCTGTAAATTTGTTTCATTTTCATAATTTAAACAATAAAAAATACCCAGAGATTGAACCCAGGTCTCCCGCATTGCTGGTGGACTCAACCAGCTGAGCCACTAGGGAAGCCAATAAATATATATATACACACTCTCCAATGTTTATAACAGCACTGTTCACAGTAATGAATATATGGAAGCAACCTAAGGGTCCATCCAAAGATGAATGGATAAAGAAGGCGTGGTGTAGACATACAACGGATTACTCAGCCATAAAGAAAAAAAAGAATGAAGTAATGCCGTTTACAGCAGCATGAATGAACCAAGAGATTGCCATACTAAGTGAAGTAAGTCAGACAGAGAAATAGCTATAATATCACTTACATGCATCATGAACAGGTGGCTCAGTGGCAAAGAACCCACCTGCCAATGCAGGAGATGCAGGTTTGATCCCTGGGTCGGGAAGATCCCCTGGAGGAGGAAATGGCAACCCACTCCAGGATTCTTGCCTGGAGAACCTCGTGGACAGAGGAGCCTGGTGGGCTACATACCCAGCAAGGTAGAGTTCAGGCCAAAGAGTGCTGAGTGAAACAAAGCAGACACTATAATCCTGAAGTCTGCAGGGCGATGACGTTTTAACAGTAATACTGAGTATGCCTGCAGTGACTGACTGAGAAACAACTTTCACAAAGCAGAAACTGTAAGAGATGACAAGGGAAATACGTAGAAACGCGTTTGTTAAAAACCAAGACTATTTAGTACGCCTGTCTCAAACTGAGACAGATCAACTAAATAGATAGATGAGAGAGAGAGAAATAAGACTACACGCAGAAAACTTGAGAGAAGAAAAATCACCGAGGCGGATCTTATAGATAAACTGAGAGACAAAGTGGGTGCTGGGACGTGCCACCCATTTTCCTTCAGAAAGGAGAGGTTTCGTTCCCCGCCCCCCACCCACTGCAAGTGACACCAGGAGACGGCCCTCAGCTGTCAGCACTCAAGCTGGCTCATCTCAGCAGGAGAAAGTTGCCTGGTCCAAGGTCACACCTCCTCCCAGAGCAGCCCTCATCCTATGACAGATGAACGTGGAGGATGAGCAGCCCTGCCGGTCATCCCAACTCAGAGCATCCCTGAAGAGCCTTCCCAGCTCCATGGCCCACTGCGGCCTCAGCCTATTCCGATGTCGAGACGACTCTATTTGTTCCTCTGCCCAATCTTGCTCCCTCCCCAAGTGATCGTCCAAAGATTGTTCTTTAAAAAACGCCTTGCGGGCTAGTCAGTCTCAGAGTCTGCTCTCAGGGAATTCAACTGGTGACAGGAAGGTACAAATTAAAAATACACTGAGGTACAATTTGTTAACCTATCAAATTGGGCACAAGGCCAAACGTGTGACTCCACACTGTGTTGGCAATATAAGGGAAAGAAGCACTCCTACATTGCTGGTGGGAAATGTATACTACATTTCCTTACATGTATTACCTTACAAAATTACATATGTGCTGACCTTTGGACCCAGCAAATCTGGGAATTTATCCCAAAGATATATTACATTAGCAGATATATGAAAAAATACGTGCCCAAAGATTTACTGGAGCACAACTTTATAATAATAGCAAAGGACTAGAAGACAATGGCAATCAGTAAGAGACTGGTTAGGTAAACCAAGTATTATTATATCTGCATGATGGAGTCCTACATAGCCATGAAAAGGAGTGAAGGATATTTCAATATACAAATATGGATGCTTTCCAGATGACAAGTGAAAAAGCAAGGAAGAGAAAATTATGCCAAGAATGTTTTCATTCATTTTATTTAAAAAAAGGAACCAGATAGATAAATACAGATGAACAGACATTTGCTTATTAAAAAAAAAATATGAAAGTATGCACAAAAATACCGTAATGGTAGCAAAAGAGGAAAAGGGAGACAGAATAGAGGGGATGAGGAGAGAAGCTAGACTTCTTTGAATGTACCTTGCTTTGTAAATTCAACCTCGGAATTAAACTTAAAAAGCAAGCCCTAAAAATGAAAAGGGGAATTATACAAATGAACCATAATTATGTAACATAACCACCGGTTGGTAATATAACCACCCAAGAAGGAATTATTCCCACTGACTTAAACACAGTAATTTGACTATATATCCCTAGTGGCATACAGTCTCAGGACAAAAAGAACCTCAAAAGTATCGCTGTTTCCTGTAATCATATTGTTGTCGGTAGAGCAGGTTCGTATTGTTACTCAGAGGCTGTTGTGTGGGTGCTGGTTGTGGCATAAAGCAAAGGAGTAATTACACTGGTACCGTTTAGAGTCGGGATTTTCAGTGTGAGAAACAGATAAAGATGTAAGGTCAATGAGGTTCAATTAAAACTCTGCAGCTCTGAACTTGAATTAGTAACATCAGTAAGAACACACTATACATTTTGTCTCTTAAAAGTAATACATGTTTCCTAGCTATAGCCACTGAAAGGACCTAGGAAAAACAACCAGGTTAGTAGCACTGAGCATCTCTGTCTGTAAATACACTTTACATTAAAAAGAAGCAGGATTCGTTAGAGAAATGGCTATTCCCAAGACTAGGACAGGAGCATACTGAGTAATTGGTTTGGAACATCTTGTCAAATTGTAAAACAAGGAAACTATCAAGACTACTGGGTTATGTCAAAATAACTCAGGAACCAACCTGAGGAAGTTCCCACTGGCCAAAGATGGAAACATGTAAACATCAATAAGAATAATAACTACAAAAATTGAAGCTTTTTCTGTGTCCATGAGTTTATAACGCCCCTAAAGGAAACCATTCATCCCTTTGGGGGCATGCCAAGGAGCCATATTTTGAAAAGACAGCAAAGAAAGAGAAAGAATCAAGTGCTGATAGAGCCTTTAATCTGTGCACTGTAGCTCTGGGTAAACAGAGTTGCTGAGTGTGTCTCTAAAAAAAGAAGTCCAGCTAATAAACGGAAAGGGAAGGTAGAACGAGAACATCACCGTTTTGCAACCTGTGACAAATGAATGGATGTAAGCGTTGGTCATGAAAGGCTCTAATATCACAAAATGAGAGGCAAACAGCTATTTATGTTCCTGCTGTTGGAATAACACACCACTAACTAGGGAAGAATCCTGTCAAAAAATTAAATGAGTCTGATAAAGGCTATAACTTAATTACCAACTTACAATAAGAAAATATAAATGACGGGAAAAAGTGTTGAGTGGCCAATCTGATTTGCTAAGGACTTCTGGATTTGAGCACAGAGAAAACTGGCTCGATGGGTCACCCTACGTTATTGATCACCTTCGTTCACAAGGGTGAAATCAGCAAAATCAGCAAAATCCAGTTGTAGAAATTTCCAAAAGATGAACAACCTAGATCCTTCGATCAAAACCAAAAAAGTGAGAGAAAAATATGGAAGATTATCCTGTAGATTAAAAGGGACTTAAGAACCCCATCAATGAGTAGGCCTTATTTGGCTTCTGATTCAAATAATTTTTTTGCAAACGTGTATAAAAACTGAAGAAGTTCAACTACTAACCAGACATTTATTATATTGAGAAATTTTTATATTTTCAGTGTGGTAACGCAGTTGTGGTTGTTTCTCTTTAAGAGGCCTCATCTTTCTCTACGGCTGAGCGGCAGTAGAGAGGGGGAAAGTTGCTGGTTATCCAGGCAGATATCAGTCCAAACAGGGTCCACAGCCCTGTCTCCTCAGAGATGGGGACACCTCCAGGAGGAGTGGGTGGGAGGGGCCCAATCCTTCCCTGATCCCAGAGAAAGACTTCCAAGCACAGGCCGTCCATCAAGAGTCTAGTGTGTTACCTTCATGCCCAAAGAGCAGCTGGGTTTTACGAGAGTGTGTTTCAGGGGTTGGCAGGGTCATGGGCTGGGCAGCCAGAGGGGTGGGGAGGGCAGGAGCCCCGTGTCCCAGACCTGCACTTATTCCCTGTCTGAACTTGACAGGCTGCCTGTTCTCCCGGGACCTCAGCTGATTGTCTCTGTCATGAATGGATGGAACCAATGCTCTCCAAAGAGTCCTCTGGCTCTGACCTGCTGGCCCCACGCAGCTTAACGTTTTCTATCAGCTACTCAGCCTATGCCACTCAGCGACAAGTGACAGTCACAAAAATGCACAAAATGAAAACATCTATTTCTCCTTCCTATCCTCAGGGCAAGGGATGCGGGATGTGAGACACCCAGGTCTGCCATGGCCTTTGGGGCCTCCTCTGCTAGGAGACTTTCTCAGACGGCCTCCCACTTCATTTCAACTCCAATCTTGGCTTCATCGTCAAGGAATTTATAGTTGTGTTAGAAGGCAAGACTAACACGCGTTTCTACTTTATTTGGCCAAAGGTGAAAAATGCCACCTTCTCCAGCACAGCAACCAGTAAGACGTATCCCTAGAATAACTTGGCTTATATCAGGTCTGTTTCATAATTGTTAACCCTTAACATGGGCTTTTAAATTCTGCTTTAAATAGACTCACAGACATAGAAAACAAATTTGTGGTTACCAACAGGGAAAGTGGGGCAGGGGGGAGATAAATTAAGAGTTTGGGATTAACAGATACACACTACTACATATAAAATAGAATAAAGACCTACTGTATAGCATGAGGAACTATAGTCAATATTTTATAATAATAGAGAAAAGAATCTGAAAATGTGTGTGTGTATATATATATATATATATATGGATAGATAGATAAATATAAGTATACTTTGGCCACCTGATGCAAAGAGCCAACTCATTGCAAAAGACTCTGACACTGAGAAAGATTGAAGGACAAAGGAGAAGAGGGCTACAGAGGATGAGATGGTTAGATAGCATTACTGACTCTGTAGACATGAATTTGAGCAAACTCCAGAGATGGTGAAGGACAGGGAAGCCTGGCATGCTGCAGTCCATGGGGACACAAGGAGTCGGACACAACTTAGAAACTGAACACTTTGCTATATACCTGAAACTAACATAGCATTGTAAGCCAACTAAACTTCAAATTTTTTTAATTTAACCCCCCCCCAAAAAGATTTACCAAAAATATAGGACAAGAACAAATTCATTATCAATAGTTCATTCCTGGTACTCTTTTTTCCTCCTCTGGGCTTCCCTGGTGGCTCAGAAGGTAAAGAATCTGTAATGCAGGAGACCCAGGTTTGAACCCTGAGTCGGGAAGATCCCCTGGAGGAAAGCATGGCAACCCACTCCAGTATTCTTGCCTGGAGAATTCCATGGACAGAGGAGCCTAGCGGGCTACAGTCCAGGGGGTCACAAAGAGTCAGACACAACTGAGAGACTAACACTTCTTCCTTCCTGATGGAGAAGCAGGTATCTCTCTGGTCCATATAGGGTGTACCAGTTGTTCTAACTGGACTTCCTGCTCTGATTAGTCCATTCTGCTGGAACTGAATATTTGTGTCCCCAAAATTCATGTATGGAAACCTAATCCCCAAGGTGATGGTATAAGGACGTAGGGGCTGTGGAGGTGATTAGATCATGAGGGTGGAGCCCTTGTGAGTGGAGTTAGCACCCTTGTGAAAGAGGCCCCAAGACCTCCTTCACATCTTCAGACATGTGAGGACAGCCACCTATGAAGCAGGAGGCAGAACTCGACAGAAAGATCTGCCAATGCCTTGATGTTGCACTTGTCTGTCTCCACAACTGTGAGAAATAAATTTCTGTTGCTCACAGGCCACCCCGTCTGTGGTGTTTTTGTTACAGCAGCCTGAACAGCTGAGACTCCTCTAGCCCCTGGCAGTCCTCGGGGGCTGTTGTTTCCACATCTCTTCCCCAGGTGCCCTCACAGAGCCTTCAGGGCTGCAATTCAAGTGACCCCACACACACACACTCGTGCAGGTGCCATCGTGCATCAGAGTGTGACTTCAGGTGAACTGTCATCAGACTAGTCCCATCTGAGGAGCTGGGGGGCAAATGGGACCCTGCCAGGTTCAGATTCCAGCTGTAGAGTCCTCCCCTATGTGGGACTCTTTGTGTCTGAAAGATTCAGAAAATGATTGAGCATTGCTGTAACTACGGAAGCCCCCTTTCACGCTCTCCTTTGGAGTAAAGAGAATGCACCATCTGCCCAGAAAACTTCCACCCCGGCTGTCTCTGCAGCAAGAAGTGAAAGTTCAGTCCTTTCAAGAGTCATCTGGAGCCATCATCTGGGCATGGGGGTGGCAGGTGAGACCAGAATCTCAGGTAACCAGGTAGCACATGGGTGGCTCTGAAAGGAGGTTGCTGCTAACTCGAGTTTACCTCGCTCCCAAGCTGCAATTCACACAGACCCCCTGGTCCCACGGGAGAAAGGGACCTTGTGGGGAGAGAGGGTGGGGAGGACTTGGAACCAGAGACCCGACAGTCATGGGAGTCTCTGCTGCTGAAGAAGGGGTGAACACGCCCCACGAATTACCAGCTGCACATGACCAGCACAGAGCCTGAGGAAGAATAAGGCGCAAATGCACCTGCCCACAAGTCAGGGGGCATCCTGAATCCAGGGAGGAAATCAGGAACTGAGAATGTGAACGGCCACACTGTGGATAGGATGAACGAGGGGACTAGCGGAGGGGGCAACAGCCCTTTCTTGCTAGACAGCTAGCATCCCTATCTCCATCCGTGAAGACCCCAAAGGGACTTCCGTCATGCATCAGGGCTGAAAGGATGTGCCTGTGTTTGGGAAAAATGTCAAGAGAGTGGGACTTCCTTGGTGGTGCAGTAGATAAGAATCTACCTGCTTATGCAGGGGACACGGGTTCAATCCCTGGTCCAGGAAAATTCCACGTGCCCCGGGGCAACTAAATCCACGCGCCACAACTACTGAGTCCATGCTCTAGAGCCTGTGCTCTGCAGCAAGAGAACCCACCGCAATGAGAAGGCTGTGCACCGCAACTAGGGAGGAGCCCCCACTCACTGAATCTAGAGAAAGCCCACAGGAAGCAAAAAAAATCCAGCACAGCCAAAAATAAAATAAATAATTTTTTAAAAATTTGGGGAGTGGGGAAATTCCCTGGTAGCTCAGTGGCTAAGACTCTGCACTCCCAATTCAGGGAGCACTCCTAATGCGAGAGGCCTGGGTTCAAACCCTGGTCATGCTGATCCCACATGCCACCCAGTGGAGCCAAAATAAATAAATTTTTTTTTTAAGTCAGGGAGTGGACAGGTCATCATGGAGGAGAGTGTCTCCACCCCCATCAGAGGTGTCCCCCTAAACCCCAGCTCTGCTTGACCAACATACAGCTCTTACAGCTAAGAGTCATCACAGCCCGTGCAGCATGTCCGTGCAGAAACGTCACGGACAAGCCTCCACGGAGTGGCCAACCATGAGGTGGGTCTTGGAGAGTGAGAAGGACTTGAGAAGGAATGAAAGAAGCTGTGTTGGGCACTCTGAAAGGGGAGCTTCATTATGTTCTTCTGCTTCTCCCAACAGTTTCCAAACTGAAATACAAGATCACTAAAGGGCCAGGTCTCATACAAGCGCTGTTGTGATCAACATGGCACCCAGCTTGCAGTGGGCTGGGGGTCAGGAAGCTGTGTTGCCCTTAACTCTCTAGCTTTTGGCCACTTTGGGCCTCATTCTCCTCCCCTGAAAATTAAGGGGGGTGCACTCTGTCCTCTAAGGAACTTTCTTGACTTTCTGCCAGTCTGGGGGATGCCCAAGAGAAATATTTTGCTTAAAAACTATCCTGCTTTTGGTTGAGGTCAAGATAGTGGGAAAAACCACTGCAGACAGTTGAGTTTGCTCTGCTTGGAGTCAGGTCAATAGGGTGGGACCCTCAGCAGTGCAACCCAGGACCGGGATGGGACTAAGCAGTGTCCGGAGCCAGGGAGACACCACTCGGCCACCCAGTGAGGACGGAGTTGGGAAGAGAAGTGCTGGTCCCATGGGCATCCGTTCCTTCCCCCTCATCCAGCACTTAGTCCACGGAGCTGCCCCTCCACCAAGGTCAGTCACAGCTCTTCCGCAATTTATTCCTTTCCAAACCACGAATTTCACAGTTACCCAGAATATTCAATGTTGGTAAAAAACTAGCAGGAAGCCACGAAGATTCCGGCTTCAGCAAGCAGCCCTCTCCCTCAGGGCCGTGTCCAGTGTAAGGTGGATCTCTGATAAGCAGTGACTCCCACTGTCCCTTCCGGACCTGATCCGCCACCAAATGCCTGAGTTCTCACAAGCCTGGGCCTCCACGAGGGGAAGCAAATTGGCTTGTGGAGCGAATTTCCTGAGACCTGGGCTGAATGGCCCAGCCCCAAACCAAGCATCAGCCTCAATGGCCCAAACCAAGCATCAGCTCCAAACCAAGCATTACCTCTGTGCCCTTCAGGACACCTGCCTGGAGGGACAGTGACGGGAACCCCTGGATGGAGCCAAGCAGTCCTCAGACCTGCCCCTTCTGGCTCCCCGCCTCCCTCTCTGCTGTTTCCTTTGCATTTTCCTCACCTCCTCTCTAACCGCCATCTCTGCCCCTGTTGTGTGCCCAGTCGTGTCCAACTCTTTGCAACCCCATGGACTGTAGCCCATCAGGCTCCTCTGTCCATGGGATTTTCCCGGCAAGAATACTGGAGTGGGTGGCCATTTCCTCCTCCAGAGGATCTTCCTGACCCAGAGATCGAACCCATACTCTTGCATCTCCTGCACCGGCAGGCAGTTTCTTTTCCACTTTGACACCCGGGAAGCTCAGATCTCTGCCCCTAGGTGCCTGACTGCTGCTAAGTCACTTCAGTCGTGTCCGACTCTGTGCAACCACATAGACGGCAGCCCACCAGGCTCCATCCCTGGGATTCTCCAGGCAAGAACACTGGAGTGGGTTGCCATTTCCTTCTCCAATGCATGAAAGTGAAAAGTGAAAGTGAAGTCACTCAGTCGTGTCCGACTCTTAGCGACCCCATGAACTGCAGCCCACCAGGCTCCTCCGTCCATGGGATTTTCCAGGCAAGAGTACTGGAGTGGGGTGCCATTGCCTTCTCCAGGTGCCTCACTAGCCATCACTAATTACTATTGCAGGAAAACTGCTTGCCAATCCAAAAAAAAAAAGGAAGGAAGAAAGGGAGGGAGGGGAATTCTCTGGTGGTACAGTGGTTAGGACTCTGCACTTTCACTGCCCAGGGCCTGATTTCCCTCCCTGGTTGGGGAAGTGAGATTCCGCAAGACAGGCAGTGCAGACCAAAAAAAGAAAGGAGGAAGAGAACAAGAAAGCCAGCTTTACCGGGGCCCCCTCTCCCCACTAGGGCCATGGGCAGCTCACTCCGAGTCCATCAGATACACGTCTGGATCATGTCCTATAGCCTGCAAGAAGGAGAAGGGTGGAGCCCCAGGCAAGGTCAGCTAAGAGCCGACCAGAGACTCTTGAATGGATCTGCCCAAGTCAGTGAGGGGAAGCCTGGGGGCAGCCAGGGAAGTGGGGGAAAGAAGAGGCAGAGAAGGGTCTTCAGGAAGCAGAAACTGACCAAGAGGGTCTTGGAAGGACTTGGAAAGAGGTCAGCCAGTGAGAAAGGCACCAACGTGGAAACAGACAAGAATCCAGGACTAGGAAGTCTAAGGTCATCTTTCAGGTTGTTTTCTGGCCTGAATGACTTCCCCAGCACTCACAATGACCCCCAACATCTTCACTAATCATCCACCATGGGCGACACCTCGGGTTAGTGGTACTTTGGGGAACGGGGTCCATCTGGAGTCAGGGTGGTCTGGAAGAGAGGTGGCAGCAGGCACAGGAACTATCCCTCGCTTACGGGACAGGTGTCTGCAGAGACAGAGGTCACAGGGGCATTAGCCCAGAACAGAAGCCTCACCCCTGCAGCATCCGCAGAGACCCAGGGAAGCACTGGCACACCTTCCTCCTCCCCGGTTGGGGCTCCAGCCACTTCTCAGCTTCCTACCGAAAGGGCCCCCCCTGGGGCTGGTGGATAGAGGGCAGCTGGGTCATGGCGCTCACTGCTGTTTAACCTCGTTCCCCCACGCTCCTCCCATCGGCCTGGAGAACACTTCTTTATGGCCACTCAGAGTCGCAAGTAAAACCAAACCTCCCTGCGGAACAGTTACAGGTCCAGGGGCCTAAGGCAGACTGACATGAAATAAAGCCCTCTAGGCTCACTTTCCCATCTGTTAACAGTTTCCTTTCACCTAGGCCTCTTAAATTAAAAGACACTTGCTCCTTGGAAGAGAAGCTATGACCAATCTAGACAGCACATAAAAAAGCAGAGACATTACCTTGCCAACAAAGGTCCATCTAGTCAAAGCTATGGTTTTTCCAGTAGTCATGTATGGATGTGAGAGTAGGACTATAAAGAAAGCTGAGTGCTGAAGAATTGATGCTTTTGAACTGTGGTGTTGGAGAAGACTCTTGAGAGTCCCTTGGACTGCAAGGAGATCCAACCAGTCCATCCTAAAGCTGAAGCTTTAAAGCTGATGCTAAAGCTGAAGCTCCAATAGTTCGGCCGCCTGATGGGAAGAACTGACTCATTGGAAAAGACCCTGATGCTGGGAAAGATTGAAGGCAGGAGGAGAAGGGGACGACAGAGGATGAGATGGTTGGATGGCATCACTGACTCGATGGACGTGAGTTTGAGCAAGCTCCGGAAGTTGGTGATGAACAGGGAAGCCTGGTGTGCTGCAGTCCGTGGAGTTGCAAAATGTTGGACCTGACTGAAGGACTGAACTGAACTGACTGAAATGAGGCCTCTTAAGAAGCTTCCCAAGTGGCACTAGTGGTAAAGAACCCTCTGCCAATACAGAAGACATAAGAGATGTAGGTTCAATTCCTGGGTCAGGACGATCCCCTACAGGAGGAATGGGAACCCACTCTAGGATTCTTACCTGGGGAATCCCATGGACTGAGAAGCCTGGCAGGCTACAGTTCATACAGTCACGAAGAGTCAGATGTGACTAAAACCCGACACATGCAGGCCTCTTAAGACCATGAGATCAGACTCATTTGACCTTCCGAGTGTCCCTGGCCATCGCGTTTCCTCTGATTTCCCAGTTGTCATCACCCAGCAGCGCAGAAAGAGGAAGCCAAGCCGTTACGTGCGGCTGCCCTGTTGCGGGAGCCTCTCCGAGATGTTTCCCTAATGACTGATTTTCTTGCCAGTCAGCATCTCAGCTTTTTGCAGCCAGGCCTTATGCTATTGCTAATTTTAAAATAATGATAGGACAGTTGAGCTAAATTCTCCTGTTTGGGTTTCTAAGTGCTGGCTCTTGTCGACTTCCAGCTCACTTGTAAGGTGTGATTATAAAATAATGAAGCTAATTAGTTAATAAATGCCTTGGAACTCATTTGTTTTTGTTGTGTTGTTTTTTTTTTTTTGAAAGACAAAAGTTAGCTAAGAAAAAAATTATTGACTTACACTTTTAGGAAATAAAGTATCAAGAATCACTTTATTTTAAATTCTACCACAATAAGATGACCAAATTGAGTCTTTATAGGGTTTGATATCATACACCCATGCAGCTTAAAGAAACCTGTTACTATTCAATCTTTTACTGAATCCTCATTGATTTTTATACCAACCACTCTTTTATGATATACAATTACCTGAAAACTGCTGCCAAATAGTCACTTTGAGAGGCTTTATGCTTCAAATTTGTTTCCATGTTTTTGAGAACTTAAGATAGACTACACTCACTGCTTGTGTGCTTTCCATGACCCTTGTCCTAGTGGGAACACCAGGACTCCTACTCAGAACCCATGTGAGCAATGGAGGCCACCCTGAGCAGCCAGGACGAGTGCCCTTCAGTTTCCACTGGACTGGCCACCACCTGGGGGATTGTGGGTACCGCAGATCTGAAGCTGGAACGGAAGAGCCCAAGGCGGACTTTCTCTCAGCCTTGACCATCAAAGGACAAATGAGCAGTCACAGAGGGCAGCAGGCAGGAGCCATCCACACAGAAGCCAATTGGGAAGTGGAGTTTGAGCAAGACACGCTGGCAAAGTGCCTGCCACCTCCCTGGCCCCACAACAGAGGCCTCCAGGAGACGCACAGACCGCCAGTACTCTACCAGTCCTTTCTCAGACGACAGACAGGAGAACAATGGGAGGTTTAAATCCACCAAGACACCTAGAGAGGGCCTCCTGGAGGAGGTGACGTCTAAGCTAGGACTTGAAGTGGAAGGCTTTCTCTCCAGGCCGGGAAGGATAGAGTTTATTTCCAAGGAGAGGGAAGGATGGAAAGATGCAGGGAGAACTCGAGCACAGCGAACAGCACGGAATCTCACACGGCTGGAGCATCGGGCGTGTGGCAGCAGCAGGCAGAAGGGCAGGTGAGTCTGGAAAGGAAGACGAGAACCCTCGGTGCCAAGCTGACAAGGAGGGCTGCGTCCTACGGGCAAAGAGAAGGAAGCCATCTGTCCCTTTAGGACCTGGGCATACTCCAGCCATCTGCTCCTGCGACGTGGGCAGGTGGGCTGCGGGAAGGGCCTCCTCGCCTGCCCTGTGGCAGAACAGAGCCTGGAAAAGTCAGGGAGCTACTGTGCTTGGAGCTACACCCAGGCTGAGGACCCAGCATCTGAGAGAGTGATGAGCTTGCTGTGATAAAAAGCAGAGGCAGGCCCTCCCCAAAGCCCAGGTGAGCAGTGGCCATCATGGGATACCCAGCTGTGCCCCCAAGATGCCCATCAGGAGGGATTCCAGCCCTCCAGAGCACCAGACTATTCCCTAATGGTAACTCAGACCAAGGACGAGCACTGCCAGCCAAGCGGAGCCAGCAGAGTGGGGCAGAAGATGTAAACCACGTGGGCCTTTTGGGATCATCCCAGGGGTATGAGAACCCATGTCTGCTTATGAGCCGAGGAGGCTCAGGGGGTGCCAGTTACCCCCAGCGTCCCTTCTTCAGCCCTGGCTGCCCAGGAAGTCACAGGCCCCCAAAGTCAAGCACACAGGCCCTTTGGAGGGTAAGGATTTTACTGCCAAAGTGTGAAAGTGAAAGTCGCTCATTCGTGTCCGACTCTTTGCAACCTCATGGACTATACAGTCCCTGGAATTCTCCAGGCCAGACTACTAGAGTGGGTAGCCTTTCCCTTCTCCCTCATTGCAGGCGGATTCTTTACCAGCTGAGCCACATTACTCCCTAAATCCAGAAATGCTCATTAAGTGAATAAATTATAGAGTGCGTGCTCTGGGGGAGCCACTGTGCATGGTGTTGGGGGACACAGAGGTGATGAGCCCCCAGACTCCGCAGTCTAGGGTACGGAGAACAGGGTGGGGAAGGCAGAAAAGGCTCCCAGCCCCGGCAGGGGGCGCACCCCAGTGTGTCCAAGGGTCACCCGAGGACCGGCAGGAAGTCACTAAACAAAGGGCCGGGAGGCAAAAGGGGCAGAAGGCACAAAAGCCTGCAGGGGGAAGAAGGTTCTAGAAATCTCAGACATGGGCAAAGTTCTGCCGGCGTTCACGCTCCAGCTCCTCCTTCGGCAGCCATGGACCCAGCAGCTTCCGCCAGCCTCTGGGCCTCGGATTTCAGGCAGGCAGGCCGTGAGAACAAGGCTCACGACAAAGGATGGGCCCCGGTAAGATCCGTGATTCTTATTTGAGACTGAAACGTGAGCTGCTGGGGCGGGGCAGGGGCGGAGTCCCAGTAAGGACAGGGCGGGGCGAGTTTGCACCTGGACCCCCGCGCAGCTAGTCACCAGTCACGAGGCCGGGACACACCCAGAGTGCTTCTCTTCTATCGGCTCCTGGATCTTTAGGAGCAGTGGTGAGGGTCGGGGGAGGCAGCCCAGGCCTGGCCACAGGCACCCCTCCAGGTCCCGCCCCACCCCTCTGGTCCTCTTGGTTTGGGAGAACACTGAGCTCTAGACAACAGCCCCCAATAGTGGGTGGCCGGCCCTGCAGGAGAGTAGGGGACTGTTCCCCACCACCCTCCGCCACCAGAGTCCTGTGTCCCTGGGAGCCCAGGTGACAGGGAAGGCCAGGGAGCGGGTCTGGAGCAGCAGGCAGTTGCCACAGAGCTAGGCAGCACAAGCTTGAGGACAGGCATGGAGGAGAAGGTGGTGACCTGCAGGCCCAGGGTGAGGGCCCAGAGCCCTGGGCAGAGGCCCACTTCAGCTCTGCCAGCCACTGGAGGACTTCCCCACCCTGCCTGCACAGCCCAAGGTCTCTATCCAGCCCAAGGGTCTCCTTCCAGGCCAAAGGTCTCCGTCCAGCCCGAGGGTCTCCGTCCAGCCTGAGGGTCTCCGTCCAGCCCAAGGGTCTCCGTCCCAGGGTGAAAAGCAGTATTTGCATTCCTTCCTTCCTGCCTTCCTTCCCTCCTTCTTTCCTTCCTGCCTTCCTTCATTCAGGAAGCACTGAGCATACCCCAGTGCCCGGCACTGTTGGGTCCCTGCAAAGTCAAACAAGCCTCTCTGCACCTCCTTCAACAGAGCTAATATTCATAGCTCATTGCCTTGGGCCAGCAGGGAACATGATTCACTCCCTCAGCTCTGGGACCGGCCCCTGGGGGCAGAGGGGTGCACACTGGTTCCCACACCTCCCTCTTTCCTCTCTTCCTGAGCCCCCCAGTAACAAGATGCCCCTCAGGCTCACAGGCTACTGGCTTCTGAAGGTCCTTCCTCTCCTGTCCAAAGCATTTTCACTGATGATTTCTATTAAAAAAAAAAAAAAAACGATGAAGTTGGACCTTAAAGGAGTGGGTAATGCACGATGGCGGAAAATAGCCTGCCATACCCCCAGCCAGCCCCCAGAATTGCCCCCCACATGACCTAACACACCTAAGAACCTGGGCAGAGACACAGCAGGACCCCCTTGAGGTGCAACCAGCCTAGAGTGGGGGTTAGGGTTAGGGTTCATATGGTAAAGCATCTGCCTGCAATGTGGGAGATCCAGGTTCAATCTCTGGGTCAGGAAGATCCCCTGGAGAAGGAAATAGAAACCCACTCCAGTACTCTTGCCTGGAAAATGCCACGGACGGAGAAGCCTGGTGGGCTACAGACCATGGTATCGCAAAGAATCGGACACAACTGAGCAACTTCACTCACTTTAGGGTTAGGGTTAGGGTTCTTGGGCAGGGCCTAAAGGCTACCCCACTGCTACCCCACTGCTCTAGGAAGCCTTCAGCCTTGACCCTACCCAAGAACTTAATGCAGCCCAGCAGAGAGTTCCCAGAACACAGGCATAGCTTGGGTTTATGCACTACTGGGTTGGGTGGAGCCTGGCCTCCTGACTGTCAGGGGAAGAGTGCTACCACCTGGCCGGGGGTGGGGAGGACAGAGCAGGCTGAGAATGGACGGTCTCTGTGCTGGGCTCCACGCTGAGCTGTGATGCCCATTCACAGCACCCCCGCCGGCCTCTCAGGCCGCTCCAAGGCCCAGATCTGAGCCCACACCCTGCAACTGGCCAGTGTTGGCCCAGTATTGCATCTGAGGGTCACCCCCACCCTCCTGTGCAACCTGGAGCTTCACAATGCCATCTGCCTGCAGCATGACCCCTGGCCAGTCACTGACCACCCCGAGATGACTGTCCTCACGTGGACTAGTGACACCTCCCTCTACAGGCTGTTAGGGGTTCAGTGACGCAGCTGGACAGATGGAGCTGTCGAGAGATGGAGCCACCATGGCTGTCGTCCCCCACCCAGCCTCTCAAATCTCAGTGGCGGCTCCTGGCAGGGACCTGGGCCTGGTGTCTCAGCCACGCTGGAAGCTCCTTCACCCGGACGGAGTGGACCGAGCCCTGGACACCCATGTGCTTTCACTGAGGACAAGCACTTAGAGGTTCTTCTCTGCTGGCCCCGCCCCCACCCTGAGCATAGACATGTGCACTTGCACACACACACACACACACACTCATCCCTGGAAGCGCATACATACATCAGGACTCCAGGCCAGGCAGTACCCTCCCTGGCCGTAGGCAGCTGACCAGGGGGCTGGCATGTGCTGAAGAGAAATAACCACCATTCAAACCTGATACAAAGCCCAGAGAGCACACGTGAAGTTCTCCTGTCCTCTGCTCATCAGCACACAGCGCTGATGCACTGGGCTGGCCCCTGGCCTCTGTCCCAGGCCCCCCTGGGCTCCCCCAGCCCTTGCCCCCTGTCCTTGGACAGAGTGCTGTGGATCAGGCTGAGCTCCCAGAAGAAGGTGCTCTAAGGACAGGGGAGATGGGAAGAAGGACGGAGGCAGGGACTTGGCCCAGCGCTTTGGCCCGTCTGGGCCAAGCAGAGTGAGCTTCGTCTGCACCTTCACTTCTCTCCATCAGCCTCGCAGCAGCCTCTGACCATGTCTGTGTCCTGCCCTGGGCTGAGATACTGATGCCACCCGCTTGTGCCCGGAACCCGTGATCGAGGGCATCGCCCCAGCTAGAACCCCCACCCTGCACCCACGCACATCAGTCCACCAGGGAGGCCTGCGTGTGAGCCACAAACAGATGCGTGCTCATGTTCATGTGTAAACCCCTGAACACGTGTGCCAGATCCTGTCACACAAAGCTACCTTTTCTGCCTGGCTCCGCTCTGTGTCACCCCTCCCCACACCCCAGAGGTCTAAACCTTCTCCCCACCTCTCTGCCCCATGCCCATCTTCCAGGTCCCGAACCCCAGGGCACACTGAACTCACAGGGGCCCCTCGCTGGTCACACGCTCTGGGAGGGGAGCCTGGGCCCTGATGCAGGACCACTGGGAACGTCTCTCCTACCCCATCTGGGCAAAGGGCACCCTCCAGGTGGCTCAGAGACCAGGGTCTTCTCCCAATAGCCTCCTGACCCCAGGCCTGAGATATAATGCGTTTTCTTCAAAGCAAGGCTAACCAACCCAGCTCGAAGGCTCAGGGGTTGTAGGATTAAGTGGCCCTGGAGGCCTTGGGCAGCAATGATGCCCATCAGCTCCTCCTGCTGGCTGCAGCTGCCCTGACTCGGCCACTGAATGGCAGCTCCTCTGAGAGGCTGTGTGGTCCCACAAGACCAGCAGCACGTGCACACACAAGCACAGGTGCACACGCCCTCCACCCTTCACTGACCCCAGGACATCTGACTTCTTCCTCCAACGATGGGAATGAGCCACCCTGAAACTTCCAGCTCCTCTGGTCAAGGATCACAGGTGACCAAGGGATGCAGGTGGATGAGGCCCGTCTGCAGGCAGACATCAGTGGGGCTCTGATAGGGGCTGAGAAAACCAGTGTGCCCAGAGTCGGTTCACTGTGGGAGCCCAATCATACAGGATCCACATGAGGCTGAGTTAAAGGTCAGGATAAGGGCTTCCCAGGTGGTGCTTGTGGTAAAGAACCCACCTGCCACTGCAGGAGACATGAGAGACTTGGGTTTGATCCCAGGGTCAGGAAGATCCCCTGGGGGAGGAAATAGCATCCCCCTCCAGTGCTCTTGCCTGGAGAATTCCATGCACAGAGGAGCCTGGCGGGCTACAGCCTATGGGATGGCAAAGAGTCAGACACGACTGAAGGAACTTGGCATGCATGCGAGGCCAAGTTGGGGACGTGGCCAAATATAACAGCATGGGCTGGGCTCAAGAGCTGTGTGTGGGGGAGAGCATGGCTGCATCAGCCGTCATCGTGGGGTCAGTTTCAGGGGCCAGTGTGCCAATCCATTAGCCACCAAGGCTCTGAAGTGTGGGACCCCAGGCCCAGCATCTCATTAGGACAACCTCTACATTCATCGCAGTCCAGGTAACTCTTTGCCATCCTGAATCCAGGACCACAGGGAAGCAGGGCCCTCCGGAGGCAAGAAGCCCTGAAGGTGATGTGTATCAGCCCCAAGGGAGCACCCCTCACTGCACCCACCCCACACCCAGATGTCGGAGCTGCCCCTGCAGGCCCGGCGCACACAGACGGACTGGCCCACGCCCACAATGCTGTGGCCACGAACACGGGATACAGCAGGTAGCTATTACACTTCCCAGCACCACTGGAGTCTCCTCAGGATAATTATTTATTATTCATAGTCATCAGCATCTTCATTAATTATTCATATGATCCTTAATTATTATCCTTAACAATAAGAGCAGTAAATAGCAGAAAAGTCCTTGAGGTGCCTAAGGCCCAGGGCCGGGTGCCTCCGGGCAGTTAGACCAGCTACTGCCCCAGGGCAGTGGGGGGACCACAGACCCCCATCCACTGCCCGGCCCTGTCCCTGCCCCCGTGCCCCCCCATACCGGGGCCCCTGGGGACCTCAGGAGGAGGTGGGCCCCCAAGGGCTGGGGGAGGGGCCGTGCCTTCCTATTCCTCTCCCGTCGGCGGCCAGGGCCTCCCGGGCAGGGCCTCCACAGGGAGGGGCCCAGGCAGTGCATTGAACCTGGGTGAGCCACGTGTCCACACTGGGCAGCCCCACTAACTTCCCGGGTCTGAGCCGTGTCTGTGCAGGGGCTGGGAGGTTAGGGCCCCCAGCTGGCCCGGCAGGGAGAGGCGTCGAGCGGGTCCGTCTTGGGGCAGCTCCTCGCACGCCATGAACTGGGAAACCTGCGGAGAAAACAAAGAGTGTGGGGGGCCCGGAGTCGAGGAGCGAGAGAGGGAGAGGGTCAGAGGAGAGAGAGGGTACGGGAACTCTGGGGCCAGACAGGAGGGGGTTTGGAGGAGACAGGAGAAGAGCTGAGGGAGACAGAGCAGGACTCCAACTGCCAAGGGAGGGGGGCAAGACTGGACGTGGAGGTATATGCTCTGGGTGGACAAGAGCCAGGCCGGGCAGCTGGGGGCCCCAAGGCAGCATCTGTCTGATCCTGCAGGGAGCCCCAGGCCTCAGCCACTTCCCTCCCCAGGGAACCTGGCCGCTGGATTCAACACCGACGCGGAATAAGGGGCCCTGAGCTGGCACCAAAGCTAGACAGAAAAAGAGACAAGGTTCCTGCCTGCAGTCTCAAAAGGACTCCAGGACCTAGAAACAGAGGCAGGCTGGCGGCCAGGCTTCGGAAGGCCAGGGAGAGTGCCAGGGCAGGCGGGAGGGGCTTTGTGGGTGCTGACGAGTCTGCTGTGAGATCTCTGCGGGGGAGGCTGTGAAGGGAGACTGGCACATTTGCTGACGTGGGCCCTGGTGTCTGCAAACAGGAGCAGGCACCATATGGGAGGGGAGCAGATGCCGGGTTGGGGGGCGGGGGGCGGCGGAGCCCAGGCCACCTCAAGTTGCCCGAAGGACCCCCAGCTTGAGACCCAGACACCGCTGTCCTGTCAGGAGGCCAGGAACACACAGGTCCGCTCAGGAGAGGACAAAGGATGACAGAGGCCCACCTCTAGCAGCGGGGGAGAGAAGCCGACCGGAAGGGCCACCCTGGGGCTTAACCAAAGCCTCTGGGACAACCCTGCAAAGTGCCGAGCATGAAAGTCATGGGTCGAGTGGAGAGTCAGACCCAGGGGTGTCAGCAACAGCAGGGCCGTGGGATTCTGTCCCAAGGGCACACTGGCACCCAGCACCCACCACCAGCCCCCACCACCAGCCCCCCAGGGCTCAACAATCTCCTCCACATGCAGCCATGGACACAGGCACCCCGAGTAGACCCGGCCCTTCAGGTGACCCCAGGGGAATGCAGACCACTCGGCCTGCAGCCTGAGGGCTGCCTTGTCCCAGCCAAATGCGTGCTTTGTGCTCCGTGCTCACAGCTCCTCCTTCTCCAAGAATACTGCCTGGGAGGAGGGCAGGGATGGAGGAAGGGAGGAGGCTGGGGCCCAAGGCCACAGAAGGGGCAGCAAAGCAGGCCTGGGGTGAAATTGGTGTAGAAAAGGCAAGGCCGGGGTTGCTGGGAACTCACCTGAGAAAGCGAGTCCAGGGTGAGGGTGGGGATGGGGCCTGCGGGCAGCAGGGGGGAGGTGGAGGCGGGGCCGGGCCCCGGGGTGGTCACAGCACTGTAGGCTGGCGGGACCAGCGTCATCTGTCTCTGCAGCAGCTGCAGGACGGTGGCCATGTCTGCGCTCAGCCGGGTCTCCAGCCTGGGCGAGAAGGAGGAGGATGCTCTGGGTCTCAGAGAAGTGGAGACACCAGCAACTGTGACTTCAGGACCGCCCTGTGGACAGCCAGCTGGTCAACCCCCAGGCCCACTCTCCATCCTAGGTGTGGCAGCCCCAGCTTGGCTCCGAACGGAAGGAGAGGGCCAAGCCGCTGGGACACATGGAGAGGTCTAGATGGAGCAAACAACCCCCACCCCACCGGCACCTGAAAACACTGCCCGAAACCCACAGATCACACTGCAGCACTCCCCCATCCAACACCTCCTAGCCTGTCCCCCTGGACACTCACCTATTGAGCTGCCTCTGGAGGGCGTCCAGCCTGGTCTCCACGTCTCCCCGCGGCCGACGGCCAGGGCTGGAAAGGGGGATGTTGAGGAGGCTGGGAGCGGGGGCAGGACAGCGAGGCAGCTCCTGGTACTGGCGGCCACGGCTGTCCCCCCAGAAGCTGAAGATGTTGGACACTCCTGAGAAGGCGCCTGCAGCCAGAGAGCAGGGTTGAGGCTGGAAGAGAAGCCCATGCCCCACCTGCCGGGCAGAGGTGAGGGGGTGGGGGGCTCACCCTACCTGATAGTGGGTTACAAGTGTCACTGCTCTTCTCGCCATCCTCGGTCAGGGGGTCCCCACCCGGCGGCTCTCCGGGGGGCCTGGGGCTGGAGAAGGGCACCAGGCGGAGGGGGCTGGAGCTGCGGCCTGGGCCCTCATCCTCACTGCTCTCGGGGCTGGAGGGGCCGCTGGACAGGCTCTCCCCCCACGGCCCCCCCTGCCGGCCCCGGCCACTCGGCCCTGCCCCCGCCCGGCTCGGCCCCAAGGCCGACACCTCCCCTGGCTGCTCCGGGTCTGTGGGAGACAGAGAACGGGCCTCAGAGAAGGCAGGAGGTGGCACAGAGAGGAGGGGAGGGCCGGAAGGGGAGGGGAGGGGACCGGGGGGCAGGACGCCCTGAGTTGTCCCCAGTCCTGTCTTGTGCTCTCACCCACTTCCAAAAGGACTGCGAACTCCGGGGGCGGGACCAGATCGGCTGTGACCGCTGGCTGCCCGAGCTGGGTCAGTAGCATTGCTGGGCGGGGCTCTCTGGGACCCCGGGCCCTAGCCGTCCCTGCCATGCTGGCCACCTCGCCCTCCTTTGCCCTGTCTTTCCTGCCCTCGTTGGTTCAAAGCAGCGCCCATCAAGACGCCAGCCCTGTGAGGACCCAATAAACTTAGGCGCGCCCCTGCCCTGGAGGGTGGAAGAGGGCTTCCTGGAGGAGGTGACATTTCAAGTGGGCCTGAACGGATGGGGTGAGAAGGGAACGCTGACGGTAGGGACGGAAGGTCTGTGGGGCCTGGGAGGAGCAGACCCACCGGCCCCGCCCTCTGCTCCGCCCCCTCTAGGCCCCGCCCCCGCCCGCCTCCCGGCTCACCTGGGCCCCGCCCCCTCCCCTCCCCCGCCTCACCCTTGTCCGTGCGCCGGCGGAAGGACAGCTTGCGTTTGCGTTGCCGGTTGAACCCGCCCTCCAACTCCGCGCTGCTCGGAGAGCCGGGGATCATGTTGGTCTGAAACCCAAGAGCGGTGTCAGGGCCCTTCCGCGCCCACCTGCCCTGCCCGGTCCCGGGGAAGACCCTCTCATGACCATTGGAGGTGGGACTGGGCATGCCCGCTCCGTGGGGTGTAAGCTCCGCCGCAGGACCAGGGCTGAGACTGGCACTTTTCACAACCTGGTCTGCCCCAGATACCATTAAACAAGCCCAGAGAGAAGGTCCCGCGGCGAAGGGACAGCCACCCAGCAGGGCGGTCGGCCGCGTGGCCCACTTACATCCCGCAGGTTGAAGGTGATCTCCAGGCTGGACCAGAAGTGGTCAGAGAACTCGGGGTACATGTCCAGCACCTCCAGCAGGTCGTCGCGGTGGATCTTGTGCAGGTCGCAGTAGGTGAGGGCCCGCACGTCCCCATTGGACTTCCCAGGGCGCGCGTACAGGTTCAGAGGCTCTCCGAAGATGTCGTTCTTCCCTGGAGGCCACCGAGAGGGGGGCTCAGCCCCGGAGGCGGCAGTGGAGGCAGCAGGCACCTGTCTTCCGTGCACTGTCACCCTGGCCAGGCACCTCCCCTCAGTCTGCTTACGTGCTGCCCAGCCCCAGCCCCCAGGGCCAGGGGGGCACCAGCCAGCCCGTCTGCCCCCAGCTCCCAAAGGCAGGACAGGTGCAGTGTGGTGCCCTGGAGGAGAAGGGCCAGGAACCCATGCCTCCCACCTACGTAGGGCCAGCCAGCAGCTCCAGCCTGGATGCCCAGCTCTGCCCAAGACCCTGGCTTCCTCCTTAGGTTCTAACTCCTCTGGTACCGTCCCCGCCACCAAAGCCCATTCCCAAACACCCCCTGGCTAAGCACTGCACCCCCATGAACAATGTTCTTCAAGCTACAGATCATAACACAGTAGTGAATCAAGACCAGCATTTTGTTTACTGAGAGAAAACAGGATAGCATAGGAGAGCACAGGCACAGCACGGAAAACACTGGGATGCAGTTAAGGCAACTGCAGTTTAGCAAAACTTTGGTTCCAGTGGCGTTTGGGGGTGCTTGCGGCATGAGTATTAAGCCCCACTGTGACACATCAGCCCTGAGGTGGCCAGGGCCAAGGGGAGGACAGGCAGAGGGCAGGAAGTCCCCAGCGCCCAGGCACACCTGTCCACGTGCACAGGTAGGGCAGAGAAGAAGGGATGCGAGGGGAAGAGGGGCAGACTCCCTCTGCTCTGGAAGTGAGGGTTTGGCTGTACCACAGGGAACTATGTGGCCCTAAGTGGAAATCAGTCGCACAGCCTCCCCCACTGCCTACCTTGGAGCATTTGGGTTTGATCCCATTTTAAGAAACAAGAGTATTGCAGCCCTTGAGGAGACCCCCAAAGGGGAACAGAATTCGGAAACCTCCAGAGTTCAGCAGCACCCGCCCCACGCCCCCACCAGGTAGGGCTCCTCTCCCCGGCCCCCTGGGAGGGCCTGAGCTTGGGTGACTTAAAGGAGCCCAAGGCCCCTGTGGGCAGTCACAGGGCCACAGCCCCCAGGGCTGTGTCCTTCGAGGGCTGGGCCTCTGCAGCTGCGGCAGGGACTCCGGGCCCAGCTCCCGGTCCCTGCCGTACCCAGGATGGCCACGACCACGTCACCCCGCAGGATCTCGATGGAGCCCCGGGAGATGAAGTAGAGGGCTGTGAGCAGGTCCCCGGCGTGCACCAGCGTGTCTCCGGGCGGTGCGTGCGTCGTCTTGAACTTCATGGCCAGGGCCCGCAGGCAGCCCTTGGTGGCCCCCCGGAAGGGCTTGCAGTGCTGCAGCAGCGAGCGGTTCAGGTGCAGACAGATGTCAGCCTGCAGGCACTCGGGGAAGCCCTTCAGCACCTGGGGGCGGGGGGCAGCTCAGGACGCCCTCTCCTGGGAGCCCACTCCCACCCCCCACCTTGGAGAGCCAGCGGGGAGCACCAGGACGTCCAGGATCTATCAGGGGAAGGCCCTGGGTGTCCATGCCAGCTCCACCCCTCCTCCCTGCAGACTGTGCACCCTTGGGACGACGCCTCCCTGCTTTCACCTCCACCTTCTAGTGTGTGAGGCATGGAGACCATCTCCTGCCTGGGGCTGTCCTATGGATCAACCACGGATTACCCAGAGCCTGCCCCAAAGTAAGAACTTGCCCAGGAAATGAACTCCATGGGCAGAGGGAGGGTAACTACCTCTCAGGGTCCTTCCAGCACTACCTAGGCCCACCTGGGCCGGGGTGGGGGGTAGTGTGACTCTGGCGAACCCAGAAAAGTCCCCACTGGCGCCCTGCCCCCCAGCCCAGCCCGGGCCCTCACCGCATTCATGTCGATGCCGTTGGTGTAGGACCAGGCGTGCTGGAAGTACTCCTCAAGGCGCTGGCGCAGTGGGTTGGGGATCTGGTGGAAGCGGATGAACTCCCGAACGCGGAGCATCTGTGTGTGGTAGCGCGCTGTGCCGGAGTATAGCCGCTGGATGATGGCCGACACGTTGCCGAAGATACTGGCATACATGAGGGCTGGGGGCGGGGTGAGTGGGGCTGTCAGCCTCCGAGGGGCCCTGTCCACCCCAGCACCAGGTCAGTGCCAACACACACTCCCACCTCAGCGTTGAGCACACACGTGAGATGCACACACACAAGCCCGGGCACACACGCTCCTCAGCCCCTGCCTTGTGCCTCAGCCCTGGTGTTCCCAGCACCGTGATGGGGACCCCTGGGGAGTGGGGAGCGCCCACTCCGGCCCCTCCAACACCCTCTCTCTCCTGTGTGGCTTGTGCCCACGCCCGCCCCTAGGGGTGCACTCACAGCCGATGAGCATGACACAGATGGAAAAGATCTTCTCCGAGTTGGTGTTGGGGGACACGTTGCCGAAGCCCACGCTGGTGAGGCTGCTGAAGGTGAAGTAGAGGGCGGTGACGTACTTGTCTTTGATGGAGGGGCCGCCCAGGCCGCTGCTGTTGTAGGGCTTGCCAATCTGATCGCCCAGGTTATGCAGCCAACCGATGCGGGAGTCCATGTGCGGCTGCTCCATGTTGCCTATGGCGTACCAGATGCAGGCCAGCCAGTGCGCGATGAGTGCGAAGGTGCACATGAGCAGAAAGAGCACGGCCGCCCCGTACTCCGAGTAGCGGTCCAGCTTCCGGGCCACGCGCACCAGCCGCAGCAGCCGCGCCGTCTTCAGCAGCCCGATCAGCTACGGGGAGCAGCAGATACTCAGTGGGGTGAGGTGGGGGTGGTGATGGACGAAGCATGGGGGGCACTGCAGCCCTCAGTGCAGAGGCAGCGGAGGTAAGATCCCCAAAGACTCTCCCCAGAACCTCCTCCTAATATCAGTAGGAGCACCTCCCACCCGCTGCGCCCGGCAGAGTCCCATTCCCCTTTTGTGCCAGGTCCCGGGTGGCTCAGACAGTAAAGAATCCGCCTGCAGTGTAAGAGTCCCAGGTTCAATCCCTGGGTTGGGAAGATCCCCTGGGGAAGGGAATGACAACCCACTCCAGTGTTCTTGCCTGGAGAATCCCACGGACAGAGGAAGCCTGGTGGGCTACAGTCCATGGGGTCACAAAGAGTCGGACACAACTGAGCGACCAACACTTTCACTTCACAGTAACAAAGGGCTCACAGTTCCCCACAACCAGGATGAAACAACTGGGGCTCAGAAAGGTGCACCCACCCTCAGGTGCCTAGCCAGAGCTCCACCAGCTTCAAGGCCTTTTCATATGAATCAGAAGGCAGTGGCCACTCTGGACAGACACACTGGGAAAAGGCAGACCCCCTGGACCTTTACAACCAGGAAGCGGCTCACACAGAAAGGGGAGCAGGCAGGGGTGAGCTGGGGGCCCCGTGCGTCTGCCACCCCCTCACCCCACCCCCTGCTGCCCTCCCCCCTGCCCCCATGCCTCCTGGCCAGCCCACCTCCTCAGAGCCAGAGCCGAAGATGAGCAGGTCAAAGGGGATGGCGGCCACCATGTCAATGAGGAACCAGCCCTTGAAGTAGTGGACGGCGATGCGGCCGGGGTGGCTGACCACCTCCTCGTTGGCATTGACATAGGTGGTGCGGAAGTTGATGAGGATGTCCACGATGAACATGATGTCGACGATGAGGTCCACCACGGCCAGTGGCTGGCAGGCGTAGCCACAGTCAGGGGCCAGGGGCGCCTCTTCAGTCTCCTTCAGCAGGAAGGCGGCTGAGTAGGGGGTGAAGACCGCCGTGTAGATGACCAGGAGCAGGATGAGCCAGTCCCACACAGCCTTGAAGGGGCTGTAGTGCAGGATGGTCCAGCGGTGGATGCGGGGCGCCTGCAGCTTGTACTCCGGCAGCACGTCAGCCCCCAGGGACAGGACCTGGGCGGGCGGGGAAGGTGGCGCTGAAGGGTGGGGCGGGGGAGGGCAGGCCACCGGCCCTGTGACGCCTGGGCTGGGCCCTCAGAGAAGGGGCCAAGCAGAGTAAGAGGAGGGGGTGTAAGAGGGGGTCTGTAGGAGGGGGGGTGTAGGAGGGGGGCCCACCCACCCCACCCTCAGCCGCATGGACATGGCTGCTGACTGCCATTCCTCATGTGGCCTCCTGGCTGGCTCTTGAGTCCAGGGCGCCTCACGGTAACGCCCACAAGCACGACTCCCTGCCAGCGATACAGACCCACAGCTGTGGATATAACTTCCACCTTGCTCACCCCCATGGCAACCACACACACACACACACACACACACACACACACACACACGTCCCATATACACCACTGTCTCTGCCAGCAAATGCTCCAAGGACTACAGCTTCCAGCCCAGGGCGACGTAAACAGCGGTAGTCACTGTGGTTCCCTGCAAGTCCCGTTGCTGATGGCCCAGGGACTGAGGGCCTAAGTGTCCCTTCCTGACACTGACCCAAGGATACCAGCCACCCAGACTCAGGTCCCTTGGCACCCAGGAGAGGAGACACCATGACACTTGCTCCCCTCTCCCTACTCACCCTTGCCTGGGGCCGCCATTCAGACATGACCCCCAAGCCCACCCAGGCTCGTCTCACATCCTGCCCCTCATCACTCAGGCAGAGGTGGCACGCCACCCAGATCTGCGGACAGCGGCCACCACACCTACCCCCACCCCCAAGCCAAACTAGGAAGAGCTGTGACCAGCTTTCCCACGCCACCCTGGGAGCCTTGGCCTGTCCCCTTGGGGCCTCCCCCTGCCCCCACGCAATCCCCAAACTCTCCCAGCCTGGCTCTGCCACCCTGGGCAGCCAGGTGCAAGGCCTCACCCACCCTCCCCCTTAAGAGCCAAGGCTGCCGGCCCTGCAGGAACAGCACAAAATGCCAGGGCCCACATCCTCAGGCCTTGTCCTGGGGAGGGGGTGGAGCCCCAAAGACTCCCATTCACATTCATGCTGGGGACCCCCCCTGGAACCACCCTTACAAACAGATGGACTGTTTGGAAGGCACCTCCTTAGCAGAAGTAACTGGAAGTTAAGACCGGCTGCGGCTGGGTGGGGAGGGGGGGCGGGTTTGGCCACCCCGGGGGGTAACCACAGGGGCTCTCTGGAGGCACGCGATGGGGTCTGGGGCAGGGGAAGGAGTCTGCGGCTTCGAGGCCCCAACTTCTGCCCAGACTTCAGCCCCAGCCACTCGCTCCTTAAGGCAGAGAACATGGGGCAGTGACCTTCCGGGGATCAAGAGAGGGTTGAAAAAACAGAACTGACCAGGGACCCAGCAGACAGGAGGCAGAAGAAGGCTCCTGCAGGGGGCTCCTCACCCCACCTGAGTGGCCAGGCCCCCTGGGCTGTGCTGGACCACACCTGATGAATGTGATTCTGCGCCCCCACCACCACCACCCGGCATCTGCCCACAGCAGGGCCAGCACCGCCCCGGGCACAAGCACACGCCAGGGGCAAGCCCAGGGCACCAACCCGGGACCCACAGACCCCATCTTACAGGCCGCGGCCCAGCTCAAGTCTGCAGCCAACAGCTCAGCACACAGCCTTGGACTTGGGTGGGCGTGTAACCTTCCCTGACCCATGGTCATACAGAATGCTAAAGCTCTTTTAAGCTCAACCCGAGGTCCTCACCTGTGGCTGGAAGAATCCACCCCCCCCCCATACCTGTCCCTGCACTGGGGGGAGCGCAAGAGCCAAGGCAGAGGGTTCAGGTGCTGGCAACAGAGGTAAGGGTGCTCAGACCCCGCCCTGAGCCGCCTCCAGCTCCCCCTGCCATCCTGAGCTGGCCCCTGGCTCTGTGACAGAGCCCCTCACCCCACCCCGCTGCCCCTGGGTGGGGGGGGATGTGGAGAGGTGGCTCCCCAGAGGTGCCTACCAAGCCGTCAGCCTGGGGGGACAACCAGCTCTTCAGGTTGGACCAGGTGCCTGGTTCAGACGACCCTCTCTGCTCATCCAGTGGCCTCTGACCCCCAGCCCCCAAACCCAGACCCCTGAAGCGGCCCATGCCTCCCTCACCCCCAGAGTCCACCCCCAAGGCACAGAGTGCTAGCGGGGTGGGGCCCCGGGCCTGGGCGCCAGGCCCAGCTGCTGCTTGCGCACCGGGGGAGGTGGGGTGGAAGCCGGAGTGGCTCCCCTCCTCCCTCCCACGCCACCCCCGGCTCCCCACCGAGCTCTCTGGGGCACCCACTTTCCTGTTCTCCCCTCTCCTCCTTCCGTGTATCCAGCTAGAAGGCCAGGCCAGGAAGGCTAAGGAGGAAGGAAGCCCTGGCAAGACAAACACTGTCCACCTAGGCCCTGGAGAAGAGCGGCACTGGAGAAGAGCAAGCTGGAGCCAAGAGTGGGACAGGCCGGGCCACAGCTCCCGGGGATTCCCCGCCCTCAAAACCATCCTGCACCTCGGAAGCCCTCTCCTGACCTGGAGCCAGAGCCCTCAGAGCCGCGTCGGACCCGCACGAGGGTGGGGGGGCGGGGGGAAGAGGGGAGCTGGGGGGAACACCTACCTCCTGGGCCACCAGGCTGGAGATGCGCACGGCCCGTCTCACCCGGCCTTTCTGGGCCCTGGGCTGCAGGGCCCCTGTCCTGCTCGCCTTCCCTGACGGGGCCGCCATGGAGGACTTGGCTCCCCCCAGCCTGCCTGCCCTGGGGCCCCAAGGGCCCACGCCAGCACCTCACCTGCACCCCAGAGGCTGGCGGCCTGGCTCCCAGGGCAGCCTCTGGCCTGGCGGCCAGGGTCGCCGGGGCTGGGCCTCAGGGCTGGGGTCACCCTGGCAGGGAGTGTGGCCAGCAGCCCACCTGGCTGGGGCGGCCCATGGTTCCTCCCGCAACCCCGGTGCGGGCCCCAGGGCCGGGAGCTGCGCTCTGCCCGCTGCCAGCCCAGCAGCCGGCGCCCGGCGCTCTCGGAACCTCCAGCTCCTCCAGCCGGCCCCTCCTCCTCTCGGGTCCCCACCCCCACCCCGCCCCGGCCGGCCGGAGGCCCCCTCCCCCGCGGCCCCCGCCCGGGGCTCCTGCTGCAGCCGCTCCCGCAGCCCGCGCCCCTCCCCCGGCCCCCGGCAGCCCAGCCTGTCACTGCAGATTAATGGGCCCTTCAACACCCCCGCCCCGCCGGCCAGAGTCAGACAGACACCCAGAAACGGAGAGACTGCCTGCCCGGTGACCAGAGAGCCCAGGAACACACCCGCACGCTGGCACACACAGACGCGTGCGTGTGTGCGCACACACACACACACAGAGCCCACAACACAACAAACAGCACACCCCGTGGGCACGCGGGAGCAGGGTGGCAGGCAGGGCTCCAGGTGGGGCCAGGGGAGAGGGCGGTGGTGGAGGGGAGTGGGGGTCGGCTGCCAGATAAGGGGCCCAGCATGTTGGGGGAAGGTTCTGGAGTCAAGGCCAAGGGGCTGGAGACCTGGCAGAGACCCAGAGAGCCAGAGGCAGCAGCGGGAGC
Organism: Bubalus bubalis; assembly: GCF_019923935.1. Lineage (NCBI taxonomy): Eukaryota > Metazoa > Chordata > Mammalia > Artiodactyla > Bovidae > Bubalus > Bubalus bubalis. Next base: position 113,033,879 of record NC_059164.1, read on the forward strand.
AGGGCCAGGAGGAGGCCCCGGCGGACGGACAGCTCCCTCACTTGGGTCACTGCTGCCAAAGGGGCCGGAGGGGGCAACAGGGTCGCTGGCTGTCTCTGGCTCCTCAGTCCTGACCCTCCCCTACCCCCCAGGCCAGGATGGGAAGGGGCTGGGATGGACTGGGCAGTGGCTGGGGGCGGAGGGAGTCGTGCAGATAGATGATCTTGCTGCCAAGACGGGGCAGGACACCAGGCTGGTTCTGGCACTGGGCGGCGTTGGGCAGTTTCCCCCCAAGACTGGCAGTCTTCTCCAGCCCAGGATTCAAAGACCTGACCCTCTCTCTATGTGTTCCCCAACCTCTATCGAGTCCCCTCCCGACCTGGGAAGGAAACTCTCCTCTTCTGTGGCTTGCAGGCAGGGGTGGGCACCCCTGGGTCATCCTGGCACTGGGTCCCCAACCCCAGCCTGGCTCATCACATTAGCCTAGAAGAATCAGAACCCCCCAACCTTGACCTCTGGGTGTGTGAGTTGCTCAGTCCTGTCCAATTCTTTGCGACCCTATGGACTGTAGCCTGCCAAGCTCCTCTGTCCATGGGATTCTCCAGGCAAGAACACTGGAGTGGGTTGCCATGCTTTCCTCCAGGGGATCTTCTGAAACCCAGGGATCGAACTTGGGTCACACGCGATGCAGGCAGGTTCTTTACCGTCTGAGCCACCAGGGAAGCCACCTTGACCTCTGTGGCCCCTTCTGATGTGAAGCTTGTTGGTTTGCCTCCAGTATGTCTTTACCACACCCTGTGCGCAGACCCCCTTGTGCCCCATGGTTGCCTTCTCCCGCCCACCCTGACCCTACCAGGTGCCCAGCCTCGACTGCCCTGTCCTCCCCAAGCCCCATCCACCTGTCCCCTGTACCTGCCCCCTCCCCAGGCTTCCCCACTCCAGGCTCCCTTTCTCCAGGAGCTCTCAGACTCTTCTCTCGTCCCAGCACTGAAACACCACCCCCACCCCCAGCCACCACCTTCAGGAAGCCCTCACTGACTGCACCCCTCCACCCCCTCCAAGCTTTTCCCAGGTGAGTGGGGGGCCAGGCGTGCCTACCTGGGTGACCTTCTCGGTGACGTTGTGGGTCCGCTCCTTTATCTTAGGGGCTATGATCTCCCTGTCGCTGGTGGGCGAAGCCAGGAAGGGGTCGCCCTTGAGATCCACGAAGTTGAGGGTGATCTGGGGGATCTTGCTGATGGTGCGGTAGCGCACGAGGTCCGAATCAGAGGTGGAGTTAAGCAGGCCACTGCGCAGGGGGTGCATGGCCCCTGAGGTGGAGGGGAGAGGCTGTCAGGGCGGCAGGCAGGCAGGGGCAAAGGCCGTCAGGTCGACGACTCAGAGCTGGGGTGGAGACAGGCCAGGCAGGAGCCAAGCCATGAGCCAGGCCGTGGGGTCCAGTGAGGCAGGCCAGCTCAGGAGACGGGGGAGCAGTGTCCCTGAGAAATAAGTGAGGCCAGAACCCCTCCCCACTTTATGGAAGCAGGCCCCTGAGGCACTAGGAAAGGAGGAAGGAGCAAAAGCCTTCACTGGGGTCTGTTCAACAGGCCCTGGGAGCCTGCCCCAGGCCCAGGTGGTGCGGCAGGGCCCCTGAGGCCTCTTTAAAAGAGCCCTCCCGACTCCCCCGTGGGCATCCCGGCTGCAGGCAGGCCTGGGAGTGCCAGCTCCCAGCCCACACCGGCTCCCAGAGTAGAAGAATGCAACAGGGATGAATGCACGGTTTAATGGAGTAAAAGGCTACTTAATGGGATTAAATAAGTGCTTAATAGGATTTCCATCTCCCAGGCACACAGGACAGGGCGGAGAGGGAGGAAGCTGAGGTCCTGCGGGTGGGGACCTGGTGGTGGGGCAGTTCCTGCATGGGGTGGGGTGGGGGGCGACCCTCACCGGTGCTGGCGTGGCGCGGCGGTGGCGGGGGCAGCGCCCCGGTGCGCATGGCCTCGATGTCGTCGGCCGAGGAGGCCCGGCGCACGCTGGCGCAGCTCTCTCGGGAGCGCGTCCGGGCCAGGCTGCAGCTGGAGCCTGAGGCATCAGGGTTGAGGCTGTGCGCCCGGGGCGACGGGTGCGGGCCTGGCACACAAGCGGGCTGAGGCGGCGGAGGAGGCGGGGGCGGCGGCGAGCCGGGACCCACCAGCGCGCGCCGCTCCTCCGCCGCCCTCCCCGCCACGTGGTTGTCCATGGCCGTCACCTCGTCCAGGGCCAGGGACTCGCTGCTGGGGGCCGCGGGCGTCAAGTCCACGTCCACCACCACCGCCCCCGGGGCGCCCGCACCGCCTGCGCTATCCGGCCGCACCGACGAATCCCGGGCAGTCAAGGCCAGCAGCGCGGGCAGCTTCAATCGGAAGGTCTTGGCGCGGCCTGCGGGTGGGGGGCAGAAGGGAGGTGCGTGGCCCCAGCAGCCCGGGAGAGGGCAAGGCCTAGAAGCTGGAGCTCCAGTCACCAAGGGGAGGAGGAGGGAAAGTGGGGGCCCCGATAGCTGGAGGGCACCCCTCCACCCCCATCCCTGCTACACAGGACTCAAGTCTCCAAAGAAGTTTAGAAGAGGGGTCCCCAACCTCAGAATCTAATGTCTGATGCCCAGAGGTGGAGCTGATGTAACAATAACAGAAATCAAGAAACTTGAATTATCTGGAAGCCACCTCCCCTCTCCAACCCCTGATTGGTGGAAACCCGTCCCTCGTGCCACAAAGGTTGGAGACCACTGGCCTAGAACACAATCTTATCTAAGACTCCAGCAATAATAAACCACTGTCTTTTGAGCCTCACATCCCCCGTGAGGGAGGTTCTCCAGCAAACCACCTGTGACTCTCCCAAATGCGCCCAGTGGGTGTCAGTATCTCCACTTTTTAGACTGGAAGAAATTCAGGCATCAGTGAGTTCTGTCATTTGTGGGAGGTCACACAGAAGCTTTTGATGCTTTTGAACTGTGGTGTTGGAGAAGACTCTTGAGAGTCCCTTGGACTGCAAGGAGATCCAACCAGTCCATCCTAAAGGAGATCAGTCCTGAATATTCATTGGGAGGACTGATGCTGCAGCTGAAACTCCAATACTTTGGCCACCTGATGGGAAGAACTGACTCATTGGAAAAGACCCTGATGCTGGGAAAGATTGAAAGCGTGAGGAGAAGGGGACGACAGAGGATGAGATGGTTGGATGGCATCACCGACTCAATGGACAGGACTTTGAGTAAACTCCAGGAGTTGGTGATGAACGGGGAGGCCTGACGTGCTGCAGTCCATGGGGTTGCAAAGAGTCAGACATGACTGAGTGACTGAACTGAACTGAACACAGGAGCTGGCAGGGGCTGCATCTGAGTGGAGAAGGAATGATGCCACGGGTTCCTGCTGTACCCTGCCACCTTGCGGGTGGTACCCATGGGAGAGGTCGGGCCAGCTTTATTGAGGCTGCTGTTTAGAGCTTGAGAAACCAGAGGCGGTTTCTTTTGCCCTGACTCTGAGGGAACATTTAAAATTAAATCCAAAGAGGCCGCAGAAGGGGATGGGCGGGGTGGTGTCTGAGCCTTTGAGTCACAGGAGGATGAGGTGAGGCCTCCCTGTCTCCAGCCCCAGGAAGCAGTCCCCTCACGTTCTCAAGTATCCGGGAAGCAGCCAGTCCAGAACTAGGACCAGTGGCAGAAACGTCCCAGAGCTGAGTCCATGAGGGAGACGGGGCCTTCTCATGAGCAGTGGGAGCTGCCCTGGAGTGACCAGGGCCAGCCAGGAAGGGGGACCCCCCCATCCCTGGGGCTGGAGAGAGGACCACTCCCAGGGGGCTGCTGGAGGGGGAACCCAAGCCGGTAAGGCTGTGAAGCCAGTTGTGATCCTGCCCCCCAAGGAAAGCGGAGTCTGGACTCGGTCACTCCACACCATCTGTCCACGCTGAGCCACATGGGACTGGTCATATCCTTCGTGTTCACTCCCCATCTCTGAAAGGTGTCCCCCTGAACCTGCCTCTGAATCGCTGCCTGCAGAACGTTGGCCTTGGGTAGCCTCATGACCCCAGGGGAGGGAAACCATATATTCCCGCTCCAGCCAGACAGCACCGCTGCACTTACCGGGGGCCAGCCAGCTGGTGGGAGGGGCGCGGTGGTTGGTGTCCCGGGCCGGCGACCCCACCAGGTCCTTCTCCATCACCACCTCAAAGTTGAGAATGAACATGATGACGGCTCCATCTTCATTCTTCACAGGTACCACATCCACCAGGCACAGGAAGCAGCTCCCTGCAAAGTGAGAACACGGGCCCCTGTGCTCCCAGGTGGGATGGACACCCCCGCCACCCCACCCCACTCCAGAACCCGAAGGGGCCTGTCCACTTCTGACGCCCCCACAGCTCCGGAGCCCAGTGTTGCCCCCTCATCTCGCCAGCGGCTCCTGCCCCACCCTGCCACCTCCTGCCACGTGGCAGCCAGAGCCGCCTCCCTGATGGGCCATGCCAGCTTTCCCCTTCCAGAGCTCTCCCCTCCTCTCTCTCTGCCAGCCATGCAGCTCCTGGCCTCTCTCCCCGTGTGCCTTCTCCTCGCACTGCCTTCTGCTCCTTCCTTTCTTCCTGCATCACTTCCCCTCTCCTCTCACGCTGTATCTCTGCTCTTCCTCAGGCAAGATGGTGCAGCCCAGAGGGGACACCCAGACTTTAAGCCCAGGATCTCAGGGTCCAGATCCCAGCTCTGCTGCCTAGTCACACATGCCTTTTCTTCCATGTTTACCCTACTTGTACCTCATTTTCCTCATCTCAAAAATGGGAACGATGACCATTCTCTCCTCATGAGTTGTGGCCAGTAAGTCAATACATGCCAGGCGCTTAGTGTAGTGCCTGGCATGCACTGAACACTACAGGTTAGCCAGCACCCTGGCCCCTTGTTCTGTTTTTGCTCCTCTTTCTCAGTCCCCAGATGGTGTCTTGCCCACAAGAAGTGCAGAAGTTGAGAGCTAGAGTTTCAAACGCTTTACAGCAATTTGACATTGCCACAATAGCCAAGCATATGGTTTTTGCATTTCACACCAGTACTGGTCTGTAAAGAAGGCTGAGCACTGAAGAACTGATGCTTTTGAACTGTGGTGTTGGAGGACTCAAGAGTCCCTTGGACTGCAATGAGATCAAACCAGTCCATCCTAAAGGATATCAGTCCTGAATATTCATTGGAAGGACTGATGCTGAAGCCAATGCTCCAATCCTTTGGCCACCTGATGCAAAGATCTGACTCATTGGAAAAGACCCTGATGCTGGGAAAGATTGAAGGCAGGAGGAGAAGGGGACAACAGAGGATGAGACGGTTGGGTGGCATTATCAACTCAATGGACATGAGTTTGAGCAAACTCTGGGAGACGGTGAAGGACAGGGAAGCCTGGCGTGCTGCAGTCCATGGGGGTCACAAAGAGTGGGACACAGACGAGTGACTGAACAACAAGAACTGGTCTGTAACACATTAGAAATTCACCAGAGTCGAGAAGCACTGTTTCTAGATCTTTCATCTCTGACTCTGGTGAGAGACATCTGTCTTTTTCTCTCTTCTTGACTTTCTTTCCCCTCCCAACCTCTCTCTGGCCACCAGGGCCCCTATTCCAGGTGATGTCAGTTCACCAGGCCAAATGTACCCAATATGCCTCTGCCCTGACCAGCACCCAGCCCACTCACCCTCCTCTCTAGTTAGTTCTGAAAGACACCCTGTGGGCTTTCAGGCTCTGCCTAAGGCCCAGCTCAGAATCGCCCCCTGCAGGAAGCCCTTGCTGTTGCAACAAGAAGGTGCGTTGACATCTCATTCCTCCTCCAGGGACCCAATGGGGACCAAGCATACTCTTCATCTCCTCTTCCAGGGCAGAGACTTCTTTCCTGGTGCTCATCTGTGTCCTGTGAACTGCAGGCACCTAACTCGCCGGTGTCTGTGTTCCCTCTGACGGGCCTAGCAGCCAGAACAATGCACCAGGGAGCAGGCGCTGGCCAGAGGGCTTGGTGATGGGGCGGTGCTGATGGTAGGGGAGGGGTCAAGGATGGGGACTGGATTCTGGAGGGGCCATGGCTGGGGTGAACTAAGTCAAGGCCAACAACCTGGAGGGGCTGGCGGCTAAAAAGGCCTGGGGGGGCTATGCCTGGGGAGTACGGCAGAAGCTTCACCAAGAACCTGACAAGTCCCAGCACAAACGGAGAGGCTGGCAGGGCTCAAGGAAGATCTGCTGGGGACAGGGCTAAGAGAGGCAGCAGAGCAGCGATTCTAACAGCTATGCAATTAATCTCGGGATGGAGATCCTCTAAAACCAAGGGAAACAGGAAAGCACTGAGATGAGGGAGGCTGGGCCAGGGGAGGGGCTGGCCAGGAATTCTCCGCCCCACCCCAAAGCCCTTCCATTCACCCAGGCCCTCATGGCTCAGCGCACAAGACCTGACCTGGGAGGCTCTGTCCGGGTCTCCCCTCCAGTAGCTGCTCCTGTCCTCTGACCTCCGGCCTCTGACATGGCCCGGCTGAAGCTCGGCTGTGGTGTTGGGAGCTGCAGGAGGCTGGGCCCAGCTGGAGACCGTTTGGCACCCAGACAGCCCGCCTGGAGTTTATGCCCTAATATGGTGATGGCCGGCAGCGGCCTGAGCAGGGACTGGCCCTCACAAGGACTAAGGAGAGGCCAGAGACCAGGAAACCCTTAGCCCTGGAGACCACCCCCCAACACCCACACCTTGGGAGTTCAGTGATCCAGGCCCTGGATCCTCATTCTCCCCTGGGAAACTTATCTAAATAAGTCCAGAGCCTGGACCCTGGATGAACCCAACCTTCTGGATGGCCTGGGGAATTCTGCCCACAGAACACCAGTTCAGGATTCTGAACCTGAGGCCTCAACACCCCATGCCCGCTTCAGTTGCGGAGTCTCAGCCAGAGCGGCCAGAACTGCACTCCGCGGCCCAGACAGCCCAGGACCCAGACATCCCCGGACCCTGACAGCCCAGGGATGTCAGAAACTCCAGATACAAGCCCCCCTTACAGCGCAGGCCCACCCCCCGCCCCTGGACACACAGACACTCGGAGCCCCCTTGGTCCTCTCCCTTTGTCGATATTCAAGGAATTTTTCCCTTTCAAATAACTTTATAAAAGCCCTTGTTATTCCAAAAATGTGGACTGGAACCCTGCCTGATGGCTTGTAGGGGGGAGATGAGGTGGGGGGGGGGCAGCATGGAGAGGCTCTAGTCGCTGTCTGTGACGGGACATAATGGAAGGAAGGAAAGCAGGGGGCCCAGGTTGGCCAGGGCTGCGAGAGGCTCTGCCTCCCACCACCCTGCCTGGCTGGCTGGGTCTTCTGTGGGCTGCCATGTCACTCGTACACACACACACCCGGCTCTTGAACCAGAACTACCCGAGGACCCCATCCCATCACTGGCTGAAATGATGGGGGGTTGGGGGGGTCCCTGTGGGCAGCTGAAAGTCAGCAGGCCAGGGGTGGGACACAGGGACAGCCAGGACTGGGCATCGGGCGGAGAGGGCAAATCGCCGCCTGCAGGGCGGTGGGGCCGTGACCTTCACGCAGCTCAGCAGAGAAGAGACACGGAGATTCGGCGTCCCGCTCGCCCCCAGGGAGCCCTGCGCTGGCGCACCGCCCTACGGAGCCGCGCCTTGCCCTCCGCAAGCCCCGCTCCCCTGTACTCCAGACCCTGCTCATCACTCTGCGCCCCTCCTCCCTCCGCCTCGCCCCGGCCCCGCAGAGCAGCTCCGGGGAGGGAGCCGATGAGGACTTCGGCCCAGAGCCGGGTGAGGCTGCACTTCCGCCGGGGGCCGCTGTGTGGCAGGCGCGGCCCGCGCTCCCGAGGCCGCGGGGGCCCGGAGCGCTGGCGCAGGACGGAACGGGTGGGAGAGGTTCCTGCCCGGCCCACCTAATGGCTGTGGGGCTCCCGGGCGCAAAGGTCGGGGTGGGGGGGCACAAGGTACGGAGTTCATCGGCCTTTGCTCACTGCATCAAAAGGACTTTGGGCAAGTCCCCTGCCCACCCCACCCCCCAGCCCCAAAGAGCTCGTGTGCAACATGGGGCGATGACCATGCCCCATCGCCCCATGTCACGGTCTGGCGGGATGGATGACGGGGCACTGTGAAGCAGGAGAACCCAAGAAGGTCTTGTTTGTCTGTCTGTTTTGGACCACCAGGTGCAGCATGGGAGAATCTTAGCTCCCCAACCAAGGATAGAATCCTCGACCAACCCCCCAAACCACCCCCACACCCACCCCACCCCACCCCCGCCGGGGAAGTGTGGAGTCTTAACCGAGGGATATAATCCTCGCCCCCTGGAGAGAAGTGCTGAAAACCGGCAGGGAAGTCCCTAGGGAGGTCTGTATAAATGAAGAAGGAGGAGACGGAGAGGGCCACATGGCTGGCTCACATGGCTGATGCCAAAGAACGCCTGACTCACACCCCGGGAACCCCCAGCCCCAGCTGTGGTGCCCAGGCTCCTTTGCCTGCCTCCTGGGCTCAGGGGAGGTGCCCTGGGCCCGGGGGGGATGACCAGGAGAGGAGAGGCAGTCACGGACTGACGCCACACAAGGACAGGTTCCTCTGAGCCTCGGATTGTAAGGGCTGCGGAGGTCACACGGCTCACTGCAGGCCACTGAGGGTGGGAGAAGGGGTGCGGGGCAGCGGGAGGGCCCCGGAGGGACCAGGCCTGTGCCCCCCGCTTCCAGGTGCAGCAGGTACAGCTCCTCCTGCCCCTGGGGAAGGGCACCATCTTCATCAGAACGCAACGCTGGCTTGCTTCTACCTGGTTTGCCCGTGCCCAACAGTGTACCCGGGCATCATCACTGCCCTGCCTCCCAGCCCATCCAGGGAGCCCACTCACAGTCCCAAACCCAACTGCCCACCTCTAGGCACTGCCAGCTGGGCCCCAGGCAGGAGCTGCCCTTGGCTTTCACAGGGGCAGGCCTTATCTTTCAGGGCAGCACCCGCCGAGGGGCGGGGGGAAGAGGGGGGAAGGGGAGGGCAGCAGGTGACCTGAGTGTCTTTGGACAAGCTCCCCAGAGTCTCTAGTGGCTCGTCTGCAAACTAGGTATCATCACAGCTCCTTCAACCCCCTAAAATATTCACACACATATGAACAAGGCAGGCCGGGCCCCCAGCCTCCCTGGGTCAAGGAGTCAACGGAACTCCCCGTTCAGGGTCCAGGCTGAGTTGACAGACAGAGGAGTCCTGGGGAGCTGAGCCGAGCTGATCCGCCCCCATCCTCAGGGGACTGGACCATTGCTGTGTGACTGTGGCCAGGTCAGCCACCTCTCTGAGCATCAGATTTCCTCTGGGTACTGCAGGGACAAGCAACTCCGGCCCCGGGTGCCGGATGAGATGACAGATGGCCTGTGGAAGCATCCGGAGCGGCATCAAGGCCGGGGGCTGGGTCCTCACGGGGAGGAAGGCCTTGAGGAGACAGCCATCCTCACCCCGTCACCGGCCTTCCTTGCTGGAGCAGGAGGAGTTGGGCCCAAAGTCACGCCGAGGGCAGGAGGCTGGGGCTGCAGTCAGCCTGTCCGCCCCCGGCAGAGGCTGTCTCCGACGGCGGCCCAGAGCTGTGCAGTGTCAGGTTATATTTAGCCTGGTGGCGGCGACAGGAAGATGCCGTGGGGAGCCGCTCCTGGCCGGGGGCCACCGTGTCGCCAACATCCCTCTCTTGGGCAGTGGGGGCCCAGGGAAGGCCAGGCACACTGCAGGCCCAGGGGACGGCACAGGGGAGCCTGAGAGGCCAGCCAATGAATGAGTGTGTGCGTGCGTGCGTGTGTCAGTGTGTGAGAGAGAGAGGCGGGTAGCCAATCCCCTGACTCCAGGAGCTGAGTGGAACAGACCCCCACCACCACCGCCACCAGGGAAACTCGCTGCAGAGGTCGGGCGTGGGGAGCACGGTCCAGACTCCAGCTCACATGCGAGGAGCATCTCCAAACAGACCCTCCACTAAGCCCGCTGGCCGAACACCTTCCCAGGGATCTGCAGGGCTTGATGCAGGGCCTCAGGGCGCCTCTACCTGGCATCCAGACCCCGCCCAAACCCACTGCTTGTGGCCAGTCTGTGCTACTGTTCCCCAGGCGGCTGTGATGGCCTCACGAGGAGAGCTCTTTCTAGAAAAGCCCTGGGGACGCATCTGTAAACTGGGAGTCACAGCCCTGCGCTGTGCTGCAGCAAGGCCCGGGAAGGTGAAACCAGGCCATGTTTATCCGGGGGAAGCTTCACTTTACAAGCGCATCCCATGCCCCTCCTCCCTGAAGCCTCTGCACTTAACCTCCCTCCTCCAGCTTCCTGGAGCCTGGCCCTCCTCAGCCCTCCAGAATCCCCTGTCCCCAGCCAGGTTGCATGCTCAGCTGCCCTCCCAGCCAGGCCTCCCATCGAGACTTGCCGAGTCCCAGGCCAGCTGGCCTCAGAGCCCCCTTCGGTAGACCCCAGCTTCACAGACCCTCCCACTGCTCACAGACACACCTTGCCTCCCTCTCTCTAGGTGCCCAGAGGACCCCCTCTACCAGAGCTTTCTTGACGGCTCCATCCGGGCCACAGAGATGTTTCTCATTGAAAGCTCATCTAAAACGACTGAGATCAGTTCCTTCCCTCAGTCGTGTCCGACTCTTTACAACCCCATGGACTGCAGCATGCCAGGCTTCCCTGTCCATCACCGACTCCTGGAGCTTACTCAAACTCATGTGCATCGAGTTGGTGATGCCATCCAACCATCTCATCCTCTGTCATCTCCTTCTCCTGCCTTCAATCTTTCCCAGCATCAGGGTCTTTTCCAATGAGTCAGTTCTTCCCATCAGGTGGCCAAAGTATTGGAGTTTCAGCTTCAGCATCAGTCCTTCCAATGAATATTCAGGACTGATTTCCTTTAGGATAGACTAGTTGGATCTCCTTGCAGTCTAAGGGACTCTCAAGAGTCTTCTCCAACACCACAGTTCAAAAGCATCAATTCTTTGGTGCTCAGCTTTCTTTATGGTCCAACTCTCACATCCATACATGACTACTGGAAAAACCACAGCTTTGACTAGACGGACCTTTATCAGCAAAGTAATGTCTCCGCTTTTTAATATGTTATTTAGGTTTGTCTAAAACTATTGGGCTGGCCAAAAAGTTCATTCTTTTCTATCTGGCCAACTCAATACATCTCTAATGTACGAGGTAACTGTACCCTGGCTTCTTGGGGAGGGGAGCTTTCTCCCTCTGCCCAGAGCCACAGCCCTGAAGCCAGGGCTAGACTAGCTACAAGGGAAATACTGGGTAAGCAGATGTCCAGTTGATCCTGGGCTCAGGGCAGGGACCCATGCTGACAGCAGGTGGGGACAGGGCTGTCTCCCTCACCCTTTCAGCTCCCTTTCAGATCCAGGGGCACTGACTGTCCTTTCCCAACAGGATCTGCTCATTTCAAACCCACCCTGAGTCTGGACAGCAGTCAGAATTCCCTAGAAATTATTTTCCCCCCTAGGGATTCTGATGGGAAGAACTGACTCATTGGAAAAGACCCTGATGCTGGGAAAGATTGAAGACAGGAGGAGAAGGGGATGACAGAGGATGAGATGGTTGGATGGCATCACTGACTTGATAGACATGAGTTCAAGAAAACTCCGGGAGATGACTGAAAGACAGGGAAGCCTGGCATGCTGCAGTCCATGGGGTCACAAAGAGCTGGACACAACTGAGTGACTGAACAACAGGTGGCATCTTCTGCTGAAGTGTAGGGCTTCCCTGGTGGCTCAAAGGATAAAGAATCTGCATAAAATGCGAGAGACCTGGGTTCGATCCCCAAGTTGGGAAGATCCCCTAGAGAAGGGAATGGCTACCCACTCCAGTGTTCTTGCCTGGATTAGCCCATGGACAGAGAAGCCTGGTGGGCTACAGTATACAGGGTCAAAAAGAGTCAGACATGACTGAGCAACTAACACTTGAACACTTTCTGCTGAAGTGCTGTTCTATTCAATCTGGTCAACAGTGAGCACAGAACACCGAGGCTGACAGGCCAGAAATCTGGGCAAGGGGGTCGGGGTATCTCTGAGCCTCAGATCCCCACCAACCCCTCTTCATGAGGACCCCTACCCCAGCTGGCACAGGAAGCAAGGGCACACAGAATCAAGGCCTACTGGGACAGCTGGGGTCTCTGCCCCATCCAGGGCTCAGCAAGCTTCTAGAACAGCTCTCCCACCTGGCTCCTGACATACCCTAGAGGGCCTGTCCCAAAGGTCACCCAATCAGGGAAGGGCTGGCTTCAGTCATTAAATGGAGACTTGCACCCCTTCCCTGACTTGCCCACCTCCCAGGACTCCAACAGACAAATACAAGTGCATGTGAAAGCCTGCTGAAAAGGCAGCTGGAACGTTCCCACGTCCACACATATGGCAATGACCCAGACATAAACAGAGAGAAGCAGTGTTATTCAGATGATAGGATCATCTCCCTAAAGGACCAATAAAATCAACAGATAAACAATTAGAACTAATAAGAGAGCTCATCCAGGGAGGCTGCCAAATACAAGATCAGCCCATGGAACATACAGCATTTCTCTCCACCAGCATAAAGCTATCAGAACATGTGTGTGCTAAGGCGCTTCAGTCATGTCCAACTCCATGTGGCCCTATAGACTAGAGCCTGCAAAGCTCCTCTGGCCATGGGATTCTCCAGGCAAGAATCCTGGAGTGGGCTGCTGTGTCCTCCACCAGGGGAATCTTCCCGATCCAGGCATCAGGCCTGTGTCTCTTATGTCTCCTGCATTGGCAGGCAGGTTCTTTACCACTAGCGCCACCTGGGAAGCCCATTAGAATAAGTAGCCAAAGATAAGATCTCTTTACAATAGCAACAAAATCTGAAGTATCTAGGAAGTGACCAAAAATGCACAAGATCTCTATAGGGGAAAAAAAAAAAAAGCTTTAAACTAATACAGGATGCAGAAATAATCTGATAAATGGAGAGTCACTCCAGACTCTCAGAAAGGACAGATAATCTAAAGATGTCAATTCTCCCCCAAATTAACCTATAAAACCAATCTAATTCCAGTCAAGATTCTAGTGGCATTTTTCTTCCTAGGAACTTGATAAACTTTCTCTAGAGTTTGTAAAGGAGAAGATAGGTCCTCAAATATGTGTGTCAATCTTTCAATAGAACAAGGAGGGGACTTCCCTGGTGGTCCAGTAGTAAAGCATCCGCCTGCCAATGCAGGGGACGTGAGTTCAATCCCTGGTCTGGGAAGATTCTACACGCTGCAGGGCAGCTAAGCCTGTGTGCCACGACTACTGTGCTCTGCAGCAAGAGAAGCCACTGCAATGAGAAGCCTGTGCACCTCACCTAGAGAAAGCCAACACACAGCAACAAAGACCCAGCGCAGCCAAAACTAAATAAATAACATTTTTTAAGAAAGAAGAACAAGGAGGGAAGATGTGCCTTTCCAGATACCAAGACATACTAACTGCCATACTTTTAATGGGGTTTTGATGCATGAACAAATAAATGCTTGAAACAAAACAAGAGAGCTCAAAGACAGACCCATAGATACATGGGGAATTAACCAGTGATAACAGTGGCCCCACAAATCAACAGAGAAGAATAGGCTGTTTACTGATGTGTTGGGAAAACTGGCTCAGCACACGGAAAAAAAAAAATACAGCTTGATCCCTATTTGACACCACAGACAGAGGTAGGCTCAGGATGGATTAAAGACTCGACTGAGTCTTTAAGTGAAGAGAAGAAAATGTAGATCTTTGCAGCCTCAGGATGGTGAAGGGTTTCTAAAAACTTCAAAAGCATAAAGAAAGCTAAAAAGATCTGTGAATTTGCTTGTATCAAAATTAAGTATCTTTGTGGGATAAATCTGACAGATGACTGAATGAGAGCAGATATTTGCAATATCTTGAGTCAACGGGGATTAACATCCAGAATATGCATTGAATATTTAACTGTATGCATTGGTATTTCCAGAATCCATAAGCAATTCTTCCAAATCAACAAGAACAAAAGACAGCAGTTTCATGGAAACGTGAGCCCAGGATATGAGCAAGCAATTCATGGGAAAGAAACCGCAACGGTCACTTACAAGATGCTCGGGACTCAGGACTGGCATGAAATCAAAGAAATGCAAATTAAAGCAGTAAGATATCACTTTCACCTATTACACTTGCAGAAATTAGCAAGGTGGCTAATGCCAAGTGTGTCAGAGATGCAGGGGAATTCTATGCTCTGCTTAGGAGGGTGGTGTTAGCTGTAGCCCTGCTCACACACAGCCTGACAGTGCTGGGTTGATTAAGTGTCCACATACCCTGTGATCCAGCAACGCCACTCACTCCTGGGGATAAATCCCAAAGATGTCCTCACATGAGTCCAAAAGGGGCCACGCGTGAGGATGTCCACTTTAACATCCTTTATCGGGACAACCGCAGAGCCCTCCCCAAGAGGGGACAGGTAAAAGGAGGGGGGAGCACACCAGAGAATACAGAGCCCTAGACTCAGTGTCAAGCAACAAGCTGGCTGGACTCAGAGGCGGACTCCCGGGCAGCAAAAGTGAACACCAGAATACAATACACAGCACATATCATTTACATAAATTAAACCTATACGCAGCCAGACAAAACACACATTCTGCAAGAACATATGCAAGCAACACATTCACAGGAAGTACATTTGAATGGCTGCCTAAGGGAACGGTAATGGGACTGGGGACTGAGAAAAACGGAAAAGAGGAAAAAACCCATGAAAAGAGAAAGAGAAGGACTTCCCTGGCGGTCCAGTGGTTAAGAATCCACCTCCCAATGCAGGGGGACACAGGTTTGATCCCTGGTCGGGAATCTACATTTTGTTCTATTAACCCAAATGGCCCGGGGGCTCTGGCCCTATTGCTGCCCCACATGACCGTCTGGAAGTGAGGTGGGAGTGGACTCTGGTCAGAAGCGGGGATAGAGGGGTGCAGTCAGTGAGGGCTTCCTGAAGGTGGTGGCTGGGGGTGGGGGTCGTGTCTCAGCGCTGGGAAGAGAGAAGAGTCTGAGATAGATCCTGGAGGGGGGAGGCCCTGGGAGGGGGCAGGTGCAGTGGACGGGTGGATGGGGCTCGGGGAGGACAGGGCAGTCGAGGCTGGGCGCCTGGCAGGGTCAGGGTGGGTGGGAGGAGGCAGCCATGGGGCACAAGAGGGTCTGCGCACAGGGTGCGGTGAGGAGCACGCTGGGTACAAAGCAACAGGCTTGACATCAGAAGGGGCCACAGAGGTCAAGCTTCGGGGTCCTGATTCTTCTAGGCCAACGTGATAAGCCAGACTGGGGTGGGGACCCAGTGCCAGGGCCTGGATGGCCCAGGGTGGGCAGTGGGGTTCTGTGCAGGGCAGGACTTGAGTGGAAAGAGGAAAACGGCTGGAGCTCCCACTCAGGCCCCTGCCAGCTGCTTGATTCCCCTTAGCCTTTCTGAGCGCGTCTGGCACCTGGGGAGGACCCCGCTAAGGACCACCTTCCCGCAGCCTGCATCCCAGCTTGCAAACGGTAAGCGCAGTCACCACAGCGAGGGTGCCTGCAACACTGCCCCTGCTCCAGCCCAGCTTCCCCACCCAGGCCTCCTGGCTCCATCTCTGGGGAGACTGAGAATCCCCAGGTGCCATCCCTGTTCCCCCACAATGGTGCCCCCTCCCCCGCACAGCAGGACTGGGGGCTGGCTGCTCTCGGTGGCCACCTCGGGCCACGTCTCCCTAGCCCACCTCCCTCTGGCTCTGATAGCCTCCCCATGCTCTTAAAAGGTCCCTCCCAGCCTCGGCATTCTGTTATTCTAAGGCTCTTCACAGAGGGAGCCACCGCAGCCCAGAGATGGGAAGTGATTTGTCCAAGGTCACACAGCCCGCCTATAACTCATCCAGAGTCTTTCGATCATTCATTTGTTCAGAGAGCAAGAACTCAGCTCCCTATGTGGCAGACACTCAGTCACAATGGGGCACGAAAGAGGCCGCCGTCTGCCCTCCCGGAGCTTATAGTCTAGAGTGGGGGCATCAGACACGGCAGCCTCCCCGAGAACTGTGAGCCAGGGAGATGGGGGTTAAGGAGAAGACGACACCGTCTGGCCCTCAAGGTGCTTCCAGCTCAGTACACACAGGACCGAATTCGGAGAGGGGCCTGATTGAGGCCAACCACGAGGCACAGCGTGGAGCTCTTTATCGGCCCTGGGCTAGGGACAGGAAGGGGCTTTAGGGGGACAGTGGTTCACTCCAAGCCTCCCCCATACTCATCACTCATGCCGGGTAGCCTTCTGCGTCCCCTCTTATGGCCCCGACCCCATGGGCGCCTCCCCCCACATCAGGGGGGAAAGTGTCAGTGAAAGTCTTTCACACTGACAGTGAGCCGTGTCCACACTCCTCCCCGCTTACAGGGCAGGGGTGACGTGAGAGAACGTTTTTATAAAGAGAAAGGTTCGCTCTCTACCCAGGCGAGCAGATCCCAAAGGGAGGCCTTCCAAGACCCCTCGGGAGGATGTTTAACTGTGAAAGGACCGTCTCAGGCTCTTTGAAGCCCTACCTCCCTGGAAGCCACCTCTGGGCAGAGAAGAGAATGAGGCTCACCCTGTCTCACGCCCCCCAGCTGGCCCTACTGCTGCCCACGGCCCCCCTCCCCAGAGCCCAAGGCCACCATCAAACTCTGCTCCCATCCCAGACGCGCTCTGCACAAATATTTACATAGCTCCTCTCGGGGGCTCCAGCAGACACAACACGGAGGAGACGCCCTCCCGACACTCTCCAGACCCCAGAAGAGGCCAGGAGTGGCCCACATCCTCAGTGGAGGCAGGCCCTCCTGGCCCCCAGGGTGGGGCTGGGACACGAAGCCCCCCACGCAGGCCAGGGCACCCTGCTCCGGCTCCGGAATGATCCCTGTCTGGAGCCGTGGAGGGAAAGAGCTGCTGGGCTCTGATGCAGCCTCCCCACCTCCCCTCCGCCCAGCTCCCAGGCACCATCGTGCAAGGGCCTCACCTGCCCGACTCCAGCCTGACCCAGGCCCTGATCAGAAGGCCCAAGGTGGAGGGGGGCCCCCAATGGCTTCCCCAGCCCCCCAAGAAAAGGGCTGTCTGTGTCTAACCTCACTCCTCTTGGGCTCAGCCTGGTCAGCTCCATCTCAAGGACACAGAACACACACCCAGGCACCAGCCTCCATCTAACCTGCCTGCCAGACTCAACCTACCCCAGGGTCCCTCACCAACTACCCCGAGTGAGGGGAGTCTGGGGACCTGAGGATCGCAGCTTGGAGGGGACGGGGTGGCAGGGAGCAGGTGTCTGAGCTTGGGGCCATGATGGAGAAGGAGGTGTGTCACAATGAGGAGTCGGCCGGCCTTCAGGGACCAGGGAAGAGATAATGAAATAGCCCAGGATATGGCTTCCCAGGTGGCTCAGGGATAAAGAATCCACCTGCAGTGCAAGAGACATGGGTTCGATCCCTGGATCAGGAAGATCCCCTGGAGGAGGAAATGGCAAGCCACTCCAGTAGTCTTGCCTAGGAGAATCCCATGGACAGAGGAGCCTGGTGGGCTACAGTCCACGGGGTCGCAGCAGTTGGACATGACGTAGTGACTAAACCACCACCATGTGGCCAGTCACAGGAGGCCCAGAGGAAGTATCACTGGAGCTAGGAGTGCCTGCACAAGCACCTGAGGAGCTGAAGTGTGAGTCTGGGGACCGCAGACCAGTAGGCATGGGGCCACTTCTGGGGTTCTGGCTCACCACGGGCTCTGGGGACCCTGGGGAGCACGCTGGCCTTCTGATCCCCACCCCTCCCCCAGCCCACAGCTCAGCTGTTGCAGTGGGGGCCCTCTGACCCTGTTACCATGACAACCAGCCTGCAGCTGGAGTGAAGAAGCCGACAGACTCTTCTCTAGAGACACCCCCATCCCCACCCACGCACAGGCTCCCGGGGACACGGGGACACGGAGACCAGGCCAGGACAGACAGAGAACTTGGAGAGCCAAGAGGCAGAGGCCACCAGGGCAGAGGGACAGAGGCAAGAAGGGAGGCTCCGGGGTGCCGAAGTGGGGAGAGAAAGAGAGACAGCTGCGGGGGGAAGGAGATGAAGACCACAGGGACAGGGCCGGCAGGCGGCAGAGACGGAGAGGCGGAAACAAAGAGCTCAGGGGACAAAGGAGGGGCCGTGCTGGAAGGGGCCGCCACCCTCCGGGGTGGCCTGGAAAGCAGGTATGCCCCAGCATCGCTCCCTGCCCAGGTAGCACCCCGAGCCTGGGGCGTGGATGCCGGCCACCTGCCCACCCTGCACTGCTGGGCCCTGCCCCCAGTTCCACCTTAATCCCCAGCCTGCCGTGAAGGGGCATGGACACAGAGCCAGAACACCCCCGGCACCCCGTGTTGCTCCCCCACCCTAGTCGGGCCTCCCCACCTCCTAGCAGTCCCAGCAGCTAAATAATGGGGCTGTCTGGCTCAGGGCCTTGATGCTACACAGAGCTGGGCTCAAGGCACCGACACAGCACAGCTGTCCACAGGGGCGCCTGCCAGCAGGAGGCCCTGCCCCCCTTTCCAGCCACCCACCTCCCTGGGGCTGGAGCCCAGGGACCCACTCTGCCCTGGACGGCCCGGGCAGAGACCCTGAGAAAGGCCTGAACAGAAACGAGAGGCAGCACCGGCCTCTCCTCCTCTGCCCATGCACCAGGCTGTGAGCTCACAAACAACACGCACACGCGGCCCAGCTCAGGCATGGAGATCTGCCCAAGGGGCTGAGCACAAGGACAGGGAGAGGCGGCAGAGGAGACCTGTCTGCACCCTGGGCCCCGAGTGCCAGGACAGGCAGGGGCCCACGTGACCAGAGGGCCCAGGCCAGACTGTTGGCCACCAGGAGACACCTGACCCCCATGGAAACTAGTGAGACCAGAGAAGGGGGCAGGCAGGCAGGGAGGGCTGGCATAGAACCTTCTGGGTCACAGCCCCAACTGGAGTAGGGAAATAACTGGGGTGGGGAAATAACTTGAACTTGGGTGGGAGGCCTGTTCCAGTCCCACTGTCTCCTTTAATTCGCGGGTAACTTGACCTCTGCTTCTACAGTTTTTCCATCTGTAACTTGAGTAGACTGGATTAAGTGATCTGCAAGGTCACCCAGATTCCATGATAGCACCTCAGCAGAAGGGGTCCCAGGGCCATCCTCTCCCAAAGGAGCCAGCCTGGGGCAGGAGGGACGGAGGGCCAGCTCCTCACACACTACGGTGAAGACAGAGGCAGTCGGGGTGCCATCGAGGGGCCCAGCAGGCATGCAGTCCCAGAAGTAGAAACAGGCCCGAGGCAATAACCAGCTTGGTCCATATCGCACAATTTTTGATGTGAGTCCCAAATCCAGGACTTATATATTCACATTCTTTACATGACACTAGCGGTTTGCACACTTTCCAAATAAAAGTATGCATGCCACAACAGGCAGTCTATATAGACACACCTGTAACTATTGTGTGTCATTTTCAACGCATGACAGCAGAGCAGAGTGGACAGGGCTCTGATGGGCCAGACATGGTTCCACTCCCAGCTCTGCATTCTCTAGGGAAGTTTCTTGGTGGAGGTGGTTTAGTCACTAAGTCGTGTCCCACTCTTCTGACCCCGTGGACTGGAGCCCGCCAGGCTCCTCTGTCCATGGGATTCTCCAGGCAAGAAAACTGGAGTGGGTTGCCATTTGCTTCTCCAGGGTCTCTTCCCGACCCAGGACTCAAACTTGGGTCTCCTGCATTACAATCAGATTCTATGTCTTTGTTTAAGGGAAGTTTCTTAATTTCCCTAAACTTCAGTTTCTTTATCCCACAAAGTGGAGAAAAACTAGCATCTACTTCCCAGACTTGTGAAGATTCCACAAGAGAGGGCAAGTGAAACAGTCAGCCCAGGGCCAGGTGCATAGAGAACACCCACTGACATTAACTAGTACTAGATCGCCAGGCAGATAGATATAAAAGCAGACCTGCTCACCTGCTCTGATTAAGGTCCTGGGGAGATTTGAGTGAAGAGGCGGAAGGAAGACCCTACCTTCAGAGTTTACATCTAATCTTCCCAGCCCTTGCCTCCCAGCCAGCATGCCCATTGTGCTGTGAGCAAACCCTCTTCCACGGGTCCCCATGACCATATGCCCCTCTGATTCTGTCCAGGGATCTCACAGCTAGGCACGCTTGTGAAAGCAAGACCATCTGGGGATCTAAGCCTGTGCAGGGCAGTCTTAGTGAACCCTGAGCAAAGGCCAGGGGCACGGGGCGGGGGCGGGGGGGTGGGGCAGCGACAGAGAGTGCTGTTCACAGCGGGTAAGCAGGCCGTGGGCAGGAACCTCTGGTCTGGTACCTTGCCCCATCTCCAGACCTTGCTTCATCCGGCTCCCAGGGGTTCAGTAAGTGCTGGTCACATACCACAGGGCAGCAGCACTGTGGGCAGCCCAGTGGCACCATCTGGAGCCCCTCCCCAGCCCCCTGCTACCTGTGGGTCCCCCAAAGCCTTGCTGCACTGGCCTCCCTGAGCAGGGCTGCACCCGGCCAGGGCAGGAGCGGGTGTGGGAGCAGTCCAGCCCCGGGCTCTGTTTATCCGCTCTCCGGAAACCCAGAGCAGCTGGGCGGGGAGGCGGTGGCTGAGCAGAGACACCTGGCGCAGGAAGGGGTGCAGGGCGGGGCGTGCAAAAAGATGAGACAAAGGGAACTGAGGTTGTGGGGAGAGGCATACACCTCCCGCCCAGGTGAAGCGGGGAAGAGATGGGGGACAGGAAAGGGGCGGCTGAGAGCCAACCAGAGTCCTGCAGCCCTTCCCCGCCTCGCCTCGAGGATAACGCCCAGACCAGTCACCTGGCAGGAACTAGGGTGGCTGGAGGCCTGTGGCCGGAGGTCAGCGCCCACCCACCAGCCTGGACTTTCACTACCTCCGTCCGGGCACGCATATTGCCATACCAGGGCCGCGCCGTCAAACTCCAACCCACCCAGCTCAACGCGCCCACATCTGCCCAGGGAGGAAGGAACCAGAGGCGCCAGACCACAGCCAAGCAGCACCCTGGCCACCCCATAAAACAATCCCAACATAGTGCTTGAGGCCAAGAGATCCAGACCGCCCAGCAGCCCGTGCCTCCCACCTGGCGCACAGGTCCAGGCTGGGGTCACGCCCACCCCCAGGCCCCGGCTGGGGTCAATGGCCGGGACTCCGGCCAATCTCTGGCCGTCCCTCACCCACGGCCCCGCCCCCACGGCCTTCCAGCCCCGCCCCCGCCATGGCCCCGCCCCGCCCCGCGGCCCCGCCCCGCCCCAGGCCGCACCTACCATCTTTCCGGTAGAAGGCGATCTCCACTTTGCGCTCCTCGGCGCCCAGCAGGGCCTGCGCGATCTGCGCGGCGGCCCGGCGCTGCGTGCGCGGCCCGTGCAGGAAGTCGCAGGTGCACGGCCGCTGCATCACCTCGGCCCGCGAGTAGCCGCACAGCTCGCAGAAGCCGTCGTTGCAGTAGATGACAGCGCAGTTCTCCACCCGAGCGTTGGCGATGATGAACTTGCGGCCTGGGGTGGGGGGGATAAGCGGGCACGTGAGCAGGGACCCCTGCCCCCCGGGGTCCCCAGCCCTCGCCCGCTTTCTCTTGTTGCCCGCCCAGGGACTCCCCGCCCCAGGAAGCACAGCGGGGCCTGGGGTCCGCAACAGGGGACGAACGCAGCTGTGCCTCGACACAGGTGCCTCGGCCGGCCTTGGCCCTGCGGCGCGCCCCCTTCCCCCAGCCGCCTGGCCCGCGGGCTGGCTGCGTGGCTTCCCCGGGCAGACTGCCAGCAGCCCGCCGCCCCCTCCGCGCGCCCGGGGCCGAGGCCAGTCTGGGCGGGTGTCGGCAACGCGTGTCAGCAGCCGCGGCGGAGGGATAAACACTGAGCCTAGAGACGGAGCCTGGGAAGGGCCAGAGATGGCGGCCAGCCTTCCCTTTTGCACTGGTTCTGGCTTCTCTTCCTGACCCCGGCTCTCTAGACTTGGGGCGGGGGGGGGCACTCCCTAGGCACTCCCTATCCCAGGGATCCCTAGGAAATCACTTCTCCGAGTATCAGCGGCCCCTGCCAGGTCAGCACTTCCCGGGACTTCTGCACCCACTCCAAGGGCAGTCAGGGACTGGGGAGTGGGCGCACCGAAAAAGAAGACGAGGAGGAGGGAGGTAGTACCACGTGAGCACCTCAGCTCCCTTCTCTCATTTAATACTCTTGACAACCCCATCATTATCCTCGTCTTGTAGGTGAAGAAACAGAGACTCCAAAGAAGTTCATGCCCTCATCTTGCAGCCTGTAAAAGCTAGGGCCAGCTTTTGAACCTAGGTCTGGCAGAAGGTGAAGAATCAGCGGAGGGTCATGGGCAGAGGCCCAAGGTCACAGGGAGCAAGGAAAGGGACCTACAGCTCTAAACCCTGAAAACACCCAGAGCCCAGGGCCGGCCAGCATGTAAGCAGACAGACCCCGGAAAGGGGCTTTCCCACCAGGGATGCGAGGTTTTCCCCACTTTGGTCCCATCAAGGTGACTGCCCCAGTGGACCCGCTGCCGCTAGACTGGGGTCATTTCCTCCACACCTGCCCCAAGAGCCAGGCTGGTGGGTGAGCAGCAGGCAGGCAGTGGCACCAGCTTGTGCCAGGAAAGATGCTCTAAGGATAAGAGCTTTTTATAAACACAGAAGTTTCCGGCCAGTTTAGCCTTTAATGCTGGGGCTTTCAGTAGCAGTGGGAACCCTGCCCCCTCCCTTGCCAGTGGGCACAGCCCTCAGGCTGCAGCCCTGGGCGATCCCATGGGCAAGGCTGCTGCATCAAGAGCTGGCCTCCTCCTGCCTTCCTCCCCTCCCTTGCCCTCAGACCTCCAGGAAGTTACTTTTTGAAGTCGGGTCATCTTTAAGTCAGTTCCCCAGGCCCCCCCCCAAAAAATTCCCAGGCAGCCCTCAACCCTAGAGGCAGGGTGCTCTCTCACAGGAAATGAACCCTGACTGAGCCTCCGTCTCCACGTGAGCCCAAGGCAGTCCTGGGTACCAGCCCCACACGGAGACGACAAACCACCTGGCCCCCACTCCCAGGCCTGGAGAGAAGAGCCAGTTTCTTCGAAGGCAGTCCCTACCCGCCCCCCCCCCCCCCCTTCACTGAGCTCCTAGAACCATCGAGACAGAAAGGACCCGAAAGACCCCTTTGGCAGACCCCCCTACTTCCCAGATGTGGAAGAGAATCGCTCAAGGTCACGTAGCAGTCAGTGGCAGAGGTAGGACCAGAAGGCAGGCCCCTAGCACCCAGCCCAGCTGCTTCCCAAGCCCCCTGAGCCTGTGGGAAGGGAAGACCTGGCCTCAGCACCCTCCACTACAGCAGTCTCCTCCCCCTAAGGATCATCTTGTTCCTCCGCTTCAGACAATGCTGCCCATCGAACTGACCCCTCCCTTCCCCCACCTCGGTTACAAGCACATGTTGTCCTGTGCTCACAGGGTCATAGGCAAGGAATGTCACCCGCTCCCAGGGCCCTTGGCAGTCACACCCACCATGGCACATGCAGCCTTGGGGACAGACACACGCATGCCAGGAGGGTGCAAACACCCACACGCAGAACGTTCACCTAGCCTGGGACACTTCTGAAAACCTCTCCTACCAGCCGGCATTAGGGCTGCTGTAGTCCCCACCAAGGGGCTCAGGACAGAAAAAAAAAAAAAACAGCAACACAGGGTCTTTGCAACACAGAGCCTACTTAGACCCGCAAAAACCTAGCCTGGGCCCTGCCTCCCTGTCACCTCCAAGGCCCAGAGCTCACAGCCCCCAGATACCTCCCCACTGCCCATGCAGGGTCGAACTCATGGGTCACACACACACACACACACACTCCCAAGACCACATGAGGCGCTGACCCTATATGCTTGGCTTCCAGTCTCCAGAAACCATCAGGACCTGCACAAGCACAGTGGTCTTAGGGTCCCACAGTTCTGGCCAGGTACATTCTCCTGTTCTCGGTCCACACAGCCCCATTCACACCCAGGCCCCCAGAGTTAGATACCTGCACACTCCCATCCTACCTCCCTTCCCTGCACACTCAGGGTGTCATACTCACACACTCCCCCCCATCGATGGATCGTAGTCTAACCTGAGCCTCCTCCTGCGCGCCCCAACCCCAGGCCCCTTGGCCCCAAGCCCACGGCCCCCCAGCACCAACCCCGGCCCCTGCGACCCCCGGTCAGGGTCTTGGGGTCACCAGCCACCACAGACTCACTTGCCGGCTGCACACGGCCCGGGCACGCCCCCCCCCATTGACTCTCCGGAGAACTCGGCCCGCCCCCAGAGCCCCCTCCCCGCCGGCCCCCTCCCCCACTCACTCTGGCCCTCAAACTTGCGGATGATGGTGTCCAGAAAGGTGTTCTGCGGCGCGACGTGGCCCCTCCGCACCGGCATCCTGAGCCCATGGGCGGGCCGGGCGGGCCCCCACCCACCCCGGCCCGGCCCGGCCCAACACAGGCTTCGGGTGGCCCGGCCCGGCCGTGGTCCCCGCACCCCGCAGCCAGGCAGAGCACGGGCGCGGCCCGGACTGGGTTGCGGGCGCGGGGTCCCTCCGCTCGGCGCCGGCTCTGGACCGCGGGCCCGGCCTGAGCTCCGGCCGCCCGCACACCTGTCTGCCGGCCCCAGCCCGAGCCACGGGCTCCGCTCTGCCGCGTCCCCGCGCTGCGCTCCGCCCGCCCGAGCGCGCCGGGCTCCCAGCTCCCGCCCGCCGCGCCGACAGCCGCTCCGGCGCCCGCGGCTCGGGCTGCGCCTGCGGCTCGGCCCGGCCGCGGAAGGGTTAACGCGGCGCGCGCCCCTCGGGCTCCGGCCCCCGCCTCCCGGACCCCTCCCGCCCGCCGCGCGCCCGCAGCGCCGCCCTCTCCCCCCACACACCCCGCGCGCCCGCCCTTCCCATTGGCTGAGCTGGGCCGAGGGCTCCCCCCCTACCCCAGCCCCTTGCTCAGCCCCGGAGTCCCCGGGACTCGCGCGCCCCAAGAGGGGGAAGGGACCCTTAGGCAGGGGAACCGTGAGGACAGGTGCGAGGGCCGGCCTTGAGGGCGCCAGGGAGGAGACGGGGGCGGGGAGGAGGGGTTCCGCCCGCGCCCCGCTCTCTCCTGGAGGGACTGAGGGACCTGACCTCTCCCCTAAGGGAGAGGGCCGGCCCGGACGCCCGGGTCCCCCACCTCGCCGAGCACCGGCTCGTATACACACGGCGTGCGCCCAACGCCCAATGTCGGCGACACGGGCGAGGCCTGGGCCCTGGGGGGACGAGGCCAGGGTCAGGGGAGACCCGAGAAACGTGAAGGGCCAGACAACCTGGAGAACCCCCGGCCACCAAGATCTGAGATAAGGGTGCATGAGATTGGGGGGGCACGCACCCAGGGTATGGGTGCTCCCCAACACACACACACAGCCCTTTCTGGGGGTGATTTCAGGCTCTCCTGCCCAAAGAGGGGCATGGTGACAGCGGTTTCGGCCTCCTCGCTGCGGAATCAAAGAGAGGCCCCCGAACGCGAGGTTCCAGCTTTGGGGATCCCCTTGTGCGAAGGGCCCGCCCTCCCGCTGCAGCGCGGGGCCGGCGGTGCAGGCCCAATCGGCAGGCTCGGGGCCCTGCGGCGCGGCGGCTGCCCAGCCCCTCGGAAAACCCTGGCCCAGCCGCAGGCCCCTCCCCGCGGCCAGCTGGCTCCCTCCAGCTGCAGCTCCCTTATTTAGGCAAGGAGGCCCGGGGATGCTCAAGGGCAAGGCAGGGTGGCCGCCGCCGCCTGCCCACCGCCCGCCTGGGTCTGCCTGAGGGTCTCCGGGGCGCAATGTCCCCGGCCGGAGCGGCCAGACAGGGCCTCAGAACGGCCGGGGCCGGCAGGCGAGTGTTGACAGCTGGGCTGGCCGGCGGGGAGGAGTTGTCGAGGGAGCCGCCGCCGTTCGCGGGTCCCCTCCCCTGCAGCCCGGATCACAGACCGGGCGAGATGGATGGGGCCATGTGGGGGGCCCCTGAGGCCTTGCAGCTGCCTCTGTCCTTGGAGCAAGGGGGTGGGTCTTGTCACCGGGAAGAACCATCATGGCATGTGGGGGGAGGGGAGGAACAAAGGGCAGAGGAGGAAGCAGAGGCTGGAAAGAGACAGGCCCAGGGGAACAAGGTCTTGCGGAGGCCACCCTACCTAGACTTTCACCTTCCACCCAGGAGCAGAAAGAGGCAAACCCTGGGGGCTGGATGGGGCCACTGTCCAGCAGATGACACCCCTTTTTAATTTGCTGGTGGGTGGGCAGTGACTCAGGGAGGCAGCCAGTGGGAGAGAAGGAGGTGGCTCCACCAGCTGATGCTAAAAAAGACCAGAGGCTCTTGTCTGTACAGTCATCCCCTCGGCCCTCACCACCTCCGGCAGCTTCCTCACTCGCCCTTCAAGGTGCCCAAGGCCCTCGGTGGCACAGGCGGCCTGTCTTCGGTGACCCAGCATGAGGCACATCCACCCCTCGGGGTGCTGGGAGGAACCCAGTCAATGACTGACTACCCTCTAGATGCTGCTTTGCCAGCCCTAAGTCTAGGGTGATCCACCTCCAACTGGGGTGTCTTCCCCTCCAGGTCAAGGGACTTAGAGAGTGAGAACGGGCCTGCAGTGAAACTGGGCATAGGGGAAAAAGTGGAAGGGACATCTCCTCTAGCCTGGCCAGCTGTCCACCCTGAGGCTCCCGTGTTCCCAGGAGGATGAAGGAATCAGAGAGACCAGTGGTCCTCCCAACAGAGAGGACACCAGGCACAGGGTAGCCCCGTCCTGTGCTTAGAGACAGGCAGGCAAGGAGAGAGCTGTGGCCTCAGGCTAAGGAGAGGCCAGTCTTTGTCTCTCTCTGTCTCTCTCTGTCTCTCTCTCTCTCTCACACACACACACCTCACTCAGAAGTCACAGCCAAATGCAGGTTACTGA
Source organism: Bubalus bubalis (assembly GCF_019923935.1). Taxonomy (NCBI): domain Eukaryota; kingdom Metazoa; phylum Chordata; class Mammalia; order Artiodactyla; family Bovidae; genus Bubalus; species Bubalus bubalis. The sequence goes on from NC_059164.1 coordinate 113,060,699, forward strand.
CTTCCTGGAGGTCAAGTAGGAGAGAGCCTGAAGGCAGCCCAATGGAACCATCCCCGCAGCCCAGGACAGGGATCAGGAACAGAGACTGTGAGGTATGGAGGAGCTCACGGCATAGACACCCTTCCTGCTGCCACAGGTGCCAGGTCCCCAGGAGGTCAGGGGCAGCAGAGGAGGTGATAGAGAAGCCACCCCCACCCACCCACCTCCACTGACCCCAGTTTCTGCAGAGAGAAGAAAGTGCTCAGCCTTAATACCCAAGCCACCAGAATCCGCCCCACCCCCACTGGGGCTCACAAAGCCAATTGCAGGGATGAGTTCTAGGAAGCGTCCTCCCCCACCCAGCCTGAGACCATGCAACGGGAGATGGAACAGGCTGCAGTCGGACAGTGAACCACAGAGGCCCTTCCCAGCTCCTAGAAAGAGACAGCGCAGGAAGAAAAGTCTTTGGACAACATCCTGCCCACCTCACTCTCTGCTCCTGCTCAGTCTGAGGGTGCCTGTCCCTGGAGACAAAGAGGAACTGAAGCCTGCTCCAGCTGGTGAACCCCTAAGGGACAGGCCAGGCGAGTTGCAGCCGGCATGGGGCCCAGGAGAGCCAGTGACAACCACCAGGACCAGGGAGCAGTTCCGGGCAGGTGGGCGCAGGAAAGAGAACTCAGAGAACGGGGCTTCTCAGAAACCCCGGGGAAGAACGCACAATTCAGAGCCGGCCCTTGTTGGGGGGGAGGGGGGCGGTAGGCATGGATAGCATGTGGGGCCTGGGTTTCTGTGTGACTGGGTCCTGAGAAGGAAGGTATTCTCAGAAATGAACAGGGGTTAGAGGAGAGGAAGGTCAAAGAAACAGCACATTTTCCCTGCAGAAATGGGTGCTCAGGGCTTGCTGAGAGCAAGAAGGGAGAGAGGGAGGGACCCACCACAAAGCCCTGGCCAAGAGCCAGAGCTCCATCCCCGCCCGGCCATCTGCAGCTTCACACACAATGATCCTGTCACCCCCAGCCATAACCAAGGTCTTCTCCCACCCACCTGATACCCTCCATGGCTGGGACTTTCCCCTGCTATGGTGCTATCCAGAGAAGCAAGCAAGGCACTGGAGACTAGGGTTCAGGACACCTGACTTTCCCTTCTGGTTCTGCTACTAGTCACGTCAACAGATGTTTGCTGGGGCCTCCTAGGTACTGGGCCCTCTGCCAGGTGCTGTGAGGGACAGAAGGGACAAGCCAGGTTCCCTCCTCCAGGGATTCACAGTCTGCTGCAGCTTGAAGAGGCAGTGTGCAGACAGAAACTGTGCAGTCTGCAGTAAGTGCCATGGGATTCCAGGGAGGTGGCGATCACCTCCAACTGGAGGAGTCCGGCAGGGCCCGGTGAAGGGGCGAGATTCCAGAACAGGTCCTTGAAGACCGAGGAGGTGGGGCAGATGGAAGGGACAACATGAACGAAGGCAGAGTGGAGAGTGAATTCAGGTTCAGGGACGAAATATTTCAATGTGGTGTCTGGAGCGGTAGGCTGGAACCATGAGCAGAGGGCTGAGGAGTATGGGTTTTATTGTGTGTGCAGAGGAACAGTGGTGGCACCTGAAATGTATTGTCCTTGAGTGTAGAAATCATGTCTGTCTTCATACATCTCCTAGCATATGATCGGTATCTAATACAGATCCATTGAATTAATGAAATGTGTATCATAGTTTGGAGAAACAGAGGCAGACATAAGGTGTTTCAATCATCCCAAACCTCAGTAACTTAAGTCAATGACAGCGTTTATTTTGCTCATGGGTCTGCCATTTGGACTGGTTCCACTGGGACGGGACCACTTGTGTCTGCTCCACTCAACCCAGGAGTGAAAGGCTCATTCACTCACATTTGGTGGTTGTTGCTGGCTGTCAGCTGGGACCTCAGGACTGGGGCCAGATTGCCTACATGAAGCCTTTCCTCGTGGCTGCCTGGCTTCCTCACAGCGTGGTGGCTGGGTTCCAAGGACAAGTGTCCCCAGAGAGGTCCAGGCAGCAGCTGCACCACCTTCAATGACTTAACCTAGAAAGTCACACGACATAAGTTCTGCCATAACGATGGCCCATCAGATTCAAAGGAACACAGACCCCCTCTTCTCAATGGAGGAGCGTCACTGACATAAGACAAGCGCGTGCAATGGATCTGTTGGCATGACTATCTTGGAAAAGTATCACCTGCCACATGAAGCTGTGCAGCAGTCCAAGGAGAGATGTGGAACACTTGCACCAGGTCAGAGGTGATGGAAAGGGGCTTGTTGACTGTGTAACCATAGGAGGATCGCTAAATCTCACTTTCCTTACCTGTAAAATGAGGAGACCAAACAAGCTGATCTCTGAGATCCCTTCCAGCCCCAAGAGTGAGTGATTCTTTCCTTCTACACAACCACGTTCCCTACCCACCAATCCACTCTCCATTTGCCCTCCTTACCCATCTCCACCTCTACTTCCACCTCCAGCCTTTGCTCTCTGATCTTAGGAATCCTTGAGACCATTGGTTACTCTGCAGCTAGGACCTTGGCCCATTCTACATGTTTATTTCAGACTAAAAATAAGTGGAGTGGGAGATACCTTAAGGGCAGGTGAGAAGATCCTTAAACCCATCCATCTCTCAGTCCACCTTGCTGTGTATTCTTCACCATGGGGTCTTTTAAAAACAGACAGATGTATGATATGGACCCCCACCTGCAAGGGAGTCATAATCTAACTCAGGAGGGAGAACCAATGAACCTGAAATGAAAATGATCTGGTGTGATGCTGTTCTACTGACAACATGTTTGAGGGAGTCCAGAGGAGAGAGAGCTCTGAGGGCACCGGGGGAACCAGGAGGGCTTCCTGGGAGAGCTGAGCCCCCCTGGATTGGAAGGCTTCTCTCAGGCACAGAGGAAGGGAGTGAACATCTTCGTAAGGCAAGATCCCCATAGTCGTCAGGTGTGAGTTCTCACACCGATCTACTTACTCCCAAATGAAAAAGAGGAGGGGCCAAGTTAAGTTTATTCTGCCTGCGAACTTAACAGTCATCTGTTCCTTTGATTAAAGAATGGGGCTTGGCCTCCTCAAACACAAGAAGGGACTTAAGTGAGGCTCTGAAGCTCAACAAGTACCGGAAGCTCCAGAATTATTATATAGGAGGTGCTAATGAGGAGGGGGAAACCTGATTATAAGGAGGGGCGGCTAGGACACATGTCTGGAGGCTGGGTTTTCATATGTTCTTTTAAAGTGTTTACTAAGCACCTACTATTAATATGTACCTGAAACTGTTGTAGGATATAGTTGTTGTTGTGGCAGTTGTTGTGAAACCATGCCATCAGAATTTGCAGAACTTGTGCACCATTTTGACATAGATTGGAGGTTTATTTTAGAGTGTCTTTGAAAAATATTAAGGAGCAAACCGGCTTTGGTGCCACTCTGCCAGAGAAGCTGGCCTGGCAGGCGATCCCAAGCTCTCTTGGCTGCCCAGGAGCTCTGTCTCTGTCCAGGGTGCTGAAAGCCCTTCATGCCAGGCTCAGCAAGAAACCAGCAAGGGCAGCTCAGGTGACCAAGACCGGGGCTCTCCTCCAGAAAAAAGTAAGTTAAATAGTCCCCCAAAGCCACGGAAATGTTTCCGGAACTGGTCAGTAGCTCCAGGAGGCAGCATATGATGAATCGAGAGCTGGCTTTGCCAGTCAGTGCCTGGAAGCCTCATCTCATTTCCATATGACCAGAATGGGCCTTTCAATCTCACCCCTACACAAGTCATCAAGGAAAGGATACGAATCCTCCTCTGAGCTTTACCCTTGCAACTCTTTCCCCTGAAGATTTCTGGTGCTTTATGAAATATTAGAGCCAGAAAGAAATAATGTTCATGTTTCAGATGAGAAAACAGATTCCGAGCAGTACAGACCCTTCCTCGAGGTTATGCTACAAGTGAGAAACAGAAGCAGGTCCTCTAGATCTCAGTCAAGGGATTTCCTCATGGCATATACCAGATCGGGTATACAATCATACACCACATACAGCAAGAGCTAAAAGAAATTGAGGGGCTTCCCTGGTGACTCACTGGTAAAGAAGCCACCTGCCAATGCAGGAGACACAGGTTTGAACCCTGGTCCAGGAGGATGCCGCATGCCAAAAAGCGACTAAGCCCATTCACCACAACTATTGAGCCTGTGCTCTAGAGACCGGAAGCCCAACTGCTGAAGCCCTTGCACCCTCAAGCCCATGCTGCATGTCAAGAGAAGCCACCATAATGAGAAGCCTGTGCACTGCATCTAGAGAGTAGTCCCCTCTCCACAACTAGAGAAAAGTCCATGCAGCAAAGACGAGGCACAGCCAAAAATAAATAAATGAATGAAATTATTTAAAAAAAATAATAAATTGAGAATTCAAGGTGTGTGTGAGAGAGAAAGAGAGAAGATACAAGACGCAGAGAATTCTAGATACAGATGCGGTTATGTCAGCTCTCCAAAACTATTCCCTGTTCATTCTGTTAAATTCATCAGGCAGAATTTACAGCCTCGGGACTTCCCTGGTGGTCCAGTGGCTAAGACTCTGAGGTCTCAATCCAAGGGGTAGAGGTTCGATCCCTGGTCAGAGAATTAGATCCAACATGCTGCAACTAAGACCCAATGCACTCAAATAAACAAAATAAATATTTAAAAAAAGAAGAAGAAGAAGAATTCACAGCCTACCCCAGCTAGGTGGCAGGGATGAGCTTTGGAATGCTAACCCATCACTAGCTCCATATCCTGAATGAAGGGTGTCCATCCCACCCCATGAATCATCAGGCGACAGGAAGGGCTGGAGAAAAGAACTCAGGTCCAACCAAGTCCCCCATTCCAACATCTCCCCAATCTACTCACAAACAAATATCCTTTCTATGCATCCCATGATGTGAAGAATCCAGCCCCTGGGCCTGAAAAAGTTTGTAATTAGTTAGGAAGAAAAGATGCTTACACAGAAATAGACAATATTACAGGAGCCGACTACAAATAATGGCAGCCAATTAAGATAAGCCGCATGGTCCAAGATCGCAAGTACTAGGTACTGGTGCAGACCATGAAAGCTGTGACTTCAGAACAGGGAGAGATCATTTTAAGGCTGGAAAGGAAAAGGAAGTCTTCACAAAGGAGCAAGGCTTAAGGGGAATTTGGCTGAGCTGAGAACCGCAGTCAGGACACCTCATCTCTGTCCCTCTAGAGAACATCAGTCCAGCATGGGCCCTTCTGGTAGGAAAACAAAGTTGGTGATGCTCTGAAACTGACAGCAGACGCCGATCACAGGGGCAGGGGCCCGGAACGTCCAGGAAGACAGGATTCTTATCTTTCTCCCCTGGAAATAAAAAAGTGGAGGCTTGGAGGGCTCCCCCTTCTGGATCCACAAAGCAAAGCACCATATAAATCAGGCTCCTCTAAAGCATGGGCTTCCCAGGTGGCGCTAGTGGTAAAGAAGCCGCCTGCTGGTGCAGGAGACATCAGAGACAAGGGTTCGATCCCTGGGTCAGGAAGATCCCCTGGAGGAGGGCATGGCAGCCCACTCCAATATTCTTGCCTGGAGAATCCCATAGACAGAGGAGCCTGGCGGGCTTCAGTCCATGGGGTCGCCAAGGGTTGGACACGACTGAAGTGACTGAGCATGCATGCACACAGAGCAGGGGTGGACCAATTCCTACAGCTGCCTAGACTAGAACTAAGGAAGCCAGACAACAGAATGAGGACCCGGGAAAGGCCCAAGTCACCATCGACAGCAAGTATAACAAGAATGGCCCGTTTGCTGATAACCGGAAGTCAATTCAGTCAGTTCAATCACTCAGTCATGTCTGACTCTTTGCGACCCCATGGACCACAGCATGCCAGGCCTCCTTGTCCATCACCAACTCCCTGAGTTTACCCAAACTCATGTCCAGATGGTGACTGCAGCCATGAAATTAAAAAACGCTTACTCCTTGGAAGGAAAATCATGACCAACCTAGAAAGCATATTAAAAAGCAGAGATATTACTTTGCCAACAAAGGTTCGTCTAGTCAAGGCTATGGTTTTTCCAGTGATCATGTATGGATGTGAGAGTTGGACTGTGAAGAAAGCTGAGCACCGAAGAATTGATGCTTTTGAACTGTGGTGCTGGAGAAGAGTCTTGAGGGTCCCTTCGACTGCAAGGAGATCCAACCAGTCCATCCTAAAGGAGATCAGTCCTGGGTGTTCATTGGAAGGACTGATGCTGAAGCTGAAACTCCAATATTCTGGCCACCTGATGAGAAGAGCTGACTCATTTGAAAAGACCCTGATGCTGGGAAGGATTGAAGGCAGGAGGAGAAGGGGAGGACAGAGGATGAGATGAAAGTCAAGGGGCTTGTGATCTGGCTGGGAGGAAAGGAGAAAGACAAAATGACTGAAGGTGTACCAGGGCTTGGGATCAGGGTCTCTCCATCTCACAGATCAGAAGCAAGGATACAAAGGCTTCTCTTCCACTCTGATTTGGAGAGAGAGCCTGTCCCCAGCCCAGGGGAACCTGAGAGGAAATGGAAGAGATGCTGCCCTGCCAGTCCCCAGCAATTGTTGCTACAGAATTTCCATACTGGGCACACTAGATGCTCAAAGTCCTCGTTCCCTAGAGACCCAGAACCACACCAGCAACCACACCAGGAAACTGGGCAGCCAGAAGGATTGAAGAAGAGAGGAGGAGAGAGGAAGTGGGTAGGGCCTGCCAGGCTGATCCCCGACAACCACTGCTTCTACGTAGGGCCCCCCATGGTTGTCCATCAGGAAACCTCAGCCTGCCCCTAAAAATACCTCATTTTCACTCAGGATCTCAGGAACAAAGGGCATTTTCTAGTCCCCAGGGATGTGAAAACATTCATTTCCACCCTGATGTTCTTGGTCCACGTTAGCTTTGGAAGGGGCAGGGAGCAGAAGAGAAGCCAGGGAAAGGAGTGAGCCCCGGGTCACACTGCCTAAGGGCATGTGCACACGCAGACACACATACACATGTGCATACACACACACATCATACACACACACACAGACGCAGAGAATCAACTGTGGCTGAGAAGGAAGAGTCTAAACTTCAAGGAGAATCAAGGAGACACCAGGTTTCAAGGCGGGGGTGGGGGGAGGTGGGGGTGGGGGGGAGGGACAGTGGGGGCCGGGGAGGGACAATGGGTGGTGGGGATGGGGTTTCCAAGAGGAGGACCCCTGCTCCTCTAGGGGTGGACTGGTCACAGAGTCATCATCAGGGGCTTCAGGTTTATGCAGACGAACCACTCCAGGGTCCCAGGGAACTAGTGTGGACCCACCACCCCGGCCGGGCACACGCCATAGTCCCCAGCACAGCCCGGGTCTCCCTGAGGGTCTGAGGATCTGAGCTCAGGCCTTTGCAGCAATCTCTTCTCTCCAGCTCTCTGCTGCCTCCATGTGGCGTCCTCAGGAAGGGCTCGCTAGATGGCTGCCCTGGTGCCCTCCAGGATCCCCTTGCGGACAGCCAGCATCTTCCAGGGCCTGAGCCCTGAACACCCCACACCCTGCCCATAGCCCCCACCACCACCCCCAAATACCCAGCTTTCTGCCTTGCAGTCGGGAAGCTCGGCCAACCTCTCTGCTCCCAACCCCAACGTGAGTTATGTTCTGAGGGTCAAACCCCACCCCACCCCCAGCAGCCTCGGGGGAAGGGGGCCCCAGAGGGCTGCCTGCTCCTCCCTCACCCGCTTCCAGCCTCCCTCCCCTCCTTTCCCCTCGGGTCCCCACCCAGGCTTGCCAGCAGGCGGGAAGGAAGCTGCTCATAGCAGGGAGGGTGGGGCACTTCCACCTCACACTGAACAACCCCGGGTTGGGCTATAAAGAGCCAGGGTCTTCCACTCGGTCCCCCTGCCAACGCCACCACCCTCCACAGTCCCACAGCCCCGACACAGGCCCCCACCCCCAGCCAGGACCTTCCCTTCCCCAGGGTCAGGGCATCCCGCTCCCAGCCCCGCAAGGCTTCCTGCTTTGAGGGGGAAGGCAGGAGTAAGGTGGGTTGCCTTCTGAGGGAGCAGGAGGCACCAAGGGCCTGGCTTACTCACCCACCGAAGGGTCTCTCACCCTCATGGATCAGGACCGATGGGGGCTGGGGGCTGGCCTCCCCAGGGGCAGAAAACACAGCCACTGTCAGGGCTGGGGATCCCAAACTGATCCTCTCCAAAGTCCATTCCTGCTCGAAATCCCAAGTAAATTAAGACAGCCAGTGGGTATTTGCTGTATGACTCAGGGAACTCAAGCAGGGGCTCTGTAACAACCTAGAGGGGTGGGATGGGGAGGGAGATGGGAAGGAGGTTCAAGAGGGAGGAGACAAGGCTGATTCATGCTGATATTTGGCTACTCCTTGGAAGGAAAGCTATGACCAACCTAGACAGCATATTAAAAAGCAGAGACATTACTTTGCCAACAAAGGTCCATCTAGTCAAAGCTATGGTTTTTCCAGTAGTCATGTAGGATGTGAGAGGTGGACTATAAAGAAAGGTGAGCACCCAAGAATGATGCTTTTGAACTGTGGTGTTGGAGAAGACTCTTGAGAGTCCCTTGGACTGCAAGGAGACCCAACCAGTCCATCCTAAAGGAGATCAGTCCTGAGTGTTCATTGGAAGCTGAAACTCCAATACTTTGGCCACCTGACGGGAAGAACTGACTTATTTGAAAAGACCCTGATGCTGGGAAAAGATTGAAGGTGGGAGGAGAAGGGGACGACAGAGGATGAGATGGTTGGATGGCATCATCGACTTGACTGACATGAGTATGAGTAAACTCCCGGAGTTCATTATGGACAGGGAGGCCTGGCGTGCTGCAGTCCATGGGGTCGCAGAGTCTGACACAACTGAACTGAACTGGTGGCTGATTCATGTTGATGTATATTGCTGATTCATGTTGATATTTGGCAGAAAACAACAAAATTCTATAAAGCAATTATCCTTAAATTAAAAAAATTTTTTGGAAAAATGAAAATTCTTAGAAATTCCCTGGCAGTCCAGTGGTTAGGATTCCCTGCTTCCACTGCAGGGGGACCAGGTTCAATCCCTAGTCGGGGAACTAAGATTCTGAAAGCCATGCAGTGCAGCTAAGAAAAAATAAGTTAAAATTCTCTCCCATCAATGGAAATTTCAACTCTGCGGATTTTGAAATTTTTGTTTTTTCAGCAATTGCTCTTTTTTTTTGGCCATGCAGCATGTGGGATTTTGGTTTCCCAGACCAGGGATCAAACCCACACCCCCTGCAGTAGACGGGCAAAATCTTAACCACTTGACCACCAAAGAAGTCCAGCAACTATTCTTTAAAATGCAATTGCTAACCTAGATGGTGAAATTGGGGGAGGACAAGGGGGAGGGGATAAGTGTATGGTGGTGATTTAGTCACTGAATCATGCGACTCTTGCAACCCTGTCGACTGTATCCCAGCAAATTCCTCTGTCCGTGGAATTCTCCAGGCAAGAATACTGGAGTGGCTTGCCATTTCCTTCTCCGGGGGATCTTCCTGATCCAGGGCATTGGCAGGAGGTCTCCTTTGCAGGCAGATTCTTTACCAACTGAGTCACACAGGAAGCCGGATATGTGTATACATATAGCTTATTCACTTCACTGTATGGCAGAAACTAACACAACATTGTAAAGCAATTCTACCCCAACTTCAAAAAAAAAAAAAATGCAGTTGCTAAGAAGAGTAATAAGCCACTTAGACGCATAAGACTTAATGCCCACTGGAGATGGCTGGTAAAGATCAAGGCAGGGTCTACGGAGAGATGGGAATGACCCCAGCCCAGAGGTGGGAGGGTCAAACGATCAAGCATGCCAGGGTCTCTGGATGGGAGCTAGGACACGTGGGGCAGTGCTGGCCAAAACTCCAGGAAATGCAGCCAAACAGAAACCCCTGCGGCAAAGCCTCACCTCTGGCTTTCTCTAGCTCTACTTTTTCTGTCTCCCTTCCTAAAACCCCTGCCAGGCTCCCTCTGCCCAGACCAGTCCAGGGCCCCTGGTCCCCACCATCCATGCAGCGGTGCTGCACTGTCCCCAGCCTCCCTGGCCAGAGAAGGCCCCCTCCTGGCACCATGACCTTGCCCAGTCTAACCCGCTCCTTCTGCCCATCGAGACCCACGAGCCTCAGCCAATTTCCTGCTCAGCGGCCCCTCTCCAACTGCCTCGAAAACATAGCTGCCGGCCCCGGACAGCTGCAGGCATCTGCAGCTGCGCAAGCCAATATCCACAAAGCACCTACTTGGTGCAGAAGACACAGGCCTGGTAGAACCCCAGAGGAGCAGCGCTTGCCCTGTTCTTCCAGAGCAACGCAAGTTCATTTGGAAGAGAAATCTACCCGGGAACCGCCCCTGGGAGGAACCAGGGCAAGAGATATTCCCAAGGCCTGGGGAGCCTGGAGAAGGGGGCTGGTGGAAGCAAGGAAACGCAGCGGGGCCATGCGTCCTCCGGGAAGCACACCCAGAAGGAACTGGAAGCAAAGGGATTCATGCCTGTGAAAGATAACGGGGAGGCAAGGGACAGGACACAGGTCTGACATCTGTGGGAGGAGAGGGGAGGGAGGACTGGATGGGATTGGCCTCGAACCACAGTGAGGCCTGAGATGGTCTCAGCAGGCCGACAGGAGCGCCACAGGAAGACGGCCTGGAAAGACCCCCCGCAGTGGGCAGCAGTGCTGAACCCGCGTACCTTGGGGGCCCAGGGACCCTCTGAAGCCCTGCAGGAGCAGGTGGTCTTGGGCTGGGTGCTGGGCAGTCTCAGGTCATCACACCTGCTCTTCCTGTCGCAGGTCCTCCCCGGGCAGGATGCCTCCAGGGCAGCCACGGCTGGGCCACGAGGAAGGAAAAGAAAGATCTCCCTTAGTGGGAGGGCTAAGGGAGAGGGCATGAGGATGGTGTAAGCAAGGGCCCGGGGGCAGGAGGTCACAAGGACTGTTTGGAAACTGTGTGGAAGCCCGTTGTCTAGAACAGAGGGTTGTGAGTGGCACAGGAGGGAAATCGAGGCCCAGGGTCAGTGTGTCGACCTTGGGTTGAAGGTTTCAGGAAGGGTCAAAGCATGAGGTTGGCCCTGACTTTGAGGTGGATCTGGCGGCAGTGTGGAGCGCAGATGGGAAGGGAGACCTCGAGGTCAGGAGTCCACAGGGAAGGGCTGTGGCCAGGGCTGCAGGCGAGAGGTCGTAATGACTTCAGCATCTGTGGTTCGTTGCCGCTTTGTCCCTGGGGAGGCCAGTCACAGCTGTTAGCTGGCATCTGGAAAAAGGAGTCATTCTCAGTCATGTGCATTGTAGGTGGTGGCTACTTGGGAGCCAGAAATGGGGTCCATCTGCTTCCGCCGTGGTGGGGAGAATGTCTGAGAGGTAGGGGCCTGGACCCCGTCTCCTGCCTCTGGTGGCAAGTGGGGTGGGGCCTCGGGTTCCAGGGCCAGAGGAGGGGTTGGGAGGGGGGGACAGGCCGAGATGAACACAGGCCTCATACTTCTGAATCTCACCTGCCCCCTGGCCGAGGGAGGGGCAGCAAAGTTTCTGGGAGCCCAGGAGGTCAGGCTTGTCCGGGCATACAAGGGCCCCCTCACCCTCTTCCCTGCAGACCGGCAGACCCCACCTTCTTTGGTGTGACCCCAGAACTCGCAGCACGGCCCGTTCCTTCCGGTTGGTCCGCCTGCTCGCCCCCAACCCAGGCCCGCACCCATCATATCTTCCACTGCTTTTCGAAGGAGCTCAGCCAACACAAATCTACATGTTTGTTTGTCTGCCTGTCTGCCTCTCCCGGTCTCTGCCCATCCCAGTCGCTCAACTTCAGTTTCTTTCTCGCAGTTTCTCTTGGTCTGCGTGGTCTCAGATCCATGAGGCTGGAACCCCTGTAGATGCTGAAGCCCCAGCTTACGGCCCTTCTCCAGCCCCTAGATGGCTTAGAACTACAAATCCCAGCATGCACTATGGCTCATGGTGCCTGAGGAGTGTCTGAGTACACCACCTGCATTCTGGGAATCGTAGTTTCCTCACCCCGCATGCTTACCAGGGATCCATGGTCTCCCCAGTGGGCAGTCCCTGCCTCAGCCCTGACCGCTGGGTCTATCTGCTGACCTACCCCCCACCCCCACCCCCTGGGGAAGCATGCGTCACTGGATGACAGAGTGGGGGGTGGAGGCCCTGGATCTCAGCTTCCTGCCCTTTTGTGTCCCCCAACTTGAGTCACAGAGGGTGGCGGGGTGGGGCGGGGGTTCCAGGAAATAGGGGCCAGGAGGGAATGGAATACCCTAATGCCAGACCCAAGGACAAAGGGTCAGAGCACCCTTGCTGGACCTGTATCCCCAGGAACCCGAAAGGACTCAACAGTAGGAGTCCAGGAGTGCTTAGATGTCGGCAAGGTGGTCAAGAGAGCCCTGGGGTGACCCTAGCAGTCCCTGTGGTCACTGAGAGCAAGGGACTCATTGTCACCTGCTGCGGCCACAGTGCCCACCTTCTGCCTGACGCCTCAGGGTGAGGCCAGCAAGGGCGAGGTGGAAGGCCTCCCCTCTGGTCAGACACCCCCGCAGGGTTCTTTTGGGCACTATGGCTAGCCCACCCTGCCATCCCACTTCACCCCAGTCCCTGCGCTCTGGCCCCAGGGTTCTGCCAGACACCTGGGTTCCCCCTTATCACCCTCCTTCTCAGAGCGGAACCCAGGCGTCTGGCCCTCCACCCTCTGGGCCAGCGGGCGTGGAGCCGAGGCTCTGGAGCCTCCCGGCCGGGCTAGTTCCTGTCCCATTGTGTGTATGAGGGCCGGGGCGGGGCGAGGGCCCCCTCCTACCGCCCCCTCCCCTTCCTAAGGAAAAGGCCCTAAGCTCTGCTGGGAGCCACAGAGCAGACAGAGGCCACCCGCCCGCCCGCCTGCCCCAGCGACATGGGCAACTTGAAGAGTGTGGGCCAGGAGCCCGGGCCCCCCTGCGGCCTGGGGCTGGGGCTGGGCCTCGGGCTATGCGGCAAGCAGGGCCCAGCCTCCCCGGCACCTGAGCCCAGCCGGGCCCCCGCACCCGCCACCCCGCACGCACCAGACCACAGGTGAGGGCCACGGAGGCTGGGGCACAGGTGGCAGGGTTGGGGCACGGCCGTCGAGGCCTGCAGGCTGGGCTGGGGAGGGTTGGAGCCTACTTCCCACTCCAGAGAGCCAGGTGGCAGATGCCAAAGGCTTTCGGTACGGACAGATCACCAAGGAGGCTCAGACCAGAGACCCGAATCGGGGCCAGCAAGCAGCAGGTGAAAGCTGAGGGCAAGGCTGCCAGCGTAGCAGGTGCGAGTGGCCAGGGTTTGAGGGCAGCTCAGCTACCAAGAGCTGTGTGACTCGAAACAACTTACTTCACCTCTCTGAACCTCCGTTTATATCAAATATGGACCGAGCAGTCCTTTACCCCTACGGGGTTGTTCTGAGTTGCTAGTTTACGGCAAGACTTCAAACACACAGCCGTGACGATTTAACGGGAATGGAAGGGAGCAGGGGAGAGATAGGGTGAGGGACTGAGGCCATGGGGGAGAGACTGAGAGCCTTGGGAAGAACTGAGAGCACAGGGCAGCCAGGTCCCCCTTCCCCTCCTGCAGACCCCTCATCCCACTGGCCATCAACCCCAAAACTCAGCCTGCAGCCCCAGCCCCCAGCAGGGCCACCCTGCTCCCACCACCCACCTCCAGAGCAGAGGTCCCTGGGGACAAGGACCAGGTAGGGTGCCAGGCCAGGCAGGTGGCACTGCGGGGAAGGGCTAGGGGCCAGGGGCCCTGAGCACCGGGCGCTCCGAGCCCCGAGGTCCTCCCTTCCTCCTCGAGGCTGGGCCAGCAGCTCTGGGAGGAAGTGATAAGGCCCGTTAGGCTTCCCTTCACACACACACTGCTGCCACTGTCAGGAGGGGCGTGAACTGGAGGGAAATCTGGGCCAGGAGTCCCCACCGGGGCTTCCTCAGGCTCATCCCCCTCCAGGCCAGCAAGGGCTCATGTCAGCCTCCGGGAGGATGTCCAGAGGAGGCCATGGGGACCAGGACCAGCCTTGCACCAGGGCCTCGGGATCCCAACGCCACAGCCCCCGTGGCTCCGGGTCTGGCCAAGCATCCAGGATGGATGTGAGGTGGGCCTGGGTATAGAAGGGGCAATTCAGCCCCTGGACAATCCTGATGTCCTCGGAGCCTCAGATCGCTCATCTGTACCCCCAGGGGAGGCAGGGGGCGATACCACCCGCCTCCTAAGGCCGTAGTGGGTGCTGTGAGGAAAGGTGAGAAAGCATGTGGCAGGCAAGAAACAAGTCACGGGGCTCCTGACGCGGCCAGAGAGGTCTCTGGGACACTCCCTGAGGGTCCCGTGCTTCTCTCTCTCTCGTGACCCAGCCCAGCTCCCAACAGCCCCACGCTGACCCGGCCTCCGGAGGGGCCCAAGTTCCCTCGAGTGAAGAACTGGGAGCTGGGGAGCATCACCTACGACACTCTGTGCGCGCAGTCCCAACAGGTAAGGCCTGGAGCCCTGCCTGTGTCCCAGGTCAGGGTCCACAGGGCTGAGGCCCACCGTCCAGGAGGAACCGGAGGGGCTGAGGGACACGCTGGTGGGGCACTTTGTTCATTCTCAAGCCGCCCTAACCCAGCCCAACCTCCCGGCTGTTCCCAGCTGTTTGCTAAAGTCTTAGCTGGGAGCCACAGCCCCCAGCCCTCCCTGGGGTCCCAGACTCTGCCTCCAGGCCCCAGCCCCATACCCCTCAACCCGCCACCAGCCCTGATCTGGCCCTGACCTTGGCTCTCCTCCACCGACCCAGGACGGGCCCTGCACTCCCAGACGCTGCCTGGGCTCCCTGGTGTTGCCCCGGAAACTGCAGACCCGGCCCTCCCCGGGACCTCCACCCGCTGAGCAGCTGCTGAGCCAGGCCAGGGACTTCATCAACCAGTACTACAGCTCCATCAAGAGGTGAGACCCTCCCCTGAGCCCCTCCTTGTCCTACGGCTCAGGTCCTGCTGAGACCAAGCAGTGGGTGGCACTTGCCTCGAGGCAGCTCCCATTCCCTCCCCCAATCCTGATACTACACGGGGGGGGGGGGGGGGGGGGGGGGGGGGGGGGTCCTGAGCTCAACACCCGCCAACACCGCGCCCCCCTAAAAAACGCTTGCTGAGCCTGGGGGGTCCTCCCCTGCCTACAACTTCCTCCCGCTCCCCTCTTCCTGCCTAGGAGCGGCTCCCAGGCTCACGAAGAGCGGCTTCAGGAGGTGGAGGCCGAGGTGGCATCCACGGGCACCTACCACCTCCGAGAGAGCGAGCTGGTGTTCGGGGCCAAGCAGGCCTGGCGCAACGCACCCCGCTGCGTGGGCCGCATCCAGTGGGGGAAGCTGCAGGTGTGGCCCGCCGGCAGGCACCCAGTGTGGGGGCCAGGGGATGCAGAAGAGAAAAAAGAGGGGTGTGACAAGCTCCCGAAGCTTCCTGGGGCAGGGGGGGTGGTCCCAGTAATGGGGAGACCCCTGCCCATTCCCCCTAGAGACTAGCATCCCGGGAAAGCCCTCAGCCCAGGAGCCAACAGCTGGTTGTTAAGACCCACAGCAGTGCCCTGGCTGGGTGGGGAGAAACAGCCAGATGGGCAGAGGGGGGCACTGTGTAGGTGAGGACAGCTGAGCAGTGATCCCTGGGGCAGGGGTGGAGTGGGGGGGCGGTTGTCAGAGCAACAGAATCTTCCAGAAAAGGCCCTCACTTGTCCATCCCAGCCTCCTCACCCCAAACACTGCTCCTTCCCAGCACACACCCCCCACCCCACCCCACCGGAGCCTCTGGCCCACACCCTCCTCCACACGCCTGCCACATGACTCACAGCCAGCCCGCCCACGTTACTGGGACAGCCTGACCCAAGGGGGAGCTGGGTGCGTGACCTTGGCCTCCTTAGCAGTAACTGGACACCAGAGAATTTGGAAGGAAGCCACGTGCCCTGTAAATCCCAAAGGAGTCCCGAATAAAATCAAAACAGTGCTGTCTGACGCTGTCATGACCCTGGAAGTTGGTCGAAGCTCCGGCTCAACTCTGAATCCATCAGAGATTCTGTATTTGATCCACCCTTGACCCCAGGCCTGCCGCTGTCACCAACACGAGTCCCCTGCTCCCTGAAGCAGGAATCAGACCTCCCAGCCTCTGGGGATTCCACCCCCCAGTTAGGATGACTCCTCCTAGCATCAGAATGCCAGGATGGGCAGGGTCCCCGGAGGCCGCCTACTGCAGCCACCCCCATTCCCATCATCTGTGTGCCCAAGGAGGGTCAGAAGACGGAACGGGCTCACCCGCCTTTGCTTGAGCACCGTGAGAAACGAGGAACTCTCGCCACCCACACCCCAGGTGGCCTCACGGCCACTTGGTGGCCTTTCCCCAGTGATCAGTTTGGCAGTGACTGGGTCCCTCCTCTGTACCAGGGACCAAGTCAGCCTACAGGGATGGGGAGATACTCGCCAGCATAAGGAACAGGCCAGGCTATGCCGGGCGTGTAGGGTGCAGGACAGGAAGGATCGATGTGGGGCCAAAGGGTCAGGGAGGCTGCCCAGAGAAGAAAGAGCCCTAGTTCACAGTTCTCGGCACTGCCAGCCTTCAAGGGCTGCGCCAAGGTCGTCAGTCCCTGCCCCACTTCCCTCCCTTCTCCTGGGGCTGCTGCTCAAGACCCGCACCTCCCTCCTGTCTCCCTGCTGGGATGGCTCAGGTGTTCGATGCCCGGGACTGCAGCTCAGCACAGGAGATGTTCACCTACATCTGCAACCACATCAAGTACGCCACCAACCGCGGCAACCTTCGGTGAGTGCCTCCCTCCCTGTCGGCTCGGGACCCCACCCTGCCCCAGTGCGAGCCGTGGACCCGGGCCCTAACCAGCTCTTGTCCCCTATCAGCTCGGCCATCACAGTGTTCCCACAGCGCGCCCCGGGCCGTGGAGACTTCCGGATCTGGAACAGCCAGCTGGTGCGCTACGCGGGCTACAGACAGCAGGATGGCTCTGTGCGTGGGGACCCAGCCAACGTGGAGATCACAGAGGTGGGCACAGGGAGAGGAGAAGGGGGACCCAGCCAATGAGGAGATCACGGAGGTGGGCACGGGGAGAGGAGAAGGGGGGACCTGCCAACGTGGAGATCACGGAGGAGGGCATGGGGAGAGGAAAAGAGGGGACCCGCCAATGTGGAGACCATGGAGGTGGGCACGGAGAGAGGAGAAGGGGGCACCCGGCCAATGAGGAGATCATGGAGGTGGGCACGAGGAGAGGAGAAGGGGGACCCGGCCAACATGGAGACCCTGGAGGTGGGCATGGGGAGAGGAGAAGGGGGGACCCGCAAATGTGGAGATCACAGAGGTGGGCACAGGGAGAGGAGAAGGGGGACCTGCCAACATGGAGATCACGGAGGTGGGCACAGGGAGAGGAGATGGGGGGACCCACCAACGTGGAGTCCACGGAGGTGGGCACGGGGAGAGAAGGGAAAGCCAGCCAGTGAGGACTCTGGGAGGAGGCAGAAGGGTCCAATGGAAGAGCGGTCAGTGTAGCAGGGGGAGGAGACCTCACTGAGACGAAGGAGGAAGGAGGCCCCTGAGGAGACTGCAAGGCTAGGCCCTTGAGACCCCGCTCCCGCCCCTCTCCCCCCAGCTCTGCATCCAGCACGGCTGGACCCCCGGAAACGGCCGCTTCGACGTGCTGCCCCTGCTGCTCCAGGCCCCAGACGAGGCTCCAGAGCTCTTTGTTCTGCCCCCCGAGCTGGTCCTTGAAGTGCCCCTGGAGCACCCCACGTGAGCACAGAGGGGCTGGGGCAGGTGGAGGCGGGGTGGCCAGGCGGATAAGGCTCTGCAGAGGCTGATCCCACGCCCTGATGTCCCCAGACTGGAGTGGTTCGCAGCCCTGGGCCTGCGCTGGTATGCCCTCCCGGCCGTGTCCAACATGCTGCTGGAAATCGGGGGTCTGGAGTTCTCTGCGGCCCCCTTCAGCGGCTGGTACATGAGCACGGAGATTGGCACACGGAACTTGTGTGACCCTCACCGCTACAATATCCTGGAGGTGAGGACCAGTGTGGCGGTGGTTGGGGGGATGTACCAGACGTCAGCAACAGGGAGAAATCTGAACACGCCAGGTCCAGCCTGCCTCCTGAACTAGAACCGAAGGTCGGGGCAAAGGGGGTGCCCACATGTGAAGATGTAGTTATTTTTCGGGGGATGGGGGCTGGAGCTTTCATCAGTTTCTCAAAGCGCAAGTGTGCATCATGTGTCCCAAGTCGCTCAGTCGTGTCTGATTGTTGTGACCCCGTGGACTGTAGCCCACCAGCCTCCTCTATCCATGGGATTCTCCAGGCAAGAATACTGAAGTGGGTTGCCATGCCCTTCTCCGGGGGATCTTCCTGACCCAGGGAATGAACCCGCATCTCTTACGTCTCCTGCCTTGACAGGCAGGTTCTTTACCACTAGTGCCACCTGGGAAGCTCTCTCAAAGGGTATTTTGACTCAAAGCATGTTAAAACCCATTTTAGAGATGAGAAATCAATGGGGCCGACAAGTCACTGGCGCCAGGGTCCCTTTCTGCCCTGAGGTGCCTTTGCAGGCAGGCACGTGAATCAGCCCCCAGTGAAGCACGTGGGCCTCCGGATGGCCACCCACCCACCCACACTCCCTCCCCTCATGAGTTAGAGACAGAGCTGTTCTCTGCCTACCCTCCCCCACCCCCATCCCAACCGATGCCGGGCACCCCTGCCCCCAGGATGTGGCCGTCTGCATGGACCTCGACACGCGGACCACCTCGTCCCTGTGGAAGGACAAGGCGGCCGTGGAGATCAACCTGGCTGTGCTGCACAGCTTTCAGGTACACGGGCCCCGACGGGCCAAGAGCGGGGCTGGAAGAGAGGGAGGCACTTAGACGGTGGGCTCTGAGCACCTAGGCCGGTGGTCCCAGTACAGGAACCCAGCCGATTGGCGCATGCCCGGTAATTGTAGTCCCCGGGGGCCTTCCAGGCTTTGCGCACTTTAGGGGACCCACTGGATTCTGCAAACTCTAATTCTAGGATCAAGTATTATAATTTGAGGAAACTAGGGTTTGCCGAGGACTTCCGCGGGGTCTCGAGAGCTTCAGCTATCTTGATGTGTGGGCTGGGGACAAGGTGGGCACACAGACGTGGGAGCTCAGAGCTGCTGCTTCTGCCGCTGACTTGGTAGCAGGACCACGTGTGCCCCAGGCAGGGGTGACGCTGGCTCCGGGAAGGCCGTGCATGTTCGGTTTGGGGTAAGTGGCCGAAGTGCGGGTCTGTGGGCAGGGCCTCAGCCTGGCCCCACCCCTTCCCTCCCTCTCCCCAGCTCGCCAAGGTGACCATCGTGGACCACCACGCCGCCACAGTGTCCTTCATGAAGCACCTGGACAACGAGCAGAAGGCCAGGGGGGGCTGCCCCGCCGACTGGGCCTGGATCGTGCCCCCCATCTCGGGCAGCCTCACGCCCGTCTTCCACCAGGAGATGGTCAACTACATCCTGTCCCCTGCCTTCCGCTACCAGGTACCCACCCCACCCCCCACGGGCTCCTGCCCACTCCACCAGGGGCCTCCAACCTCCCTTTCTTCTCTCCTCTCCCCCCTCACTCCCGCCCCTCTTCATCCCCCTACAGCCAGACCCCTGGAAGGGGAGCGCAACCAAGGGTGCCGGCATCACCAGAAAGAAGACCTTTAAGGAAGTGGCCAAGTAGGTGCCTCCCCCTGCCGGGTGGGGAGCTGCCCTTCCCCCACACCCCAGGGGTCCACCCCACCCCCATCGGTGGTCTGGGCACACCACCCCTGCAAACCCACCAAGACCCTGCTTGTATGGGGAGGTCCCTGGCTCTGTGCGCCTGGGACCCCCTTCATCCTCCCCTCGCCCACAGCGCGGTGAAGATCTCTGCCTCACTCATGGGCACCCTGATGGCCAAGCGAGTGAAAGCAACCATCCTGTACGCCTCTGAGACCGGCCGGGCCCAGAGTTATGCTCAGCAGCTGGGGAGGCTCTTCCGGAAGGCCTTCGATCCCCGGGTAGGGCTGGGCCCAGCGGGCAAGGGTCTGAAAAGAAGTGGTGGTGGTGGTGGTGGGGTGTCCTGGCCCTATCCTCATTCACACGCTGAAGGACGGGAGAGGGTCACAGTCAGGGCCCACGAGGAGTCCGGGACCCTCAGGGACTCAGGGATCAGGTGAGGGCCTGAGTCTTGCCCTGCCAGGAGGACTAGAGTGAAACAGACCAGCGCAGCAGGCCTGGGTCCCCAGGACTCCATCTTCTCCCTGCCTGCAGGTCCTGTGCATGGATGAGTATGACGTGGTGTCCCTGGAGCACGAGGCGCTGGTGCTGGTGGTGACCAGCACCTTTGGGAATGGCGATCCCCCGGAGAATGGAGAGGTGAGGCCTGCCAGGGAAGGGGGCACCTGGCAATAAGGGAGACTCAAAACTGAGCGCGGCTGGGCAGCACCCTGAGTCCGAGTCCCTTCCACTATCAGAGCAAGCGTTTCACACTTGGGAGGCACTTCCTGACTGGTCAGGCATTGACAGATGGGAAAGGCGGCAGCTAAAGTGAGATCTCAGCTTTTTGTCTTTTCTTCCTTTCTTAACAAAAGAAAAGACCACTGCTCGGATGCTAACAGAAATTAGGTAACCTCACTTTCTGAACGGATCTTGAAAGAAACCAACTGGAGTAGAGTCCCACGGGCAGGATTACTGACTGTTAGCCCTCGCCTTCCCTGCTTCCCGGTCACGGCAGCCCCCAGCTGCATTCCTTTCTGGAGCTCTTGTCCGCTCCTGCTTTTAGACGTCTTCCCACTTATATCTCAAGTCCCCTAGAGCAGGACGCCCAGAGGGCTTCTCCCCCACCACACTGCCCGTTCGGTCCTGCATCCGACCTCCCTGCTAAAGAAAAACACACTCACCAGCTGTTTCTAGAGAGAGTCATGTTTGCATCCGTGGGACCCACGATCCTATCGAGACAGAGAACATTACCAGCACTTAGAAAGGCCCCTAGTCAACTCCCCGAGTCAATCCGCTTCCCAGTCTCCCCACCAAAGGCGACCCCCGTCCTGATTCCTGTCGCCTGCGTTAGAAGGTCACGGAAAGGGGGCACGTGGTGTCTAGCTTCTTTCACCCACCCCACTTTGGAGGCTTATCTCGCTGCTGGATGATTCAGTGGTTCATTCCTGTCCACCTCGGGGGCGTGAACAGTTTATTTCTCTGCTCCCCTGCTGACGGACACCTGGGCTGTTTTCCAGCGCTTGGTATTGCGGATAAAGCTGTTATGAACAGTTTTGTATGAGGCTTTTGTGGCCTTATGTTTTCATTTATCTTGGATAAACACCTAGGAGTGGAACTGTTGGGGCACTGAGTAGACCTATGTCTAACTTTGAAACTGCCCAATGGCCAAACCAATTTGAACTGCACCCTTAAATTCCGTGCAGTTCAATGTATGTACATTTTTACCTCAAATTCTTTTTTTAATGGAGGAAACCTAGGAATTTGCCCCACAGAAAATGGCATATATTTACTAACGACATGAACAAGAATATTAATAGCAGCACTCCTCATGGTATCCCCTCACTGGAAACAATTCAAATGACTCTCAGTCATAGATGGGAAAAATACATCGTGGTCTATTCGAACGCGATGCAGCAACGAGGGTGAACAAATTACAACCACACACAACGAAACAGATGATCTCAAACATCACGTACGAGTGGGAAAGAAGCCAGACACGAAGAATCAGACCATCAGACTCACTTTGTACCAAGTTTAGAAACAGGGAGGACACATCTCTGGTGTTTTAATCAGGAGAGCGGGTGGGGTGATCCCAGGGCGGGAGGTGGGGACCTGGGGTCGGGTCACCCGAAGGTGACTTCTAGGACGCTGGTGAGGTTTCTTGATGGGATGTTGACTACACAGGTAGGTTCAGTTTGTGAAAAGCTATAAAGCTGGGCATTTTATAACATGGGTGCTTTTCTGTGGATACATTATACTTCAAGATAATGTTCAGAAAATAAAATTAAAGTAGCACATGTTAATTGTGGAGACCTTGTAGACCCACCACCTAAATGCATCTGCAGCGAATCCCGGGATGTTATGGCCTTGCCGCAGTTTGTTTTTTCCTGTGCAAAGGTTGGCATGTGTAGTTCTAAGCTGTTTCCGTGGCAGCACGTGATAACGGCTTAGCTTTCTAGAAGGTGTTAGCGCCGCTAGTGATCAGGACAATGCAGGGAGACTGAGAGATGTTTTCCACCTATCAAATTGGCTGAAACATTACAGAGTGGTCACCTCCAGCGTGGACAGGATCATGGAGGACAATCTGATGACCCATCGAGTTTTCAAATCCTGGCTCAGAAAGTCCACATCCAAGGACTACCCTCCTGAAATATGCAGAGGAGGAAGCAGGCACATATGAGTGTTTGAGCATTGTTTGTAGACCATCCAGATGTCCCTGTCAGAGGGAGATCTCATACATAACGGTACCTACAAATGATGGGATGCTGGGTCGTCATTTAAAAGACTGAGGTCAGTGTTGGTGTGTGGACATGAAGGACACCCATGATAGGTTATTGGCAAAAAGCAGGTAAGCATAATATGGTCCCATTTTCACTTAAAAGGAAAACTAGGGACTTCCCTGGCAATCCAGTGGTTAGGACACGGTGCCTTCACCTTGGGGGACCCTAGGTTCAACCCCTGGTTGAGGAATTAAGATCCCGCAAACTGCGTGGCATGGCCAAATAAATAAATAAACTATAAATATAGACATATATTAAGCACAATGAAAAGGGGGCTAGAAAGTGTAACAGCTGTCCGTGGTACACCTGCTCTGACGGATGAGACTGGAGGGAAGGGAAGGGTAGGGTTTCTATTTTATTACTTGACATGCTTCTGTAATGTTTTCCAAAAGCCCATACCTCTTTTTGTTTTTGTTCAAAATAAGTTAAAAGTTAAAATCATAACTAATGGTAACAGGGACCGCTCCAGTGTAGTATGAGCATCTGTACAGTCTGAAATAAAACAAAACTAATCATGATGCTAACACTTGCCCTCACCAGAGTTTTGCAGCTGCCCTGATGGAGATGTCGGGGCCCTACAACAGCTCCCCGCGGCCAGAACAGCACAAGTGAGCAGGAGCGGGGGCAGGGGCGGAGTAGGGGGGTGGCGGAAGGGAGGAGGAGTGGGGGAAGGGGGAGGAAGGGAGGCATTTGGAGACACAAAAGGAAAGAGGGCTCTGGGCTGCAAGTCAGCCTCCCAACAAGCTGGAGGAAGCTGAGCGCAGGCCTGAGCCCCCCCACCTCGCCGCAGCCTCAGGACACCCTCTTGCTTGTGATGCACCCACTTTCAGTCCTGGGACTCTGAGGGGCCAGTCTCCTGCAGAGAGAGGAGGGGAGGCGTGGCCTAGGGCTCAGGGACCCCTGGACACGGACCCTTAGCCACGAAACCAAGCCGCCCCCCACCCAGCACCACGGAGGCAGAGCCCCTGAAGCTGCTGCCCCCCGCGCAGTGTTCAGGCCCTGATGAGTCTCCTCCCCTGTGACACCCTTGTCCCCTCATCTCCTGCAGGAGTTACAAGATCCGCTTCAACAGCGTCTCCTGCTCAGACCCACTGGTGTCCTCCTGGCGGCGGAAGAGAAAGGAGTCCAGCAACACAGATAGCGCAGGGGCCCTGGGGACCCTCAGGTCCGGGGGGCCTCGGCGAGGGGGGCTCTGCTGGTTGCGGGGGAGTGGGGGGTGGCGAGCTGCCTGGGCACCAGGGGCAAGGACGAGGGGGCCTGCCCTGACGGCTCCCGGTACCCCAGGTTCTGTGTGTTCGGACTGGGCTCCCGGGCGTACCCCCACTTCTGCGCCTTCGCGCGAGCGGTGGACACCCGGCTGGAAGAGCTGGGAGGGGAGCGGCTGCTGCAGCTGGGCCAGGGCGACGAGCTCTGCGGCCAGGAGGAGGCCTTCCGTGGCTGGGCAAAGGCGGCCTTCCAGGTGAGCTCCCCCACTCCCGCCACCCCTCCAACTCCAATGCTGACTCCTTCCATCCGCCCCCAGACCTGCCACACGGAGGAGGCTGGGGCCTCACCGATGCCCTGACTCTTTGGGTTCTCCGGCCCCTTCCGGCTTCTACAAAATCCACCCTTATATTTCGCCCCACTGCACAGCCAGATCTTCTGGCTGAGTCCTGAGTAGTAGTGATGGATGACATGGCCCCGACGGTGCCGGAAGCAGCAGCCAGGGCCCCAGCAGGCAGGCGGCTGCCTTGGGCAGGCACAGAGGCACAGGTCGCTCCCTCTCCTGGCTGGGTGCAGGGGAGAGGGTGCAGGGCAGGATGAAGGGAAAAGGGAAGACAGAAGCAAGGGCTGAAGCTGCGAAACTACAGGAAGTCAGGGGCCAGACAGGCTTGGGGTGGTGCCTGGGCCGGAGCGGGTTCCTGGGCTAGAGGAGAACAAGGTGGGACTTTCTCAGCCTGGGCTTCCTCCAGAGCAGCCCTGCCTGGTCTGGGAACCACTCCTGGAGCTGGTGGGGGAGGGGGGGGTGGTCCTTCTCCCAGTCCTGACACGGCTCAGGACACTCACTGCTGGCCCCGCCAGGGTTCCCAAGGTTGAGCTCAGCAGGCCTGGACTGATGGCCGAGGAGGAGGGCTCCCCAGGAGGAGGGGTGGGGAGGGCCAGCCAGCACAGATGGAGGCTTTGCTGGGGAGGAGAGTGTTAGTCGCTCAGTTGTGTCTGACTCTTTGCAACCCCATGGACTGGAGCCCGCCAGGCTCCTCTCTCCATGGGATTTCCCAGGCAAGAATTCAAGAGTGGTTAGCCATTCCCTTCTCCAGGGGATCTTCCTGACCTGGGGATGGAACCCGGGTCTCCTGCATTGCAGGCAGATTCTTTACCATCTGAGCCACCAGGAAAGCCCTCGCTGGGGAGGAGAAGAGGGAATGGAAAACAGGAGTAAAGAATCCAGACAAAGGGAAGCGACAGGAAGCTGGGAACACGAGGAGAGAAGGGGGGAGCAGGCATGAGGCTGGCGGACAGAGCTTAGAAACACAGGGCTGACGGGAGGGGCATCCAGACAGAAGCAGGAAGGCTCTGAGCTGACCAGGGTGGGAGCAGAGGAGGGTAGGAAGGAAGGGAGGGGGCCAAGGAAGGAAGGAAGAGATATAAGACATTACACACACAAAAGAAAGATTAACAGGACTGGCGATACGGGTGGGAGGAGAGGCGGCAGCCAATCCTGGATGAGCCGTAGGTTTCACGCTAAGGGACAGGCTAAGTGGTTTGCCAGGCTTGCGCCTGAGCAGAAACAAATAGGATACACACCCTCCCAGGGGTCCTGCCCCAGGCGCCGCCCCCCTGCAGCCCCTGGTGTGCAGTGCAGACCAGCCAGAGACCCCTCCCATTCTGCGCCCACTCCAGGAGCACTTAAGGGCTTTACCTAAGCTTCTCATTTCATCTGCAGCAGATTCTAAGGAGCTGTGTAAAGACTGGGAAACGGAGGCTTGCAAGCTGTTAGTCTAGGAATCCCTGGGCTTCCCCGGTGGCTCAGACGGTAAAGCGGCTGCCTACAAAGTGGGAGACCTGGGTTCAATCCCTGGGTCAGGAAGATCCCCTGGAGAAGGAAATGGCAACCCACTCCAGTATCCTTGCCTGGAAAACCCAATGGCGGGAGGAGCCTGGGAGGAGCCTGGTAGGCTCCAGTCCATGGGGTTGCAGAGGGTCAGACACGACTGAGCAACTTCACTGTCTTTCACTTTCAGTCTAGGAATCAGACCGTGACTTCAGGTCTGAACACACAGACGCCCTCGCTGAGGGCTACCTACTGTGTGCAAGGAGTTCTGTGCCTCTTGCAACACGAGATTAACACTCACCAGGTTAACTACTGAGTGGGTGTGACACAAATATGTGCAAAAGAGTAGCCAGCACAGCGGCACCAAGTGGGCTGAAGGACAAGGTGCTCTCAGCCTCTGTTTCGGGGAGGTGGCAAGGATCCAACAGGCCCTTCATCAGCCCCTCTGAGCTCCCTGCTGCTCGGGCCGGTCCTCAACACTCACCTCCTCACCCCCAGGCCTCCTGCGAGACATTCTGTGTTGGGGAGGAGGCCAAGGCTGCCGCCCAGGACATCTTCAGCCCCAAAAGGAGCTGGAAACGCCAGAGGTACCGGCTGAGCGCCCAGGCCGAGGGCCTCCAGCTGCTGCCAGGTGGGGCCCGACGTCACCCCAACCCTGCTGGCCCTCTGGACTTTGGGGGGCCCGGGACCCACTGACTCGGGGGCCAGACCTGAGTCCCTGGCTTGGGTTCAGTCTCATCTGCTCCCCTCCCCACCCCCTCGCCCCTCAGGCCTGATCCACGTGCACAGACGGAAGATGTTTCAGGCCACAGTCCTCTCGGTGGAAAACCTGCAAAGCAGCAAGTCCACGTGAGGAGGGCCACTCCCCACCCCCACTAGCCCATCCCTGCTTCCCCAGACCCCAGCACCACCCACCCCCGCTTCCCCAGACCCCAGCACCCCCCACCCCCACCCACCCACCCCCGCTTCCCCAGACCCCAGCACCCCCCACCCCCACTTCCCCAGACCCCAGCACCCCCCTCCTCGCCCCCAGCCCTCCTGTAACTTCCCCCTCTCCTCACCCCAGCCGGGCCACCATCCTCGTGCGCCTGGACACTGCAGGCCAGGAGGGGCTGCAGTACCAGCCGGGGGACCACATAGGCATCTGCCCGCCCAACCGGCCGGGCCTGGTGGAGGCGCTGCTGAGCCGCGTGGAGGACCCGCCACCGCCCACCGAGTCTGTGGCTGTGGAGCAGCTGGAGAAAGGCAGCCCAGGTGAGGGGCCGTCTAGGGAGCGGGGGGTGGGGGCCAGTGAGGGCCGCTCCATCCCTCTGGCCCCAGGGTCCCCTCAGGGTCAGGACCCCATGGAAGGCTGCTGTGGCCCCCACTCGCAGCCACTGTGCTACCTCCATGGATTGAAGCTCCTTTCTCAGAACCCACCCCCAGAGCCCCCACAAAAGGCCACCCCTCCCTCTGGGCCCGTCCCCATCCCCAGCCGTCTAGCCTGCTCTGCAGCTGGCACCAGGTCTGCCTTCTGCTGCCCCCGGGCCTGGAGTTACAATAAGATGAGTGGGGGAGTGGCAGGGGCCCAGACCAACCCAATCCAGCAGGGGCCCTCAAACACACAAACACACACACACACAACCAGACCAACCCAATCCAGCAGGGCCCTCGAACACACACACACACTCACACACACACACACACACACACGCACACAACCAGACCAACCCAATCCAGCAGGGGCCCTCGAACACACACACACACACACAACCAGACCAACCCAATCCAGCAGGGCCCTCGAACACACACACACACGCACACACGCACGCACACAACCAGACCAACCCAATCCAGCAGGGGCCCTCGAATACGCACACATGCACGCACACATGCACGCACACAACCAGACCAACCCAATCCAGCAGGGCCCTCGAACACACACACACACGCACACACGCACGCACACAACCAGACCAACCCAATCCAGCAGGGGCCCTCGAATACGCACACATGCACGCACACATGCACGCACACAACCAGACCAACCCAATCCAGCAGGGCCCTCGAATACACACACACACACGCACACACGCACGCACACAACCAGACCAACCCAATCCAGCAGGGACACACACACACACAGAGGCAAGCATACAACCAGACCAACCCAATCCAGCAGGGCCCTCGAATACATACACAAGGACTACCCAGACAGGCCCACCACCACTGTCCAAGGGCCAGCCGTCCAATGACACCATAAAGTGTGGTCAGTCCCCACGTCCTCCCCAGAGAAGCAGCCGTCACCCCGGACAAGGCGGGCCCACCGTGGCCCCCATCCTCTGAATGTCTCTTTGTGCCCCCCACACCCCCAGGCGGCCCTCCTCCCAGCTGGGTGCGGGACCCACGGCTGCCCCCGTGCACACTGCGCCAGGCTCTCACCTTCTTCCTGGACATCACCTCCCCGCCCAGCCCCCGGCTTCTCCGACTGCTCAGCACCCTGGCCGAAGAACCCAGCGAGCAGCAGGAGCTCGAGACCCTCAGTCAGGTCGGGAGCCCCCCACCCCCACCCCAACCCCTGCCCACAGTGGGGCAGCAGGGACCCGTGAGACAGGATGAGCTGCGGGGAGGGGGACTTCCAGCGAAAGTCTGCCCCCCAACTCTGGAGTTCCTATTCATCTCTGAATTCTCTGGCCTTAAAGAGGCATGCGGAAGGTGCTGGAGAAATGTTTGTGGCCCCAACTGAGGAGCAAGAAGCCCCCCTACCAGGAGGCTCAGCTCAGGAGGGGTCAGGAAGGGAGGTCGACAGGAGGCAGGTGCCAAGCTCACTGCCACCCCCCACCCCGCCAGGACCCCCGGCGCTATGAGGAGTGGAAGTGGTTCCGCTGCCCCACGCTGCTGGAGGTGCTGGAGCAGTTCCCGTCCGTGGCGCTGCCTGCCCCGCTGCTCCTCACCCAGCTGCCCCTGCTGCAGCCCCGGTACTATTCCGTCAGCTCGGCCCCCAATGCCCACCCCGGAGAGGTCCACCTCACAGTGGCCGTGCTGGCGTACAGGACCCAAGGTAAGGCAGGGGAGGGGGCCGGGGCCGGGACCCCACAGTGACCCTCAGGGCGGGGTGGGGTGCTGTGGGTCCCTCACCTGTGGCCCTCTCCCTCCTCCCCACCCCCTAGATGGGCTGGGCCCCCTACACTACGGGGTCTGCTCCACATGGCTGAGCCAGCTCAAGACTGGAGACCCCGTGCCCTGCTTCATCAGGGGGTGAGTGAGCACTGCGGGAGGGCGGGGGGAGCAGTGGGCGCCCGGGAGGGCACGGGGAAGAGGAGGGCGTCTGTCCAAGCTGGGATGGACAGAGCGCCACGTGGATGGCTGAGGACAGATGGACAGGCCGGCTGCACAGGGGGGAGGGGAGAAGCCTTGGTAGAGCCTGTGAGTGAGAGCAGGCAGGCCCCGCCTAACCCAACCAGGAAGGGGCATCCCATTAAGCCACTCACTTCACAACTCTGGCTTAGCTTTGGGCCTCTCACTGATTCGGACTTCAGGTCCTACCTTGAAGCTGCAGCTCCCAGGAACGGGCTGGGATCCCACCCCAGCAGGCCGTCCCTTTTAGAAGGTGTACCGTGTCCCTCCCTACATCCCTGGGGTCCCTCGGATGTTGGCAGGCAGGCACCTGGGAACTGTGCTCCACCCGCCTTTAGTCCAGGGAGAACTAGTTAGCTCACCATAATGTCACTAAGGACTCAAGGGAAAGGGAAGGATCTCAGGACACCGTTCCCTCCCTGCTGTGTCCAGAAGTCTTGCCCCATCCAGCACCCAGGAGCTGGAGGCCTAAGGTGGCACAAGCAAGAGTTCCCAGGATGCACCAGCCAGGCCCAGTGACCCGAACCCATCCAGCAGGCCAAATTACAAATAAACTGCCCATCTAGTGAACACAAACCAAATGCCGATATTGAGGCTGTGGTTTCAAATATACTCTGTGAACCCATTATGAACCAAAAGGCTGTCTGCCCTTCCCTTCCCCATGCTTTCTATATCTCCTAAACTGAGACATCAAAACGTTCTTCAGTTCAAACTTGAGCTTTACTTCCTTTGACGCAACCTCCAGAAACTACAGGTCCAGAGAGTCTCTGCCAATATGGAAAGTTCTTTTACTAAACACACCATGCTCACTATAAGCTAGATGCAAACAGGTTAAGTTCTCCTCTCTCCACCCTGCCGAGGTTGGTAAGAGTTGGGGGTCTGGGGGGACAAAGAGGGCCTGACGAAGGGTGTCTTGGCCAGGGCTCCCTCCTTCCGGCTGCCGCCTGACCCCTACGTGCCCTGCATCCTCGTGGGCCCTGGCACTGGCATCGCCCCCTTCCGGGGATTTTGGCAGGAGAGGCTACATGACATTGAGAGCAAAGGTGAGGCTGGGGCCCAAGGGAATGACCGGAAGGCAGGAGGGAGTCACACAATTTAGGGGGACCAAGGGGCAGGGCGCTGAAAGGCAGGAAACAGGGCAAGAAACAGGACTCCAAAGGTGAAGTTTATTAGACCGGGGGGTGGGGGGAACCTCCTAGAGACAAGAGCAGTGCCTTGTTGGTCTGGCTTCCTGGTGCCTAGCACAAAGTAGCGTTGGATTGAATTAAGGAAAAAGGGAACCTGGAAGGCTGGAGAAGACAGGGTTGGAACTCAGAAGACGGAAACGCCCCAGGTGGACTCTGGACTGTGTCAGAGGTCAATGAAGTGTGTCTGAGATCCCAGGAAGCTGAAGGGTGTTCAGATTGGGCGCTGGGTGCCCAGGGGAGCTGGCCGATCAAAAGAAAGGGGGCTTGTGACTAAGAGGAAGGCGCAGAGTGCAGAAGCTGAAGGTGTGGGAGAACGAGAAGGCCCTGCTGTGGCAGTGTCAGCACTGGCCATCCCGCCAGGGAAGTCACCACCTCCTGTGACCTTGGGCTTCTCTGTGAAAACATCCCTCTCCTAGAGGCCAAAGAGCGTAGAGTGGTGGTTTCTGCAGGAAAAGGTGGGCGGTCGGCCTGAGTGAGGGAAGCCAGTGGGAGGTGTCCCCGGAGCTGGGTCCCCCAGGAGGGTTTGGGGGCGCTCTCAAGCCACAGTGATGCCCGCAGGGCTGCAGCCCGCCCCCATGACCCTGGTGTTCGGCTGCCGGTGCTCCCAACTCGACCATCTCTACCGCGACGAGGTGCAGGACGCCCAGGAGCGCGGGGTGTTTGGCCGCGTCCTCACCGCCTTCTCCCGGGAACCTGACAGCCCCAAGGTGCGGGATCCTGAGGGTGCTGGGGTAACCAGAAGCTCGGGAGGGAGGAAGAACCGCTGTGCGCTCCAGCTGGGCTCTGAGACCCAGGCCGGCCCGGCCTACTCTGATCGACTCGTTGGGCTCCCTTTGGGTCCCGCTCACCCTCGCCCAAGCCCCGCCTCTGGCTCCTCTCCGTCTCTCCAGACCCCAGCCCCGCGCACCTGGGCCCCACCTGGCACCCGGGGCATCTCTTCGCGCCCAGGACCCGCCGGCCCCCCTCGCTCCCCTGGGGCCTGCCCTTACTCCGCGGGCCCCGCAGGGGTCCGCCCCTAATCCCGCCTCCCCTTCAGACTTACGTACAGGACATCCTGAGAACCGAGCTGGCTGCCGAGGTGCACCGCGTGCTGTGCCTCGAGCGGGGCCACATGTTTGTCTGCGGCGACGTCACTATGGCAACCAGCGTCCTGCAGACGGTGCAGCGCATCTTGGCGACAGAGGGCGACATGGAGCTGGACGAGGCGGGCGACGTCATCGGCGTGCTGCGGGTGCGGAAGGGCGGGGGCGCGGCCGGCGGGGACAGACCCGGACGGGGGCGGGGCCTACCGCCGCTCTACACTTCCACCGGGGTTTTGATCCTCCGCGCTCTTTCCCTCCCAGGATCAGCAACGCTATCACGAGGACATTTTCGGCCTCACGCTGCGCACCCAGGAGGTGACAAGCCGTATACGTACCCAGAGCTTTTCCCTGCAGGAACGGCATCTGCGGGGCGCGGTGCCCTGGGCCTTCGACCCGCCCGGCCCAGACACCCCCGGCCCCTGAGACCCCTCTTGCTTCCCACTGCAGTTCCCGGAGAGAGGGGCTGTCATTCCACTATGGCTCTTCCGCTGTCCTGTCGGCCTTTACCAGGACCGGCCACCTCTCCCTCTCCTCCCAGGTGACTTCCCAGAGACTGTTGGGATTCCCTGTACCATCTCATCCTCTCATCTCTAGGTCTGTTTCCCCACCCTAAGTCTATCTGGAAGACCCCTCCCAGCAGCGGTATTCCAGAGCCTACAGTCAGCCCTTTGGTGTTTAGGTGAATTTTAGATTCCCCTCGCCTCTCTCTAGAAGTATCTTATCTTGAAACCTGATCTCTAAATCCTTCAAATATTTATTATTGAAGATTTACCATAAGAGACTGGACCAGAAGTTAGGAGACCTACTAAGATGCCTAAGCCAGTGCTGTCAATTGCAGTTACAGAATAATGACAAGCTTTGTCTTTTAACTTGTGCGCAAGCTGTGGGGGTGGTAACTCTTGGACGGAGGAGTCTTGTCCCACAGGCTCCTCTCTGACTCCTGCCCTGGAGAAACCTGGTTTCCGGCCAAGAGCAGACAGTTCTCCAGTGTGGCTTCCCTGCTCTTGACGAGAAGCAGGGACAGCCCTGGCTGCCAGGCATGGGGAGTCCAGGACTAAGGTCACAAAGATGAGCAGCACAGCCGTGAGCAAACTTCACTGCTGGTTCCCCACGGCAAGAGGAGCCACGGCCACTTTCTCAGTCACACCGCCGTGAACTCCAAACACATCAGTCTCCTCTAGTCTTTTCCGCTCACAGTCCCCATGCCCTTCCACCAGTCCCATGGGAACCTAAGGGCCAGATGAACCTGAGCACCTACTGCCTTTCAGGTCCCATCCCCCATTGCTCCCTGATGTGTAGCTTGGCCTCTACCTTGGCCCTGCCCACCGGCATGAGGTCACTTGGTAACTTCTCCCCGGGACCTACAGTTGTCCCTTAGCCCCTCCACGTGGGGACTGTCTCCAAGACGTGTTTCCTGAGGCCTTGGGAAGCTCCTCTCCTACCGTTCCTCTGTGCTCTGGGCGAGTTCGTCAATGACTCCCAAGTCCTGCCCAACTAAGCACCCGTGGGGGTCTTGAAAGAGGGCTTGGCATGCCTTTCCACTCCGCCTCGCCCAATCTCCTGTGACTGGAGAAGCCAGGGAGCCTGGGGGAGGAAAAGCTCTTGGCAGGCAGTCCAGGGGTTCAGGTTCCAGAGATGAACCCCCCGTCACCCCAAATTCCCACCACTCTTCCCGCCCCTCCAAGTCCGACACCACCCAATATCCTACCCATTCCTCCACCCCCGTGAGACGATACTGACCCCCGAGGAGCCCACTCAGTCAGTGCTAGTAGCCTGGCCAGGCTCCTTCTGGGTGTCTGTGGGCTCCTGGAACCCTCCAGGAAACGAACTCTGGGTCCTCTGGGCACTCCACTGCCGTCTGGGGCTGGAGGCGGGACTGGAGCCTGGTGAGAAAGGCCATGAGTTGGGAAATGCCATGATGGCCGCAGGTCCCCAGCGTCTGTCCCCTGCACACCCTAACCGCCTCACCATCACTGGACCAGCATGGCTTCTCCTCATCTGGAGAGAGAGTCTGTGGGGGGCTGGGCCAGGGCCGGGACAGCGGGGAGGCTGAGGCCTCGCCCCACAGTTCCTGCTGCTGCTGCTGCTGCTGATGGAGCTAGGAAAGGAGAAGATGAGAGGCCTCCCTCCTGTCCCGGTGTGAGGCCCAGCCCCAGGCCAGGTGCAGAGGCTGTTGACACCTCCTCCCCCAGCTCCTGTTGAGTAACTCCTTACACTCCAGCCCCCTCCACACTCTCCCCTTTGTTCAGCTGCCTCCTCCCTCCCCTTCTCTTTTTGGCACCCCCTCTGCTCACCTGGTGCAGGTAAATGGCATGGAGACTCATCTCAGCAGATGCAAGCTCTGGGAGCTGGGCCAGCTTCTGGCCCCCAGTGCCTCCCGGGGACACACAGCTAGAACAGAGGGCGCCATGAAGACATGCACAATCCCCCAGGGAGAGCCTGGCTTCAACTCCCCTTCCACATCACCCCCCACTCCAGTGCCCCTTCTCCTGGAGGATCAGCCCCACCCCTTGCTCCCGGCATCTCAGGCTCCCACCCCTTACCTTGAGTCCTGGGTAATTCGGGAAAGGGAGGCCAGGAGGCTGGCTGTAGCTGCGGCCGGGCAGGGGGCTGTGGGGCTGAGGTCTTGAGGCGGCCGGAGGGGCTGCACCAAGAGGTTGGCCAGGAAGGCCTCCGGCTGGGAGCGAGAGGAGAGAGGGTCAGAAGAGAGGACAGAGGGGAGGGAGGAGGTCTGGGAAGGCAGGAGAGCAGATGGCACCAGCGAGCAGGCTAATAAAGGGGTGAGGCTGAGGGTGGTGGGGACGGGGGAGCAGACGGGCAGGCCCGGCTCCAACTCACCAGAGGGGAGTGAGAGTTGCTGAGGGTCCCAGGGGCAGGGGGGCTGCGCAGCGAGCTGGCGCCCCAGGCGGCTGCGTCTTGCTGCACCCGGCCTCTCAGGTGCCCCAGGAACTTGGAGCTGTGGCCTGGGGGGCGCCATTGTGGGTGAACCAGGGAGAACCTCATCAAGGAGAGTTCCGTCTTCCCATCCTCAGCGCGCTGAGACAGTGAGGCCTCGGTCTGTCCCTCAGAGAGCCACTAAAAGGAACGATGGCCCTTCACGTG
Organism: Bubalus bubalis; assembly: GCF_019923935.1. Classification (NCBI taxonomy): domain Eukaryota; kingdom Metazoa; phylum Chordata; class Mammalia; order Artiodactyla; family Bovidae; genus Bubalus; species Bubalus bubalis. The sequence goes on from NC_059164.1 coordinate 113,094,875, forward strand.
CTGCCAGGATCGGGCAGCGCAGCTTGTGGGATCTCAGATCCCCGACCAGGGATCAAACCAGGGGCCCTGGTAGTGAAAGCACTAAAGCCTGACCACTAGGCCACCAGGGAACTCCAACCAACTCCACTTGGATAGCTGCGGTGGGGGCCTGGTGGGGTAGGCAGGACAGGAAACACTAGCCCAGGGGGAAAGGATGGAGGCCACAAGGGGACAAGTTCAAGATCAGCCAAATAAAACACAGCCGGAGGGCAGGACCCGGGTCCAGACCCAGCGCTAGCGTAGGACGTGGGCTCAGTGTTTTGCTGGCCCGTGCACACTGGCTACCACTACTGGCCCGACAGCCTTGGTCAGGAAACCCATCCGTACCCCAGCCCCATCCACTGACCGAGCCGTTTCTCTCCGGTGGTCTGTGCTCCCATTTACTGGTGTGTGATGGTGCTGGGCACCCTCTTAGGCCTCTTCACCTGTCATCTCACGTGATCCTCTTAAGAGCCCCAAGCACTGGCTAGTCATTGCCCGAATTTGAGAAATGAGGGCTCAGGAAAGTGACGTGGGGAGCTCGAGGTTGCAGGTGCCAAGCAGTGAAGGTGGGGGTGGAACCCAGTTCTGCTTCCAGTGAGGCAAGCCAACGCCTACCCAACCTACCTACCCAGCACCTCCGGGGACAGGCTCTCACCTGCGGGTGGCCGTGCCGCTTCACGTCCATAAGGGCAAAGGAGCAGATGTCGCCGACCCCGGCCACATCCACAGTAAAGTGCCGAAAGAAGTCAATGATCTCCAAGGCTCGGGGCCGAAACCAGAAGATCAGAAACAAGGGGGTGAGGACAGGGGACAGGAGCTCCTCCACCAGGGAGACCTGGAGAAAGCAGGCCCGAGGCCGAGAAGGGCTTGCTGAGGGCAACCTCCAACCCCGTCACTCCGGGGACCCACCCCCAGACCCCGGCGGGCAGCCAAAAGTCCCCTCAGCGCCGCTTCCGGCGTGACCCTCACAGCTCGGTATTGCAACAGCCGCGCCATCTGCCTGTAAGAGCTGGTCCTGCCGGCAGGGCCGGTCTCCTCGGGGAGGTAGTGCATGTGGGCCAAGGCCGCCTGCAGCAGGAGCTGCGGCGAACGGCCTTGGCCTTGCTCATCCGGAATGAAAGACCTAGAGGGCGGGATCGGGGTGGGGAAAGAAGGGGGCCTGCGGTTCAGAGGATGTGCGGGGGGTGGGGTGGGGGTACACTAGCGGGGTGGGGAGAGGGAGGGGTGCGCGGAGGCTCCGACCCAGGACCGAGGAAAAGGGCCCCTTTCCCGGCTCTCTGCCATCGCACCTGGCCACGGTGGCCGCGATCCCGAGCGCGGTCATGGCGGTGAGCACGTGCTCCACGGAGAGCACGTCCTCGTCGTACACGGTGAGCACGAGCAGCGCGGCCAAGGGCGCGCCGGCGAAGAAGACGAGCTGGCGGGCCAGCAGCGCCAGCAGGGGCGCGGGGGGCGCGGCGGCGCGCAGGAAGGCGGCGGCCGGGCGGTAGGCGCGGGCCAGGCGCGCGCGCAGCTCGTGCGGCAGCTCGTTGAAGTGGCGCAGCTGCAGGCGGGCCAGGCGGGACCAGCGGCGCGTCCCCAGCGCGCCGGGCTCGCGCCGCAGCAACTCGGCGTGGCTGTAGAAGGCGTGCAGCACCTGCCAGGCCAGCACCAGCGGGCTCAGCGCCAGGTTCGCGGCCGCCAGCAGTAGCACCGTGCGCCGCCAGCGCGCGGCCAGGGCGGCCCGCTGGTCGCCGCGCTTGTAGGCTTCGGGCAGCTCCCAGCCGCCACGGAAGAGCGAGAAGGGCCCGCGGAAGAGGAGCAGGTCGACGTTGAGTGCCAGGCCGCGGCTGAGAAAGGCCGCGCCTCCGCCCCATGGCAGCGCGGCGCGGGCGGGCAGCAGCCCCTTGTTGGCCAGCGCCACCTGGTAGTTGGTGTAGCGCAGGATGCGGTGGTGGACGTCCAGCTCCGTCAGCGGCCTCGGCTGCACGCATAGCCCCCCGCTCCTCTGCAGCGCCAGGAGGCGGGACTGCACCTCTGCCCAGGGCACCGAGCTGAGCTCCTCCTGCGGAGAGCCGACAGCTGAAGCCAGCGCCCCCGACCCCTCTCCATCGCGATGCCCACCCTCCGCGTGGCCAGAGCGGCATCCCGGCGTGCCCTCCCCGCCGGCCTCACCCGGGCCCTCCCGCCGGAAACCCACCGCCTTTCACGGCCGCCCTTTCGCCCTCCTCTCTTTGCCACCTACCAGGGGCACCTCATCCTCGGTCTGGCACCTCCCCAGGCCCTTGCCCCTCCTGGGCCAGGAGTCACGTGCTCCCCAGGGGACCCCCCCCCCCATAAGCTAAACTCCATAGGTATATGAGCTCGGCCCCTTCCAAGCAGATCTTCCAGACACGCCCCCTCCCCGTCCTGGCAACCCTACAGGCACAAGGCACACCACAGCTGGAGGTAACAGGGCGATCACTCTTTCTCCTTCCTAGGGTGCCAGCCAGCCGGGCGCAGAAGCCGCACAAGCTTTTAACTTGTCATGCTTGGAGACCCCACCCCCACCCCCACCCCTCCATCAGATTAATCTTCCTAAGGCAGTGGCCACCTCCCCATCTGGGGCAGGGGGATGCCGTCAGACCTCACTTGCTGCTCAGCTGCAAAACTCATTTTAGCCCAGTTTCACCCAGCCTCCCCAGCCCAGCTTAGTCACGTCCCTCCAGGCCAGCCTCTCCAGTCCATCCCAGGGTCTCCCCTACCTCTGAAAGGAAGCAGGGAAGAGAAGAAAGAAGGAGAGAGAAAGAGAAGGGGTCAGGCGCCTTCCTGGAGGAGCAGCGGTCCAGCTCCCGACGTTCCCTGCGTCTGTCCCCAGCCCTCTGCTGTGGCTCGGGCTCCCCTACTCAAGGGGGCTTTCAGAGGACCTCTCCCCTTTGCTGCACTGGAGGGCAGGGTTCTGGACTTCTGAGGGGAGCAAGGGAAGTTGACTGCTGAAGGTAGCCTTTGTGCTGTGCCTTAGAGAAAGAATTAAGTACAGAGGCAGATGGAGTGAGACCAAGAGGAGGAGGAGAGAGCAAAGTGTGGCCAGGAACAGTGAAGGGGCCCACGAAGTAGCTTCCTGCAAAGAGAAGCCAGAAAGGGGGGTGGGCCCCCCGGACAGAGGCCTGAACACTCAGTGGCAAGCTGGTAGGTCAGTCTCCTCATCGCTGCCCGAGATGCTCACTGCTCCCCCCTCCACCCCTTTCCTTCATGGGGCCTGGAACACCATCTCACCTCCTATCCTTCCCAGCCAGGTCTCAGTCCTTCCTGCTCTGTAAAACCACCCCTCTAAATCCCCATCGTCTGGACCACAGGCACGTGGCTGTACATATCTTCCATAACTATCTGCATCAACTAAGAGCCACAACAGTAAGGACCTCAGGTTCTACCGGGTGGTACTCCACTTCCTAGCGTTATTTGGGGCTAAGCCTAGGTAGGTGTGTCACAAAGGTCTTCTGCCCTCTTTGCAGTGGCTCCTCCAGTCTGCACAGCCCGCCACTCCTCCCCATCCTCTGCCCCCCACCTCCCCCCCGACATGGCGCCCCTCCACAGACACGCTCATCCAACTCACCGGGGGGATGTGCAGGGCCTCCCTGTAAAACACCTGGATGTCCCAGTAGCTGAAGAGGTTGCAGACCGAGCGAAGCAGCTGGAACAGCCAGAAGGCAGCAGCCAGGATCAGCAGGAAGACCAGGAGGGGGCTGGAGCAGATCCTGTGTGAGGCGAGACAGACAGTAGAGACAAAGTAGGGCCCCATAGCAAGGGAGACCAGTCTTGGGGAGTGATGGAGGTCAGGGAGAGGGGGCCCTGCCAGACCAGCGATTCTCAGAGTGTGGGTCCTAGAGGTCCCCCAACTCTTGTGTCTGGAAGGTCAGAACTTTTCAGCTAATATTCAGGTTTTCTGCCATTTTCATTCTCATTCTCCCAAGAGTATCCAGTGGACTTTTCCCGAGTCTATGTGACATCACGTTCACAGACGGGATGTATGTTCCTACATTCATAGATTTTAAAGCCGTTCTTGGCTTTGACATCTAACAAGGTAAATGCAGATAGGATGCTCAGAACAAAAGCCCCTGGGAGTTGGTTCTCAACAAACATTAAGTGGATTAAAGGTGTATTCTCCACCAACATTAAGTGGATTAAAGGTGTCTTCAAACCAAAACCTCAGAGAATGGATGATCTAGACCAAGGAACAAAAGGAGGGGAGGCTTTTGTGTTGGTCTCCCTCAGCCCCTGCCCCCGCCGGCTTTCACTCACCGCTGGGCACACTGGGAGGAGGGTAGGACGGCGTCCGACAAGGTCACTTTGCTCTGGAGTGGCCCAGGTCGTGTTCGGTTACTCAGTTGGTTGGCAAAGAGAATATTGTAATCCACGCAACGAAGGAGGAAGGTTGTGAAGGTGACGATGAAAATGAATTGTCTGGGACGAGAGGAAGAGTGGTGCTCAAGCCTGAGGGCTGAGTGGGCTCCTGCCCCAGCCCCCAGGCCCACCGAGTTGGTTAGCCCCTCCTGCTGGGCCCCTGGGCACATCTCACCCCAGCTGGAAGACATCCTCCAGCAGGATACAGGTAAAGCCATTCCTCTGGTGGTAGCTGTAGATGTGGCCACAAGTCAAGAAGTCCGCCTGAAGCCTGATGGGCTTTTCCTGAGGATGCCTCCCGATCCCCCCACCAAGTCCCCAGCCCACAGCACCCATCCCCCTGCCTGCCATGCCCCTTCTGCCAGGCTGCGCACAGAAAGGATATCTTGGTGAAGAAGCTGTCCAGGTTCTGGATGTGGTGCCAGGAGCCTGGGCACAAAAGGGAGAGCGTTGGGGTGTGGTGCTCACCTGACTCCATGCCCTCAAGCTGCTGCCAGAGGCCCAGCCCGGGGCGGCGTTGCGGGGAGGGGGTGGGCAACCCTAGAGCCTCCAGGGCCTCCCCAGCCCCACACCCACCCGCTCACCTCGGAGCCCTTCCGGCACATGAAACAGGGGCTGCTGCTCCTCCCCATGGAGGGGTGAATCTTGGGACCCCTCGGGGTCACCGTCCTCCAGCCGCTCATAATCCTGCTCGGGGATCAGAGGGCCTATCCGCAGCCCAGGAGAGTCCTGGGGGCATCGGCATGGGGGAGGGGGAGTCCCCAAGGCCGGGGGAGGGGCAGAGTGGGAACCCCAGAGAGGGGGAGCAGAGACGGGTGTCATCGAGGGCTGGGGCTGCGCTGGGGGGGTGGCTGGGGTGGGGGGGGCACTGTGGCAAGGCTGAGAAGCCCCTGGGGCCTGCACCGCTGGGCAGGGGAGCCCCGAGGCTGAAGGAGGAGCTGAGGAAGGGGCCCTTCTTGTGGGAGGGACAGGGGACAGAGAGAAGAAGGAGACCCTCCCCGCCCCAGGTCCCCGACAGGGAGGAGGAGGAAGAGGAGGCAGTGGCGTGGGGAGGAGGGGCACAGATCCAGGCCCCAGGTCTCCCCGCCACCCCAACCGCCCCTTGGTCCCCCCCCAGCCCATTCGCCTCACCATCAGGCCAGCGGCTTCTTCTGAAAGCTCGGAAGGATGGGAGCTGCTGCCGTCTCCGCAGAGGGCTGCGTTGCTGAGCAGAGACTTTGACAACTAGGACGGGTGACAACAGCTCATGACTCAGTGGGGGCGGCCTCAGGCGTCCCAACTCGCAGGCACCAGTCCGACCACTCGTACCCCTTCCAGGGCAACCTGCGGCCAAACCTCTTAGGGCTCCACCTCCACACCCGGCCAGGCAGGAGCTGCAGAGGACAGAAGGAGATCCCCACAGTCCCACCTTCAGACCTCCAGGGGATTTAAAGGCGAGGCCAGAGAGCAGCAGCCAAAGCAAAGGCAAAAAGAATCCTATTAAAGATGTTAGAGCTATGGGGCCAGGACAATACTGTACATCTTTGGTTCTTAATACCTAATCTCAAAACAAAACAAGCCTTCTCTCTCCTCCCTACATACACACACACCAAGTGATCAGCAGAGAAACACTTTGAAACAAAAAAGAAAAGAAAAACGTGTGCATGTTTTGTTGTTATGACAGTGCTAAAGAAGGGAAAAGGGGAGGCTGAGGACAGGAGAGAACTGAAGAGAGGGGAGGGGGTTCTTTTGGATATGAGATGGTTCTTGGAGCTTTTACAGTAGGAAAGCGCGGTTCTTGAAGCTCCATTATGTTCACTGATTCATCCTCTTGAAACCCTCTCCACCAGTTTTGATCCAGTTTTGGGCCCACCCCCCTCCCCTCAGAAGCGTCAGGGCTGACCCAGCAGAGGGCAGCTGAAGGTCTGGAATTTGCAAGGGCAGGTAATTTGGGTGCCCCGTGACAGAGCTGAGTTCCTTATTGCCACCTCAAGAGGGGGCGGAGGCCCAGACAGCTGGTTTGGTGGCTTGTCCAACGCCATTCTTGAGGTCCTGAATCATTAGGTTTCCTACTGAAGCCCATTCCTGCAGTGCTGACTCATCCACCCAGGTGTTAGGGCCCCCAGGGCTTAGGCCCAAGGGTTGATGTAGGGACCAGCCCAGGAAATGGAGAGAGAGAGAAACAGAGTGCATTCCAGACTGCCTTCTGGAGGAACTTGGAGGAGGAACCTGTGCTTCTTTCCTGGGAGGGAAAGTGTCATAATAGCTCAGGACTTGTAGAGTTCTATCCCAGAGCAGGAGGCAGAGCTATGAAAACAAGACTTCTGGTGTCCCCAGATGGAATCTCACATTGCAGAGGGGCCAAGAAATTCCCATGATCTCTCTGAGACGTCTGCCCAAATGGGTTTTGCGGGGTTTCCTCTGGTCTCTCCCCAACCTCACTCACCCCACTCACTTTTCCACCATATGCACTTTAGGATCCTCTCATACACCCTCTGCACCCAGTCGAACTTCAAACTAATCCTGGCACATTTTCCTACCCAGTTTCACTCCAGATTCATCAATGGACAGCCTCCCTACCACCAGCCCAATTCAAGTTATTGTAAAGGGCACTTTTCCTTGCCAGGCGTGTAGAGGGGAAAGAGGGGACCAATGAGCGAGACAGAGCCACTATCCAAGAGGAAGTCACAGCCTGGTAGGGAGGTGGCTATGCAAGCAAATAATTACACGGAAGAAATAAATAAGAGAGAAATTGCAGGTGTAAGAGCTGTGCGGCGGCAGCTACAGGCAAGTCAGCCTGCCTGCGGTAGGAAGGCATCTATCAGGGAGATGGATCTGGGGTCGCGCCAGTGGTTCTAAACCATTGTGTAGCGCGAGCTTGTCAGAATCACCAGGGGAGTTTTTCCCCAAATATATGTGGCGGCCAGAGCGGGTGGCGAGCTAGTGGTAAAGAATCTGCCTGCCAATGCAGGAGACAAATGCAGGTTCTATCCCTGGGTTAGGAAGATCCCCCGGAGGAGGGCACGGCGACCCACTCCAGTGTTATTGCCTGGAGAATCCCATGGACAGAGTAGCCTGGCAGGCTGCAGTCCGTAGAGTCGCAGAGTCGGACATGCCTGAAGCGACTAAGCAAGCACGCACGTTGTCCCCGGAGCTCTGACTCGCCTAGGGGAGAGGGGTGGGTGGAAAGGCACGTGCATATATTTTGGAGGAAAAAAAAAATACCTCCAAACGATTTTTGTCCCTTGGTCTCCCAGAACCAGCGTTCTACACTCCCCGGAGATTCCGGGTCACCTGGAATGCTCTGAGAGCAAGCTTGAGAGACTGACCCTGCGGTCGGCCGCTGACGCGTTACTATGGATACCCGGCGGGGCGGGGGAGCGCACTCGGCACGCCCTCAAGACTTCACCTTAGAGCCGACCCCGGAGGAGGGCGGAAAACATTGCCGCTTCCGGCTCGGCCCCGCCCAGAAATGGATGGGAGGGGGCGGGCCACAGGCGGCTCTCGCCAATTATCGTTGAGGCGCGAACGAGGTTTTCTCCAATCACAGCTTGCAATGAAATTGATGCTTCTTTCTGCCAATCAGCGCCGCGTCGCGCGGGGGTTGTCGGGAGCGGGCCAGAGCCAACATGGAGCCTTCAATGGGATCAGGGTGAAGCCGCTGTTGCCGGCTGATCCGGTTCTCCCCACATCATGCTGGTGCACTTGTTTCGAGTCGGGATTCGGGGTGGCCCCGTCCCAGGCAAGCCGTTGCTACCCCTCCGCTTCCAGACATTCTCGGCTGTCAGGTAAAAAGGCACGAAACCTAACTGGGAGCGTGGGATACTGACCCGCCTGAAGGGCGTGGGGCCCGCCGGGAGATGGAGTCCCGGGCTCTCGCAAGGTCTGCTGGGAGCTGTAGGCCGGCCTGGCCCGGGGGGTCGACTGTCGTTCCCGGGAGGATCGGCCTCGATTATTTATAGCGACGGCCAGGTGCCGGTGGGAGGCTCGGCGCGTCTGTTTCCGCGCGAAGGCTGGACGGAGGGGGGCGCTCTGGGTTGGGGACCACGCTGGGTCTGCTCTCCCCACCAGAGGGCGCCGTGCTGCATAGGTGTCAGTTCTGTTCAGTTCAGTCGCTCAGTCGTGTCTGACTCTTTGCGACCCCATGGACTGCTGCACGCCAGGCCTCCCTGCCCATTACCAACTCCCGGAGCTTACTCAGACTCATGTCCATCGAGTCGGTGATGCCATCCAACCATCTCATCCTCTCGTCCTCTTCTCCTCCTGCCTTCAATCTTTCCCAGCATCAGTTTTTTTCAAATGAATCAGTTCTTCGCATCAGGTGGCCACAGTGTTGGAGTTTCAGCATCAGCATCAGTCCTTCCAATGAATATTCAGGACTGATTTCCTTTAGGATGGACTGGTTGGATCTCCCTGGAGTCCAAGGGACTCTCAAGAGTCTTCTCCAATACCACAGTTCAAAAGCATCAATTCTTCGGTGCTCAGCTTTTTTTATAGTCCAACTCTCACATCCATACATGACCACTGGAAAAACCATAGCCTTGACTAGACGGACCTTTGTCAGCAAAGTAATGTCTCTGCTTTTAATATGCTGTCTAGGTTGGTCATAACTTTTCTTCCAAGGAGCAAGTGTCTTTTAATTTCATGGTTGCAGTCACCATCTGCAGTGATTTTGGAGCCCCCAAAAATAAAGTCTGTCACTGTTTCCCCATCTATTTGCCATGAAGTAATGGGACTGGATGCCATAATCTTAGTTTTCTGAATGTTGAGTTTTAAGCCAACTTTTTCACTTTCATCAGGCCCCCTGTTTCTGGCCTCAGTCCTCATTCTTGGAATTGGGCTGGAGATGTGGACAAAAATTAAGTGTCCAGAGACATTTAGCATGGCTGTTGTTCCACAGATTCAGTGTGAACTGAACAAAAATGGTTCCTAAATCTGTATAGTTTCAGCAGAGATAAAAGAGTATGTATATGTTGGTGTTCATTTGCTCTGCACACGTTGGTCCCAAGAGAGAAAAACACAAATGGGGAATGAAAAGGACCCAGAGACTGTGACTCCGTTGTAAACGCTTTACGAGAAGCAGCTGATTCCTTTCTAATCGTAGAGTGAAAACCCAAGAGCTAGGCAGGCAGTTGATCACAGGAGCGGGTGGATGTGGACTTGTGTCCTTCAGGAAGCACATTTGACTGATGGAGGGCAAGAGGGGTGGAGCTGCAGCTTAGAAGTACTGGTGCTGGAAAGTAATCGCCAGTTTTTGGCAGTGACCAAGCACTGCTTAGACCTTAGTTTGGAGAAGATGAGAAAAGCTGGAAAGTGGCCATGGTAAATTATTAAAAGGCTTGAATACAGTCCTTAGGAAAAGAGTAAGGGTGTCGATATTATTTAAATGAGAGCACAACCCCAGGAAAGACATCAGATAGTGTGCTAGAATTTGTGTGTTCATAGCACAGTGTTTTTCAGACCTGCAAGTCACAACACAATAGATCAGAAAGTGAATTTAGTGAGTCTGGACCCTCTAGAAGGGATATAGGACTTCCCTGGTGGTACAGTGGATGGGAATCCACTTGTCAATGCAGGAGACACGGGTTCGATCCCTGGTCCGGGAGGATTCCATGTGCCTCAGAGCAGTTGTGCCCGTGGGCCACAACTGCTGAGTCCGCACTCTAGGGCCTGGCCAGCATGCTGCAACTACTGAAGCCCACACACCTAGAGCCTGTGCTTCGCAGGAAGAGAAGCCACCACAATGAGGAGCCCCAGGGCAACACAGAGTAGCCCGAGTGCACCAACGAAGGCCCAGCACAGCCATAAATGAATGAAATTTTAAAGAAAGTGAATATAACAGTATACATGTTTAAAAAACAAATTAGGGAGGGACTTGCCTGGCGATCCAGTGGTTAGGACTTGGGCCTTTCACTGCCAGGACTCAGGTTTGATCCCTAGTGGAGGAACGAAGATCCTGCAAACCTTGAGGCAAAAAATAATAATAAGGAAAGTATTGTTTTGTGAAGCATTTCTATTTTCTGCAACATACATATGTTCACTGTGCTGGGTCATAAAGTAAAATATATTTCGTATTATTGTCTACAGTAAGTCTAAATCTTTACAAACATTGCAGCAGTGAATCAGATTACTTGTTGTTCAGTCACTAAGTCATGTCCAACTGTTTGTGACCCCATGGCCTGCAGCTTGCCAGGCTTTCCAGTTCTTCACCATCTCTTAGGGTTTGCTCAAACTCATGTCCATTGAGTCAATAATGCTGTCCAATCATCTCATCCTCTGTTGTCCCCTTCTCCTCCTGCCTTCAATCTTGCCCAGCATCAGGGTCTTTTCCAATGAGTCAGCTCTTCGCATCAGGTGGCCAAAGTATTGGAGCTTCAGCATCAGTCCTTCCAATGAACATTCAGGGTTGATTTTGTCAGATTGTTCTGCATTTCTAATGAGGGCATGCACTCAACAAACATAACCATTTGCTGAGCTCTGTTTTGTACCAGAGCCCTGCTAAGTGTTGTGGGGATACAGTGGTGAATAAGATCTGACTTCCTGCCATCAAGGAGTATATATAGTGTGATGGGGAAGTGGGGCATTTACAGAAAGCAGGACAGTGAGCTTCTCTGTTTATATATTTTTTCCATTTATATTTTGGATAGATAGGAAATATGCGGTGGAAAACAGGCAGGTGGATGGGTAGGGGGAGATGTCACATAGAGGTGGCAAGAAGCGCAGGCAGGCCTCATTGAAACAGGGAAGGATGAGACTGAGTGTAGTTAGGAGGGTCTGGAAATAGGAAAAACCATTGTCGTAAAGGAAAACCCTCTCATCCATTTGTTTTTTAAAAGCCTCTCCTCATCAGTAATCTTATTTGCATCTTTGATCATCCTCCCATCTACTCTTGGCCAGGTAACAGATACTTCTAACAGGCCTCCCTATAGCTGTTCCTGTCCTTCTCTAGCTCACTCCTCTCTGCAAGGATCTTTAAAATGCAATTGTGATTATGGTCTTCCTTGCCCTCTCAAGTCCACATGTTTTAAAGGGACAGTAATGGGTCCCCCTCCCCCACCCCCCACGCTCAGCAAGCTTTGTCATTAGCCTTTTTTGTGTCCCCCCCTGCCCTATACACTTTTGTTGTTCAGTCACTAAGTCATGTCCAACTCTTTGCCATCCCTTGGACTGCAGCACGCTAGCCTCCCCGTCCTTCACCATCTCCTGGAGTTTGCTCAAGTTCATGTCCATTGAGTCTGTGTTGCTATCTAACCATCTCATCCTCTGCTGCCCTCTTCTCCTTCTGCCTTCAATCTTTCCCAGCATCAGGGTATATATATTCATACACCCACGCTAAAGCTTAACCACCACGAGGGCCGTTACTTGGTCTGTCCTGTTGGCCTCTTGTTCCCTGGACCTCAGAGCAGAGTGCGGTGCACAGTAGGCTGATCACCCTGCATTGCCATCTACAGATACCAAAACTGCAGGATACGGGGGATCTTGGCCTATGTGAGACGACAAGATACAAGTTACTTGGATTTTATCGTCACCCTTTTCTTCCATACCTTGTCTGTCACGTTAGCACTCGAGGCCCGGGAGGGGACAGGGTGATGGGGTGTAATAAGCTTCCAACCAGTGGGCAGAGTCTTGGGATCACTCCTGGCCTCCCCACATGTAACTGTGAGCTCATCACACCCAATCCTGAGCCTGGATTCTGGAGTCAGACAGCAGGGGTCCCACCTTGTCCCAGTTCTGCTGCTTGTCTGTAAGGGGAGCGCTGTCCAGCTCTGATGACCCGTCATTCTTCTGAAAGAGCAGGGGTTGGAAGTGGTCGCTGATTAGGGCCAGCCATCCCAGAGAAGAGCCGGGGGCAAACACCTTTGAGACTCGATGACTTTCCACTGGGTGTGTTCGTCTCAGAAATGGAGGTTGCTTAAGAGCCTCCCTGAGACGGCCAGGGGGAGCTGTCACAGAGAAGCCTCTGTCCCCCAGAGGGCTGAGCCAAGGGCCGAGAGCCGGGCGCCGTGCTGCTCAGCTGAGGGCCAGCCAGGCCCGTGAGCCATCATGGCGTTCTCTCCCTGCAGGTCCTCCAGTGGCCACCCCAGCGCCTGCCTCCTCGGGGTCGTGGCCCGGCTGCGCTCCCAGCTCCGGGCCCGCCTCCCTCGAGCACCCCCGGCTCCCGTCCGGAGCCCCTCTGCCTGGCGCTGGGTCGGGGGAGTCCTCCTGGGCCCCCTGGTTCTGAGTAAGTGCTCCCGCCTCAGCCTTGTGGCACTGTGTGAGGCAGAAGAGGCCCCCCTGGCCCGCTCCAGACCCCGTGTCCTGGAGCCCCGCTTTAACTGGACGCTCTTCTGGCAGTTTCTGCGCCCCCACTTGCTGGTCCTGGGGGCAGCCATCGTGGTGAGGTCTTCTCCCTCCCCGCCTCCCAACACCAGGGAAGGGAAGGATACACCCTCTTTGCAGAAGCCCCCCAGCCAGGGCCGCATGGGGACAGCTTTCCTGCCTGGCTGAGTCTCAGAGGAGACCTGGGGCCGCTGGCATGGGGACACGGCCGAGGGTTCCTTGGAGGACCTGCACAGGGTGGCTGGGGGACAGGGTCCAAGGGTCCCCAGGGGCTGGCGGCCGGGTTTTCCTTTCTGAGAGACACAGGAACCCCCACAGCGGGGGCAGCAGTGAGAGAGGAAGGTTCAGGGACCGGGTAGAGGTGGTCCCCCTCTGACCGGCTGCCCCCACCCCCAAGCTGGCCCTGGGCGCGGCCTTGGTGAACGTGCAGATCCCCCTGCTTCTGGGGCAGCTGGTGGAGATCGTGGCTAAGTACACGAGGGACCATGCAGGCAGCTTCCTGACGGAGTCCCGAAGCCTCAGCACCCACCTGCTCCTCCTCTACGGCCTCCAGGTACCGCAGGAGGGAGGGCTGGGGAGCCTGCCGCCCCGTGAGGAGCCCTGGGCGCCCCTGAGAGCCGGGCCTGTCTTGCAGGGCCTGCTGACCTTCGGGTACCTGGTGCTGCTGTCGCGCATCGGCGAGCGCATGGCCGTGGACCTACGGAGGGCGCTTTTCTGCAACCTGCTCCGGTAGGGGGCGGGGCCCTGGGGTCTGGGGGCGTGTCTGGGGCGGGGCCTCGTCCTGAGGGCGTGTCTCCCTCCTTCTCTCCACCTGCGGCTGCCACCAGCCAAGACATCGAGTTCTTCGATGCTAAGAAGACAGGGCAGCTGGTGAGCCGACTGACTACAGACGTGCAAGAATTTAAATCCTCCTTCAAACTCGTCATCTCCCAGGTCAGTGTCCCAGGTGGAGGGGACCTGGCCTAGGGCACTGTTAGAGTCACACACACATTTGCACACACTCTCGCAGGCCAGCCCCGCCCCACTCTTGGGTCCCCTCACCCCCAGCTCACACCAAAGCGAGAGGCCTGCCCTCTGGTGAGGATGTGGATGAGGGTACAGGGACGTTCACGGGTGGGAGGACCCACGGCCGTGTGTCTAAGGTCAGGACAGGCTGTTTCTCTCCAGCGGTGAAATCCGACCTCCCCCGGAAAACCTTTCCCAAGAACTCAGACAAGAGCCTTTGCCAGCCCTGCTTGCCAAGATGTTCATCATGGCCTGGCCCCGGAGTGCCTGGCCCACTGACAGGAGAGCCAGCGACAGTTCTGCTGAACTCCGGATGTCCTCTCTTCATCCCCTGCTCTCCACGTTGTCACCGACCCCCCAGCAGGCCCTGGGCGGCATCGCCAGGCGGTCCTTTTTAGGTTCAGTTTCTGGAGCAGAAGAGGGCAGTGGCATTAGGAGGAGGAGGAGGAGGCCTTGGTCCGTAGTTTCTCACCCCTGCTGGTCAGGAAGGGGTTACAGCCTGTGACCCGTGGCCTCCCGGGGGTTAGACCTGTGGCCTCGCCCTGTGAGTGGAGTGGGGAGCTGGCTCTAGCCATCTGACGCTTGGCGAGTCCCCACGTCCTGGTGCTGACGCCTCACAGGCTTCCTGTCCACTGTCCAGGGGCTGCGGAGCTGCACGCAGGTGGCCGGCTGCCTGGTGTCGCTGTCCATGCTCTCCACACGCCTCACACTGCTGCTGATGGTGGCCACGCCTGCCCTGATGGGAGTTGGCACCCTGATGGGCTCAGCTCTCAGGAAACTGTCTCGCCAGTGTCAGGAGCAGGTATCGGAATTCCCACCCGCCCCCCCGTGCTCTCCTCCTTCTCTGCACCCTGTGCTCCTTGGTCACCCTCCCCATCTGCATCCTGGCTTTCTAACTTCTGGGTCCCTCGCAGGTTGCCAGGGCAACGGGTGTGGCAGATGAGGCCCTGGGCAACGTTCGGACGGTGCGAGCCTTCGCCATGGAGCAGCGGGAGGAGGAGTGAGTCCTGAGCAGGGACGGAGTGCAGAGCTGGGGGGTGCTCCCCAAAGGCCCCTTCATCCGCCCTGGGCCCAACCTTGCCAGCTTCCTGAGGGCTGTGCTTGGCCTCTGTCCCCAGACGCTACGGAGCGGAGCTGGAGGGGTCCCGCTGTAAGGCAGAGGAGCTGGGCAGAGGCATCGCCTTGTTCCAGGGGCTCTCCAACATCGCCTTCAACTGTGCGTGAGCAGGGACCCCTGGGGGGAGTACGGGTGCAGCTCGGGGTGAGCTCGGAAGAGCCAGGGCAGCCCTCCACCTGCTTGGTGGCCAGCGTCTCCTGAGTGCCAGGTAGCTGGTTTGCTAACTAGGGGAGAAGGCTGCCAACTCAGGTAGGGAGTGGGCACGCAGGCCCAGTGCCACATCTGAGCCACGGGCAGAGCTGCTGGAGAGGAAGCAGTGAGGTGCCCCCAACCCCCTCACTATCAAAAGAGGAACTAAGGCAGAGACCATTCAAATGACTTGCTGAAACACCAGTCGGTGGAGCATGGCAGGGACCAGCACAGGGGCCAGGCTCTGTCCCCCGCCCTCCTCCCTGACCACCTCTCCTTACCCCTCGCAGGCATGGTCTTGGGCACCCTGTTTGTTGGGGGCTCCCTCGTGGCCGGGCAGCAGCTGACGGGGGGAGACCTCATGTCCTTCCTGGTGGCCTCCCAGACTGTGCAGAGGTGAGTGTGGGCCGTTCTCTTCCTGAGGGGCCCAGCTGGGACAGAGGGCGCCAGTCTGCTGTGGAAGTGACCAGCTCCCCCAGTGAAGTGCAAGGCTGGGGAGGGGGCCCCCTGCCTCCCAGTAGTGCCCACTCAGGGCACCCCGCAACCTCATTCACTGTACCCTCAGAAACGCATCCGTCAGCTTCAACTTCCCAACAACTCAAAAGTTTCCTTGATAAGCTGTTTTTGTTTAATTTTGATAAAATGCACATAACAAAATTTACCGTCTTAACGTATTTAAGTACAGTTTATTAGTATCACATAACACTCATGTTGTGTGACCTTCACCAACATCCGTCCTCAGAACAGCTTCACTTTGTGAAACCGAAATGCTGTCCCTAGACAACCCCCTCCCCAGCCCCCGGCGACCCCATCCTACTGTCTGTCTCTGTGAATCTGTCTGCTTCAGGTCCTCATGTAGGTGGGCTCATACAGTGTCTGTCCCTGGTGAGGGCGTCTTTCTCTGAGCGCGACTTCTCCCAGGTTCATCCACGTCGGGGCAGGTGTCAGAATTCCCTTCCTTTTTAAGGCTGAGTAAGACTCTGTGGGCTTCCCTGGTGGCTCAGATGGTAAAGAGTCTGCCTGCACTGCGGGAGACCTGGGTTCAATCCCTGGGTGGGGAAGATCCCCTGGCGAAGGAAATGGCAACCCCCTCCAGTATCCTTGCCTGGGAAATTCCACGGACAGAGGAGCCTGGTGGGCTACAGTCCATGGGGTCACAAAGAGCTGGACATGACTGAGTGACTTCACTTTCTTTCTTAAGACTCCATGTACGGTAGGCCATCTTTGATGCACTCTCTAAGAGCTGGCCTCCCGCCCTCTGCCTGACCTTCCCCTGCACGTCCCACCCAGCTGGCTCACCGTGTCCACGGCTCCGCCACTCTGCCACAAGAGGACCCAGGGTGGGCAGCCTCCTCCCCTCCCCTACCCCTTCTAAGCTGAGTTCCTGGCAGTTCCTTCCCCTGATTCCGTTTCTCCTCGCTTTGTTCTCTCCCCCATGTACCATATACACCAAAACATATAAAATGTAAATAGCCACTAGATAAATAGAGTAAATGTGAAATAACAAGTAACTGGAGAGTGAAGACCCGTGTTACCACCAACCGTGTGGAGAAAACGGCATCAGCCCCAACGTCCCCCTGGGTCCCCCTCCTCACCCTGATTTCCCTGGTCTGTGTGTCCTGCTCTGCTCCAGGTCTCACCCCCACGAGCGTGGGGGGCATTTCTTCCAGAGTCCTTCACCATTGGCCTTGTTACCGTCCGGGGCAGAGGGCGCTCACCCCGAGGCAGGGCAGGTAGAAAGAATCCACCTTTCCCAGCCCCAGGCCAGTGTCCCACAAAGACCAGAATCCCCCCCCGTTTCTGCTCAGTGCTGCCTAGTCAGGCCCCTTCACACCCTCTCTGGGTCTGGGCACCTGCCTCCTCCCCTGTGGCCTTGGGACACGGAGGTCTGAGGGTTCCAAAGACGGAACACGGGCTGCCCCCGGCTGCCCCTCCCGCGGTGCTGACCTGCATGGACCCTCTGGCTCCCTGCACGCAGTCGCCCCTCCTCCCTTGGACTCGCCGTCCACTGGGCCCCCTCCCACTGTGGCCTGGGCACAGACCCGCTCCTTCCCTCCCCACTGCACAGCCTGGCAGGCTAGCAGACTGCAGTTACAGGCTCAGGAAAGCCACTCGCAGACTGCTAGGTGGTGCCGCTCGCTGGGCCCTTGGCCCGGCCTTTTGGGAGCCCCTCAATAAGGACGGGGCTTCCCTGGGGGCTCAGACGGCAAAGCGTCTGTTCACAATGTGGGAGACGCGGGTTCGATTCCTGGGTCAGGAAGATTCCCCTGGAGAAGGAAATGGCAACCCACTCCAGTACTCTTGCCTGGGAAATCCCATGGACGGAGGAGCCTGGTGGGCTACAGTCCATGGGGTCACAAAGAGTCAGACACGACTGAGTGACTAACACACACACACACACACATACCACATGGGGAGCCTTCACCACCCACCTTGGAGAAACTGGGTGTCAGTAAAGAAGCTGGTGTTTCCTCCTGGGGTCCAGCAGGGGGAGGCAGGGAGGCAGGCCTGCCCGGAGTTCAAGCAGCCTCAAGCAACCCCACCCGAGGGGTTCTCAGTGGTGGCCCTGGGGTCCTGGAAGGGAGAGGGAGGTGCCCAGACGGACCAGGGTCACGGCCAGGCGTCTGGGTCTGGGTCCCCCTGGGAATGGGCCCAGCCACCACCCTGCCCCGTGGGGCCTCCAGGGAGGGCGAGGCCTGCCTCCCGCACCATCCCCGCGAGCAGGGTCATGCGCAGCTGGTTTTCAGTGGTGGCATGGCACCCCCACCGGGCCCTAGTGGCTTCCAGGTCTCTGGTGGACAGTGCTCTCCCGACATTGGCGGAGAGCGCCCTGTCCCAGCTCCCCTCCATGCCTCTCGCCCCCTCCAGCAAGCGCTCTGAGCCCCGTCCGCCGCCCCCCCCCAGCCCCTACCTGGGTGCTGGGACAAGTGTGGCCCTGGGGAGGCAGTCTTGCTTCTAGAAAAACCTGCACACACCATCGCAGACGCACAGTCACGGGCGGCCAGGCCAGCCGGGTGCTGTGACTAAGGAGCAGTGACTCACCCCCCTCCAGCCCCGTGTGACAGAGGCAGCCGCCCACCGTCTGGGTGCAGCTGCGATGAGATAAAATCTTCAGGGAATTTTCTCATGGGGTCCCCCCAGCCGCCCCCGCCCCCTGCGGCCCAGTGTCTTCTGTTTCCTTCTTCCTGTGGAAGGAGTAACATCCTTTTTTTCCACTTCATTAGACCTTGCTTCCCCGGGCCTGGACAGCCCTAGATCCGACCACCTGGGTGGGCCTCATGCCCTGCAGGCTGCGGGCAGCCTGGAGCGCAAGCCCCCTGCCCGCCCGCTGCCCGCCTTCCTGGCCGTTTCCTCCCTGGAGCCCGGCCCTCAGGGAGTCCCTGGCTGTCAGCCCCCTCTGGGCCAGGAAAGAACGCGGCTCTGAAGGGAGGAGTGACTTGTCCCAGGACTGGGTAGTCTACACAGGGTTGCCAGGTCCCGGGGCCCCAGGGGCCCCAGGTTTCAGGAGAAGCCTCTCTGTTTAGCCTCAGGCTGCCCGGTTTCCCACCTCGCTCAGCACGCCCGCCCCCTCCAGACCTGCCCCTCCACCTCCGGGCCGCCTTCTCTCAGCCTCTCGCTGCTGCCTGCTTTCAGCCCATGTCTTTTCCTTGTAGGTCCATGGCCAACCTCTCCATCCTGTTCGGTCAGGTGAGCTGCAGAGAAGGGTCTGGGGGTGCGGGTCCAGGATCTGGGCTGGAGTCCCACAGCCACCCACGTGACTTGCATGCTGCAGAAACCGGGCGTCCAGTGAAGGGGACGCCGTGAGCTCTTCCCGCCCAGGTCGGCCAGGAGATGCTGCCCCTTCCCTCGGACCCAGGCCTCCCTCACCCCAGATTCGAACCCCTCCTCAGGTGGTGCGGGGGCTCAGCGCAGGCGCCCGCGTCTTCGAGTACATGACCCTGAGCCCCGGCATCCCGCTTAGCGGGGGCTGCAGCCTGCCCCGGGAGCACCTACGCGGCTCCATCGCCTTTCACAACGTCTCCTTCAGGTCGGTGTCAGCCGCCTCCTCTCCTCTCCAGGCTGAGGACAGGGGAGGGGGAGGTCTGGGGACCCGTAGGGCGGTGTGGCCCTCTGAATAAACCCCGCTCCGGGGCTCAGGGAGACTTGAGAGTTCAGGAGGGACCAGGTGACAAGGGTCCAAGAACCTGGTGCGACCTGAGAGTCTCTCGCCTCCCACCAGCTACCCCTGCCGCCCCGGCTTCCCTGTGCTCAGAGACTTCAGCCTCACACTGCCCCCAGGCAAGATCGTGGCCCTGGTGGGCCAGTCCGGGGGAGGTAAGAAGGGCCCACTACCCCCCCGCCCACCTGCGACTCCGCACCCTGGAACCACCCAGTGTGGCAGGAGGGGCCCCGCTCTCCCGGAACACGCTCTGGAAACCCATGCCCTCCTCCCCTCCCTGACCCCCAGGAAAGACCACTGTGGCGTCTCTGCTCGAGCGCTTCTACGACCCCACGGCGGGCGTGGTGACACTGGATGGGCAGGACCTGCGCACCCTCGACCCCTCCTGGCTCCGGGGCCAGGTCATCGGCTTCATCAGCCAGGTGAAGCTTGCTTCTCAGTCCCACGGCCCTTGAGGGGGTGGGGGCGGGTGGGCTGTCTTCACTGGTCCCAGTGTTCATTCACCAGGGTCCCAGCTGCTGCAGCTCTGCCTTTGGACTCTGTTCCTCAATTTAAGAGGTCCCATGGGGCGGCCCTTTTAGGATCCCTGACAGCCCATGGCATCCAGAAGGTCAAATTGTAATAAAATCTTCCTTGGCCGTCTCCCCAGAGTAGGGTGCCCTGCCTGGCCAGCTGGTCTTGCTCTCCTAGCCGCCTTCCCTCGCCCCTTCCCGAGGGGCCCCATGTCCTGCAGCAAGCTTGGCCTCTCCCCACTCTGATGGGTCTCTCTCAGACCTGTAACTCTGAACCTCCCCACTTGCCCTCCACGGGGTCCTGTTGTGGCCAGAACTCTCCTGATTACACTCTTCAGGGTTTCGGGGCAGAGTCGAGATGTTTCCTGTGGTTCCCCCCCACCTCCCGCCCCCAGGAGCCCGTCCTGTTTGGAACCACAATCATGGAGAACATTCGTTTCGGGAAGGTGGACGCCTCTGACGAAGAGGTTTACGCAGCCGCACGGGAAGCCAATGCACACGAATTCATCACCAGCTTCCCGGAGGGCTACAACACCATCGTGGGTGAGTTCAGGCACGGCGTCCCACACGGGCCTGGGGGCCCACGTGGGCTGGGGTGCAGGGGGGTGGGAACGCGGTCATGGCCTCGGGGGAGACCAGACTGGGACTGTGGCCTCGGGGGACAGAGGCGGCTCTCCGGGGACAGAGACCATGCCGGGGTGGTTCAGGCACAAGCCGGCTGCAGGGACAGGAGCGTGGCGGGGACACACATGATCCATGACGTGGGGACTCTTCAGAGTTCACCACATCAGCCCCCGAGACCTGACCAGAAGCACAGGGAATCAATCTCTTTCTCTCTCTGGGTTTTATCCTTTAATGAAAGGTGTTTCCACTTTTGTTATCCACAGGGATGGTTTTGGTTGAGCACATCTCTGTTCTGACTTACCCAGAAGCGGGCTCTGGTGGTTCTAGAACATTAGAACGTAGCATCACACGAGAATCTTCACGTCGAAGCTTGCAGCTTCGTGTGTTCCTCTCAGAGGTTCTCTCCAACCTCTGGGCTCGTGTCCGTTATCCAGAGTCTCTTGGCTCTGTTGCAGAATGTTCCAGCATGTCTCATGGTGCTGGACATGTCCTACTCTTTGTGACAGGCTGCCAGGCTCCTTTGTCCATGGGATTCTCCAGGCAAGAATACTGGAGTGGGTTGCCATTTCCTCCTCCAGGGTCTCCTGCATCTCCCGAATCGCAGGCGGATTCTTTACCACTGCGCCACCTGGAAAGTCCTCTCATGGTGCAGGCATATCTAGAGTTCTCAATTCTCTTTTTTTGGCCACACCTTGCTTCACGCAGGATTTTAGTTCTCTGACCAGGGATCCAGCCAGCATGCCCTGCAGTGGAAGCACAGACTTGTAACCCCTGGGCCACTGGGGAAGTCCCTCTCAACTCTTCTTGACACTTAGGTCTCAGTCAGGGCTTCCCTGGTGGCTCAGATGGTAAAGAATCCGCCTGCAATGCAGGAGGCCCAGGTTCGATCCCTGGAGTGGGAAGATCCCCTGGAGAAGGGAATGGCTACTCGCTCCAGTATTCTTGCCTGGAGAATCCCATGGAGAGAGGAGCCTGGTGGGCTACAGTCCATGGGGTCGCAGAGTTGGACAGGACTGAGCGACTGACACAGTCAGGCCTCGGTCTGCTGAGCTCAGCCTGCCCCGTCGAGCAGCCATCCTTTGAGGTCTGTGTTTCTTGCTGCTGAGACTCTGCTCCTTGGATGCAGCCCTGCCTGGAGGAGCTGGCCCTCCCTCTCCCTCTGGCGCCTGCTCTGTGACTGTCATCACCTGGAGGCTCTTCTTGGCGCTCAGCCTGCCACCTCTGCTGTTCTCTGTGGGCGTTTTGGACTCCACATGTGGTCTTTCCAGAATGTCCGGGGGTAGGGTGGACTCCCACCATTCTGCCACCCGAACTCCAGGAGCCACGTCTGGGTCCAGCAGAGACCCAGGAGGCCAGGAGAAGGTGGCTAGAGCTTCAGGGCCGGGGCAGGTGGGTCCGGGCCCGTCGTGGCTCCGAGCCGTGCCCTGGTACGGGGTGGAGCCTGGCCTCATCGGGCATCACTGCGCCCCGCTGTGTGCACAGGGGTGGGGGATCAGGGTGCTGCCAGGCATCACGCCTGCCCTCTCCCCACCTCCCGCCCCCCAGGTGAGCGGGGTGCAACCCTGTCTGGCGGCCAGAAGCAGCGCCTGGCCATCGCCCGAGCGCTCATCAAGCAGCCCGCCGTGCTGATACTGGACGAAGCGACCAGTGCACTGGACTCAGAGTCCGAGAGAGTCGTGCAGGAGGCCCTGGACCGCGCCAGCGCCGGGCGCACCGTGCTGGTCATCGCCCATCGGCTCAGCACCGTGCGCGCGGCCCACCGGATCGTCGTCATGGCCCACGGCCGGGTCTGCGAGGTCAGCCAGGGCCCTGGGGCACGGGTCGGTGGGCTGGGATGGACACAGGGAGGTTGGTGGCTCAGCTGAGCTGTGGGAGGGTCTGGCATGACCCTGGGGGCTGGGGGTTATGGTCTGGTAGTAGCACCGTGTGGATTCAGGAGTTCTTGCCCTTCAGTAAGCCCTGGCCACTCCAGGCCCCTGTTTCTTCCCCTGGGGGTGGGCGAGCAGTGAGCAGAGCTGCAGTGAGACCCCCAGTGTCACAGGGGAGGGTTCTCAGAAGCGCATGCTGCTGGGGGAGGGCCCCAGGGCTGAGGGGCTGAAGTGGGGGCCCGGGGAACCTGATCAGGGCCCAGCAGGAGCAGCACCCCGAGGCTGGGTCTGCAGCAGGGCTCGGAGGCTGTATGGGGCCCGGTTCACAGTCCCCCAGCCACCTGCACTGGGCGAGGGGCGCCAGGCCCTGTAAGGAGGACAGGGGGATCCAGAGGCTCTTGCACAATCCAGCTCGGCTAACAAGTACAGATGCGCCAGCCGCAACCTGTGAACGACGGTGCTGTGTCCTCCGGAGGGGCTCTGGCTTAGGTGGAGACTAGCCCAAGGAGCTGGTCCTCTGAGGGCTGTGAGCTCTGGGCCGGGTGGGGGATGACCATCTGCCCCCCCTTCCTCTCTGCAGGTCGGGACCCATGAGGAGCTCCTGAAGAAGGGCGGGCTCTACTCGGAGCTCATCCGGAGACAGGCCCTGGACACCCCGCCTCCGGAGGCGCCCCAAGTCCTTGGGCACCAGCACTCCAAGTCCTGAGAGGTCTGGTCACCGCCAGGCGTCTGTGGCTGAGGCCAGAGCTCAGCTCAGGGGGCCTCCCGCAGACCCCGCTCCCAGGAGGAGAGCCAGCATGCTGGGTGGGGCGGCTCCCCCTGCTCGGAATAAAACCCCGGGCCAGGTGCTGGGCTGGGAGGAGGCTGGGCCCAGCTGTCCTCCTGCCGCCAGGCTGCCCGCCTCCTGCTGGAGCTGAGAGTCCTTGGGCTGGCCGCCCAGGGGAGGGGGTGGGCTCCCAGGCCCCGAGTGGGTCCCCTCCCTTTGCCCAGTCCTCCTGACCCCTCTCCCCACCCTGCTGGCCTCCCTTCTACCTGACAGCTTAATGGTGTCCAGGCTGCAGCTGCAAGGACTCTTCACAAGTCAGCGCTGGGGAAGGGCAGTAGGAACTCACCCCAGCATTCCTCCCACACCCAAGCCACGACCTCGAGTTCCTCCACGGACTCTTAACGTGTCTCTCGGACCCTGGCAGAAGCGGACCAGCCTCTGAGCCAACCCTTCAAACCCACAGCCCCGTCCTGGGCACAGCTTCCCTTCTCCCTGCCCCATAACACAGTCCTTTAGATGTCACCCCCGACCGCTGTCTGAATGGGACAGGTGCCTGGCGGACCCCCTGGCCCAGGGGCGGGGGTGGGGGGTGGCTGTGGTCTGTTCCACACAAGGTTGCCAGGAGCCAGCCCATCTCCCCACTGCCCCAGCCCCATTCACCTAGAGTCTGTCACCTGGTGAGAACGTGGACCCTCACCCTCTAGGTGGGGACACCTACCTCTGAAAGTGACAGAAGGGGGACACAGGCCCCAGGCCCCAGCCCCCAACCGCGGGGGACAGTCAGTGCTAACGCCCACCAGAACCCACTAAGGAGCAGCTGATGCCAAGCTCCTTGGGCTGGCGAGACAGAAAATCAGGCCAACGAGGAGCGGTCACAGCCAGCCTCCCTGGGGTGGTCAGAGAGGGTCCCAGGTACAGGTCTGACCAGAGCCGCTTCTTGAAAGAGGGCAGGCCAGCTGCCCAGTGGCACAAGCCTGCGACCCCAAAGCTGTGAGTGGGGCGGGGTGTCAGCTTCCAGGGGACCTCGGTGCAGCCAGGGTTTCCCTCCAGCCCTGGTCGCCCCAGAACTGGTCACCCCTCCTCCCTGAGTTCTGCTCATGGCACTTCCCTCCAGGAAGCTTTCCGCCCTTCACAGCCCCATCTGGGCTGACGACCCCGCTGAGTCTCGCTCGGGTGAGGAAGCAGGTTGCCCCAGTGAGCCCATTTGGATTTATCCCACGGCATAGAAGGGTGACCGCGGGCGGCTGCGGCTGGAGGCCAGCCTGGGGCACCTTGCACAGCTCCGGTGTGCGTGTGGCAGCCAGGGCTCAGTCCCCCCGCGGCCTCCGTGGATGTGGTCTGGGAGCAGATGCTACCGTTGGGCCACGACCAGCCTGCTTGGATGCCCTGCTTTCTTGCTGATGAGAGGTCATCTCCCTGGGCAGGCCTGGCCTGGCTCCAGCTTGCTCTGCCACTAAACCCCTCCCTGGGGACGGCAGCCAAGGGCAGGTCTCAGCTTCCCGCCCTGGTCCACACTGGCCGACCGGGCCCCTCCCAGACCTGGCCAGCTCCTGTTCCACCAGCAGCCTCCAGACGTCTCCCGACACCAGATCCCAGGTCTTTCCTTACCTCTGCAGGGTGGCCTCTCTGAGTCCTGCCCCCCACTCCCACCCCACCCCCTTTAGGGAAGTAGTGAGACCACAGAAGGCCAGGCGGTCAGCCAGCCACTCGTAGTCTTAACCCCGACCTCGGCTCCTGCAGCCATTCCGCGTGGGTCATAAACCCAGCTGAACTTCATTTTGAGAGCTTGTTTTTTAAGAGTTTAATTAGAATGATCTGTGGTAATGTACTTGGGGCTGCAGCCTCAGAAGCTGGTTACATCTGTGCAGTAAACGGTGTCATTCACTCCTTCAAGATGTGCGTTCGTTAAGCGCCTGCTGCGGGCCGCCAAGCCCACGAGGTGGGGACAGGGAGGCCCCTGCCCACTGCAGTCTCACTGGGAGGATGGGCGATCACCGTGCAGCGTGGCTGTGTTCAGTTGGCACACTTCCCCTCACTGCCAAGAGCCCACGTCTCGTGGAACCTCGCCACAGAGGCTCTGTGGAAGGACACGGAGTAGAAATGAACGCAGTTGGCAAACCAGCGGAGATCAACCCACAGCCTGTCTCAGGCTGGCAGCGCCTCCTGCAGCCGCGGGCGAACCAGCGGCTAACCAAACATAGGGTCTGGCGGCCCAGCAGGCCCTCTCCAGCTAGGCCCCCTCAGCAGCTGCCTCCTTAGTGTCCCCTGTACTTCGGGTCAGCAAGACACTGGAACCCCACGAGGCCAGCAGGCCTGAAACTCTGCTGTCTGTTTTTGAGCCGCCAGGAGCTCTCCTCTGCCCGACCCATCTCTGAAACATCCGAGGCATCATTCAAGGGCCCCAACTCTGCCCAGAGACAGCCAGTGTTACCACCCCATGCTGGGCTCTGGCCCAGGGGCCATGTAGTTCCTCCTTTAGAAAAGCACCCCCCCCCACTCCCACCCACCTTTGGAAGACAGACACACACCCCTGTTCCTGATGGGAGCGCCCACTGTGGGGAATTTCACGGTGTCGATCAGGTTCCCCGTGCAGTTACCTTTTCTTGACCCGGCAGCTGTATTTCTGGGAGTTTCCATCTGTGCAGCGTTACTGAGAGCGCTGTTGTTTGCCACGAAAGACTGGAAACCCCCAGTATCCATCAACAGGGGTGTGGCTGTGTTAATACAAACAGTGCATCCGCATAAATGAAATGGTATGCGGCCGTTTAAAAAACACAGAAGGTTTCTGGGTGCTGGATACCACACGGCCTCTAGGATGTGTTGTTAAGTGAAAAGAGGTGTGAAGTTCACAGAGCATCCGTACTACCCGGGAGGGTGGCCCATGGGCACCTATGTCCCACCCGAAGGGTGACGGGTAAGCCCACCGTCACTGTGGCAGAGGCCAGCCCCCCCACCCAGACAGGAGGGCCTGCGCATACGGAGGTGGGAGAGGATCGCTGGAGATGGACCACCTTTGGACGTGGGGCCAGAGGAGCCCCCGGCACCCAGAGTCGTCTGGGACACTGGGGGCCCGGAAGGAAGAGCTCACTGATGCCAGCTCCCCATTGCTTTCCAGCCTGGTCGAGAGCCAGCTCTGCTGTTTGCAAAAGAGCAGATGAACCGGGGTGAGGTTGGAGGGGTAGGGGGGAGAGAGGGCTGGGCCAAGGGTCAGCGGCTGCCCCTCAGGCCCAACACTCAGGGGCTGCAGCTGGGAACCTGGGGTCCACCTGGAGCACCCCAGCCCCAATTTGTCTCCGGGCTTCCCCTCCTCAAGCCCGATCCAGGAATGTGTGGTTTCCTGCTGGCGCCTCTGGTAGTCTCCACTGCCACACCCCCTCCCTTCCCCTGCACTAATGGCTCAGCCTGGGGCCCCAGGGACCCCCCCGCACCCCCCCTACTGTTCTGCCAGCCCCCTCGCCCCCTCACCGCTGAAACCCAATCCTCTGCAGCAGCTCCGGCTCAGCCAAGCAGCCTCCAGCAGAGCCGCCCTGCCTGCCACGTCGGCTGCACCCTACCTGGTCTCTGCCACAGAGCGCCCCCCGCACCCCGGGGCCCATCACTGTGCCCAGCGGGGCCACCACCTGGGGCCAGAGGAGGCCAAGGGGACCTTCGACGGACAGGACAGCCCGTCTCCCCAGGCCAGTGCCTCTCCCCCGCCTCTCCCCTCCTTGACGCACCCCTGCATGACCCCTCCCAACCCTTGACTGACCCTCTCGCATGACCCCCTGCGCCCCTGCACCCCCTCCCTGGGGGCTGCAGCCATGAAGCCCCCTGCGGGCCCGGAGGAGGCCCGGCTGCCCGCCTCGGACATCCGCGTGTTCGCCAGCAGCTGCACCATGCACGGGCTGGGCCATGTCTTCGGCCCGGGGGCGCCTCCGGCGCGCCGAGGGCTGTGGGCTGCCGCCGTGCTCCTGGCCCTGGCCACCTTCCTGTACCAGGTGGCGGGGCGGGTGCAGTACTATGGCGAGTTCCACCACGAGACGGCCCTGGAGGAGCGCGAGAGCCGCCGGCTCACCTTCCCAGCCGTCACCCTGTGCAATGTCAACCCGCTGCGGCGCTCGCGCCTCACGCCCAATGACCTGCACTGGGCCGGGCCCGCGCTGCTGGGCCTGGAGCCCGCCGAGCATGCTGCCTACCTGCGCGCCCTGGGCCGGCCCCCCGCGCCCCCCGGCTTCATGCCCAGCCCCACCTTCGATGTGGCCCGGCTCTATGCCCGGGCCGGGCACGCCCTCGAGGACATGCTGCTGGACTGTCGCTACCGAGGCTGGCCTTGTGGGCCTGAGAACTTCACCACGGTGAGCCGTCTGCGCCAGCCTCCCCCAGAGCCAGGGGTCCTGGACAGCCGTGCAGCGCCAGGGGCCAGGGCTCCCCTCCCCTCGCCTCACCAGTGCCTTTCTGTTCAGCCCAAGAAGCAGTCCTTCTCAGCCCCCTCCTGACCCTCAGCTGGACCGCAGAGGGCAAGGTCACACTGGGGGCACTGGAGGCCCTCACCCAGGCTGGATCTGGGCCCAGGTCTGGTCTGGGGAGAGCCTGCCCCTAGGGAGTTGGGGTGTGCTGGGAGTGTCTGGTGTGCTGGGCCAGGGCCCCCTACTTCTCTGCCAGCAGGGAGGGAGCTTGATTTCCCTCTGCCTCTTCTGCCAGACCTGAAGGAGGGCAGCTGGGACCTTCTTCCTTTTATGCCAGTCTCCAAAGAAACACTTGTCCTGCGGGCTGTGCCCAGGGCTTGTGGTGAGGGTGAGGCATGGGGGTGATGGGAGCTGATGAGAGTCCAAGTCCATGTGCCGGTTAAGGGAGGGTCTGGAGGCATGAGGCTTCCCTGGTGGCTCAGCTACCAGGTAAAGAATCCATCTGCAGTGCAGGAGACCCAGGTTCGATCCCTGGGTCGGGAAGATCCCCTGGAAGAGGAGATGGGCTACCCACTCCAATATTCTTGGGCTTCCCTGGTGGCTCAGCTGGCAAAGAATCCACCTGCAATGCAGGAGACCTGGGTTTCATCCCTGGGTCGGGAAGACCCCCTGGAGGAAGGCATGCAACCCACTCCAGTATTCTGGCCTGGAGAATCCCATGGACAGAGGAGCCTGGCAGGCTACATACAGTCCATAGGGTTGCAGAGTCGGACACGACTGAAGCGACTTAGCACACATGCTGGGGGCATGAAGATGAGGGCTTCAGTGTTCAAAGAGAGAGCCAGGTAGAGGCCAGGGAGGAGAGAGGTGGCAGGGTCCTCGCGCTGGCCTCTGGAAAGGGCCTGCTGGCCCCCGGAGATGTCTGTCCTCTGCCCGCCCCCCAGATCTTCACCCGGATGGGGCAGTGCTACACCTTTAACTCTGGCGCTGATGGAGCCGAGCTGCTGAGCACCCCCAAGGGCGGCATGGGCAACGGGCTGGAGGTTATGCTGGACGTGCAGCAGGAGGAGTACCTGCCCGTGTGGAGGGACGTGGGTACGGGAAGGGGAATGTGCAGGGGGCATCCCGGGAGTGGGCCCACGTGGAGCCAGGCCTGTCCTTTCCTGTGGGAAGGGGTGAGGTTAGCTGGTCACAGTCCTGGGGAGAAGGGGCTGCAGCAGGGACCTGGGCCTCAGGACTCAGGGTCCCCCTCTTCCTGCAGAGGAGACCCCGTTTGAGGTGGGTGTCCGAGTACAGATCCACACCCAGGAGGAGCCGCCACTCATCGACCAGCTGGGCTTCGGGGCAGCCCCTGGCTACCAGACCTTCGTGTCCTGCCAGAAGCAGCAAGCATCCTCCCTGGTGCCTCCACCCCACCCCCCCCAGACCCCATCCCAGCTCCTCACACCTGCCCCAGGGACCTCACTGCCCCCCAGGGTGCCTCCTTAACCCGCCCGCCTCCAGCTGAGCTTCCTGCCGCCGCCCTGGGGGGACTGCAGCTCTATCTCTCTGGACCCTGACTTTGAGCCAGAAGCTCCTGGTCCTCTGGGTACCCCCAGCCCGGGCCTCAGCCCTCCCTATAGTCTAATGGGGTGTCGCCTGGCCTGCCAGAGCCGCTATGTGGCCCGGAAGTGTGGCTGCAGAATGATGCACATGCCGGGTAAGAGGCTGGGGGCCGCGGAGGAGGGGGTACGGGGAAGCGGGGGTCCTGGGGGCCGCTCCTGAAGCTGTCTCCTGCCCCCCACCGTGCAGGCAGTGCCCCAGTGTGCAGCCCCCAGCAGTACAAGGACTGTGCCCACCCGGCGCTGGGTAAGGGGAGAGCCTCCCCTGCACTCCGGCCCCACCCCCACTCCACACCCTGGTTCTGCCCGCGACCCGGACCCCGGCGCCGGCCCTGTGGGGCGGGAGGACCTGACCCCGGCGCCTGTGGCCGGCAGATGCCCTGCTGCGGAAGGACGCGTGCCGCTGCCCCAACCCATGCGCCAGTACGCGCTACGCCAAGGAGCTCTCCATGGTGCGGATGCCCAGCCGCCCCGCCGCCCGCTACCTGGCCCGGAAACACAACCGCAGCGAGGCCTACATCTTGTGAGCTGGGCGGGTGGCCTGGGGGCGGGGCGGGACCCCTCCTCCGGGCTGAACCTCCCTGCGCACCCAGGGCTGGGAAACCCGGCTACCCATCGCTCCCCGGCTCTGGGGGCTCTGGGCAAGCGCCTCAACCTTCCTAAGCTGGGCTCTTCTGAAAAACGGGCTCCCCCCACCACCGCCCTCCCCACCAGGGCTCACGAAAGGTCCCAGAGACCAGAGAACGGGGTACCCGTTCCTGCCAGCAGCTGGCACTAGGAGTGTCCAACAAACACTCTCCTCCTCCAGGGAGAACGTGCTGGTGCTGGACATCTTCGAGGCCCTCAACTATGAGACGGTGGAGCAGAAGAAGGCCTACGAAATGTCCGAGTTGCTCGGTGTGTCTGCGCCTGCGTGCAGCTAGCGCCCTGCAGCCCAGGGGGAGGCATGGGCAGGGCAGACAGCTGTGGGCTGACGGGGTGACCCCGCCTCCACAGGTGACATTGGGGGCCAGATGGGACTGTTCATCGGGGCCAGCCTGCTCACCATCCTGGAGATCCTGGACTACCTCTGTGAGGTGGGAGGGCCTGGGCCCCAGCTGGGGGAGGGGGAGGAGTCAAGGCACAGCATCGCAGGGTGGGGGTGGGTGGGCATGGGGTCCACCTCCAGCGCTGCTTGTCCCCAGGTGTTCTGGGACAGAGTCCTGGGTCGTCGCTTCTGGAACCGAAAGCACCCCCAGAGGCCCTCCAGCGCCAATCTGGTAACAGCCCCCCGAACCCTACCCCTGCCATTGCCACTGTGGGTGCTCAGCCCCCTCCTAAGTGTAGAACGCCATCCCTACCCAGCTGGGAGGCAGGGGAGGGGCAGTGACCCTGTCTGGGGTGGCAGGTGGGAGAGACCTCTCTATCCCCGCCCCCACCTCTGACCCTCTCCCTCCTCTCACAGCTTCAGGAAGGGCTGGGCAGCCATCGGACCCAAGTTCCCCACCTCGGCCCAGGCCCCAGGTAATAAGAAATGGCCTCCTGAGGCCAGGAAGGAGGGCAGAGCTTAGGTCTGGGAGGGCAGGGGCCAGGCAGGACCCAGCACTGCGGTCTGTCTCCCCAGGCCTCCCACCTCCTGCTCCGCTGTCGCCAAGACCCTCTCTGCCTCCCACCGCACGTGCTACCTCGTTACCCGCCTCTAGACGTGGGGGTGGGGGCACGGTGTCTTCAAGGCCGCACCCTGACACCCTGGATGTGACCAACCTGCCTGCATCTTTGCCGCCTTCACCCCAAATAAAGTTCTAGCGCATCAGCCTCCTCTGCCGTTCCTCTTACAGGCCGACTGGCCCGGCCACCTTCAGCCCTACTCAGCCCCAAGAAGGCCTCTGCCCACCATCACCCAGCAGATGCGGTGTCCAAAACGTTAACCCCCCAGAAATCTCTCTATGAGAGAAGTGCGCTGGGAGGGCAGGGGTCACTGCACCTCCCTGTGAGTGAGTTTTGTCAAACCAACAACTCAGAGGCAGGCAGACCCGAGGCAGCGGTAGGACGCACCCCTGGGGTCCTGTCAGGGAAGGGCGGGCGGGAGGCTCTTATCTGGAGCCCCCCGAGAAGCGGGGGAACAGGCAGCGGGAAGCGGAGGGGCAGCCCGCTCCCAGGAACCAGACTGTTGTCCTGTTTGAGGTGGTCGTGATTTTTTCTCAGGTTAGGGACTGAGTGCTGGTGTGGCCCCCATCTCCAGGGGAACCTCTCTTTGCTTCCCCAGCCTCCTGGCAAGAGCCAAAGGCCCCAGCTTGGGGTTGGGGAGGAGCCCCTTCCCACCCCTGCCAGGAAGCACACACCCAGACCCGCTTTCCCTGCACCTTCTCTGTACCCTAAGTGTCGGAAAAGGACAGATTAGGGAGCAGGGCTAGGGGGGTTCCCAACCACAGCTGTGGGCCTCTCCTGGCCCAGCCTGCAGGCCTAGGTGTGGGGGATGAAGACGGAAGAGGAGGGGCGGGTACACAAGGGACCAAAGAACCATGAAGAAAGGCCAGCCCTCTGCTCCCCATTATTTCTGGTGGTTGCTCCCCATTTCTGGTGGTTGCTCCCCATTTCTGGTGGAAACCCATCCTTGCCTTTGGACACTGGCAGCCTCGCTCCCCAGGACCAGCTCCTCCTGGGCAGAGGAAGGGGCGGGGACAAGAGCACACAAACCACTGCACACACACACACCTGCAGGAGCAGCGTTGCCTCCCGCCCCCAGCACAGACACATGGGGTGAGCGTCACAGCCTCCAAGCCCCAGCCTCTGGCCACTTACGGTAGCAGAGCAAGGGCGGGGCAGTTAGGTTGCTGGAGCTGGAAGCAGGGTGACAGAGGGTGATCCAGTGAAGCAGACGCTCTCCCCCCAGCACTGCCCCGCCCCGCCCCACCCCACCCCACCCCAGAGCGCGTCACCACCACATCAACCAGACAGTGGGAAAGGAGCCAATTTATGAAATTAAATAAAGTCCACGGAGGGAGTGAAGACCACGGGTGAGGGCACCTCCACCCTGACCGGCCCAGCACAGCTGGAGCTCGGCACACAGCGCATCCCTGCCTTTCACCCCCTCCCCAGAGGGGGCGTCAAGTGTGGCCCCCAGCCCTGGAGCCTAGGGGGGGCAGAAGTCGGAGAAGTAGGGATGCTGCAGGGCCTCCTCCGCCGAGATGCGCTGGACCGGGTTACACTTGAGCAGGTTCTGGATGACAGGAAGAGGTGAGGTGGGTTCAGGCCAGGAGGCCTTGGGCTACCCCAGTCCACACCAGCCCCAACAAGTGCGCTGGCCGCCCCCCACGCTGCCCTTCATCACCTGCAGCAGGTCCCTCCCTGTGGCGTTGAGCTTGGGCACGACGTTCACCAGGGACGTTGTGGCCGGGTACATCGGGTAGGGCTGTTGGGGGGCAGGGAGAGTCAGACCAGCGGTGAAGGGGCGTGGAGGCTGCCAGGGCCCGACACTTGGGGTGAACCACGCATGACCCCCGCCCCCCTTGCCCCATCACACCTTATAGTCTGGCAGCTTGGTCATGGCGGGCCACTGCTCCTCGGTTGGCGTGCCCAGGAGTGTGTCCACGGGGTCAAGGGCCACTCAGGTGGAGGAAAGGGGCAGGCAAGCGGTTCTCTCCCCGGGAAAGGAGGTTCCTCCTACCCACCCCCACCCCAG
Source organism: Bubalus bubalis (assembly GCF_019923935.1). Taxonomy (NCBI): domain Eukaryota; kingdom Metazoa; phylum Chordata; class Mammalia; order Artiodactyla; family Bovidae; genus Bubalus; species Bubalus bubalis. The sequence continues at coordinate 113,127,440 of NC_059164.1, forward strand.
CCCTCCTCACTCCATCCCCCAGTTCACGACACGAGCCCATGCCACCCTCATGCACAGTCTCAGCTGCATGCTGTTCTAGCAGACCAGATACTTGACAGCCATGATTAACTACTTTGATTGGAGCCCTGAGGTCTGTGGCCCCAGTGAGGCCCCCTCTATCACCTTCCTGCTCCCTCACCCTAAGGATTCAGCTCTCAGCAGGGGGGGACCGAGCCCTCCCTGCCTACCAGCCATACCAGCCAGCAGCACGCACCTGCCCCGTGACCTCCAGGGTGCTCACCACCCTCTGCCCTCAGGACAAGCCCGGAGGTGCCCCCAGTCCTGGCCCCGCCCCTCACTGCCCTCCCCGCCTGCACTCTGAGCTCTGGGGGGGCTTTCAGATCCCCTCCCGGGGGTTGGGGGGCGGCGTGAGGTGAAGGGAGATGGAAGGATATCGGAAGATCCTCTTCAGCTGGTCGTCTACATCATTGCCAGGAAAGAGGGGCCGCCCAGCATTGGCCAGCTCTGGGGGAGAGGCGGGGGCGATATGAGAAGAACCCCTCACCCCCATGCCCCCCACTCCCACCGCAGGGGCCCCACTCTGTTCCCCAGAGGTACCCTCCACTCCTTTGGGAGAGCACCTCTGCAGAACCCGGACACGTCACCTGCGAAGATGCAGCCGGCTGACCACATGTCGATGGACGTGGAGTACAGCTTGGCCCCAAAGAGGACATCGGGTGGGCGGTACCACAGCGTGACGACCTGGAGAAGAAGACCCCACCCATGGGAACCCCTAGTTAGAGATGGAGGAGAGTGCCCAGACAGGAGTCCTGGAGGAGGAGCTGAGCGATGCTCGTTGGGGACCCCCTCCCTCACTCCCAGCAACCCACCCTTACCCCTGCAGCTCACCTCAGCTGAGTAACAGCGAACGGGGATCCCAAAGGCGCGAGCCAAACCGAAATCAGCCAGTTTCAGCTCCCCATTCTGGGGGTGGGTGGGGAGACAGGCATGGAGAGGGGCTCTTCACAGTCTGAGGGCAGGCCCCCTCCTCCAACCTTCCTGCCTGGTTCCCCTCACCCTGCCCCGGCCTCCCAGACACGCTGCCCCCTCCCCAGAGGTACCCTGTTGATGAGCAGGTTCTGAGGCTTCAGGTCCCTGTGCAGCACGTTTCGGCTGTGACAGAAGCCCAGGCCTTTCAGCAGCTGGAAGAGGAATGACTGGGGCGGGGCAGGGAGGAGGTCATCAGACCCTCTGGATGGGACGTGCACCCTGCGGGGGATCATGGGCCCTGAAACCCCAGCCGTCTTTCAGCACCAAGCTCAGGGCAACTCACCCCTTCACTACTGAGGATCTTCTTTGTACTCTGCTGGGTACTCAAAATGAACGCCGAATGGGGGAGCCCTGGTCCCCACCTTTCTGGAACTGGCAGCTTGGTGGGGCTTCCTGCCTTCCCATCCCACACTGCTGTCTGTCCCCTACCTGGCCTCATTTGAACACGGACATCATAACCATCCATGTGTATATTGTGCCGTGTTATCATTTATCATTCTTGAGAATCCCTTGGACAGCAAGGAGATCAAACCAGTCCATCCTAAAGGAAATCAACCCTGAATATTCATTGGAAGGACTGACATTGAAGTTCCAATACTCTGGCCACCTGATGCAAAGGGCCAACTCATTGGAAAAGACCCTGATGCTGGGAAAGATGGAGGGCAGGAGGAGAAGGGGACGACAGAGGATGAGAGGGTTGGATGGCATCACCGACTCAATGGAATGAGTTTGAGTAAACTCCAGGAGATAGTGAAGGACGGGGAAGCCTGGCGTGCTGCAGTTGATGGGGTTGCAAAGAGTCAGGACTGAGCGACTGAACGACAACAACAGATATCAAGCACTTATTTCCCTTGGAACCTTGGACAGGGCACTTGGGCCTAGAACAGTGCCTGGCACACAGCATTCAGTAAGAATCAGTAGGATGAGTGAATCTCTTGGAACCTCATTTTCCCACCTCTCGAATGTAAATCCTATCACTGACATCAGAGTTCCTTTCAGGTTAAAGGGGTCACGTGAAAATGATCACTAAAACGGAGGCTCCTAGAAGCAGAAACAGGGTTTTCTCCTCCCCTCGTTCCCTGAGTGTCTCCATGAGGGGCCTGGGAACATGTTCACTGAATACAGACTCCAAATCCAGCCTCAATGAGCTCCCAGGAAACCGGTTTCCTTACCTTCACAATTTCAGGATCTAGGTCACCATTGCAGCTGTCGAAATACTTCTTAAGGTCCTGAAAAAGGAATGGGGGTGGGGGATGGGACAGAGATGAACCTCAGCTGGGGTCCCTGTATCCTCCCAAGGCTACTGGCCCTCCAGCCCCCGTTTCACCTGGTCGCAGAACTCAAAAACCAAAGTCAGCTTCTTGTCGCTGTGCAGGACGTCATGGAGCCTGGGGAGAAGTGAGGGCTTGGGCAGGCAGGGCCACAGCCTGCACCTAAGAGCCCAATATCAGCCCAGCCCATCTCTGAAGCCCCCACCTCCTCTGACCCAGCCACCCACACACCTGACGATGTTCTTGTGCTTCAGCTCCTTGAGTAGGCAGATCTCCCGAAGGGCAGAACTCGGCACGCCCTACACGTTGGAGGGGCCAGGTGGCCACAGTCACATCCCACCCGGCCCAGGCCCCCAGCCCCTCCCTGGCCCTGGCACCCAAGTCCTACCTCGTCATCGTCATCCAGCCTCACCCGTTTCAGAGCCACAATCTCATGAGTCTCCCGGTTTTTGGCCTTGAACACTGTTCCATAGGTGCCTAGAGGAAGGAGGGGAGGGGTAGGGAAAGGATGGGGCACACTTTCCCAACTCAGGAAGCCCCTGCCGGGACAGCAAGCAGCGTGGGAGGGTGTTACTGCTGATACTAGAGGAGCAAGGGAAGATATCTGGGGTAAAGGTTGGGCATGGCAGAGAGCTCTGTGTGTGGTGATGTGGCAAAGAGGCGCTGCAGATGGCTCAAGGGTGAAGGGGCCAGGTGAGGAGGTCTATCACAAAGGCCGAGCTTCTGGAGGGTCTGGAAATAGGGAGCAGGGGTCTGGGAGAATAAGGGCTGGCAGGAACGCAGAGGTTGGAGGTCTGCAGAGAGAACTGAGGCTGGGGGTGGGTCAGGTTGTGCAAGAGGTGCTGAGTGAGGATGGAGAGGAAATGCAGGACGTGTAGAGGTCGGGAGGTGGGTCACTGGGAGTGCTAAGGTGGGGAGTGGGGCGTCCATGGGAAACGCTAGCGGCGGGGGGGCGGGGAGGGGGACTGCTGTCTGCACGGAGTGTTGAGCTAGGGGGCCAGGGCTGCAGCCAGTGCTGAGGTCGGAATCTGTGGGTATTGCTGACGGTAGAGGAGCCAGGGCTGCAAGTAATGCTGAAGGGTCTGCAGAAGAAGATTTTGCAGGAGCATCTCGCGGTCCCATTACCTTCCCCAATCTTCTCCAGTTTCTCATATTTCTGCATCACGGCAGTCGCGCGAGGACCCTTGCGGGCCCTGGGTTCTGAGACTCCGGGCCCGGCGTTGCAGAGGAGGCGGTACCCCAGCCTCCGGGCCCTGCCCCGCCCTCCCGCCTGCGCATGGGCTTCTGGGGCTTGTAGTCCTAGGACGCCAGGTGTCCCAATAGCGCCCGGGGTGGTAGGCAACAAAAAGACTACAACCCCCAGCAGGCTGCGCTCGGGCTCGCTGCAGCTCTTGCCTCCCCGGGACTCCGGTTACACCGCGGAGGCCACCCTTGGACTTCAAGTTCCAGGAAGCACTGCGTGTCCGCTTTCCCGGCTCCTCACAGTCGCGCGCGGCTCCCAGGGTGCCCCGCTCGGGTATTCCTTTCAGTGATTACACGCTTCTTTGGGAAAAGAGTCTCTCCGGGACTACACGTTCCAGAATGCTGCAGGGGTGGGGGCGGTGGTGGGGTGGGATGGGGTGGGATGGAGGGGCGCTTTCCAGAGTCCGGGCTTTGGCAGCCTGCCTCCCGAGCCCAGGTGGCCCTGGCTCTGCCCGGGTTGATGGTGTTGAGCTTCCAACGACCTCCTGACACTCCCATAACCGGTTCGAACCTCTCCCTGGGCCGTCCAGTGAGCTCAGGATTGCCTGGGGAATGGCTCTGAGCCATATCTTGCCGATGATGACTTCACAGGGGCCAGCTGCCCGCAAGGCTGGAAAGAGAGACAGGTGTGCCCCACTGGAGGCTGGATTCACCATAAGCCAGAGACTTCTCTCTCTCCCCTTTTTGTGGTCCCGGAACCCACCCGACTCCAGCAGTTCGCTCCTCCCTGATATTCCGAGGCAAGCTGGCGCACTGGGGAGGTGTACCCACCCTCTCCCACCCCACCCCCACCACCTTACAGAGCCCCGGCCCACTGGAGTCGGCCAGGGTGTGGCCCTAGAGCTGGCAGGTTGGTTACCGCCCTCAACAGACAGAAGGACGGACAGAAGCTACACTTGAAGCGGCCTTGACCTCATCCCTTAAGGAGTTGATTATAGATTTATCTTGTGGCTTCTCTCTAATTGTCTCATGATTGCATTCTTGAGGGCTGTGAACTGGATGAAAACTGCCCTCAAACAGCACTCCTCGGCGCCGCCGGAACCGACGTAGGGGCTTAAACAGTTTGTTAATTAACTCGTTTATGTCTGAACGTTTTCTGCGTACACAATGCTGTCCTTCCCTCGGTGGCAGACTCTCAGAAGCGAAACATAGATTCGCTTATCTGGAAGAATTTATAATTTGAGAAAACAAGAAATAGATCTTTAAATGACAGGTGATGACTATGAATAGGGTTCGAGAAAGGAGGTCACGGCAGGGAATCTATCCGAGGCAGAAGTCCCCCGGTTCGGAAAGACTTAGCACAGAGTAATGGGTATCCAACCCGCACCGCCATCACCGCTCTTCGACCCCACCCCCGTCCTCCTGGCAAAGATAGGGGCTTCCTTGGAGGCACTGGGGACAACTAAGGGTGGAAGGCTGGGGCTGCCTGCGGGCGCAGAGAGACTCTTGACCCCCGATGCATTGATATTTCAATTTCCTCCGAATTGCCTAATAGCTTGGTGCCTCTCCCCACCCCCCCTCCCCGCCCCCCGCCTGGGATTCCTAGGATGAGGCGGGCTTCCTTTCCGCCCAGAGGGCCAAATGAAGCTAGGAGACGGCGTCTCCAGGCACCCGAGCTCGTTGCGGGGAAGCGCTGGGCGGCTGCCTCCCGCCGCGCGGAGGGTCAAGCCAGGGGCGGCCTCCTCGGCTCTGAGATCCGGGCGCCGCGCAGTGCTTGGCCGCGCGCCTCCGCCCCCTGGGTCTCGGCCCCACTCCCCGCCTCCAGGCCCGCCGCGCCGGGGCCGCGCACGGTGCGCCGGGGCGCGCGCACGTAGGGGGCTGGCCTGCCCGCGACGCGGGGGAAAGTTGAGTTGGGAGAAGTTGGGAGCGGCGGGGGGCGCGCCCCGAGGTGGGCCCGGGGGAAGCCGTCGGGAGCGCGCGAGGGCTCCAGAGCCGGCGGGGAGAGAGACCCCCGAGACCCCTGGAGCGCCAGGTCCAGAGGAAGCGGGTAAGCTGGGAGGTGGCGCAGGGGGAGGGCTGGGGCCGCGGAGAGAGGAAGGGAGGGGGAAGGAAAGGGGGGAACTCGGCACTCGGAGCGGGGAGGGAGTGGAAGTGCAGGAAAGGGCGGAGACTGGGGCGCGGGGACGCGAGCGGAGTGATTGCGGGTCGGAAGAGGGGTCTAGAGTCCGCTTCTTCGAGTTCCCTAAAGCGAGGGTGCCGCGCCCCCTGCCACCGGGAGGGGGTACTCTCTGGCAGGCGCCGCCGGCCCTCCCGAACCCGGGCAGTACGCCAGACGACACCCTTCCCGTGCCACCCCCTACTCTAGCCTTAAGGCCCGTCCAGGGCGCCCCTGCCTAAGAGTTGCCCCGAGCCTCTGCCTCTGCCCCCCAATCTCGGGCTTGGGAGGCGGAGCCAGGAATGGGGGTGGCGGGTCAGGTCGGGACAAGGGGTCAGGCCGGAGAAGGAGCAGCTGGGTGGGGATGGGAAAGACGAGCCCGGGAGAGTGCGACCTAACTAACTCCTGGCCGGAGTGGGAGAGGGGGTGCTGGCTGGCCCGCGTGGGGAGCTCTGTGCTGGGTGTAGGGGCACGGCGCTGACCTGCACTCCAGGGTCCACTTTCTCCTCCTCCCTGAGCTCCCCACTCCCGCCAGCCCCTCGTCAGGAGAGCGGTGGAATGTGAGTCCACTTGGGGGGCGGACGGCGGTGGTGATTAATGCCCATGTGGGGGTCCGGAGTGCTAATCCTCCGGGCCGGTCGGGGCTGGTCCCTGGAATGTGCCCCCACCCTGGATTATCGACACCGATGCTCTGGACAGAGGCAGCTTTGTGTTCTGGGGACAGCGCGGTGGGGGTAGGGGGAGGTAGAGGGAGGAGGGCGGGGGAGGACGGAGGAGCACACCGAGAGCCCAGCCGGGAAGTGGAAGCGGGGCACGGGCAGGTGCCAGGCACTCCCTCCCAGACCGGGTTGTCTCTTCCAGTGCCCGGCGCCCCAACAGCAGACTTGCCCTGGCGCAGAGCCTGCTAAGAGGGGAGCTGAAGAGAGCACTCAGCTGAGCTGGAATGCCCCGCTAGGGGCATGTGTAGCTCCAGGCTCCCCACCCTGGACCGACCTATATTGTTTGACCCTACACTGACCTGTGTCACCCCTGAGTTGGCCCTAAATCCGGTAACCCTGACCACCACCCCGCCACCAGCGACACACCGGGGAGCTCAGTTCTCTTGCCATCACAGAGCACCCCCTCCACTAGGAATGGGTCCCCCCCAGTTTGCTGGTCAGCTTCCCTAACCGCAGCCCTTCTGCTGGCCTCCTTCCGCGCCCGGCGCCCTCCCCAGAAGCCCCTACAGTCACAGTCAGGAGGGCGTCAGCCGGCCGCTCAGATTTTCCTGGCCGCGGGTTTGGGGAGGGGAAGCACTGAGACTGCCCCCAGGGCAGAACCTCGGGCTTTCTGTGCCCCCTCCTCCCCGGACGTCACGTGCCCCTCCCCCAGTATAAAGCGCTGCCCGGCCAGTGCCGCCCGCCGGGCCGCCCTCCCACTGCCAGAGTGGAGCTGGGCTCCTGCCCCTCCCTGGGAGCCTCCTCCTCCCCTACTTCGGGGCTGGGCTTTTTTTTTTTTTTTTTTTCGGAGGAGGGGGGGCACAGGAGAGCAGCCCCCTTTGCGGGTTGCTCTGGGCTCACTCCAGAGCTCTGTCTGCCTTCCTTCATCCCCCTTTGCCCCGGCCCAGCTCTGGGTCTCACCCCCTACCCCTGTACACCCGTCTCTGGTCTCAGCCCCCTCTGCCAGCCGTGACCAGCCCTCTCCGCTCCCACTGCACTTCTGGCTCGGCCTGTCCTCCCTCTTCCTCTATCTCCCCAAGCTGATCTCTGCTGCTGTCTCTCCAGGTCTGGGCCTGCCGCCTTCCTGCCCCCGCCACCCCGGGGGTCTCCCACCCTCTCCTCTCTCCCCCTGCCTCGGTTCAGTCCCTGGGCCTGCTGGGCCTCCATCCTCGCTTCGGTTCTTTGTTCCTCTCTTTTCTTAACTTTCCTGTCTTAACTTTCTCTGCTCCCCGCTCCACCCTCCCAGAATCAGGCGCCAAGGCCCTTGGGAGCCTGGGAGGATCGTGTGCAAGCAGGAGACCCCCCCGCAGGGCCCTGCCCTCGCCTGGGCTGGTCTGGGCTGGGGGAGCTGTGTGATGTGGGGGTGCCCCCGCTGGCCTGGGGCCTCCCTCACCTGGTGATCAGTGCCCTCCCCCAGGTTATGCCGCCACCTCGTCTCCCTGAAAGGCGCAGCTACAGCGAGAAGGGCTAAGATTTGGCCATGAGCAGCGGCCCCCGGCGCCCCGCATCGGGCGCGGATTCCTTCCGCACGGTGAGTATTGCTCACTGCTCCTGTGCACCACCATCGCTGGGGCTGTGGCTGAGGGTGTGTGAGTGAGTGAAGAGGCCGCCACTGGGACTCTGGGCAAGAGTGAGGGTCTGTGTCAAACAGGGGTGTGAGTGTGTGTGCATGTGCGCGTGTGAAGAAGCCCGAGAGGGGAGCCTGGATGGACTTGGGAAGGGCATTGCCATGCCTCTCCTTGCACGGGCCCGGGCCTTGCACGGGCCACCGGGTCTGGGACAGGTACTGGTGTTGGCGGTCAGATGGCTTCCAGCCCTGGGGAGGGCCTTGCGGCTCTGTTCCCTGAAGCCCTGGGAGGTTGTTTATCCTCCTCAGCGGGAGAGGAGGAACTTTGGGAATCCTGGGTCTCTAACCGGTGACAGCCCCCTCCCCCGCCCTGGGTCTTGGAGGCTGCGCCTGCCGGGCCTGCTGCACGGGGCTTCTGGGCAGACCGCCCCGCCCCCCGGCCCCACGTGCCACCCAGGCCCAGCCCCTCCCGGCCCCCACGTGGCCGCCGCCCCACGTGTCCCCCTTCCAGTGTTCCTGGGAAGGGCAATGATTAACCCCAGCGCTGGCATCATCCGCGCGTCATTGGTCACTTGGGCCCACGGGGGCACGTGACTGGGGCGAGGTGCCGGCCAGTCCCCTCCCCCTCCGCCCCCAGTTCACCCCAGCCCGCAGCCATGGACTTCCTCCTGCGGCCTCAGGTGCGAGGGGCTCTCTGCCCTCCTCCCCCCACCCCGGGCTAGCCCCCTTCTGCTCACTGGCTTCGGCCGCCCCGCTCCACTGCCTTCCTCCGGTGCTCTTTCTGGTGAGAGTGGGGCCCCGTGCCTGGGGGTAGTTGGCGGGGAAGCCGGGCTCGAGCAGCAGAGATGGGCTGACCAGGGTTGGGGTGGGGGGTGCAAGCTCCTGGTCCTGGCCTCTAGTATTCAGTGTGTCCCCCCTCCCTGCCCTACCCAGCGGCTCCTGACCCCACCTCCCAGGCTCTGCAAGGCCCGCCCTCCTTCCCAGCCCACCTCCCTCCGCTCTTTCTTGCTCGGGTACCCCTGTCCTTGGAGATCTTGATGTCCTTCAAGTCCAGAAGCTCTTCCTTGAGCAAATATTTGGTGGTGCCTGGAGCTGAGACCAGCCGGCAGGGGGTGGTGGTGGTTGGGGGGGGGGTGGGCGCTGGACCAAAGCCGCAGAGTGGCGGCTGCCTGCACCGCGGGGCTGAGCTCTCCAAAGCGCCACCACGGTCCTGGGCTCCCGCAGAATGACTCAGGTGCGGGGGTTGGAGGGGGGGGCGGGGCGGGGCGGGGCAGTGCTGCAGCCCGGGGCGCTGGCTCCCTCCGGTGGGCTCCCAGTTGACTCAGACCGAGCCCGGTCGGTTGGTTAGCTCAGGCGCCCCCCCCCCCCCCCCCCCCCCGCCACCAGGAGTTACTTGGCTCAGTGGGACAGGTCAGGGTCGCATTCACGACCATCAGCGTCAGCCATGTGAATGGCCCAGGTCACACCTCCGACCTTGACCTGCGGGGTGGACACACGGGACTTCTGTGGAGGCCTCCAAGGCTGACGCTTCCCACCTGCCCTAGAACCGACAGGAATGGGCCCAGCCAGGGTGCTTATGGCCCAGGACCCCGGTGGGGGGGCGGGGCAGGCTGCCGGGGGTAGGGTGCTGAGTCCCCGGCTTTGGAGTCGGGGCAGCTGGGGGGCAGGTACTGGATTTCTGCTGCTAGGCGGGCAGGGGGTGTGCTGGGACACCCCCCCACCCCCGCTCCCCGAGAGTCCTCACTGCCCCTTCTTCCTTGCAGCCAGAGCCTGAGAGCCTGGGCCCCGTGACTGCACCTGGCTTTGCAGCCGAGCAAGAGGAGGATGAACTCCACCGCACCCTGGGCGTGGAGCGGTTTGAGGAGATCCTTCAGGAGGCGGGGTCCCGAGGAGGGGAGGAGCTCGGCCGCAGCTATGGGGAGGAAGACTTTGAATGTGAGGGGGTCGGGGGAGGCGAGTTGGGGGCTGGCAGGGTGCTGCTCCGGGCTGGGGGCCTGGGGGCGGGGAGAGGCTGGGGGCCCGCCAGCGCCGGGCCCATTGGCAGCCAGTGCACCTGTCCCTGCAGACCATCGCCAGTCTTCCCATCACATCCACCACCCGCTGTCCACCCACCTGCCTCCCGACACCCGGCGCCGAAAGACACCCCAGGGCCCAGGGCGGAAGCCCCGCAGGCGCCCCGGAGCCTCCCCGACCGGGGAGACCCCCACCATTGAGGAGGGTGAGGAAGAGGAGGATGAGGCCAGTGAGGCCGAGGGGGCCCGGGCCCTCAGCCAGCCTTCGCCTGCCTCCACACCCTCTTCCGTGCAGGTGAGTGGGGCAGGGCTCCCCGGGGGGTGGGAGCACCGTCTGCAGGATCTCTGGCCCAGCCTCCCCTGCTCACACGGCTTCCTTGTTCTAGTTCTTCCTCCAGGAGGATGAAGGTGCCGACCGGAAGGCAGAAACCACCAGTCCCTCTCCACCTCCACCCCTGCCCCACCAGGAGGCAGCTCCCCGGGCCACCAAAGCAGCCCAGACTGGGTAAGGGTCCCCACACAGAGACCCCCCACGCCAGCATCGGTCAGCTGGGGTGGGGAGACAAAGCAGGAGCCTTGAGAGGCTCAGGCTGTGGTTCAAACCCAGTTATGCTGCTAGGATTTGACTCTGGACAAGAACCGACGTCTCTGAGTCCGTTTCCCCGTCTGTAAACCAAGTGTAATAGGACTTTTCCCACAAGGTGGTAGTAGGTTTCAAGGGTGGTGTGAATGAAAGTTTTAAATATGGTTTAGGCGCCTCCTCCCACACCTGCCATCTCCCCCCGGCCATGGCTTCTGGGGAGCAATGTCAAACACAGATCAGGGACTGGACAGGTGACCTTCTCACACCCCCGGGACCCCAAGGGGGTGAGAGGAATAGGAGGCCCCCCTCTTGCTTTTGGGGAGCTGCCAGTCCGCCCTGGCTGTGGTCTCGTGAAGTGGCAGTCAGCACAAGTTACTGCGCCAGACAGCTGGGTTCAGGCGGAACATCGGTACCAACAGGTGATTGTGCAGTTTGGGGACATCAGCCAGGGAAGGCTTCCTGGAAGAAACCACTTTGAACGAGGTCTCAAGGTCACTACTATCGCCTCCCTGTTGTTGTCCGGGTGCCAGGCAGTGTGAAGGGGCGGGGGGAAGTGAAGGGCAAATTGCCCCTCCGGGGCGGCACAGACTCGCTGGGGAGACAGGCCGTGTGGATGGAGCCAGGTCCACCTCAGCTGTCTGCACGGGGGGCGCAGGCCTGCGGGCCAGCAGACGGCCAGGAGGCGGGGGAGCCCGAGAGAGATCGGGGCATCGGACAAGGGGTTCAGATTTGTGGACAGGAGTGCGAACAGAACCTCGGGCACGGAAGGTTGGTGCAGGCGGAGAGAGCCTGGCTCAGGGGGCGCTGGTCACAGGCACGGGACAGGGGCTCAGAGCCGTGGGGGTGCCGGTCGCCAGGAGAACGGTGTACAAAGGTGTGACAGGGACAGGGCCCTCTGGGGGAAACGGGGAGAAAGGAAACCCTCACCCCCAGTTTGGGAGCTAAGAGCAGAAGCCAGAATCCTAAGGGACAGGTGCTCATACCCTCCTCACGGCTGTCGGGTGGGGGCAGGCGTCTCCAGCTCCAAAGGCCCATTTCCACGTCCTTTACTCCATTTGATTAGAAACACGGGCCCCTGTGAGCCCCGAGTCCGTTGCTAGCGGTCCCAACCTGGGCACTTTCCCGACATCACTGGCCCGCCCCGGGGAAGGCTGGCTTCAGCCTCCCTTTGGCGGCTTGAGTTTCTGTCCCAGGGCAGCTCGGAGGATTGCTGGGAAGGAAGGAGCTGGGTTCAAACACCACCCTCTGCTTCCAGAACCTTCTCTGTGCTTCCACATCCCCACCTACCAAGGCGTGTGGGGAGGGAGGCGGGGTTGGGGCCTGTGGGGGTCCCCTTTCCTGGGGGCCCTGGCTGAGCGGGAGGGGCCGGCCTTCCCAGGCTTGCTCACGGCCGCCCTGTCTGTGCAGGGCCCAGGTGGAAGAGGTGGTGGCCGTGGCCAGCGGCACAGCGGGAGGCGATGATGGGGGTGCCTCCGGGCGCCTCCTGACCAAGGCGCAGCCCGGGCACCGCAGCTACAACCTGCAGGAGAGGAGACGCATCGGAAGCATGACGGGGGCTGAGCAGGCACTGCTGCCCCGGGTCCCCACGGACGAGAGCGAGGCGCAGACGCTGGCCACGGCTGACCTGGACCTCATGAAGAGTGCGTGCCGGGCCTGGGCAAGCCTGGAGCTGGTGGGGCGGGGAGTGGGGGTAAGAGAAAGGGACCTTTGACCCTGTCCTCCCCACCACTGCAGGTCACCGGTTTGAGGATGTTCCTGGGGTACGGCGACACTTGGTGCGGAAGAATGCCAAGGCGTCTGTGCAGAGTGGCCGGGAAGGGCGAGAGCCTGGCCCCACTCCTCGGGCCCGACCCCGGGCCCCCCACAAGCCCCATGAGGTGAGTTTGGCGCTCCATGGTCTTCCATCATTTCCCTGTAGATCTGCTGTCCACAGCCCCCACTGCTTCTCAGACCAGCGGTGATCTCAAGCCCCAGGGTGGCCATGTATGGTTTTCAAGGTTGCGCACTGCACAAGAGTGCAGTCTTCAACAGTGTTGATTTTTTTTTAATTGACATATAGTTGATAACACAATATTATGTTAGCCTCAGGTGCCCCACATAACCAATCAACATTTAAACAACATTATAGAATATTCACTACGGTTAAGTCCAGTAGCTGTCTGTCCCCAAACCGTTATTACGGTGTTACTGAGCTGCCATTGTTGGTGTGGCTCTTACATTTCTGGTCCACATTCTAGACACGTTGACTTCTCTCACAGCCGTTTTCTGGCAGCTGGCAGTGAGGTGTCTGAGGGTGGCTTCATGCAGCAGCGTGCTTCATGTCTCAGAGTCCAGTGACTTCCCCACTCGAGTCCTCCCACATCCTGTCAGGGTGACAGGCACAGTGACTGGTCAGGGCCACTCAGGTATAGTGAAAGTGAAAGTCGCCCAGTTGTGTCCGACTCTTTGCGACCCCATAAACTATACAGTCCATGGAATTCTCCAGGCCAGAATACTGGAGTGGGGAGCTGTTTCCTTCTCTAGGGGATCTTCCCAACCCAGGGATCGAACCCAGGTCTCCCACATTGCTGGCAGATTCTTTACCAGCTGAGCCACCAGGGAAGCCTGGTCCTTTTTTTTTTTTTTTTAATTTTATTTTATTTTTAAACTTTACATAATTGTATTAGTTTTGCCAAATATCAAAATGAATCCGCCACAGGTATACATGTGTTCCCCATCCTGAACCCTCCTCCCTCCTCCCTCCCCATTCCATCCCTCTGGGTCGTCCCAGTGCACCAGCCCCAAGCATCCAGTATCGTGCATCGAACCTGGACTGGCAACTCGTTTCATACATGATATTTTACATGTTTCAATGCCATTCTCCCAAATCTTCCCACCCTCTCCCTCTCCCACAGAGTCCATAAGACTGTTCTGTACATCAGTGTCTCTTTTGCTGTCTCGTACACAGGGTTATTGTTACCATCTTTCTAAATTCCATATATATGCGTTAGTATACTGTATTGGTGTTTTTCTTTCTGGCTTACTTCACTCGGTATAATAGGCTCCAGTTTCATCCACCTCATTAGAACTGATTCAAATGTATTCTTTTTAATGGCTGAGTAATATCCATTGTGTATATGTACCATAGCTTTCTTATCCATTTATCTGCTGATGGACATCTAGGTTGGGAAGCCTGGTCCTTAGTGATGTTGCCCATCTAAGATTCCAGCACTCTGGTTTTGAGCCCTAACCCTGCCAGTGGGTTTTTTTGGGTAACCTTTTGATTGCGGTCAGACACAGTAAAAGCACACTGAGGTTAAGTGCACAGCTCCATGATGCTTTGCACATGTAAACCCTAGCCAAGCCTACCTTGATACAAGATGTCCCCACGCCCAGAGAGTCCCTTCAGGCCTCTGCCTCGTCAGCACCCTCAGAAGTCACCGCTGTGTCCCTCTCCAGTTTTGCCAGTTCTAGAAATGCGTGTAAATGCATCCTGCCAAGTTCCTGTGTGTTTAGTGACCGTTCATCAAACACTTCCTCCGAGTCATGTACGATGCTAAGTGTTCTGTGTACTTTTTCTTTTATCACCCACTGTGCCCCCCATTTTTAAAAATTATAGTTGACTTATAATGTGCTGGTTTCAGGTGTATGGGAAAGTGGTTCAGTTATACGTATGTATACATACCTGTGTTTTCAGGTTCTTTTCCCTTATAGGTTATTACAGACTATTGAGTACTTAGCTCTATGCTGTACGGTAAGTGGGTCCTTCTTGGCCCGCTAGAGGCCTTTGAGGTGGCTGGCATCGCTCTTACTTCACAGACAAGGGAGAGCCACGAGGTGGGTCAGTAACTCGCATGGGCTCCGGGCCTGCGCCCTGTGCGCCCCGGGGTCACAGCCTCCGTCCCACCACGCCTTCTCCTGTCACCCCAAGGTGTTTGTGGAGCTGAATGAGCTGCTGCTGGACAAAAACCAGGAGCCTCAGTGGCGGGAGACGGCACGCTGGATCAAATTCGAGGAGGACGTGGAGGAGGAGACGGAGCGCTGGGGGAAGCCCCACGTGGCCTCCCTGTCGTTCCGCAGCCTCCTGGAGCTGCGCCGGACCCTGGCCCACGGTAACGCGCACCCGCCTGTCCTCGCCCCGGGAACTGCCTTTACCCAAGCCCGTTCTCCGAGGACCAAACGGTCCCACACCTTTGTCTTGAGCAACAGGGTGTGTAATGTCACCAGAGCCCAGAAGGGAGCATCTCTTGTCATGATGTCACTTCTCACGAGGCCAGCCGTTCCTCGGGCTCTGTCGTTGGGTGACTGCAGGGCAGGCCTGACCCTCTTCTCTAGTCTGGCATCTTCAGCAAGCAGCTTCTCTAAGTGATATTTTCAGATAAACTGAAGCTGGTATGTTTTGGGTGCTGCAGTGTTGTTAAATGGTTTTGGTGGAATGCTTTCTGAGATCCTAGACGTTCTGGGCAGCCTGACCTAACCTGTAGGGCGGTGTGGGCTCCCAGCAGTGTGACCTAACCTGGAGGGCAGTGTGGCCTCTGCTGCATGAGCACAGGTGTTCACTTCTGATGTTCTGCTCTCAGCTTGTTTCCTCCTTCCTGGTGGGGAACCGCTCCCACTTGCTGTCAGCGGCCAAGGACTCAGAAGCCTGCTATCAGGACTGTTTCCCAGCTAGGAGATACTAGGCTCTGAGTGAGGCTTGAGGGCTTTGGGTGAGGTGCCAGAGCGCAGGGCTTGATCGCCAGGCTGTGCCGTCTGGCTTTTGGCTGCTCGGGGGGCCTTCGGTTTTGTTTGTTCTGTGTCCCCGTGAGTTGACCTTGACGGGAAAAGACCTGATGACTTTTGAGAGGACCTTCATCTCTCTGGGAAATGGCAGCTCAGAGCAGGGACAGGCTGGGTGTCCTTGAGCAGCTGCTGGACTTGGGGACGCTGAGGAGTCCAGGGTTGGGGGGGGAACTCTTCAGATGGCTCCGGGGCTGCCACAACCGGCTGGGTCGTGCTCCAGAAGGCAGAACTGGGCCCTCGAGCGGATGGCAGAGGTGGTAGCTCGGTCCAGAGGAAGTTCCCGGCAGCGAAGGGCAGTCCAGCCCATGTGGGTAGCCTGGGACGCTTCCTGCTGCGTGCTTCCCAGAAGGGGTGTCTGGGCAAGGTCTAGCCAGGTGGCCTCTCTGAGAGCTGCGGTTTCCTGGCCTCTGCTGAGCGTCACAACATTCCTGCAGGGAGAGAGGGCTTGGGGAGTTGGGCCTCGGGCCGAGCTGGGCCCCGCTCACTGGTTTCGGGGCTGGGCGGCGCCTCCCTGGCTGTCCCCCCGTTCCCAGCCCAGCCCCCCGTTTCTTGGCTGGGGATGAGGCCCCTCTGTGTCGTCCTCGTTCCAGGGGCCGTGCTCTTGGACCTGGATCAGCAGACCCTGCCTGGCGTGGCCCACCAGGTGGTGGAGCAGATGGTCATCTCGGACCAGATCAAGGCCGAGGACAGAGCCAACGTGCTGCGGGCCCTGCTGCTTAAACACAGGTGAGGCCCTGCGTGCCGCACCCTGCCTGCCTGGCCCCGGCCGCCAGCCCGCCTCACCTCCTCGCCTGCCGCCCCGCAGCCACCCCAGTGACGAGAAGGACTTCTCCTTCCCCCGCAACATCTCGGCCGGCTCCCTGGGCTCCCTGCTGGGGCATCACCATGGCCAGGGCGCCGAGAGCGACCCCCACGTCACCGAGCCCCTCATTGGAGGCATCCCTGAGACCCGGCTGGAGGTGGAGCGAGAGGTGAGGAGAAGGCAGCCTTGCCAGGGTGAGGTCCAGCCACCCCAGAGGCTGCACGACCATGAGCAAGCGGGGCGGGGGCGGGCAGGGGCAGGGCGGCCCAGCTGAATCCCGGCCTCCTGCCTTTCCAGCGCGAGCCGCCTGCTCCGGCTCCTCCGGCTGGCATCACTCGCTCCAAGTCCAAGCACGAGCTGAAGCTGCTGGAGAAGATCCCTGAGAACGCCGAGGCCACAGTGGTCCTCGTGGGTACGCAGGCGAGGACTGGGGATGGGATGGGGTGGCAGGGGTGGGGCGGCTAGAGGCCACCCTCGCTGGGCTCTCACCCACAACGGCCGCACACCTGCAGGCTGCGTGGAGTTCTTGGCCCGCCCCACCATGGCCTTCGTGCGGCTGCGGGAGGCGGTGGAGCTGGACGCGGTGCTGGAGGTGCCCGTGCCGGTGCGCTTCCTCTTCCTGCTGCTGGGCCCGAGCAGCGCCAACATGGACTACCACGAGATCGGCCGCTCCATCTCCACCCTCATGTCCGACAAGGTCAGCCGCTCCAGAACGCCACCCCAACCCCCTACCCCCAGCTCCCAGCCTGGCTCCCGGGCCCTGACCCCGCGTCCTGTGTCCTCACTCGCCCCGGTCCCGCCTTGGCAGCAATTCCACGAGGCGGCCTACCTGGCGGACGAGCGGGAGGACCTGCTGACAGCCATCAACGCCTTCCTGGACTGCAGTGTGGTGTTGCCGCCCTCCGAGGTGCAGGGCGAGGAGCTGCTGCGCTCAGTTGCTCACTTCCAGCGCCAGATGCTCAAGAAGCGGGAGGAGCAGGGCCGGCTGTTGCCCCCGGGCGCCGGGCTGGAGCCCAAGTCGGCTCAGGATAAGGGTACGGGGCCAGTACGAGCCAGAGGGCTGGATCGGGGCCGCCCGGGTCGGGCTGGGGCATCAGGAGGGTGGATGGGCGAGCGAGGGCAGGGATGGGCGCCCTGACGCAGGCCCTGGGCTGCAGCGCTCCTGCAGATGGTAGAGGTGGCTGGTGCGGTGGAAGACGATCCCCTGCGGCGGACGGGCCGGCCTTTTGGGGGGCTGATCCGAGACGTGCGGCGCCGCTACCCCCACTACCTAAGCGACTTCCGGGATGCGCTGGACCCCCAGTGCCTGGCCGCTGTCATCTTCATCTACTTTGCAGCCCTGTCTCCCGCCATCACCTTCGGGGGGCTGCTGGGTAAGGAGGGGCTTAGCCAGGGCGGAGCGGGGAGGGCACGGCTCCCCCAACCCCCTGCCTCGCCACCAGCCCCTGAGCAGGCTCCTGCTGCCCTAGGGGAGAAGACACACGACCTGATCGGGGTGTCGGAGCTCATCATGTCCACAGCCATCCAGGGCGTGCTCTTTTGCCTGTTGGGGGCCCAGCCATTGCTGGTGATCGGCTTCTCGGGGCCCCTGCTGGTCTTTGAGGAGGCCTTCTTCTCGGTGAGCGGCCATAGGCTGTTGGCGCTGGTTACTCCTGCCCGGCTCAGCTCCCGCTCCCCTTCCCCTCCGCCCCGACACGCCCCCGCACTGCCCCCCCGCACCCCCCCCCCAACTCCTTGGGAGCCCCCAGGCTCTGAGCCTGACTCCGCCCACCCCCTCGCCCTGCCTGCCCCAGTTCTGCAGCAGCAACAACCTGGAGTACCTGGTGGGCCGCGTGTGGATCGGCCTCTGGCTGGTGCTGCTGGCCCTGCTCATGGTGGCCCTGGAGGGCAGCTTCCTGGTGCGCTTCGTCTCCCGTTTCACCCAGGAGATCTTTGCCTTCCTCATCTCGCTCATCTTCATCTATGAGACCTTCTACAAGCTGGTGAAGGTGGGTAGGGCCCCCGTGGGACCTGGCCCATGAGGGACCTGGGGGCCTCCTTGCCCCTGGGGTCTCCATGCGTGAGGCCTGTTGCCAACACACACACTGGGACTTCAGATCGGTCTCAAAGACTCACATAGTTTTAGTAACAAAGGTGACGTGTGCTTTTGATAAGGTGGCAGAGGATCCAGAAAGTCAGAGGGAAAGGCCCCCAAGTTGACAGACATGCTCTCACGTCTGTGTCTGGGTCAGGATCAGACGTGTCCCCAGGGTTCGCCACGCTCCCCTGGATGCTCCTCCAGGCCTCTCTGGAGCCTCATTCCAAGCTGCCTTCTCCAATTAGACCAGCCCCGCTCTCTTAGCCCCCAGTGGTCTTGCACTCCCATCTGTTCACCTCAGTCATTTTCTTAATCAAGACAAGCTCCCTGAAGGTAGGCTGACCACCCTGGGCCTGCCTGTCCCAACTCAGCAGACAGCTCAGTCCCAGACCTCTGGCCAGTTAAGCATATGGAGTCCTTTGTTCTCTCCCCAGATCTTCCAGGAGCACCCCCTCCACGGCTGTTCCATCTCCAACAGCTCTGAGGCAGGCAGTGGCGAGAATGCCACATGGCCTGGGGCAGGAGCCACGCTGGGGCCAAGGAACGAGAGCTCAGCCAGGCCGCCCGGGCAGGGCAGGCCCCGGGGCCAGCCCAACACCGCCCTGCTGTCGCTGGTTCTCATGGCCGGCACCTTCTTCATCGCCTTCTTCCTGCGCAAATTCAAGAACAGCCGGTTCTTCCCCGGCCGGGTGTGTGGGCTGGCAGGCCCGAGGGAGGCGTAGAGCCCCCGGGCGGGGGAAGGAAGGGGGCAACTCGCAGTCCGGCCTGGACAGCGGCGTGGGGCCTCTGAGCGCGGTGCTTGCCCACAGGTACGGCGCGTGATTGGGGACTTCGGGGTGCCCATCGCCATCCTCGTCATGGTGCTCGTGGATTACAGTATTGAGGACACCTACACCCAGGTACAGCGGCGTGCGGTGGTGAGGGGGTGCGGGGCTCCAGGCCCCAGGACCAGGGCTGCTGCTAAGCCAGGCAGACACCAGGCCTCTCCCACGGCACTCGCTCAGCGTCCCCCCAGCCCCAGTACAACTCAGGGCACTCCCCCCCCACCCTCTGCCCTGCAGAAGTTGAGCGTGCCCAGTGGCTTCTCAGTGACAGCCCCAGAGAAGCGTGGCTGGGTCATCAACCCCCTGGGGGAGAAGAGCGCCTTCCCCGTGTGGATGATGGTTGCCAGCCTGCTGCCCGCCATCTTGGTCTTCATCCTTATCTTCATGGAGACACAGATCACCACGTGAGTGGTCCTGGCAGAGGGGTCGCTGTGCAGACAGGGACAGGGACGACCTGCTGCATGAACGGGCTGGAACCCCCAGCAGGCTGGCTGCTGAAGTTTGTAGACAACAGAAAATCCCACTGAAATGTGCCTGCATGGGCACAGACCATGCTGGGCGCTGTCCAGGGGGTGGGGGGTGGCCACTGGGACAGGACTCAGCTCCGTGATGGAACCCTCGTCCTGAAGAGGATGGGCAGGGACCTCCGGGTTCCAGAAACAGGAGGTGACTGCCTGGGCGCTCTGGAAAGACCCAGTTGTCTGCCGAGCTGGGCTGGGGGGCCCGGGGTTCAGGGTGTGCCTGTCCCTGTTCAGGCTGATCATCTCCAAGAAGGAGCGCATGCTTCAGAAGGGTTCTGGCTTCCACCTGGACCTGTTGCTCATTGTGGCCATGGGCGGCATCTGTGCCCTCTTTGGCTTGCCATGGTTGGCCGCCGCCACTGTCCGCTCTGTCACGCACGCCAACGCGCTCACGGTCATGAGCAAGGCAGTGGCGCCCGGGGACAAGCCCAAGATCCAGGAGGTCAAGGAGCAGCGGGTGACAGGACTGCTGGTGGCCCTGCTCGTGGGTATGTTCACCTCTCCCCCAAGCCTTGCTGGAGGGGTCTCGTGGCCGTGGCTGCTGCGGGTGGAGGGGTGGAGCGCCCCGGGGCCAGCTATTCCTCCCCCTCGCCCCACAGGCCTCTCCTTGGTCATCGGGGATCTGCTCCGGCAGATCCCCCTGGCTGTGCTCTTCGGGATTTTCCTGTACATGGGCGTGACCTCCCTGAACGGGATCCAGTTCTATGAGCGGCTGCACCTGCTGCTCATGCCGCCTAAACACCACCCGGACGTCACCTATGTCAAGAAGGTGAGACCCAGCTGGGAAGGGCCCCAGCCCTCTCCCCGCGCCATCCAGTCTGTGTGGGTCACCCTCCGGCCCCCCATGTATCCACTCTGGCCAGCCACCATTCAGCCTATGCAGACCTGGCTCCCGTAAGCACCCAGGCAGGCACTTCCACCTGCCCCTGCGGAGGGGAGAGGGACCGTCATCCTCTGGTCGTGGTAGGCCCGGATGGCTCTCCGGGGCCCGGGCTCACCCTTCTTGCCCTGCATCACTCCGCCCCCAGGTCCGGACCCTGCGTATGCACCTGTTCACGGCCCTGCAGCTGCTCTGCCTGGCCGTGCTCTGGGCTGTCATGTCCACCGCGGCCTCCCTGGCCTTCCCCTTCATCCTCATCCTCACGGTGCCACTCCGCATGGTGGTGCTGACCCGCATCTTCACCGAGCGGGAGATGAAATACGTAAGGCCTGCGCTCCTCCCCAGCCTCGCCCGGCGCCCCTACGCGGTCTTGCTGGGAGGTCGCCCACCTTCCTCTGTCCTCGCCCACAGCTGGATGCTAACGAGGCAGAACCGGTGTTCGATGAACGGGAGGGTGTGGACGAGTACAACGAGATGCCCATGCCTGTGTAACTGCTGCCTGGACGGACAGCCAAGGGATGGACGGACAGAGGGAACGGGCTGGGGGCGGTGCTTTCCCCATCCTCCTCCCTCCTCATTTTTATTTAAGTAATTTAAGCCCCCCCCCTCTCCCCGCAGGCAGTAAAGTGCTTCGGACCCTACCTATCCCTGCTCTCTGTGTGTGTCAGTGTCAGCCAGGTGTGAATGGGAAACACGTGGGGGAACCCAGCCCAACTGTCCCAGAAACAAAACGGGCGATGGGGAAGGAGAGGGACTTTAATGACAAGTCAAAGCAAAGGGAAGCAAAGTGCAAATTGTCCACCCCAACGAGGGGGCCATCCTGAGCCTGTGTGCACCCCTCACCCCCCTTCAGGTCCCCAGCGGAGGCCCAGGGCCTGGAGCTTCTGCCTCAGGTAGCTCTTGAGCTGGGGCAGGCCTCTCTGGGACTCCAGTTCTTCAAAGGGTAGCTGCGGGGCGGAGGACAGAGTTCGTCATCCCTGGGGGCTGGGGAGCTGGCCGCCAGGTCCTAGTGGGGGCGTGGAGGGGCGGGGCGTGGGGTGGGGCTGGGGGCGGGGCCTCACCGGCAGGAGCTGATACCCCATTAGGCCCAGGTGCCTCTCCCTCAGGGCTCGGGAGCCCAGCAGCACCCGGCCGTCCCGACAGAAGTGCCAGCGCTCCCGCAGCATCAGCACCACCCTGGAGAGGAAGGGACTGCGGCTCAGTCGCTATGCGCGGGGGCCAGGGAGGCTCTCCCAGGCTCCTGCCTTACCTTTGGGCAGGGTCCCGGGTGGCGCGGGGACAGGACCTGGGAGGGTACGGCAGGAAGGGGTCCTGGGCTCTCACGGGCAGCACCGAGCCGCAGCTGCTGACACACAGCAGGAAGTCTGCGGGGCCGGGAGAGAAAGAGCCACTGGCTTCCGGCGGAGGCTCTGCTTCCCGGGGGCTCGCCGGCCCACCCGGAGCTCACCTGTGCTGTAGCCTGGAGGCACGGTCAGGTCCTGCCGGTATTTCTCCTCCCCCAGCAGCTGGCGCAGCCCCTCTGCTACTATGTCCTTGTGACTGAGAGAAGAGAAGCCCGGCTCAGAAGGACCCCCAGGGTACTCTTTTTAGCTTGGTCCCACCTACTTCCACACCCAGGCTGGGAAATGGCCTTTGGGGCTTAGCTTTCTGGTGACCCAGAGTGCAGCAGCATAGACAGCTCAGGGTCCCCCAGGCCTATCTACCCGGGTGCTCCTTGCCAGCCAACCCCTTCCCTCCCCCAGCTGCCCACCCACCTGTACTTGCAGCGGGCGCGGTCAGTGATGAGTGGCTGGGGGAAGATGGGCACTTGCTGCCTTCGGGGAAGGCGGGCGCCCCGATATCCTGGGAGCTCCAGCTCTACCGCCGTGTCTAGCAGGGAGAGGTAGCGCCGCATGATCAGGGCATGAGGGGTGCCTGTGGGGAAAGCAGAACGAGGCTTACTGGGGTGCAGACCCTCACCTGCTTTCCCCAGCCCCCCGGCCCTCCAGGATACAGCCAGCCCCCCAAGTCTGCGCACCACTGATGTGGTTGATGAAACCAGGGGAAAAGACAAAGTGCAGGGCTTGGAAGGGCAGGCACTGCAGCTGACACAGTGACATCAATATGTTGACAGTTGCCAGGGGGGCCACCCCTGCTTCCCGAGCCAGGATCCTCTCAAGGCAGGGCATAAACTGCTGCTCCAGAGGCACGTAGTTCAGCCGCCCAAAGGGCAGGACCAACTTCTGTACCACCTGTGGGTCAAAGAGCAGCCCATCACCCAGGGGGAAGATTCTCCTGTCTTCTTTACAAGCTGAACCTCAGGGAGACTTGGCCTGCAAGCTGATGACATCAGTCACTGGAAAGGCAGGACAGTCCCTCTACAGCACAGATGCTCAATAGCATAAGCACTGCTCAAGCCCCATGTGGTCAGTCTCCAAACAAGCAGAGACATTGCTATGGGTTCTGGCCCTGAAGACTTGGTGGGGTGGGATCGACCAAGCTAAGACAGTGGCTAAGCATGTTTGGAAAAGTGCAGAGAACCAGGTGTACCTGGTGGGGAGTTGGACAAGCCAGTCGGGGAGTGAGCCAAGATGGTACCCCAGGGGAGAGGCCAGAGAGCCTAGGTAGGTGGTCTGCTGCAGGAAGCAGCAGCCAATCAAGTGGACAAGGTGGGGGTGGGGGGGCTAGGCCTGCTGGGGTGTCTGAGGACCACTAGGAGAGGAGCTGGGGAAGGTGAGAGGCAATCCCACCTTGCTATTGAGCTGGGCTTCCTGAACCACCAGGAAGTGGGCAATGGCTTCCAGAAGTTGGGGCTCCCTCAACCGGTGGCGGGCCAAGTGCTGGGCCAGGAGCACCATCACGTGGGGAGTCAGTTCCTCGGGCCTGGCCTCTGTGAAGAACAGCTTATCACGCTGGACCCTCAGGCCAGACCCGGGTGAGATTCCAGCAGATACTGCTTGCCTCCACCCCCGCCCCCGCCCCCATCTCCTGTCCCCGCCTCTGGCACCTGCCAGGCTGCGGATGAGGTGCTGCTGAGGACGCCGCTGGAAACGGGGACAGCTTAGAGCGGCTTCCAACCTTTGCCCACCTCGAAGGATAGGCGGCAGAGGGGGCGGTGGCTTCGGAGGGAGGCGGAACCTTCGCTCCTGCTCCAGGGCGCACATCAGGGGCCCATCTGATGGGAAGCCTGAGAGGCAGAGGGTCAAAGGAGGCAGGGAAGGAGCTGCTCTGCTCTGCTGCAATCCTGCAGTTTTAGTTAGTGAATCCTCAGTCCTTCTCATCTCTGTTTTCTGGGCTGGAAGTTCTGCTACAGAGCACGTGGAAACACCAGAGAAATGGGAACTACCACGTGAATAAAGGTATCACAGCCGTCTGTGGGGAAGGCCTTATACAAAGAAGGCAGTTTAAGATCTCTTCTCTTGCCAATGGTGATAAATCGCAGTGGCTCCCTAGAGCACTGTATTAGAAGAGACCTGGTGGCCCAGTGGTAAAGAATCCACCTGGCAGTGCACAGGTTTGATCCCTGGGTCCGGAAGATCCCCTAGAGAAGGAAATGGCAACCCGCTCCAGTATTCTTGCCTGGAGAATCCCATGGACAGAGGACCTGGCGGGCTATGGTTCATGGGATCGCAGAAGAGCCAGACATGACTTAGCGACTAAACAACAATAAAAAAGGGGTGGCATCCTAACTTAAGCTGCGACTCATGCTGCTTGACTCGTGATGACTGTCATGGATACTGCAGAGCAGCAGCAAGTGTGGCATCACTCAGCAAGTGTGCCGTTCCTGGCAAAGCTTGAGGTGGGGTCTGTCAGTGATCTCAGGTGGGTCTGCTACGGTTTCTCTATCCTTCCATTAACACCCACCCACCCATAGACACCGTCCTCACCCAGTAAGGCTGCAAGGTGCAGACACACGTGGATGGTGTGAATGTCAAAGGAGGGGCAGTTTCGGATGATGAGCTGACTCAAGTCCTGCAGCGTGGCCTGCTCCACAGGAGGGGGCTGCGGCAGAGACCCCAAGAGCTGGCTCAGACGACGAAGCGCCACAGGGTAGTGGTGGGCACGCACTTTGGTGGGGTTCTGCCCCAGCCAGCGCAGCAGCTCCCCAGGGCTCCTCGCCTGTTCCAGAAGCCGCTGCAATCCCTGCACAGGGCCTGCATGGGGGCCTCCTCCAGGAGGCCGGTGGTCTCCCCATTTGCTGGGTCCCAGACAGCAGGGCTGTACTGGTGGGAGCAGCAGCAAGCCAGACAGACGAGCACTGGAGGCCTGGGCAGAGAGCAGGACTCGAAGCATGGAGTTGGGTGTTGGAGACCCTGAGGGGTGGCCCAAAAAAGGGAGTGAGGTATTCTCCAGAGGGGAGAAAGACCAACTCTCTATTCCTCACCTCGCTCCCCATTCAGAGGAGTCTGGGGTCAGAGCAACCCGGACTCTCTTCACCCTTGTGACTGCTCTGGTCCTCTTCCCCAACCCGCCCCTCTCTGACTCCTTCCAACCTTTGCGAGAGCAATCGGAATCCTTCAGAGTTCTCACGGAGGAATTTTTACAGAGCAATTCCACATGCATCATCTCCTCCGATCCTCCTCTGACACGCCCGTGAGGAGGCAGGCAGGGGCTGGTACTATCTCGATTTCACAGGTGGAGAGACCAAGGCCCAGGGAGGCGAGGGGGTTAAGGCAAGCCCCGAGGTCCCGAATCTGGTTAGTGGTCGCGCCCAGCCTGGAGCCCAGCTCGCCCTACAGATACGCTCCCCCCCACCCCCGACCACCTCCCCCTCCCGCAGGAGGCGGCGGTGGTACCGGAGGGTGGAGCGCGGGCTCCGCGGTCCTGGGTTCCATGCTGGGCGCTCCCACTTACCAGCTGCGTGACCTTGGACAAGTGGCTTCAGTCTCCCTGCCCAAGCCTTCTCGCCTGTGAAACGAGAACGCAGGGCCCACCTCGGAGGGCGCCCGTGGAGCCCGCGGGCGCGGCCTGCGCTACGGCGCGGAGTCGGCGGTGTCAGGGGCCCCCCCCGACACACACCCCCCCACCCACGGCCCGGGGGGAATGCCAGGAGACCGTGGTCTTGGTCGCCAACACCAACTCCCGCCGCCCTTCCCCGCGGCCCGCCCCGCAGGCGCCACCCCTACATGACTCCCCAGGCCCCGCGCAGGTCGCTCCCTCAGTCGGTCTCGGGGCCCGGGAGCCGGGCTCCCCCCGCGGCCTCCTCATCAGGGGGCCACCGAGTCCTCCATCTTCCCGGCAGCCCCCGAACCGCGCGGCCCGGACGCCAATCGCCGCGCCAAGTAAGTCCTCCGGAGCAAAGACGTGGCTCCCGGCAGGCCCCGCGCGCCAGGGCGCCGCGTGCCCCGCCCCTTTCTTCCGGGAAGCTGCGCGCGCGCGGCGCCGGGCTGGGGCGGGGCCAAAGGGCTGGGGCGGGGCCGGGGCGGGGCCAAAGGGCTGGGGGCTGAGATTGGGGTGCAGAGGGGAGTCGGCAGCGGTTGGCCTGGGCGGGCAGGGCAGAGCGAAGCGTCTGGCCCACCCCTTTTCTCCCAGTAGGGGAGAGCGCCCCGCAGCCCCCCTCCCCCGCGACCCACACACGCAGACACTAGGCCAAGAGTAAAAACTTCACAGTTATTTAATCTGCACGTGTTCCAGAAAGCTCCCTCCACCCATCCCGACTCCCCTTCTCCAGCCCTTCCCAGTCCTCGGGTCCCCAAACCAGCCAAGGAGCGATCCGGGACTAAGAGGTGCCCAGGTCCTCAGCCTGAGCCCTAAGGGCCCAGGGGCGTGGCCCGGCTCTGTCCAGGGCCAAGGCAGCGACAGCAGCTGTCTGACCCGGAGTAGCCCACTGTCAGGGGGCGCTGAGGGCCAGCTGCCCGGGGAGGTGGCCCAGAGCCATGAAGGTCACAGGGAGGGGCCTCCGCCGACCCCCGGAGTGCTCTGCCTCGCAGCGCTGGGCTCCAGGGTAGCGGGAAGAGACAGGTCGGAGAGGCGGGCCTGGGCAGACAGCAGCTCCCACCTTGTCGTTGCGAGCAAGGTCCCGAGGGGCCGGCGGCGTAGCCAAGAGCCCGCGGAGGCACTACGGGCGGTACATGGCAAAGGCCAGGAGGCTGAGGAGCAGGGTGAAGCCGGCCAGACCCAGAGTGGCGGTCAGGGGAAAGAAGGGCCGGTACTGGATCTGGCAGTACCAGAGCAGAAGCAGCAGCAGCAGGAGAAGGGGCAGCAGCAGGCTGCCTACTTCCAGCCCGGAGGGGCCTGGCTCGGACCCTGGCGGGCAGGGCGGGAGGGGGGGACCCACCCGTGTGGACACGTGGCAGTGGAGGACACAGTTGGGAGGGAGGTGAAGGCTGCCCAGGGTCTGGGTGTCGTCTCCCAGTAGCTGCCCTTGGTAGATGAGTCGCACGTGCTGTTCCCGGCCGGGAAACTGGGTCCTGAGGAGAGAGGGACCTGGGTAATAGAGCGGGTCTCAGGCACTCCTGGCCCCTGGTTGGGAACAACTCTCCTACCCTCACCTCTGGCCTCCACGGTGTGTTGTGGGGGTGGGGGTGGGGGTCATACAGTGTGTGACCAGGGCCCTCAGTTTCCTCATCTATAAGAGGATCTCCCGGATCTCTGCTGGCCCTTCTAGGACTGTGATCATCCCCGTCCCACTCTTTAGCACTTCCTTCCTGTCATCCTCCCGGCTTACCTTTTCAGGGAGCCAATGGTGTCGTGGGGCCAGACTCTGGCCACCTGCTCAGAGTCGTTGAGGAATTTCAGTCGAAGTACCAGGGGCTCCTGGGGGGAGTCTGGAGGTGGCGGCGTTGCTGCAAGCCCCACACCGGGTTCTGGTGGTGCTGCCTGACCTCGGTGTCTCAGGCCGGGGGTCTCAGCTCCTGGGGCCTCCCCTCTGATGCTGTCCGTGACCGCCATGGCTTCGCTGGGCTGCGTTGGTGTTGGGGTCCCTGATGGCTGGGGCAGTGGATCGGCGCCCTCGGCAGTGTGCGTTGAGACCCAGGCGAGAGCCAGCACCAGAAGGCAGGCAAGCACCGAGAAAAGGATGGTCACCTCATCACCTACCCCTTCAATCAGGGCCATGGCACCTGCCTTGCCTGCCGCGCTACCGAGCTGGAGAGGCACAAAGAACCCATGAGGGGCTGGCTCACCCGCCAAGAGCCCTCTGAATTTCAGGGGGCCCCTGACCCTACCCCACCACAACTCTCCCACAGTCCTCATTCCGCCCAGTTATCCCAGCCCTACCCTGGGACATAACACTGCTCTGACACCTGGCCACCCCAAACTTGCCCCACATACCCCTTCCCAACACCAAATCACAAGTCCTAATTTTCTGTAACCTAAATTTCAGGTCTTTAAGCAGTTCCGCAATTCACCCAAACCCTATTCCGAAGTCAGAGCTTTGACCTTCTAAGCAACCTCTCCCTTAAATTCAGCCCCCACCAAACCACCCAAAGCTTACCTATTCTTCCCATTTAGGTCATCTCAAAGTTTATCTACTCCTTTGCCTATTTCACGGCAAAGCCTATCTATTAATACCGCTCCATCGCTAAAGTTTCTCCAAGGGGGAAGAAAAAAGGTCTCTACACACACGCACACCGCCCCCTTACCATTCAGCCAACCCCCACCCGCAGCACAGGACGGCTTCCCAAGGCTTCCCCACGCCAAATGTCAAACTGCTTCCCTTTGGCAAACTGGAACCTCCGAGGGTTCCCACCTCCAACCCTAGCCTCCCCCCCTGCAACTCGGCCCCCCCGGTCACTTAAACCCCACCCGAGGCGTCCCGACCCCGCGCCTCCCCTGGGAAACCTCTCCAAACCCAGCCTGCTGCAAGACCCCTGATCTCTCCCGGGAACCCAAGACTTTGCCCTCCCCACCTCCATCCTCCACCACCCTTCGCATCTTCCCGCCGCCCGCCCCCACACCCCGAGTGGCTGGCGGGCGCGGGAGATCCAGGGGCGGGGCCAGCAGGGCCAGCTGCTGGGGCAGCGGGGTGGTGCGGCCAAGGCGCAGGGACTCACCGCCCAGCTCCGCCAGCTCCATAGCGGACCCTCGGGCACTTCCGGGAGGGAGGTGGCGAGGTCGCAGACACCTGGAGGCACCCCCTCCTTCCCCGCCGCCGCCGCCCGGAGCATTGTGGGTCTTGTAGTCTGGAAGGATGCGCAGTCCAGCGTTCTGCGCTGCGGACGCACGTGCGGGGTTCAGCGGCCTGCGCCCAGCGCCCACAGATCGCTGAGGGGCTGGCGGCGGCGGCTTTGAGGTTGTGGTAGCCCGCAGAGGTTCGAGGCGAGGTGGGGGGGGGGCAGCAGGATCCTCTCCCTCGCCCGCGGGCAGCCAGGACGTGTATCACATCAGAAACCAACGTCAGCTGGTTTCTGGCTAAGCCTGTCATATCACCCCCCCGCCCCACCCCCGTGTTTGGTGATGCAGTCTTTGTGGAGCGCAGGTGGACCCTACGCCGGCCTACTCTTAAGTCAGAGTGGACCCTCCACGTTGACTCTTCAGCCCAGAGCCCAGTATCCACGGGCTGCACCCCCCTGCCCCCGCCCCCAAGGCTGACTGAGGAGATGGGTCTTCAGGGCTGGCCATGGGAGGCTTCAGTTCAGTTCAGTCGCTCAGTCGTGTCCGACTCTTTGCGACCCCATGGACTGCAGCACACCAGGTCTCCCTGTCCATCACCAACTCCTGGAGTTTACCCAAACTCATGTCCATTGAGTCGGTGATGCCATCCAGCCGTCTCATCCTCTGGGGGGCTTAGGGCTGCCTTATTTACCTGGCTCCTCCTCCACTGGGCTCCTGTAAGACTGTGAGGAGCATGGACTTCGGAACATGGCAAAAAATTCTGACCCCTTATCCCGTGCTTATCAACTATATGACCTTGAGTGCGTTATTGAATCTATATGAACCTAAATTTCTTCGTTCTTAAAACTTACCTCGGAAGACAGTTGTAATGGGGGAAATTTGGTGTTTTATTAAAGAAGTGTGAAAACTGTATAGGGGATCTGTCACACGGTAGATATTTATTCTCTTACAACGCTTCCTCCCCTAAAATTTGGGCTCAGAAATTGGATCCTTAGAGTATTGCTGTACAGGAGACATTGAGCCTCGTGTGGCCTGAACCAAGTTAATTTTTATGGGTTTTCCCTCCTTCCTTTGGGCTCCTATAGCCACAAACTTTATAGGTCAGTCTTGATTAAAAGTAATGTACCCTGGTGCCCTCATAGCCTATACCTACTTATAGGAGCAAACACTCAAATGTTGCCTTGGGACTGTCAGTTTAGACTTACAACATATAGAACTATTAATAACTTATTTCTAGTTCCTTCCCATTTATCCATTTATTGTAGAAGTATTTATTAAATGTATACCATGTGTTGGGCACTGGGTCAGACTCCGGGAATACAATGGCAAATCAGACTGTACCCCTGCTCTCATGTAGCTAATGTACTAATAGAGGACACAATTAGCCCACTAGTGCTAAAACAGGTGTGTGCCAACTGCTGGGGCAACACTTTTGAAGGGCTCTTTACCTTCAGCATCTCTCCTGGGAAGTACCTACTGCTACTTCTTGCTTTCAATTTTAATTAAGCATCTAAAATATATGTTGGGTACTGCTTTTAGACTTATAGAACATCAGGCTAGGTGATCTGTCCAACCACTATATTTTTTCAGATGAAACCCAAAGAGGGTGAAAGACATTCTTCAGAACAAGCAGGTAGGTAGGACTCACACCTCTCTGGAGCTTGGGAGGCCCCAAGGTGTTGATTAGCTTGCACCAGGTTCTTTGGAAGGTTCAAGATACTTAGAAAGGTGATTAGGTTGGTACTGGGGTCGAGTGGTGTGGGTAGCTTAAATGGTGGGCAACTTTATGCTGGGAAAATACCCAGCTTGGGTATTTTGGAAGTGGAAGTGTATGTAAAAAGGATGGTATCTGTCAACTGTGCCAGAGGACATTGGGGTAGAGTCCTGGCAGGCTGATTGGCTGGGACCTGGGTTCTGCACAAGCCACCTCTTATGGGGTTTATGAAAAGTTGGGGGGAAGGGGGTGGCTAGTGAATCTGCATTCAGCTTTAGCAATGAGGATGCAGAAGAACTAGGACATTGAAGGGGGCTTCCCGGCCCCGGGAGTGGACAGGAACACAGGATGGACAAAGGAGAGAAAACAAGGAAAACTGAGGCCACCATGTGGACCCTGGTGAGTGTCTTAAATGGGGTGAGTGGGGAAAGAAGGCATAATATTTGATTCTTTTCTTCCTTCCCCTTTCCAGGGAGGTCCAACAGCGTTCACTTAATCCTCCACCAGTTCGGCAGTGGGGATCTTTTAGGAGAGGCTGGAAGATAAGAGAGAGGACATTGCTGTTTCAAGTGTCATTTTCAAGGGCCCCGCAGATGAAGGTCTCAGGAAGAACTGGAAATAGAAACCAGGGACCCAGATTCCCAGCCTCGGTGCCCGCAGCCGGCAATGGAAAGTCCAGGGAGGGCCTGAGAAAGAACCCTGAGTTGGCGTGGTCTCTAGCGGTGACCTCGGGGCCCAGGGACAGGGGATCCTGTGCCGCACGGATGGCAGGACAGTGTAGGCGAGGCGCAGTTGGGTCCGGGGCGGCGACCCTCCTCGGCCCACCAGCCGCGTTCATCAGCATCCCGGCACTGCCCGGAGAACAGACACTCCACCCAGACCAGCAAAGGGGGGCGAAAGCGACAGCTGGGGCCGCGAGGCGGGCAGGGCAGCTGTCCCCTCCAAGCGAGTGGCCCTCGCAGCGGGTGTGGTGGGGGCTGGAAAGGAGGCGGAAGGGCCCAGGCTGGGTGGGAGGGGCCGGCCGCCGGGGCCGAGCGCGCGACTCGGGGGTGGAGGCTGCTTCGCCAGCAAGCTAGCGAGGGGCGGGGGCGTTGGGGCCCGCGCGCTGGAGAGGCGGGGGCGGCGGGGAGGGGGGCTCAGGCTGCGTGTGCCGGAGCCGGCGGGGGCGGTGGTGCGTGCGCATGACGCGGGGGGGAGGGCCCGGGCCGCGCGCTCCCGGTCCCGTTGTTGTTGCCGCTGGAGGCGGCTTCCAGGCAGCAGGATCGCGGCGCCGGGGAGCGCCCGGCAGCAGCGGCCCCAGCGTGCGCGGCGGCGCCTCCTGGCCTCTGCCCCCAGCCCTCGGCCCCATGCACTAGCCCCGCGCCGCCCGCTCCGTAGTCCCGGCCCCAGCCCCGCGCGCCCGCCCGCCGCCGCCGCCGCCGCAGCGCCGCCCCGGCCCCGGCCGGGCCCGCCTCGGGCCCCGCGGCTCCGGAGCCATGAACTTCCAGGCGGGCGGGGGACAGAGCCCGCAGCAGCAGCCGAGCCTGGCGGCGCCGGGAGGCAGCGGCGGCGGCGGCGCGGGGGGCGGCGGGCAGTTCGGCGGCGCAGGGCCGGGGGCCGGGGGCGGCGGCGGCCCCTCGCAGCAGCTGGCCGGCGGGCCCCCCCAGCAGTTCGCACTCTCCAACTCAGCGGCCATCCGGGCCGAGATCCAGCGCTTCGAGTCCGTGCATCCCAATATCTACGCCATCTACGACCTGATCGAGCGCATCGAGGACCTGGCGCTGCAGAATCAGATCCGGGAGCACGTCATCTCCATCGAGGGTGAGCGGAGCCGGGGGCTGCGGGAGCCGGGGCGCGGTGGCCTCTCCGGCCCCGCTGGCCCGTTCCGGCCACGCTTTCCCGGTCTGGGGGTCCTCGCGCGCCTGAAGTCGGGTCACGCGGTTTGCCGATCGCTGGCGCTGCAGAGCCGGCGGCCAGGCTTCGCCATTTCTCGGCTGGCGACACTTTGGGGCTGGGGGGCAGGTCCCGTGCCGGGGGACACGTTTTCTGATCTGCGTGCTCCAGGCTGTGAGGGTGGCGTCGCTGCGGGAACGGGTGTGCTGGGAGCCGCGGAGGTTCCGGGGCCCTGGGGCCCGGTCTGGTCGGGCATGGCCCAGGAGGGTGGGCGCGGCGGAGGGCCTCGGCGGGCCAGGAGGTGGGGCCGCTGCCGGAGAGGCGTCTCAGCTGCCGCCCCGGCCCTGCCCGCCTCGCAGCGGTGAATCGGAGCCTGCCGTTAGTGGATGGCAGCGTTCCCGGGCCCGGCGCCCGCGGGCCCCGGAGGGTGGCGCTCCCCGAGGCCCTCTCTGCCGATGCACACCCCGCACGCCGCGGCGGCCGGGAGCGGGGCAGGCCTGGCGCGGGGCTGGGGCACCGGGGGCCGCGTGAGAGGCCTCGGCCGAGCCAGTGTCGCCTTCGCTGTGTCCAACGCGCGCCGGACACCTGCCTCTGCTCTCCAGGGAGAGGCTCCAGAGGCGAGCTGGGGGCTCCTGGGCCCTGACCGACCTCCAGGGACTCGGGTGCCAGGTGTTGGAAACTGGAACCATGGGCCACTTAGTTACCCAGCGCTCCTTTCTCTAGGCTCTCAGGCCTGGACTTGGCAGCTGAGGGGCAGAGGAAGTGGGGGCACGCTGCTGGCAGATGTGCCAGGACCCCTGGTGTAGTGGGGACAGGCAGCATCAGCAGGCCCCCACCTCTTAGGCAGCATGGTGACCTTTGAGCGCCGGTGGGGCAGATGGACCTGGGCCTGGGCCATCTGCTTCCTCCTCCCTCTCCTTTCCCTTTGAAGGCGGTCACCCCCCAGCAGGTGGTGGGTTCAGAAATGCCAGGAAAAGGCAGGGCCTTTTGCTGAGGACCTGGAGTTGATGGGAAGGGGCCTGTCCACTACTGGGGCCTCACAGGAGGGCCCCACTGGCATCTTTCTTTGTTTGAGGCTCTGGGGTGGAGTGTCCTTCCCCTAAACAACCCCTGTCTGCTTTTAGGGGTCCCCACGGCTGAGGAAGGAGTTGTTGGGCTTTTGGGGGGGGTAGGGGACCTCATTTAGAGCTGGAGTCCTGCTCTGTTCTTGACATGGTCCCCTCTGACTTCTTCCTGTCCCTTGCCCAGCCCTTGCTCATCCCTCTCCAGGCTGAGTTCACTGTGAACTAATTAGATGACAGAAAAAAAACTCATTAGCTTGGATCTGAGTAAATGGCCTGAATCATCGGTGTGGCTGGGGAACAGGAGGTGGCATCTGTGTGAGCCAGGGGCCCCCAAAAGAGAGGAGATGACCAATTTTTCCTCCTTGGTCTGAAGAGGTGGGGCGGGGAGAGCCGCCATTCCCTGTGGCTTCCCTCTTTCCCCCGGAGGAAGTAAGTTCCTTCAGTGCCCAGATGCCTCCCTCACCCACCCCCCGCCCCCCCACAGGCCCTTTTGGAGGGGGAAGAGGCTTGGTGGGAGGTGTGGAGGAAGGCAGGCCAAGCAGGGAGAGGCAGGAGTCTCAGCTGGACGCCGCCTCTAACTTCCGATTCCTTAACAGCAATCGCCCACCCCCGCTCCCCAGCTCAGAAGGTCTCTGGCCAAGCATCTTCTATGATGTGCAAGCCAGTGTTCCTGGGCCACGCTTGGGTGTTCACCCCCGTCCTGAATCCAACACGACAGGCAGAATTTCCCCCTCTAGAGCCCACCCCCGTGACCAACTTCCCCACTGTGGTTTGGAAGTACCCCGTGTTCCGTCTGCCACGCCTGGAAGCTCCGTGTCACCATCTCGGATTCTGGGACCTGGTGTCTCATTGTCACCAGGCCCAGCTGCTCCTCACACATCCGTTCCCAGCTCTCCTGGTCTCTACTTCCCTGCTCTTTCTTGGCGAGGCCGCCTCCCGCTTTCCTCCGTTTCCCCCCCCCCCCATAGCCCCCCCCGTTTTTTTTTGGCCAACGTCTCTCCTGGAACCCATCTTGATTCTCCACCTCACCCCTGCTTTCCCACTTATGTCGCCCTAGCTTTTCCACTGTAGGCAGGCATCAAAAAGAAAAAAAAAAGCCCAGAAAACTCCTTCTCCGATTTCTGCCCTATATCCTTCTTTTTGCCATCTGCCAAACCATATTGCCGCTGTCCTGCAGACAGCATCCCCGCCTCCCCAGCGGAGGGCGGGGTGGGGGGCAGCTTCACAGGCGGGGCGTTTCCCTGCTCACCCTGTGAGCCTGACCCGAGCCCCCCACCAACCCTCTGCCAGAGCCCCTGCAGACCTGGGTCGAGAGGCTGTTACATAAACACATCCATCACCCGGGAGGCCGACCCTATGTTTACTAGACATGGGCCTCTTAGTGGCAAGGGATGACATTTCCCTCGTGTGGAGTAAGCCTCACTCGGTGGTGCTTTGGTGAAGGGTGTTCATCCCAACCCTGGAGGTGACCAGGGAGGTGTGGCCAGGGGTCCCTTTGGGACTGAGAGGGCTCTGTGGCACCCTGTCCTCCTGCCCTCTCTCAGCCCCTCTGAACCCTGTGGCCAGGGCAGGAAGAAGCAGAGGAACTCTGAGCTTTCCTGTGTTTCAGGACAGGATCTGGAGGGAGGGAGTTCCTTTTCCCTCCAAAGGCAAGGAAAGAGAGAACCTGTCCGCTATTAGGCCTTACGGAATGTATGAGGGTATCATCAAGAGCCAGGATGGAGAGGGAGACAGGTCACCACCTGCGGAGCCTCTGAGCCACCCTCGCCACCCTGGTGGGGGCACCGAGGCTCGGAGGAGTGGGGGACCTGATGGTGTGCCCTGTGTCCTAGAAAGAGGGCCACAGAGGATCTTGGTCCAGATGGGGACAGCCTAGGTGCACGGGATCCAGGCGTGCTGGGCCACGTGAGCCGGGAGCTGGGATGAGCTGTTGGGAAAGGCCGCCCTGGGGTCCCCACAGGTGGCCTGGGAAGGCAGGCTTGTCCCTGAGTAGCCCTGAGCTCAGGGAGGTCTGCCGGTGTGACACACGGCCAGGAATCAGACTGTGGTCCTGGCAGCTACTCGCCAACTGGGTAACTTGTTCCTATGGCCCTTGGTGTTCCTGCAAGTTTTGTTGTTTTTTTTTTTTTTTTTGAGATGTTTTAACTTATTTTAGTTTAAAAGCATGTTTTATCAATGTAACTTGTCTACAGTGTGAAAAAAAGGGTTCGTCGCACAGTCATGTCCGACTCTTGGCGACCCCATGGACTGTTGCCCGCCAGGCTCCTCTGCCCATGGGATTCTCCAGGCCAGAATACTGGAGTAGGTGGCCATTCCCTTCTCCAGAGGATCTTCCCAGCCCAGGGATGGACCCCGGCTCTCCTGCCTTGGAGGCAGATTCTTTACCATCTGAGCCACCTAGGGAAACCCCTATTATAAAATAAAACTTCAGGAAAGTGGAGCCTCCAGCTGCTGAGCCGGTGCCCAGGAGTGTGATCCTGCTGGAGACCTGGCTTTGGGAGTGGCCCCCAGGATTGCCCCAGTCCTCAAGCTGCTAGGCCACCATGAAGAGGGAGGGAGTGAGGAGCCTGGCCTCTGCTGGGTCCAGGCCTGCCTTCCTCCAGGGGCTTTTAAGCAGTGAAATTCCTTGGTCGGGGTGACACATGGCTGTCCTGTTACCCCTCACTCACTGAGGCATTGTCCACCTTACCTCCATGGGCTCCGGGCTTGGTAACATTCTAAAGGGACTCAGATAAAAAGAGGTGCTGGTGTTCCTAGTTCAAATCCAGGCCAAGGGGAGAAGGTGGCCCAGAACTGTGGACAGGGTGGTCAGAGCTTCTGCAGCTGCAAGTCTCCCCAGAGCTGTAGATTTTGTCCCTTGTTGTTTCCTGTCCTGTGACCAGATCCCAGCAACAGCCTTGTGATGTGGAGAGAAGCACTGGGTCCATTCTGGAGACAGAAAAGCTCTGTCCTGAGCTGATTCCCTTCTCCTGTTCCTGGGGATAGGCATTCCCCAACCTGCTGATAACACATGCCCGCGGGGCTTGCTGCCTCCAAGAGATCTCACTTGGTGGGTTTGGGATGGGGGCCCAGGGTGTGTAACGTCCCCTGGGCCATTGTGGTAATTAGCTGCTTTGGGGAATGCGTGCCTCGTGGGGGACTGGTTATTGAGGACTTTGCACAAAAGAGCTCTAGGAATTCTCAAAAAGAGGATATCAGTGTGGGTGCCAGGGGCCAGGGAAAGCTGCATTTGTTCCAGATACGTGTATTAGCTCCTGCAATGTGGCCCAGTTGCATCTAGCACTGCGGAGAGCAGGAGGGGAGGGCGGGGGCTGAGCCAGCACTCTGGACACTGAAGGTGAATGGATCAGCCCTTAGCAGATCCCAGAGCGGGGACTGGGAGTGGCAAGAGTAAAGCCCAAGTTTTAAGAAAAGCAGGGCAAAGATGAGAGGCTGGGAAAGGCTTGTCAAGCCCCCAAGCCTGCAGGAACTCGGTGGGGGGAGCCTGGAGATGCCCCCCACCCCTCACCTCCAACCATTTAGTCCTCTTTCACTGCATTCCAGCTCTCTGCCAGATTTGGAAGACAGTCCATGTTCCTAAACACGCCATGGCTGGCATGTACCGTAGCTTTCTTCTACCATTTATTCATGCATTTATTTGTTTTTGGCTGCACTGAGTAACATGTGAGACCTTGGTTCCTTCACCAGGGATCTGCAGTGGAAGCTGGAGTCTTAACCACTTAGACTGCCAGGGAAGTCCCTACCATTTACTTCTTTAATTGAATGTGTATGCCAGGCACGGGGTCTGGGAGATGCTCTGTGCAGAGGGAGCAGGTGTGCAAAGGCAGCAAGAGATGGGGCCCAAGGAGCCACAGGCTGGTCTGTGTGCCTGAGCACTGAGTCTACAGGGGGAGGACCTTGGTGCAGGAGTTGTGAACATTTAATCCTCTTATGAATTCATTTACAGCTCACCTTGTTCCAGGAGACCACTCAAGGTGGCACTTAAGCCTGCAGGAGATGGGCAGTCACTGGAGGGTTGAAGCAGAAGCTGTCTGGCAGGTGTTATCTGAAAGCAGGTTGGGGCTTCCCTGCTGCCTCCGATGGTAAAGAATCTGCCTGCAATGCTGGAGACCTGGGTTCAATCCCTGGGTCGGGAAGATGCCTTGGAGAGGGAAATGGCCACCCACTCCAGTATTCTTGCCTGGAGAAGCCCTATGGACAGAGGAGCCTGGTGGGCTACAGTCCAGGGGGCCGCAAAAAGAGTCAAGCACAACTGAGCGATTAACTCTTTCCCTTCTCACTCACATTTGAGAATGAACTCTCCGTTTGGTGCCGGCTGGACCAGAGGGCACAGGGCCACAGGGAAACCAGGCAGGAGAAGTGGATGAATGAGCTCTTAGTGTCCATGCTGTGCATTTGGCCATGAGCCCTTCCGAGCCGCTGTCAGCGGGCCTCTGATCTCAGAACCTCAGGAATGGAGGGAAGAAGGAGATCCTAGCCTGGGGGAGCTGAGGCTGAGGGGGGCCAACCCAGGGCCCTGTGACCAGAGGGGCCTGTTCAGCATGGCCTGAATACCCACCCAGGACCCTTTGGCTTGCCCCCATTCTCTGCAGGTAATGCGATTAAACAGAGAACAGGGGTTTTCTTGAACCAATTGCATTCTTCCTGACGTCTAGCCGGCTTCCACCATGCAGGCCAAGGGCGCGGGGCAGCTAGTTTGGCTCAGGGAGCTAAGCTCTGGGATTATGGAAGCAGGAAGGAGAGGTGACCCGAATCACCTGCTTTGAGGATGTGGACCTTGGGCTATGCAGTGTCCCACCAGTGAACATTCCTCGCCTGCCTGCTGGAGATTGTCATGAGGCCTCTGCAGTCCCTTGCAGTCTTCTCGGGTATGCACATATCATCCCCATTTTGCAATGAGATCGCCTAGGACTTAGAAGAGCGTCCCTGATGGCTCAGAGGGTAAAGTGTCTGCCCGCAATGCGGGAGACCCTGGGTTCGATCCCTGGGTCCAGAAGATCCCCTGGAGAAGGAAATGGCAACCCACTCTGGTATTCTTGCCTGATGAATCCCATGGATGGAGGAGCCTGGTAGCCTACAGTCCAAGTCACATCCCCAAGACCGCCCAGGGACGCTGCCTGGTTTTCCAGTTCCAGGCCTGGGGCTCTTCCCCTCACATGGATGGACTGATTGAGCTCTGCTGGGCCAGGCTGACATGCAGTCAGCCGTGCTGGGTGCTTCTCAGGCAAGCTTTTGACCTGGAGTTTCACCTTTGGAAGCTTTTAGAGTACAACTTAAGGGCGATTCAGAGCTCTTCTCTCCTGCCGTAGTTTTCTTCTGGATGTCTTGTATGCCCAGCTGAATGATGCCTTTTGGAGGGGGGCTCTCCCTTCAGGGAGCAGCATGGATACTGCACATGGTAGAAAAGATGCTCAGTCAGGAAACACTCCAAAATATTTGAACATCTAAAAAATGTAAATATATGTTTAAACGGGGAAAATAACGCCTGCTTGTTAGAACACATTCCAGTGTGAAAGGAAGTAGAAACACCCTACCCCTCCCCGGGGCACCTGCTGTCTGTCTGATGGGTATCTCTGATCTGCCTCCTCTCCCATATCTATCTACTATATCTAATTACTCCACGATCAATGATATTATTGCCGTTTCATAGCAGAAGTGGGACTCTGGAAAATACTCCACTGGGGAGAAGGGAAACCAGAGCCGCAGATTCATGAAAGGCCTCTGTGTTCAAGCACCTGTCTGGCAGCTCCCTGTCGGGGAATCCGGAGACTGGGGGTCTCCTTCCTGTTCTGCAGCTGACTGGCTGTGAGAACTCAGGCCCCCAAACCCCGCTCCCCACCCTGGCCTGTCCTCCTGATCCTGGTCCTAGCCTGTGGGCCATCTCAGTCTTGGATTCCTGCTCTATGGAGGACAGATTCCATTCAGTGTGAGGTTCCAAGCTTGCCTACCTGTGCGCCACGTATGACGCACGCTGCCCGGCACAGAGTGAGTGCCCAGTACGGGCTCTTGGTGATCTGAGAGACTGCGTGGTGCCTGGGGCAGGGCTGTGCAATCAAGCCAAGTCTGCTGGTGCCTAGATCTTTGCACACTGAGGTCTTTACATGCCTAGATCTGTTTATTCCCTTTGGACAGATTCCCAGAAGGAAGAAAACGGTAGGGCCGTTGGGCTCACACGACCTTTTGGGGACTTTGGCCACACGTGCCACAGTACCCCGTAGGCAAACCCTTCCTATTTTCTGGGGCAGAGACTGCCTGTTCCCTGCCCCTACCCTCTCCACCTGAAAAGAGAAGAGAAAGGATGAAAGAATTTTGTGTGTATTTGATTACTAGTGAGAGTTAAGATTCAGCAATGGTTTTTTGATCACTGTATTTTGTTGAATTTCGTTCACATCCTTCATTCGTCTTCCCCGTGGTTTGTTACTCTTTTGCTTAACACGTGTTGTCAGTCGTGTTTGACTCTTTGCAAATCCGTGGACTGCAGCATGGCAGGTTTCCCTGTCCTTCACTATCTTCCAGAGCTTGCTCAAACTCATGTCCTTTGAATCGGTGATGCCATCAAGTCATCTCATCCTCTGTTGCCCCCTCTGTGTCCTCAATCTCTCCCAGCATCAGGGTCTTTTCCAGTGAGTTGGCTTTTTGCGTCAGGTGGCCTAAGTATTGGAGCTTCAGCATCAGTCCTTCCAATGAATAGTCAGGGTTGATCTCCTTTAGGATTGGCTGGTTTGATCTTGCAGTCCAAGGGACTCTCAAGAGTCTTCTCCAGCACCACAGTTCAAAAGCATCAATTCTTTGGTGCTTAACCTTCTTTATGGTTCAACTCTCACATCCATACGTGACTACTGGAAAAACCAGAGCTTTGACTAGACAGACCTTTGTTGGCAAAATGATGTCTCTGCTTTTAATACGTGTGGGACAGTTTTAATCTCTGAATTCAGAGCAGGCATACATTGCTGATTGCTGGAGGTGAGCTGCGGTCTGGGTCTCTCTGGCGGCCCTCTGACGCTCCTGGGGCCCTGGCCACCAAGATGAGTGAGCCCACACCACGTGGTCCCAGAGGGATGTGCCTTTGCTGTTTTCGTGCCTGTTTGTAGTGTGTATTTTCTTTCTCTTTCTTGTTTGTCAGTGCCCCTCCTTGCCACTGTTGGCGCGCCCGCCCACAGCAATTTCTCTTTTGCCTTTTAATTTGATGTTTTGATGGCTTGCGAACCTGGAGCCCAAGCTGGTAGAGTGGAATTTGAGCCCAGGCACGGCCTCTCTGCATGTGTCTGTGTCTGTGTCTGTGTGTGCGGCGGGGTGGGAGCCTGGGAACTCTGGGGGCTCCTGCTCTGCTCCTGGTAGGAGGGCCCAGCCCCTCCTCTGCGCGTGGTCTCTTCCAGGGAGGGGTTGACGCGCTTGGACTCTTTTGGTTAAACAGGCCCTAAACGAAGACCCTTTGGTGAGAAAAAGATTTGGTGGCTTTCAGTCCCCTCCGAAGCCCCCACTTATCTTGGTTATTGTTTCCAGACTCTTCTAGACCGTTTTACATCAGATGATACGGTAGAATGGAGCCTGCTGCCTGGATTTGGATTCCTAACACTTAGTAGCTGTGTGATCTTGGGTGAATTCCATAACCTTTCTGTGCCTTGGCTTCCTTGTGGCTAAAATGAGGGTAACAAGCACCCATCTCATTGCTGTGAGGATGAAGTGTGTTAACGCATGTGAAGTTTTTAGACCAGCCGCGGCTGTGTTCACAGCGGCTCCAGCCTCTGCAGGGCTGGGGCGATGACTTGGTGAGGTCATCACCTGCCGCTGTGGCTCAGTCACCCTCCCTGAACCCAAGTGGGCAAGTGGGCAAACCTGGGGAGCAGAGTTGGGGGTAGGTTGGTCCAGCTTGGCAGACGCTGGGCAGGGGTGCTTGGTCCCATCTTGTCTGAGGTTCCAGCTGATAGACGCAGACCCTGGACCACAGCTGGTCACAAGGCACCCAGCGTTGCTTTCCTCTGACTGTTTGCCTGTCGATTAGTGTATTTCCTCTAATTCAGCACCAATTACATATGTGAGTCATGTGTAAATTCAGATTTTCAGGTAGCCATAATGAGAAAGTAAAAAGATGGGCAAGAATGGATACATGTGTAGGAATGGCTGGGTCCCTTCGCTGCTCACCTGAAACTGTCACTGCATCGTTCATCGGCTGCACCCCGATACAAAATAAAAAGTTTAAAACAAAAGGGAAAAGGAAATCAACTTTAATGCTGTGTATTATTCAACCCATTGTATCTGAAATATTATCATTTCAATGTACAATTAATATAAAAATATTTCATGAGCCATCTCACATTCTTTTTTCAACAACATCTTCAAGCTCCCCTGTTTTACACCCTCAGCGCCTCTCCATTTAGACCGGCCACATTTCAGACACCCAGGAGCCGCTGGTGGCTCTGGTATTGGAAGAATGGCTCTAATTTTATCCTGTCAGATAATGAAAGAATACCTCTTTGTTGGAAAAATTGAATATAGAAGTATATCCTTTTGGATTCATCTTCCTGAAGTATTACATTCAAAACATTTTTTTAAAGTAATGTGACCTTCACGTATGTCCTGCCGTTTTCATTCAGTCAGCAAGCACTTCTTTACCACGCACCTGCTCAGGCCACAGTGATGGGGGGCATACAAATCCATCTAGAAGTGTTACTGAACTCGCAGTGGGTTTTTGTCAGCGCAGATTTTCTTAAAACCTGAAAGTGTAACCAGCGTTGCGGGGGCTGGGGCATGAAACGTGTTCCCATCGAGGGAATTCTCAGATTTCGGAACCGAGACTCACCGAGTTCTGCCTAAGGTGGAAGGTGGGGAGCGAGCCCAGGCCCCACTCTTTGGCAAGAAGCTGGAGGAGAGGGTGGGTGTCTGGGGAGAGAGCACGTCCAGGCTCCTCTGAGTCAGTGTCTTGGTGCGGATGGTTTTGCCCACGAGCTCCAGCATGGCTCACGTCACTTGGGTTTGGTGGTTTAGTCCCACGTGGCTGCTGCTCTGCCCTACTTAATGTCCCCGCCCGCCCCCTCCACATCACGGCCAGATAATCCTGAACCCAATCCTGAACCCGAGTGAGGGGAGAGAGGGGGCGGGAAGGGACTCTCCCATCTGCCGCTGGGCCAGCAGTGATGGTGGGCCCGACTGGAAGTGGACATGCCAGCCTGCGAACCTGTCAGTGTGCAGAGCTCGGATGAATGGCACAGTCAGGGACTGGCTGACCTCTGCATATCCGCCTCGGGCTGGATGGAATAAAGTGCGGATTGGGAGGTGCAGGCTTTTAGGGGAGAGTGAAGTCGCTCAGTCATGTCCGACTCTTTGTGACCTCATGGACCATAGCCTGCCAGGTTCCTCCATCCCTGGATTTTCCAGGCAAGAATATTGGAGTGGGTTGCTGTTTCCTTCTCCAGGGGATCTTCTTGACCCGAGAGTGGAACCCGGGTCTCCCAAATTGCAGGCAGACTCTTTGCCGTCTGAGCCACCAGGGACTCTGCTTAGGGGACAGGGTGCTGATTGTGTAGCCAATGGTGCAGGCCAGAGACAGTGGGAGCCACCTACGCGGGGTTCAAGGTCACTGAG
This sequence comes from Bubalus bubalis, assembly GCF_019923935.1. Classification (NCBI taxonomy): domain Eukaryota; kingdom Metazoa; phylum Chordata; class Mammalia; order Artiodactyla; family Bovidae; genus Bubalus; species Bubalus bubalis. The sequence continues at coordinate 113,170,068 of NC_059164.1, forward strand.
GAACAGCTGGGTGGGTGAGGCCCCCAGCTCTTTTCTTGTCGTGGTGGGGGCCTCCTTCCAGCTCACAGAGCAAAAGCGGGCTGGGTGATCCTGCCAGCCACGGACCCCTCAGCCGTGACCCCCGGTAGTGGTACCGGGACAAGTCACCAGCAAAGCCGCAGTGTACCCCTCACCCCATCCTGGCATCGCAGGCTGGAGCTGTTTTTGTAAGGCTTCTTTTTCCTTCTTGGTCTGTGTTCTGTCTTTGTGCTGAGTAACATCTATATAGAACAGCGGAGAGTTCGTAAACAGACATGTATGCTCAGAAAAACACGTGGAGCAGTCAGGCTCCTCTCAGCCTGCAGCCCTGGTTGTTGAATCTCTCAGGCCACTTCTGGGCCCTAAGATTAGGGAGCCCACCCCCTCCCCTCCCCTCCCCCTCTCCTCCCCTCCCCCTCTCCTCCCCTCCCCTCCCCCTCTCCTCCCCTCCCCTCCCCCTCTCCTCCCCTCCCCTCCCCCTCTCCTCCCCTCCCCTCCCCCTCTCCTCCCCTCCCCTCCCCCTCCCCCTCAGTCTCTTCTCCCCCTCCAGCTTGGAGATGAGATGCTAGTGGAACCGCCCAGGAAGGAGCATCCGGCTGTATTGCAGCAATAAACACCACCTCCCTTGCACCAGCTCCCTGTTAACCTTTGTCCAGGGAGCCAGCAGGGAACATGCCGATGGGCCGGGCTGGGCAGCCTTCTGTCTTCAGGAGGCCCTTGGGTAAGCCTTCCCGAGTCCCCTTCCAGCCAGCCTAGAGAAGACAGAGGTTGTCACCCTGCAGAGCTCTCTGATCCCAGCCTGTCATTCAGAGGGGACATGCCATCCTGAGCTGGTGGTTATAGGCACCTCACCTCCCTCCCCGGTCCCCGTCACCCGCTGGCTGGGGCCCTGGGGCTGTACTCTGCTCAGTGGGCTCCAGGGGCACTTATTGCCCTTTCCTTGTGTGAAGAGCTGGGCTGTAAAGCCGCCTATCTTCAGCTCCATCGCTCTCCTTTCTGGTGCAAGGCCCTGGTCTGTCCTCCGCCCCCCTCCCCCGCCCCGTCCCCCAAGACTCCCCTGACCTGGTCCCTTGGCCTGGAGCCGTGCGTGTCTCGCCCCTGCTGGCCCCAAGCTGGTGTCCACCCAACTTGCTGTCTCCCTTCTGGATGCTGAGCTGGTGGCAGGCGGGCCTCGGGCCCCCAGCCCAGCAGAGACCAGTGACCGGGGCCCTCCCTGCTCGGTTCAGAGCCCAGGAGCCCTGTGGGGCCTGGGGGTCTCTCGGGGAGCCCGGTACCACCTGTAGCAGCCTGGAGCAGCCAAGGATGGGGAGAGGGGTTGTCAGGGGCCTGAGGTGGAGCTGGGCTGGGAGGAGGCCGTCTGTAGCAGGGCCCAGCTTCTCTCTCCCAGGCCTGTCCTCCCTGCGGCCGAGTCTGGGCCGTGTGCTCTGCGCCCGGCTCCAGCCCGACCTGCACCAGCATGGCCCCCAGGTGACCCCTGGAATAAGATGGCAGCGGCGTGTGGAGTTCTCTGTCCTCTCCTTCCTCCTCCAGGGCTCAGAGCTCGGTCAGAGCTGCCAGGTCGTGGAGAGCTCAGTGTCTTACTTTTCAGCACGTCGGCCAACGCAGACCTTAAACACCCCGCAGATGTGTGGGGGCGGCTGTCCTTCCACCTGGCCCTGGAGGGTGGTGGGGACAGGAAGGTGGTCACATTCTAGCCCACTTTGTGACCCTCGCCCACCACCAGCGGGCCTGAGACCAAGGGAGGGACACCAGCCAGCATCTGGGTCTCAGGTGCTGGGGGGCGGACAGGCCCTGTGTGGGTGGGTAGGGGGGCAATCTGGTTGAGTCCAGGCCGAGGGCACCAGTGACATCAATACAGAGACCCTGACCCAGGTCCAAACAGCTTAACAGCGACTCGCTGAGGGGGCAGGGCGCCCGGGAGACCCAGGAGAGAGTCCTTCCTCTGTCTGCAAGGGAAAATGCGTCCTGGAGGATGAGGGGGCTGGGCGGTCCAGGTCTGGGAGCTGTGTGTGTGGTGGTGGGGTGCGGGAGGGGCAGGAGGGGGAGGCCCTTCTGAATTCTGAACCAGGTGCCCTGGGCACTGTCATTGCCTTTCCTTCTGGTGAAAAAGTGAAAGTTGTGAGTTGCTCAGGCAAGAAGACTGGAGTGGGCTGCCATTCCTTTCTCCAGGGGGTCTTCCCGACCCAGGGATCCAACACAGATCTCCTGCATGGCTGGCAGATTCTTTACCGTCTGGGCCGGGAAAGCCCTTCCAGTGAGTGAAAGTCGCTCAGTCGTGTCTGATTCTTTGTGACCCCTATAGTCCATGGAATTCTCCAGGCCAGAATACTGGAGTGGATAGCCTTTCCCTTCTCCAGGGGATCTTCCCAACCCAGGAATCAAACCCAGGTCTCCCGCATTGCAGGCAGATTCTTTACGATCTGAGCCCTTCCAGGGTGCCCCCTAAACTTGATCAAGGGTACAGTTGATTTCTGCAGCAAGTGGGCTATAGGTCCCAGAGCAGCTCAGCCATGAGTGGGCTGTGTGGGGGGGTCCCTCTGCTTCTGAGCAGGAACGGTTAGGTACCAAAGATAAATCATATATCTCAGAGAGTGCGCCACATGCCAGGGGAGGCGGGTGGGAGGGGGAGCCCTGCGGCGTGCCTGGCTGCCGTGAGAGGCACTGGGAGACACTGTTTTACCGGAGTCGTGATCGTATTAGGAAAATCGCTGGCGTCGTGTGTTTTTAAACTATTCACAAGTGCCACCCCACACTCCAGCACTTTGTGCAGCAGACGTCGTAAGAATGACAGCTTTTGCTCTGGTGCTGGGGAGCGGCAGCTTCTGGAGTAAGGGGTGGCGCATCAGATCTGTTTCCGCTGCGTGTACCCCTCCGTGCCTGCTGGTGATTCCTGAGACTGCCTTGGGGTGTTGGCGCCCCCACCTTGCAGATGAGGGACCCAAGGCCCACAGATGTGACAAAGGCAGGATCTGGACCTAGGACATCCGGTCTCACATGCCGGGCTCTGAGCCGTCACGCGCCGCTGCACCGTGGAAAAGATAAAAGCTCTGAAAAATACAGGAGGAAATCAAAAGACTATTGTCTCATCTTGGGATGAGAGGATCCTCTTAAGCCAGACAGGAAACCCGGAACTCATAGAGGGAAAGACGACTGATTTTTTTCCCCCCCTGAGCCTTTTATTTTGGAAAATAAGCTACCTTGAGTGATTCATGGTTAACATCTATCTGTTTGCTTTCCCTCTGTCTCTCTCACACATTTTTTTTTGGTGGAGGTGATGGTCAGTAGTTGTGGACACAATGGAGCTTGTCCCCCAAGCAGTCTAGCAGGCATTTCCTATGAACAGACAGTCTTTCTACATGACTTCACACCAGGGTCATACCTAAGAAGATAAGCGAGGACTTTCAACCATCACTGGATAGCTCATCCATAACTCAATGTCCTCAAGGAACCCCGAAATGCCTTATATAACCTCTTTGTTTTCCCAAGTCAGGATGGCACAGGCCCCATTGTGATGCTTTCCCTATCACGCAGACTCTTTTTTAAAAAGTTTACTGAAGTATAGTTGATTTACAATGCTGTGTTAATTTCTACTGTACAGCAAAGTGACTCAGTTAGACGCATTCTTTTTCCATTATCGTTTATTACAGAATACTGAATATAGTTCCCTGTGCTATACAGTGGGTTTCCCTGATAGCTCAGTAGGTAAAGAATCTGCCTGCAATGCAGGAGACCCCAGTTCAATCCCTGGGTTGGGAAGCTCCGCTGGAGAAGGGATAGGCTACCCACTCCAGTATTCTTGGGCTTCCCTGGTGGCTCAGCTGGTAAAGAACCCACCTGCAATGCAGGAGACCTGGGTTCGATCCCTGGATTAGGAAGATCCCCTGGAGAAGGGAAAGCCTACCCACTCCAGTATTATCGCCTAAGAGTTAGACACGACTTAGCGACTTTGACTCACTCACTAGGCTAGATTTGTTGCACTTACGAAGGCGCTCTTGGAACGGAACTTGTTCGTATGTATATAGTAAACATATATGTAGTGTTTAGTGAAAGTCGCTCAGTCGTGTCCGACTCTTTGCGACCCCATGGACTATACAGTCCATGGAATTCTCCAGGCCAGGATACTGGAGTGGGTTGCTCTTCCCTGCTCCAGGGGATCTTCCCAACCCAGGGATTGAACCCAGGTCTCCCGCATTGCAGGCAGATTCTTTACCAGCTGAGCCACGAGGGAAGCACAGAACACTGTACTTCCTCCGTAATAGTTTGAATTTACTGAGTCCCAGCCCCCAGCCCTCCCTCCCCAGCACCCCCGCCCTTGGCAGGCCTGAGTCCATTCTGCTTCTGTGTCACAGATACCTTTGTTTGTGTCATAGCTTAGATTCCACATACACGTGATACCGTACGATACTTGTCTGTCTGACTTGACTTTGCTTTAGCATGACAGTCTCCAGGTCCACCCATGTCGCTGCCCGTGGTGTCACTGCATTCTTTTTTGTGGCTGCCGAGTGTCCCATCATGAGCCCCGCATCTCTGTCCGTTCATCTTTCAGCAGGCATTCAGGTCGTTTCCATGTGTCAGTTCAGTTCAGCCGCTCAGTCGTGTCCAGCGCTTTGCGACCCCGTGGGCCGCAGCACGCCAGGCCTCCCCATTCATCACCGGAGCCCGCCCCCCACGTGCACTGACTGGGCTGTTGTTCACAGTGCTGCCGTGCGCACAGGGGTGCAGGCATCTACTAGAATCACAGTTTTGTCCCAGTTTCCCAGGAGTGGGATCGCTGGACCTTATGGCAGCCCTTATTTTTGGTTTTTTGAGGAACCTCCATGCTGTTTTCCATAGCGGCTGCACTGGTGTGCATTCCCACCAGCCGTTGCCGGGGAGGGGGGGGGGGGTTCCTTTTCTCCACACCCTCTCCAGCGTTTATTATTATAGACATTTTAATGGTGGCCATTCTTACCCGTCCATCATGCAGACTCTTGAAGAGTCTGGGGCAGGTTTCTCGTAGAACGCCGTGCTCTGATTCAAATGCTGGGGCCAGCTGGTGTTATTTAACTTATTCTTTTATCCCCGCTTGCTGCCCATGACCTGAAGTGAGGTCGGGGGGCTTTGGTGAGATCTAGGTTAAACCCTTTGGACAGGAATACCTCCTGTTGTGGCGTGTCAGGCTCTGTTCTTGGAGATGCTAAAGAGATAATTACCAGACCTCCTCATCCTGAAGGCCCCTTGCCTCCCCCTTTGTAATTCACAGTCTGTGGGGTGAGACTTCTGCACCTGGGAAATAAACTGCTCCCAACGGCTCTCACTCAGTGGTTTTCAGCGCATCAGTGACCTGAATCTGTCCTGTGGGGGTTGCCACGTGGTGATTTTTCTCATCTGGACTTTCCTTCTGCAAGTCTTAGCTGGTATTCTTCTGTCAGTAATAGCCCTTGGCTGTTTTTAGTATCGCTCTTGTCTTCTGGATATTTGTTGTCGTTCAGATATTATAATCAATTACAAAATTAACAGATTTAATTACATTTTTGTAGACTACAGTAAGAGAATTCGCTTGCCATGAACATATGCCAGATAAATGGTTAAGATGCTTGTTACACAAAGAATTCCTCTAATTGTTTTTTTTTTGGTTGCGCTGGTGGGTTGTGGGATCTTAGTTCCCCAGCCAAGGATTGAACCTGGGCCCTCGGCAGTGAAAGGACAGGGCCCCGACGACCGGATCTCCAGGAAATTTCCTCCTCTAAATTGTTAAGAAAAGACTTTTAAGACCCCAAAGACAATTAGACAAAGAATAGAACCAGGTGGACAATTCAGAGAAGAGGAAATGCAAATTGTTGATGACCATGAAAAGACGCTTAGCCTCAAAGTAATCAGGGGAACGCAGATCTGAAGAGCAAGGTACTGGGTTCCCCCTTTAGAAGTGGAAACTGAGCTGATGACTTTTGATGCTGGTGAGAGTGGCAGAGTGGGCGTTCTCATGCGTTGCTGGTGGGAGACTGGTCGGTGGCGGGGTGGGGTGGGGGTTGCTGCCTCCTGTTTGGAAGGGTCATCAGGCATTATCCATGGACATGAAAAATTCATATTTTTCTTTGAACTCAACTCTTCTACTTTGGGGCATGTAACCTGTGAAAAGAACATACATAGTTGTTCTTTTACAGGTGTTGGTTACAGCCTTGCTTGTAGACATTAAAAAAAAAAAAAAAAAAAAAAAAAAGGAAGCAACCTGAAGGTCCTCAGTAGGGGGAATGGCTGGATGACAGATGGAACATACATACCATGAAATATTGTGAGGCTTTAAGCGTGAGTGAGGCCCATGCCCATGGGCCGGGGATGGTTGCCAGCCCATTCCATGAGCAGCTGCTCCAGCTGCCCAGGCTGGGCGTTGTGGTGAAATGCTAAGTCCAGGTCCTAGCCTTGGGGCTCTGGTAGGGGGAGGGGACACTCATTCTGGAAGCTTCCACGTGAAGGAAAGAGAAGAGGGCAGAGGACCAAGGGCAGCTTTCTAAGCATGTTGTGAATGTGCTTTTTTTAAAAGTGATGATATTTTCAATTTTTTCCCTCCTTTATTTCTTTGCACGGTGTCTTCATTGCTGCATGGGCTTTCTCTAGTGGTGTGTGGACTCCAGGTTGCCGTGACTTCTCTTGTTGCAGAGCACGGGCTCTAGAGCGCCAGCTCAGTAGTTGTGGCTTACTGCTCTGCAGCATGTGGGATCTTCCCGGACCAGGGATCGAACCCGTGTCCCCTTCATTGGAAAGCGGATTCTCAACCACTGGACCACCAGGGAAGCCCCAGGAATGCACTTTTATACCCCCAGATAAAATTCTAAAAAGGTTGGCAGAGTACACATTTATTTGACTAGCCCCAGCCCGCTTTCTTCTTTCAGGTCCCACAGACCTGGGTTGGAAAGCTCTTGGGAGCCCTGCTCAGGCTGTGCAGTGACCCAGAGCAGCTGCAGATGGGGGACTTGGGGCCTTCAGGGCCGAGGGTTCAGCCAGGAGAGTGCAACAACAACCCCCTCACCCCCTGTCTTTCTCACTCACCAGGTATTTCTTCCCTCACCCAGCCCTCATCCCTCACCCAGCCCTCATCCCTCATCCAGCCCTCATCCCCAGCTGGAACAGTCTTCCATTTCCTCTGTTTCATTTTCTTTGTACAAAAGTAGTATATTCTCTACAGACATTTTAGGAAACAGGGTGAAACACACATTTCACAGACAAATAGAAAGAAACAGAAAAAAAAAAAATCACTGCAGGGCTTAACTGCCAGAGTTGGCCTCTGTCATCATTTTAACATGCTCATTTTTCCCTCTGTTTTTTAAGACAGGTCCATGTTCCCTGGTGACTCAGCTAGTAAAGAATCCACCTGCAATGCGGGAGACCTGGGTTTGATCCCTGGGTTGGGGAGATCCCCTGGAGAAGGGAAAGGCTACCCACTCCAGTATTCTGGCCTGGAGAATTCCATGGACTGTATAGTCCATGGGGTTGCAAAGAGTCGGATATAACTGAGCAACTTTCACTTTCTTTTCACTTTCTGTGTTACATACAATTTTGTATCTTACTTAAAAAAAATGATCATAAGGGTTTCTGCTTTGCTAAGTAAAAGTCTCTGCAGACATTTTATTTCATTATTAATTTATTTATTTTCTGGCCGTGCCACCTGGCACGTGGGGTATTAGTTCCCTGACTAGGGATCGAACCCGAACCCCAAGCACTGAGTCTAAACCACTGGACCACCAGGGAAATCCCCCAGATGCTATTTTAAATGGTTGTGCGATGTCCCACCGTCTGCAGACACAGTCGCTGAAGCCCTCACTTCTGTGTTGGTGGACACTCTGGTTCATATCACTGTTTCAGAAGTGCTGGACTTCTTTGGGCCTCAATCTTTGTGTCCACATCAGGGGGTCTCTGTTGGAGCCCCTGTGGCTTTCAGTGTGAGGAGCAGAGGGCTGAGCTTCTGGGGAAGGGGACTCACACGCTTGCTAGCATGGGCCTCACAGACACAAAAGTCATGCCTGTTAAGGGTTTGGTAGGCGAGAAGTGGAACTTCATTTTTAATTTCTGTTTCTTTAAGTCCTAAGTGAGAGTGAGCAATTTCCATGTAAATCGCCCATTTGTAGTTGCTTTACTTTGTTAAGATTTTATGTTTTGTTTTGTTTTTTTTTAAATTGATGTCTGTATGCTTTGCATGTTGGTGTGATGTTAACCGATTAGCATAGTCACATTTTTTATCCAGGTGTTGATTTCCCTCTTGGGGGTTTCCCACATGGCTCGGTGGTAAAGAATCCATCTGCCAATGCAGGAGACACGAGAGATGTGAGTTCAGTCCCTGGGATGGGAAGATCCCCTGGAGAAGGAAATGGCAACCCACTCCAGTGTTCTTGCCTGGAGAATCCCATGGGCAGGGGAGCCGGCGGGGAGGGGTTTCGGGGGTGGGGAGGGGGTGGGGGCTGGGAAGGGGTGGGGGGTCGGGGGCTACAGTTCACGGGATCCCAGTCTGACACCGCTGAGCGACTAAGCACAGCACAGCATAGTCACATTTTTATCCAGTGGTTGATTTCTCTTTAGCTGTATATTCTCTTAGGGTTTTTTTTTTAAACAACTTTTTATCATTTAGGACTTCATTTTTATGCCATGAATCTGTCGATCTCCTCTCTCTGTCCTTTATATCCGAGGAGCCTTGTTGCAAATGGCATCTCTCAGGGCCTAGCACAGCGCCCCCTGCAGCTTGACTGCAGCTCCACAAAGGCAGACTCCATGGCCAGTGGGCTCCCCTCTCCCACCCCACCACTGCCCGGCCAATCTGTGCTGGGGGCGGGGTGGGGCCCGGTGGTTGCGGTGGGGGGCTGGTGGCTGAGATCCGAGGCCCCAGGCTTCAAGGAGGAGGTAGGCTGAGTGAGGCAGGCACGCAGAGGAGCACGGATGAGGGTGCCCAGGAGAGAGGTGGAAGGGACCTGCCCTCGTGGGGTCTCCAGGCTCAGGATAGACGTTTGAGAAGATGGTTTGCAGGGACCCCTCCCCCTCTGCCCTGCATGTCATCCGGCTGTGGCTAATGACAGACCGAGGGGAGGGAGGGGGTCCAGCGGGGGCTCCTGGTGGGCTCTGCCCGTGGCGTGAGTTCACGAAGCAGGGCAGCTCTACCTGTGACCTTGACCCCCACGCCCTTCTCATCTCTCAGCCGATGGCCGCGTGGGGAGGCTGCAGTCGGCCAGGCAGTCTCTAAAGCTCCCTCAGAGGTGGCCTCCTGTGAGCCCCACGCGGTCACCAGGGTTCCCTTGCACTGTTTCATGGTGATGCTGTGGCCCAGGGACCCAGGCATCGTAGCTAATTGCCTGGCAGGGCAGGGAGTTGCCAGCTGAAGACGGACAGGGGTAGAATTAAGAGGAAAGCCACGTCTCCGATGCCACTGAGCGTGCACAGGCCAGGCCTCTCAGCCGCCGTGGAGATGCGCCTTGTCACCTCCTACCTGCCCGGCGCCCTCAGGTGCGGTGCATCCCCCCGGCTCCAAGGATGCGAGAAGATCCTGGGCAGTGCAGGCACCTCGGTGGACAATGACCAGCTCCACAAGGTCATCTGTGAGCTGAAAAGAAAGAACATCCCAGACATCATGGCCCAGGGTGTCAGCAAGTTGGCCAGAGCACCCGCTGTCCGGGGACCGTGGCTGTCTCCACTGCCCTAGGATCTGCAGAAAGACTAGAAGGAGGAGCCAGAGGAGTCGGACATAGGGTTTGGCTTATTCTACTAGAGTCCCGCTTCTCTGCAAATAAAACCCTTTTACTTTAAAAAAAAAAGAAGAAGAAGAAGAAAGCCTGAAACTGCCAGGTGCCAAGGCTCTGATTGCCATTCCCAGTCACTCTGTGATATAAGCAGACTGGTGGGACTGGGAGCGCTTGCTGGTGCTAAGCAGAAAGTGTGCATTTGAACCGGCTGCTTGGGGCTGGACAGTGGAGCCCCTGCAGGGTGGTGGGGACAGAGTGTTGCAATGTAGGCCCTGCTTTTTTATCCTCTGTAATGGGAATTCAGATGCTTTTATTTATTTACAGCTTTATTTTATTGACATAGTTGATTTACGATGTTGCATTTCTGATGAACAGCAAGGTGATTCAGTTATACACATATAATCTTTTCCATATTTTTTTACATTATGGTTTAGTATAGGATATTGCATTGATATTGATCTTCCTCTGGAGGAGGAAATGGCTACCCACTCCGATATTCTTGCCTGGAGAATCCCCACGGACAGAGGAACCTGGCGGACTGGGGTTGCAAGTCCATGGGGTTGCAAGGAGCTGGACACGGCTGAGCGACTGAGCACACACACCTTGAATATAATTCCCTGTGCTGTTCCCTCGCTGTTTATCCATTCTCTATATATGATAGTTTGCATCCGCTAATCCCAAATTCCCATTCCTTCCCTCCATCACCCAGAATTCAGATGCTTTTAAACTTTGGTCCATTAGACTCTCAAACTACCTGAGTCTTTATTCTTAATAGTGTACACTTACCCTCAGCCCCCCTTTCCTTGAGACCCTGAACTTATACATTTGTATTGGAGTTCCCAGGTCGAGGAGCAGTCCTCTGTCATGCAGCAAAAAGGGTACAAGTATTTGAATACTGTATTGCGTCTCCCCTTTATTAAAATCTTTTACTTCTATTAAAAAAAGATGAAAGCAGACCTATGAGCATGTTGATACTGCTGATAAAGGAATGAAGAGCTACCAACTGAATACATTGTAGAAACCTGTTGGACTGGAAGAGGCAGTTTTTTAGCTCATGGGATTCAGCTGGACCGTTGTTCAGTTCTGAAGGAAGAGAACAACCTTTAAAGACAGATAAAAATGCAGGACACGTGTCTAAACTGGGATGAGAAGGCTGAGTGCCTCGAGGGGGCGTGCAGTTTGACCTTCTGAGGCCAGAGTCCCCTCAACCCACCGCAGTGAGGCTCACCCCACCTTCAGGGTCGTCGGAGGGTTCTGAGGGATTTGGGGGTGCATGCGGTGTTCCTGTCCTCTTTGGGGGAAAGCTGTTGAAAGGCAGCAGACTTTTCTCGGTGGAACACATGGTCCTCAGTTGTGATGCTTCTCAGCAGGGAGCTATGTCTTATCTGTCTGGTCTCCCTCGGGGTTTTAGGGTGAGGTTAGGAGGCTGGTTTTTCCGGTAGTCATGTATGGATGTGAGAGTCAGATTATAAAGAAAGCTGAGCGCCGAAGAATTGATGCTTTTGAACTGTGGTGTTGGAGAAGACTCTTGAGAGTCCCCTGGACAGCAAGGAGATCCAACCTCTCCACCCTAAAGGAAATCAGTCCTGAATATTCATTGGAAGGACTGATACTGAAGCTGAAGCTCCAATACTTTGGCCACCTGATGCAAAGAGCCGACTCCTTGGAAAAGACCCTGATGCTGGGGAATACTGAAGGCGGGAGGAGAAGGGGACAACAGAGGATGAGATGGTTGGATGGCATCACTGACTCGATGGACATGAGTTTGAGTAAACTCTGGGAGTTGGTGATGGACAGGGAAGCCTGGCGTGCTGCAGTCCATGGGGTCGCAAAGAGTCGGACACGCCTGAGTGGCTGAACTGAACTAGGAGGCCAGTAGGGGGCATACAGAGGGGACTGAGCCTTGCTCAGACTTGGTGGACAGGAAGAAAAATGAAAAAAACCGCTGTCGAGTAGCTGGCTTGCTGCCGGAAAGCCTGTTTCCAGGCGGTCTTCGATCCTCCCAGCTTTCCATGGGGGAGGGGACACAGTCCCTGGGGAGCTCTCTGACTCCAGGACCTAGCAGCTGGGGCAGAATTCCCTGGGGGGGTCTGGGAAGGGTCTCCTTTCTCTGTGCTGGGCCCCTGGAGTCTATAGCACCTGTATGTTTTTTACATCCCTCTTAAAGTTCTCGGTAAAGAATCTGCCTGCCACGCAGGAGACCCAGGTTCAATCTCTGGGTCGGGAAGATCCCCTGGAGAAGGGAATGGCTACCCGCTCCAGTATTCTTGCCTGGAGAATCCCATGGACAGAGGAGCCTGGCGGGGCTGCAGTCCATGGGGGTCGCAAAGAGTTGGACACACGACTGAGTGACTAACAGTCGAAGTGCTAAGGAGGATCCTTGGCTTGTAGATGGCTGTCTTCTCCCCGTGTCTCTTCACATCATACTCCTCTGTGCGTGACTCTCTGTGTCCAAATTTCCCCTTTTTATCAGAACACAAGTCATAGGGAGTGGGGCCCACCTGAATCCAGGGGGACCTCATCTCAGGTAATCCCATTTGCAACCACCCTATTTCCAAATAAGGTCACACTGTCAAGTACCAGGGGCTAGGACTTCAAAATACAGATCTAGGGGGAACCCAGTTCAGTCCATGACAGCTTTCATCAGATTTTCAGAGAAAGACATGATCCAGAAGAGCCTCGGGATCTTTGAGGTCGGCCTCTGTGGTCTCTTGGGGAAGAGACGGAGGGACTGGTAATCCACAGGCCTGAGCTAATGGGGAACTGGCTCCCGGGACCGGAGAGAAGAGGGTGCCTGTGTGTATAAGCACGGCCTGGGGCCTGGGGCCTCCAGCTCAATCCACAGGCCCGAGCTAATGGGGAATTGCTGAGGTCTCCAGCTATATTGGTCACCTGCTGCGTGCCAACTCGGTGCCAGACCCTCCATAAACACATCACTGCACAGCAACTTCAGTTGGAAGGGGGATTATCCCCGGTTTACAGAGACCCCCCCCCCCCCCCACTGACATTCAGGGGACTAGACAGACGCGGAGCCAGTAGCTGCCAGAGGCTGAATTTGCACCCAAGTTTTTTTGGCTCCGGAGTACGTGTCTTGCCATCACACCCCTGTCCGTCTCCACTTTGGATCTGATCTCGACTGCGATTTATCTCAACAAACTTTCCCAGCCAGGGACCACTTTCTTCAGTCTGCCACCCTCCCCACAAGGGGAGCAAAAGCCAGGGTGTGCAGTTTATGCTCAGCAGCTAAGACGAATGTTCTTCATTCCTTCATTGACTCGTTGATTCATTCAGAGAATCACCACGTGCCACCTGTGTGGCCCTGTTCATCTCCCTTGGCTCAGCAGTCAAGGGGCTTGATGGACCCGCATGGCCGGCCACTGCCAGGGTCCCTGCTCCTTCCCAGGAGGCACAGCTGGCAACCTCCTGGGCTGCAGGAAGATGTTTTGCTGCCACCTTGTGGTCAAGAAGACCCCAGCCGGCTGTCATCAGGAAGCTCACCCTTGCTGGGCCCCGAGAAGGACCTCCCCAGGCTCCTTGGCTCAGTGGCCTCAGCTGGGCGTGCCTCCACACTTATCAGTGGATCATCCGGCAAATATTTGAGAGGGACTAGGTACAAGGTTCCATGGGATTCCCGGGCCCGAGGCCGCCCTTCTTCCTCCCACCATGGCACTACCCCTCTGCACAGCATGCCTTTACAGGGGGTTTCTAATTCTCCTGAGACATCCTGGGTTTCGTTGTCCCCACCGCCCCCAGGCCACAGCCGCACACGCAGGCGCCCTCTTCTCTCAGGTCCCAATACCCAGTCCAGCACACCCAGCTCTAGAGTCGGCTCTTCTCCTTCTGAACTGCCTGTGCTCTGGGCTGCTCATTGCTCAGCCTCCAGGGACCCCTGTCTGTTCTCACCCAGGACCACACCCAGGAATGAAAGAGACGGCGTCTTCAGTTCCCCCAGAACCTTCCGTGGGGTCTCTGTGCAACAGATTTAGCCTGGCATTTCTGATGACCTTAAGCACCAGAGAACTGACACAGGAGCTAGCTTTATGGGATTTCCGTTTGGTTGGTGTGGCCCTAGCCTAGAGCTTTTTAGGACTGCCCTACTTTCCTTTCGGAGAAGGCAATGGCACCCCACTCCAGTACTCTTTCCTGGAAAACCCCATGGATGGAGGAGCCTGGTAGGCTGCAGTCCATGGGGTCACTAAGAGTCGGACACGACTGAGCGACTTTGCTTTTGCTTTTGCTTTACTTTCCTTTGGGTTGTGTTGAGTGAGCTGTTGGCTGCTTCTCTTTGGAGTCGAGTCTTGTGAGACGGAACACAGAGACCTTGTCCATGACCAGGGGCGGTGGCGGTGGCTGATGCCAACAAGGAAGAGAGGTGTGCACCTGCCCTGATCTCCTTTCTGGGGTCTTTGTCTGAGCTGTTTATGTGCAGGCTGGTGCCCTTCTCTGTCTAGTCTCCCCGAGTCAGGAAAGGTTTCTGGGAAGAAGTAGGAAGGAGTCAGCCAGACGAGGAAGAGGAAGCTGTGCCAGGTTTAATTCTTTATGGCTCTGCTGAGGCTTCATTGCTGTGCCGGCTTTTCTCTACTTGCGGGGAGCGGGGCTCCTCTCTAGCTGGGATGTGTGGGCCTCTCTTGTTGCAGAGCACGGTCTCTAGGGTGCACCGGTTTCTGGAGTTGGAGCACTTGGGCTCAGTAGCTGTGGCGCACGGGCTTAGTTGCTCCGAGGCATGTGGGATCTTCCTGGGTTAGGGATGGAACCCGTGTCTCCCGTGTTGGCAGGCGGATTCTTTACCACTGAGCCAGCAGGGAGGCCCCAGGCTCAGCATTTTGCTTGGACCAATTCTGCAGGTGCAGTGGGAGCTCAGAGCTGGTGTGTCCTCTGAGAATGGAAGGTGTTCTTTCACTTTCTGGCCTGGGCACGGCTGCCTGCCTTCCTGGAGCCTGTGTGTGTCTGTGTGTGTGTGCATGTCTGTGTGTCTCTCTGTGTCTATGTCTCTGTGTAAATGTGTCTCTGTGTTTGTGTGTCTCTGTGTCTGTATGTGTATGTCTGTAAGTGGGGGCCTTTTACTCTCCTGTTCCATCCTGCTGCTCTCTGCCTGAGGGTAGCCAGTTGGGTTCTAAAGCAGCTCACCCCCATTGGGCACCTTGTCCCCTGTCCCCCTTTGGTGCCCATTTGCCTTTGATAGCTGCTGTCCTGTGCATGCATTTTCATTGGCTAGGGGAGAGGGTTTGGAATGAGCCGCCTTATTCTGTGGGAGAGGGGTCATCCCATATGTGTGCGTGAGAGAGGGCAGACAGACTGATATGAACAAAGACAGGGAAGTTCAGTGTGTGAGGCTTAAACTTGGGAACGTGAGTCAGGATTCCTGCGTTGCATTCTTGTCTCCACGCCTGAAGGATCCTGGGAAGGGCTCTTCTGCAGAACTGACTATTATGTGGGGGAAATGTACCCCAGAGAGGAAGGCGCCGTCCTCATCACCATTAATAACCAGTCCCAGGAAAATACGGAATCACCCCCCAGGGCCCCAGAGATCCAGCCCGGGACTTGGAAGTTTCCAGCTCGAGGTTCTGCAGGAGCACCCAGGATGGAGGCCCTGCCTTCCTCAGGCATTCCCCCACCCCAGCCCCCTCTGGAATGTGCCACTTTTATCTTGTACTTTGCTTCTGACCAGGACCGTGGAATTCTAAAGCTGAGAGGGACAGATATGTTGGGAGTTGGGCTGGACTGGGGCTGGAGCAGACCTGGGAGTATTATGTCTTCAGAGGGAAATGCAAGCCCCCTCAACCTTGCCACTACCTAAACAGGTTTGTCCTGATCTGCTTGTGGTCCTTGTGGATTATGCTAAACTGGCCCATCTCCAGGACCCTGGAGAGGAGGACTGACGCTTAAACGGTTAGTGGAGAGCACAGCACAGCAACGACCTGCCCTCTGCCCCATCCTGGAGGAAGCCCTGCATTTAAGTGCCTGGGGCAGCCCACGAAGGGTATATGTGCTTGGAGTCAGCTTCCCACGAGGTCTGCAGTCTGCAGCTTCACCTCTGCACAGCCTCTGGACAGGAGGAGGGGGACCAGTGAGCTGCAGGAGCCGGGAGACTTCAGGGGCTCAGAAGTGAGTCGCTTGTCCAGAACGATACGGTTCAGGTCCCAAGGTTATCTTCAGATTTTCTGCTGCCCTTGGGCAGGACAGCACTTATCCTAGTCCAGGTGATTTTATAGTCTTCAAGGAAGAAGATAGCCTCAGTCATTAACAGAAGAGCTGACTGAAACAACCAGCAACTCGGATTTTCAAGTTTCCCAACCTCAGACTGAACCAAGAGCCAAGACAGGATCACCTCGTTCAGGCCCTGTGTTTTCCAGATAAGAAGCCCTCAGTGTAACTCCTGACTCATAATTTAAGCTTTTACCAGCTCCCACCCTGGTGGATCATCTGGTTCTTCCCTGGAGAAAAGAGCGAATGGCCCGCTTCTCTCCAAAACGGAGCCCAGCGCATGGTGTGCCCAGGACTGTTATTTATTTGGCCTGCTCTTAATGACAGCTCCTCTCCTACCTGCCCCAACTGAGGAGGAGCCCTGGGCTGGAATTTCCTGTTTTCTGAGGGCTCGGGGGCCCCGCCGCCGCCGTTCCCGGGTGTTCCAGGCCAGGCTTGCCGCCTCTCTCGGTGCTGGGCTGGCTCCCGGCCTCTCCAGGTCTGGGCTTGCCGGCTTGCGAGGTGGAGGCGTTGAGGGACTCAGTCGGCCGACACCAGGTGCCCAGAGGCCGGAGGTGCGTGCGCCCCGGCCGCGGCCCCGGCCCGGGCCCAGCCCCGCGCCCCTCGCCATGGGCCTGGCCCTCGCCCGCGGGCCCTGAGCATGGAGCGGGGCTGGCCGCCGGCGGACAGCTGCAGCCGGGAGCGGCCCGCCGCCTGCCGCCGCGCCCTCAGCGTCTGCGACTCGCTGGACCTGCACGGCGCCCCGGCCGACCGCGCCGCCTCCGCCCTGCAGGCCGCCCTGTGCGCTGCGCGCGAGCAGCCGGCGCGGCCGCGGAGCGTGTGCTCTGGCGGCCCGGGGCCGCCGCCGCCCCCCACCGGCGCCCGCAGCCTGCTGCTCGGACTCCTGCGCCCGCGCCTCGGCCGCCGCGGCACCCCCGACGGCCGCGCGTCGGCTCCCGGGCCCGTGCCCAGCCCCGCGCCGAGCCCCGCGTCCAGCCCCGCGCCGGGTCGCCGCAGCCGGCCCCGGGGCGCCCAGGCGCCGCGGCCCACCAGCATGACGTTCCTGGAGGTGAACCGCCTGGAGCTGGCGGCCGAGGCCGAGGGCGCGGGCGCGGGGCTGGGCCGCGCGGGGAGCTCCGGCTTCCTGCGGGGCGCCTCGCTCTGGAGCAGCCAGCGCTGGCAGGTGCTGCGCGGCGGCGGCGGGCGCAGCGCCCCGAGCCCCCGGCGCGGCCTGTCGGCGCTGAGGAAGAGCTTCAGTTTCCGCCTGCGCCGCGGCCAGGAGATCCGGCGCGCCGAGTCCGGGCTGCTGCCCCGCGTGCGCACCCGCAGCGACGGCGACGCCAGCTCCCTGGGCGCCTTCCCCAGCCGCCGCGACCTGCTGCTGGGCACCGAGGCCCCGCGCGCCGCGCCGGAGGCCGGCCGCCCCCGCAGCGCCGCCGGCCTCTGGAGGCTGCTCACCAGCCGCTTCCGCCGGAGGGAGCCCGCGTCCGCGCCCGCGCCGTCCGAGCCGCTGTGGAGCCGCCGGGCGGCCGCGGCCCCCGGACTCCTGGGCGCGCCGAGCGGTAAGGGGGAGCGCCCGGGCCTGGGTGTCCTCTCCGGTTGGAGCCCGGGCTTGAGGGCGGGTGTGAAACAAACCGGACACCTACCAGGAGAGGTGGGCGTGCCGTGAAGGCGAGCGGGGGGCGGGGGGGTCCGCCAGACGGGGCTGGACCAAGTGGATCAGCGCCCGGCAGGGTCTGGGGTCGCTGTTGGGTCTGGAGACGGTGGCTGTGGCAGAGGCTGGCTTCCAGGTGGGTCCCGGGAGGGCCTGCCTCCCGTGGCCCTAGCGAAGTGGAATGAGAGCGGAACGGAAGGGCCCCTTTTTCACTTTTGGAGACCCAGGAAGGGGCTCCGGGACGGATGGGACTCACTCGGAGCCCAGGCCGGCTCTGGAGGGCGGGGAGGACTAGATCAGCAGCAGCTCTAGCTCCCAGGTGAGGCTCTAAGCTGCCTTTGCAGATGAGTTTAGGGACTGGACCCGCGCGTTGTAACTACTCTTGGAGGCAGCCTGGGGAGGGGGCGTGAGCCCCGCCCCCCAGAGCCTGGTCCCTGGCAGGGGCTCTGGGTAGCGCCCGGGTGAGGCAGGAGCTGGGGATGGACTTGAGAGGAGGAGTGCTGGAGGCGGATCTTTGAGAAAGAAAGGGTGGCTGGCTCCTGCCAAGGAGGAGCCTGGGGAGGAGGGCCGGCTGGGAGGGGCAGACAGCTCCCTGTTGGACCGGCCTCTCACCAAACAGGGCCAGGTGAAGGGCTCCGCCCTCTTTGCTCACCAGGAATGTAGTGGGTGGCCCCACCCTGCGAGGGTGAGCTGTTCCTACTGGCTGCAGAGGCGGGCCCCCAGCCCAGCCGAGACCCACTGGAGCGGCCGCTCACCAGGCGGGGGCGCCGGTAGGGCGTGACTCAAGGTAGTAGCTACCCACTCTCCTGGAGCGGAAAGAGGAGGGATCCGTCTGTCCAGGCCGGAGAACTGAGGGCTGTCACCCCGCTGTTCTATTCTCAGAGAGCATTCTTGCTGCTCTCTAGGGAGCTAGGGGCTTCCTGGAGGCCCTGGTGGTGGTAAAGCACCCGCCTGCCAGTGCAGGAGATGTAAGAGAAGCGGGTTCAATCCCTGGGTGGGGAAGATTCCCTTGGAGGAGGGCATGGCCACCCACTCCAGTATTCTTGCCTGGAGAATCCCCAGGGACGGAGGAGCCTAGCGGGCTACCATCCACGGGCTCACAGAGCGTCCAACACGACTGAAACGACTTGAGCGTGCGCAGGAAACTAGGACTGAGGGTGTTTTCTGACTGTGGCCTCGCAAAGGGGCCAGGTCGTGGAGGCCGCCGGTGCCGGATAGCCAAGGGGCTGTGCCATCCCAGCCCTGACGGGTGGCCTTCTCTCCTGCAGACTCCTTTGTGAACAGCCAGGAGTGGACCCTGAGCCGCTCGGTGCCGGAGCTTAAAGTGGTGAGTGAGTGGGAAGCACAGGCAGCCCTGGGCTGGGGGTGCGGGCTAGAGTGGTGGGCCGGCGTGACTCCCCCCGACCACCCCGGCTTCCAGTCCCCTCCATCTCTAGGCTCGGCCTCGCCCCGCACCCGTCTCTTCCCTGTTTCTCTTGCCTTTCCCATCCTTGGCGCTGGGCCGTCTCCTCCCAGGTGGATCAGCCTGTCCTGCCGTGCCGTCTGTCTGTCCAGCCCTCTGATCGCTGCTCCTTCCTCTCCCGCAGGGCATTGTAGGGAACCTGTCTAGTGGGAAGTCAGCCCTGGTGCACCGCTATCTGACGGGGACCTATGTCCAGGAGGAGTCCCCTGAAGGTGAGCGTTAAGGGGCCGGCCCCGGGACCTGTGGCTGCGCTCTGCTCGCCCCGTCCCTGTCTCCCGCTGCCTGTGCGGGGGGCTGCAGCCCCGTGTCTCTCTCCATCCTCCCGTCTTCTAGCTGTGGGTCCCTTCTCTGTGTGGCCACCCCTCCAACCCCCGCTGCGGGCTCACTGTTGCGGCTTGGGGCCTGACCGCGCACTCTGTCCTAGGGGGTCGGTTTAAGAAGGAGATTGTGGTGGATGGCCAGAGTTACCTGCTGCTGATCCGAGATGAAGGAGGCCCCCCTGAGCTCCAGGTAGCCCTGGCCCGTGGTGCCCCCTTTTTTTCGAGGTTCCCAGCTGGGACCCCTGCAAGATCGTGTGCAGGGCGGCAGGGGGTGGGGTGGGGGTGGCAAAGTTCACCTGTGCCCAGGTGAGGGTGGTAATTCTGCTCCGCCCCCCCACCCCCCACCCCCAGTTTGCCGCTTGGGTGGACGCAGTGGTGTTTGTGTTCAGCCTGGAGGATGAGATCAGCTTCCAGACGGTGTACAACTACTTCCTGCGCCTCTGCAGCTTCCGCAACACCAGCGAGGTGCCCATGGTGCTGGTGGGCACACAGGGTGAGCGGGCCTGCTCGCTGGGGCGGTGTGGCAGCTGTGGGTCCCTGTGGGCCGGCATGAGAAAGCCTGGCCCCCTACCACCCTCTGCCCTCCTGGCGCTGATCCAGCCCTTCCGGTGGGCCACCCCCACACCCCCACTGTGAGCAGGCACCTCCCCTCTGCCCCCTACACAGCCCCCCGGCTGTGACCCTGCCATCTGTGTGATGGCCGTGTCCCGCAGCACTCTTTGAGGTGGACACACAGGGGGCTGGCTCATTTCCACTCAGTGAGTCGGCGGCAGAGTTGGAACGAGGCCCAGACCCCCGTATTCTCGTGCTCTGTGGCGTCCACTACCCGGGCTCTCGGCCCACCCCACCCTCTGGCCACACGGCCCAGCATCAGCCGGCTGAGTTAGCCCCCGACTCCCCCACTCCGTCTCCGACAGACGCCATCAGTGCCGCGAACCCGCGGGTCATCGACGACAGCAGGGCCCGCAAGCTGTCCACAGACTTGAAGCGGTGCACCTACTACGAGACGTGTGCCACCTACGGGCTCAACGTGGAGCGTGTCTTCCAGGACGGTAACTCGGCGGGTGCCAGGCGCTCCCCCGGAAGGGGGTCAGGCAGGCTCTGCGGAGGGGGGAGTCGGCTCTAAGTGGGGTTTCCCCCGCCTCCCCAGAGGGGTCATTGACTCTGCTGTCCCCTGCAGTGGCCCAGAAGGTAGTGGCCTTGCGGAAGAAGCAGCAGCTGGCCATCGGGCCCTGCAAGTCACTGCCCAACTCCCCCAGCCACTCGGCCGTGTCCGCCGCCTCCATCCCGGCCGTACACATCAACCAGGTGCGGCCAGCCTCCCGCGCTCCCCGCACCACATGCCCATCCCACCCCGCCGTGGCCCTGCCTCTCCATTCTGTCTGCCTGCCTGCCTGTCCCTGCGCGTCTGGTCTCCCCACTTGCAGATGGTTTGAAAGCACTGGCTCGGGTCCCCTCAGCCTGCACACCTGGCCTGGCCTGGCCCCCCACCTGTGCCCTGCAGTCCCTGCCCTCCCACTCCCAGCTCCCCTCGCTGCTCCACACGTCTCACCCTGCAGCTGCCGCCGCCTAAGCATTTGCTCTGGTCAGCCGGGGTTAGCGCGGGCTCAGTACCCACCTCCAGAGGAGTCCCTGGAGGCCTGCCCCCTCCTCACCTGCTGGCCCCTGTCCCTGTGTTTGCATTTAGAAGAGCAGCACTTACCCCACAAGGGCTGATGGCCTTTGTGTTGCGTGGGGTCCTTTGGCGGGGGTGCCTGAGCTGGGTCCTGCCGTGTCCCTCCCAGATTACCCCCTGGACACCTGCCCACTTGCGGGGCCTACCGCCTGGTCAGTTCTGGGCCCTTGACATTCGGCCCAGGGCTTCTGTAACTGTGTTCCCGGACTCAGTCTCCCGCGCTGCGGAAAGCCCTGGGCCAGCACAGGTGTGCATGCTGAGCGGTCAAGTCTACACTGCTCCTTTACTTCTACCAAGGGCTGTTGTCTTTGCAAAGCCCTCCTGGCCCCCAGCGTCCTGACGGCCTGGTGGGCTTTTCCAGGGATTGCCTCCCTTTACAGCTGTAAAAGATCTCAGGGCTCCCCTGTAAGAAAGGGAGAGC
The DNA here is from genome assembly GCF_019923935.1 of Bubalus bubalis. Lineage (NCBI taxonomy): Eukaryota > Metazoa > Chordata > Mammalia > Artiodactyla > Bovidae > Bubalus > Bubalus bubalis. Next base: position 113,191,502 of record NC_059164.1, read on the forward strand.
CGTACACAGGTCTTCTCCACCGTCTCTGAGCCACCTGGCCTTGTAGCAGACTCAGCTGTGCTCAGGGACCCTGTACCCTTCTCGGGGCGGCAGCTCGGGTGTTGGCCTCGGACCAGAGGAGGCTGCTGGGTCAGGGCGCGTCGTCTACTTAGTGACCATCCGGTGGGTGGTCAGGGGTGGCCTTGTCACGCTGCCCATGGCTCCCGGAGCCGCCACCAGCGGACACCGCTGTGTGTGTATCCCGCCGTCCTCTGCTTCCTCCGGTCAGCAGCCTTAGTCGCCGTTCACTCCCCGCCCAGCCGTCCTCCTCCCCGTATCTCATGCCCTGTCACACACAGCCTCACCCTCCCCCCCACCGCCCCCCTCCACTGGTGCCCTGAGCCCCACCCAGCCTCCCGAAGCCTCCGTTCTTGCAGGCCTGGGGAGCTCATCCAGGGTGACCTGTCACCTGGTGTCACGCCCAGCTGTGAGCCAAGACTCCGCAGTCTTGTTCTCTCCCGGCCCCTGCCCTTGACTCCAGTCCTTTGCCTCTGATTCAGCTAGGGGCCCTAGGCAGGAGGTGGAGGGTGGGCAGCCCAGGGCGGTGACCATGGGGTCCCGCAGGCCTCCAGGCCTTTGCTGCCCGCCTCCTGGGTTAGCCTCTGTAGGAACGGGCAGCCCCTCTGCTCTGCCCTGCAAGCCCCAGGCCCCTTGGTGCGGCCGCCCTGAGAGCCCTCTCTGTTCTCAGGCCACGAATGGCGGCAGCAGCGCCTTCAGCGACTACTCGGCCTCAGTCCCTTCCACGCCCAGCATCAGCCAGCGGGAGCTGCGCGTGGAGACCATCGCTGCCTCCTCCACCCCCACACCCATCCGCAAGCAGTCCAAGCGGCGCTCCAACATCTTCACGGTACGTGCCCGCCCCTCCCGCCGCCGACCAGGCAGGGCCGAGCCCCCAGCCTCCAGGACACTGCAGCTGCCCTCTCTGCATCCGCACAGACACGCGCTGCTCCCGGAGGGAGCTCCGTGCAGGCGCCCCCCACCAGCACCCAGACTGTGACCCTCGGTGGGCTCCATGCAGACGCCCCCCACCCCCCTAACCCCACATCAGCACCCAGACTGTGATCCTCCTCTGAGCCCGTGGGGCCGCCCCTCAGCACAGCCACACAGAGACCCTCCTCCCAGCCCCTCAGGGCTGTCCTGGCCAGCTGGAGGGCTCTTTGGACCCGGCTGCTCTCTTAACTCCGAGACACCCTGGATCCCGCCCTCGTGGACCGAGGCCCCGGGTGGTTGGCCCAAGGCCGCAGGAAGCGGTAGATGGCAGAACCAGAGCAGGTCCAGGCCTCCCAGTCCGCCTGCACCCCACCCACCCCCGTTCTTTCCATTCCACCGCGCTTCCCCACCCCCTCGCTGCTGCCATCGGCCCAACGAAAGGCCCGGAGGTCTTTCCCCAGGCCCCTGTGTCTCCCGAGTCCTGCCTCGGTTTCCCACCCCACCAGCCGCCCACCACAGGCTCTGATCTCAGCTCCTTCACGCAGACCCCCAGCCCAGGGTCCTGTGTGCCTCCTGCCACTAGGGCCCTGCCCGTCACCTCTCGGAGGCCCAAGCCCGCGTCTGGCCCGCAGACACACTGTCCAGCAGGGGGGCTTGGCAGGACCCTCCTGGGAGTCGTGGGCCTGACGAGGCGGGCGTGCCGCCCCGGGCGGACCCGCATGGGGAGATCACCCTGTCTCTCTGCGTCGCTCCTCATCCCGCTCTCCGAGCGTCGGGGCTCGGGTGTCGGTCGGTTGGTCCGGCCCCCGGCCAGGGTCAGGCCCCGGCCAGGCCCTCAGGAACCCAGCTCAGACAGAGCCAGTGCTCCCCAGGCCTTGTCCCTGCATCCTCGCTGTGCGCGCTTCTGCCTCGTCTGCCTGCCTGTCCCGTGCGGCCCTGCCCCGCGCCCTCCATCCTGCTGCTGCCGTGCGTCACCCGCCACCCCCAGCCCCGACCCTGCCTGGACTCACAGCTTCTCATCTCTGTTCACGCCTGCTGAGACACACAGCGCCCCGGGCTGCCTGCTTGTGCGTTAACCCCCCTGCGGCCGCCGTGGGGCCCGTGGGCGCCTGGGTCTACAGTGACTGCCCTCTGTGCCCACGGTGCCCGCTCGCTGACGTCTTGCCCACCTGCTCCTCTCCCCCCGTCCCTCCCCTCCCGCCTTCCTCCACTGTTTGCCCAGCGCCTCCGTGCGCCCCGCCGCCTGCTCCTCCGCGCTGCCTTCACGTGCCCCTCGCCGCGCCCGTCCTCCACGGCACAGCTGCCCCTCCAGGCCTCTTTCATTCTCTCCATCTTCACTGTGGCGACCTGATTTTTTTTGTTTTTTTTTTCTCTCCATCGTTTCCATGGTGACCTCACTTGAGCCATTGTCCTTGAGGGAGCCTCCAGACGTGCCCATGTCTCTCGAGGTGCCTCTCGGGACCTCCCCTTCTCATCGTCACTGCTGGGGGGGGAGGGTGGAGGGTGGGCGGTCCCCCCCTCTTGCCATCCTCCGGCAGAGCTGTGCCTGCCCCTGTCCCACTCCCATGACTTTCCCGCTGGACGTGCCGCTGACGTCCCCCTGGTCTCTCCCCCGTGACTTAATGTCCTTGTTTTGACACTCCTCACCCTGGTTCCCATCCTGGGTGGGGTGCACACCCCATGCCCCCTGCCCTCCTCTGGGCTCCCAGGGGTCCTTGGGTGGTTGTAGGGTGGGGGGCCTCTCTGCTGGCCAGCCTGGCTGGGACAGGCCGCATGTGAACCCCGCTCCCCACGACTGGCTCTTCCGTCTGGGGGTGCAAGGGGCAGAGGCCACAGTGCCCAGGAGAGGCCCCCGGAGGGCAGGCGCTGGTAGCAGAGACGTCCATGGGCAGTACCCCGGCTCTCCCTGCTGGTCTGGCTGCGGCCTCCATGGCCTGCTCCCTGGCAGCTTGGAGGAGCCGGGGGAGGGACGTGGGGCCTGGAGCGCAGAGCACGCCCCCTCCCCGCACCCCGAGATGGACCGCCGGCCTGCAGCCTCTCCTCCTCCTCCTCCTTCTCCTCTTCAGCCGCCTCTCCTCCCTGGGCGCCCGGGTTCTCTGCCCTCGCCACCTGCTGACCCACTGTGTGCGCGGCTTGAGTATAACTTGCCAAAAATCTCTATTCTTTCGATATTTGCAGATATGTGCCACTGTTTCCAACTTTTCATCAACAAAAAGGCCTTTCCAACTCCTTCCAAATTAGAAGACCAGGTGGTGACACACAGCACCTCTGGACATTGTCCCCCGTGCGGGGCCGGGCCCTGGGACTGCTCTCAGATGAGAAGCGGCCGCCGTGCTCCCCACTCCAGAGACCCACAGGAATCTTTGTAACTAACCCCCACACCCCCAGGCAAGGCTAGGAACTGCTGGAGCGCCCCGCCAGCCCGCGCGGCCAGCCCGGCGGAACACACGGCGCCAGGCTCTCGCCGCACGGAGAAGAAGGGAGCTCGGCCCCTGTCCCCGCCCGGCGTGCCGGCCAGCGACGAGGCCCAGAGGCCGGGGCGTCCAGCGCCCGGCCGGCGGCCCAGCTGCTCCCGGGGGTGCTCCCCGCCCCTCCCCTCCTCTGCTCCTTCCTGCATGGACTTCTCTGCTGTTCCTGCTCTGCTGGACGCCGCCGCCGCCTCCTCCTCCTCCTCCTCCTCCTCGCCGCGCTTGCCTTCCCCTCTCTTGGCCCCCCCCAACACACCCCGTTTCCTAGGATCCACATCGGGCCGGGCTCTGCCCCAGGAGCCCTGGCAGGGGCGCAGGGCCTCCTCTGGCCCGTCTCCTCTCTCTCTCCATCCACTGTGCCCCCTCGGGCCTCATGGCCGCTGAGCTCGGCACGCCGTGCCGCCACGTGTGCTGTGTCTGTGCCCGCGGCCGGGCCGCGGCTGGCTCTCACTTCTGGACTTTGCTCTCCCCCGTACCCGGTGGTCGTGCCCCGTGCTGCTCCCGGCCAGCCCGCAGCCTCCACCGTCCACCTTTCCTCTCCGGGCCCCTTCCCTTCTCTTAGGCCCCAGCCTCCCCCCGGCTCCCCCTGGGCTGTGCGCTCCTCATGCCCTTGGTATCTCGTGTCCTCGCTCTTCTGTAAGGGGCGGGCCCGGCCCAGTGATGACCTGTGCTGCTCTGTATGGTGCCGTGTGTAAGAATAAACACCCGTTGGAATACTCGTGGTCTCCATTCCTTCCCAGTCCCGCCGTGCCCACCCAGCCTGGCCCTGCCTGGCTGCTAGGGCCTGTCCAGGGGGAGGGAGGGATTTGGGGAGGATGGGGTGCTAGCTGGGGATTCCAGGTGGGCAGCTGAACCCCCACAGACCCCGGGGCCCCTCTGACACACCCCTTCTCTTCTCTTCCAGTCTCGAAAGGGTGCCGACATGGACCGGGAGAAGAAGGCCACCGAGTGCAAGGTGGACAGCATCGGGAGCGGCCGGGCCATCCCCATCAAACAGGTCAGCGCTCCCTTCCCCCTGGGGCTGGAGAGAAGCGGAGAGGAGGCCCCGGCAATGCTGGAGGATGGCTCTGGAAGATGGGAGAGGCCAGCGCCCCAGGCCCCTGCCAGGCCTGAGCTGTTAACACACCCCTGGCAAGGATGACTGGAACGCTCACCGGGCCTGGCCTTGCCTGTTCACCCTCATCACCACCTGGGGGCAGCAGAGAGCTGCCCGCCACCCTCAGCGGCTCTGCATTGGTGGTGGTGATTCTGGAGGTGCCCAGCCCTGCAGCAGGACTTGGTCTCCCCCACTTCTCTCTCCTCCTCCCTCCCCCAAAAGGGAGAGAATTCACAAAAGAGCACCCTGAAGAGTATGGATTGAGGGGGCGTACCAAGGGCTGGTCCTACCCTGGGTTCACCGGCTGAGTCTTACCCAGTGAGCCTCTTCTGTGTTTGAAAAGAGGAAACTTAGTCCTGATATAGTCTCTGGAGTCACTGCCCAGTAGGGCCAGGGCGCCCAGACTGCCTGTCCTGGGTGTCTTTGCTAGAAAAAGGCATTGAGTGATCGAAAGGGGTCTCTGGTGATGGAAGGCAGAGTTGCTTGCTGGTGTGCTGTGCAGGGCTGCAGAACCGCTGAGCTGGATGCAGTGGAGAGAGGAGGTGTCAGGTGAAAGCCTGCTGGCCCAGGTGCCCCCGGGGATGGCCAGCAGCCTGGTGGTTAGCCTGCTGTGTCCCCAGGATGCTGCACTTGGCACAGACACATCTTCTTGGGACCCGGTGTTTAGAGATGCCCCGTGTCTACAGGAGCCGTGATGTCCGTGTTTGAGTGGAGTAGACTTGTGTGGCCAGAGGACCTGAGGTCAGCCTGGCCAGGGGCCTGTGATCAGGTCTGGCTGTATAGGCTGGGGCTTCTGCGACCAGAATTGTGTTAGGGATGGGGGTTTCTGACCCCACAGTGAAGGGCCATGGCGAATGGAGAACTCCGAAAGTGTCTCAGGGCCCAGAGGACACAGTGGGGAGCACTGGGTATGCTTCAGTCCTCCAGAAGTGTCACCAAGGGATGCTCCCCAGGGACCCTCCTGGTGGGCGGGCAGCTGGCTGTCTCCTCCCTGTTTCACTGTATGCGCAGAACTGGCCCAGAAACCTGTTGATGGCATGTCTCTGGGGCTGTGCCAACCCAGGCCTCCTCGAAGGGCCTCTTGCCAGGCCAGGCAATGGGGACCTGCTCCAGGCAGAGGACTGTCACTCCCTGCTTTGTGGCGTGTGCTTTCTGAGTATACACACAGGCACAGGCAAACATTCAACAAACGCAACGCTTCCCCCACCCAGCCACCCATCCTTGCTTTGAGATCAGTCTAGCCCCAAAAGCACCCTGCTTCCTGGCTGGGGTCTGCCCTAATTTATCTGCTCCCTGAATCCCACACAGGGAGGGGAAAGAGGGTCTGTGTAGTGGGGGATGAAGCCCCGTGAACTTGCACCTGAGGCTCCAGTCCCCCTGGAGGGGTCAGTGAGGTCACTTGAGGATTCCAGGCCCCCTCTAAACTCAGGGATCCTCAGAAGGAGGGGCCTGGCCAGGAGGCTGAGCTGCCACACCTGTCTACAGGCACCAGGGATCACACAGTGGGGGGGGGGGGGCGGTTTGGGGATGTGCCTACTGTCGGGATGGGGTGCCACCGCACCCTCTCCTGTAGCCTGGGCTGGTGGCCATTCCTTGCGCCCCTCCCCGCCGCCCCGGGCCTGGCTCACCCCTTTTCCCAGCCCTCCTGTCCCGCGCTTCTCCCGGTTCCTCGCTCCCCCTCCCCCTGCTCCTGCTGGGAGTGGAGATTGCATTTCAGTTGCCATTTGCATTCCCAATCAATCCGGACTCCGCAATTAAGCCGGCTGGCGGAGCCGGGCGGGAGGCGGCGGGGAACGGGTCCTCTGGGGGCTGTCGCCCCCGCGCACTGCTCACATTCCGCCCCAGATTGCTTCCTGCGCCGCCGTGCGCAGCCGGCCTGCCCGGGGAGGGGAGCCGGCGCCCCTGGGGCGCGGGGAGGGCCGGGCCGGGCCGAGCGGGCAGCCCCTGGCAGGTGAGCGGCGGGGCCAGGCGGAGCGCGTGGGCGCGGGCCAAGCCCCCCTTGCAGCCGCGATCGCGCCGCCCCCGCCCCCCGCCCCCAGGCCCGGGCACTCCTCCCACACCCCCCGGCTAACGCGCGCCGGAGCCTCATTCCCACGGTCCGGAGAGGGGCCGGTGGAGGAGGGGAGAGACTTCGGGCAGAACAGGTCTGCCCTCCTCCGCTGCTTCCGGCATCCTGACTCCTGATCTCCTGCTGAGGGGGTGGGCGGGGGGTGCTCCGTAGGTGAGTCTGCGTGTCTGAGAACTGCGCGTCTGAGACGGAGGCTCAGGCAGTTTCCGGGACTTGGGGATGTAAAGAGCTCGTGGGTGGCAGAAGGCGGGGGTGGGGGGGGGGTGGGGGTGGGGGTGGTGGTGGCCTGAGCCTGGGGGGACCAGGAGGGCACCCGGTAAAGGTGAAGGGACCGAGAAGGGAGCTCCGGGCGTGAAGGGGTTTGGGACAGAGGCCCTGGTGGAATCTCCCGCGGAGGCTCAGGGAGCAGGTGGGAAGGGAGGCAGGGGATGGGGCGCCACCCCCACCCCCACCCCGTGTCCCGACCCACAGCAGCAAGAGGAGCCTGGGCTGCCTTCTCCAGAGTCCCGGCCCCCAGTCCTCAGGGCCCGGGGTCCACAGTCAGCAGAGAGGTAGCAGCTGAGCTGTGTCCACGTTCCTGGCCTGTGAGGGGATGGGTGCCACGCCCCCGAGGCCAGTCACCAGGGCTCCTTCAGGGACCACCAGACAGGAGCCTGCTGCCTTCTGAGATGTTCCAGACACCCTACTGTCTAGGGAAGGTCTCAGTTCACGCCCCTAGTCTTCAGAAGCTGCTCCTGAGAAAAGGGGACCAGGTCTCTGCAGTGTCCTTAGATGGCTCCACCTCCTCCAGCTGGAGGATGAGGGAGGAAGGGGTTAAAACACCTGTTGAAAAGAGGGACTGGCCTCCACCTCCGGCCCCTGATGTGGGAATCCCAGGCCACCTGCTCGCTAACCTGGCCGTTTCAGGGCTGAGCCTCCTAGTAAGAGGCCTGAGCAGGGGAGGGCATCCTGGAATCGGGGTTTACCCCCACTCTATCACACTGAGTCTCCTGACCCCCATTTCCAGCCTGCCTGAGGGCAGGGCGCCCCCCTCCTGAAGGAGAGGCCAGCACAGCGGCCCTAAGCTCCTCCTTTGTGACCCCCTTGTGGGGCAGGGTGGGTACACTGGGGGACACTCGGAGTGCTGCCCCATCCCACCCCCAGCCGGGCCATCCCGCTGTGGGGCTCTCCCCCAGGAGTGGTGTGTAGGAATCTCTGGGGAGCACTGCCTCTTCTCAGCACCCCAGGTTTGGGGAGGGGGCCCACAGGGGCGATGCTGGTCCAGGGCAACCTGCTGCTGGGCCTGTCCGTGTCCTGTCCCGACCCCGGCTCCATCCTTGGCCGGTCCCCTGTGCTGGCCGCTGTTTCAGGAGCCAGCAGTGGGCGCAGGACCACCAGGGGTCCTCGCTAGGGGAGGGCAGCAGAGACTGTCGGGGCTGTGGGCAGTCTTCCTTGGTGGGGTCCTCCAACAGCCGCAGAGTCTCTGCTGGCTTTTCCCCACTGTCTGACAGCCGCAGGGTCTCTGCTGGCTTTTCCCCACTGTCTGACAGCCGCAGGGTCTCTGCTGGCTTTTCTCCACCGTCCACCAGGGGTTCTCACACTGTGCTGGGGGCGGGGGGGATGTTGATGAACAACACTCCCAAATCCCGGCCCTCGTGGGACCCTTGTCTATCCTGGGGCTCATCCAAGTGCCACACCCAGCATCCTCTCAGCTCCCATTGGAGATTTGGTTGCCGATCTGGATGGCTGGAACTCCCCACTCCCTGCTTTGGGGAGACTAGGGTATTCTGGGGACATTCAGGTGCTTGTCTGCCCTCTTCTGGGGCTACCACAGGGGTTAGGAGGCCAGGGTCCCCTGAGGTCTCTGTGTTCCACCCCACCCCTGGAGATCCTGGGAGGCCATCTAGACCCCTGCCTCCCATTGCAGATGTAGGCCCACAACCTGGGGTAGGGGGTGCCCCCGCCACGGGACAGTGGTCCACGGTAACTGGAAGGGGGGCCCTGAGTCCCGTGGATGGCGCCCCCCATGGGACAGTGGTCCACGGTAACTGGAGGGGGGGGGCCCTGAGTCCCGTGGACGGGTTGGTTCGGGTGGCCCTCCCCGGTTCAGCTCCCATCCCGCACGGCGTCTCCATGCCCACACGCACAGTGACCTGGGAGGATGGGGGTGGAGGCCCACGGGGCCTGCGGGCGCTGAGACCCTCCCCACGCCTGGCTCCCATCTCTGATGCGGCCTCTGTCCCCAGGGCATTCTGCTCAAGAGGAGCGGCAAGTCCCTGAACAAGGAGTGGAAGAAGAAGTATGTGACCCTATGTGACAACGGGCTACTGACCTACCACCCCAGCCTGCACGTGAGTGGGGGGGCTCGCTGCACCTGGGGCGGGCTGGGTGTGGGGGGCCAGGCGGACGTGGAGCGGCTGCACTCCAGGGCTGGAGGGAAGTGTGCCTGAACTCAGAAAGTCCTGCCCTTGGGAAAGGGCCCTCGCTTTGGGGGCTTGAGGGCCACATGGACCCTAAAGCCTGGTGCCTGGAAGCTCTGAGTCTTGGCCGGGCCCTTTGGAGTAAACCCATCCTCCAGGCGGTTGCCCCCAGGGCTGCACTGGTGTGCAAGTCAGGTTCTCCCTCCTCCACTGGAGCTGTTTTAAGAGCTGGATAGGGCCTGTTACATGGATGGGGAGGGGAAGGTGGTGTTGCCAACGTGTGCCACATGTGTGGGTGCCTCTGGGCTCCCAGGACAGTGGGGCGCAAGAGGGCAGTTAAGCCAGGGCCGCTGGGGGGAGCCTGGGGCCGGGACAGACCCCCTTGGCACGAGGCGCGTGGGGGCACGGGGCCTGGGCAGAGGGGTCCGCAGGGGGTGGGGCGCGGTGACTGGGGTGGCCCCCGTGGCGGCTCCCACACCCCCCCCTCACCGCGTGGCTCCAGCGCACAGCTGCCACCGGAATCCATCTCTGTCACCACCCCACTGCGGGCCTAATGAGTTCTCCCGCGAAGCCCCTCGAGCACAGCACGTGGGCCGGCCCCACCCCGGGCCCGGAGGCTCCCGGGCCAGCCTCGGAGGGGCCCTTGCCCACCCCTGAGTCGGCACAGGGGTTGTAGGGGGCCCAGCCGAAAGGAACTGGGGTCCACGCTTTGGCCGTAGCCCAGTCCCCCTGAGGGCAGCGCCCAGGACCCCGAGGAAGCCCACAGGCCTGGGGTGGGCCCTTCCAGTCAACCCGGCCCTTCCCCTCAGCTTGGGGCCCTCTCACTCCACAGGTGGGAGCTGGTGCTTGGATACCGGCTTGGGGGGCTGGTTAGATGAGGGGCCTCGGCCTGGCGACCTCGGGGGCTTCCACACAGAGGCTCCTGGGCACCATCCTTGCCCCTACTCTAGCCTTCTCTTCCCCAAGTCCTGCCGAGTCCATGTGTCCTGCTGAGTCCAAAGGTGGCAAGGCTCCCCACAGAGCCCTGATGAGGGGCGTGGTGTCCTAGGAAGCAGGGACGCCCCCCTCCCCGCATCCCCACCCCCCGACCAGGAAGAGGACCGCAGTGTCCCCAGGGAGAGGGGCTGGGCCTCCTGGGCCCAGCGCCCACAGCTCCTGCCCCGGCGCTTCCCAGCTGCGGGGCCGGGAGCCCGTCTGGCCTCATTCCCCACCCGTGAGACCCGCCTGCCTTCTCCTCTCTGCTGCGTCCTCACTGCCCCCGGCCTCCTGCTGCCCTGGCTGGGCACTCATGCCCCTTGGGAGGCCCCGTGCCCCGGAAGGAGGAGGCTGGGAGGGGGGGTGTCTGGGGACAGGGAGGACAGGGCCTGGTGCAGAGGGGAAGGGAGAGACCCTGTGGGGTGGCTATTTTCACGCGCAACTACCCTGGTGGCTCAGCTGGTAAAGAACCCGCCTGCAGGGCGGGAGACCCCGGTTCAGTTCCTGGGTTGGGATGATCCCCTGGAGAAGGGATAGGCTACCCACTCCAGCATTGTCGAGCTTCCCTTGTGGCTCAGCTGGTAAAGAATCCGCCTGCAATGTAGGAGACCTGGGTTCGATCCCTGGGTTGGGAAGATCCCCTGGAGAAGGGAAAGGCTATCCATTCCAGTATTCTGGTCTGGAGAACTCCAAGGACTGTATAGTCCAGGGGGTCGCAAAGGGTCAGACACAATTGAGCGACTTTCACTTCACTAACAACCCAGAGAGCGGAGGCTCGGTGGGCTTTGTCGACTCCTCGGTCACCCAGCCGGTGGCTCACCAGTGAGCTGGCTCCCCGAGACTTGGACTGTAAGAATCACCCAGAGTTGCCTGCACAATCCATGAGCGCCTCCCCTCCAGGCTGCCTGAGGATCCCTGGAGAGGTACCATCAGAGCAAGTGAGGCCAGCTGGGTGGCTGCCATGCCTGGGAACCATGTGTGGTCAGTGTGCCGGGCTGGGGTGTGGTGACGCTGGCTCCACGCTGTCCCTGCTTGGGAGGTGAATCTAAGAGGCCGCCGGCTCCGCGGGTGTGGTGGAGAGGCTGAGCGCGTGGCCTCCCCGTCAGTCAGCCCTTTAGTCGCTGCACCCTGCTTCTGGGCTCCGAGTGCACATCCTTCCCCAACCCATGCCGGATGCCCTAGGCACCTGGCCCTCCGTGCAGATGGCAGCTTCCCTGCCCGGTCCACGCTTCTCTTCTTGTCCGGGAGACCCAAACCAGGTTCAAAACCGTGGTAACAGTGAGAGCACCAGTGAGGCCAAGCCCAGGGTCTCCGTGCATGCCCCCCGGGGTCCAAGGTCCCTCCTGACGGAGGCTGTCTCTCTTCGTCTGCTCCTCATCTCTTGGTGTCCCTCCCTGGTGGCCGCCGAGCTCCTGTTGTTGGCTTCCCTGCCTCTACCCGCCTTGGCCGTGTTTTCCAACCTGAGCAAACTTTCCAACCTGAGCAAACTTCCCAGCTGCCAGCAATGAGCAGGGACCTGCTCTCCCTGGGAGCCGTCTGCTCCCCTTGGAGGCACCCTCCTGTTAGGAAGCTGGTGGAGGAAGGCCCTCCGGGAACTCCAGAGGGCACACACTCCCCCTACCAGGAGACTCGAGGGCAGGGGTGCTGGGGACTCGCCTATCGGTCAGCAGGCTGGTCGGGCTGGTGGGACCCGAGGGGTGTGCGGAGGAAGGGCTGGTGGGCAAGTCTCGAGCCTCACGCCCAGTCCTTGCCGAGGCCCAGGAGAGCCCGCCACAGCCTCCCCCATTTTGCAGCCAGCGGAGCCATTCACACAATCACCTTCTGTTAATTCTATCTGCAACATCAATTAAATTGTTTGTAGAAACTAATTGAATGTGGCTTAATCACACATCTTAATAGCTTTCCACGCTCTGAACTCGTTGTTAATTCCAGTAATAAAACGAGATGAGAACGCTGGCTGGGTAATTAGCGAGGAGGCTGGGGAAGAAATTGCTGTTTGATGGTGGGTAATAAAGGCAGCCGTGGTGACCGCTCTCCCGAGCCGCCGTGGAGCTCCCCCGTTCTGCTGACGGAGGGAAACGCTCCCGACGATACCCTGTCCGCCGCCGCCTCTCCGGCTCACCCGTTGCAGTCTCCTCGGGGGGCCCAGAACTGGTCCCCCACCACCCCTCGAGCTGGCTGGGTGCTGGCCTGTTGGGTGGTCCATGCTGCTTTCCCCCTTCCGTTGGTGTCTGACTCTTTGGTCCTGAACGGAGTCTCTCCGAGCGGCTCTGGTTTCTTGGCCTGGGGTCAGCTTCCCCTGCCTCCACCCTGACCCGCATCCCAGCTTGGGCAGCCCAGGGCTGTCTCAGAGCCTGGAAACTGTTGCAGCTGCTGTGACCTCCTTGCGAACTAGAGCAGCCCGAGCCCCGCCCCCGGGACAGGGACGGCAGCTGTGTCTTCGGCCCTGCCAGCTGTTGACAGTCGTCTCGAGCTGAGATGTGACTGTGCGTGGGGACCCGGGATGGGATGCGTGCGGAGCCAATCAGAGGGCCGTGGGGGCCTGGAGTGCGGGGACCGCCAGGATGGTGGGGTGCACCCTGGGTGCTAGGCAAGGCCAGAAGGCCAGCAGTGACTAGAATGGGGGTGGGCGGAGTTGACTGGGGAAGGGACCAGGGCACAGGGAGGGGCTCGGGCTGGGGACAGAGCCCTGGCAGTGCTCAGCAGAGCATGGGTGGGAGGTTGGGGCGGAGGGGCCCTCCTGTGGTGGAGCCTGCCCTCGTCCACATCTCAGCGATGCTGTTCTGTGCTTCTGAGACACAAACCAAGCACCCTGGTAGCAGGGTATGCCCAAGGCTAGGCACCCAGCCCCGTCCCTCACCAGAAGGCCACGGACACAGGGCAGAGCTGCAGGGCAGGGTGCTTCTCCTCTCTGGCTGGCAGGGCCCCTGTTGGCCTTCTGAAGGGCTTCCCAGGTGACTCAGCAGTAAAGTATCCATGTGCAATGCAGTGCACGCGGGTTCGATCCCTGGGTTGGGAAGATCCCCTGGAGGAGGGCATGGCAACCCACTCCAGTATTCTTGCCTGGAGAATCCCATGGACAGAGGAGCCTGGTGGGCTGCAGTCCATGGGGACGCAAAAGAGCTGGACACAACTGAAGTGAGTTAGCATGCACAGGCCCGGCCAGGCTTCTGGGAGTCGGCCTGCATGCTGGCATCAGGGTGCCCCGTCCTCCCCGTGGTCCTCCCGCTGGCCCCAGTGATTCCTTCAGGGAACTCCAGCCTTCCGGGGGCAGGAGTAGGGCTGATGCTGGGCTCTCTGCTCCCTCGATCTCACTCCTTTTCTTCTTTGGAGAAGCCCGCGTTCTCTTGGCTCCTTGGCGCCAGGTGACCCCTTTCTCCTCAAGGTCATCTCAGTCGTTCACAGGGTGAGGGTCGGCCCTGAGCCCCTGGTCAGCCCGCCCTGGCCAGCACTCCCCGTTGGCTCTTTTAAGCAGAGGACATCATCCCTTTTCCCTGAAGCTGCAAGATGGCAAGGCAGGAGAATGCCTGGGGACAGGAAGTGGTGTCCCTGTGGGTGGGGTGAGAGGGCTGGGACCTGGAGGCTGAGCCCAGTGCTCAGGGAAGTGCCCTGGATGCAAAATGTCCCAGAGGCACTCCCGACTACGGAGGAGAGGAGCCCGTCCGAGTTCAGCCGGTGAAATTCCCTCCAGAGTTAAGCTGGTGCCGCTGGCCCGGCTTCTGCCCCCTGAGGAAGGACCGCCCAGGAACTCGCCAGGGCCATGGACGAGGGATTAGCACCCAAGATCAGAGCAGTAGGGAGACCGGGCTGGGCTGGGCAAGGTTTTAAGCAGAGGGAGGGCAGAGGGAAGCCAGAGGGAGGGCAGGGCTCCACTCTGCATCCCCCATCCTACCTCCCACCCTGCCAGGTGCCACCCCCCGCCCAGGGCGAGGTGAAGACAGCAGGCATGATGGGGTCAGCACCCAGCCGCTCCCGCTCTTGGGGTCCCTACCCGCCTCGTCCATGTCCAGCCCTCCAGGTGCTGACATGAAGGCAGGGCTGGTTCCGCTCCGGGGCTAAAGAGGAGGTTCCTTGGGGACCTGAATAGGCTGGGTTTGAGTCTGGCCCTGTCACCTGCTGATTGTGACCTTGGGCAGGTCATCCATTGTAAGAATAACCTGTTTTTCCATCTGTAAAGCGGGCACAGTAACACCGTCCTCCTGGGTTGTCGGGACACTCACGTGAGGCAGTGCGTGAAATAGAAGCATAATGTCAGCAGTCGCGCGGGGGACCCCAGCGCGTGGCTGGGCAGCTGACGTGTGACATTAGCGTTGGTTACTGTTCCTGCCGCTGGGATGTCCACTGGTATCTGGAACCTTGCTCTTGGCTCACTGTTCCTCAGGACGGTAGAAAGAATAGAAGGCTTCCCTTTAACTATTCGACAAATATTTATCATTAGGCACCAGGGCTTCCCTGGTGGCTCAGACAGTAAAGAATCCACCTGCAATGCAGGAGACCTGAGTTTGATCCCTGGGTTGGGAAGATCCCCTGGAGAAGGGAATGGCCACCCACTCCAGTATTCTTGCCTGGAGAATCCCATCGACAGAGGAGCCTGGCGGGGAACAGCCCACGGGGTCGTAAAGAGTCCGACAGGACTGAGCAGCTTATACACATTCTAAGGACTGGGCGCTGCTCTAGGCTGTAAAAGTTCCCGAGGCCCCAAGTGGTGGTGGGAGCATCTGCAAATAGGGCTGGGGTCCTTGGTGACCAGCCACCCATGGCCCGGGGCAGCCCCAACATCCACGTCCCCAGGGGCCTGTCGGTCCCTCTCCTCGGCCATCCGGCCTCTCTCCGAGTCCCATCTCTGGTCAATACTTGGCCTCCTTTGCGTTGCCTCCCGAGCCGTCTTCTGTAAAGGAGCCCGGGCGTCACTCCTGGCCCCAGGCCCTCTGTGGCCCCTGCCCTGCTCCTGGTGGAGCCCCCAGAGCCACACGCGGGCAGACCTGGAGAGGGGGTGCTGGGGGGTGCTCCACAAACGTGGGCAGTGCGGGGAGAGACCCGGGAGTCGGGAGGGTTGGGATGGGGTTTGCTGCAGAAGAGTGACCTGTACTAACGAGTCTCCCCCCCAACCCCGTCTTGTCCACGTGGCCCCAGGACTACATGCAGAACATCCACGGCAAGGAGATCGACCTGCTGCGGACCACCGTCAAGGTACCCGGGAAGCGCCTGCCGCGAGCCACGCCGGCCACAGCCCCTGGCACCAGCCCCCGGGCCAACGGGCTGGCCTTGGAGCGGAGTAGCACACAGCTGGGCGGGGGCACAGGTGAGAGGCTGCTGAGGTGGGGGCGTGGGGCGCACTGTGACGGGAGGGGGCCTGGGAAGGTAGGTGTCAGGGGTCTGCGCCCAGCCTGGATCCTCAGGGCTCCGGGCAGGCTCGCACCAAGTGTCAGGCTTCAGGATCAGCCCCACTAACTCGTTGGCCAAAATGCGGTCCTCGTGGGGTCAGTAGGGGAGGTGGCCAGCAGACAGCCCGGTGGATCAAAGCAGGGACGGGTAGCCTCATGCCAACAGGTGGCGTCAGTGTCTGGAGCGGGGTAGGCGATGGGAGCACAGGAACCAGGGCCACAGCTCAGCCACGCTTGCCAAGCGAGCTGCCTGGGGCGAACCTGGTAACCGTCCTCAGTTCTGCAGTGCGAGGTGGGGTCTTTGTTCAGAAGCGTGGACACCGCCTCGTCCAGCAGTCAAGAGAGAAAGATGGTGCTTGTTTGAGGCAAGGGTCCCCACCCTGCTAGGGTGCCGCCCTGTCCGAAGGCGCTGAGGGGTCAGGGGCGCCGGCACCGCTGATCGAGGGGTGCCGGGTGTGCTAGCCCTGACGTCGAGATCGTGTTCCCATGTTACGGATGGAAAAACAAAGATTAAGAGCGATTAAGTAACTTGTCTGTAAAATCCCCCAGAGGGGCTTCCTTGGAGGCTCAGTGGTAAAGAGCCTGCCTGCAACGCAGGAGACGCAGGTTCAGTCCGCGGGTCGGGAAGATCGCCTGGAGAAGGAAATGGCCACCCACTCCAGTATTCTTGCTTGGAAAATCCCATGGACAGAGGAGCCTGGTGGGCTGCCATCCATGAGGGTCGCAGAGTCAGACACGACTTAGTGACTGAGCAGGCAGCAGTATTCTTACCTGGAGAATCCCATGGGCAGAGGCGACTGGTGGCCTACAATTCATGGGGTCGCAAAGAGTCAGACACGACTCAGCAACTGAGCACCCAAAATCCCACTGAAGTGGTAGAGGGGGGTTTGAACCTATGCGCCTGACTGGGGCAGCTCTGTGCTTGCGCTCAGCCTCCCCGAGCTCAGAACGAGGCCCTTGAAATAGGCAGAGAGTGCACTAGTGGACGGGTGAAGAGAGGGACGCTAAGGACAGGAAAACAGGAAAGATGGGTAGGGTGCTCAGAGCTGCCGGCGGGGGTGTGCTTGGGGGCAAGGGGGCGGGTTCGCTGGCCCGGGGACAGCAAGGGCAGCCCAGGGTGGGGCCGGCCTAGGGCTTCTCAGGTGGCACCAGAGGGCAGAGGACACGGAAGTGGATGGAAGGGGAGCCCTGCTTGCAGGCAGGCAGCAGGGGGGCCGGGCCGCTGGCTGCTTCCTTGGAGCAGGGACACCCGGGACCCTGTGTCCTGCCACGTCCCCCGAAGGCCCCCACCTGGGGAGCAGAAGTGGTGCGTGCAGCAGGGGTGCGGCCCACTCCCCCACGTACCCGGCCGCGCCCACCGACGGCTCCCCAGTGTCCCTGGAACACGTGGCCGGGCCGCCCCCTGGGGCCGCGTCCCCCCCGGCGCCACGTCCCCCCGGCCCCGCGTCCCCCCGGCGCACCGCCAGCGACCTCGCGCACACTCACAACACGTCTCCGCTCACCGGGCGATGTTAACATCTCATTATCTTTGTTACTGTAATTACATTATCCGCTGCTTTATGCAGAATTATCCTCTGAGGACTAATTGATGGCTCCATGTTTAATTCATTAATCATTAGCATCAAATTCGACAATTACAGTGCACACCGATTGTGGGATTGCAGGCGTAATGAGGGGAGAATTAACAAAGAAAAGGGAAGGCGCCCGCCCTCCCTCGGGGTTTGGGGTTGGGGGGCTTTGGGGGAGGAGGTTTGGGCCTTGTGGTGTCTTTGGGTGGGGTTGGGGTGGGGGGGAGTGAGACCTGGAACCTCAGGGGAGATGTGAGGGGGTGGTGGGAAGTCGGCCCTGAGGCTGCTGCTCCCCTGGAAGGTTTCCTGACCAGGCTTGGGGGAGCGGGGGAGAGGCCACCCCAAGAAAGGCTGAGTTGGCAGGGACCTGTTAGGTGGAGCAGGAGGGGGCAGGATTCTGGAGAGCGGGGCCTCAGCGTGTGGCTGCAAGGGGCTGGCCCGCACGGGTGTTAATCAGCACTTGCTGTGTGTCTGCTCCTGCCGTGGGTGTCAGGAAACAGAACTCACCCCACCCTGCAGCGTCCTGCGGGCCCCAGAGCATCGGTGTGTCACGGCCAGCCTGTTCCTTTCCCTTCTAGGCGCTTCCACTCGGGGCTGCCTGGCTTCTTGCAGACACTTGCCCCTTGTGCTCTTGGGGCTGGTCGGGGGGCCCCCTCCGTCAGGCTCATTCAACCCCAGGGGTCTCTGCCCGTCACGAGCACCCAGCACCCAGCCACTCCCCCCATCCTGCTGTCTGTGCAGACCCCTGGGCATGGCCGCTGGTCCTTAGACCTGCCTGCCGGCTGTGGCCTCCTGGCCTCAGGCCCTGCGGGATCTCAGGTCAGTGGCCTGAGGCGAGAGATCTGCAATCACCTCCCGGGGCTGTCCATGGTGACTGATGAGCCAGGGAGGGCCCTGCCACCGCCCCGGCACTCCTGGATGGAGCTGCCGCCCCATTCCCCTGGCTCCGCCGTCCTTCCCCCCGATGGGAAACGAAAGATTAATTTTCTGCAGCCCAACAGGATAATTACTAATACTAATTAGACATAATTACTTGAATTTGATACACTTATTTCTCGTCAGAATGGCAGCAGAGCTGAGGCACAGCCCACGGCGTGTGTGGCCTGGAGTGTGGACTTCAGGGCCTGACCAGGAGGGTCGGCTCGGGCTGTGACGGGGAGTCAGCCCCACTGTCCCCCCCACAACTTCTGGCTCTGCTCACAGGGTGGGGTGGAGTGGGGGAACATGACGTATGCAGGGAGCAAGGTGAGCATGAGGTCTCACGCTGGCCTGAGCCCCCCACCCTGGTTCTCTGGCAAGCCTGGCACAGTACTCGGTGAACCCAGGAACGCCTCGTTTTTTTGCCAGTGTCCCGCAGGCATTTCTCAAGCTCTGTCCCTGGGTAGCTGTGCTTTCAGGACGGCCTGTGGGCCACCCTTCTCCCGGGGCCCCTCCCCATCTGACCCTTCCCCCCACCCCCCCCCCGCCCCCAGGTACCCCCCACCCGGCCAGCAGCCCAGCCTGGGCCGGTCCGCGCCCCGAGGGGCTGCACCAGCGCGCCTGCTCTGTGTCCAGCGCCGACCCGTGGACTGAGGCCGCTGCCCTGCCCCCAGGTACGCAGGACCCGGTGAGGCCAGGAGGGAAGCGGGCTTCCACCCCCACTGCCCCAGAACAGCCCTCCAGGGCTCAGCGGAGGTGGGGGGTCAAGTGTGCCTGGGAAACAGGGAGTTGGCGCGGCCACACCCGGGGCCCTCACCAGTGGCCGGTGCTGGAGACCCTCCCTGCCTCTGCAGCCCCCCTACCCACCCTCTGCTGGCCCCAGGCAGCGCTGGTGGCGCTGGCATCGCCATCAGCCCCCCGTGCAGCCAGCTCATCAGCCTCGCTGCGGGGGGACGGGGAGGGAAGCCGGGGTTGAGGGGGTGGGTGCTGGGGGCTTTGAAGGCAGGAAGGGGGCCCTGCAGACGAGATCAGGGAGTGGTCCAGACAGAGTTTCTCCCCACACTGCCCCTGCCATAGGCCGAGGCCCATCCTGGACTTCCCAGGTGGTCGGGAACCTCCCTTCCCACATCCCTCACTCTCTTTACCGGGGATCGCTGTCTGGACCTTGCTCACAGGGCTCTTCCCCTTACCTCTCCCCTGCCTCTTCAGCTGGCACCTCACTCTCACCTACGTCCTGACCCTCAGCCCTGATCCGTCAGTCAGTGCAGCTCAGCGAGGGTGTAGACGGGAGGAGACCCCCCACCCCACCCCGGGGCTGGTGCACCTGCTGCCCCCCTGTCCCCCGCTCCAGGCAGCGGAGCATCAGCTCCTCCCAGAGACGCTTCGCAGGTCCCCACTAAGGCCCCCGCCCCAGCTCGGACAGTGGGAGGGGCTGGCCGCCCACAGCCTGGGGTCTGCCCCCACATCCCACGCCCAGCCCAGGCCAGCCCAGGGATGGGGGTGGAGGCCTGGCCAGGGCAGGTCACCGTCCGGGGCGTGCGGCCTCCATGGGCCGCTCTGTTGAGTCTGGAAGGAGGCAGGCAGGCAGGGAGGGAGGGCACTGCGCGTCTGCCTCTAATGAAGTTTGACATTTAGTGGTGAGCGCCGGGCGGGGTGCAGGAGACGGGAGCTTGATTAGCGCGCTCTAATTGACAGTAATTAGGCAGCTCCCTGATTGTCTCTAATTCTGCTATTAATTGTGAGGAGCTGGGAGTGTGATTGAGGATAAATTTGGTGCGGAGCTGCTGGGGTTTCAGCTCCCCGTGAGCAAGTTCCCGGCCGCCTTCCGCCCCTCTGGGCTGCAGAGGCTGGCTTCCCCTGCCTTCCCCCTGCTCTGCCTGAGTTTCCCACTCTCTCCTCCTCCAGGCCTGGGGCTCCAGGGTGAGGTGGGATGGGGTTGGGGGGAGAGGGCGGGAGGGGCTGCTCCCCCCAGGTGGGTGCCCCAGCTGCAGGTCAGGGTGCTGCCCCCTCCCCGCTTCCCACACGTCTCCCCCTCTCCCTCACCAGCCAGTGGCCCCGCTGAGGTGCTCAGCTCCAGCCCCAAGCTGGAGCCCCCCCCATCTCCCCACTCCAACCGGAAGAAGCACCGGAGGAAAAAGAGCACCGGGACCCCCCGACCAGACGGCCCCAGCGGTGCTGCTGAAGGTTAGGGGGAACCCCCAAGGGAAACCGGGGCACAGGAGGTGGGCAGGGGGACTTGGGATTGTCCTCCTTGAAACATCATGCCCTCATACCCTCTTGTCTGTATTCGGTTAAGCATTTTCTGATAATAATTTCCCATAAGAGCAGCTCCATAACTTCTGGTCATTTAGACCTGGTGTCTTAGGAAAAAAAGCTCCTTTTTTGGCCTAACTTAACCCCTTTCCTTGTGAAAACGTGGGCTTCCTTCGTTTACTCTCTTAGAAAGTAAAAGACGGCAGGCTGCCAGTCCCATACTTCTTCCTGGGTAATGTGGGCAGGACCTGTGTTCCCTGCGTCTCGTAGCGCCCATCGAGTTTTTAAGCATCTGCGTGTCGGGCTGAGTCTCTCCTTAGTTGTCTCTGGGCAGAGAAACCCCTGCTCCCTAGATATTTTCCATAGGTTCTTCCTCCTAACTCCTTATTCATCACAGTGCTGCTTGTCTAGTTTTCCTCATGTCCTCTTCGAACTGTGTCTCTTCTCAATGGCTGAAGTCCCTTTGGAAGTTAACTTAGGTGGATGCACAGTTGCTGGGCTCTGCTCCCATGGGCAGGGGCAGGGCTGTGGGGAGACCATCACTAAGGGAAACAGTGGCTTCTGCAGAGCCAGCCTGTGATACAGGGGTGCTTGGTGCTCATGGCCCGGGGGCCCATCTGGACACAGGGAACTGTGTCCCCACGGATGATCAGGGCTGTGGGGTTCAGATACGGTGGGGAGCGAGGTGAGGTGGAATGGTGGAGCCTGGGGAAGGAGAGGTTCCAGCTTCTGCCATGAAGATGGTTCTGTTTGGGGCTTCCCAAAGCGGGAACCTGGCCCCGAGGACTTCCTGGGTGGAGGGGGGTCAGTGTCACAGGATCCACGAGAGGCTGCCCCGCAGAGCCTGTGGCCTCGTCTCTGCAGCCGCCACAACACACATCTGCTGGTCGGGAGCTGTGTGCCCCCTGGGGAGGGGTGGCGAGTCGGGGTGAGCATCAGGAGTGAGGCTCATGGGGATGGTCTGCTGGGGGCGCAGAGCCTGAAGCAGCGCCTGCCCCCACACTGCTGGGGGGTCACAGTTCAGCCCCCAGGGCTTGTGACCTCACACGTCTGCGGGTCCCTGTCTGCTCACACATCCCAGGTGGTCTGTGGAGGAAACGGAGGCTGCTCCCCACCCCTGCCCTCCCTGCCTGCCTGTGCCAGGGGAGGGGGGAGGGGCCCGGCTCCCAGGAGCCCCACGCTGACGCCGTCAGGAATATTGGGTTTAATGAGCTGCAAAATGAGGCGGCTGCAGCTGACATGTACGGATGGTGCCCACACCCGCCTCCAACACCCCCACACACACACCCCCATCCCCCGGCATTGCTTCCCAGCACCCCGGCGCATCTTCTCCAGACACTGGGCTCTGCTTTCTCTGGAAAGCACCCCTCTGACTTCCAGACCCGTTCCTGGCCGCACCGAGGCTGCCAACGAACCTTGCGTCCCCACCTTTTCCACCCAGGCTCCACAGGTGGCCAGGTTGGCGGGCTGCTCTCCGCGCCACCTCTACCACCCCCCCCACCCCACCCCCACCGGCGGGGAGCCCCAAGAGCACAGTCTTCCAGGCTGGGGCCCCAGGGGGGCTGCCCTGACAGGTGTGCGTGCCCTGTATGTGCCCACAGAGGCCGAGGAGTCGTTCGAGTTCGTGGTGGTGTCCCTCACCGGGCAGACGTGGCACTTCGAGGCCTCGACGGCAGAGGAGCGGGAGCTGTGGGTGCAGAGTGTGCAGGCCCAGATCCTCGCCAGCCTGCAGGGCTGCCGCAGCGCCAAGGACAAGGTGGGCGCCGGGTGGAGGGGCTGGGGGGGAGTGCCCTACGCTGGCCTCCTTACTCACCAGCCACCCGCCCCCCATCCCATCCCTTCAGACTCGACTGGGGAACCAGAACGCAGCTCTGGCCGTGCAGGCCGTGCGCACCGTCCGGGGCAACAGCTTCTGTATTGACTGCGATGCCCCCAGTGAGTGCTGTGGGGGTGGGACCAGGCTGGGCGCTCCGGGTGGGGGGAGCTCGAGGGTGGAGGGGGCGGCTCCATCACGTCCTCTCCTTGCCTAGATCCAGACTGGGCCAGCCTGAACCTGGGCGCGCTCATGTGCATCGAGTGCTCCGGGACGCACCGGCATCTGGGAGCTCACCTTTCCCGGGTCCGCTCCCTCGACCTAGACGACTGGCCACCCGAGCTGCTGGCCGTCATGACCGCCATGGGCAACGCCCTGGCCAACAGCGTCTGGGAGGGGGCCCTGGACGGCTATGCTAAACCGGGGCCCGACGCCTGCAGGTGAGGGCATGAGGCTCCGGGTGCCCCTGCCGGGTGGGGAGATGGGAGGGGCGGTGCGGCTGTGACAGGGCTGCGGGCTGGAAGGGTTAAACCCGGCCGTTGCTCTGCTCGCCGTGGGCCCCGGGGGTGCCCTCCGCCTGTCACTCAGAGCCCCACAACAGCCGGCCCTTTCTCCGCAGTTATCAGCACGTCGAGGGGCAGGGGGCGCATGCGCAGGGCCGTATCGCGCGGTGGCGCAAAGGCTACAGCCGGAGTGCCGAGATGCAGAGAATAGGTGGTAGATAGATAGGGTCGTGCGTGGGCCCCAAGGGCAGGCCCCCGCCTCCTTTGTTCCTGCAGGGCCAAATAAGCTGCCCACTCCCAGCCCCCAACCCTGCCTGGAATCCGCCCGCCCTCGCGGCCCCCTGAGTCCCCGCCACCACCCCCAACCCCGCCCCGCGCATCCCCGTCGACCCCAGGGGGTCTCCCCCCAAAAGTTCCATCCAGTATCTCCCACACCCTCTGCGCCACCCGCTGCCCCCAACCGTCCTGGGTCCCTCGGGCTGGTCTTTGCTCTGATCCTGCCCCCCTCCTGGCCCCCTACCCACTGCCTCACTCGCTCGGTCCCCTGACCGCCCCCCCCCCCCCCCCCCGCCTGCCCCTGCCTGTGCCCGCAGAGAGGAGAAGGAGCGCTGGATCCGGGCCAAGTACGAGCAGAAGCTCTTCCTGGCCCCGCTGCCCAGCTCGGACGTGCCTCTGGGCCAGCAGCTGCTCCGGGCGGTGGTGGAGGACGACCTGCGGCTGCTGGTGACGCTCCTGGCGCACGGGTCCAAAGAGGAGGTGAACGAGACCTACGGCGACGGGGACGGGCGGACGGCCCTGCACCTGTCCAGCGCCATGGCCAACGTGGTCTTCACGCAGCTGCTTATCTGGGTGAGTTGGTGCGGGGGCGGCGGGAGGGGAGGGGGGGCTTCCTGACATCCGTCCTCCCCACCCGGGTGGGGGAACCCACACCTTTCCTGCCAACCGTGAGAACGTGCTTCCTTCTGCAGTACGGGGTGGACGTGCGGAGCCGGGACGCCCGCGGCCTGACCCCGCTGGCCTACGCTCGCCGCGCCGGCAGCCAGGAGTGTGCCGACATCCTCATCCAGCACGGCTGCCCCGGGGAGGGCTGTGGCGTGGCCGCCGCCCCGGGCAGAGAGCCGGCCAATGGCACCAGCGCCTCCGCCGAGCTGCACCGCAGCCCCAGCCTCCTGTGAGCCCCGGGAAGAAGCCGGAGGGGCCAGGACTGACGCCGGGGCGCAGGCACCCACCTCCCTCCAGGCCCTGGGGGAGACGAGAGACACAGAGGCTGAGACCAGGAAGAGTCTGGGAGGAGAGCCAGACTGGAGGGTCAGTGGAGACACCCGGGACTCCAGCCGCTGCAGGTGTTTGCCCGGCCGGCGCTGCTGCGAAGGGACAGGATGCTTTGGGGGTGCTGTGAGAGGAGGGGAGCAGGACCTCGCCCTCCTCCAGGTTCCTGCCTTCTCGTGCCAGCCCCCTGTAGGCCCCCCGACCCGGAGACGGGAGCCTGGGCGGGCCAGAGGTCCCATGTAAATGTGTACATTGCAATATTTATGTTTGTGTACATACTTGGTGTGTGTGTGTGATGAGCCAATAAACCAGACCGTGTGTGTGTGGGGGCCTGGCTCTTGCCTTTCATCTCCCCACCTTCTGAGAAAACACCCCTTGGGGCTCTGCTTCTGCGTCCCTGTCCTCTCCTCTCTGTTGTACTTTGGGGTGCCCCTCCCCCCCGCCCAGCCTCCTCCATGGGCTTCTCTCAGCCCTTCTTTCTCCAGGGGTGGCGTTGAGTCTGTCAGCCGCCCCAGGAGGGGAGACTGGCCCTGTGCTTCCCACTGGAAGCTCCCCGCCGCTCCCCCATCACCCTCACGGAGGTTTCCTGTTGGTGTCCTTGTTTTCATCCGTATGCTGGCAAGTAGCCTTATTAACGCCACGCCTGTGCTGGCCCAAGGTCACCCACAGAGAGGGCAGGAGTCGTCAGGGAACCAGCCCCACAGCCAGACGTGCAGGGGGTCAGCGCCCGGGAGAGTCTGAGGATGTGATGGGACAAGGGGGGCTCGTGTCAGGGGAAGAGACACATCGCCGATGGCAGGAAGGCCCCCTGGACTGCCCCCAGCCTCCCCGCCAAGCCAGAGGCAGGACCCGGGGCCCCTGCTTATCCCTCGGACTGTCCCTTAGTCTCGCTAGAAAGACGACCTGGAGAAAACCTCTGCGTGTGCTCTTGAAGAACTTGCCAGGTTAGGGTCCCCGCTCTTGAGGGCGCTTGCCGCCACCCTGCCGATGGCCTGTGTGCGCGGTGGGTGTGGCAGGCTGGCGGGCTCTGCGTGGGTGCCTGCCAGGGGGAAATTAACCAAGTAAAGCTATTCAGAGAGAAAACCGGATTTTATTTTCTTCATCCACAGCCCCTTTCGCAAGGCGGATAAACACCTTAAGCGAAGATAAGGGCAGAATAGAGACAGAGCTATGGGTACGTGTAAGATTGGGTTCCTGGGCTTAGAAAAATGCTAGCAATAATCATCTCCTTAGGTTCCCTAAGGAAAAGAAGCCGCTTGAGAGGGTGAATAACTGCCTGGTATAGTTCAGGAGGCTGCAGAGGCAAAGCCAGGAAAAAATAAAAAAAGCCTTGGCTTTGCCAGTTCTCCTTGCCCACCACTCGCCCCCAGCCCCAGGGCAGGGGCACAGAGCCTGAGGGCCTCTGCTCCTGCCCTCATTAGACCTGCTGGACAGGATTCCTGAGAGCAAGGTGACAACATCTCCTGGGATCCTTGATCTCTCTATGCCTGACTTCTCTCCTAAAAAGAATCTCACCCTGTAGGTTCCCTCTGTGGGTGAGTCTAAGGTTTCAGACAGCCTTGATCTAGATCAGGGTGGGGCTCGCCTGGATTACATTTTTCCTGGCCTCCAGCCTTCCTGGAATTTAGCCAAAGAAGAGAGAAGACACTGGATGTGTGTCCCAGCCCGGGCGCTGTGCCGCCGTGGCTCAAGACCAACCACAGCTCCAGGGTCCCTTCATTCTGGCTGCCAGAGCCGCTGGGAGGGAAGGGGTGTCACAGTCCCATTGGGAGAGGCGGGTAGTGGACGTGTGAGCAACTAGATGGCTGACCAGCCCGGAGCCAGGACCCACAGCACCCTGCCCTGGAGCAGTGAGGAGGCTGGCCAGGGCTGGCTGGGGCTGCCCTTCCCTGCCCTTGCTCACCTGCCTCCCGCAGAGCCTTTTAATCTCAGTGGCTCAGGAAGAGAGCAGGTCCTGTTTCTTCCCAGGCGGGCCCGTTAACCGTGACAGCAGCTGCAGCCAGTTTCTCTGGGTACAGGATGTCAACCCGTCTTGCGAAGGCGGGGAAGCGGCCGACAGCTTCAGCTTGTCTCGTTCCCTCCTGGTCTGCCCTGTGCCCTGAGGGTGTCCCTGAAGCCTCATGTCTGTCTGTCTCCTTTGTCCGCCGCTAATGCTGTTCCTTAATTTGGTCGCAGAATTCCCAACCCGAAGCCTTCAACTCCTATCTCTGTAGCTTCCCCCACAGCACACACCCTCCCAGAACCACCAGACGCGCATTCCTGCCTCCTGCACTCTGCAGTGGGCCCTCTCAAACGGAGGAGGACCTGGGGTCCCAAGCTTTGCAAACGGGGCAGGGCGGGTGGGAGGGGAGACCACCCCCAGTGCTGTAAGCACAGAGGACTGGTGTGGGTCTTCCGCTCCAGGCCCTCAGGTCTGGAATGTCAGAGAACAGCAGACAGGGCCTGAGCTGCCTAGTCCTCTGCGCAGAAGACGATTTATGATGGTTGGGCTCCCAGGTGACGAGGGTGAGCCCCTGGCCTGACCCGGGCCCTCACAGGACTCATGGCCTCCACCTAGTCAGACATGCCCTGGACGTACCGCCCCCTAAGAACCTGGGCTCCAGCACTTCACTTCCTCTCAATTCAAAAGCGAGTGAGTCCTCTACCCTGAAGCAGCGGTGCCTGTTAGGAGCGTGAGATCTGGAGGCGGGAACAGTGGGCAGTGATGCAGCGGGAAAGGACAGAAGCAGAGGTAGGTTACATGGGGGAGATGGTGAGTGCTGAGAGGGTCCCTAGGAGGGCAGCAGGAGTTCCAACTTTTGCTTGTTTGCATGTCCTGCGCTGTAGACCGGCAAGGCGGTGCCCGCCCTGGGGCTGGGAGGTTAAACTGAGGCTGGAGGAGACACGACCTCCCCAGTCCCTCTGGAAGACACAGACTGAGGCAGAGAGCTCCATATATACAAACTGTACACAAAATAAATAAGGAGCTGTGACCAGCTTGGCAGGTCTCACCCTGGCTGCCTCCCGCCCCTCAGAAGCGACTCTAGGGCATCAGTTGAAGGAAGGGGAACCCTGCAGGCCCAAGGAGCCCCCTTTTAGTCCCAGCAGCTCCTCAACAGTGAGAACCCCTGAAGTCCAGGCCTGGGGCCTCCGGCATGGCCCAGGACCCAAAAGGGTCCGCATCTCAGGTTGCCAGGAGGGCCCCCCAGAGCTGTGCCAATTGCTGACAGAGCCCCATCCAAGGGCAGGACCGTGGCAGGGGCCCCTGTGGTCCCCAGAGCCCAGTCCAGTGTCCGCGCAGACCCGTGCCTCCCGGGGGCCCCTCAGGGCCGGGCCCCCTGCTCCATCTGTTGGTGCTGGCTCCTCACGGCAAACCTGTTGACGTGCACGGGTATGGGGACCACGATCTTGGGGTTTCTCACGGGCTCCCCAGAGCGGCTGCTCACGTTCCCAGCTTTGATGCGCTTCCACTTGGCCCGCCGGTTCTGAAACCAGATCTTGACCTGCACCTCGCTGAGCTTGAGGGCGTGCGCGATCTGGGAGCGCTCGGTCAGCGAGAGGTACTTCTTGCAGTGGAACTCCTTCTCCAGCTCCAGGAGCTGCTCGCTGGTGAAGGCTGTGCGGCGCCTCCGGCTCTTGCCCCCGGGGGCCGGGACTCCTGTCGAGGGTGCCCCCTCCTCCACTGAGGTCCCCAGGCCGCCCTTCAGCTTTGGTTTAGGTCCCAGGAGGGCCCCGGGGCCCCCAGCAGAACTGTCCAGAAAGCCGTCATCCTCACTGTCCGCGCCCGAGCCCTCTTCCTCCTGCTCACTGCCTGCCGGGTCTCCTGCGGGTGCCTCCAGCTTTTCCTCATCGGAGCTGTACACCTTCCCCTCTGCTGCGGGGAGTGGGGGCCAACAGGGTGGGGTCGGGGTGGGATCGGGTTGAGGGGGAGGCGAGGAGAAGGCAGACAGGTTGGAGGTGGCACATGGAACCGGGCCAGGCGTGGAGAGCGTGCCAGCCGGAGGACAGACAGACATGGAGGGGATAAGACAGGAGGCACACAGGCAGGGCAGAGTGGGAAGAGGTTTGGGAGGACAGAGAGATGGGAAGAAAGGTATTAACCAGCACAGACTTCACTCGGGCAACGTGAGGGAGGCATCCATCAAGAGGGCCCCATTCCTAGGACCCGGATGCCTCGGCCCCCACCCCTCAACCTCATTTCCCTACCTGCTACCTCCCCGGCTCTCTCTAGACCCCAGTGAAGGGCTCCCCACTCACGAACCGCCCCTCCAAGCCCAGACCCTGCAGCTGCTCATGGTGAGGAAACAGCTGGAGCCGGGCTCGGGATCCTTTCAGTTACTACAGGCAGGAGTGAGAATGCAGGAGGATTCACTTTTGCAGGACAGAGAGGAGGCCGCTTCTGTTCTCCTCCCGGGCTCCTCACTTGGCCTCATGGGAAGAGCCACGCGAGCCCCTCTGGTCCGCCCCCCTTCCTTCCCTCTTTCCTGGAGCTGGGAATCTTGGCATCTTGTTTCCAGATGGAAACTTCAGGGTCATGTGATTCCCTCCTGCCCCAAACTGGGATCTAGGAAGTGTTACCCAAGGACCCGAGAGTCAGGAGGTGTCTGTACCCCCACCTCACCAATTCTCTGTAACCAGACCATCCAGCCTAGACCGGGGAGCCCTCCCACCACACACACCACATTCTTGATGGCCAGGTTTTTCTTCCAATCACGCAGCTCCCCCAGGACCCTTTCCAGCCTTCATTTTAAGAAGATGCCATCTCAAAAAAAAAAAAAAGATGCCATCTCTTTTCCACCTTCCCTCTGTCCCAGCCAAGCCAGTGAGAAGCATCAACAGCTGCTTTCTGCCCAAGTTCAGAATCCCGGGGACCCTGAGTTCAGTGTCAGCTGAGAACCGGAGGGAACACGGGAAGCAGAGGAAGAAATAGAAGTGCAGCTGGGGAGGGAATACAGAGAGGAAAAGGGGGAAAGAGAGATTCTGACTCAGTAGGCTGCTGGTTATTTGTAATCACAGGCATATAAACATTTTAACCCATACATAATTCTAAAGCTTAATTCCATCGTTGGTTGCATCATAGGGACATTTTTATCGGAACCACAGATAAGCCATGACAAGTGTCTTTTAGTGTTTGAGTTTTACAAAATCCCTTGTTTTCTGCCCAAAGGACCAATCAACAGGGGAACCACAAAAAATCAAAAAGAAAACCTACCGGTAGAAAGGAGAACGAGAAGAAAACAGATTAACCCGTCAACTGAACAGTCAGCCCCTCGCCAGAGGAGCTCGCAATGTACAGGTGGGGGCGCATGTGTGCACATCACCACATGTGTCGCACGCACACTCCGAGGTCGAGAAGGTGACCCCGCGAAATGATTCCTAGACGGGCCGAGTGCGCGCACGCATGCGCGAGCTGGAGCAGCTCCACGCTCCCCGCGGGGCCGGCCCTACTCTCTCACCCCTGCCATCCCCCTGCGCCCCCGCACCAGCCCGCTCACTTTCTGCTCCCTTCCTCCACCCCAGAGCTGTCCTGAACGGATGCTGTCCGCACCTGTTCCTTTTGCTCAGGAACCACGTTTACATTCTCCTTAGAGGCCAGGATACAGCCTCTCCCGGCTCACCCACCCCATCCCAGTCCCCGCACGTTTCCACCCCTCCTCCGGTGGTGTCATTCCCGGGCCCTGTCTCTTCCTGGAGGGCTTCCGGCCTTCATCCACCATCTCAAAGCCCACGTGGCACACCCCCTGACAGCCTCACCCAGGCCTTACTGCTCCCCTCGAAGGTGGGCTTGGTTCTCTGACAGCCCACCCAACTTCACCCACCTGCGCCCATCCATGACCTGCCTCTCGGGGCTCACCTCCCAGCACCCTGGGCTTTCTCCCTGCCTTCATCCCGATCCAAAATTGGTTTAATTTCTGCAAGATTCACATCCCTGGGTCCTCATTTCATGTCATTAGGGGCCCTTTCCCAGGCCATCCCCACCTCCCCAGAACGCAAGTGTAACATCTGGTGTCCCAAACTGGACTCCTGGACCTTCTTCAGAGTCAGCTTCTCCCGGTCTGAACCCCCCCTCTCTTTCCATCTCAGGTAGTGCTAACTCCCCCCACCCACCCCCATTATTCAGACCAGACCTTCACTCCCACCACCAGTGACCAGCCCACCAGCAAATCTCAGTAGAGCCGCAGCCCAACTGACTTCTCATCACCTCCTCTGGGTCCAGCTAGCCCAAGTCACTCTCCTCTCTTGCTAGTTCATCAACGTTTTCTCCTGTTCTGCCCCTCCCACCCCTTCCCATGGGTTATTCTGTTTGGAATACTAGATTCTTCACCTAGATTCTGGCACTGGCTTATTCCCTATCTCCTTCAGGTCTTTATCAATGAGACCTTACCCAATCTTCCTTTTTAAAATCAAAATTCCCTATGCTTCCCATCTCCCTTCTCTGCTTTACTTGTTGCTATGGTATACGTAACCAACTTTATTCATTTATTTTTATTGGGTTTTCAGGCCTCTATCGCGCAGCAAGTATGTGGCTCCTCAGACGCCAGACCTCCGGGCCTGCTCCCAGGGCCTCAGTTCCTGAGTCAGGGCCGCGTGTCAGCCGGCACTCTGCGAGGCTTGCAAACACATTCCTAGGTCAGCGCGGTCCTGCCCATGGGGAAGGAGGCTGCGGGAGTGCATCTGATGGGGCCGGGTGCCATGCTGGGGTCACCTGGCTCAAGGGCACCTGGCACCTCCCATGGGCCCCCGGCGAGGAGTGGCGGGCCGGCCCCTGGCTTGCCAAATGCCAAAGCGGGGAGCAAAGCTAGCTCTGGCAGAAGGAAGCAAATAGCAACGGGATGCCTTTGCAAGCAGTTGCTGGGCTGCCCCACGTTAGGGCTCCCCGGGAGAAAAATGCCATTTTGGCCCCTAGGCCTGGGATCCAGGTGGGCACCCAGGGTGTTCTCCCTGCAGGATCCGAGCACAGTGCAGACAGACCTAGGCTCACGAGCTTTCTCCTGCAGAGCAAATGTGACGGAACAGCCGTGTGGAGGTTGCCTTGACGTTCCCTGGGAGTGTGGGAGCCCTCCCTGGGCGCAGGGCCTCAGGGGCCACTGCAAAATGAACTGTTTTATTGGCTGTCTCTTCCTACTAAAACGTTAAGTTCCATGAAGGTGGGCTTCCCTAGTAGGTCAGCTAGTAAAGAATCCGTCTGCAATGCAGGAGACCCCGGTTCGATTGCTGGGTTGGGAAGATCCCCTGGAGAACGGATAGGCTACTCACTCCAGTATTCTTGGGCTTCCCTGGTGGCTCAGCTGGGAAAGAATCTGCCTGCAATGAGGGAGCCCTGGGTTCGATCTGTGGTGGGAAGAACCCCTGGAGAAGGGAAAGGCTACCCACTCCAGTATTCTGGCCTGGAGAATAGTCCATGGGGTTGCAGAGAGTTGGACACGACTGAGTGACTTTCACTTTCTTTCACTTTCCAGGAAGGTAGAGATTTATATACATATATTATATATATATATTTCCCTGCTATATTCTCAGCATCTAGAAAGCTACCTGAACAGAGCAGGCACTGAGAAAATACCTCCTTTTTAAATGTATTTTTATTTGGCTGCACCAGGAATTAGTTGTGACATGAGGGATCTAGTTCCCTGACTAGGGATCAAACCCAGGCCCTCTGCAATGGGACCACCAGGGAAGTCCTGGATAAGTATTTGTTGACTGAAAGAAAGAAACTACTCCGGAGCACTTTCTGATTCTCCCTCTCTGTCCCTCCTTTCTCAAGCCTCCCCTAAAATATTCCTGACAACCCTGTTTCTCCAGCCCAGCTCCAGACATAAGACATCCTCTCCATAAATATTATTCTCCCCACTTTCCAGTGAAAGTGAAAAGTGAAAGTCACTCAGTTGTGTCCGACTCTTTGCGACCCCATGGACTGAATACTCCAGGCCAGAATACTGGAGTGGGTAGCCTTTCCCTTCTCCAGGGGATCTTTCCAACCCAGGGATCGAACCCACGTCTCCCACACTGCAGGCAGATTCTTTACCAGCTGAGCCACAAGGGAAGCCCTAGGCCCTCTGATCTCAGAGTCGCTGGAGAGGAATTTGTGTGGGGTGGGAACGACAGGATCTTATGCTAAAGGAAATCAAGGGCAACCCCCAACATCATTACTAAATCCTCTTTTAATTTCTAATTTTTAAAACATGGCTTGCAGTAAACAACAACAGAAAAAAAAAGAAGCTTGTTAAAACCCAGCCCAGTACTACACTACTTTAACCAGCTGCTACAAAAAGGCAGAAACTAGGATTCAGGGCTTGAAGGATGAAATCATTTAGCACAGCTCTAAGCACCCAGGGGGTGTCCAATAAATCTAAATTGATGATGACTGAGATGAGGTTCCCAGGTTCCCGATCTGGCAGGGCCCTCCTGAGATCACATCATCCATCGCTCTGTCTTCACACAGATTCCGTGAAAGTCGAGCCCACACGAGCAGGCCACCCCCAGGGCTGCTTTTAAAGCCATAAAGGAAGCACAGGTTCACAACCTCTCTTGGTTACTTGATCCCGGCGGGATTCTGCGTAGTGAGGGGTTGGGGGAGGGGAAGAGTTTTTCTCTGAGCCTTTATAATCATGACATTGAGGGGTCTGATAAGCAACTCTTGGAAGGAGATGGCAGGGAAATAGAAGAAAGCGACAGAGAAGGGAAAATACTGTTAGCTCTCAGAGGAAAGGGTCTGGGACAGTGAGCGAGGCTGGGGAGGCGGGGCAGGCAACCAGGGGCAGAAGAATCAGATGATCAGTCAGAGAAACTGAAAGGGCTGAAAAGTTTAGGGAGAAAAGAGAAAAAAAAAAAAAAAAAATCGGGGAGTTGCAGGGGGAGAGAGTAAAAAGCCTTCCAAAAAAAAAACAAAAACCCAACAGATGCTACACTCTAAACACTGATGGATTTGGAGCCCAGCCATTTGCTCTTAGCTCCACCAGCGCCAGGAGCATTTTAGAACTCAAGACCCAAAGTGACCGAAACGTATTCTGAAGGACTGGCTGAGCAACAGAGCAGTCCGGTCCTTTACAACATAGCAATCCTGGAACAGCCTTACTAGTTTCTCATGAGTTAGCTAAAAAATTAATGCAAACTCTTATTGAATTCATAATACATACCAAATAGCTGCTACTGCTAAGTCGCTTCAGTCGTGTCCGACTCTGTGCGACCCCATAGACGGCAGCCCACCAGGCTCCCCCGTCCCTGGGATTCTCCAGGCAAGAACACTGGAGCGGGTTGCCATTTCCTTCTTCAATGCATGAAAGTGAAAAGTGAAAGTGAAGTCGCTCAGTCGTGTCCGACTCCTCGCGACCCCATGGACTACAGCCTACCAGGCTCCTCCATCCATGGGATTTTCCAGGCAAGGGTATTGGAGTGGGGTGCCATTGCCTTCTCCGTACCAATAGCAAGCACACTCAAAACAAAAATTGCACATATAAAAATGGTTTTGACTAAAACCTGACAAGAAGCACATCTTGTTGATAAAATTTCTATTTGCAAAATTTGATTGAGAATAATTGAACCTGGTGGATAAACTGTCCATGAAAGTAAATTTCTAACTGCAGATGCTGTATAGCTGGCTGATGTGAACCAAAAAATTTGATCAATAAAACATCGTGAAAAATTTTCCATGGGAAATAATCATCTTGGTGAGAAAATTTGGGGCAGAAGGAAAAGTGTTTCATTGGGAACAATCTGGCTGTGCTAGGTAGGATGGCCAAACAGAGAAGCTCTGTCCTTTGTGATTAAAAGTGACATTACTGGTTATATAAGAGAACATTGACCTATATGTAAAATAATCAATAAACACCTACTGCATAGCACAGGGACGTCTACTCAATACTCTAATTACCTATATGAGAAAAGAATCTTTAGAAGAATAGATTTATGTATGTGAACTGAAGTGAAAATCGCTCAGTCGTGTCCGACTCTTTGCGACCCCATGGACTGTACAGTCCATGGAATTCTCTAGGCCAGAATACTGGAGTGGGTAGCACCTCTCCAGGGGATCTTCCAAACCCAAGGATCGAACCCAGGTCAGGCAGATTCTTTACCAGCTGAGCCAGCAGGGAAGAAGATTTATGTATATGTATAATTAAACTTGGACACAGAACTGGACATGGAAAAACAGACTGGTTCCAAATCGGGAAAGGAGTACATCAAGGCTGTATACTGTCACCCTGCTTACTTAACTTACACGCAGAGTACATCATGAGAAATGCCGGGCTGGATGAAGCACAAGCTGGAATCAAGATTGCTGGGAGAAATATGAATAACCTCAGATATGCAGATGACACCACCCTTATGGCAGAAAGCAAAGAACTAAAGAACCTCTTGATGAAAGTGAAAGAGGAGAGTGAAAAGTTGGCTTAAAACTCAACATTCAGAAAACTAAGATCACAGCATCTGGTCCCATCACTTCATGGCAAATAGATGGGGAAACAATGGAAACAGTGAGAGTCTTTATTTGCTTGGGCTCCAAAATCACTGCAGATGGTGACCTAAGCCATGAAATTAAAAGATGCTTGCTCCTTGGAAGAAAAGCTATGACCAACCTACGTAGCTTATTAAAAAGCAGAGATATTACTTTGCCGACAAATGTCCACCTAGTCAAAGCTGTGGTTTTTCCAGTAGTCATGTATGGATGTGAAAGTTGGACTATAAAGAAAGCTGAGTGCCGAAGAATTGATGCTTTTAAACTGTGGTGTTGGAGAAGACTCTTGAGAGTCCCACGGACTGCAAAGAGATCAAACCAATCAATCCTAAAGGAAATCAGTCCTGAATATTTGTTGGACGGACTGATGCTGAAGCTTCAATACTTTGATCACCTGATGTGAAGAGTTGACTCATTGGAAAAGACTCTGATGCTGGGAAAGATTGAAGGCAGGAGGAGAAGGGGACGACAGAGGATGAAATGGTTGGATGGAATCACCGACTCGATGGATATGAGTCTGAGCAAGCTCTGGGAGATAGTGAAAGACAGGGAAGCCTGGCGTGCTGCAGTCCATGGGGTCACAAAGAGTCTGACACGACTGAGCGACGGAACTGAATGGATAACTAAATCACTTTGCTGTTTACCTGAAACTAACGCAACATTGTAAATAAACTATACCCAATATAAAATAAAAATTTTTTAAATGCGTACACTGTTTCCAGCTTGTTCCCTGTGGGCAGCCTTTGTTTATCTATCCAGGGGAAATGGCAGTGGGGCAGCTTGTTATTAGGAAACATCAAGTCCTCCTGGTAGATGCTATTGTCCTGAAAAGCAGAAATCACATGGTTTGAACCACGATTACTTGTAGGGTCCACTCCAGGGGCATTGTCCCTCTGCAGAGAGCAGCACGCAGGCTTCAGGGGCACCCTTGCAATGAATCTTCCTTGGGAGAGGACAAGAAGCTCTAACTTGGGGCCAGAGACCCCCGTGGTAGGTGTTCTCCAGTAGGAAGAACAAATACCACCAGGCTCATACCACCTAGACAGGAGTCTATGGCCGCCAAGGTCAGCGAGGATGACAGGCCTGGGTCATGAGGCAGAAGAGCCCCCAGGATGCAGAACCACCTTAGACCCCCAGCCACGGGAACTCACAGAGCTTCTGCACCGTCCAGCCCTCACCCGGCCTGCTCTGGTCCAGCTGACATATAACCAAGTCATTATTATTTGCTGAGAAGCCTCTCCCCCACTACACTCAGTTCTGGCTTCTCTTCCCTCCATTTAAAGAACAACGACCTTCACAGGCAGGTCTCCCCTGGTAGCTCAGCGGTGAAGAATCCGCCTGCTAATGCAGGAGGTGCAGGTTTGATCCCTGACTCGCAGATCCCCTGGAGGAGGGCATGGCAATCCACTCCAGTATTCTTGCCTGGAGAATCCCACCAACAGAAGAGCCTGGCAGGCGACAGTCACTGGAGTCACACCGAGTTGGACATGACTTATCGACTAAACAACAACCCTCACATGCCCCAAACCCCTCTCTGGACAACTATCCAGCTTCCTGAATACAGAAGGGTGGGGTCAAAAGGTGGGAAAAATCCAGGTCATCTCCCCAAAAAGAGGCATGTGTGCACCACCTTCATTTTACCATCACACCCAGTTTGTAATTATTTCTCTTTCTGGAGACGGTACCTTCTCCCATCCTTCATGGCAACTGACTTGCTTTCAGTGTGTCTTTCATTCGTCCTCACTAAGTTCATGCCCTGCTATGCTGCTGCTCCTTGCTATACTTTTAGGTAAAATAACGAATATTCACTTCCTCTCTCTCCACTCTCCCCGTGACTCTTCAGCATTCTTTACTCCAAATCCACATGAGAACTTCCTCTGTGTCACTGCGGTCCAGAGCCCCTCCCACCTTCCTGACAAGGTCACAGAGACTCCCCCACCACCACCTGCCCACTCCAAGCTTGGAGCTCCTTTCAGGGCATGCTAATGCCCCTCATTGGAAAAGACCCTGAGGCTGGGAAAGATTGAAGGCAAGAGGAGAAGGGGATGACAGAGGATGAGATGGTTGGATGGCATCACTGACACGATGGACATGAGTTTGAGTAAGCTCCGGGAGTTGGTGATGGACAGGGAAGCCTGGCATGCTGCAGTCCGTGGGATCACAAAGATTCAGACACGACTGAGCGACTGAACTGAACTGAATGTGGTCATTGCCAAGAGCACCCTTGCATGACCTTTAACCTTCCCAAGCAATGTCACACTTAGTACTGTCATCTTCAGGCAACTCATTGAAGTAGAGCTGACCTAGCAGTGGTAGTAATGGGAGGTTAGGCACCTTATTTTCAGGTGGAGAAACAAAACTGAATTTCAAAAAGATTAAATGATTTCCCAGTCACACCACTAGGGACAGAGCTGGTCCAGAACCCTGCTCTCCTAAGTCTCCAATCAGCTCTTCCTACTCTTCCCAGTAAACTGTCTTCCTCCCTCCACTTGGAGAAGTCCTCCCCAGATGCTTCATCAGATCAACAGCCTTCCTATCAAAGCCAGTTTAGGTTTAGACCTGGTCCTTATTAGGACCACTTATCACCTCATCCTCAACACCTTCCCTTAACATTCTTGGAGATGATCCTTAAATCGCTGCAGGAGAGGCCTCAATCCCCGAATCTCACCTTTGTCCTGTAACAGGCCATTTCCCCCTCATTCCCAAGACAAAATTCCCACCTGATCTTTCTCCCGTTTGCTTTTTCCATTATTACTGGTTTGTATGATATCACCTTACCAGTCACTATTTCTTTTATTTAAAAGTGTATTTTCTCACTTAAAGAACAATACTGCCCACTGATGGAAACAGTTTTTCTCTCCCCAAATATTTATTTATTCATTTGGTTGCCTTGGGTCTCAGTTGTGGCACGCCGGACTTTCACTGTGGCTTTCCTCCCTGATACTGAAAGGGAGTTCAAAGAACATTCTTTCCTTCCTTGCCGCTTGCGCCTCCTGTTCACTCATGGCACCTCCTTCTTTGGCCGTTGTTCTCCGTCAACTGCCCAGGGGAGTGGGGATGTCAGTCACATTTCCCCACCTTCACAATCACAAGGACAGTGACCTAGAGCTGGCCGATCCACACATAACCATCTCCTGGGGCCTTGACTCAAGCTAGTGAGTCAGTCTTCTTAGGACTTCACACGTGCTGTGCTCCACTGGGGTCCCAGCCTGGGATGATAAGAATTGAGGGCGGCTTAAGCTTGTGCCCTCCCTTCTCACTCACCAGGAGAAAAGGAGGTGGAGGCAGAGAGAGGAGCCAGACCAAGAGCAAGACAGAAAGACCCAACAACATGGCTTGCATTTTTGGATCCACATGAATCAATAAATGTCCATTTTAGTTTAATTAGGGAAATGTCCCGAATATTCACTGGGAGGACTGATGCTGAAGCTGAAGCTCCAATACTTTGGCAACCTGATGAAAAGAGCTAACTCATTGGGAAAGACGCTGATGCTGGGAAAGAATGAGGGGAGGAGGAGAAGGGGGCTACAGAAGATGAGATGGTTGGATGGCATCACCGACTCAATGGACATGAGTTTGAGCAAACTCTGGGAGACAGTGAAGGACAGGAAAGCCTGGCGTGCTGCACTCCGTGGGGTTGCAAAGAACTGGACATAACTGAGCAACGGTTGTCACAAGCAACCCAAAGAGTTCTGATTACAGACACCGCTGGAACTAGAAGTGACAGGAATCACATGACTCCAGGAAAAGGAAGCCCCCTGCCTCTCTCCCACACCTCTCCCATCCAAAATAATTTCCCCCCAAAGATACCCAGGTCATCCCTCAAATTACTCATAATAGTGCCACCTAAAATTTCACAAGTTTGAAAGTTATTTGGACTTTTAAAAACCCTCCTTAATCCATCCAGCGTGAATTATTTTAATCCAATAGCCGTGCTCCTAACACTAAGCTGAGATAAGACATATGAGGGAATAGGGATTGTGATGAATAAAAAAGTTTTTTGTTTATCTGTTTGCTGCTTTTGTTTTTAAGTTTGTTTTAATGGGAAGAAAGGAAGAACAGGCTCCCTGGGACGCAGCAGAAATGCTTTGGGCAGCCGTGTCCACAAGGTGTCTACACAGAGTTTCTCACCAACATGTAAGACAGGAAAACTGAAAAGAGGGAGAAAGAGCCAAAGAGAAAATCTGGAATCTACCTGCATTAGATGCATGCAGCGTTTTCTCCAGGCATGCCCCATGTAGACTAAGTCCTCAGGATACAAGGCTATGTTACCATCACCCCCAGAAACATCTGTCCTTTCCAGTTCAGAGAGTGTCACCCATCACCGCCTCTAGGAAAGATGCCTTTCCCAGATTAATCCCCAGGAAAGCTCCCCATCCATTTCTAGCACGTGGACAATACCGATAATTTCTCGCCCACCTATTACTTTAGGAGGCTGGACAAACCGCTTCTCATTTAATCTTCAGATCCATGAGGTAAGGATTGCTGCCGTTTATTTTACTGGTGAGACAACAGAGACTGCAGAGGTTAGTCTTCTGCCGTAGGTCACAAAAGAGGTGGTGCTGAGATCGGTATCCACTTGACCTTAGCCAAAAGGCCAAGAAGCAATTGAGATCGGTATCCAAAACCTGTGTCTGTTCCCCCAGGCAGCACGGTCTCTCTGTTATCAATGAATGAAACAGAGACTGAAACTCAATGTCACCCTGTCATAAATCCTGTACCAGGGACATCCCCGATGGTCCAGCGGTTAAGAATCTGCCTGTCGGTGTGGGGGACACGGGTCCAATCACTGGTCTGGGAACTAAGAACCCACATGCCACGGGGCACCTAAGCCCGTGGGCCACAACTACTGAGCCTGCGCTCCAGAGCCCAAGAGTCACAACTACTGAAGCCCGAGCACTCTAGAGCCCATGCTCCCCAACTAGAGATGTCACCGCGGTGAGAAGCCCGTGCACGGCAACTAGAGAAAGCCGGGGCGCAGCAACAAGGACCTGGTGCAGCCAAAAAATAGCCAAATAAAAGTTACCGTTTAGAAACCCTGATGGAGAAATAGCACAGGGGACCAGGGGCTGACCGCACAGCGCAGCCGTTCTGTCTCTCACTCGCCGTAGGGCACTTTTTCCTTCCTCACGACATCCAGTCGGTCACAACTGATCTCTTAAAGGAGATCAGTTAAGATCTACCCCCTTTTATCAAAGGTTCTCTCATTCCGTACGACGGCTGTCCATGGCCTCCACTCAGGTAACACACCCCTGGTCACAGATGATGGAGCCTTTTCCACCCTAGAGCCCAGCCCTGATTCCATCCTGAGATGTGGGAGTCCGGGTGCTGCCTCCTTGACACTGACCATGACAACTCAGCACTGAGAAGTAGAATCTGCCCCCCCGACCCGCTGACCCCTTGCTTTGTGTGTGTGTGTGTGTGGTAGCTTTTTTTTTCTATTTTAAAGGGAACAATTCACTAAGAAAGGTATCCTTACAGAACTGTCAAGCTGGAGTGACCTTAGAGGTTACCTAATTCAAACCTCTAATTTTACTGATGGGGAGGCTGGGACACACAGAGGCGTGATTTGGCTAAGACCCCTCTGTTACACACTCCCAGGATGTGCATAATTTATAGGATAGTTGTCATCCATTCCAGCACAACCCAGGGCTTTCCAGGTGGCTCAGTGGTAAAGAATCCACCATCCAATGCAGGAGCAGAGGGAGAAGCTGGTTCAGTCCCTGGGTCAGGAAGATCCCCTGGGGGAGAGCATGGCAACCCACTCTAGTGTTCTTGCCTGGGAAATCCCCTGGACAGGGGAACCTGGCGGGCTACAGTCCACGGGGTCACAAAGCGCTGGGCATGACTTACTGAGCACCCATGCATGCCAACACAAACTGATTCTCACCTTCAGTCTCAGGGTAATTTCGTCTCCCTCCCTCCTGGAACACCTGCATCGCTTCTCTTCCCATTGCTCCCAGTATAGAGTTCCGGCTTATCTAAGACTTCTACTTTAACACCTGAAGCTCCAATACTTTGGCCACCTGATGTGATCAACTGACTCAATGGAAAAGACCCTGATGCTGGGAAAGGTTGAAGGCAGGAGGAGAAGGGGACGACAGAGGATGAGAAGGTTGGATGACATCACCGACTCAATGAACAGGAGATTGGGCAAACTCGGGGAGATAGTGAGGGACAGGGAGATAGTGAAGGACTGGCGTGCTGCAGTCCATGGGGTCGCAAAGCGTCGGACACGACTGAGCGACTGAACAAAAGCTATCATAATTCTCAGTCAAGGAATCCATCTCCCACTGCCCCCAGCTCAGGAGTTTTCAGTTTCCCCCACCCTCATTTTCACGAAGTGCTTTCTCCACACAACCCTGATCTCTGTTAGTCTTGGCCCCACCCTGCCTTTTGCTTCTAATAAGACACCTCCTCTCATCTCGGGGAGAATATTCCTTTCCCTTCCGTGATGGAAAGGGAGGGAAGCCACTGCCTCCGGACGACTTGCCTTGCTGTGCTGTCCCTTCCGACCACAACTGAATTCACCCGTGAAGGTCACTCTTCTGTCACAACAATTCAAGCTTCTCTTTTCCCTCTCACTCTCCCAATGAGCACTTCAAAACTTCTTCCACATGACTCTAAACTGTAACTTTCTCGAAGAATGCGTCTTTTCGTCAGTGAAATACCCCAACCTCTCCTCTCCCATTCCTAATCCAGACCTCCTGCATCACCACGGCAGCACCTGAAGAGGGCGCTCTCCACTCTGCCTTGGTTCGGAGGCAGGAAACCGCCCCCCCCCCACCCCTGCCCCCACCATTCCCTCTGGGGAAACTTCTCTCCCAGGGAGTTCTTTTCTTCCCACTGCTCCTCTTCAAGCGCCTCTCTTTTTTGTATATCTACCCCACTACTTATATCATTGCTGCTGCCTAACTCCTAATCCGTTTCACCGCAAAGATCCTTCTTTCTCTGTTATTTCCAAGGCAAAAATCCTTGCCTGTAGCTTCTCACTCAAACACTACCCTCAACGCCAATACTTGGCTCAGAATATTACGGTCCTCCTTTCCAGTTAAAACATTTGCCCCTCCTCATTCCAATTACTGCCTCTCCCCCACTAGTCCCAGTATAGACTATTCAAGCCCATTGCACTGAGTGTAAGAATTATGTCCCAACCTTTTAGAATCTAGGCTTCCCTGATAGCTCAGTTGGTACAGAATCTGCCTGCAATACGGGAGACCCTGGTTCGATTCCTGGGTCGGAAAGATCCGCTGAAGAAGGGATAGGCTATCCACTCCAGTATTCTTGGGCTTCCCTGGTGGCTCAGCCGATGGTAAAGGATCTGCCCGCAATGCGGGAGACCAGGGTTCAATCCCTGGGTTGGGAAGATCCCCTGGGGAAGGCAAAGGCTACCCACTCCAGTATTCTGGCCTGGAGAATTTATACTCCATGGAGTCACAAAGAGTCGGACATGACTGAGTGACTTTCACTTCTAGAATCTCCAGTTCCCTAGTTAACAACAGAGACCCCTCCTCTTCCAACCCTCCCAAGTGCTGCCCTCACTGAGGCACAAGGTATCTCAATATCCATTCCAATCCTCCCAATAACATTCTCTGCCTCACCCAGGGTCAAAGGTGGCAGCCAGAAAAAGCCTGTGAACCCCTTCTCAGAACAGCGCTT
The DNA here is from genome assembly GCF_019923935.1 of Bubalus bubalis. Lineage (NCBI taxonomy): Eukaryota > Metazoa > Chordata > Mammalia > Artiodactyla > Bovidae > Bubalus > Bubalus bubalis. Next base: position 113,233,273 of record NC_059164.1, read on the forward strand.
TTCTGTGCATAAGTTAAAACACATAGGATTACATTAGGGAGCAATTATATAAAATACAGTTATCAAATATTTTAAATGTATTTGAGATATGCTGCTGCTAAGTCGCTTCAGTCGTGTCCGACTCTGTGCAACCCCATAGACGGCAGCCCACCAGGCTCCCCGGCCCCTGGGATTCTCCAGGCAAGAACACTGGAGTGGGTTGCCATTTCCTTCTCCAATGCGTGAAAGTGAAACGAAAGTGAAGTCGCTCAGTCATGTCCGACTAGTAGCGACCCCATGGACTGCAGCCTACCAAGCTCCTCCGTCCATGAGATTTTCTAGGCAAGAGTACTGGAGTGGCTTGCCATTGCCTTCTCCGATTTGAGATATAATCACTTACATTTCTTTATCAATTCATTAAACAACAATATGTCTCCAAAAATTGTTAATTTGTATGAAAATATCTGCGATCTCTATTGGCAACAAAACTCTCAGGTACTATGGACGCTGCGATGGTTTCTGGCCTTCATAATCACAGGACGTGTCAAATTTCAGTGAGAAGCTAGTAGAAATGTAGACATAGAATTTTTTTTCCACATCCATAATTAACAGATTTCCTCACAAGGGGTCCATGAAGTCCATGTTAACAGTCTGACTCTAAATTCTGAGGCTAGAAAACCAAGCTTTTAGTTCTATAAAGCTGAAAGGAATGTTAAAAATAATCTGAACTAAAACTTTTACATTACAGGTGAGGAAACTGAAGCCTAGAGAAGTGATAAGATTTTGAATCACCTATAGGGTCTTAAGCCCTGGCGGCTCAGACAGTCAAGAATCTGCCTGCAATGCAGGAGACTCGGGTTCCATCCCTGGGTTGGGAGGATCCCCTGGAGGAGGAAATGGCAACCCACTCCAGTATTCTTGCCTGGAAAATTCCGTGGACAGAGGAGCCTGGGGGCTAAATCCATGGGGTCACAAAGAGTCCAACATGACTGAGCAATAAACATAGCATCTTAAGGGCTTCCCTGGTGGCTTAGCAGTAAAGAATCCACCTACAATGCAGGAGCTGCAGGAGATGTGGGTTCAATCCCTGGGTCGGGAAGCTAGCCTGGAGAAAGGAATGGCAACCCACTCCAGTATTCTTGCCTGGAGAATCCCGTGGACAGAGAAGCCTACAGCCCATGGGGTTGCAAAGAGTCCGACAGGACTGAAGCGACTTAGCACCCACACACGCAGAGTGTCTTAAAACTAAGGTCATAACAGACACACAACAAATGTTTCCTGAATTGAACTCAGTGGCTTGCCGAAGCTGTAGAGCTAATGACTGACAAAGTTGAGACCTGAATCCCTGCGTCACTCCTAAATAAATGTCCATTTTCACTCACATGAAGTTAATGCAACATGTGCCTTCTGTAGATGTCAATGGAGCAGTCCCTTTCCCTGTACGCTCATCCTCAAAATTTCTAGGAAAACATGCTCTCCTTCACTCCCAAGAAAAATCTCCCTCCTGTTTCTAACAGAAGTCTCTGATTCCACGTCACATCATTCTTCCCAGTTTTTTCCTCTTGTGAGTAAATATATTCCGGCAGTCATAATGGATACCTGTTCAGAAATTAACTGATGGGTCGTCTTCAGCGCTCCCTGGCTACGGCCAGGTGCGTGGCTGACCTCAGTCAGCACTCAGATATCACGCTAGCCTCCTTGAACGGTTTCCATTATTATTGCCAGTCTCTATTCAGAAATTAGCAAATTTTTTTTCTGTTTAGTTTTAGAAGAGAATGCTCGCTACCCTGCCATCTCCCTCCCAGGTTAGTCCCCCCATGTTCTCTTTTCCATACCATCTCAACCACAAGTGGTTTTTCCCTCTCCACGCTCAGCAGTGGCATTATCTTTCAAAACACTCGCACTCTATTTGTGTTGCCGACACAACAATCACATACAGAGTATCCATCATCCTTAACTATTTGTTTTCAGGCAATCCAGTCCTTTTCCCCCTTGAATGAATTGCTGCTCTGAAACGCCTCCAAATGAAAGTTTTCTCCTGAATTTTTCCAAATGGACAGCTCTTTTCATCATTCCCTAGCACGCAGCATCCACTTCCCCCATCTTCTCTGTGACATGTGTGAGTTCCACGTTCTCAAGTCAGCTTCGATAACTCAGTCAGAGCTCACACACCTTCACACGAAAGGTCATCTCTGCCCATCCCACTTAAGGCAGAACTCTCTTTCTTCATGTCTTTTGGGGCCAACTGGTCTCTTCCCTCCATATTCCTAGCACATCAACAACTTCACTACCCACCTGTTTCAAAGCTCCTTTCCCCTCATCCCTTTCACAGGACCATTCTTACAATTCTCCAGATTTGATACGTCAGCTATGGTCCACATGAGGCTACAGACCACGTGAAACGTGGCTGGTTTGAACTTGAGGTGTGCTGAATGTGTGAAACAAACACTGGATTTCAGAGACAGCGTGAACAGAGGATATCAAACATCTCATTAAATTTTTTATATTGAGTAATGCTGAAATAATATTTTGGACATGCTGGGTTAAATAAATTATAAAAATTAATTTCACCTGTTTTATTTTACTATTTGAATGTGGCTAAGAAAATTATTTTAATGACATAAATGACTTGCTAGATGGCACTGCTCTGGGAGCTTCTGTTGATTCATACTTTTAAATCTTCCCTGCTAGTTCAAAATTCTGTTATCACTCCTATTAAGACATCTCTCCCAGTTATCCACATCGACTGCTCCCATGCTCCAAACTTAGAATTGCTTTCAGGGTACCATTTTCAAATCTTTTCTGCCCCCATTATTTCTGTACACGGTATTTCTCTTTGCCTGCTAATATAGCTTCTACTCTGCCATCAAATCATAATAAAGTTCTGCTTTCTTCCTCATCAATTCTAGTAGGGCGCTATCTGTCTCAACTCTCAGCAAAATTTTTAGAAATAGTCCTTCTAATTCCCAAGAAAAAGAACTTCACTCACCATCCTCCAAATTGGCCTATCTTCACTGTAATTTCATTTAAATGGATAGTAATTGTAAGACACTAGACAAATGTAAATTAATAACATCAGACCCACGTTACCCATTCACAGTAGAATAGCAATTCCTCCTCTGTCACTTTAAAGATGCCATCCCGTCTCCAAAATCTTCTGTAATGAGGTTCCAACTCCATTATTCGCTCTAAGAACTCTTTTACTTCATACTAAATACTCGAATACAATTTGCCAAGCAGAGTGTTCGCTTTCCCACCACTTTCAGCATGAGCCATGCGTCATGACTCCTCAAACCCATTTTATGTCTAACGTTTCTGGAATTGCTATTTTCTTTTCTCAACTCTGTTGAGGAAAAAAAAAATCAAGACTGGGAAGGTGGACATGAGTGGTGAGGTGAAGACGAGTCGGGCGAGTTTGCACTAAGAGGGAGAAGAAGCCGCAGTCACAGGAAGCCCTCCCATTCATTAACTGCGAACCTGCCATCTGAAATCTCGCCTTCCTGCTCAGCTCCGGAAGCCCCACTGAGAACCCTTTCTGTGCCTCTCTTCCTAATGGGGGGATGACCTTCACTCCAGCACCTCTCAGAATTCTTCCTCTGGGAGGTCTCCTTCTCATCCTTCTTAGCAAAGAAATTCCTTGTTGTTACTCCAGGAACGACGAACAATCCCCTTTACTGCTTCCAACGTTCTCTTTAGGTGATGAAGCTCTTTTCTTTCTTGTTCTGTATATAAATTCATTTCTTGTAACTCTCAATACTGACAAACCTTAAAAAAAAATTACTCCTAGTGTTGAAACGTTCCCCTCTTTCCTACTAGTATATTTATTTAGCTCCTTCCCAGTCCTCTCAGGACAGAACTCTTGCACACACACACACACTTCTGGCCCAGAAATGCTGCTCCCCTTTTCCTGGAGCCAGCACTGGAAACCCCTTGCCCGTCTCTTCCAACAGGCAGCCCTCTCCGTGCTCGCATCTCTGGACGATCTGGGCGCGTAGTCCATCTGTGCGCCTCTATTCTATTCCTCAGCGTTTCTCTTCTGTCCTTTCCTTCTGCTTTCCCCACCTCCACGCCTGGTGTTCCTGCCGATATTCTACCTGCTTCAGAAAAGAGGCCCCACTGCACAGATGGGGCAAAACAAGAAGCAGGCGGAGGGGGGAACCTGAAGAGCAGGACGAGTTGCTTGGTCTCCCATGCCCTGGGGATACTCCACCCCTGCTCTCCTCCACTGGGACGTCTTCCTCTCCCCTCTGGCTCTGCTCATCTGCTCCTCAAGCGTCTGCTTCTCCTACTGCCTCCAAACCCCTTCATCCCCCAACGCCACCAGCCTGGCTCTCCCTTCTGTCTCAGGACTCCCCACCAATCCTTCCCTCCTCCTGTCCTCCTGTGGCTCCTCCCCACCCCCACCCCTTATCTTGTGGACATCTCCTCCCAGGTTCCAGCTGCTGCTCTATCATTTCCTCTGGATCCTTCCCAGGAGATGCTGCCTAGATTTCAGTCACTGGTTCCTCCTGGTCCAACCAGGTACAAAAAACCAGCAGCTGAGTACCCCAGAGCCAGAATGCCCAGGGCTAAAGGGGGAAAGAAGAGGCAGACAGACTGCAGAGCAGCCCTTGGGGTCTGGAAGAAGTACTGGCCCTTTGGACAACTCTGAGAAAGGGCCCAGGAACCCCTCCCCAGGAACAGCTCTCCTGACGAAGGACAAAGGGGGCTCCTGGCTCTCCTTGTCTCCACTAGAGTCCTCCCCCAAGCCTCCTGGGTCCCTTCCACCTGCTAAACTGGATGTGATGAACGGTTAAGCAGAGGCAGCTTCATCCTGATGTTCAAGAACTTGAAGCCTCAGAACACCACATTGCAAGCAGTCCCTGTTTTTCTTAAATAGGGCCCACCCACCAAACTGCATAAGCTGGGGGTCTCAGCACACCTGAATCTGCCTCTGGAGAGTAAAAGCTTTTCCAGCTTTTAGGGGTTAAAGGTCAACAGGGAGGCCTGTTTGGACTGATTAGAAACAGGGTTGTTTGAATACACCTCACCTCTCCTGAGAGGTGATTCTCCTATGGAGGATCAGAGATCCCTGAACAATCTCTTAGCTGAATCTCACTGGTTCCAGGATCTTAGCTGGATTCTGGACTCCCAGGCCTTGGGGCCACACCCCACTCAGCCCTGCCTTCAGCCTGTCTCTCCGCCTCCCAGACCACCTCAGTCCGCAGTGCGAGGCCCTCGCTTGATTCTCCAAGGCCTGGCTGTAAATCCGCCAGTTCAGAAGCGACCTCCACACCCAAGAGACACACAAGTCCCCCCACCATCAGCACCACTTTAAGACGCTCCCTTTGCCCCTGCGTTCCGAGGGTCCGCAGGGGGTCAATACCACCGTCTCCGCAGAAGCCCTTACTGAACTGACAGCTGCCCCACTGCCCCCTCACCCGGGGGTCTGGCTGGTGTCCCCAGGAATCCCATACTTGCAGCTTCTCTATTCCCAGCAGAGGAGCAAGAGGTTCTGCAAGCAGCCGCGGGAGCCGGGGCAGGACTAGACCGCCAGGAGGCAAGCCGCTAGTCTGGCCGGGAGCACGGGCGAGTCTCGGGGCCGAGGCTGCAGGCTCTCTGGAGGCAGAGCGGGCGGCGGATCTGGGACCTGGAGGTGGCTCCGCACAACGGCGGCGCATCTGGGGCTCCGGGACTCCGGGGGCTCTGAGGAGGTGTCGGGGCTCCGAGAGCAGGCTGCCGCCTCGGACTTCTAGGGGGACCAGCCTCCCGCCCGGAGACTTGGCCGGCCCAGGGCACTTACCCGGCAGACTTGGGAAAGTCTCGGAGAAGTGCGCAGGCGGGGGCACTGGGGGTTCTGCTACTTTCTCCCGGGCGGGCAGCGGCTCGTCGGCGTCCAGTCCACCCTCCGGGCGTCGGCCGCCCGGCTCGGGGTGGTTTCGGGCGGCAGTGGCGGCGGCGGCGGCGGCGGCGAGCTCCGGGGGCCCGTAGAAGGCGTCGGGTGGCTCCGCGAAGCTGGGCAGCGCGGTGGTCAGCGCCACCATCGAGGGCACGGCCTGGCCCAGCCCCGCGCAGAAGGTGTTGGTCAGGCGGCCGGCGAAGGAGGCAAGCGGGGCGAGGGGCGGGAGGCCGGCGGGCAGCGGCGCGGGAGCCAGCGCCTGCGGCAGCACGAGGGGCCGGTAGGGCATGAACATGGGGTAGCCGGTGTACAGCAAGTGGCCGGAGCGCGGCGGCGGCGGCCCGATCAGAGAGTCGATGGAGAAGGCGGTGCCCGGGCCCCCGCCGCCACCGCCGCCGCTGCCGCCCCCGCCGCTGCCCCCGGGGGCGCCCCCGCCGCCGGCTCGCTGCATGGTGCCCGGAGCCGCGGCCGCCCCGGGGCGCTCCCCTCCGGGCGCCGCCGTGCGCCCCCGCGGCTCGGGCGCCCCGCGCGCGCACGCCGGGTTGGCTGCCTGGCTCCCGGGCCGAGGTGGCGGCGGGGCGCGGGCTCGGCGCAGTGTGGCTCCGGCGCCGCGCTCCTCTCGCTCATAAGGAGGGAGGGGGCGGGCAAGCGGGCGGGCTGGGGGTGTCGCCCTCCGGACTCATCCATCTTCCTCAAATTACGCTTCACTTCCTCCCTCCGCCCGCAGCCTCCGCGCCCGGGCTCCCGCTCCCTCCGCAGAGCCCGTTCCCAGCGGCCCGGCCGGTCGGCCGGCCCGGGACCCCCGCCCGCCCCCCGCAGCCCAACCAACTATTATTAATGGAGATTGATGAGGCCGGACATGCCGCTTTGTGAAAGTTTGCGGCCGCCGAGGAGGCAGCGGCAGCGGCGGGACCGGTGCCCCTCCCTCCGGCCCGCCCGCCCACCGCCTCCCCCCACCCCGACTCCGGCTCTGCCCACTCGGCTCCCGGCGCGGATCCGGAGGCGGGCCCCCCCGTGGACCGAGCTCGGGGCGGCGGGCGCGGCGAGGGCGTGGGGGCGGGCGCGCGATCGGAGCGCCCCCCGCCCCTGCCCCGGCCCGGGCCGCCGCCCTCCGTCGGATTCAGGGCCAGTCCCGCAGCGTGGCCTGCAGCCTGCCCCCCGACGCCCCCTCCCGGGTCCCCCGGGCGGACCACGAGGCGGGCGCCCCCTCGGGCGGCGAGGCGCGGACGGCAGGGGGCGCGCTCCTCCGCGGTCCCGCGACTCTGGACAGCTCATCTCGGTGTGTCGTGGGTGGGGAGGGGGGGGTCCTTTTCGTCCTCGGGAGACCCGGTTCACCCTCGCCCCCGGCGGTCCCCCTTGTCCCTGGCTCCTCCTCACTCCCCCTCCGTCGCGGACTCCCCGGGTCCCTCACCCTGGCCTCCGTGGGCGATTTCCTCCAGTGCCCACACTGTACCAAGTACTCACCGTTCCTCTCGCCCTGCTCCCTCCATCTTTCCCATCCTTTTCGTCCTTTCCCTCCCTCCCGCAGTCTCCTTTCCCGCCCTCCTTTCTATCCCAATTCCTATTTGATGGCTCCTGTTTCTCCCTCCCTATCCCATCCGCCTTTTTCTATTTGCCACCTCATTTCTCGCCTACATCGATCTCTCTTGTCTGTCTGTCTGTCTGTCTGTCCGGGTTTCCCTCCCTCGCTCGCTCTCCCTCTCTTCCGCTATTAATTTTCCTGATTGGCTCCCCGACTCCCGCGCCGCTGATGAGCCCTATTCATTCCCGGGCCTGACACTCTCGACCTGCCCTGGCTGATTGCTGGGGGCTGGCCCCGGGAGCGCTGATGAGCCCCAAGGGTCAGCGGCGCTAATTATCCGCTAATTGCAGATGACTCTGCTCACCTCCCCCCTTCTCAGACACGGGAATGGCGCGCCTTTTACCCTCCCCCACTTCCTCCTGATTTCCAGAAGTAGACTCGTCAATCTAGAGGCAAAAGTCACGGGGCTCTGCTGCTGGATAGCAGCCTCAGGTCAGTGGGCAAGAAAGACTTTAAGTTAGGAAAGTTACCAGAAGAAAAGTGACCCGAGCCTCAGGACGGAAAGCAACCCTGGCTAACTAAATGAAGGTCGTCTGCTCACTGTTATTCAGGTGGGGCCAAGGAGAGCCAAGCAAGCTGAAATTCACAGTAGCAGAAGCAGGCGAGTTTAGGAAGATGTAGTCTAAATGGAAGAAAGTTATCTGGTTCTGGTGAGGAGGATAACTCACGCTGGAGTCTCAGCGTTTGGACAGAAGGCAAGGCAGGTGGGAACTCTGGATCTCGGGGAACTTTATTCACATTGGGAGTGTCGTGTTGGCTCATGTCAGGCTGATGTATTCAAGTCAGCACCCTGAAAGACACTGTCACCAAAGAGGGACAGAGAGGGTGGGACTTGCTTTCATTATGCTTGACTGGCAGTGCATGAGAGGCCGAGGGAGAAGGGTGTGGTTTCCACATGGTCCTGATCTGTCTCAGGCTCTGTCTTGAAACTTCGAAGAGATCCAGTCTGGAGGGACATGTCGATATGGAGGAAGAAGAGGTGCCTTAACTCAAGTCTGCGAACACCAGTCACTACTAAAGTACAAGGATAATCCTTGTCCATCCTCCTAAAGGTATTCTGAACCCTGTGTAAAATTAACCAAGTACTGCATGGTACCCATGTGGAAGACCAGACTTCAAAAATGTATTAAAAAGTGAGAGGTCAGTACTTGGGATGATGACTTTACAGTGTTGGGTAGATAATAGAGGCTTATTGACTTGAAAAATTACCAAGGCAACTTTGGGGCTACAATCACTGAAATTAAAGCTGTATGAGTATTAACACCACCAATCAAATACAGCATGAAGGAAGAGCCTTTTTTTTTTTTAAAGTAACTACATTCACCTTTTGCATATGTAAGAAAACCACCGAACACAAAATTCCAAAAGGTCAAAAGTGTATATATATTGAAATCTCCTCCCTGACTAGCCCCCCCCCAACTAGTTCCCCCAGTAAAGGGCCACTTTAATAAGTCTGTCACTTTTTGATGGGATGAAATGGATCATGTGTTGTCAAGGATTCAAGGTTAAAGACCCTCTGATCTTGAACAGGTTGATCATCTGGTTCAAGCCAAGAACGCACTGCCCAGAACTACACTCTGTAAAGTGGAATTCTCAGCTCAAGCTGTCACAGAGTGTAAAGGCTTAAAGCTTGTTGCCAATAAGTCCCAGTGGGCCACCAACTCTGAAATAAGGCGCGTGAGACCTCCGGGGCTTTGTATGGCTCTGGTGTGGTGTGTGTTTGTGAGATACTGTATTTGTTAATCCATTTTTATCCTCAATCTGTTCCCTTGCCATGCTGGGGTCATGAAGTGTGACTTCTGCACAGTCCTTGACATTCAGTAGCTGAATTAGTATAAAACCCTCACATACATAGTGGCAACTGAAGCAGCCCATTTCCTTTTCCTGCCCTTTCATGGACTGTGGAACTGAGGCTGCATGGTAAATGGAAAAGAGCACTGGTTGGATTAAAAAACAACAACAACCCTAAAATTAAGTTTCTGTTCTGACTCCTCTCTGGGCCATGTGATCTTGGCCCCCTTTTGACTTAACTTCTCCACCCATGAGCGAGAGCAATTAATATCTACTCTGAGTTTCTCAGGTGGCAAAGTGGTAAAGAACCCGCCTGCAATGCACGAGATGCAGGAGAGGCGTATTCAGTCCCTGGGTGGGGAAGATCCCCTAGAGGAGGAAATGGCAACCCACCCCAGTATTCTTGCCAGGATAATCCCATGGACAGAGGAACCTGGTGAGCTACAGTCCAAAGGGTTGAAAGAGTCAGACACAACTGAGCGACTGAGCATACACCCTGTCTTGTCAGAAAGCTCCTGCAACAATCACATGAATATAAGGAAATACCCTTCAAAATGAGTTCTTCCTTCACTAACTGGACAAAGGAAAGCAGAGTGGTCGATTATGGACGTTCTTCCTATCAGTGGCTCTCCAAACACAGCTTCTAACTCTCCCATCAGTACCAAGGACAGAAGCTGTCACTCTCAAACCTGAAGGGAGCCGCCTCCTTTCTTTACTGAGAAGAAAACTCTCTGGTTCTCCTATTGAATCCCTGGACAGGCCCGTATAAGTAAGCACCTCCTCTCATCGTCTAAAATGGAATGCTAAAAATGCTTCTTTGCCTGCCCACGTGCTGACTTGTCCCATCTAACTACTCACCAATTGGGGAAATTCTCTACGGAAGAATTTTATTTTGAATCTACCCTCTCTGCGTGTGCCTGTGTCGACCTCCTCGTCTGGCCACCCGTTCACGGACTGGGAACCAGCACTCAGAAAAAAAAAAAAAACAAAAAAACAAACGAAGTACTCAAGTCAAATCCAAATACACCTTCGCCTCCCTCATTGGCAGGCGAGTGTCCACTGACGGTGGGGAGTTTCGGGCTCTGTCCGCGGATACCCTCTGGTGGCAGCAGCGCGCAACTGCGTCACCGCGAAAGAGGCGCGGAGTGCTGCAGCGCCCCCTGGCGTTAGTCCGGGAGACACGCGGAGAGCAAAGGAACCGCACCAGGTGAGCCGTCCAAGGGCCAGCGCGCTGGGCGCTGCAGGTGCCTTCACTGTGAGTGCATCGATTGGGGCGGGAGGGGCGGGGGACTGTTGTACACGAGGGTCTTAAAGCCTAGCATACACTCGGGTAGTTTCATGTATGTTGGCTGTATCCAGGTACTTGAACTCTGCATATCGTTGGGTTAAATGTGTGCCGATTGTGTGCCGCGCACGTGATACACGCGGGTAGGTTGGTGGTGGGGAGGTCCGCGCTCCAGTGCAGGGCGGAGTCCTCACGGAGGCGTGAAATTGGTTTGGAGCAAACACATTACGGAAAGCAATTACCGGGGAGAGGTTCTGGGCCCGCGGGACCCGCAGCCAGGAGGCTGAGGAGGAAGCTCCCTGGCTTGCAAGAAGTGTCTGGATGTCTAACCCCAGAAAGGACCTTCCTAACACTGCCCTGCTAAGGGGAGAACGTGCGAAGCTGGCCAGCAGCCTCCTGAATTGACCACTCCACATCGCCTTTCTTCCCTTATGCCCTACCTTCTTAAAAGGCCTCCTGCATGAACCAGTGCTCTCCAGATATGGCCAGAAATCCTCCCCCTTTCTTACCACTTTTGGGGAGGCACTCCAATTTCTGTGAAGTCTTCCCAGGACCCCCTGCTGCTCCTGCTCTCCTTCCTCCTTCAGACCCTCAAATCCTGCTCCCACAAGTCTTTTGCATTCACTACATTGCCCTTTGTATCTGAACTCGGTATTCACACGCTTGTTTCTCAGACTAGATGGAAAATTCTCAGACTAGGGTAGGAGCAGGTCTCATTCACAGCCCTGTATCTAGTGCCTAAAACCTGGGACTCAGGAAGCACAAAATGAATGACGTGGATGCAAATGAACTAGAATTTCCATCAAAATGCATATACAGGACTTTCTCAGAAAAGTCATCCCCATGAGAGTCAAGATTCTCTTGGGACAGAGCTTTAAATATTTTTCACATGCAAACACATGCATTCCCCCCTATTTATATTCTTAGGCCTGTCCTCATCCTTGGATTCCAAATTCATAGATTTAAATGACCATGTCACACAGCTTCTTTGCTATCTGTAAGAGGCAGTTCAAACTCAACATCTCCCAAACAGACTTTCTGACTCCCCCGCCATCTGCCCCTTTCTTATCTTTCCCACCTTAGCAAATTAGTCCCACCCTCCATCCAGTGTTGCTCTGCCAAAAAAAAAAAAAAAAAAAAGGTGGAGGAGTCATCCTGGACTGTTTTCCTTAAGCCTTCCATTTCTACTCCATCAACAAGTTCCATGGAGTCTCCAGAAAGGATCCCAAGTCTCATCCACTGCTTTTCCATCTCTGCCAGGGCTCCTGAAATAGCCTCTGAACTGGTCTCTCACCCTTCCTCCCTACCTCTCCCCTCGCCCAAGCCACTCAGCAGCCAGAGCCATCTTTCAAAATACACATCAGTTCATGTCACTTCCCTCTCTCCCTCACTCCACTCACGTGGCTGGCTCCTCCTTGTCACTCAGGCATCAGATTAAATGTCACCTACTCAAAGAGGAGGTGTCCATGTCACCTGCGCTCAGCGGCTGATCCGCTCTTGGACAATCACCAATGAAACCGTCTGCAGAGGTCTTATCACTCTGAAACTTTCCCGTCTGTTTGCTCAGTCTCTGTCACCTTTGGAGTGAACTTTCTAGTGGGGACGGGAGAGCCAGGCCTTTGTGTGGCCGGTGTCCTGCCCACCGGAGGCCCTCAAACCCCTGCTGAACCAATGAATGGAATAAGGGGCATTCTGCCCAGGTCCCACGCTGAGATAAGACGGGGCTCCCCAGGACGGTGGCGGGGGAGGCCCCAAGCCGTGAGCGGAATCCGTGCCTGCCCCAAACTGCTTCCTGATTTCTTCGCCTGCGCCCACTTCCCACTTCCGCCCCCTCTGGCCCCCAGCGATTGGGGCGGTCCGCAGAGCCTTGGGCTCACCTAGTAGAGCACATCCTCGAAATCCAGCTGCAGGTAGCGGAGCAGGCGGGGCGGCAGGGGCAGGCGAGGCAGGGCGTGGGGCAGGCAGGCCGCCAGGTGGGCACGGAGCGCACAGCGGCTCAGATGCTGCAGCGATCTGGGCTGCCTCACCCTGCCCTGCGGGGTCTGGCCGGGTCTGGACCCTGTACAGCCTAGGGGCCAGGCCTCAGTCAGCCACTGTCCCGACCGCTTGTGGGCCTGGGTCCCAGGCGCAGCCCTTCCCGTCCGGCTGTCCCCGCGCCCTACAGCTGGAAGCCCACGCGGGCCGGTCAGCCCAAGGGCCGTGAGGCCGGGTGGGAATCAGGGCCCGCTCACCTCGGCGATCTGGAGATCGTCTAGGACTTCGCGCCGTCGGTCCCCCTCAGGCTACGCCCCCTCCGTCTCCCACCCTCTTGGCCCCTCACCTTGCTGCCTCGCTCCTAGCTGGGAAAAGTTGAGAACTCCGGCGCGTGCGCACCCTGGGCCGCTAAGAAATCTGTCCGGCGACCCTTGACGTCACGGGTCACCGTGCACTGGATTGGCTGCCCCGTGGCTCCGAGCAACGCCACCTCCCTCCTGTGGTCGTAGACGGGCTCCTGGTTGTTGGGGCTGCCTGTTCTTAAAATCCCGGGACTGCAAAGACCCTCAGGGACCCTCTCCTCTCTTGTTTGACAAATGCAGAAGCTTGCGTCCAGAGCAGGAAGAGACGTCTGTTCCGCAAGTTAATGGCAAAGCTGGGACTAGAACCCAGGGGTGTTAACGTCTCAGCTCAGCTCCCGAACCCAGGTGTACATCCGACCTATGGGACAGGCAGCAGGCAGAGTTTCAGCTTTCCTAAACCTGCGTCTTTCACTCTCACCTGGTCCAGGGCTACGCCAAGCTGGCTGCCCTGTGCATCCACCTCTGGTTGTCTTCCTGCCCTCACTTCGCTGCCCAAGGCTGGGGCTGCCTGTACCGCCCTGCCCCACGGTCTGCCTGGCCTCATTCCACAGCCTCATTCTCTTTACCCAAGCCTCTTTGCTCCCCCGTCTTCCCGCTGGCTCTCTTTCAGGCCTTTTCTGCACTATCTCACCTGATGGCTATTCCCCCTCATCGTGGCCAGAGGGGCAGGTCTGCCTGGGATCCCTCAGTAGCTGGTGGAAGCCAAAGGAGGCAGGTGATAGAGCTGGCACCATGGGGCAGATCCAGGGGACCCCATAAATCTACCCATCTCGAGTCCACGTGAGCCAGCCAGCTTAGAGGAGGGGCTATTGGAGACAGCATCCAATAACACAGGCCTGCATATTTTTAATGTGAGCACAGGGTTTGGACAGTCTGGAGGGGGCCTCAGGAGACACTCCCTCCCCCGGGAGAGTATATATCATTTGCCATGAGTCCTAGCTGTCTCTCCATCAGATTTCACTTGGCCACCTGGTCCGTCTGCCTCTCCTGGGGGGAATGACAGCACTCCTCCCTGTGGAGTTGGGCCTCCTGCTGAGAGGGCCACCTCGGCCTGAATCTGTTCAACTCAGTCCCAAGTCCCAGGTGCTGTGAGCAGTGGGCTGGCATCCCCTAGGGTCTGGGGCATCTGCTTTCAGGCTCCCTCAAAAGGCAATGGACATCTGGAAGGAGAGGGGTGGATTCAGAGAAGTCTGGTGGTCTGGGGAGTTCTGTCTAGGGCCCTGCCCCCACGTTTATCCTGCTTCGGACCCATTTCCGCCCCCTCTGGCCCCCAGCGGCTGGGGCGGTCCGCAGAGCCTTGGGCTCACCTAGTAGAGCACATCCTCGAAATCCAGCTGCAGGTAGCGGAGCAGGCGGGGCGGCAGGGGCAGGCGAGGCAGGGCGTGGGGCAGGCAGGCCGCCAGGTGGGCACGGAGCGCACAGCGGCTCAGATGCTGCAGCGATCTGGGCTGCCTCACCAGGGCGAAGAGGGAGGAGTAGAAACGACGGTGCTTCTGGGGGCAGAATGAGGGGCTCAGAGGGAGCCCTGGGCAGGGGGCACCTGCTTCTAAAGTGGGGGCGGGGTGGGAGTCTCCAGGAGCCTCTTAGAAGTCAGGAGCATTTCAGGTATTCACTCTGAGTTTTCGTTTCCTTAGTAACTTCTGTGGGGGCCGAATGGGGGGGCCCACAGGGCTTCCCTTTAGGAGCTGGAAGTCTCTTGGGGCAGGCTGGGTGACTGTGTGTTCAGGGTCTGAGAATCTGACCTGCAGAGTTTCAGGAGGCACCAGGCCCACGGCGTCCTCAGGAAGCTTCACGACACTGTAGGTGTTCATCAGGACCTCAATGGTCCGCGGGGACATGCACCAGCGCTCCAGCACCTGCAGGGGGCAGAGCTGCGTCAGTGCTCCAGGGGTTACCACACGCGGCTGGTCCCTGGTGGAACAGGCCTGGTGACAAGACAGCCAAGAAACAGCTATTGTGGGTTGAACTATGTCCCCCAAGAGATATGCTGACGTCCTGATCCCAGTACCTAGAAATGTGATCTACATAGAAATAGGGTCTTTGCAGATGTAATCAAGGTAAAAATGAGGTCATTAGGGTGGATCCTAATCCAATATGACTGCTGTCTTCATAAGGGAAAACGGACACACAAGGAGAATGTCATGTGATGATGGAGGCAGAGACTGGAGTGATGTGCCCACAAGCCAAGGCACGCCAAGGACTGTGGACAACCACCCGACGTTAGGAGACAGGCCTGGCATAGATTCTCCTTCTGAGCTTCTGGAAGGAACCAACCCTACCTACACTTGGGTTTTTCGAATGTCCAGCCTCCAGAACCGAAAGGGAATACATCTCTATTGTTTTAAGCCTCCCAGTTTGCAGTACATTGTTATGGCCATGACAGGAAACCAATACAACAGCTAGCTTTTCTACTCTGCGTAATTTATGCCAGATATTTTCTTAGCACTTTATGTGTGTTGACAATTCTCAGCCCTGCCAGTATGGACTATTGTTGTCCCCATTTTACAGACAAGGGAAGCTTAGGCACAGAGAAGTAACTTGCCCAAGTTGTGGTTGCAGCCATCCAAGCCCGGTGGTGTACTCTCTGCTCTCAACTACTACCTTCTCCTGCTCTCCTGTCTGCCTCTACAAGGCTCTGTGCTGCATCTTCCTGGGTGGGAAAGCGGTCCCTGACCTGAGGCTGGAGCTCCTGAGCAGACAGAAAGGTCAATCACGTATAAGGCAGAACCCGCTGGTGCCAGGGGAGGGATGGAGACGGGGCAGGAGTGCTGGGTGGTCCACGAGGGATTCACAGAGAGGCAAGCTTGGGCTGTAAAGGCGAGGAGAGCATTTAAGAAGAAGGAAAGAGGCCAGCAGACACCTGATGTGGGAGTGCGCCTAGGATCAAGCTGCAGCCGGGTTCATCTTTCATTCTTCCTTTAACAAACATTTACTGAGGGTCACACTGGGCCAGCACTGGGGGACCCAGCCGTGAGGAGGAGACACAGGTCCTTGTCAGCTGGGAGCTTCTCTTTCTGAAGGAAAACTTGGGATTTCCAAGTGTTTAAGAATCCACCTTGCAATGCAGGGGACGCAGGTTTGCTCCCTGGTCAGGGAAGTAAGATCCCACATACTGCAGGGCAACTAAGCCCGCATGCTCCAAGAACACATGTGCCTCAACGAGAGAGCCCATGCACTGCAATGACTGAGCCAGCACGCCACAACCAGAGAATGCATGCTCCATGACAGAAGATCCCACATGCTGCAATGGAGCTCTCGCGTGCCACGAGACCCGACACAGTCAAATAAACAAATATTGAAACAAAAAAGAAGGAGCACACAACACATTAATAGCCACTTACGTATATGCCGCTACAAAGAAAATAGGCTCAGGGGCTAAGTGCGGTCAGGAGGGCACGGTCCTAGATGGGTGGTCAAGAAAGGCCCATCTGAGGAGGTGGCCTGTGCTGTGAGGGGCGAGCCATGCTGGGCAGCAGCTTGTGCTGGGCCACTGTCCTCATGGTCAGAAAGTCAGCCGTGCACAGCTCGGACATACCCAGGAACCATCATCTGCTCCAAGCCTGCACCTGATGCATGTAAGCCGAATCGTGCTTCAGCCACTCTGTCTCTTGCTGTTTCTCAGGCAGTGGCCCTGGACCTTTCATAACACCTGAGAACAGCTGAGAGCAGTCTCTTGGGCAGCGTTCCTGAATATAAGCTGCGCACACTTGCATGTAACACTAGGGTCTCTAACACCCCTGCCTGCAAGGAAAGGAGACCTTTCTGCCTGGCAGGCTGGGAGTGCTGCACATGCTGGATGTTGCTTGGCAGTGGGAGCAGGTGGAAGGCCTTGTCCAGGGAGAAAACATCTCATACACCGGAGGCCCTCTGCTTCTGTCCCTGCATCTGGGCAGTGCTTACCGGAACTGCCCCAGTTTGTCTGCCTGGAGCAGGCCTCTTGGTCTCGCTCCTCCTCTGAGCTTCAGGCTGGTTATGTATAACTTTCCTGTTCTTACCTGCTGCTACTGCCTGCCGTTTATGCCAGGCCACTCTGGGAGTTCTGCCTCTGCCCTCCGCCTGGAATACCTGTATCTTCCTCCTGCATCTCTCCAAGCCCTGCCCATCCCAGGTCCCACCCCCTCCAGGAAGCCTCCTGCGGCTATTCTAACCTGCAGCACTCCATCCCTTGTCTAAAGATCCCCTACATTGGGATCATGCCCAACAGTGCTTTCATCTTCCCAAGTGCTTTCATCTACATTATTTAACTTTAGAACAACACTGGCTAACTGGCGAGGAGCAGTATCTCGAGGTTAGGCCTTGTCCAAAGGGCTTGATATATGTGACTCATTTGTTCTCACACTAACCCATGAAGCAGGCATACTGTTACATCCCTATTATAAAGAGGAAAACGGAGAACTGGAGACATTGAAGCAACTTGCTGATGGTCACACAGGTAGTGTCCTTGGCTCCAGAGCCTGTGTTCTCAGTTGCCGTCTACCTCACGGGGTTGTTGGGAGGACTGAAGAAATCCATGTGTCTAAGGTAACACACCTTAGAACAGGTCTGGAGCGTGGTCAGGGCTGTGTTTGTTTCTATTGTTTCCACTAAGTTTAAGTCAAGACTGTATCACACGCAAGGAATATGGGTTCAAAGAATCCCAGGACTTGCCTAGAGTCACATGAACAAGCATCACAGCCAGACCCTGGCTCCAGTCTGAGCACCCAGACCAGTATGGTGGCTTCTGCAGCACTGGCTGGGGGCTGACAGTGGTCACCGGTGGGCCAGGGAGAAGCTCTGCGCTGGAGGACAGGCACCCCAGCCAATCCCAGAGCAGCTGCAGGTTGTGGGAGATGAATGCCAACTGTTTGATCACCTGGGATGCTGTGGAGCCCAGATGAAGGGACGCAGGGGGCACTTTGCTGTGTTGGCCTGTCCCCAGGGCAGTGAGGACAGAACAGGGCTGCAGGGGCGGGCAGTGGTGTCCCAGAATATCCGTTCGCTGCTCTGCCTTCTCTTCCCACCCCCTCCCCAAAGGGGAATCATTAGCTGTCAGAGCCCCTGTCAGATTACCAGGAATTGCTCCTCTCCTAATTATCTGGTGTTAATAGGAGATTAATTAGTGTTAATTGTTGATTTTCTTGTATTTTCCCAAAGGGGAGACCAATCTGCCAAACTCTCGGGCTGTTTAATTATTTGGCCTTGCTTAGGAATCTACACAGATGCTTCTAGGTTTATGAGTGAAGGGGAGAGGAGGGGATAGCAGGGAGTGTCCAGGACTGGGCGGGGCTGGATGGTTCAAACCCAGAGGCGGGTGAGGGACCTGCACGCAGCCTGCTGCCCTACACCCATCCTGACCCAGCCCCTATGAGAACCAGGGTCCCCACCCCGGGGTCCAACATCCTCCGAGATATTATATAGCCCTTTCCAGACATAGCACAGCATGGACAGGGTCCCCTGCCAGGGCATCGGTAGCACATGTCTTCAGCCTGAACCCGTCTCGGGGATATTAATGTTAAATATAAGGCAGAGATTGGAAATTGACAGTCAGTGTGTTTTCTTTGGTGCCAGCATAACAGCTGCTGGTGTCCCTGGTGCATGTTCTGCTAAGCTCTCACGTCCATCTGCAGATGGTCAGGAGGCCTTGAAGCTCAAGACCAGGCTTATCACTCTGCCCCGGGCCAGTGTTTCCTGTGACTGGAGTTTCTCTCTGAACGGGTCCCACTGTCAGGGGGAGCTTCCTAAACGCTTCATTCATCTGCTCTCTCCTCTGAGGAAGAAACTAGCCCTTTTGGCCCCCATCAGACCTGACTCCTCCTGTCTTTTCAGATCCTTTAGAGACCGGCCCCTCCGCCCTCGGTTCACATTCATCACCCACGCACGTATACACACGCACATGCAAACACGTGTATATGCACAGCACGCAGTGGATATACATGTGCGCAGGCGCACAAGCAAACATTCCGCACCTCCTGCTGGTGTGCGGTTTGCGCCCTGCTGGGCTGGGCTTTCTCGAAGAAAGAAACAAAGTACTGACTCCCCCGCCCCCCGGTCTGGAGCTACCTACATCCAGAGCAACCTGGCGCCGACCGGGTCTCCCCACACCCCCACCCCGCTCTCGCGGCCCTCCTTCCGGCCCCAGCCGGTACCTTGGGGAGAGCCCCTGGCCACACGCGGACGGCACCGTGGTTGAGCAGCGCGCGCACCGTGCGCTCCGGGCTCTGGGCCAGGGTCGCGGCGGGGCCCTGCAGCGCGCAGTGCAGGGCCGTGTGTCCCCCGTAGTCCATGGCGTTGGCGCCGACGCCGCGGGCCAGGAGCAGCTCCACGACGTCCGCGTGGCCGCGGCGACAGGCCAAGTGCAGGGGCCGTTGCATGTCCTGGTCGGCGGCGTCGGCGTCGGCCCCGGCGGAGAGGAGCAGGCGGCACAGCTGGAGACAGCGGGCCGTGGTGGCCTCGGCGTCGGCGGGGGACATGCAACGGGCGTCACAGGCGGCCAGCAGCGGGGTCCAGCCTTCGGCATCGCGGGCATCGGGGCAGGCCCCGCGTCTCAGGAGGAGGTCCGCCAGCTCCACGTGGCCCAGCCGGGCGGCCACATGCAGAGGGGTCTCCTCCTTCTCCTCCGACCGACCATCCACTTTCGCCCCAAATCTCAGGAGCAGATCGGCGCACCTAGTAAGGGCAAGACAGCCGTGGGGGAGGAAGAGAGACGTGCAGACCTTCGCCCCTACATGATTGCTGGTGTGAGCAAAGCAAACCCCGGGACACCCTTGGGCGGCCCTGGTGCTGTCTGCCAGTCCCCCTCCAGCCTGCCTCGCACTAAGATCCTGGCAACATTCTGCAGCATCTCCAGTGCCCTCTCTCAAGCCCCGTGCTCTCGGCAGAAGTGCCCTAAACCCTGGATAGGAGCAAAGGCGCCAGCAGCCCTTGCTCAGTTAGAACAGGCGCCTTCTGTGGGCACCACATGCCCTGACTTGGTTCATTCCCAGGGCGGGTTCAGATGAGGACACCGAGGCCGTAAGGGTGGAGGGTCTTGGCGGGTTCACACAGCCAGTGAGGGAAGAGTTGGCATTCCGGTCCAGGGGCACCAGGATGGTTGGAGGGCTCTGCATGCTGAAACTGGAGTGGGGAGGGACCTGAAAGTGGGCACACATGGAAATTGGGGTGGTGGGAGAAAGACCAACAAAACCAAAATTGGCCAGCCAGATTTGCAGCAAAACAGTCCTCTTAGAAGACTTGTGTATTACTATTACTGCAAGGACCTGTGCCCCAGAATTCAAGGCTAAGGGAACTCAGTCTCTTTGAGCTCCAGCAGAGCTGTAGAAAGGGGATAATTGCTAATACCTAGACTCAAGAGGTTGTTGTTAGTGCCGTATGAGACAATGCCTGAAAAACTATCAGCTATGGGAAATAGATGGGGAAACAGTGGAAACAGTGTCAGACTTTATTTTTCTGGGCTCCAAAATCACTACAGATGGTGACTGCAGCCATGAAATTAAAAGATACTTACTCCTTGGAAGGAAAGTTATGACCAACCTAGATAGCATATTCAAAAGCAGAGACATTACTTTGCCAACAAAGGTTCGTCTAGTCAAGGCTATGGTTTTTCCTGTGGTCATGTATGGATGTGAGAGTTGGACTGTGAAGAAGGCTGAGTGCCAAAGAATTGATGCTTTTGAACTGTGGTGTTGGAGAAGACTCTTGAGAGTCCCTTGGACTGCAAGGAGATCCAACCAGTCCATTCTGAAGGAGATCAGTCCTGGGATTTCTTTGGAAGGAATGATGCTAAAGCTGAAACTGCAGTACTTTGGCCACCTCATGCGAAGAGTTGACTCATTGGAAAAGACTCTGATGCTGGGAGGGATTGGGGGCAGGAGGAGAAGGGGATGACAGAGGATGAGATGGCTGGATGGCATCACTGACTCAATGGACATGGGTCTGAGTGAACTCCGGGAGTTGGTGATGGACAGGGAGGCCTGGCGTGCTGCGATTCATGGGGTCACAAAGAGTCGGACACGACTGAGCGACTGATCTGATCTGATCTGAAGAGTTCAAAACAGCAATGGGCAGCGGAAGTGGGTGGTATAGATGGTGATGGATCATGGGGCTTATTATATTATCCTGTCCACCTTTCTACAGGTTCGAAATTCTCCATAATGATTAAAAAATATTTACTTACTGATTTATTTGTTGGCTGAGCTGGATCTTAGTTGCTGCATGCAGGATCTTTAAGTTGCACTATGCAAACTTAGTTACGATACGTGGGATTCCCTGACCAGGGATCAAACCCAGGCCCTCCACATTGGGAGCACAGAGTCTTAGCCACCGGATCACCAGGGAAGTCCCTCCATAATAATTTTAAAAATATGTGTACTTAATCAAGGGGCTCGGAGAAGGCAATGGCACCCCACTCCAGTACTTTTGCCTGGAAAATCCCATGGACGGAGGAGCCTGGTGGGCTGCAGTCCATGGGGTCGCGAAGAGCTGGACACAACTGAGCAACTTCACTTTCACTTTTCACTTTCATGCACTGGAGAAGAAAATGGCAACCCATTCCAGTGTTCTTGCCTGGAGAATCCCAGGGACGGGGGAGCCTGCTGGGCTGCCGTCTATGGGGTCGCACAGAGTCGGACACGACTGAAGCGACTTAGCAGCAGCAGCAGCAATCAAGGGGCTTCCCTGGTGGTTCAGATGGTAAATAATCTGCCTGCAATGTAGGGGACCAGGGTTTGATCCCTGGGTCAGGAAGATCTGCTGGAGAAGGGAATGGCTACCCACTCCAGTATTCTTGCCTGGAGAATTCCATGGACAGAGGAGCCTGGTGGGCTACAGTCCATGGGATTGCAAAGGTCAAACATGACTGAGCGACTAACACTTTCCCTTTGTTTTTTTTTTAAAAAGGAATGATTATCACCAAGTGTGATCTCAGGGAGCTGGGCTGGAACACAGGGACTTAACTAAAAATATGGGACTTCACAGAATGGCATTGTCCGATTCTGCGGCCACCAAGCACTTATGGGAGGGCGAGTCCTGACTGAGATGTGCTGTAAGCGCAAAGTACACACCAATTTTGAAGACTTGGTACAAAAAAAGAATGTAAAATATCTCATATGTTCTTTTTATATTGGTTCCATGTTGAAATGAGAACATTGTGAATACATTGTGTTAATTAAAATATATTATTAAAATTAATTTCACTTGATTCACAGATATTTATATGCTCATGTTTCATGGCAGCATTATTCACAATAGCCAAAACATGGAAGCAACCTACATGTTGCTTCCTACATGATGCAACCTTCCTATATCATGCAACCTACATGATGACTACAAGCACTCATCAATAGATGACTGGATAAATAAAATGTGACATATTCCATGGAATATTATTCAAGCCTTTAAAAGGCAAGGAAATTCTGTTACCTGCTACAACCTGGATGAATCTGAGGACATTATGCTAAATGAAATAAGCCAGTCACAACAGGACAGATACTGTATTATTCCACTCATTAGAGGTGCGGAGACCATTCCAAGTCATAGAGTCCAAAAGCAGAGGGTAGTTGCCAGGGGCTCAGGGGAGGGATAGGGAGTTATTATTCAAAGGATACAGAATTTCAGTCTTGCAAGATTTAAAAAGTTCAGGGGTTAGATGGTCCTGCTGGTTGCACAACTGTGTGAAGGTACTTAGTGCTACTGAAATGGACACTGAGTAACAGTTAAGATGGGAAATTTTATGTTACATGTAATTTACCACTATTTAAAAATGAATTTCACCTGTTTCTTTTTCATATCAATTAAAAGACACTTGCTTCTTGAAAGCAAAGCTAGACAGCATATTAAAAAGCAGAGATATCACTTTACCGACAAAGGTCCATATAGTCAGAGCTATAGTTTTTCCAGTAGTCATGTATGGATGTGAGAGTTGGACCATAAAGAAGGCTGAGCTCCAAAGAATTGATTCTTTCGAACTGTGGTGCTGTTGAGAGTCCCTTGGACTGCAGGAAGATCAAACCAGTCAACGCTAAAGGAAATCAACCCTGAATATTTACTGGAAGGACTGATGCTGAAGCTGAAG
Source organism: Bubalus bubalis (assembly GCF_019923935.1). Classification (NCBI taxonomy): domain Eukaryota; kingdom Metazoa; phylum Chordata; class Mammalia; order Artiodactyla; family Bovidae; genus Bubalus; species Bubalus bubalis. The sequence continues at coordinate 113,256,172 of NC_059164.1, forward strand.
CTCCAATACCTTGGCCACCTGATGCGAAGAGCAGACTCATTGGAAAAGACCCTGATGCTGGGAAAGATTGAAGGCAGGAGGAGAAGGGAACAACAGAGGATGAGATGGTTGGATGGCATCACCGACTCAATGGACATGAGTCTGAGCAAGATCTGGGAGATGGTGAAAGACAGGGAAGCCTGGCATGCTGCAGTCCATGGGGTCGCAAAGGCACTACTTAGCGACTGAACAACAACAACAGAAAACTTTAAATTACGTATGTGACCCATGGTATATTTCTATTGGGCTGTGCTGTCGTAGATACATCTTCAAACATAACATGAGTGAGTCAATAGAATCCTCTGAAGGCCGATGAAGTTAACAGGAGGGAGAAGGCCCAAAAAGGAGAGCCCAAGGATCAAAAATTGGGGGCCATTCAGGGACAAGATGTGAAAATTGGCAGGTGTATAGTCAGTAGAGAGAAGACCTCTGTTGTATGTATAGTTAGTACACAGATTTGCCAAGTTTCCCTTTGCTGGGATTCCAGACTCATCAAAAAATTGTGAGAACTTAACTCTCTAAGGCCCCCGATACACAGAGCATAACTATTTGGGTCACTGTGAATGAATATCCCCTACGGTTATAATACAGGGTCACATTTGGGTATAGCCATCCATTTCTTGGGAGTTTGGTTAGTGGGGTTCAGTCCTTGAGCCCACTGATCTGAGGGTGCCTGCCAACATGGAAACACCGGACCTGCTAAGTTGCAAACCAGACCCTGCCCTCAAGGACGACCTCAGGCTCCAGCTGGGGGTCTTCTGTCCTCTACAGCCTGTCTGGACAGTAGAGGGCAGTTCCCTGAGGGCAGGATCAGGCCTTAGTTACAGGGCTGTGTGTTGTACTTCTTAGCACAGTGCCTGGGATGTAGGATAAGCTCAGAAAAATGAAAACCTTAACCACCTCCCCATAACAGATCCACAACTTCCCCAGTGCAGGCCATGTATCCAGGCCCTGCCACAGCCCTCTGCCTGCACTGGGGAAGCAGAAACCGTTCCAAGCACAGGCCATCCTAAAGTCCACTCCGACCAGCTCACCGGACCTGCCAGGCCCAGACAGGCTCCCTCACCCTCCCTGCGGCTATGTCTGCCTCTCCCTTAAAGAGGGGAGCAGGGTGGTCGGGGTGAGGGGTCACTCACTCGAGGCTGCCAGCCCCCCCGCAGAGGTGCAAGGGGCGCCTCCCGTCCTGGTCAGGGATATTGGGGTCGGCTCCCGCCACCAGCAGCACGTGGACGCAGGCAGCGTGGCCCGCGGCACAGGCCTCATGCAGGGCGGTCCGGCCCCCGGGGGCACTGTCGGGCCTCGCCCGCCGCCTCAGCAGCAGCCGCAGGATTTCCACGTGGCCCCGGCTGGCCGCCACGTGCAGGGGGGTGGTCAGCTCCTCTTCGTAGGTCAGCGACCAGAGTCCTAGGGAGAGATGGGGACACAGGACCTCAGAGCCTGGGTGGAGGCAAAGACCTGCCATGCAATGGGGGGTGGGGGTGGGAGGTGGGCAGAGGCTGGGAAGCCAGAGCCCAGGGCTCCTTCCCAGGCTTCCCTCCCACCCACCCCCAACTCGGAGCTCCGACTTCCCCCCGCCCCCACGACCCTGGCCCATACTCAGAGCGCGGATGTTGAAGCGGAAATCTCTCCATCGCTCTGGGTCGCTGGTATCAAAGATGGAATCCGGAGCCAGGCCGTTGCTGGAGTCGGCCAGGATGCGGGAGACGGAACCCACGTCCCCGGCCAGCACTGCCTGCCAGAAGGCCAGGGCAGGTCCCGAGGCCGTGCGGGTGACAATGGGCCCTGGGCCAGACTCTGGGGACCCTCCGTGGGGCTTCTCCACCAGCCTGGCACAGAGGGCGTGTCTGTCACCAGGGGGCTCGTCCTGCCCCCTGCACTCTTCCGGGGACCAGCTCATGAGGGCAGGGTGTAAGCGTGCAGGGGGTGTTGGGGGAGGGGAGGCGGGAGCCCAAGAGGAGGAGGAGGGGGACGGGCCAGCGTCTCTGGGTCCTCAGCGTCTCTGAGCCTGAGCTGGCCACTCACTGGGCTTCAGCAGGAGCTATTCTGGGCTCCACATGACTTGTCTCCTGGGCCAAGGTTTAGGCAAGCCTCGGGCTGGAAGGGAAACAGCCCCGGGGCCTGCTCCTTATCCTCAAGCTCTGGGTGCCACCGTGCCCGGATCCCCTGCCCTCAGCCGCGTCCGGGGTCCTCACCCCTCTGGCGGCTGGTCCAGCGAGGCTCCGCCGCCCGGCTCTCCAGCAGCAGGTCGGCCGTGCTGTGTGGGGGGAACAGCTCCTGCAGCCGCGCTAGGTCTCCCGTGTACAGGGCGTTCTGCAGCGCCATGTCCGGGCACAGCAGTGGCGGGGGCCCAGGGCGCTCCTGGGCCGCGTGGGACCAGGCCCCCCAGAACCGGCGGGCCGGGGCCGAGGGGGGGCACCCCAGAAGGCGTCCCCGCTGGGGAGGGGAGCTCCTGTTCCCAGGCATGGCCACTTCCAGGCAAGAGCAGGACCCTGGGCTATGCTGCTGGCAGTTGGGGCGGGTGGGTTCTGGGCTGAAGCCAGGCTCAGGCCCTGGGGGGTTGGGGGAGTGGGAGGGGCAGGGAGCACACAGAGGCCATGCCATAAATAGCCCATCCATAGGCCATAAATAGCCTGGACATCCCAGCCTTGCCAAGCAAGGAGGCCTCAGGCTGGGGAATTAGGGAGGAGCCTGGAGGAGGGGGTCAGGGCGGAGCTCAGAGCCTCCCCCCCAGAGCTGGACAGGCGGCAGGGCTGAAGGGACCACCCAGACGTGGAGTCCAACCTGCAGTTTCCTGGGTGAAGGGAAAGGGAGCCCCGGGGGCGGGGGGGTGGTGGTGCTGCGGCCAAGGTGTGACATGGTGTTGCAGGGGTCGGGGTGGGGGTCAATCCCAAGCTGCTGTCTCTCAGGCTTTCTCATCTGTCCTGTGCTTCATGGAGCCAGCTTCCAGCAGCCCGGCTCTGACTCTAGAGGTAGGGCAAGAGGGGGCCCTGCCTTCCGAATGTCACCAACTACCCCATACCTTCCCGCTCCCAAACGCAAGCTAGGGGTCTCCAGCAAACAGCAGAGAACGCTGCCCCCTCTGTGAGGAATCCCCACCATGGGTGCTCTGCGCTGGGGACAGAGGGCTCAGCCTGCAGGCAGCCCAGCTTGGCGCTGACCCCCATCTCCCTGGGTGACCCCGGGGGTCTCCCATGCCATCACTACCTGGAAATCAAGGAGGAAGAACTCTGTCCATTGGGGGTACCTTAGGATAAAGAGAGCACTTCTCCAGGGGAGACGAAAAGGGGAGAAGGGAGAAAGGAAACTCGAAACCAGCCCCCGGGGGGGGCCTCCTGCCAAGCACAGGACCCTCTCAGGCCGGTCCAGTTGTCTCCTTTCCCTTGGCTCTCAAGACACGGGCCACACGCTTTGACCTTTATTCATATGATCCTTACACAGCTTTTTCGGCGATCACCCTGGGGCTCCCAGAACTCGGTGGCATGGTCATCCCGAGCTCCCTAGGGTCCCCCTTGAAGCCCGTGGGTGGCCTTCCACCAGGGGCAGCAGGCTGCGTCCCTTTCATCCCCCACCTCCACCACCGAGGGTCATAGGAAGGAATGCAGAGCTCCGGCAAGTGGGAATGGGAGGGGTGGTGTTTAGAAGAACGCTGGAGACCCCTCAGCATAATGCTGGGTCTGCCCACAGCCCTTGCCCTGCCCACGGGTGCCTGCCTTTCCCTACCGCCTTTTCCCCTAGAACCATTTCCCCTTGCCCCTACTCTGATCCACTGATGCCCCAGAGACGCTCTTGTAGAAATAAACCCTAGAATAGAAGGGACCTTGGAGATACAACCTCTCCTCACTTCACTGAAGAAGGAAACTGAGGCCCAGAGATAGGAAAGGACCACGTGAGACCACTCAGGTTACAGCCAGGGTCTGCTGGTCCCATGCTCTGGCTTTATTTTTTTTCCTTCTATACTTACTGTAGACCTTTTTTTCCTTCTTTTCCTATTTTTCTCCCTTAAACACCTCTGACTTCCCAGATGGCACTAGTACTAAAGAGCTCGCCTGCCAATGTGGGAGATACTAGAGATGCAGGTTCAATCCCTGGGTCAGGAAGATTCCCCTGGAGCAGGGAATGGCAACCCACTCCGGTATATTCTTGCCTGGAGAATCCTGTGGACAGAGGACCCTGGCGGGCTCCAGTCCATGCAGTCGCAAAAGGTGGGATACGACCGAAGCGACTAAGCATGCATACATGAACACCTCGGGGAGGGAAAGGGCTGGGGATCCAGGGCGGGGAAATGACAGCAGGCGAAGACACCAGGTGGGGGTCAGAGGAGTCTGGGAACCAGAGCGGAGCCAGCTTGTGAGCGGCAGGGCCGGGGGTGGGGAGAGGGTGGGTGCAAAGTGGAGCAAGGCTGAGCCAGGCAGGGGCACAGAGCAAGGGGCAGGAAGCATGGAAATGGACAAAGAGAGCAGTTTCCCGAGCCGTCCAGCCGTTTATACCTCTGCCTTATCCCTAACCCCTCCTGGCCCGTGGGGCCCCACCCGTCCTGCTCCTAATCTCAGGCACCCCAGCCTCAGCATCACTTCTTCTTCTTCTTCTCCTTTGCCAGCTTGGCTTCCTCAGCAGCGTCCTGGTCCTTGAGAAGCTTCATCCTCTTCTTGCCCAGTGGGGTCTTGAAGTACCAGTCCTGGGTTGCAGGAAGGGTGAAGGTGACGGGTCAGACTCTCCGCTCTGCTGGGTGACCTCGCTCTTCCCTTCTGATGGATCTGTGTCTTCCACGTGCGGGTCCTCTGCTCTCCTCTGGGGTCCTAGGGTTCCTGCCAGAGCCCTGGTTTCCCTCACTCGTCACCGGATACTCTGGGCCATGGTCAGGGGTGAGAGGCCTCCTCCCCTGCCCTGCAGCCCCTGGTCCTCCCCCGGCCATCCCCGGGGTCAGTGGCTGTGGGTGCCCAGCTGGCCCTGCCCACGAGTCCTTCCCTTCTGAGCTCCGTGGGGAGCAGATGGAGGGGTCCAAAGTACACTAGGGGCCTGGGGAGGGGGGGCTTCAGAGGGCTGACTCCCCCACTGCTGTTGGTCCTGACCCCCTCAAAGCCTCACCTTCAGGGACTCCTCCTCCTCCCTGTACACCGGGTCCAGCTTCGCCAGAGGCCCCAGGAACTCTGAGGTCAGGAGGGGCCGCTTGGACAACTGCAGGAGCCGCCGCTCGGTCAGCACTGCCTGGATGGCTTGGAGGATGCAGCCAGCTGTGTAGCCGTCGGACACCTTGGCCAGGGCACTGATGTCCAGGTGCTGGGTCCCCTGGACTCCCTGGGCCTCGATCATATGCCTCCAGAGCACTGCGTGCAGTTGGGGGTGGGGGACACATGGCAGGGAGAGGCAGTGGGCGGCTCCGTGTCTACAGAGGAGCTCTGTGCTTCTGGAAGCCGCCCCGCGTCCAGCAGTACCCCTCCTCCCGAGGAGGTAAGGATCTTCCTCCCCACTTAACACAGCAAGTGAGACTCCGAGGACTTGAGAGGCCTGCCCATGTCTACAGAGGCACACCAGGCCCCAGGCCCCAGGGCGGCTTGTCTAGCCATCCTTCCAGAGCACCTGGAGTGGAGGTCAGGACTCAGCAGGGGCAGATGGGGGAAGCGGGGAGCTTTGGCAAGGGCAGTCCTTCGACCCCTTCTCTGACCTGACCCCACATTCCCCGGCCTCACCATGAAAAAAGTGAAAAAGTGTTAGTCACTCCATCGTATCCGACTCTGTGCGACCCCATGGAGACTGTAGCCTGCCAGGCTCCTCTGTCCGTGGGATTCTCCAGGCAAGAATACTGGAGTGGGCTGCCATTCCCTTCTCCAGGGGAATCTTCCCGACCCAGGGATCGAACTTGCATCTCCTGCATTGCAGGCAGATTTTTTTTTACCATCTGAGCCACCAGGGAAGACCTGGGTTGGGAAGATCCCCTGGAGGAGGGCAGGGTTACCCACTCCAGCATCTTGGCCTGGAGAATCCCACAGGCAGAGGAGCCTGGTGGGCTGCAGTCCACGGGGTCACAAGGGGCCTCACCATAGCGAGAGGCATAATCGGGCCGAGGCAGGAAGAGGATGCGCTCGTAGGTGCGGCAAAGGCCCTTCATCTCGGCCACCTGCGGCCGGTCGGTGGTCCCGATCAGCATCACGCGGTCCCCAGGACTCAGCAGCCGCAGGGCCTTGGTGAGGTCCTTCTTTATTCGCTTTGGATCCATCTGTTCCGGGGACAGTGGGGAGGGCGGGGTGGGTGGGGACCAGGGACATCATGCTGGCTTCTAATTCACAAACCTCAGCCTCACAAGGACTGCAGTAGGGGTGGGGGCAGATGGGAGGGACCGTGGGTCCCGCTTTAAGGGTAAGGAAGTAAGGCAGGAGAAGGACTTGTCCAAGGCCGCCTGGCGAGTGAGGTCTGGAGTGATGTGAACACACCCACGCCTGCCAGCCCTGCCCACGGGCTCTGCCCACCTCCTCCTCTTCTTTGGGGACCCGCTTGTAGAAAGTCTTCTCCGCATTCCCAATCCAGATCACAGAAGGCTGTAGGTATCGAGCCACCTGGACGCATCAGAGAATAGAAGCCCAAGGTTAGACTTTCCTTGGGGAAGAGTCCCCTCCCCATCTGGTCAAACCCAGGGTCAGGGCCGTCCTCGGTCAGTGGCCAGATTCATTCACACATCCTGCCAGCCCCACCTCTCCACCCTTCCAACACCCATCACCCCACACCCTGGGGTGGGGGGTGGTGTTGTGGGGGGCTATGTGTTCAGCTTCATCTCTGCCAAAAGAAGAAACTACCCTGCCTCCCACTTCCTTCCCACCTCCCCCATCACTGGGGCTTTGGGAATCCATAGGCTCCCAGCAGGGACTGACTGGTCGGGAGACCTCACCAGCTCCTGAAACGACACTGCACCTGGGTGACCCCCCCGACCTCCCCACCGAGCCCACCCGGCCCTGTTGTCACAGTCCGAGAACTCGAGATGCCGTCAGGAGACTCCCAGACCTTAAAGACAACGTGCACCAGCATCTGCACCCCAGTCTTGCCGGGGTATTTGCCCTGCAGGTTCTCCGGCGACAGGTCGAAAAGGTTGGCACCGGTCTCCGTGCATACGGCCTTCACCAGCATCTTCTTGCCCATACCGGAGGGGCCCACCAGGAGGATGGAGCGGATGAGGGGAGCCATGGAGTGTATATCTGGGGAGCCTGAGAGAGAGGACGGAAGGGGTTGGCTAGGGGCCGGCAGGGGGCCGGGGGTGGAGACGTTGAGTGAGGGGAGGCCATGGTCCCCAGGCTGGGCAAGACGAGGGTCAGGTCACGGCTGCACTCTTCTGCCCCAGGGCCTGGACAATGCCCCCGCGAGAGGCAGCCTGGATGGAGCCTAATGGTTTAGCAAGCCTAATTCCGAAGGGCTACATGGGAAGGGGGGCACTGAGGGGGGAGAAGGGGGTTCAGAAGAGAGCCTCCCTCCTCCCAATGCCCTTTCTTCTTTCCATTCCACCTGTTTCCACTCCTGGGTTTTGAAGGGATAGAATTAAAGGGCGTGTGACAAAGCCCTTCAGAAAGATCCAGCCTCTGGTGTGTTTCAGGGGGTTGGGGGCTGGTCTTCTGGGAACAGGACAGACTAGGGGAGAACGCTCAGGACTGAGGGAGGGGCTGGAAATGTGGGGTCCTCAGCAGGTCGAGGGCCTGCCAGGCTTCAGGGTGTGACCTCCAGGGGGGCCCTGAGGAAGGTACAGGGGGAGCCTGACACGCGCCCACAGCCCAGGATGGATCCACCCGCCTCGACTGCCCACCCCGAAGCCCCACCGCCCCAGGGCCTGCCTCCCCGCAGGCCTCTCACCTAGCCGCAGAATCCCATACAAGGCCATGTTCTGTCGGATGTCAGCCAGGGAGGGCATAGGCAGCTTCTTTGCCAAGTTCAGAGCCGATCCGAGATAGAGGCAGTCACCTGGGGAGGGTAGGGGAGGGGGGCACAGCTGGTGAGCAGCACCTGCTGGGGCAGGGCACGTGGGGAGAGGGGTCATGCAGGGCTGGCAGTCGGCTTTGGGGATGGCCACAGCCAGGGAAACCGCTCCTCGGTCCAGCCCTGGAGCAGGCGCTGGGGGGAGGTCTCACCAACGTAGTCTTTCAAGGGCACTGTCTCACTCTTCTTTAGAAGGCCTAAGACGACGAGCTCTTCAAACAGGGAGTCCATAGGCCTGGCAGAGGGTGGCACAGGGGGGCGCCCAGGACAAAGGGAAAGGGACACAGATTGGCGGGGGCGCTACTGCAGGCTGGAGAGGGGGGCAAGGGGGACTCGCCAGTGGTGCCCTGTCTGCCTTCCTGTGGTCAGACAGCATCAGAAGGCACGACGCTGGCCCGCTGGCCCAGCCGGCAGCGTGCCCAGCTGGGTGCCCTGGGGTCTGAGTGGCGTGTAAGAAGGACCCTCTGAGACCCAGCATGGGTGACACACAGCCCCTTCCTAGAAACCACACAGAAGATGGACACACCCTGGGAGGCTGGGGGCGGGGCTGGCCCCAGCGCGCTCAGACCACCAGAGGAGTGGAAAGGGGCCACTGGCAAGGATGCCCAGCAGGATGCCCAGGGGTGGTGGGGGAGTGTGGAAGGAAGGAGACACAGGAAGCAGGGAGCATTTGGAACAACTCCCCACTCACAGCTCATCCTGAATCTCCACTTTCAAAGCACTTTCTTGTGCTTGAGTTCATCCTCACGGCTCTCCCATGAGTTTGGCGGGGCAGGGACTCGGGTTACCGAGGATGGGGGCTCAGAGAGGTTAAGTGACTTCCCCCAGGTCACACAGCCACAGAACCAGGCCCTGACATCAGATCTGTCCTGGACGATGGCTCACTCCACCACCCCCAGTGAAGTGCGGGCTCTGCTACCTGTCTGGGGTCAGGTCTTTTTCCTTCTTCTTCTTCCCAGGTTTCTTGCCCGCCTTCTTCTGGTAGAAAGCAAACCACAGGCAGTGGTCTTCTGTTTCTTGCCTCCCCCGCCCGAGCGTCCTGCCTTGTTCCAGCCCCGGCCCCTCGTCTTGCCTTCGGAGGCTTCATGGGTCTCGTCTCCTCCCTGTCCACGGCCAGCCTCAGGTTCTTCAGCTCCTGACGCATCAGATCATCCACCTGGGGGCCGGCAGGGGGTGTGCTGGGGTGACCAGGGCTTGGGGAGGACAGGTAGGAGGCTGAGGATGAAGTCGGGGTCAGGGGGCCCTCAGGGAAGATCCAGCCCAGCCTAGTGATGGCAGCTGGTGGGGGTGGACGGTTCTTTCAGAATGTCCCAACTCTGACCTACATCTCACTCACTCTCAAGCCTGGCATTCGCGTGGGCAGAAGCTCTGAGGATGGAGCCAATCAGCTTTCAGTTCAAGCACCAGTTCAGTTCAGTTCAGACAGTCGGGTCCAATTTTTTGCAGACCCATGGACTACAACATGCCAAGCCTCCCTGTCCATCACCAGCTCCTGGAGCTTACTCAAACTCATGTCCTTCAAGTTGGTGATGCCCTCCAACCATCTCATCCTCTGTCATCCCCTTCTCTTCCTGCCCTCAATCTTCCCTAGCATCAGGGTCTTTTCCAATGAGTCAGTTCTTCACATCAGGTGGCCAAAGTATTGGAGCTTCAGCTTCAGCATCAGTCCTTCCAGTGACTATTCAGGACTCATCTCCTTTAGGATTGACTGGTTGGATCTCCTTGCAGTCCAAGGGACTCTCAAGAGTTTTCCCCAACACCACAGTTCAAAAGCATCAATTCTTCAGTGCTCAGCTTTCTTCACAGTCCAACTCTCACATCCATACATGACTACTGGAAAAATCATAGCTTTGACTAGATGGACCTTTGTTGGCAAAGTCATGTCTCTGCTTTTCAATATGCTATCTAGGTTGGTCATAACTTTCCTTCCAAGGAGTAAATGTCTTTTAATTTCATGGCTTAGGTCACCATCTGCAGTGATTTTGGAGCCCAAGAAAATAAAGTCTTTCACTGTTTCCATCGTTTCCCCATCTATTTGCATGAAGTGATGGAACCAGATGCCATGATCTTAGTTTTCTGAACATTGAGTTTTAAGCCAACTTTTTCACTCTCCTCTTTCACTTTTATCAAGAGGCTTTTTAGTTCTTCTTCACTTTCTGCCATAAGGGTGGTGTCATCTGCATATCTGAGGTTATTGATATTTCTCCCGGCAATCTTGATTCCAGCCTGTGCTTCTTCCAGCCCAGCGTTTCTCATGATGTACTCTGCATAGAAGTTAAATAACCAGCATGACAATATACAGCCTTGATGTACTCCTTTCCCAATTTGGAACCAGCCTGTTGTTCCATGTTCAGTTCTAACTGTTGCTTCTTGACCTGCATACAGATTTCTCAGGAGGCAGGTCAGGTGGTATGGTATTCCCATCTCTTGAAGAATTTTCCAGTTTGTTGTGATCCACACAGTCAAAGGCTTTGGCATAGTCAATAAAGCAGAAGTAGATATTTTTCTGGAACTCTTGCTTTTTTGATGATCCAACTGATATTGGCAATTTAATCTCTGGTTCCTCTGCCTTTTCTAAATCCAGCTTGAACATCTAGAAATTCATAGTTCACATACTGTTGAAGGTTGGCTTGGAGAATTTTGAGCATTACTTTGCTAGTGTGTGAGATGCGTGCAGTAGTTTGAGCCTTCTTTGGCATTGCCTTTCTTTGGGATTGGAATGAAAACTGACCTTTTCCAGTCCTGTGGCCATTGCTGAGTTTTCCAAATTTGCTGGCATATTAAGTGCAGCATTTTCACAACATCATCTTTTAGGATTTGAAATAGCTCATCTGGAATTCCATCACCTCTACTAGCTTTGTTCGTAATGATGCTTCCTAAGGCCCACTTGACTTCACATTCCAGGATGTCTGGTTCTAGGTGAGTGATCACAGCATCGTGGTTATCTGGGTCATGAAAATATTTTTTGTATGGTTCTTCTGTGTATTCTTGCCACCTCTTCTTAATCTCTTCTGCTTCTGTTAGGTCCATACCATTTCTGTCCTTTATTGTGCCCATGTCTGCATGAAATGTTCCCTTGGTAGCTCTAATTTTCTTGAAGAGATCTCTAGTTTTTCGCATTCTATTGTTTTCCTGTATTTCTTTGCATTGTTCACTGAGGAAGGTTTTCTTATCTCTCCTTGCTATTCTTTGGAACTCTGCATTCAAATGGGTATCTCTTTCATTTTCTCCCTTGCCTTTAGCCTAGCCCAGATCCACTATTTAAAGTCTGCGTGGGGGACTTTCCTGCTGGTCCCGTGGCTAAGAATCTGTCTTGCAATGCAGGGGACGCAGGTTCAATCTCTGATCAGAGAAAGAAGATCCTGCATGCCACAGAGCAACTAAGCCATGCCCCACAACTACTGACCCCTCACCCACAACTAGAGAGTCCGCGTGCTGCAACGAAACGTCTCAAGGGCCGCAACTAAGATCCAATGTGGCCAAATAAATTAAATAAAGTCTGCATGACCTTGAGCAATTTCGTGATCTCTCAGCCTCGGTTTCCTCACATGTGATGTCAAGAAAATCAAGGCGCCTGCCTCATGCGTTGTTGGAAAGATTGTGTAATCCAATGCTCCCAAGGTGGGCAGCACAGGGTGGGCAGAGGATCGTGGGTATGGCCCTGGCATAGAGCCCCTCGCGTCCCCCTCCCTCAGGGCTGTGTCAGAGGACCCCGGGGACCAAGATGCACCCAGATGGAGCCAGGACTATGTCAGGCAGGCAGTGCCTAGAGGCAGGGTGCTGCAGAGGCTGGCGGGCCGGGGGCTGGTGGGCAGCAAGGATGGAGCCTGATCCTTGGAGGCCCCGCAGGGACGCTCACCTGTATCCGGATTTCCTGTTCAACGTCTTTCCTCTCCTCCATCTTGAGGGTCTCAGAGTCAAAACTCTGGCTGGGAAAGAGGCTGTCAAACCGGTTCTTCCACAGATCTGCCGGTGCAGGGGCATGTGTCCAGGATCCAGATGTACACACACACTCACACTCACGTGCACACAGAAGCTCACAGGTGCATGCACGCATGCTGGCCCAGCTCTCCTCTCACCAAGCTGCCTGGCACTTCCACGCAGACTGCAGATCGAGGCCTGATCCCAAGGCCTGGGGCCACAGGATTCAGACACACAGCCCAGGGAGCACACTTCACGCCCCTCTCCTCTTCGGCTTTCTCCCCTCGGCTGTCACCCCCCACGTCCCCACGCCCCCCACACGTGGCACGGGCCCACTCTCCTGGGGACCAAGGTCACCCCAAGACCCCACAGGCCTGACCACCCCTCTGCTCTCACTCGTGTACTCCTTGTGGCCAGCATTAATCGCAGGGACGGATTTGGAAGGCAGTGCTCTAATCATCGTGTCTGCTTCCTAGAACAGAGACATCCTCCGCTCGAAGCCCTCACCTCCGTGCATCGCCTCCATGCATCTGGGCCTGATCCTCCCAGACCCGCCTCCCGCCAGGAATTCTCTGCCCCCTTGGTCCGTGGCTCCACGCGGTGCCTTACTCCCTTCTTGGTCTTTTCTCCCTTCATCTTCTTTTTCTCTTTTTCCTCCTTTTCTTTCTCCTTACTTTTCTCTTGCTCCTTTTTTTTGTTCTCCTGGACTTGCATCTCCAGTTCCATCCTCACCTGTGACAGACACAGGAAGATGCTTCGGGGAAGACCGAGGGGGTTGATATGAGCCAGAGAATCCCAGGGCCTGAGCTAGGGGTGGACCCAGGATTCCCAAGGCCTCGCGTCACTGGTGGGACCCAGGCGCTGAGAGTCCAGGAAGAAAGGGGCTCAACTGAGCAGGTGGGTGCTTGCTCAGAGCTGCTGCTCTCCCCGGGGGTCTCCATGGAGGTGGGGAGCTGGAGTCACAGTGCTCTCATCAGACACATCTCCTCTCTCTGACCCAGGGGGCCTTCTCCAGCTCCTTCTGGGGACCCCCTCCTCCACCACATCTGCACCCTCCCCCCCATCCCCCGCTACCCTCAGCTGACACTCAGGTTACTCTCTCTAACCTCAGATTCCACCTAACACAGAAACGCCTCCATTCCCATCTCCAGGGTACCTGTTCTGGAGTCTTGTCTGCAAAGATCAGGGAGGATCCACCTAAGGACTCGTCTGGATAATCAGGGAATCGGCCGGTGAGGGCACTAAATGGACATAAGATGGTCGGAGAGATGGATGGATGGAAGGATGGGTGGATGGATGGGTGGACAGAAAGGTGGATGGGTGGGTGGGTGGGTGGATGGATGCATGGATGGATGGACAGATAGGCGGAGGAACAGAGGGATAAATGGATGATGGATGGATGGACAGATGGGTGGATGGATGGATGGTGGATGGATGGACAGATGGGTGGATGGGCGGAGGGGTGGACAGATGGGTGGATGGATGGATGGATGCGTGGATGGATGGACAGATGGGCGGAGGAACAGAAGTATAAATGGATGATGGATGGGTGGTCTCAGGGCGTGGGTCCACCCCATGGGCAGACGGGTGGATGGACAGAGGGGTGGACGGATGGGTGGCTGAATGGATGCGTGGATGGACGGATAGATGGAGAGGACACGGAGAAAGACGAAGAACAAGAAAGACAGAGGGACAGGGGGAGGGAGTGGATTGTTAACAGAACAGAGTAGGGAGACCAGTGAGGGGTTGTTCCTGGACACTTTCCCATCTTATTCTGGCATTTTCTCTGCCATCTGGGGAAGCAGGAAGTGACGTGTGGAGCTGTTCCCGCAGGCGGGGGGCCCCGAGTTTACCCCCGTGTGTCAGCAGCATGGCAGGGGTTGGGGGGTGAGCCGGGGTCGGGTGAGGAGCACAAGAGGGGGGTTCACGGTGGGGGAGAGGGGTGGGTCCACGGAGGCTGGGGACACTGACTGGCACTCAATGAACCACTGTCGGATCTGCTCCTTCATCTTCTCCTTCATGTCGGGCCCCTCCACCTCCCTGAGGTGGTCGTGGGCCTTCACCACGGCCAGCTGGAACTCCTCCTCCTTCTCGGTCTGCAGGAGCTTGCGCACATCTGCCCCGAGGCTGGCCTGGGACCGGGCGCCCATGGGCTCCACCGGGCTGGCTGAGGGGAGCTGGGGACGTGGACAGGGAGGCAAGGGGCTCAGGGGTGGGAGTGGGGCGCCCCAGCAACCCCTCATCCCCGCACAGAGCCCCGCGCGCGCACACACCCACGCGGAACAACAGGGCTTGCCTGCATCAGGAGAAATTGTGTTTGGAGCCTGAAACTCGTCTGTGTAAATTACTCTGATAATGAGTTTGCTAGATGCATCCGGGCTGGCCCCCCCACCCCGCCAGCTCCCCCAGCACCCGCGCCGCCCCCCTCAGCCTTCGGCCCCAGCCCCACCCCCACGCCCAACGCCCGTGTTGGCAGCCGCTCCGCAGCCACTTTCCCGCCTCATTGGCTCCCAAATGTATTTTAAATATCACTCTGCGCAGAGACAATTACTGAAAACGCTGAGCTCACACTGTTGATGGGCCCAGGCGGCCGGGCTCATTCCTCACCCACCAGTCGTGCCATGGCCCCCTGCCCCCACGCCCCACCAAGACCCAACCCAGCCCTAGCCTCCTGGGGTCCGGATGCCCTGGTCATCAGCGAGCTCCGACCTCTGCTCCCACGTGTGGGGCCGCCGGGTCCCTCCCTCCTTCTGAAGCCCCCAGCCTCCTTGGAGCAGCCATCTCAGCCCTGGTCTCCGATCCTTCTGCCCCCAACCCCAGCAATCCCTCCCAGCCCCTCCTCCAATCTCCCTTTATAGGCCAGGCTTTTGTGGCTCTGCCCAGGACCCAGCACCCTCCCAGGGATCACAGAACCTCACCCCTGTGATGGCTTCCTCTCCTAAGTCAGCAGAGACCAGCTGGGGGCTGACCACCGCAGAGCAGAGGACTCGGGTCTGTCTTACCCGCCTGCACCCTCACCCCTTGCGGCCCATGCTCCCCGCCCCCACCTTCCGTGTGCACATTTGTGCCAGTCACCTAGTTCACACTTAGCCATTCTGCCTGCAGGGCAGAGGAGAGAAGGGAGTCGGGGATCCCAGAGTGAGTGGGGAGCCTGTGCCCCCCGCGGAAGGCTCTGGGGTGAAGGGGGTGTGTCCTCATCCCAACTGGGCCCCCCACATGCTTCTCCCAGAGGCTTCAGGAAACCCACTGGCCCTGGGAACTGGCCTCGTGCCACTGCGGGGCCCACCCCCTGCAGCCTCTCCTGCCAGCTCCATCATGGGCCAGGGGACAGGATGCTCTGAGCCACCGTCCCTCACCCCACCCCATGTATGACTTCCTTCCAAAGGGCTCTCGGCAGGGGGGAGCGGGAAGGGGCGTGGCTTGGCAGTGGCTTTGTGGTGACCCTCCATTAGGGTCCCCAGACCCCCCTCCCCCAGTCCTCAGTGGAGGGAGGTGTGCACAGGGCTGGGGGCAGGATGCTCACCATGCCGATGAACTCCATCTCGGTTCGCCGGTCCTGCTGAGTGCGTTTCCTCTGCAGGTAACCCTTCCACACCTAGGGGGACACATGGGCCCGGACTCTCCCCACACTGCCTTTCTGCTGGGACGCAGGGTAGGGGGCAGAGCTCTGGGGAGGGCACCTCTAGGATACAGCTCACTGGCCACTGACCCCTGAGCAGAGACAGCCCAGATGGGGTGGGGCCGGTCTGCACCTAGACGCCCGGCACTCTCAGAGCCCCCCAGAATTCCCTCTGTCTCATCTCTACCTTCTAACCTGCCTTTAAAAATATTTCTTTTCTTAGTTGCGGCAGGTGAACTCTTAGTTGCAGCATGTGGGATCTAGTTCCCCAACCGGGGATTGAACCTGGGCCTCTTGCATTGGGAGTGCAGAGTCTTAGCCAACGGACCACTAGGGAAGTCCCTAACCTGCTGTATCTTTTGAGGCACAAATCAGAGTTCGGATTCCACCTCCTCCGAGAAGCCCTCCCCACTCTCACTTCTCAGCATACTTCCAGCATCTGGAGTAAATGCTTGCTTCCACTCAGGCCCATAGACCTGGGTGCTGTTGAGACCATGCAGCTCCCCTAATTAATTCCTACATGTTACAAGGAAACTGAGGCCAGAGATGGGACATGGCCTCTCCCAGGTCCCAGGGCCGTTCGGCACAGAGCCAAGACCAAGGCCCGGTTTCTTGACTCCTCACCCAAGGCTCCTCTCCCAGCTAATCTTGGGCCTGTGGACAACCCAGTGCCCTGGGGAGGAGAATAGAGGGAGGCAGGGCCAGTGCCTCACCCAGCAGTTTGAGACAGAGCCTCAGCGGGCAGGCTCCTGGGCAGGCTTTGTCCTTCTCCCACGACGAGCACAGGAAAGACCCCTGATAACTGAGGGCCTCACATATTCTCCCCTCTAATGAGGCCAGTGGGGAACCCAGGACCTGGGACGCAGTGTTTCCATACCCTAGACGTCTGGAGACAGTGACAAAAGGACTCGCTTTGACTTTCAGGTTGGGGGAAGATGCTCCAGCTTGGGGCTGACCCACCTTCTCCAAAGGCTTGTTTCAGCGAGCCCCGAGGACGAGAACCCCCTGTTCACCCATGGGGCAGCCAGACCTGGGTACGGGATGCACAGCACCCCAGCCCGAGTTCCCTGATTTGCAATATGAAAATCTATCTCGCTTGGAGAGGACATCTGTTCTCAAGGCTGCTGTCTGTTAGTTGGCTGGTTTGCTCTGGATTTTGGGGAAGAAGTCCTAAGTCACCTGTATTGGGCTGGGAAACAGAAGTTTTTGAGGCTCTGGGACTTGATAGAAGATGGGAGAGGAGTTTGACTTAAGAGAGAAAGCTCCAACAGCCCCAGGTCAGCAGTCCAGGGCCTTCCTGCCCTGGCGTTCTCTAGGGCGCCTCCCATCTTATCAAGCTGGTAACCACTGCCCCCATGTGGGTCAGCTTAGCAGCACCTGGGGGGAGATCCACAGGGCTGCCAGGAGACAGAGGAGAGGCATGCCCGCCAAGACAGCGGGGTGGCATGGGGGATCTAGAGATGGAGCTGGGTGTTCTGTAGTGAGGTGGGAGGGGGTGTGATGAAAGGGTGACCTTGAGCGGCCCAGACCCCGAAGACACCTGGAGTCATCAGTTCTCAGACTCCATGTTCTTCATCATGCTTCCTTTTGCCTCAGCTACCCAGAGGCTCAGGCTACAATTCACTGACTCATTTCTTTGCCTTTCTTTTTTATTTTTTCAGTTATGACAGAATGATAATGTTTACAGGAGACTTGGGAAATAGAGAAGAGTTACACATGGTTCCACTACATATTACAACTAATTTTTTTTTAGGTAGATAAACTAAGATTTTAGCTGGAGCTTCCCTGGTGGCTCAGATGGTAAAGTGTCTACCTGCAGTGCAGGACACCTGGGTTTGATCCCTGGGTTGGGAACATCCCCTGGAGAAGGAAATGGCAACCCACTCCAGTATCCTTGCCTGGAAGATTCCATGGATGGAGGAGCCTGGCGGGCTACAGTCCACGGGGTCGCAAGGAGTCGGACATGACTGAGCGACTTCATTTTACTCACTTTCAATATCAAACTCTCAAAAATTCATAGAATGAATAGACAGAAAAGCAGAAGGATATAGCAGGCCGGAAAAGTTTTTGTGACTCATTTTTCACTGTCTTACAAGTTTTGGGGATGATTGTCTGCTCTGTTCTGCTGCTATATTATGGATCTTTCTCCCCTAATTTCAATTTTTTATTTATTATTGTTATTTTAAAAAAAATTTTTGGCCGCACCATGTGGCTTGTGGAATTTTAGTTCCCTGAACAGGGATTGAACTCAGGTCCTTGGCAGTGAGAATGAGAAGTCCTCACCATTGGACTGCCAGACAATTCCCTTTCTCCTCTGATTTTAATGATCCTTCTGTTTGGGGGGCTTTTATGGCATCCCACTTCAAGTCTTTTGGGGGAGATGGAGAACAAATAATAAATAAGATACATGTTTATTACCGATGAAGGTCCTTAGCTTAACATCTCAGAGAAGGCAATGGCACCCCACTCCAGTACTCTTGCCTGGAAAATCCCATGGATGGAGGAGCCTGGTGGGCTGCAGTCCATGAGGTTGCTAAGAGTTGGACACAACTGAGGGACTTCACTTTCACTTTTCACTTTCATGCATTGGAGAAGGAAATGGCAACCCACTCCAGTGTTCTTGCCTGGAGAATCCCAGGGACAGGGGAGCCTGGTGGACTGCCGTCTATGGGGTCGCACAGAGTCGGACACGACTGAAGCGACTTAGCAGCAGCAGCAGCTTAACATCTAGTTGTGGGGCAGCAGAATCCAAGCGCCTGTATTTCTGTCATCAATTGCTGAGCCAGGCAGGCTTCCTGGAGGAGGTGACTTTCCTCCAGGGTGCCTGGTGTGGGGGGTGGGAGAGTTTTACCTTCTGTATGGTGACGGCTGCTTCGTCCTGACTGAACTTGAACCGACCTTCCTCCCGAATCTTTCGGTCTCGCTCCTCCTCTTTCCGAATCTCCCGCATGAAGGTGGCCCGGAGCCTGCCTTGCCTGGCCCGCTCGGCCTTTTGCAGTAGGATTATGGCCTCAGTTCGGCTTAATATTGGAAAGCTCTGGCCACAGCAGGAGCAAAGGAGGAGGAAATAAGGGAGGGTTTGCCATCTCCAGTTGGGAGACCAGTCCCCCAAAGACGTGCTGGGGGCATGTCCCAGGGCAGCGAGGTGCCCAAGTCGTGTGTCTCTGCCTTGGCGGGGGAAGGTTACGAGGAGAATAGCACAGCTGTGAGGGGGCCAGGACTACCCAGAGCGCGCTCTGAGGTGGTGAAGGGCAGGCTCTGTTCCAGGGCCGGGCTGTCTCCCTGACTCACCTCCTCTGAGATCTCTGGCTGCAGTCTGGACAGCAGCTCCACCAGCATGTGTTCTCGCTCCTTCAGGATGCTGGACCGCTCCAGCTCGAAATACCTGGGAATCGGAACCTCCAGGTCTGCCTTTGGGGCAACACAGGAGGAGAGTTGGGAATAAACCTCCAGATGCTCTGGCCAACCCATTACCGCCTTCAGCTGCATACACACCCCTGGGGCTGGCTTCCTCTATCCTAGAGCTGTGGGGGGGTGGGGTGAGATGGGAAATGTACAAATTTTGGGCAGATCGCCCCAAGACTCATTCCCCTCTTCCTTTGACCCTGTCATGTGGCCAAAGTTGAATTCTGAAGGATCATGGTAGGTAATGGGCAGTGCTCCCAGTCCTAGCTGTACATCTGAGTCAACTGGGACCCAAGCTCTTAAAATGCAGCCTCCTAGGCCCTCCCCGGGCAACCACATCAGAATGGCAGGGCCTGGAGAAGGTCTGTTTTATCAAGCCCACAGCTGGGTCTCAGGCAGCTAGTTGGGGAAACTCTGAGTCCTCCTTAGATGTGGAACAGGGAGCCCTGACTTTGGGGCGGGCTAGAGACCAGTGCAGAAGCGCTGTGCTCTGGGACTTGCTGATGCACAGACATCCACTGAGGGTCTTGTGAAAATGCAGAGGCAGAGTAGTGGTTTTGGGGTGCAGCCAGAGATTCTGCATCTCTAACAAGCTCCTAGGTGATGCTGACGCTGCTGGTCCATGAACCACACTTTGAGGAACAAGCCTCCATGGGACCCTTTCCAGTAATCCCCTGCAGTGGGGTTCGTGGATCCTCTGAGCCAGACAGAACTTCCAGCCTGACTCCCCAGCCATCCTTAACTACTTTTTTTTTTTTTTTTTAAGATTTATTTATTTATTTTTGGCTGTGCTAGATCTTTGTTGCCGCACACAGGCTTTCTCTAGTTGCTGCAAGTGGGGGCTGCTCTCTAGCTGGGGATGCACAGGCTTCTAATTGCGGTGGCCTCTCTTGGGGAGCTCAGGCTCCAGGCTCAGTCGCTGTGGCTCATGGGCTCAGCTGCCACATGGCACGTGGGATCTTCCCAAAGCAGGGATTGAACCCGTGTCCCCTGCATTGGAGGGAGACTCTCAACCGCTAGACGACCAGGGAAGTCGCACCTCCTAACCACAGTGCGTGAATTTCCCAAACCCCATGGTCCGATCTGCCCTGCCCGCCTTCCCTTGCAGATGACATCCCAAGGCCTGGGGTGTCCGAGGAAAGTCAAGGCCACCCCTACTCCCAGCTGGCTGGGGCTTGGTTTGCTTCCACAAGGAGAGGGAAATCAAGGCTAGCCCTTCCCCCAGCTCCCCGCCCCCCGAGCTGGGGTGGGCGCAGTGCTTGAGCAGCCCGCGCACCGGGGTGAGCTTTAAGTCCTGCAGGACTTGGTCCAGGCAGTGGGTCTCACACAGGTCGGCGCGAACCAGATCGTCTTTGAGCTCCAGCACGCGGCAGGCCACGCTGTCCAGCAGGCGCCGCAGCAGCCGCCGCTTCTGCGGCTGCACCATCTGGTCGTAGAGGGTGTCGAAGCGGCGCAGCAGCCCCAGGTAGTGCAGATAGAGCGAGGAGAGCCGGTACTGGAAGGGCTGCCGTTCGCTCTCGGAAACGGCTTCCCCCAGCAGTGGCTCCTGGTCCAGCAGCTCTTTCAAGATCAGGTGGGAGGAGTCCCAGAGGCGCTGGTAAGCTCTGGGAGGAGAGGGAGGCAGGGGGCGCCCTGAGCCTCAGAGGAGGGGCAGGGGGCGAGGAGGGGGCGCCCGGAGCCTCAGAGGAGCGGGTGGGGGGGCAGCAGGGGGCACCCTGAGCCTCAGAGGAGTGGGGAGGGGGGCTGAGGAGGGGGCGCCCTGAGCCTCAGAAGAGTAAGGGCGGAGGGGGAGGGGTGGGCTCCCCTGAGGTGCCTGAAGACCTGAACTCGAGGTCCCAGATATGATGCTAAGGAGACTCATGGCCCCCGGGGTGGAGTTCTGGGAAGGGAGAGGCCTTCAGGGAACTGAGATGGTGCCCCAGGGAGACATCCTGAGGCTTAGAGAAGCCGAGGGACTGGGGCTCCTGGGGCTGGAGCCCACTGAGGGAGGGACAAGGAGGGTGACGAATGGGCACCTGCCATGGGTCCTGCTAAGGGAGGGGCCTTTCGGAGTCTGTGGCTGGTCCCTCCAGGCTGGAGGGGCACCCAGCAATGCTGCAATGGTCTAGGATGGTGGGCTGGAAGCAGGGGTGAGGGCGAACTGTAGAGAAGGGGACTGTACGGAGGGACTGTTCTGGAATCAGTAGCCCGAGGGAAACCTGAGCGCAGGCAGAAGCGGCCAGGGTGGCTGTGTGAGTGTCCGGGGTCCAGGTGGGGCCGGCCCTCAGAAGCCCCTCTCCCACCAGCCTTGTCCCCAGCGGCCTGGCCCGAGGACCAGGGAGGCGCCATGCCCTTTGTTCTCCCCTCCTTCACTCACGCCTCGGACATGGTGCCCAACTCCAATCTGCCCTTTGTGAGCTGGTCCTGGAATCCACAGAATGTCTGTGGTTCCACCCAGACTCCGCTCCACAAAGCCAGAATAGCCCAGTTTTAAGAGTTCTGTCCCATTGTCTCAAAGTTCTAAGGCTGTGAGGGGAAGGGGTGCAGGTACAGGATTGGGGACGCTTATCTCTGAGGACACCCCGGAGGTGGCATGCCAGAGGGCGTGGGCTCCCTTGTAGCAAGCCTTGGCCAGGGTGGACAGTGGGGTCAGCCGTGGCTACTTCCCTTGCAAGGATCAAATGAAAGAACGGGCTTTGTTTGATGTCACCCTGTAGACCGTGAGGTTTTGGATGGTTGTTAGTCCTAAGGGCATTTGTCCAGCTGTCCTCTCGGCTGGAGACCAGGCCCAGCCTCCCTATGCTTGTGTGTGACTGCACCGCAGGGGCAAAGGGGCAGGAGTTGGGCTTGGCAGGCCTGGGTTCACGCGGCTTGTGGAATCTTAGTTCCCCAACCGGGAACTGAACCCAGGCACACGGCAGTGAAAGTGCAGAGTCCTACCCATTGGGTAACCAGGGATGTCCCCATGCTTCCCCCTTTAAGTGAGCACAAACACGCCAGTTCCCCTGGGGTCTGACATCACTTCACATGGTTCGAGTGAGCTGTACCTGTGTAAAGAATGGTGTTGCAAGGAGTAGTGGGTGGGTCTCAGTGGTGTTTGGGGGCTCCTTCTGAGCTCTCTGTGGGTTTCCCCATCACTGCTTCAGGCTCACAAGGACATTCTTTGGAAAATTCAAAGCATATCAGCCTGGCTTGGGTCTGCTGGGGTGTGCTTTTGGCTCAGTGTCGAGTGGGGAACGTCTGAATAAATATATAAGGCAAGGGGCAAAGGACAGGGGAGGAGAGAGACAGAGGCAAAGAGGATCGGGGGAGGAATCCACGTGTCCCCAGAGCTTCCAAGGACGTTGCCGAAATGCAGATCCCCATTCAGCACTCTGAGCTGGGGCCCAGGATTCTGCATTCCTAACAAGCTCCCAGGGTGTTACAGAAGCTGCTGGTCTGTGAATCACGCCTAGAGTAGCAAGGAGTGTAAACACAGCAGGAGTGGGGAGGAGCTGAGCTTCCGGGCCAGGTCTCCCGAGCCAGTCTTTTTCCTGCCGTGGGACAAAAGCGTGGATAATTAGTTCTCACCACGTGGCATCTCCACTGTAGGCTTGACAACGGAGGAAACATGCATGACGTATGTTGGGTAACAATTCAGCCATCATTACAGCGAGCCTTTCAATATATGAACTTGAAGTTACAAAGGGAATGTAAAGGATTTTGGACTGTTCACTCAGTACTAGCCAGCCCTTCACTCCACCGCCGCAGAGGCTGAATTAGAGACAAAAGGAGAATATGGTCGTGTTATGTAGTGAATCTAGGTGCAGGATGGACAAGTGGTTATGGTACTATTTTTGCTTTTTTTTTTTTTCCAAAATAAAATGGGGGAAGAAAAGTTACGAGTCTCAAAAACATTCTCACCAATTTGTTCTGAAATTAAGGGGAAGAAAACCTTAGGGGAAAACAAGAACATCTTCAAGATCCCAGTAAGTTACTTCAAAGCTGGTTTGGGCCTTTAGTTTTTGTATCTTATAGATCTGTGTAGCCCCTGTGCCCAGCACAGGACAAAAATAATAGTCTTCTAGAAATGGCCTCACAGAACCCCATCCCGAAGGAGGGATGCACGTGGAATTTCAGGCCCAGAGAGGGCGTGATGGAAACAGCCAGCGGCAGACTCAGGATTCTAACCCAGACCAGGTCGTCCCTCATCTCACCTAAGAACAAGATGGCTGTACATTTATAAAGAGTCACTTGTCACTCATGGGCCCCACCCAGAACGCAGGTGTTAAGAGGTATGAGGTATGCATAAGTGTTCTTCTATCTTGGGGGCGTGAAAAGTAGTGACACCCTGCCCCACACCACACCTCACCTCCACGCATCCCTTTTTGAAATCAGCACAACACAGGAGAGCAGTGCAGCCTTTATTAAGGTCGGGCCCCGGCTCACTTGGAGCTGGTGTACTTGGTCACGGCCTTGGTGCCCTCGGACACGGCGTGCTTGGCCAGCTCCCCAGGCAGCAGCAGACGCACGGCCGTCTGGACCTCCCGGGATGTCAGTGTGGTTCGACCCGAGTACTGGGCCAGCCGGGCGGCCTCGCCGGCCAGCCGCTCAAACAGATCGTTCACGAACGAGTTCATGATGCTCATGGCCTTGGAGGAGATGCCGATGTCAGGGTGCACCTGGGGAAGCAGCAGGAGCAATCTGTTAACAGGGGGGCTCTGCCTGATGCCACAAGCCCCACCCCCAAGTTGGGGACCGCAAGGCTGCCTCATCACCCTCTTTCCAGAGGCCAGACAGGTTACTACTATATCCAAGTTAAAAAACAGAGAAGTTTCTCCCAACTGCAAGAGATAAGGAATGCTGCCTTTTTTTTTCCCCCCTTTTTCCATTTAGTGATTTGCACAGTGTTTTGTACCATGGATGCATCATAGTTTATATCACCATCCCTCTCTTCATGGACATTTAGAGGGTGTGCTTTACTTTTTGCTATTACATCGTGTTATAATAAATACATGTCTTTGAACACTGAACACTTGTATGAGCAAGCTGGTTATCCCTAGAAATTCCTAGAGGGCTGGTGCACATAACTTGGTAGATCGTTAACCAGATTATTTTCCAGAAAGGGCACACCCAGGACACACTCTCTGCACAGCCTGGGAGTGAGGAGACTGGGATCTGGGGCTGTCCCATGAGTCCCTGTGGGACCTTACACAAGGCACTTTCCTCTGAGCCTGTTTCCTCTTCTGTCACACCAGCTTTTGAACTAGGTGATCTCTAGTAAAACAAATGGGAGGGACCTTATAACAATCCTAACACGTGAGCAGGCAGACACCATTTCTCTGCGAAAAGTAAAAGTAAAGTGAAGTCGTTCAGTCGCGTCCGACTCTTTGTGACCCCGTGGACTGTAGTCTACCAGGCTCCTCCGTCCGTAGGATTTTCCAGGCAAGAGTACTGGAGTGGGTTGCCATTTCCTTCTCCAGGGGATCTTCCTGACCCAGGGTCTTCCGTGCTGTAGGCAGACACTTTACCATCTGAGCCACCAGGGAAGCCCATTTCTCTGCGAAGTGGGAGGGAAGTGACTGCTGACATACACATCAGGCCAGTGATGGAGGTCAATGAGCACCCTGGCTCCTGGCCCGGCCACTCCCTCTCCACACAGCCTCTAGGGGCCACGGATCTGACAGTGGGTAACCTGAGCCGGACCCTGGTCATCACATCTTCTTCGCTTTAGGTGGCCAGGGCAGTGGCCCCCCCCTCGACCCAGGGGACCCGCTCAGCAGCTCTCTTTGGGGAGCCCAGTCCTGCCCCAACGCTCCCTTCACAACTTTGGAGCCGAAAAGCTAGGCTAAGCTGCAGAGGGCTCACTAACACTGGCTCCCACCCCATTTTCACCAGGACCCCGGAGTCTTTGCTGCTGCCCTTTGGCCCGTCCACGTGGGTGCCGGGCCCACCCCGTGAGAGCGCTCCTGGAGATCCCGGCCGTCCGGTCACTCAAACTGCTTATGGGATTTCAGACCGGAGACAAGGTCCATGTCTGGGGTCTGGTCTCACAAGGGGTGAGACTCAGGCAGGTGAGGGGAGGAGACCCAGGGCAGGCAGCTCCCTGCCGGGCCCAGCTCTGCTGAGCAGGGCAGAGCATCTGAGGCCAGGTGGCCTGGGATCCTTCAGACACCGCGGTTGCGTGCCCTTTGGTGGCAGTGCGTGAGTCCCAGGGGTAGATGGTCCTCACAGGCGCGCTGGGAGTCTGAGTGTGGGTTACGGTTGGGGCTTACCCAGGCTCAGGGCCGGCCCGGGATGGGGGTCTGGGGTAACCTCCACTGCTGTCAGGTCACGTGACCCAGTCACCCCGCTGAGCCCTTAGTACCTTAGGTTCCTTATCTATAAGGTAGACCAACCCCTCAGCCCCTCAAAGACGGAGCGCCGCCCACCTGGGGGGCTCCCCCAAGACCGCAGTTCACTGGAGCTAACTCCTCGCTTCGGCCACGGCTAACTGTCCCTCTTGTTTGGACCAGCCTGTTTGACACCTGATCACCGTCAGCCCTGCACTTTCTGGTGGTCTTCCGTTACTTAAACTGTCCCACCTAAGGTCCCACACGACTGTTTAGTCTGTCCCAGAGCCCTGTAGCCTCTGGACCGGGGTGGGAGCATGTTTGAATCGCCTCCTGCCCGTCACAGGCGCAGGACAGACACGGAGCGGCCTCCCAGGGCCTCTGAGATGAAGAGAGACCCCACAAGAGGGGCACAGGTGCCTCTGTGCAGGGAGTGAACTCCATCTAGGCCCTTTCCAGGCTTTCGCCAGCCCCCGCCCCACGCCCATGGTGGCCCCCCATGCTCACCTGCTTCAGCACCTTATAGATGTACATGGAGTAGGTTTCTTTGCGCCGGCTGCGCCTTCTGGACTTCTTGTCCCCAGGACTCCGGCCCCGCCGGCCCCCAGACTGCTGCAGCTGTCCGTGCTCGGCGCTCATCCTCCTGGTCCTCCCGGCGGCCTCTTCCTACGTATTGGGCGAACTTTTAAGAGGTCAGCTGCCCGTCCACCTGGAGGGGCTGGGGGCCAGCACCTGGGCGCAGGGGCGGGGCCGGGCCCAACCCTGTTCAGAACGTGCTCTGCGTTAATCCTGAAAGAGCCTAATGGCTCCTTCCTCTCCACCGCCCCCAGGACTCCATCTCTGAATAAGCCTCCACCAGCCCCCTTCCCCACCCTTCTGTCTCCCAAAATACTTGTAATACACACGTTAGAGTTCAGGCTGTGCGCTCACTCAGCACCCGTGTGCTCGCATGGATGGCTGAGTGCTGGAGAGCTTCAAGAGGAACACAAGGCCCCCAGCACCGCCCACCAAGTGTTATTCACTCAGTCTCACTAGTGTTATTCATTCATTCACTTTGTGACCCCATTGTAGTCCGCTAAGCCCCTCTGTCCATGGAATTCTCCAGGCAAGAACACTGGAGTGGGTCACCCTTCTCCAGGGCATCTTCCTGACTCAGAGATCAAACCCGGGTCTTCTGCATTGCAGGCAGATTCTTTACCATCAGAGCCACTAGGGAAGCCCCCCTCCCCTTCTCCAAGGGCCTACAATTTAGCTGGAGAGATAAGACTGTTTCACCGGAAACCATCAGGGAAGGGTGAAAGGGTAAAAAGTGTGTGAAACTGAGTTTGGGAAAAAACGTAGTGAGGTCATCGCAGAGCACCAAGCTGAGCTCCCTGTGTTATCTGGCAGCTACCTGCTTCACACATGGTCATGTATATACGTCAGCGCGACTCTCCCAATTTGCCCCACTCTCCCCTTCCCCCGGGTCTACACGAACCTCCTCTACCCTTTGTCTCTGTTCCTGCCTGGAACTAGGTTCATCTATACCATTGTTCTAGATTCCATATACATGCATTAAAATATATTTGTTTTTGTCTTCCTGACTTACTTCTCTCTCTCTCTCTCTCTCTATATATATATATATATTTTAAAGATAGGCTATAGAAATCGACAATTGATTTAAAAAAAGAAGAAACCTCTGGCTTCAGGAAATAAATGGGGATTTGAAGCTGGTCTGGTAGGACGTGCGTGCGTGCACAGTTGTGCCGGACTCTTTGCTACCCCATGGACTGTAGCCCGCCAGGCTCCTCTGTCCATAGCATTTTCCAGGCAAGAATACTGGATCAGATTGCCATTTCCTTCTCCAGGGGATCTTCCCCACTCAGGGATCAAACCCGGGTCTCTTGCGTCTCCTGCATTGGCAGGCTGATTCTTTACCACTGTGCCACCTGGGAAGCCCCTGGTATGATGGGTACAATTTAACTGGGGAGAGAGATTTTAGTTAGGAGGAAAGGGAGAAAGAAATCAGTGGGTGTGGTTTCGGGGAGGCAGAAGATGGTGCAGAACCTGAGCCCAGACAGGTGAAGGCAGCAGGAACCACAGCTGGCAGGGCCTGACAAGGGAGGGTTTCGGTGAAGGCAGACTGGAAGAAGCCCGAGTGAGAAACACGGGGTGCTGTCTGTGAACACGGGGCCCCTATGGAAGTAAGCTGTGAAGGGAAGGGGAAAAAAAGGTGCTATTCTGCAGAGAAGGTGGTCTCACTTTGCACCTTGTGTGACTATTTCAGGTCCTTGAATGCTGTGGTTAAGGAAATCGAGAGCAACGGGATAAGCCCAGGCTGTGGGGAGAAGAGGGTTTTCCCAATAAAGAGGTGGGGAGGGGCCAAATGAGCATCACCTGCCATAGGCGCCTGAGCACCCTCCACCGCACCAAGCCCACACACCCCCAGTTCCCACCATTCAGCTGTGGCTGCGTGCCGGGGGTTGGAGGAGCAGGAGGGCAACTCTGGATCCA
Organism: Bubalus bubalis; assembly: GCF_019923935.1. NCBI lineage: Eukaryota > Metazoa > Chordata > Mammalia > Artiodactyla > Bovidae > Bubalus > Bubalus bubalis. The sequence continues at coordinate 113,283,892 of NC_059164.1, forward strand.
AAATAAGGCACTGATTTTAGGCACTTGTAGAAATGTGTATTTTGTGGGATTTTTTAAACATTGAAAAAAATGTTGAGGCTGGCCTTTTTTCTGGACAAGCTGACCAGCCTACTGTGTCCCTTCCTCCAGGCTTGGAGACCCCAACAGACTTCAGCGGGAGTTCTTCACACAACCAGGCCCTCCCTTGGCCAAAGTAGCAGCTCGTCTCTGTTCTCATTATCCTCCTAACCAAGCCTCTGGACACTCAGGACAGACTGACGAGCCATTTTTCTCCGGGCCCCTGCCCTTGGGCACAAAGCAACCAGGCCAGGCCCCTGGGGGTCAGAGGGTGGAGTCGGAGTGGAGTCCCTCACTCCAGCCTTGGGATCTAGGGCTCAGCTGCAGGCACTCACCTGATACCCTGTTCCCTCTGCCCAGGGCAGCTCTGGGACTCCACAGCCATCTGAGAAGACCCTACTCACCTTTCAAGTTAGAGCACCGATCCCAGCTTTCTGGGCAGCTACTCACGAGAAACTTCCCTCCCTTTTAAGGTCTCCTGTGTAGCCTACCGTCTAAGTTACAAGTTAAAGGGCATTGATTTATGCCCTTTTCTGTCTTATTGGCTTTCCCATTAGACCGTGAGCTCCTCGGGGGTTGAGAGACCATCTGGGACTTTTTTTGTGTTTTACTGTCTTAGAAACCATGGCTGTGTATGTTTCCCCACTGGGGGAAACAGGGATGGTTGCTGAGGTTTCAGAGGTGAAGGCAGGCAGGAAGCCTGGTGACAAAAAGGCTGGATGTGCTATTCAAGTTCAGACAGGCTATGCAAAGCCCTGGCTTGGGAGTGTTGATAAAATGGACACAGCGCTGATGAAAATTAAGGCTGTGGACAGGTTAACATCACAGAACTTCTTGTATCCCACCAGGAATACAGCAGCAGCACTGGGGAACGCTCAGCAATGTTAATTCCTGGTCTCATCTAGACCTATGGAACCAGAAACTCCGAGGCGAAACCCAGCAGTCTGTGATCCAATGAGTCTTCAGCTGATTCTGACGCACGTTAATGTTTGTGAACCACTGGCCTAAGTAAAGGCACAAGTTCAAATCAGAAGGGAAGAGAGTTCTTCCAGTGCCCACGGACAGTCCTCCATTTGCACCCAGCCCATGCTGAGGGCAGGTGAATGGTGGCACCACAGGGAGGAGCAGGAGAGGACCCAGAGACCCAAGGAGGAAGGCGGGGACCATGGCTTCTTCTTTCTTTATTGGACGCTTTGTAGATGTCACGCAGGTCTAAAAGTTACACCGTTAAATAATTATTTAAAAACCGACCAGGATTAAGGCCCTGGTCCAGAGCTCCAAACCAGAAGCAGAAAGGAATGGGGGCGGTGGGCTGGGGGGGTATTCCTCCAACATCACCAAAACCCAGAGAACGAGGATCCTAAGCTTTTTCACAGGCCAACCCAGGGCATGGGCCTGCGGGCTGACCCTCGGAGGCCTCTGGCTGCATCACTATCGGGTCAGAACCAGCGAGGAGCTGGCGGGAACAGCCAGCCGAGTCCAGACATGGACACAGTAGCTGGAAGGACAGGAGACAGACAGGTCCTGTCCAGCTGTGGATAGGATCAGAGTGCAGCTAAGGCAGGTGGGGGCAGGGGCTGGGGAGCAGTATTGCAGCAATGCAGGACGTGGCCCCGGGGGCTCGGCCCAGCCAGCCGGCCGGCAAGGCCTCACACGTTGTGGGTCCGCCTGGTGGGCTGGGGCTCCTCGCCCACCAGCTTGGACTTGAGGTGCTCCTTGTAGGCGAGGATGTCTCCAGGCCACTTGGTGATTGTCTGCTTCTCACAGACCCAGATTTCCTGTGCAACCTGGAGAGCAAACCCCAGACTTAGCCACCCTGGCCAGCGCCCTTCCCACCCCGGCCCAGGAGACTGTTCCCGGCAGAGTCTGAGAAAAAAACCCCATAAGCTCCCGCCAGCCCACATCCAGCTCCATTTCACCCCCTCAGCGTTTCTGGGGATGGTCTAATCTAGACACCAGCAGGGGCTGGGGCCTTCCAAGCTGGAACCCGCCGGTCACCCCAACTGCTAGTTCCCCAGCAGGACCCAGACCTGTTCAGGGCCTCACTCTCGGCTTCCTGCGTTCCACCCCGTCTTCCTCACAGCTTCAGAGAAATGACCAGAAGCTTTCTCCCCAGTGACAAGCAGGAGCCCTCTGTCTAATCCAGAGGCTCCTTAGTACAATACTATTTCCAGGCTGAAGAATCCTGGAAACAATAGCAAAAGCACCCTGTTCGCTACTCAATTCTCTCCCTGATTTTGGCCAACGATGCCAAGTAGGCTAACAGCCCCAAATAGCTAATGAAGAATTAAAGTATTTCTGTGAAGGCTTTCTAAGTTTCTCAGAGAAACCATAAGATGTGGTCCTCTCCACCCTACGTCCTGCGCCCTTTTCCCAAACATGGTAATGTGGATTCAGTGTCCCCCATGTGCCATGGGGGTGTTCTACCCCCAACCGCGTCCTGGCCGCGAGTCTCACCTGTTGGATGAGTCTGAAGTCATGGCTGACCAGCATCATACCGCCCTCAAAGTCATTGATGGCATCTGCCAGGGCATCGATGGTCTCAATGTCCAGGTGGTTGGTGGGCTCGTCCAGGAAGAGCATGTGGGGGTTCTGCCAGGCCAGCCAAGCCAGACACACTCGGCACTTCTGCCCATCAGACAGGTTCCGGATCGGGCTCACCTGCGTGGAACCAGGTCATTTACGAGGTCTGGGGTTGCCCTCACCACGCATTAAGACTCACCTCTCCCCATGGCTTCTCTGTTATCACACAGACAGCGGGGCTCAGGAAGACCCCAGGTCACACAGTAAGACAGTGGCACCCTGCCAGTCCCTCAAGGGCCTAGAAGGGACACACCTGGAGTCTGAAGCCTGCCTCGGCACAGGGTCTTCACGCAGTGCAGCCGTCAGGGGACCTGAGTCTGGATCAGAGGACCCTGCGTTCTAGATCTCAATTTCCCTTGCTTTTAACACCATGGCCCATCCTGCTAGTCTGGGGGCAAGGGCATGTCAGAGACCAGCACGCGACCCCCCACCCTCCCTTGAGACTTTAGAGCTCCAATCTGTAACCACCTAGAGCAGAGGAAAAAACAGACGCCCAGCCCGTGTCTCCCAGTTGCCTGGGGTCCTCCCACCCCAATCCGCTGACCTGCTGTTTCCCTGTGAGACCGTATCGCCCAATGATCTTCCGCATCTCCTCCTTCTCCTTGATCTCGGGGTAGCATTTCATCATGTACTCCAAAGGCGAGAGGTCTAAGTCTAGCTGCTCTTGTAAATGCTACAGGGGAAAAAAAAAAAAAAAAAAAGAACCCACCCAGGTGTGCCTGGTGTTCTTCAAAGGCAGCCTGCTGGGGTAGCTGCCGCGTACCGTCTCTCTACCTCTCCCCGGGCAGCTGTTCAAGACTGCAGAAGCACCCGGAGCTGACCTGGGCACACGCGGCCCTGCTCGCACACCCTGGGCAGCTCCCCGTGCCCCACCAAGACTGTACCTGATGGTAGCGCCCTATCTTGACATGAGAGTGTTTTCGGATCATTCCATCTGTGGGCAGTAGCTACAGGAAGATAAAAAAAAAAGAGTAGACAGTGGAAAGATAAGCACACAGACAAGGAAACCTGGTCAGAAGCAGACAGGAAGCAAACATACGTTCACACCAAGCAAGACTCCTACAACTTCCAAAACAGAACCCGCACCACCACCTCACAAACTGCTTTTCTGGCCACTCAGAGAAAATACACCGAGACAGATGTTCTCAGGGGAGGCAGAGACACACACCACATGATCCACTGGGTAGTTATTAAAGGACTACTATCCCCTGCACTGAACTGTGACAGAGGACTCGCAGGGGTCCAACATACGTTTTCTACAATAAAAACATTTCTAAATGCAGAGCCGCTCCTGTGTTCTAAATGCTCTGAACGAAGACACGGGAAGGCAGTGAGAACAGGCCTGGGTTGTCTCTCACAGGCTCTCTCACACACACACTCCTTCTCCCAGTTTTCTCTAAGAAAATGCCCTAAACATCACACTGGCCAGTGATGACCCGCCCCCCAGAGGACGGCTCACTCGTCATGAGAGCACGCAGGCCTTCCAAGACCAGTGGCCCTTGCATGCCGCCCCCCGACCCTGACACACTGGCATCTAATGCTGGAGTCCCACGCCCTGACTTGGCACCATACCTCTCCAGTTAGCAGCTTCAGAAGAGTTGACTTCCCTGCTCCATTGGGCCCCACCAGAGCCACTCGGGTGTCGAGATCAATACCGAACTCTAGATTGTTGTAGATGCAAGGCTGAGGGGGGTGGGGGAGAGAAACAGACCCAGGGGTAGGGTGATCAATCCAACTGGCAGAGCAATCTCGCTGAGCCCCCAGTCACCACTAGAGGCGGCGGGAGTGAGGAGGAAGGAAGCTCCATGGCAGCCCCCTACCCACTGCCTCCACCCACCAATGCGGCTGAGCAATGTCCCCTCCAAGTACTTGGAGGGGACCCCCACTCCTCTAAGGCTCTCAGTGAGGCAACCCAGGCTGCCAGGTCTGGAAACTCCCCAGCAGCACAAGGGTTAGTAGATGTGGTCAGCAAACAGGACACTCTTCTCGCCAGCTGACACCTCGTACAATGTACCCCAGCCTCCCAACCACACCCACGTACTCACCCCATCTTTCGTGTACTTGAAGCTGACATTCTGCACCATAATAACAGGCGGAGGGATCTTGCCACATGGTGGGAAATAAAATGACAGCGTCTAGGAAGAGGATAAAGAGGTGTTTATCAAGTCAGGTCCTTCCTTATCCATCTCACCTTAGGCCACATAATTCCACCCAACCAGACCCTACCTTGTCGCTCACAACCCTCTCTGTCAGTCCTGATGCCATCATTTTCTGTAGCGTCTTCTCCTTGCTCTGGGCCTGCCGGGCCAGCTTGGCACTGCCATGACCAAACCTAGCAATGTAGTTCTGAAAGAGTGCAGAGAGGGGGCTTGCGTGTGGGCAGGTACCCCACGATTCATCTGAAAAGAGGGTAAAGGACTTCTCTAGCCCCCGCACCTCCCCAGACACCGTCAGCTCTCTCGGAGGAGGAGATCGTGACCCTACCTTCATGTGTGCGATCTGATCCTGCTCCCAGTGAAACCTCTTCATCTGGTTCTCTTCCAGCTCCAGCCGCGTCTTCACATACTGATCGTAATTACCCTGCAGGAAGACGCACTGGGTGAGATGGGCAGCGCTAGCCTCGGCCCTGGGTCCTCACTCAGGGGGTGTTCGAGATGGCACCTGACTTGGCCCTGGCTATGGGGTGGTGCAGCGGGGGAAGAGGAAGTGCATTAAAGAAACATATTCTGGGACTTCCCTACTGGTTTAGCAGTTAAGACTCTGAGCTCCTAATGCAGGTGGCCCGGGTCTGATCCATCATTAGGGAACTAGATCCCACATGCCACAACTAAGACCCAACACAGCCAAATAAATAAATATTAAAAAAAAAAGAAGCATATCTGAATTTAGAAGCTGAGGTCTTTTCAAACTGCGTGCCTCTCCTTCCTAGAGCAGGGATTCAGACTAAATCCTCGGGTTAACCATAAAGACACCCACAGCCCGGGCAGGAGCCCTGAAAACCACTGTCATACTGATCATCAAGAGGCTCACAGCCTTCCAAGGGCATGTGCATCCCCTCCCCACCTGGAGAGGCTGAAGCCCCAGGCAGGCCACAAGAACTGCCTCCAGGTGGGAAGACACCAGACCAGTCAGATTTAGGACCTGGCAGAAGGCAATGGCACCCCACTCCAGTACTCTTGCCTGGAAAATCCCATGGATAGAGGAGCCTGGGGGGCTGCAGTCCATGGGGTCGCTGAGGGTCGGACACGACTGAGCGACTTCACTTTCACTTTTCACTTTCATGCATTGGAGAAGGAAATGGCAACCCACTCCAGTGTTCTTGCCTGGGGAGTCCCGGGGACGGCGGAGCCGGGTGGGCTGCCGTCTATGGGGTCGCACAGAGTCGGACACGACCAAAGTGACTTAGCAGTAGCAGACCCTGCACTATGGACTTCCGTGGTGTCTGTCTGCAAACACCCAGACTCAAGCTAAACATCCATCAGAGTCTGACAAATAAGTTACAGGACAGCCACGCAATGCAATACCATGCAGTCACTGGAAAAAAAGGGGGGCAATTTAAATATACTCATATGGAAAGCTGTCCAAGACATATTAAAATTTAAACTCAACCAACAGGATCATGGTATGGGTACATAAAATTTTTTACAAATGCTTGCAAGTACATGTGAAATTTCTGAAAAACTATGTAAGAACTATTAACACTCCTCTGGTGAATACAACTATGAATAAAGAGGAATTCTATTTTTCATAAGCAGCTACTCAAGAAGGCAGAGGGCAGCAAGGCCTGCCTGGGCACCGTGAAGAGGCAGCCTCTCTGCATAAGGCAAACATACACCCCGTGCACAGGCTGCCAATCCATGGCCTATGGCCTGAAAGCAATTACTTTGGGACTAAAATAAAACAGGCTGCAGAACTCCCTGTCCACATCTTTTTATAGCAATAGGTAGAAAAGGGCTGCTAAGTCAAATTTTTTTTTAAAGGAGAACTTCATGGAACGGGTAAGCACAGTGGGTACTGCGGAGAAGCTAAGCCCACTCACCGTGTAATACTTCAGCTTCTTATTGTGCATGTGAATGATGTTGGTACAGACACCATTCAGGAAGTCCTGGGAATGGGAGACGAGGACCAAGATGCGCTTAAAACTGCAAAGCCAGAGAACCAATCAGGGAGGAGCTCAACATGGTAGACAGTTCACAACAGGGGAGCTGAACGTCGGGCCCAGAAAACCTTCATCCTTTCCCACCCTTATGCCTGAGCGACCTCTAGATTTTCTGGCCAGTTGCCAGCTCTGAGCTGCCAGCGCTCAATCTGTGTATAAGGACACTAGGCGTTTTTCAAAGTGTGGTGAGGCAGTCGAGATTCCTCAAACTTCTGCTTTAACTTTCCAAAGAATGGAGTGGAGATGGCAGTAATAGTGATGGTAAAATCAAAAGTGTGCACAAGCACCCATAAACACATTTAAAGCCAGAAGAGAACTGGAATGGGTATAGTAAAAATCACCAGGCTCTCCTTTTCATATTACTACCTTCATAGCTCAGTTGGTAAGGAATCTGCCTGTGATGCAGGAGACCCAGGTTCGATTCCTGGGTTGGGAAGATGGCTTGGAGAAGGAAATGGTAACTCACTCCAGTATTCTTGCCTGGAGAATCCTAGGGGCAGAGAAACCTGGCAGGCTACAGTCCATGGGGTCACAAGAGTCAGACATGACTTAGCGACTAAACCACTCCTTTTTATAAAGAAGGTAGCAGGTCACTGAAGAGACCATGGAAAGCCTTCTTCTAGAACTGGGGCAGCTTTCCAGGTTATCTGACTCTCAAGCAAAGGACCACGGCCATATGGGCTATTTTTCTCTTTGTCACTGCATCATGATCTTATATAAGGATCCTTGTTTAATATGATACAAATACAATTAAGAAAAAATATTATCTTTAATAAAAATGTTATATTTTAAATAATAGGAAAAAAAAACAAAAAAATAAAACAAAAAAATTCATATATTTAAGACTAAACAAAAGCTAACAAAATGGCCTGCCCTAAAGATGGTTACTGGGCTTTGCTGGTGGCTCAGTGGTATAGAACCAGCCTGCAATGCAAGAGACATGGATTTGATCCCTGGGTGGGGAAGATCCTCTGGAGAAAAAAATGGCAACCCACTTCAGTATCCCTGCCTGGAAAATCCCACGGACAGACAAGTCTGGCAGGCTAGAGTCCATGGAGTCCTAACAAGTCAGACACGACTGAGCGACTAAACAAGAACAAAGGTGGCCACCACCTCTTCAGTCTGGTCTCCCTCTGGCCTCACTTCGCTCCATTGCTCACTGCTCTAGTGTCACTGTGGGTCCTGGGTGTCATCTCCCCTGGACTCTGCTCAGCCCCTCCCTGAGGACCTGCCCCTTCCCCCCAGCCCCGCCTCTTACGTCTTTAGCTCTTCTTCCAACCACACACAAGCATCGAGGTCCAGGTGGTTGGTGGGCTCGTCCAGGAGCAGCATGAAGGGTCGAATGAAGAGGGCTCTGAAGACAGGAAAGGAGACAGAACCACTTCAGTCTACCGCGTGCTACACAGGAGGGGAGGGCCTGCCTGCCACCTGCAGCTCTGGTCAGGCCTGCACTGAGTCCTGAAATCAACTCTAGGGTCTACACCTCAGACAAAAGGTGAGAAGTAGGAGAGAAACCAGAGATGAAGGGTGGGGGTTAAAGAGCAGAAAACAGAACTGAGAAGCAGAGGGAAGATGTAGCTCGGACGTAAGGCTGTAAAAGTTCCTTATGAGTCTACAAGTCTCTTACACTAAGGCTGGTGAGCATCGGGATACACAAAAGGATACAGAAAAAGTACACTGCTAAAAAGCATGCAGGTGAGACCTAACTGGTGGGTTTGCTAGACTCTAGCAAAGAGGCCCAAGAATGTTCTTTTCTTAGATGGCATCTCAAGCAGGAGGAACAAGGGGACAGTGCTGGTCCCACCCCTGTGGTCACCACATCTGCAGCACTTTTTAGAAACCAGGTTTCCGGACGTCTGACTCCAGCACAGATGTGAAGAGGCCAGGAAATCTGTGTGTGTAAAAGCTGCCTAGTGAATCTGAGGCTACAACTCCTTGCCGGCACATGAAAGCAAGGCTCTTATGTTCCAGAGCACATTCAGGCACCCTTGCTGAAGCAGTGTATCAAGCCTCCCCAAGGCCCTGCGCAGAGAGGGGTGGGGGAAGGAACCACTTATGTGACTGGGGACTTCTTGGGGGATTGGTGCGGAAATGACGGCCTACAGAAACTGGTTCCAGATCAGGTCAAGAGAGGCAAGAAGGACAGATACCCTAGCGGCTGCCTAACAGGTTATCTTTATACAACAAGAATTAGAAAGGCTGAAGCCCAAAAAGCAGGGGGGGAGAGCAGTCAAGAGGAAAGAGACAGACCTATCCTCCCATTTACCTAGAGCTGGCCCTAGGATTCCTGAACACGGTGCCCAAGTCCAACAGGGACCACTTGGGTCAGGAAGCTCACTCTTTAGCTCATGTACACCACCCCCGCCCCTCCACACTGTTGGTATCTGGCATAGACTGACCACTGACCCCTGTTCTAAACAGTTCTGCGGGAGACAGCACTCAACCCTGAGAAGAGACAGGGTGCCACGGAGGGCGGAGGTGGGGGAGACGCACCTGGCGAGGGCAACCCGCATCCTCCAGCCCCCACTGAAGTCTTTGAGCTTCTTGCGTTGCATGGCAGGCGTGAAACCCAGTCCGTGCAAGATCCGCGAGGCTCTCATCTCCGCCTTGTCGGCATCCAGCTCCTCCAGCCGCTCGTAGAGCTCTAAGAGCTTCTCACACTCCGCTGTGGACGGCGCGTGGCCAGTGAGGCTCCTGGGGCCTTTCCCGGGGGGAAGCCACCCCACGCCCCTGGGTCCGGAGCCCTACCGTCCTCATGAGCCAGCCGCTCAGCCTCCCTCTCCAGCATGGCCCGCTCCGTGTCCACTTCCATCACACACTGCAGGGGCGTCTTGTCACTAGGGGGCATCTCCCGAGTCAGATGGTAGATGTCAATGTGCTCGGGGATGGGCACTTCGCGTTTCCCAATAGCAGAGAGCAGCATGGACTTTCCTGAGAGAGGCAGGCGACAAACAGGCAGAGAAGGGGACGCTCAGCACAGCTCTGCCTGTCACTGCCCCACATCAGTCTCTCCACTCCAGTCAAACCAAGTTAGTTCAGTCACTCATTCGTGTCCGGCTCTTTGTGACCCCATGGACTGCAGCACGCCAGGCTCACCTGTCCATCACCAACTCCCGGAGCCTACCCAAACTTATGTCCATCACGTCAGTGATGCCATCCAACCATCTCATCCTCTGTCATCCCCTTCTCCCACCTTCAATCTTTCCCAGTCAAACCAAGACCTCCCCGTTTATTGAGTCCTTTCTTTCCTTTCATTCATTGAAATCCTATGACTGCCCCCTCAGTGGGACACGGTTCTGCCAGGTCCTGTCCCAGTCCTCCTCTGTGAAGTCTGTGCACCTACAAACGCTTCACACACCACTCCCACCTGCTCCTACCCACTTCTCTAGCACCTACTGCCTGCAATGACTCACGTGGTACTTATCACATGACTACTCTGTATGGGTAGGTGGGCACATCTGGCTCCCACCCATACTGCAAATGCCCAGCTTTGTACACAGCTGGTGCTAAGGAAACACTTGCTGAGCAACAGATGAGCCAAGAAGAGATACCTCCCACCTTGCTTTCCAAGGGCCTCACCAATTCCATTTAAGCCGATGAGGCCATAGCGACGGCCTGAGTTTAATTCCAGTTTGGTGTCGCTGAGCAGCTCTTGACCATGGAAGGTGAGGGAGAGGTTGATGATGTGGGCGTCAGTACTGTTGGGGTGAGAGGCGAGGACGCCAGTGACAGCTCGAGCAGCAGCTTTCTTCATTTCGAAGTCCTCCAGCTCCTTGGTCAGCAAATCCACTTCTGGGGACAGAAAAGCAAAGCAATCTGGGAAGAGGGCTGTAAGCCACGCTAAGCTCTTACACAAAAAGGCACATCTTGGGGCATCTGGGTGGCTCAGTCAGAAGAGCATCAGACTTTTACTGTGAGGGCTGAGGGCTCAGGCCCCTGCTTGGGCATTTGTGGCTTTTGCCCTTCTTTAAGTTACCACGTATTAACACATAAAAATCCAAAGGCTGAATGCGTGTCCTGAAGGACCAGGGCTCAAGATCAGGTTGAGCTGACTCAGATGTTTCATAAGCTTTAACACTACATGTAGTTCGGCCCTGGTATCCTGCTTTCATGGACATTTTTTACTTCACAACTTGTCCTTTTAATTCTAACTTCTCTTGTTCTTAGATGATATGACGCATGGTAGCAATGGCTAGAACTCCAAATCGTCCTCTATGAGTGTGTATTAAAAATTAGCTGTCGTTGTTCAGTCGCTGAGTCATGTCTCACTCTTTGTGATCCCCATGGACTGTAGTCCACCAGGCTCCTCTGTCCATGGGATTTCCCAGGCAAGAATACTGGAGTAGTTGCCATTTCCTTCTCCAGGGGATCTTTCCAACTCAGGGATCGAACCCGTGTCTTTTTCATGGGCAGGCGGATTCTTTAGCACCGAGCCATCAGGGAAGCCCCCAAATTAGTATCAATGCCCCAGAGAAAGCAGATGCTACAGAGGTGCAGTTCTCTTCCTCTACAACCTAGAGAGTTTCCAGGTGCTAATTCCAAGAAGCTATACTGCCTGGAAGGAACCAGTACAAGAAAACAGAGAGGGGTCCAGGGCAGTTTTGGTGGAGGAGAGGAATTTAAAAAGTCTTTCTACACAGTTGAGTCACCAGGCTTTTCACAGCCCCATTTTGTGCCAATCCTTTTTCTAGATCTTGAGACGACAGTGTAGAGAGAAGTTTATGATCTAGATAAGGAGTTAGTACGGAGAAGGCAATGGCACCCCACTCCAGTACTCTTGCCTGGAAAATCCCATGGACAGAGGAGCCTGGTAGGCTGCAGTCCATGGGGTCGCTGCCAGTCGGACACGACTGAGCGACTTCACTTTCACTTTTCACTTTCATGCATTGGATAAAGAAATGGCAACCCACTCCAGTATTCTTGCCTGGAGAATCCCAGGGATAGGGGAGCCTGGTGGGCTGCCATTTATGGGGTCGCACAGAGTCGGACATGACTAAAGCGACTTAGCAGCAAGGAGCTAGTAAACTTTTTCTTAAAGGGCCAGATGGTAAATATTTTAGGGTTATAGCCCTAGTAGCAAAATCACAACTATTACATAGGTACATCCATTACCATTTGAAACATAACCACTTAAAAAATGTAAAAAACATTCTTAGCCTGGGAGGGGGTGGCTTACAAAACAGGCTGGCCACATTTGGCCAGCTGCCTGCTTTTGTAAATAAAGTTTTATTGGGAGACAGTCACACCCAACACTTTCATGTTGTCTATGGCTGCTTTCCACCACAATGGCAAAGCTGAACAGCTGCATCAGAGACCATATGGGCCACAGAGCTGCAAATATTCACTATCTGGATCTTTACAGAAAAAGTTTGCCGATCTCTGGACAGTATCTCCATGTGCTCAGGGAAGAAGATCAAAATTAAAGGAAAGCTACACAGCCAACCCTCTGTATCCATAGTTCTGCATCCAAAATCATGTTTAATTCAAATGTGGGTTAAAAAAAAAACACTCCAGAGAGTTCCAAATAGTAAAACTTGAATTTGCCACACACTAGCAACTATTTCATATATTTATGTTGTATTAGATACAGTAAGGAATTTAGAGATGTGCCAGGTTATATGCAAAGACTACATATACCATTCTATGTAACAGCCTTGAGCATCTGTGGATTCTGGTATCCACAGGGATCCTGGGACCAAACCTCAGCAGACACCAAGACACAGCTATACAACTTTTCTCTTGATCTTTGACAGTTTATTGGAGAAGGAAATGGCAACCCACTCCAGTACTCTTGCCTGGAAAATTCCATGGATGGAGGAACCTGGTAGGCTACAGTCCATGGGGTTGCAAAGAGTTGGACACGACTGAGTGACTTCACTTTTCCAGTTTATAGCATCTATGACCTAAATCATCTCCTGAGCTTTAAGACTTATACCTCACTGTCTTGGCCTATAGCATCCTAGAAAACAGGCTCAAAAGATAAGTGAACAGCACTGAATAAATGGGAGAAAGGATTCTGGAATAAACTTTATCAGAAGGAATACTGTAGACTTCACAAGCAGCCCCTTTCTATTCATTTCCCAAACAAGGGGACCAGATGAACTCCAGTACCCATCCTAAAGAGTCTCACATTCGAAAGGTTGAGTAGTTTGTCAGAAGTCACTTTCTTTGATATTTCTTGATCTTTCCATATCTCACTACCTAAAGAAGACCATGTAGCAATGGTAACTACCAGGTTGGAGAATTAAGTAATTCCAAACTCAGAGAAGAGAGCAGACCCAGTCTTGTGAGAGAGGACAGATGATCCATTAGTTATGAAAGCAGAAATGACCCTGGGTCCCTGGCAATAAGAAATATTTTCAGAGAGAAAGCTGGGAAAAACCCAGATTTTATATTTTAGAACAGTAGCTCCCTGAGGAAGCAGGGGGAAACCCAAAGCTCCCTTATGACTGAGTTAGGGGTGGTACAGCTGGGCTTGCCCTGACAAATTCTGATTTTCTAGGGAGAAAGGCAAAGAAGTTTGTAATGGGAACTGTGGACAAGAGTCTCAAAGTGGGATTCGGTTGTCTACTTTTCCAACTCATCCAGAAAGTACTACAGAATTGAGGCTTAACCCCTGTCCCTGAGAGCCTAGAGGGAGCCCTACTTGACAGATCACAAACCAGCCCTCTTGTCCCCTCCCACCGTTCTTACCTACCCATCTCCCCGCTACCCTGGCCAGGAGGAAAATCTCCCCGCTACCCTGGCCTGGAGGAAAATCTCCCCGCTACCCTGGCCGGGAGGAAAATCTCCCTGCTACCCTGGCCGGGAGGAAAATCTCCCCGCTACCCTGGCCGGGAGGAAGGCTGCCTGACCTGACCACACAGTCCTCCCTCACAACTCTTATCCTGGAGACGATTCCTACCATTTAACTCTCTCCTCGCAATCATTTTAAACCCTGTTTTTTTCAGAATTCCTGTCTCTGTTGCAACTTGCATGAATAATTCTCTCCTCCTGCAACTTTACCTAGTATCTCTGTCTGCAAGGGTAATCATGCAAAAAAAGAAGTATTACCCAAGACACAGTCCCTGCACTCAAAGATCAAACAATTCAGATGGAGAGATAGATACAATGAAGGTAACACTGGGATACCCCTGGAGGTTCAGTGGTTGGGAGTCCTTACTTCCTCTGCAGGGGACATGGGTTGAATCCCCTAGTCTAGGAACTAGGATTCCATATGCCGTGTAGTACTGGCCAAAGAAAAAGCAACCCTAGAGATAGTGTGTGTTTGTGTTTGCGTGCGCACGCGCTCACTGTGACCCCGTGGACTGTAGCCCACCAGGCTCCTCTGTCCATGGGATTCTCCAGGCAAGAATACTGGAGTGGGTTGCCATTCCTTCTCCAGGGGATCTTCTCGACCCAGGGACTGAACCTGGGCTTCCTGCATTGCAGGCAGATTCTCTACCATCTGAGCCACAGGGAAGCCCTGGATAGATAGTACAGAGATATAGTGAATAGCAGTATTATTGAGGTCAGGCTTGACAGGGAAAGATTTTACCACCTTGAGCTGGGCCCTAAGAGAAATGTCAAATGTAGCTAGTATAAAAATTAGAGTATAAGAACCTCAATTTGTAAGTGGACAGAAATGTGGTGACTATTCAAGGGACAACAGTAGACAACAGAGAAGGCCTGTTTAGAAAGCTTTTAGGAGCAAGGAAGAAGGCTGGCATAGACAACCAAGAGCCTGGAATATTCTTTATCACACACTTCCCTGTTTCCCAATCTAGACTGCAAGTTATCAGAGGAAAGCCCATGCTTATAGTGCCTCAGTATTCAGTGATCTTGTGTCTAATACTTGAGAAGCACTTGTAACAGAAACGCATCTCTTTCCCAGGAAAAACCCATTAAACAATTCATATGTTTCTGTCTTGTTGGTACAGTCACTGCCCCAGGAGGACAAGGGTATCAGGTGGCAAACAGCCTGGCACACTGCCTCCATGTGTAGAAATGAAAATTCAGAAAGGGGCAGGGACCTGACCTGCAAATCTAGAAGACAGGGCAGCAAGGCAGCACAACAACTCTCATATTTGCTTGCCACTGTGTATGTGAGAACTGTGTTCAGTTTCCTTGATCAAGCTCCAACCCTACTGGTTCGGTTCATCATGAAAAGTTTGTGGCACCAGATACACTCTCTGGCATTTCCAGCATCCTGACTCAGATTCCAGCAGGGGCATCCACTGGGTCCCAGCAACCACCCCAGGAACCCACCTCTCCCTCTATTCACCTGTGGTCTCTCGGCCATTGGCCTCATTTCTCTCCTCTGCCACCTGTGGCTCTGTGATGGCATCTCCGTTTTCTTCATGTCCTTTTCTGGGCCGCTGTCGGGCTTTGGCAGCTTCCTTCTTTTTGGCTGCCTTCTTCTTAGCCAGGTCGGAGGGCATGGTGATGAACCACAGGGAAACCGTTACTGTTCTTCCAGAAAGCCTGAAGGAAGGCAAACACCCCCAAATTCTAAACTTCTGCACAGTGCCTGGGCCTTGTGCTCCATCCGTCTCAGGAATTCCCTAGCAAGCTTCGGCTACCCAGCTCCGCCCCAGCCTAAAGTCGCTTCCAACTTTTGTCAGGATGTCTCCAGCCAGTTCGGCTTCTCTGCCGCTCTTCCCATCTCACCAGCTCTTCCCTCAGGGCTTTGTCCACCAATCCCCACGGCCTCGCTCTGGAGACGCTCCTCCTTTCAGGGCCTCCACTTGAGGGACCGGGTTCTGCCCCTCGGCACACGTCCCCGGTCTCCAGTTTCCCCACAACTTGGCGCTCCACGCTCCGGCCGGCCGCCTCACTTTCCCGGGCTTCCTCCCTCCCGTCTACCTCAGGCCTCCTCCCCGTCTTCCCCATCCACACCACCCGGCCGCCGAGTCCAGCTTCTCCCCGGGGCGCCCTCGTCTTCCCCCCCACCCCCCGTTGTGAGTACCCGCCGGAGTCTCTTCATTCGCCACCCACCACCACCCCTCCGAGCCTCCCCCAGCCTCCGCCCGTCAGCTTCTCTCTCTTGGCCCCTTCTCCTCCCTTGCAGTCGCCTCCATCCCAGCCCAGTCCCTCCTCCCTCTTCTCGTCCCCCCCTCCGCCTCACCCCCTCACCGGCCTGCACCCTCCCCCGCCCCCGCCTCCTTCCAGCGCCCCTTCCCCCAACTCACTGGGCCTCTCCGCTCGGCCTCTGTCGCAACAGAGCGGCTTCTTGAGCTCCTCCGCGTGCGGCCGGCTCACCAGCCAATCACGGCCTCGCGCGGCTCTCGTCGCGCCGCCGCGCAGACTCCTGGGAAGTGTCGTCCTCCGGCCACCGCTGCCGAACCTGAGACCCGCTCCTCGAGAACTACCGCGGATCCCAGGGGCCTCGCGGGCCGGAGTGACGTCATCACGATGCGCGCGGCTGACGGGGACTGGAGTCCCAGAGCCCTCTCTGCTAGCGGTCCGCTTCGGGCGCCGGAAGCGGCGAGTCCCAGTTTTGCTCCTCAGAGGAGCGGCTGGACCGTCCCTGGCTCCCCTGCCTCTGGAATAGCTGAGGGGTTATGCGGAACTACCGGCTTCATCAGGGTCGCCAAACCGGCTCAGACAGCAGGGCGAGCTACTACACTTCCCAGCAGGCGTCAGGCTGCAATGGGTCGAAACAATGGCGGGGGGCGGGACGGGGAGGAGGAGGAGAAGGAAAGGTGAGCCGACCTGTGAGAGAGGGCCGGGAAAACGCTCATCGCTTCCAAGAGGATGCGAAGAACAGAATTATCCCTCCGAGAAGGAAAGGCGTCCTCGTTCCGTGAAACCGAAGCTTTAGAGGCTGGTCCAGTGATAACCAAACTTTAGACGGTGCCGAGCGTTGTTCCTGAATCGTCGCTGCTCTGCCCATCCACTGCAAAACTTGTTAAGTTTCCATCCAAGTTCCGTAAGTTTGATGGGAAGAGCCCTGAAGTGAAAATCAAGACTTCGGAGTTTACCTTTAATAACGTCACTTGCCCGTTAGTTTTTTTTTTTTTTTCTTTCTTTCTTCCTTCCCCCTCGTTACTTTTCATAGTTTTAAAACCCCTCACGGGCTTCTCATAGCCTGCAGTAAGCAAATCCTAAATCTGTAGTCTATCAAATACTTCTCCAGGTTTCTGATCAGTAATGCCTCCCACAGGGACACGGCTAGGGGGAGCAGAGGAAGCTGTTATTTCCGGCACTGAAAACTGCAAATCTCAGTTTGCTCCTCGGCTTAAGCGAAGCACCTGATCCGAAAGTAGAGCCCCCGACCCTTTAAAAAAAAGTGAGCTCACTTCACTTCCTCATAGAATTAGTTTTCCTTCTCAAACTTGATGCTCCAGTAGAATCTAATTACTTGCATTTCTGAGGTAAGCCATGCCATTTCACACCTCTTGGCCTCTAAGCATGCCTTTTCCTAGACTAACTCACCAACGTGTGACTCATAGCTAGATACTAGAGTTGCAGTGGTGGTACGTCTTTCCCTGGTCTCACGGAGCTCACAGTTAAGAATGCCAACTAAAAGTTATTGCTCACCATCTGGTTTTAGAACGATGAGGTCACTAGCTACTGCAGTCATGGAGCGTCCACACACCTTGAAAAGAGTTCAGGACAGAGATCAGGAATGAGGCACTCTGTGCTCTGGGGAAAATTGACAAAACAGACCTT
Organism: Bubalus bubalis; assembly: GCF_019923935.1. NCBI lineage: Eukaryota > Metazoa > Chordata > Mammalia > Artiodactyla > Bovidae > Bubalus > Bubalus bubalis. The sequence continues at coordinate 113,301,344 of NC_059164.1, forward strand.
CAGATATTTTCTGGGGAAGATTTTATGAGCCCAATTTCTTGCATCTTCTCATGTCTAAAAAAGTGGAGACATGGGCTCTTTGTGGCTAGGAACAACCTTCTGCCAAAATGTGTGTTTGACTGCACATACCCCTCCCTCCACCACTTCCACCAGCCACCAGTCATATATATATACTCACCTCTCCTACTTTTTCAGAGTAGTTTCTCAGAGCTATCTGAGAGGTTGTCTCCTGGGCTATAGTCCTCTTTAGGCCCCCAAATAAAACAACTCACAACTCTACCGACAAGATGAAAAATTTAAAAAGGAAACAGATGATGACATGTAGGTAATAAGTGCCATACAAGCCAAACATTGTTCTAGGTAGAGATATACAGACAATAGTTCACTGCTTGCAGTGCCCTTCTTTATGAAACAAGGAAGTTGTATATGATTGTGGTTCACATAAAATTACTCATGCAAACACCTAGCCTCCTGGGAGGTCTACAATATGCCTGCCTCTCCCAGCCTCAATAAAATGCCTGGTTACAGGCAGGTTTCAGGTTACAGAGAACTAACATAATTATACTCCTTCATTTATGCCATCAAATTTAATTCCCCCAACAGACTCTAAAGTGGGTATAAATACAATTTTACAGATCGGAAATAAAGGCACAGAACTATTTAAAAAATAACGCTGCTGGTAGGAAACAGTACCAGTGTTTGAAGCTCAACTCTTTTGGTACTGGGAACCACTCCAGCTATGTAAAGTGACTTGGGATGGCAAGGACTAATGAGTTACTTCTCTAAATCTACCTGCAGACCAACCAATCACATCCATGATTACCCATAAATTAACAGTTGCTGGGTAAAGTCTCCACAGTAAATAGACTGGCCTAGAAAAGGTAGAAGTTCTGCCATTTTCATCCAGGGTTTAGGTCTCTTGCAGGGGACAGACCTGGGCATGAAGGGAAAGTTCAGTTCCGTTCAGTCACTCAGTCGTGTCCAACATGCAAACATGTCGTCCTCTGTTGTTCCCTTCTCCTCCTGCCCTCATTCTTTCCCAGCATCAGGGTCTTTTCCAGTGAGTCAGCTCTTGGCATCAGGTGGCCAAAGTATTGGAGCTTCAGCATCAGTCTCTCCAATGAATATTTAGGATTGATTTCCTTTAGGATTGACTGGTTTGATCTCCTTTCTGTCCAAGGGACTCTCAACAGTCTTTTCCAATGCCACAATTTGAAGGCATCAAGTCTTTGGCACTCAGCCTTCTTTATGGTCCAACTCTCACATCCATACATGACTACTGGAAAAACCATAGCTTTGATTAGACAGACCTTTGTCAGCAAAGTAATGTCTTTGCTTTTTAATATGCTGTCTAGGTTGGTCATAGCTTTTCTTCCAAGGAGAAGAAATTTCATGGCTGCAGTCACCATCTGCAGTGGTTTTGGAGCCCAAGAAAATAAAGTCTCTGTTTCCATTGTTTCCCCATCTATTTGCCATGAAGTGATGGGACTGGATACCATGACCATAGTTTTTTGAATGTTGAGTTTTAAGCCAATTTTCTCACTCTCCTCTTTCACTATCATCAAGAGAGAGGCTCTTTAGTTCCTTTTTACTTACGCTTCATCCAGTCCAGCATTTAACATGATGTACACTGCATATAAGTTAAATAAGCAGGGTGACAATATACAGCCTTGACGTACTCTTTTCCCAGTTTGGAATCAGTCCGTTGTTCCATGTCCAGTTCTAACTGTTGCTTCTTGACCTGCATACAGATTTCTTAAGAAGCAGGTAAGATGGTCTGGTATTCCCACCTCTTTAGGAATTTTCCACAGTTTGTTGTGATCCACACAGTCAAAGGCTTTGGTGTAGTAAATAAAGCATAAGTAGATGTTTTTCTGGAACTCTCTTGCTTTTTTGATGATCCAATGGATATTGGCAGTTTGATCTCTGGTACCTCTGCTTTTTCTAAATCCAGTTGAACATCTGGAAGTTCTCGGTTTACATACTATTGAAGCCTGGCTTGGAGAATTTTGAGCATTACTTTGCTAGCGTGTGAGATGAGTGCAATTGTGCAGCAGTTTGAACATTGTCTGGCATTGCCTTTCTTTGGGATTGGAATCAAAACTGACCTTTTCCAGTCCTGTGACCTCTGCTGAGTTTTCCAAATTTGCTGGCATATTGAGTGCAGCACTTAAACAGCATCATCTTTTAGGATTTGAAGGGAAAAGAAATGGGGAAATAAGAGGGAGAGAGATCAGAGGAGAAAAGGCCTGGCTAAATATGAAGATCACCGAAGGTCAGTGCTGGAACAGGAAGCAGCATCCAGCCTCTTCATTTAAAATACAAAGAAACTGAGACCCAAGGGAGGAAATGTTTCACCCCGAGTTACCTAGAAACCTAGTAACTGAGAAAGGTCTCGAACTTTGCTGTTCAATGTGGTAGCCTCTAGCCAGGTGTGGCTATGGAGCCCTTGAAATGTGGCTGGTCTGAACTGCAATATGCTGTAAGTGTGAAATATGCATGAGGTGGGGGTGATTTTGAAGATTGCATGTGGATAGGAAAAAGATTAAAATATCTCAATTTTTATATTGATTACTCTATATGCAGAGTATATCATGGGAAATGCTAGACTGGGTGAAACACAAGCAGGAATCAAGGCGGATGGGAGAAATATCAATAATCTCAGATATGCAGATGACACCACCCTTATGGCAGAAAGCAAAGAGGAACTAATGAGCCTCTCTCTTGATGAAAGTGAAAGAGGAGAGTGAAAAAGCTGGCTTAAAACTCAACATTCAAAAAACTATGGTCATGGTATCCAGTCCCATCACTTCATGGCAAATAGATAGGGAAACAATGGAAACAGTGAGAGACTTTATTTTCTTGGGCTCCAAAACCACTGCAGATGGTGACTGCAGCCATGAAATTTCTTCTCCTTGGAAGAAAAGCTATGACCAACCTAGACAGCATATTAAAAAGCAAAGACATTACTTTGCTGACAAAGGTCTGTCTAATCAAAGCTATGGTTTTTCCAGTAGTCATGTATGGATGTGAGAGTTGGACCATAAAGAAGGCTGAGTGCCAAAGACTTGATGCCTTCAAATTGTGGCATTGGAAAAGACTGTTGAGAGTCCCTTGGACAGAAAGGAGATCAAACCAGTCAATCCTAAAGGAAATCAATCCTAAATATTCATTGGAGAGACTGATGCTGAAGCTCCAATACTTTGGCCACCTGATGCCAAGAGCTGACTCACTGGAAAAGACCCTGATGCTGGGAAAGAATGAGGGCAGGAGGAGAAGGGGACAAGAAGACGAGATGGTTGGATGGCATCACTGACTCAATGGACATGAGTTTGAGTGGGCTCCAGGAGATGGTGAAGGACAGGGAAGTGTGGCGTGCTGCAGTCCATGGAGTCTCAAAGAGTTGGACATGACTGAGCAACTGAACAACAACGTGGTCAAATGTTAATATTTGGGATATATTTAATATATTAATTTCACCTGTTTCTTTGCTTTTTTAAAAAAAGAAATGTGGCCACATGAAAAGTTTAACATCACTAATTATTAGAGAAATGATACAATGTGAGGTATCACTTCACACCTGTCAGAATGGCCATCATCAAAAAAATCTACAAATAATTAAACTCTGGAGGGGGTGTGGAAAAAAGAGAACCCTCCTACAGTATTGGTAGGAATGTAAACCATTGCAGCTCCTATGGAGAACAGTACGGAGGTTCCTTAAAAAACTAAAAATACAGTTGCCAGATGATCCAGTAATCCCACTCTTAGTAGGAAATGGCAACCCACTCCAGTATTCTTGCCTGGGAAAGTCCATGGACAGAGGAACCTAATGGGCTACAGTCCAAGGAGCTATGAAGAGTCGGATATGACTGAGCAACTAAACAGCATCAGATCAGATCAGATCAGTCACTCAGTCGTGGCCGACTCTTTGCAACCCCATGAATCGCAGCACGCCAGGCCTCCCTGTCCATCACCAACTCCAGGAGTTCACTCAGACCCATGTCCATCGAGTCAGTGATGCCATCCAGCCATCTCATCCTCTGTCGTCCCCTTCTCCTCCTGCCCCCAATCCCTCCCAGCATCAGAGTCTTTTCCAATGAGTCAACTCTTCGCATGAGGTGGCCAAAGTACTGCAGTTTCAGCTTTAGCATCATTCCTTCCAAAGAAATCCCAGGGCTGATCTCCTTCAGAATGGACTGGTTGGATCTCCTTGCAGTCCAAGGGACTCTCAAGAGTCTTCTCCAACACCACAGTTCAAAAGCATCAATTCTTCGGCACTCAGCCTTCTTCACAGTTCGACTCTCACATTCATACATGACCATAGGAAAAACCATAGCCTTGACTAGACGGACCTTTGTTGGCAAAGTAATGTCTCTGCTTTTGAATATGCTATCTAGGTTGGTCATAACTTTCCTTCCAAGGAGTAAGCGTCTTTTAATTTCATGGCTGCAGTCACCATCTGTAGTGATTTTGGAGCCCAGAAAAATAAAGTCTGACACTGTTTCCACTGTTTCCCCATCTATTTCCCATAGCCCCAGAATATTTAAAGTTTACATATACGGCTCACATTGTATTTCTAATGGACAATGCTGGTCTGGAGCCTAAAAACCATTTACCACCTACCCTGTGCCAGTTGCTGAGGGGAGACCAAATTGCAGTCAATCTGAGCGTAAGACCAAAACACAGTGAAGGGGAACCCGGCTGCTGTGTTCCATCCCACGTGCCTCCTAGAACCGTTCCTGACTCTACCAGCCCCAATGTTCTCTTTTAATGAGGAACTTTTCAAGTAACACCTCTTTTCCTCTTCTGAAATAAAGTTCGTTTGTGACAACCTAACTACACACATAAATTTCAAAAAATTACAGTGTAATGATAACAGAAGAAAGAAAAGGAAATCCTTCACAAGAAAAGTTACTTCCCTGTGCTGGAAAACATCATTAGTCACTCACTTGTTACAAAATGGTAACAAGTACAATCAAGGGACAAAACTGAAGTACAGGCTTCTTTCCATTTACAATATAGTTACATTCTTTGAAAATTCAGCACACATTACAACCCTGCAAAATTACTTAATTGTTACATATAAAACACAGACTCAAAAAGTAGTTGATTTTAACCATTTTTCCCCCTCTAAAATGAATCTTTGTAGGACATTTGAAAGCTGTGTAAAACTATTCTAATGCGAAACAATCTTGCAATGTACATGTAGCATTCTCTCCTCAATTCTTTGACAACAAAGCTGCCTTCCTGCATTTCCAAATTGCCCCCTAGAAATGTGCCATCCTGGGTGGGAACCCACCATAGTTGCTTGAAGGCCCACCTGCCTTCCAGCCTCCGTTAACCTGTTGTCCCCTCACTCAGCAGCCTTAGCTGCTTTGGCTTCCCAGTTCTTGGGCCAGTCTTCCTCTTTCCGGGCTTCCTCTTTCTGCCCGGGTAACGTACTGAATTTTCGATCGCAGCATTCCCAAATCCTCAGTCTAATTCTTCCTGCCACACTTCTCCACTGGAGTCTTTACTTTTCTGCATGGTACTTCGGACAGTTTGTAATTTCGACCTAAACTTAAATGTTTATTTTTATTTTTTGTCAATGTGTGTTTAATACCCGTCTCCAACTGAGGGCAGGGACCATGCCCACCTCATCGACCATGGGTCTGGAACTTAGAAGGCAAAGAACAAACATTGCTGAAATAACTTGAGTAGGTAACGGGGTTCCGGAAGCCCGCTGGGAGCAGTAGCCCAAGGAGGTAGAAACGCGCTCATCGAAGGGGAGAAGAGTTTTTTCCTAGGGTAGAAGGGAGTCGAGGTTGAAGATCTGGGTCATCTTCGGATTCAGGCTTGGTCCCCTCGCATTAGGGGCCGCGGAACGCGCGCCGGCTCCGGGCGGAGGAGGGCGGAGGAGGGCGGAGGGTGGGGGGGATGAGCAAGTCACCTACCCCGGCCCGCAGGCGGCGCCGAGTTGGGGCGGGACGACCATAGAGAGCGCAAAGGCGGAGCGAGCGGCCGGATGCGGTCACCATAGAGACGGGGACTGACAGCGAGCGGAAAAGGAAGGAGTGGGCCGGGCTGTGAGGTGGCAGCGGCTGCGGTGGCGGAGCCGGCGCTTCGGCGGAGCTCTGGGGTCTGTTCTCCCCTTCGCGTCCTTCCCCACAACCCTGCAAGGGGGCGTCGCTCCATAGGAGCGACCCCAGCTCCGGTCCCAGCTCCACGTCCTCGCCCCCCGGAGCTCCCCGGGACCGGCCATACCCCGGCCGGCGGCCGCCCCTTACTATCGGCCCGCCGTCGCCCCCGGCCCGGATCAAGCCCCCCCGCCCCTCTTCGGCGGGCCCCCGGCGTGTCCCCTGGGTGTCCGCCGCCCAGTCGAACCTGAGAGCGGGGTCTTTGCCCTCCTCTCCCCGCGTCGCTCGAACGGAGCCTCCCTGCCCTCTCTTCCTCTGACAGCCCGTGACGCAACCAGTTCTTATTTCTGCTGCGAGAAGAACGGCTCAAGCTCGCTCTGGGCCTCCTTTCTTAGGCCTGAAGCTGGTCTGTAACGGCTGAGAGAGAGACGTGGGGCGGGGAGTTGCCGGGCTTGACACCCGAGCATCCGTCCGCCCGCTCCAGCTTCTTGTCCTCTCGCTTTGCTTCGGGTGCCTGGGGCCTTGGGAAAAGGCAGCCACCGAATCGCTCTTGACAACAGCCGGAGTGGCTTGTCACCGGCCTGGTCTCTTCTTGGAGGATGGTGGGCAGCCTCGGGCTCTCAGCACCGGGGGTTCAGAGAAGAATGCCCTGCCCAGCAGCTCCATCAGCTTTTGTGCTCCTCTGAGGCTGTCCTCCGTGCTGAGTCACCACATCCCTCCACCTCATTAGGTGGGGCAGAACGTCTGTGCGCGGTGCCAGTGGCTCCTGACCGCTCCTGACTGCCGGGAGGAGGGGTTCCTCTGGCCCAAGTGTTTCCTTAACGCGGGTGAAGAGAGTAGGAAGGCCTGGGCTCCATCTCTGACTTCCCAGGGGCCGGCAGCCCCTTCAGTGAGTGAGTGAGATGTATGCCCCTCCCAGATGCTCTTTGAGAAAGGCCTGTGGAGTTAGGTTCTTCTAGCTGGGTGCTGGTGTTTTGATGGCCTATGTGCTTTTCCCTAACCCCAGCTTTATCAGTTGCTGCCATCTCTCTGCTTAGATAGTGTCACCAGATGTATGTAGTCCTTCTTTGGGGGTTGGGTTTGGCAGGACTGAGTCTTGCTTCTTTCTCTTCTGGACTAGAGGACCCCACTGTTGGTGGGTGAAATTGATTCTAACATTTACTACCATTTGGACTGTGGGTTAGAACCAGCACCTTGACAGCGGAAGACAAGGCAGGAGTTTCTTGGGGATCCTGGGCCCAGAAGCAAACACAACCTTGTTCTCTCATTGACCTCACTGGCCCCAGGCTCCCTTGTTGAAAGAGTCCATTGGTCACTGATTGATCCCTGAGGCTGTGCCCTCCGGGGCACACACATGGCAGGGCCCACCGCCATGCGGCTGAGCTCAGTGTTGGCTCTGCTGCGACCAGCACTGCCCCTCATCCTAGGGCTGTCTCTGGGGTGCAGCCTGAGCCTCTTGAGGGTGTCCTGGATCCAGGGGGAGGGGGACGATCCCTGCTTAGAGGCTGTGGGGGAAGCCGGAGGGCCACAGAGTCTAGACTCAAGAACTCAGCTTGACCAAAGCGACGAAGACTTCAAACCCCGGATTGTCCCCTACTATAGGGATCCCAACAAGCCCTACAAGAAGGTGCTCAGGTGAGTTAACGTGCACGTGTGTGCATCATCCCCACACCCCACTTCAGGGTTGCTCCGAGTCCTTGCCTCCACATCCTATCTATGGTCACTGGTAATCATCGTTAGCCTCCCTGAAGCAGTTCTCTGCCTTATTTACCATCATGGTTCCAGTTTTTTTTCCTCCTCCTCAGGCCTGAGAAAGCCTCACCCATTGGTGTTAAGTTAGTGGTTGGATGTTCTTCAGCAGGGCAGGAGTTGCATCTAATCCATCTAATCCATTCTGGGTCCACCTCTCCCCGAGATCAGTTCCAGTGTCAGCTACTCAGTAGACGCTCTCACCAGTAGCTCATTAGTGTTGATGAGGAGGTCTCCCCCTTCTCGTCTCATCCCCAACTCACTAATTCCCCGGGGGAGGTATACGCTGGACATGCTGGGTTCCTAAAGATTAGGGAGTTGACCCTGGCACACTGGTCTCCCCGCAGGACTCGGTACATCCAGACGGAGCTGGGCTCTCGCGAGCGGTTGCTGGTGGCTGTCCTGACCTCCCGGGCCACGCTGTCCACTCTGGCTGTGGCTGTGAACCGTACGGTGGCCCACCACTTCCCCCGGTTGCTCTACTTCACTGGGCAGCGAGGGGCCCGGACCCCAGCAGGGATGCAGGTGGTATCTCACGGGGACGAACGGCCAGCCTGGCTCATGTCTGAGACGCTGCGCCATCTTCACACGCACTTCGGGGCCGACTACGACTGGTTCTTCATCATGCAGGATGACACGTACGTGCAGGCCCCCCGCCTGGCGGCCCTGGCCGGCCACCTCAGCATCAACCAGGACCTGTACCTGGGCCGGGCAGAGGAGTTCATCGGCGCTGGCGAGCAGGCCCGGTACTGCCATGGGGGCTTTGGCTACCTGTTGTCACGGAGCCTCCTGCTTCGGCTGCGGCCACATCTGGATGGCTGCCGCGGAGACATTCTCAGTGCCCGACCTGACGAGTGGCTTGGCCGCTGCCTCATTGACTCTCTGGGCATCGGCTGTGTCTCGCAACACCAGGTGAAGGCACTTTCAAGTTAGTCCTCATCCCTGACAAATTAGCAGAGACCAGCAGCTGGTCTCAAGGCTGGGGGGGCTGCCAGCTGTTTCCCCGAAGCTCCTGGGGTGGTCGTTGTGCCCTCCTCAGCCCCAATCGCCCCTCTCGCTCTCCCTTGCCCACCTCTGGCAGCCTTAGATCCCTGGAACCGTCAAAAGTGGCGTCTTGTCAGGGACCTGAGCAAGCCTGAAAGGTGCCCCTTCCTCACCAGTCTCCCCCCGTCTGGCCCCTTGCCCTCCTCCCAACACCTGCACCGTCTCCAGTGACCTGGGAGTGCCCTTGAGGGGACCACTCTCCTGGAGGAGGAGGGTGGCCCAGGAGCCTCCCTGTTGGTTGAAGAAGAGGGGACAATCCCAGAGGGGCCCTCCTCCTCCACCGGAGTCCTGGACGTCTCTGCTGGCTCGGCTTTCATTCTTTTGAGAAACAGCAGGATTCTTTGGGAGACGAGGTCATCCTAGCTGCCTAGCAAGCGCTCTCTTTTCCAGAATCCGGTGAGAGTAAGGCGAAGGTTGAGGGGACCCCAGAATGAGCTCCTATGCCCTTCCTGCCGCCTCAGCAGCAGTGGCAGTCACAGGCGTGAGCGCCAAGGGCGGTCAAGGGTGGTTGGGCCAGGCAGTTCCTCCCTGTGTGGCACTGATTGGTTTCATGGTCCTCCAGGGGCAGCAGTATCGCTCGTTTGAACTGGCCAAAAATAGGGACCCTGAGACGGAGAGAAGCTTAGCTTTCCTGAGTGCCTTCGCGGTGCATCCTGTCTCCGAGGGAACCCTCATGTACCGGCTCCACAAGCGCTTCAGTGCTCTGGAGCTGGAGCGGGCCTACAGCGAAATAGAACAGCTGCAGGTGAGCCGGGGGCCCATGGTTGCAGGTCAGAGGGTGCTTCAGATGTCCGGGCTCACAGATGAGCAAGAGGGGAGGCCGGGCAAGGCAGAAGGAGGCTGACTGTACCGACCAAACCTCAGTGAAAAGCACCCCAGGGAGAAGGGGCTCGGGGTGCTCTGGGTGAAAGCTCCTGGCATGATGTGGGTTCACTTGAGAGGATCTGCAGGAGAGCTCTGAGGAGCAGGCTTGGCACCAGAAGGGTTTCTCTCCTCTCCAGTAATGCCTCGCCGAAACCCCGCAGTCCCTGGACTTCTAGCACTGTCCTTAAAACGCCCAAGGGCAGAAGGTAGAAGAATGCTCTAGTTGATGGCAGGGGGTTGTCCGAGGTGGGATCCAGGTGAAAACAAAGGTCTCCTTCTGTGAACAGAGCGTGAGTCCTGTGAGTGAGGAAGAGAAAGTCCGCGGAGCCCCAGACGTCAGGGTCCCCTGCCCTCCACAGTGGCACTCTGCCCACCCCATCCTCCTCCCCACAGCAGCTGTGTGCGGATGGTGGGTCTGTGTGCCCCATACAGGCTGTTAAATACAGGCCGTTCAGCGCCAGGCCTCACTGAGTGTTGATGGAGTCAGGACGGACCTCAGAACCCAGGACGCTGGAGCGACCTGGGGTCCCGACTCCCTTGCCAGGCACTAACAGGGCGTCCCTCCCGCCCTAGGCTCAGATCCGGAACCTGACTGCGCTGACCCCCGAGGGGGAGGCGGGGCTGAGCTGGCCCCTTGGGCTCCCGGCCCCCTTCACGCCGCACTCTCGTTTTGAGGTGCTGGGCTGGGACTACTTCACAGAGCAGCACACCTTCTCCTGCGTGGACGGGGCCCCCAAGTGCCCCCTGCAAGGGGCGAGCAGGGCAGACGTGGGCGATGCCGTGGAGACGGCCCTGGAGCAGCTGAACCGGCGCTACCAACCCCGCCTGCGCTTCCAGAAGCAGCGGCTGCTCAACGGCTACCGGCGCTTCGACCCGGCACGTGGCATGGAGTACACGCTGGACCTGCTGCTGGAGGCCGTGACGCAGCGGGGGCACCGGCGGGCGCTGGCACGCAGGGTCAGCCTGCTGCGGCCGCTGAGCCGCGTGGAGATCCTGCCCATGCCCTACGTCACCGAGGCCACGCGTGTGCAGCTGGTGCTGCCGCTGCAGGCTGCCGAGGCTGCCGCAGCCCCCGCGTTCCTGGAGGCCTTTGCGGCCGGGGTCCTGGAGCCCCGAGAGCACGCCTTACTCACCCTGTTGCTGGTCTACGGGCCGCGGGAAGGGGGCCGAGGGGCCCCAGACCCGTTCGTCGGGGTGAAGGCGGCAGCGGCCGAACTGGAACGACGATACCCCGGGATGAGGCTGGCCTGGCTCGCCGTACGAGCGGAGGCACCTTCCCAGGTGCGGCTCATGGACGTGGTCTCCAAGAAGCACCCCGTGGACACGCTCTTCTTCCTCGCCACCGTGTGGACCAGGCCGGGGCCTGAGGTCCTCAACCGCTGCCGCATGAACGCCATCTCCGGCTGGCAGGCCTTCTTCCCGGTCCACTTCCAGGAGTTCAACCCTGCCCTGGCACCACAGAGACCACCCCCAGGGGCTGGCCCCGACCCCCCATCCCCTCCGGGTGCAGACCCTGCCCGGGGGGCTGCTGGAGGGGGCAGGTTTGACCGGCAGGCTTCAGCAGAGGGCTGCTTCTACAACGCGGACTACCTGGCTGCCCGAGCCCGGCTGGCCGCCGACCTGGCAGGCCAGGAAGAGGAGGAAGCCCTGGAGGGGCTGGAGGTGATGGATGTTTTCCTCCGGTTCTCAGGGCTCCACCTTTTCCGGGCCGTGGAGCCAGGGCTGGTGCAGAAGTTCTCCCTGCGGGACTGCAGCCCTCGGCTCAGCGAGGAACTCTACCACCGGTGCCGCCTTAGCAACCTGGAGGGGCTGGGGGGCCGCGCGCAGCTGGCCATGGCCCTGTTCGAGCAGGAGCAGGCCAACAGCACCTAGCGTGCTCGGGCCCCGCACCTCCACACACAGCCCCTGCCGGCCCCCGCCCCGGGAGGCAGGCAAGATGCACGGACAGATGGGAGATCTCGCCGCTGTGTTTTTTTTTTTTTAATAAGAAAATGTTATTAAAAGTGTCTTCTGCCAAACTGTTTTTAGGTCTAGGAAAAATGGGAGTAAGGAGACTCTGAGGGAGGGGGTGGGGAGCTTCCCGGAGGAACCCACTGCCCTTTCCCCGGCCCCCCCAATCCTCCTCCCTCCCTAGTTGCCAATGACCACACGGCTGTTATCAGGTAAATGACCTTTAATCCAGCCCCTGCCTCGCCCACAAGGCATCGGGAGTGACAGCCAGGCCCCAGGGGATGGGCCGGGGGCCCTCAGCGGCACGATTCCCCAGCGCGCCTAGGTGTTGCGTACAACCAGCGACTGCTCCAGCTCCTGCCTGCGCTGCTGGATCTGTAAGGAAAGGAGAGCAGGCGCAGGTGACCAGATGCTGGTGAGTGACAGGACAGGCCCCACCCGCCTGGAGGAGCATCTGGGAGCAGGGACGGTCCCACGCGGCGAGGGGGAGGGTGGGGGTTTCTCTGGGGGTGAGCGGGGAGCCGAGGGCGCTCGGGGTGGGGGGTGGGCTCACACCTTGCAGTAGAAGTATCGGCTGACGGCCTCCTGGGACCAAGGCTGGTGGTAGAACTCAGCCCGGCGCTCCTCCTCTGGGTTGCCCGCCACGTCTGTCATCACCTGGGAGGGAGCAGCAGGGTCATCCTGAGCCTGGACACCCCCGCACGACATTCACTGTCTCCCCGGCATGCTTGTCTCCTACCCAGCACCCCCCGAGGCCCCCTTCACCTTGAGGTCCCGACTCTGGGAGCGGAGGAGGTCCTGGATGTAGCCCTTGGGGTCTCTGGAGAAGCTCAGCATGAAGTCCCTCTGGATCTTGAGCTGGTTGATGGACTCAATCGTCTCATGGATCTGCAGGTAGAAAGACACGTGCTCTCACCTGGCCAGGCTGAGGTGGGAGAAGCGGGGAGGGGGCGTGGTGGGGGGCTCGCCGCTGTCCCCTGGAAGGGCAGTCCCCAAGAAGGGGGCGTGGGCAGAGCTCCACGTCCCAAGGGCAGGGCCCCTCCCCGTCCTCTCCCATGTCCTCGTCCTGCTGTGTCTGCGCATGTGTCACCGTCGGGTCACCGTCGTGTTGCAGCGCCAGGCTCCAGCCCCACCTTACTGTCCAGAGCGCTGATCTCCTGCTGGTTGGCCGTGGACAGCAGGAAGCTGCTCATCTGTCCCTTCAGGGGCTCCTCCACCTCCACGTCAATGTCGTAGCACGCTGTCTTCTTCTGGTCCGACGGGTCCACGCTGCCAGGGAAGGCCAGCCCTTGGCGTACGTGCTGCCCCGACGGAGGCCAAGGGCCCCCAAGGCCTGATGCGGGGGGTGGGCAGAGGGAGGGACGGGGGGGCGGGACCACCACAGTGACTCCCAGCTCTGAGGAGCAGGGTTGGGGGGGCCTCACCTGATGACATGGTTGATGACAATCGGGTCAGGGGGCAGCAGAAGGGCTGTGAGGCGCTGGGGAATCTCAGAAAACTTCAGCCGGGGACAGTCAAAAATCTGCAGTAGGAGAGAAGAGGTTCCCTGCTCTGCACTCAGAAGAGCCTCCGTTCTCAAAAGGCCCCCCAAGCAGCCACCTCTCACGGGGGAGGCCAGCCCTGGGCCTGAGGCCTGCTTCCACCGCTCACGGTGCAACCCCGAGCCGCTCAACTTCACACCTCGGCCTCGGTCTCTCCGTCTCTGGGAGCCGAAGGCAGGGGCACCGATCTCAGGGGGCTTGTTAGAATTAAATGCGTCAGTTATACACGAAGTGCCTGAAGCAGCACCTGGCATGCGGTGAGTGCTCAATAAACATCGACTGTTGTTTTCACTACTCAAGTCTACCTGTCGTATTTATTTTAAAGTTATATTAATAATAACCTCTAGTTTGGCAGAATCACTTCCACAGCAGTTTGATTCTCCTAACTGCCCAGCGGGTGAGACGGGACAGGTGTGGTGAAGATAAGGAACAAGGCTGCAAACAGCTAAGTGATGGACCCGGCGTCTGGACCCAGGGCCAAAACCTGGGGGCCCTAGCTCCAGGTGCCAAGAACATGTTCCCCAGAGCCACTAGCTTTCTGGGGTTCCCGACCTGCCTCACCTCGGGGGTGGGGGGGCTGAGACAGGCAGGCTGCAGCACAGGGTGGTGTCGTGGCAGAGCCCAGATGGGAAGCCGGGTCTCCGGCTCTGAGATCATTCCCGATGGAGTCAAGGAGGCAGGGTGGCGTTCCTGAGCAGAGGCCTTTCCCCTCCCCATGGCCCCAGGCTCAGGGGAGAGGGTACCTGCTGGAAATACTTGTCGCCGTTGATGTATTCCTTGTCATGGGAGTCCTGCAGCCGGTTGGTCTTCACGTATTGCCACAGGGCCTGGACAATGGCCGAGCGGCTCTGGGTGTGCAATCCTAGCAGCCGGGCCAGGCGGGGATCCAGTTTGAACTGGGGAGGCTGGGCCAAGGAGGCCGTGAGAAAATGAGACAAAAAGAGAGCGGGAGGGGCTCAGAACTCAGGGGCTGCAGGGCCTGGGCTCCTTGGAAACAAGCTTCTGGAGCAGGCAGGGTGGAGGGGAGAACGGGGTCTCTCAGGGCATAACAGCTTGCAAGCCAAGGCCCACCCCAGCCAGGAGAAGGGTACAGGAGGCGGGATGCTGGGCGGGGCAGTGTCTGGGGGTGAGGGCACATACCTGGTAGTCCAGCATGAGGAGCAGCGTACAACGCACACTCAGGTCCCCTGGCCTCTTCACCTGGAACCCATCCGTCTCCTGAGTGGTGGGTGTCCGGTGCCACTGTCCAGGGGTAGGAGCTGAGTCACCTCATAGGCCCATCTGAGCTGGTCGGGCCTCGGAGCTCTGGGTGCAGGACTGGGGGGCGGGGGAAGGGGGTCCCTGATCCAAGTCTGCACCACTAACAGGACTGCATTCTAGGTTCTTCAGGACTGTGGTCTGTGGCCGGTTCAAGGGCAGGAGGGGTCCGGGTCTTTCTTACCTCCACGAGGTGGTTGTCAGGGCCATAAAGGTCTTTGTCCAGCTCAATGACCAAGCTCTTGAAAAAGGAAGAGAACTTGCGCTTCTGCTTGCTGGGCTGTGGGAGAGGCATGGACCGTGGGCGCGGAACAGGGCCCACGGGGGCAGAGTGAGTTGGGAGCGGGTGGGGGCTGGCCGGGTAGGGCCACACAGTCAGAAGTAGGCCTGGGCACGTCTCTCTGGACCACCCTCCCGCAGCCAGGGCTGACTTCCCCAGTCCTCGGTGCACACGTCCAGTACCGGCCTCAGCTCAGCCCCATACCCACCCCAGGACACCTGGAGAGACCTGGGCCAGGACGTACGTCATCCAGGAGCTTCCCCTCCACCCGCAGCTCCCAGGAGGCAATGCTGCCGTCAGAATCCTCGGCATCGGGCTTTGCAGGGTTAAAAGTATTGGAGATATAAAGACGCAGCTTGCGCTTTTGCTGTAGAGATAAAGAGTGTCATACAGAGCCAGTCCCCAGGGGGCCAGCCCCAGCTTCTCCCATGCAGGGACTAGGACTTGGCACCCTCACCCCGCCCCCAAGCCAGGGCACCTTCATGGGCCGCTTCAGAGCCTCCTGGATGTCCACCCGCTTCCTCATAATGGTCTGATCCAGTTTCCTCTCAAACGCCAGGAGGTCCATATAAGCCTGGGACTCTGGGACCAGCTCCCGGATCTGGAAGCGGGGAGGAAGCGAGGCAGGGAACCAGGGGCTCAGCCAATCTTGCAGGTTGGAACGTGCGGGTGTCACGTGGCCCCAGGAGTGTGCGAGTGTGGCGGGCAGGGAGCTGGCCACATTCAGGGCAGGTAACTTGGACAGTGCAGACGGGACCTCTGAATCCAGCCATGAAGGTCTGGATGTTACAGGGATGAAAACCGCTATGGAGATCCATGCGTTTCATCACTAGGGGAGGCCGGAGCAGCCACGGAGGCCAGCAAGCGCTTAGGGTTTCACCTGCTCATCCTATCCTTTCCCTGGTCACACAGCCTCTGGGTTCCCGGGGGCGTCTGTGAAGTGGTCAGGGGCCCCTGGGGTCCCTGAGACAGGAGACGTCGCAGCTTGGGCCTACAGTGACACCTCACCCAGATGTTCTGCTCCAGCTGGGGTCTCAGCCGTCCTCTGGACCCAGCTGGGCCTGGGTCCCCTTACGCTGCGGGGCCTTCCGGCCAGCTTCTGTTCCCTTCGCTCCTCTGCCAGCCTGCGGTCCCCGAGCTCTCAGCCCCTTTGTCCCCTGCCTTTATGTCTCTATAGACCGCTGGAATTCAATCTGCGCCCCCTACCCAGACCCAGGATCCTACCCTCTCTGGCTCTGCTTCTCCCCTCTGCCCCACTCCGTCCTTCTGGCCCTGGGGGAGCCTCATTTCTTAATTAGCTTTTTAAACAAAAAAAGTGAAAGTGACTATGATGTTGAAGCGCTGCTCCTGAGCGGGGAGGGGAGGTGGCCCGGGGTGTTGGTGGTGGGGAGGAGGGGAGAGGAGGGCGGAGCAGGAAAGGGTTGGGGGTGGGGTGGGCTGGGGGCTGCTGTGAAAGGCACTCACCCTTTGAGGGAGGATTTTGTCAGCCATCTTCCTCCTCTTGGCACTGTACATTTTTTAAAGAAAAAACCAGGTTACCATGGCGACAGATCTGGGAGTAACGAGGCCACCTGCTAAATTATCCCGACATCTCAGCCCGCCTGGCTGGGGTTCCCACAGCCCGCTCATCTGCCCAACCGAGGGGCTACGCCGCCGGCTGTGTGTGGCTCTGTCCTCTCACAGGGAGCAGAGGTGACTCTGTCCTTTCTCCGGCCTGGGAGCCCCTTTTCTGCCCCGCCACATCCCCAGGGCCAGAGAAATTAGACTTGGAAGGGGCTCGGAGCAGAGGCACTGCAGAAACGTTTGGGGAAAGCTGGGCAGCGGCAAGGACAGAGTTGGGGGATACATTGTGAGGACTTTTTTTTCCCTCCTCTGAGAAGGGGCACACAGCCCAAGGTGGCTGAGCTGGTGGGGAGGGGAGCCGACCCCCTTGCCCCATCCCAGGAGCAGGAAGTGATGGTGTGAAGCTAGTGAGGACCAGCACCCCAGCCACCCTGGGCTAGGAAGGGGACCCTGATGGGCAGGGGGTGCTCATGCCCTTGGACCTGCCAGCAGGGCCCAGGGACACACCCACAGGTATCCAGAGAGAGTGGGTACGGATGTTCCCCTCTTGGGTGTGGCTGGTGGGCTGGACCTGGGGTAGCAGCTGGGACTTGGACTCTGCTGGATCCACTAGCTGGTTCCGACTCCCAGAAGCAACCCCAGAAAACCCTTGGCAAGTAGAACCCAGCCTAGGGAATGGCTGCATACTGCCCCCATGTGGTGGTCTCAACCACTGCCCCCATCCCTGGCCAAAAATCTATTCAAGGCTAGACAAGCAGGTTTCACTAAAGGGCTGATTTGTTTTGAAGAAACTCTCTCTGTGAAACTCTCCAGTAATACAAGATAAATCAGGAACTCTACAAAAGAATGACTCACTTTGGAAAGAATTCCTCATGGGCTTCCTATAAATGGTGAATTTTCCTTGACATGTAAAAAAAAAATTTAATAATGAGGTAAAATCCATATTGCACCTTTTATAGGACTCCATCTGGTGTGCAAAAGGAAGCATGTGTGTTTGGCTAAACAGTGAAACCCACAGGGGTATCTTCCTTGCCAGGCACCAGCAGGGGCTTTTGGGGGTGCCACCGGCTGGCTCAGACAAGGAAACAGGCTGGCCCTTGGTGGCTTGGGGGCAGACCCAATCCAGAAGACAGACCATGGCAACTCCTCAACATTTGAGTGCCTAAGAATCACCAGAGAGCGCCAGGGGGCAGAGACTGCCCACCCATGGGGCAAATCCCAGGCTCTCCCGCCACTGGCCAGGGATTCAGATTAAGAAGATTCGGAGTGGGGCTTTCGAGGAGTCAAGCCAGGGGTGCTTCTGAGGAAGGTGCACTGGACAACCGCGCTAGGAAACGCAGTCTAAAGCTCGGCCCTGAGCCCTGGTGCCACAGCCCCGCCTCCATCCCCCGAGAACCAGGGGACTGGGGTGCAGAGAGGGACAGAGCAGGTGACAAGGAGAAGGACGCGACGGTCACCGCCTGTCTCCACCGTGTGGGCACACAAAGGAACCGGGCCAGTGCCCCCTCAGCCCACCTCCTGGGAAAGCATCCCACCCGGGACGCCTGCTCCCTGCTGACCCCTCTTTGCCCGGGCTTCCCACCCCGTCCCTGTGGGTCCCGCGTCCGCCCCCTCCGCTCTGGTCACCGCCCCCCCACCCCCCACCCCCGCTTACCTGCGGCTCCGCGCGGGGGCGGTGGGCACCGGCTGGCCCTGGCTCTGGGCCTGGCTCTGGCCGGGCGGGGGCGCTGCTCGCTTGCGGGCGGGCTCCATGCCCGCGGGGGCCAGGCCGGGTCGCACAGCGGGGCTGCCCATGTACGGGGAGCCCGGGGGGCCCATGGGCGCCCCCTGGTGGGGCATCCGGGCTCCAGACGGCATCCCGGGGCGCTAGGGAGGGGGATGGGGGGGGGGCGTGAAGCAGACACAGGCGCCCGGCGGTCAGAACCAGGGCTCCGGGCTCCAGGCGCGCGGAGCTGCGTCTCCCCCCCCCGAACCCCGAGACCCCCGGCCCGTGACCCTGCTGCCGACGGCGCGATGCCGATGGGGCTGGGAGGGGTGGGGAGGGGCGGGGGCGCCGGAACCGCGCGGCTTTGGCGGAGGGGGGGGGGGGGGGGTGGCTTTGCGTCTCGCTGCAGGAAGCTAACTGAAGCCAGGCAACTAACTGCACAGGGCATCGCCAGCCTCGGATTTGCGGAAGGTGCCGCGAAGATGAATATTAATGGCGCCTTTCAACCTTTTCAAAGGATGCTCCTATCCACACGCTCCTCTGCAAGACGGACTGAGGGGGCCTTCTATCCCCACTTGACGGATGAGGCAACCGCGGCTCAAGGAGAGAGGCAACCTAGCCAAGGTCGTGCAAGGCCCTTTCCTGAGGGGCCCGGGGTTTGTGCTCTCTGCTGCTTTCGTTTAGTTCAGGGCTGGGCTCTCTTGCTCCGGACTTCTGCCGCCTGCCTTCCCGTTTGCCTGCTTCCCAGTCCATTTCCAGGGCGGTCCTGCCTTCCCTGCCTTCAACCCACTTTCCTCTCTGGGCACCTTCTTTTGACCCCTCGGTCCCAATCCCCGCCCCCTTGCTCTGATTCCCAGCCTCTACCGTCAGGGGCTTGGCTGAATTAGCCCACCCGCATAATTTACTCTCAAGGTGAAGGCTTGGAGGTACGGCTAGAAGCAGCTTGAGGGGCTGAGGTCAGACCTCACCAGGATTCTCCCATTCAGGGGGGGCTATGAGGCTTAACTGGTGATGGGTGGTCCAGAGGGCTTGGGTAGGTCAAAAGGATGGACATTTTCTCTTATATCTATCTCTCCCTTCCTGTCTGCCTGAATCACCAGAGATGGCCCCATCCTACAGACTACAACTACTCCCCACCCTACCCCAGTGAGGTCAGAAGTCTGGGTTCCCAGGGGGCCACAGGGAGGCAGGTGAGGCAGGTGTGTGCCCTTGCCGCTACCTGGGCGCTCAGCCGGAATATAGATGACAACCCAGTGCATCGAGTGAAGTGTCCCACAGACTCGTAAAACCTCACTTATCCCATTCCAGAAGAGGGGCTGGGGAGGGCCCAAGGGGCTGTCAATCGGAGGGTGGCCAGGATGTGGACAGGGGCCAGGAGAGCAGGAGGGAGATCAGGGAGCCACGGTTGCAGACCCCGTGCCCCTGTTATACTGTCTGAGCACCACCCACTCCACCCCAGGGGTGCAGCTGCTCCCCAGAACAGGGAGGCGCCCTGCCCCTGAGCCTAGTGAATCTCCTCGAACTGTCCCCCCCCTCCCCCGGTCCCTCCTGCCCTGTGCTGTGTCTAACCCTAACCCCCAGCCAGCCAGCTGTCTCTGCCCATCGCCGCCTCGGCAGTGAGACCTGCCTGTCCATGTGTCTGCCTTCCCCGCCCCACCTGACCCTGTCACTCACACCTCCAGGGTGGTGGCCCAGAATGGAGCCCAGGCCCGCCATTCCCCGCCAGCACAGACAGGGCACTGGGAGTGGGGCTCAGGCCACCCAAGAACTGAAGCACTGAGTTGAGTTAAAAAAAAAAAAAAATCCACGTGTACAGACTCTCACTCCTAGATGGGCCTTTTATTGGGACACCCCAGGCAGCAAGATCAGGGCTGGTCATGAGGCTAACCAACATGGGGACCCCTTGGAAGTTAGTCCAGAGACCCATGGGCCTGGAGGACAGGCTGCTTTGGGAAAGCCCCTTTCCTCATCAGCTGCTCTCCCATTTAACGAGGCTGGTGGTACTCACTGATCTGCTAAGGAGACCCCAAGAGGGAGGCCTCCAGAGCCCCTAGAAGGCTGTGCTGGCCAGCAGGGATGGGTGACCTGCCCGAAGGGCCAACATTCTAGGGGCTCTGGCCTCTCTTACTGAGAACGTGCCTTCCTTGGGGTTACAACCAAATTTGGCCATAGTAAACCTGACTGCTTCCTTTCTGCCCGGCTTCAGCACCGGTGGCCGTCCCAAGTCCTGGAGCCTCTGCCTCTCCTATGCCACAGCCCTTCCAACCCGTCCCCACCCCCTCAGGCCCCCCGGGCTCGCTCAGGCTCCCGGTGGGCCTTCTAAACCTGCCCCTTTGGTCTCCAGGCCTCTAGTCCCTGACTCCAGCTCTTCCTTCACACCTTTGAGGCGTTAAGGACATCAGCTTCTGGCGGTGGAGGCTGCCAAAGGATCCTCAGACCCCTTAACCTGGGGTCTGCCCCTAGAGAGGGCCTCTCTCTGGCCCGGATTGGCAGAGGCCAGGGGTAGAGCCCCAGAGCCCTCAGCCCAGATGCAAAGGTGGTTCAGCCTCAGAGCTTCCCACTCACAGGGCCACCAGGGTCACCTGCTCCTTGCTCCCAAGACACTGTCCCAACTGATGAACAAGCAGCCCAGCACAGCAATGCCAATTCCCACCCCCGACTCCCAGGGCAGGGGTCGCACCTGGGCCCCACCAGGAAAAGAAGGGAAGACAACCCATCGGGTTGTCCCCACAGGGGACCCACCCACCCACCCACTTTGGGGGAGACCGTCCCCAAGTTCTACCCCCAAGCCCCTGACAGGAACCCAAGCAAACGCCTGTCTTCCCCGCCCCGGGGCACCCATCCCCGGCCAAGCCGCCTGACGACGTGTTCGGGCGCCCCTGGGGCGCGCCGGCACGGGGCTGGGGCCGGGCCCGCTGGGCCGCGGCGCTCCCGCTAGAGGGGTGGGGTGGGGTGTGGGGGGAGCGGGAGCCCCCTCCCGGCCCCTCCCGACCTTCCCTCCATTCAGCCCGAGCCAGCTCGCTCGCCCTCCCCCGCTAACTTTTCCCCCACTCACCACCCCATGGACCAGAAACTCAAAAAGTTTGCTTTTCGTGGCTTTGCGCGCCCCTCCGGCAACTTCGTCCGCGGCCATCGGGGTGGGCTCAGCGGCGCCTCTCACTCTCTCTCTCTCTCTCTCTTGCTCTTTCTTTCCCTTTTCTGCCTTTTTTTTTTTTTTCCTCCAACTCTCCCCTCTGAGTCCTGCTGGGCTCTCTCACACTTCTACTCGAGCGGAGTGGGGAGGGGGCCCCTTCAGGGCTGCCCTGACGGCCCACGGCCCACGCCGCCGCCGCCGCCGCCGCCCGCCAGCCGCCGCGGCTGCCGCATTCCTGCACTGATAAGACAGAAATAGTCCGGCGGCCCGGGGTCCGCCTGTTGACTCGGCGGGGACGGAGAAGCCTGCCTTTCCCAAGCCTCGCCGGGCCCAAACAGCGCAGATAAGCGGCGAGGCTCGCCGGCCAGCGCGGCTCCGGGCCGCTGGGCAGCGGCGCCGCCTGCCCGAGGCCGCCCGAGGGCCGCGGGGAGGCGGCGGCGGCGGCGCGGGGAGGGGACGCGAGGGGAGGCGGCCGGGGGGCTCGCCGGCCACCCGGCCTCTCTCGCCGCAAATAGTTTTTCGCTTAGGGAATTCGCCGGCAGGGAACAGGCCGGGAACAGGCCGTTCCAACTTTGCCCCCAAGTGGCTCCTGCCGCATTTCTGAGGCCCTTTTCCCCAGAGACCTGGCAGGCCAAGTAGGGAAACATTTCGCTGGGAAGGAATCCGGGGTGGGTGGAGGGGGTGGTGGTGGCGGGGGGCGGGAGTCGATCCCGGAGGAGGCCTTTCTCCGGCACAGGGCGGCCGTGGTGGGTGTGCCCCGGAGGCGGTGTGCCCTGCAGTCCATAGATGTGTGCGCCCTTGTCTCACCGCCGAGTGTGTCTGCACCCTGGTGTGGGCACGGCCGGTGGCCGTGGGTGTGGATGTTTACGTGCGTGCACAGATAAATGCCTCCTCTGTGTGCCTCCCTCCACCAGAGCCTCCGGTGTGCGCGCGCGCGGGCGGGCGCGGGTGCGTGTGTGTGGCTGGACACGGTCTGTGTTTCCCCGTTCCGGGTGTCTATTTCGGGCTATGTGAGTCTTTGTCTCTCTGTGACAAAGTCGAGGCAGTAGGGGAAATTTCGGAGAGAGGGAGGTGGGCCAGGCTCGTGAGAACGGGAAGGGAAGCAGTGGGGGCAGGCAAGGAACTGGGGTGGACGGATGGGTGGGGAGGGGGAGGCCGGCGCGACCTGACGGCTTTGGAATGGGGTGGGGGTGGGAGCGGGGGACCTGCAGGAGCTGGGGCGCTGGGTATGGTAGGGCCAGCCTCTGGACCCCAAAGAAAGCAGGGGTAGGGGTGGGGCCGTGAGGGAGCCCCAGAAGGGGTGGTATGGAGGGAGCTGGGGTGAAGGAGGGACAGGAAACAGGAGAGGCAAACCCTTCGAGTCCCCAGGCTGGGAGCCCTGGCCCCGCCCACGCCCCAGAGGCCACACCCTTCTCCCCGCCTCCGGGAGGAAGCGCCCCAGGGTCTTTGGGACCAGAAGGGGTCAAGTTTTTGCCTCCAGGGGCTGCACTGTCCGTACCCAGGTGAGGGCGGGGCAGGGCCCTGGGGAATTTGCTGGAAATTTTTATTCGAGGTTAGATCCTGAAGACCCAGCGTACACTTTTTTATTTGAGGTTAGATCCTGAAAACCCAGCTTGACCTTCAACCCTTTAGAAAGCCGTCAGAGGTCGGGACCAAGAACCCAGGGAGTGGCTCTGCCTAGGGAGTCTTTTTTTGCCTGCAGCCTAATTTCCTTGGCCCCCTTGTGCTTCTGGCTGTCACTGTCCATTTCAGTGCCCACAGCCAATCCCCTGAAGGGCTAGAGAAGGCAGGTGGTCCAGGCAGCTCCTCCTCTACCTTACCAGGGACCTAGAGAGCCCCTTCCTACCACACCTCTACCCAGGCTTCCCCCACACCCACACTCACAGATAATGGGTCCTGGTGGGTGGGAACGGGTGGTTGTTTGCCACTGGCCACGAAGGTGGCTGCTGGTAACCTGGGGAGGTAATCTCTCCAGTCTAACTTCCAAAACCCCTCGCTCATTCCCATCGCCAAGGCTCTGCTCCTGCTATTCTTTTGCCTGGATCCCTGAAAATGCTTCTCTACTTGTCCCAATCACATTCATACCTTAAAGCCCGTCTGGAGCCCCACCTCCTTTCCTTGGTTCCACTTCCATGCACAGATCTTTCTATTCTGTGAATGCCCATTACCATCTACCCTGGCCATGAAATGGCACTTTGCTGCTGACTAATGTCTCATGTGCCCTGAGTTTCATGTGTGTTATGTAGAGTTTTCCAAATGGGCTGCAGCCCCATGAAATCTGGGGCTGGTTTTCAGGTCCATTGTCCCCCCGTGCCTGCACACAGGGACTAGACCTGACCAATGCCTACTAACACTTGCAACCACCCAGAGCTCAGTGGGCCACTGGACAGAGCTCATCCTCTGCCTCTTACCTGAAGATGTGAGTCATCAAGGGCACCCCACCTCCTGGTGGGTGCTTCTAGCAGGGACATGTCCCCCTGGGGGACAGGGACAAGGGCAGACGCCTCTAGCTTTGTGTAAAGCTTGGAGCTCTCAACTCTTGGGGAGGCCTTTGGGAGAAAGAAGACAGCACAGGAGGTAGATGGGCCCAGTGGGCACACTTGACATTTGTGAGGGGCTGGTCTTGGTGGTGGGCGAGACTGAAGGAGATGGTCAGGCCAAGGAAGGGATCTGGTGGTACTGAGGGGAGGGTCACTCAAGTCGGCAGACAACACCTTCCTGGGCCACCCCAGGCCCAGGGCCTTGCCCTGCAGCCCCTCTCTGGAAGGCATCCTTACCGACACAGAGACAGCAGATACATAGTGCATATGTGTCCCCCGGGGCACAAGCACCAATGCAAAGGCCAGAGGAACAAGGAGTCACATGAATTTGCACCTACAGGCACAACTCAGTCACGATCTGCCCACTCACAAGGCCCTCACCAGCAGACTGCTTTTACAGGGGCGACCCCAGGTGTGCCCCCACCCCCGGGGCGGGGGCTGCCTTCAGACCAGAAAGCAGGGGCGCCAGTGTGGGTGTCCCGGGGCCAGGACTCCCATCTCACAAAGGCCAGGATCCTCAGGGCTCAGCCCCAGAAGGGCGCTCAGCAAGAGCCACGCCGCCTGCTGGCTCCTGCTTCCCGCCCCGGGTGGGCAGGAGGGCCCCGATTTCAGCGGGCAGGGTGCCCTCCTTCCCAGCTCGACACGGCCGATGGGCCCAGGCCGCGCTCCGGGCAGGCCGCGCGCGTGTCCGCCCGGAGCCGGAGTCCCCCCTGCCGTCCCCCCATCTCTCCTTCCCTTGCCGAAGCACCACCAGCACCAAATGGCAAAGCGCCTCTCCCCGCGCGCGCGGAGAGATGCGCCGCGACCGCCGGGACGGGCTCGGCAGCCTCCCCCCTCTCCACGGGGCACGAGCGGGGGGCGGCCGGCGCTGGGGGGGTGTGGGGGTGGGCACGGCCCGGCCCGCGGCCGCCCTCCCTCGCCCGGGGAACCGGGCAGCGGCGGGAGCCGGCCCGGGCATGCGCACTGCTGCCTCCCTCGCGGTGAAGGTCAGCCCGGGGCCTAGCTGCGGGACTCAAAGGCGGCGGCGGTGGGGGGGGGGCGGGGGGATGCAGCCGAGAGACTTAACTCTTTACCGGCGGGAGGATGGATGGACACCGAGGCTGGGCCGGGGCGCTCGGAGGGTCCCACCCTCCCGCCTTCCGCGGGGGGTCCCCGCGGCGGGCACACGGCTGGGGGTGGGGTGGAGGGGGCAGGACGGGAAGGAGGGGCAGAATGGAACGAAGGAGGCTAGGAGAGGAGGGAAGCCGATCGGGAAGGGAGGACGGCCAGGGAGGAACAAAGGAAGCCAGGCTGGAGGGGGAGACCGCGTTCCACCGCCCGCGTCCCCGTATCCCCAGCAATGAAGGTCTCCTTAGGGCCATGAAATTACCCCCACAGACTGTGTGTGCGTGTGCGTGTGTGTGTGAGAGAGATTGAGAGGGAATGAAGTGAGACCACTGGATCAGGCTGAGGACCCCTGATTTTCTGTGTTCTGGCCCACCCCTAAACCCAGCTTCCACTTTCTCCGCTGGTCACTAAACGCCAGGGCATGCCGGGGGCGCCGAGAGGCAGCTCTGATACAGCTGACCTGCCTGGCCCAAGCCCCAGGCCCCCAGGAAACCTTGGCTAGACCTCAGGTTCTGGCCCAGTCCCCAGGGCTGGGCCAAGAGGAGTCTGCACCCTACGCCCCACCTCTGGTGAGGGGCTTCCTCCAGCCAGCAGGCAGGACCTTGGCAGACCAGACCAGGGGCATGGCAGGCACAGTCCTCCCCCTCGTCCTGGCTACTCCCCCCAAGCCCTTCTGAGGCCAGAGTAGCCTCCCTCCTCCTGCAAGGATGTTTCTGGGCCCAGGACCTGCTCTGCGGCTCTCCAAAGGGGCTGTCCGTCTCCGTGGGACGTTGTCTTTCTGTGTCAGTTTTGCAAACACACACAAGAGAGACAAATATGATAGAAAGAAGAAAAAAAAAAAAGTAGGGTGCCAAGACTGTCATGTGACCTTGGGCAAGTCACTGTACTTCCCTGTTCCCTGGACCTCTGGGGCTCAGACGGAAGGCCCATCTGGGATTCACAGCATGTTCCCTCACTCCCCTCAGGGCCACCATTAATCAGGTTGGGCTTCTCCGGTGGCTCAGAACGGTAAAGAATCTGCCTGCTATGCAGGAGATGAGGGTTCAATCCCTGGATCGGGAAGATCCCCTGGAGAAGGGAATGGCCACCCACTCCAGTATTCTTGCCTGGGAAATCCCATGGACAGAGAAGCCTGGTGGGGCTATGGTCCGTGGGGTCGCAAAGAGTCCGACACAACCAAGCAACTAACACTTCTACTTCCTGTAGCAAAAAGCAAGCCACACTGGCCTGGACCCATTCTGAGAGGATAGGTGGGTCTGTGGGGTGGTGTTTCTCCAGGATGCCGAGGGGCGCTATCACTGCCCCAGATGGCTCCCACAGCCTCGGGGGTACAACCCAGGGCATAGCTCTGCCAGAGTGGGGGAGCGGCAGGCAGGTAGGTGTCCCACAGAGCCATCTTTGCTCCCTACTCATCTTCCAGCACCCGTCTGTCTGGGTAGATTCAGTGGCAAAAGCAAGAGGGCTCCAAGCAGAAGGGGGCTTCTCCCTCTCTTTCTTGGGGAGTGGGGGTGTAGGTGCCTACCTCACTACAAAGCCTGGGGAGACCCTCTCACACTCCCGAGGGGCTGCAGCCAGCACTCTGCCCTGCTGGCACCCCGGCCATCCTCTTTCTTGGTGGACAGGGGCCCCATCCAGCACTTCTGATTTCCTCTCCTGTTTGTCCCACAGCTGACACCAGGAGAAGGTGCTGGTGGCCAGCACCCCAGCCCTCACCCCAGGAGGTTAAGCTCTGCTACAGGGCTCTGACCAGGGGGTTGGACGGAGTCCTGCGAACCACTGCATTCTGAGGCTGGAAATGTCACCTGAGTCAAGAAAACTGATACCAAAAAAAAAAAAAAAAAATCATCCGTACTTCCTTAAAGGATTTTTTGGGAAATTAAGCCAAGTGGTAGCAGGCAGTGGAATGTACAGATAAAATGTCCAGGGGAGTCACCCAGGGCCAGTTCTCCAGACCTCTGTAACTCCTTTAGGAGGGAAGGGTGAGCCCTGCTCACAGGGTCTGAAAGGGCCCCCTCTCCTCTTAACACTAAGGTGCCATTCTGCCCTGGTGTCCCCGGGCCAGGGTGGGGGGCTGCCTTCCTGCCGTAATGCCTTTTGTGTGCCCACTGTGTCCGGAGTCATCGAAAGGCCCAGACTCCCCTCAATTCCTGCACCCTGGGACCCCCAAGGCTTTGTGCACCCCTCTTCCACAGCCATCTCCCAACCCAAGTTCTTCTCCATGTGGGCTGTCATAGGAAAGTGTCCAATACACTCAGCCATTTCTGTGAACATCTGTTTTGCCTTCTTGTGGCAGAAACCACTGAGTAACGACTCCCCCTGAAATTTTCTGTGCAGGGCAGTGGTATTCGCAGAGTCCGCCTTGCCACTGGCCTCCAGGTGGGTTAGGACCCTCCTTGCCCCTCGCTGCTGCTGCTTCCAGACCCCTGGCTTTGCATCTTACCTCCATGGCGCCTTCTTTTCTGGAGCATCCTAGCTCCTGGCTCACAGCCATTCCCTCTGTCACCCCTGACCTCTTCCTGCTGCTTTCCCAGGTCCTCATGGACAGTCCCTCCCACACGTCAGGGCTCTGGGTTCCTGGGCCGCCTCTTCTCCAGCGATTCTCTGCCCTCCCTCAGTCACTCATGCCAGCTTCACCTCTTGCATCCTTGTCATTCCAGCCCCACCACCAATCTCAGCCTTACACCCCACTCTCTGACCACCATCTCCCTGTCCAGCTCCCTGACATCCAAAGTCTGTGATGCCACTGGAACTGCTGGTCCGTTTCTCTGACCTGCACCCCTCATCACAAACACACCCTCTTACACTTACTCTTTCTTATTTTTAGTTATGGTAAAACATACCTCTATGGTTTTTCCAGTAGTCATGTACAGATGTGAGAGTTGGACCATAAAGGCCGAGCACCCAAGAATTGATGCTTTTGAACTGCGGTGTTGGAGAAGACTCTTGGGAGTCCCTTGGACAGCAAGGAGATCCAACCAGTCCATCCGAAAGGAAATCCACCTTGAATATTCACTGGAAGGACTGATGCTGAAGCTGAAGCTCCAGTACTCTGGCCATCTGATGCAAAGAGCCGACTCATTGGAAAAGACCTTGATGCCAACTCATTGGAAAAGACCCTAACCCTAACCCTAACCCTAACCCTAACCCAGATTGAGGGTAGGAGGAGAAGGGGGTGACAGAGGATGAGATGGTTGGATGGCATTACCAACTCAGTGGACATGAAATTGAGCAAATTCCAGGAGATGGTGAAGGACAGGGAAGCCTGGCATGCTGCAGTCCAAGGGGTCCCAGAGTCCGACATGACTTAGCGACTGAACAACAAAAAAACATACATAATGTAAACTTTACCACTTTTACTTCCCTTGCACATACTCTTGGCGCTTATTTAAGAGTTAAACCGGCTTTATCAACCCCTCCCCTGCACTCCAGGACCTGATGTGGCTGGAGAAGACATGCCACTACAATGACCTGGCCCAACTGTCTTTTCTGGAGCTCAGACTTCAGCTGGCCTCATCTTGCCCACTGGCCCCCTCCTTCCCTAAACCATCAGGTCCTTCCCTGCTTTCAGTCCCCTATGTGAGTTTTCCACATCTTCTTTCTCCTCCAACCTCCTCCTCTCTCCCAGCTGATGCTCTTGCTTCTCACTTCCCGGAGAAAAGAGAAGCTTCTGAAGAACTTCCAGAGATCCCACCATATCTTCCCACCTCCCGGCAATCACTCCCCTGGTTCCTGCAGCTGAGTTCTCTGTGCTCCCACCTAAACCCGGCCATCCCCCTGCATATGAGCTGCTGTCCCCCGTCTGGCACGCTCCAGGCCATGGCTCCAGTGCGTCAGCCCCGCACCATGTTCCTCTTCCCTGCTCCACAATCATTCCTTGGAGATCTCATCCATCACCCCGTCTTAGAGTTGTAAATACCTTCTCTATGTTGACAACTCTCCAAGTTTTCCTCCAGCCCATTTTCTCTCCCAGTCCTTAGACTCACGTAGTGTCTACTCACAGTCAGTTCCACCTGGATCTTGAATAGATTCGCCCACAACAAAACCCCCGCTCTCGCACCTCAAACATGGCTCGCTGCCCGCCCTCCTCACCCTGCTTCCCACTGCTCCAGCCCCCAAGCTGGGCACATCCTGGAATCCTGTCTTTTTCTCCCACCCCACATCCAATCTGAAGGCAAGTCTTGTTGGCTCTGCATCCAGAACCCAGTGTTTCTCGCATCTCCACGGCTCCCAGCCTGCTCCAACCCGTGAGCAGTGAATAAGCTGGCTTCCAACCTGGCCCCCAGTGGTCTACCCTCAACACACAACCAGAGGGGTCCTTTAGCAAAGGGAGTGAGATGCCATCACTTCTGCCCCCACAAACTCCCCCCATCTCATTGCCAGTGAGGGCCAAGTCTGGGGGTCCCAGGACCCAGTCCCATTGCCCCTCCCAGCTCCCTCTGTGTCCTTCTCCTGCAACCCCTCCCTCTTCTCTCCGCCCCGGCCAGACACCCCAGGCCCTCGACACTCCTGAAGCTTGGAGCCTGCTGTTCCCTCTACCAGGAACATGCTTCCTCCAGCTAACACTGTCGCCTCTCTAAAGTCCTTGTTTGAATGTCCCCCTCTCGATGGGACACTTCTGTCCACCCTGTTAGAAGCCTCCCTTCCCCCTCTCTCTCCCCCCTACACATTCTTATCTCTTTCATCCTCCTGGGTTTCTTTCCGAAGTCCTGAACACCTTTCTTTGTCCTGTATCATCTACTTATTTAGTACGTTAGCCTTTCTCTTCTCTTTCCCCCATTAGAATGTAAGCTCCACAAAGACCAGGATCTTAATGTCCTATATGTGGATAAATCCCAAGTATCTGGCACATGGCAGAGACTCCAATATCTCAGGTATTAGGCGCTCAATTGTGTCCAACTCTTGCGACCCCATGGACTGTAGCCCACCAGGCTCCATGGAATTCTGCAGGCAAGAATACTGGAGTGGGTAGCCATTCCCCTCTCCAGGGGATCTTCCCAACCCAGGGATCGAACCCAGGTCTCCTGCATTGCAGGCAGATTCTTTACTGACTGAGCCACCAGGGAAGCCCCAATATCTCAAAGGTGTGAGTAATGAGAACCCACTCCAAGTCTACTCAAGATTTCCAGCGTGTTTCCAAACGCTGGGTGGTGTTACAATCTGTGCTTGAGGTTAGCAGGATTAACAACAACATCAGCTCAAGCACTTTCATTAACTGGTCTAACTGAAAGGTCTAACTGTCCTGTGGGGGCTGGGATTCCCTTTCTAGAGATGAGGAAAAGGAGGCGCTAAGAAGGTATGTGACCTGCCCAAAGCCGCTATGCTGTTCTAGGGCTGGGACTGCAGAGCAGGTCTCCCAACGTCAAGGTCCCTCCCTGGCTTCTCTCCTTCATCTCAATCTGCCTCTCTGGTGTCCCTTCATGGAGAGCCTTCCTGCTGGGGACACACACACACACACACACACACACACACACACTCCTCCACCTTCCCTAAACACCTGTTTTTTAAAGAAGGAAATCAAGATCCCCAGAGGCCTGCACATTTAAGCTGAATTACCCTCAATTATCTTTTAAAACTCACTCTCCAAAAATCTCAAGCAGAATGTTTCAAACATTGGGAATATAAATTCCAGAAAACTTGCCATCAAGGTGTCTAAAATTCATGTCAATGTGTTGGAGGAAGTTGCGTTAGTTCCTGTGTATGAATTACCTTTTAGCCAAAAAAAATGAATCCTAATTAAACTCTGAACAGGCCCCTGGCTCCTTGCTCCTGTGGGTGGATCAGTGGACCCTTCAGCGGCTTCTCCTGGCTGGACAGATGGATGCATATGTGTGCATCCATGGAACTCCTGGCTGGGACCCACTCACATGGTCTACCATGTTGGGATATCTCCCTGTCCTCCAGGAATCACCCCAGGTGCTTCCTTTGGGAACACGTGGTTACCTGCCCATAGGCTGTGGGCAGCCCCAGTGTCACCTCGTCCTGCCTTCCTGATACCACTCAATGGTCATGGGTGTGCAGAACTCACAGGGTCCGATCTGGTCTAAGAAGGTAGGAGAAATGATCCGAGCAAAAGGCAGAAGTCTCCATCTGTGTGCAGAGGGCCCGAGGATTCTTGGGCAACCAGGCAAAAGTATGTGGGATTGAGAGACAACGGTCTGGGAAGCCCGCCCGTGATCAAGGACGTCATGGTCAAAGCCAGGCTGGCCCCCTCCCATGTCCCCACACAGCACACCCCGGACATCTCTGGGGCTCAAACAGCTGCTCATGAAGCCCCACAATGGGGCAGACAGGGGGAGACAGAGTGGGTGGTCTCAAGGCCTGGACCTGATTGGGGGATCACTCCTGGTTTCCGCAAACCTGTGTAACAGGCCAGCAGGTGCCCTCACCCCCGACCTGTATAGTGAATCCCCTCCAGGTAGCCCCTCGGCCTGCCCTGACCCATACCCTTCTCCCGGATCTGGGCACTTGCCTGGGCCATGGCAAGCCACTCTGTCCTGGGCCAGAGCTGTGACCATAGGGCCTTACTGCCCTGCCTATTGCTCCATCTCTTCTGGAGTCCTGTCCTCCCCCAGGCCCTGAACCTACTGCCCTGGGTGAGGTCTCTTGCAAGCTCCTCAGAGTGATGACTCCGAGCTTGGACTCAAGAACGGGGCATCTCACCTGTGGCAACTGTGGACATTTAGGGGCTGGATAATGCTTTACTGTGGGCTTCCCTGGTGACTCAGATGGTAAAGAATCCACCTGCAATGCAGGCAATGCAGGCTCGAGCCCTGGGTGAGGAAGATCCCCTGGAGAAGGGAATGGCTACTCACTCCAGTGTTCTTGTCTGGAGAATCCCATGGACAGAGGAGCCTGGTTAGCTGCAGTCCATGAGGTTGCAAAGAGCTGGACATGACTGAGCGACTAACACGCACACAATGCTTTCCTGTGGGGCCGTCGTGTATTGTATGATCTTAGGAGCATCCCTGGCCTCTATCCAATAAATTCTACCAGTACGCTCCTCTCCCCACCTCTAGACACTGTCCTTTGTCCCTGGAGGGTGAAACTGCCCAGGGTTGAGAATCACAACTCTAGAATCAGACAGTCTTGGGTTCATGCCTGGCTCAGCCTCTGCATGACCATAAATAAGTACAAGTCACTTGACCAGTCTGAGCCTCATTTTCCCCGTCTGCAAGACATGGAGCCCATCACCTAACTCATGGTGGATGTGAGGATTAAAACGAGGTCATATATGTGGGCAGACCAGCACAGCATCTGGCGCAGAGTGAACTGTTAATGAAGCGCCTGCTATTACTAGCTTCCGACGCTAAGCCTGCGGGACCTTGTGGGCTCGGCCCCTGCCTGACCTCTGGGTCCTGCTGCCGACCACCCCCCAGCTAGGGCACTGCTGAAGACAGGAGCCCTCAGAGCCCTCAGCTGCGGGCCATCAGGAGTCCCACAGGAGGGCAGCCGTGAGAGGTTGGCCAGGCAATTATTCACAGTGGCCAGGGAGCCACAGGGGAGTCTGGGTTCTACCCAAACCACTGGAAGCTTCTTTGACTGGAGAATGACCATGAGTACACAGGGTGGGAGGGGCTTCAGGGAAGGAGGGAAGACATTGAGAAGCCACCACGAGTAGTGAATCAACTGGAAGGAAACCCAAGAGGAACCCATAAGGCTGCCTGTCGGGTCCAGGGAAGCTGAGGTTTGGGAGCTGCTGATGGAGGCATCTGAAGGACACTCGGGGCCTCCCGCCACGCCCCCGACCCCTGCCCCCTGCTCCTGGCCCCTTCCTGTGTCCAGTGAGCCCCCGCTATGTGATGTCTTGTACGAGGTACCGTTGATTCACACACTGGACACAGCCTCGGCCCCCAGGACTCTGAGTTTGAGGACTGAGTGGGAACGGACGGGGCTGAAGGCATGGACAGCATGGAAGACGGAGAAGCGCATGGCAGCTCCTGCCACCGACGGCGAAAGCCGCAACGCGAGGAGTGGGGAGGAGAGGACCAGTGCACCTCACCCCAGAGCTCCGGGCTTCCTTGCGGAAAAGATCAGCAAACGCCCCCGAGAGCGTCCTCCTCAGAGGGACTGTGACCTGCTGGGGCCGTTGGCCCTGGTGACAGTGGCAGGGCCATCAGCAGCCACAGCCAGGCCCCAGGGTGATGGTGAAATCTGTGAGTTTCTGGGAGCTGCACCCAAACCCTGGCAGAGACAGTGGGGGCACCAGGGCTGAGCAACGGCAGAGCTGCCCGAGGACGGGCTGTGGGTACTGCTGAGCCAGGTACCCACAGGGTACCAGACTGCCCGCGTATCTGTGGAAAAGAACCGCTGGAGGCCTTCCACCACCTCCGCGTGTTCCCACGCAGAGCCGGGTGCAAAGCTGGTGTCCGGCAGCCAAGAGGCCCAAGGGAGTCCGTGGTGGCAGCAAGTCAAACTGTTCCTCGGGGCCCTGGTTCCTCCTGTGGTGGGTGTGACCCAGGTCACCTCCTGGAGGTTCTGGCCACCCAGCACTCATTAACTCCCTTCTCATAAGATAGGACGCCACCTTCTGAACGGGCTTCCCTGATGGCTCAGTTGGTAAAGAATCGGCCTGCAATGTAGGAGATGCGGGTTCAAGCCCTGGGTCAGGAAGATCCCCTGGAGAAGGGAATGGCTACCTACTCCAATATTCTTGCCTGGAGAATCACATGGACAGAGGAGTCTAGCTGGACAGTCCATGGGGTTGCAAAGAGTCAGACACGACTGAGCGACTAAACCACCACCACCACCACCTTCTGAAGGCAGCTCTCAAAGTCCCCTGTTATGGGAAAATGGCGTCCCCTCCCTCCACCCGATTCCTTTGCTGGAGACCCAACCCCAGTACCTCAGAATGCCATCTTTAGAGATGAGGTCTTTAAGAAGGTGACCAAGTTAGAATGAGGTGGGTCACTAAGGTGTTCCTAATCCAATATGGCTGGTGTTATAAAACTGGGGAGGTTATGACAGAGACAGGCAGACACAGAGACAATGTGAGGAGACACAGGTGGAAGGCAGTGGCCTACCAGCCACGGAGAGAGGTCTGGAGCCCAGCCTTCTCTCACAGCCCTCGGAGGGAACCAGCCCTGCCCACGTCTTGGGCTTCCAGCCTCCGAACTGTGAGAGAATGCATTTCCATTATTAAAGCTGCCCAGTCTGGCACTTGGTCTTGGCAGGTCTAGCAAACTTATCCTCTCAACACTGCTCCTCACTATTCCTTGGGCTCCATGCCCCCGCACCCAGCCGCCCCCCTCACAGCCTCTGGTTTGCCTGAAGCCACGGAACACAGGGTGCTCAGAACAGTGTGCTTAAATAAACAACGAGGTCCTACTGAATAGCACAGGGCACTTCATTCAATATCCTGGGATAAAGCATAATAGAAAAGCATAGGAAAAAGATGGGAGTTCCCTGGCGGTCTAGTGGTTAAGATTCTGTGCCCTCTGACTGCCGAGGGTCCAGGGTCAATCCTTGGTCCAGCAAGTAAGAAAGCCATGTGGTGAGGCCAAAAAAAAAAAGGATGTGTATATATGTATAACTGAATCACTTTGCTGTTCAGCAGAAATTAACACAACATTGTAAATCAATTCTACTCCAATAAAAAGTAAAAAAAAAAAAAAAAGAGTGATGTGCTTATGAGCAGAACACAGGGCAGGCCCTGGGGGCTGGAAGACCTGAGTCTGAGTCTTCATTCCACCACCTATTGATGGGAGGACAAAGGGCCAAGCTCTCTAGCCTCAGTCTCTTCGTCTCTAAGATGGGTTCAGCATCATCTCCCCTCTCTCACTGCATTATTGTGAGTAGGAAAATGGCAACAAGAGGACACGTGTGAAAATCCTCTAAGTCACAGAGGACTGAATGAAGTCCTCACTGTTCACAACACAGCACTCTCTGGTGAACACCCGCCCCACTTTGGCCTTGTACCGAATTTCCTGTCAATTAAAAACTTGACTCCCTTTCTACTTTGTAACAAAACATCTCTCCCCATCCCATACTTCTAAAGTTGCCTTTTTGGATTCGAGGATATTCCTCTTGTAAGAATTAAGCGGTTATTCCAGCTCAAGAGCTTTTGGATCTCAATTCTTTCATCCAATATATTTACCTCCCCCCGCTTGCCAGTTGAGCATCATTCATAAATCCAGTGAGTGGGACCGTCTCTCTTCATCCAAATCTTTATGGAATGTACTGAAAAATGCACAGGACAAGTCCTCTCTCCAAATGATCTACACCCTGTTGGCTTAGCCCTCAGTTGGCAGCAAATTTACTCAGTCACAGTAATACCCAGTGATGTGCTGGAGTGTCATGTTGGTAGTTTAAAATCAGCTCCGGTAGAGTATTTATACCACAGAAATTAGCAGATGATACAAATCAGATTTCAGCTCCCCCTTCCCACCCTGTCAAGAGCCAGTTGTAAATATTCACTAGCACACTGCATTCAGGCCACCTGTGTGTGTCTTACTCAAGCTACTGGGAGAAACTTTGTCAAGTTGTTTGGCCTCCAAATGAACACATGAATCTTTATGGAGCTTAACAGCTGATAAAACGGTTCAATATTCTTGATTTAATTTGGTTCTTTCAACATCCCAGGAAATGAAAAGTCTGGCTTTTGTGACCCATTGGACTGTAGCCCACCTGGCTCCTCTGTGACATTTTTCAGGCAAGAATACTGGAGTGGGTTGCCATTTCTTTCTCCGGGGGATCTTCCTGACCCAGGGATTGAACCAAGGTCTCCTGCATTGCAGCAGATTCTTTACTTGCTGAGCCATCCACGAATAGGTTTACTATTAGTGAAAAGTGAAAGTGAAAGCCGCTCAGTTGTGCTCTGACTGTTTGTGACCCTATGGACTATACAGCCCATGGAATTCTCCAGGCTAGAATACTGGAGTGGGTAGCCTTTCCCTTCTCCAGAGGATCTTCCCAACCCAGGGATCAAACCCAGGTCTCCCACATTGCAGGCAGATTCTTTACCAGCTAAGCCACAAGGGAAGCCCAAGAAGACTGGAATGGGTAGCCTATCCCTTCTCCAGGGGATCTTCCTGACACAGAATTGAACCGGGGTCTCCTGCATCGCAGGCAGATTCTTTACCAACTGAGCTATGAGGGAAGCCCCATTAGTATACCCATTTTAAAGATGAGTAACATAGGTTAATGATTGACTTAGAGCCAGACGGCCAGTAGGGGCTCAAATGCTCATGTTCTGATCTCAAGGTCAACGTTCTCCTCCGCTCATCATCTGACTGCTCCCTCACCCCCGCTGGTTGTCACAAGCATCCTGAATTCCCCCAGCACCCCCTGCTCTGGGTTTACAACATGGACAAGTCGACAGGGAGCATCTCCAAGGCTCCGGCCCTTCCCATCAGCAGCATATCTCTGAGAACTGATGAATGATGCTTCTCTGCCTGGGAGAGGGTCCTTGAGTGTTTGACAAGACTCTGCATTTTGTTTCTGATTCACTGATGACAGGAGGCCACCTAAAGTGACAGCAACCCTTCGTGCTGTGTGTCTCAGACTGGGGCCCCCTGAGAAACACCAATGTAAGTTCAGGGCCTGAAGGCTAGAAGAGATGACAGGTGACAGGTGACAGGGTAAGGAAAGCTCGAGGTGGATGCTGCAAGCTGGGAGAGCCAGACAGGCTTCACTCAGCCCACAGTGCGTCTCAAAACACTTTTAAAAAAAACCTTAAAAGTGGGAAGCTTTCATATAAAAAGCCAGATTCTCAGAATCTCTTAAAACACTGGAAATCTGGCAACACAGATGGAGTTGAGGGGCTCTCTTTCTGAAGGGGTGTGAGCTGTACAATACACAGCATCCTGTTCCCTATTTTAGGGGTTGGTTGAGTCTCTCACACCCTAGGGCATGCATGCGTGTGCATGCTAAGTCATGTCCGACTCTGTAACCCCATGAACTGTAGCCCACCAGGCTCCTCTTCCATGGGATTCTCCAGGCAACAGTATGGAGTGGGTTGCCATTTCCTCCTCCAGGGGATCCTTCCCACCCAGGGATCTGAACTGGCATCGCCTGCCTTACAGGTGGATTCTTTACCAATAGCGCCATGTGGGAAGTCCATGTCCCTGGAGACCCAGCAATCAATGGGAAGTAGGGTGGATCTTGCAGACCATGACAACTAGCCTTTGACCCCTGCCTCAGAGCTGGGGTGAAAGGGGTCACGTATAAAGGGCTGGTTGCTTTGCCCTTTGGGGGCTGCGGTTTGGGTCATGGCCCTTCTGAGGAAGCAGTGGACAGAACTCAGCTGGGACTCTTCCCTGACCACTGGGACGTTCCCTAGCCTCTGTGTACCTCAGTTTCCCATCTTAAAAGTGGTGATGATCATATTTAACTCACAGTGTTGTGGTGAAGATAAATCAGTTAAGCCACGGGAGTCTGCAAACCCCAATAAGCCCTCGGTCTACACTGGCTGTCCTAGTCTGACTCCAGCCTTCTTCCCCTACTTCCTTCCTGAAGTCGCAGCACTGGGCCTCAGGTGCTGCGAAGAAAGTGGGGTCTGTCCACCCCCCAGGGGGCATATTATCTAAGACTGTTTTCTCCTGAAGGAATGGGCCTGGGTAGAATGGGGGTAAAGGAAAAAGCGAAAGCAAGAGTCGCTCAGTCGTGTCTGACTGTTCAGGACCCCAAGGACTGGAGCCCGCCCCCAGGCTCCTCTGTCCATGGGATTCTCCAGGCAAGAATACTGGAGTGAGTTGCCATTCCCTTCTCGGGGGGAGGGAGGGTATCTTCCCCGACCCAGGGATCGAACCTGGGTCTCCTGCATTGCAGGCAGGTTCTTTACCATCTGAGCCACCAAAATAGGGGGAGGGGTGATAAAATTGGGGCTCAGAGGGGAAACTGAGGCAAGCAAAAGCAAAAGCACATGATGCACCTGCCGGTGGGGGTAGCGGGGAGTGGGATTCTCAGGCTGGCGGACGTCAGCCTCCCCTCCCTCTACTCGGGCCCGCCCCCACCGGCAGGACCCTCCCCCGCGCCGGCATCGCCTCCTCCAGCCCACCCACCTGGGCCCGCGCTGTTGATTCAGCTGCGGAGACCGGAAGGAATCTGTTTGCAAGTCCAGGACAGACGGAGGACCACACTTTTTTTTTCCAGCGAAAAAAGTCATGAAAGGCCAAGAAGGCAGGCCTCCTAAAGACTGCGTCCGGCTGGACGGCCAGATGCTGCTGGAGAGATGGCGGAGGCTCACAAGGTAACCGCACCTAAGTTCTCAGAACCGACCCGGAGATGCCCTTCTTGCTGGGGGGTGGAGGTTGCGGGGATTGGGATGGGGGGCGTGCGGAAAGCCCCCGGGGCTTCTCGCTGACTCCAACACAACCCGCGGCAGTAAGCACAGAGGGCTGGAATCTACGGAGACACGAGTCACCATAGCAGTGCCCTGGGGTCTACAGACGACACCTGGAGGCGGCACAGCGCCCAGCATCACGTTTTAACCCAGCGGTGATGAGGGGCCGAGGCCAGCCATGGTGTGCGGGCCTTGAGCAGAGAGCTCGGTCTGCAGCATCGCACTGAACCTTTCTTGACGAGGTAGTAAGCCTCGTCTTAACTGCAGACGCTGAGCCTGAGAGCTAAGTGCTTCTGCCCAGGTCGGCTGGGGCAGGGACCGGGCAGAGTTCAGTCTCTAAGAAGGCTTGGGGGACCCGGAAGCCTATGTGTCCTGCTCTCCCAGTGGGTGCCAAGGTCCGAGCAGCCGGCACAGGCCCCCAGGTAGGGACTGTCTGAAGAGACAAGAGCTGGACGTTCCCCAGAGCAGATGCAGGGCCTGTGGGAGAATTGCCTCCAAGCGGCTGGAGGCTGTCAGATGTCGTGGAAGCAGAGGGCAGAATTCAGTCTCCAAGGAGGCCTGTCATGGAAGCAGAAAAGGGGTCCATTCTCTGTAACTCCAAGGGCAAGACCAAGGTTGCAGGAAGAGCCTCCCTCACCACAAAAACGACTGAAGAGGGGATGGATTTCCTGGATCACGGTGAACAGGTTCTATCTGCGAGGGACTGCCCCAGGTGTGGCCCCCGGAGCAGCTCAGGTGTTGGCAGGTCAAGGCGGGCAGGCCGGGAAGGCCCACCCTTGGGTTGTGGGCGCATAGAGAGTGTGGGGTCAACAGTGCAGAGGGATCTCAGGCTTCTTTTAGGGTCAGCTGTCAGGGCCACCTGCTCTCTCCTACTGCCTTATTCATCTGCTCATTCATTCAAGAAAGTGAGAATTCCCTGGTGGCCCAGTGGTTAGGACTCTGCCCTTTTCACTGCTATGACCCAGGTTCAACCCTTGGTCGGGGAACTAAGATTCCCCCAAGCTGCATGACCATAAAAAAACACATAGTTTTGTGTTTTTTTCCCCAGCACTATCCTGAACAAGAGCCTGGCAGGCTGCAGTCCATAGGGTCGGAAAGAGTAGGACGTGACTGAAGCGATTTAGCATGTATGCATAAGACATAAGAAGGTGGAACTTGACACCTCAGGTGGGGAGAGAGTGCCCCTTGAAGAAGTGGTATTTAAGTCAAGACTTGAATGCTAAATCCCTGGCATCTGTGTCTAGCCCTCGGCG
Organism: Bubalus bubalis; assembly: GCF_019923935.1. NCBI lineage: Eukaryota > Metazoa > Chordata > Mammalia > Artiodactyla > Bovidae > Bubalus > Bubalus bubalis. Next base: position 113,340,725 of record NC_059164.1, read on the forward strand.
GGTTCAGGACCTGGGGGTAAGGGTGTGTGGCTGGTCCCTTCCCGTACCCAGGCTCAGCTGTCGGGCACACATACTGGTGGTGGTGGTGGTTTAGTCGCTCAGTCGTGTCCAACTCTTGTGACCCCATGGACTGCAGCCCGCCAGGCTCCTCCATCCATGGGATTCTCCAGGCAAGAATACTGGAGTGGGTTGCCATTTCCTTCTCTAGGGGATCTTCCCAACCCGGGAATTGAACCTGGGTCCCTGCTTTGCAGGCAGATGAACTGATGGAGGTCTTTATTTTCCTATGAGGATAATCCCCTTCCCCAAGAATGTGACTCTGTACTTGATTCCTGATTTTAAATAGACTTCCCTGCTGCCTGACACATACTGGAAACTGTTGTAGATACTAACAGGCAGTGCATCCTTCCAGTTGCTCTAAGTTTTATCTTTGGATTGAGCACAGTTAGCAGGACTTAAATGGCCACGATGTTCTGTCAGCCCTCGGCTGCGCCCGAGGAAACTGCTGTGGAATTGTTGAGGATGTCACTAAAACTGTCACACAGGATTCCCCTCACATCACCTCACGGGAGACACTTCTCGGGGTCTGTGGGCCAGAAATCATAGTCTTTGGGGGGCAAATGGTTAGGTTTTTGTCTTACAGGCAACTGTAACTGCTTACATTTGCCCTGTTGTAAGTTTAACACTTAACACTGCCCTGTGACACCGGGCCTCCTCCCACTCACCTCACCCTGGGCCGCAGCGTCCCCTCCCCGCCCTGCGGTCCTCTGCCCCGGGCCCCTCACTCTGTGTGTCTTTGCAGACCACCTCAAGCTCTCTTGGAACGAGGCGAGTGCATCTTTCCTGCCTGCCTTTCCCTCACAGCGTACTGCGAGTGCATCTTTCCTCCCTTGCCCTCCCCTCACAGCGTACTGCTCCTCACTCCAAGCCCCAGAATGTTCTTCCGTCTGGAAAGGAAGGCCGACACGGGAGATGATCCAAGTTTGTTACATTCCAGTAAAGGCATGGACAGCCACAGACTCCTGAGGCGATTTCTCACATTTCCTGGAAGTGAGTTCGGGTGACAGAGAAATGGGTTTCACAGCGTAGGAAGCAGATCGAGACATAGGTCGGGCTGAGGATGTCCCACACAGCCATGGCCGCCCCCCACAAAGTCTCCCTCATCTTCGGTCCCCCAGACCCCTGTGAGGAACTGGGGGTCTGCAGGTCCCACACCGCCATGGCTGTCCCCCCACAAAGTCCCCCTCAGCCATGTCCCCACAGGCCCCTGTGAGGAACTGGGGGTCTGCAGGTCCCACACCGCCATGGCTGTCCCCCCACAAAGTCCCCCTCAGCCATGTCCCCACAGGCCCCTGTGAGGTACTGGGGGTCTGCAGGTCCCACACAGCCATGGCTGCCCAGTCACCCTTGGCCGAGTGTCCCCCAGCAGCAGCTGAACCCTCTGGCGCAGCGAGTCAAGAGGGCTCAGAATCCAGCCCAAATCAAGGGCCGTGTGCTCATCCTGAGTGTCTGTGGCTCTGGGTCCCCCGGTGACACCTCTCCAGGTGACACCTCAGCTCATTACTTCCGCGCTCACAGCTCACTGACAACCAGCTCTCACTTGCAATCACACTGCGGGCATTTGGGGTGAAGACAGCTCCAGCTGTGCACGCCTGGCCCGCCTGCCCACCCCTCGCGCCGTCGAGACGCTGGCACGGGCCTGTCAGCATCCAAATGACAGCACGTGCCCAAGCCGCCGGGCGTCAAAGCCGGCTCCCTGCCTGCAAGTGCACACGCAGAATGAAGGCCAATTTTATGGTACTGAAGTGAAAGTCGTTCAGTTGTGTCTGACTCTTTGCGATCCCATGGACCGCTATGGAATTCTCCAGTGGGTAGCCTTTCCCTTCTCCAGGGGATCTTCCCAACCCAGGGATTGAACCCAGGTCTCCTGCATTGCAGGCAGATTCTTTACCAGCTGAGCCACAAAGGAAGTCCATGGCTTTTTTTTATGGTAATGGGGACTCCAAAATATAACGCCAGAAACCCCACAGCATCTCACTCCTCACCACCTTCATCACGTGGGGAGGTCAGAGTACCCAACTCCCCAGGAGTCTTAGACTGAACCCTCGATTCACTGCATGACCGGGGCCTCTCGGGGACCAGGGGTCACTAAGGTGCACTTACTGCTCCCAGAGCCTCCTGACCCCCCGGGGTCTTCTCAAGCCTCCCCTCCCTCTCCACCCACCCCTTCAGCTAGGTGACCTCCTCTGGTCCTCTGGGAAAGGCCTGGAACAGCCCAGGGCACCCACCTACTGCTGCTGGGGACCCCCTTAGGGATTATCTCAGTGCACCCCAGAGCAACTGCAATTCACGAGGATTCACCATGTGGAGGCCTGGCTCTGGGGTACCTGGGAAACTCGGCTGACTTCCCATCAACCAGCCCCACATTTGACCTGGCCTCCACCTTCAGATGCCCCAGAACTTCAGAGCTGCCTGGGAAGAATGTATTTAGTAGACTAGCTCACACCTTTACAATCCAACCCCACAAACTAAGGAACACATTCGCCCTTAACCTTGCCGGTGGTTAGGTTGCAGGATAGGGGGTCAACCTTTGTCTGGGGGCCTGGATGAGCTGCACCTGTTTCCGCGGTGACCAGCACCAGGTCATGGCCTCTCTGCCACCCAGTGCTGCTCCATCTCTGGGCCAGCCAGGCTGCCCCTGCCCCATACCACCCCGGGCACAGCCTACCAGAGGGGTGCAGGGTAGAGAGGGGCAGGACTGCCTTGGACTTCAGAGCAGTCCAGGCAGGAAAGCAAGTTCCTCTGCTCTTTCCGAGGGAGGAGAAGCTGAGACTAGCACTCTTATTTGGTCCACCCCCTACCCTCGCATCACCAGTCTTCCCCACCTTCCTGTTCTCCCAAAATGAAAGTCGCTCAATAGTGTCTGACTCTTTGCGACCCAATGGACAATTCTCCAGGCCAGAATACTAGAGTGGGTAGCCTTTCCCTTCTCCAGGGGATCTTCCCAATGCACGGATAGCACCCGGGTCTCCCGCATTGCAGGCAGATTCTTTACCAGCTGAACCACCAGGGAAGCCCCCTGTTCTCCAAAGCCTACTTCAAATCACCCTACTTAGGGCACTTCCTGTGGGCCGGCCGGCCAAGTCTGCTCCCTCTGCTGGACTGCCAGCCTGAGGGCAGGGACTGGGCCCTCACACCTCCAGGGCCCCCGACAGCACCTAATATGTTACCAGGTGATGCCCACTGGTGAGGCTGGACTGGGAGAGCTCAGACTGGGCTCCAACCCCCTCCCATGGATGGTCTGGGCTCTGGGGCAGGCAGCCTTTCCACGCAGTGCCTCAGTGCTTCCTTCTGGACCAGGGACACCACCCTGGGACTAGCCAGGCTGTCCCCCTCTCTGCCACGGTGCCGGGAGGAGACTCAGGAGGATCCAACTCACGTGCAATGGGCCTGAGAGCACCCCTGAGCCCGGGCCTGCCTCGTGTCAGCACGGGACTATCCGCCACCAGACACCCAACAACAGGGCGCCACCATCACCCCTCCCGCCCCAAACAAAGCCCTGCCTGGGGCTCAGAAGGCTTGAAGACGTGCGCCCTAGCATGTCCGGGGTAGGTTTCCAGGGCCCAAGTTGTACCGCAGCTCAGCAGGTTCCCCTTGGCTGCAGAAAGTGTGTGTGTTTGTGGGGTGTTATGGGCGCATGTGAGCACTCACACACAGGTGAGAAGCACAGAGGTGTGTGTCTAGGGGGGATCTGGGCACAAGCCAGGAGGAAGGAAGGAAGGAGGAAGTGGGACAAGCCAGAGCCCCCAGACCATTTTCACATGAAGCAAAAATTTGGCTTCAGGCTCACGTATCCCTGGCTCCAATGGCCGTGCAAGGCAGGGCCCAGGGACGGCGAGAGGTGAGGGACAAGATGCAAGATGTATCTTGTATCGGACAAGATACCCCCCGAGCAAGATGGGTGGTAGGGGTGGGCGGGGGTTGTGGGTAGGGGGAGCTGGCAGCAGGGTCTGGGCAGAGGCTCTGGCCCTCGCAGGGCATGAGAAGAGGCACTGCCAGGGGCCAGATGGGGGCGGAAGTGCCAAGAGGGGGCCGTGGAGTGTGAGCAGAGGCCCAGCCACTCCGGGGCTGGTGGGGAAGGCAGAGCCTACCTGTACCACGGCGGGCGGGTGCTGAAGGCCTGCGGTCATAGGTGGCAGGGTCCTGCAGCGGGGGACTCATCCAGTGCCCCCTTGGTGCCCGCGCCCAGAGCCTACCGTGCCTGCAGCACCAAGGGCCATTCTGAGGAGGATCTGAAAGAAGAGGGCAGTGGGAGGGGCGGCCCAGACCCTGAGCACAGAGCAGACTCACAGTGGGCCCGAGGAGGTGGGGGAAGATGCTAGAGGGGCCCATGTGTGGGGCATTCCCTGGCACGGTCTGGGGAAGGCAGGAGGTGCACTGAGCAGGAGCCAGCCCGGCTGGGTGGTCCAAGAAGGACTGGTGTGAGAGCAGAAAGCTGTCCGAGGCCAGGTCCTCCCGGCAGAGTTGGGAGGATGAGAGCAGAGAATGCAGGCAGAGCCTGGGCCCTGGCAGGGGAGGCCAATCTGGGAGACTTGGCAGAATGGAAAGGTGGACTGTGAGCCAGGATGGGAGCTGGATGCCTTCTGGAGCTCAGGCCCCATCCCAAGGGAATCCTGGGGGTGGCCAGCAGGTAGAGCTGACCTGCTCTGTACTCCGCTCAGCTCACACTGAGCCCTCCCTGTGTGCACAGCCTTCCTGGCTTCACTCCCACGCGAGAGCAGGACAGTTGGGAGCGGGGGTCACTATCAGGGCAGATGGTGGGGTGTCGGGGGGCAGTTCGGTAAGTATGGGGGGGGGCTTGAGAGCAGTTGAGGATCACATGTAGGTGGTGTTGGCCGCAAGGGTGAGGAGGAAGGGGAGGCAATGAGATGGGGATGATGCCAAGAGGGGAGACAATACCAAGCCAGGGCTGGGAGGAGGTAACCTGCGGGAAGGTGGGAGACAGGGGGACAATCTGAATGGGGGACAGGTGTCCAGGCCAGAGGATGCCAAGTGGAGACAGGGAAGGTGCCAGGCAGGCAGTGGGCAGGAAGGGAGATGTCAGGCTGGGGAAGGAGGGCAGGTGCCAGGGGGGGAGTGGGGAGGAGGCAGAGGGTGCCAGTCAGGAGCAGCATGAGGAAGTGCCAGGCGATGGGGAGGGGTGTGGGTGCCAGACACAGGGGAAGAGAGGAAGGTAGCAGGCAGGAGGGTGCCAGGCAAAGGGAAAGAGGGGAAAGACAGGGGAGAATGGGGAGGTACTGGGGGGGTAGGGAAAGATGCCAGGCAGGGGTGAGGAGGAGGGAGAATGCGAGGGGAGGGATGGGAGTCTGCCAGGCATGGAAGAGGTGCAAGAGAGGGAGTGGGGGAGGTGCCCTGCAGGGGAGGGAGAGAGTCGGGGGGGGGGGGGCAGTCAGGAAAGAAGGAGGGGAGGAGGAAGAAGCAGAAGGCGGCTGCCAGGTAAGGGGAGGTGCCAGGCAGGGGAAAGAAGGGAGGTGCCAGCCGGGGGTGGGGGGGACAGGGAGATGCCAGGCCAGGGGAGGCGGGGGAGATGCCAGACGTGGGGGGGGGGGGGGCGAGGGATGCCAGGCAGGCGGGAGAAGAGGAGATAGCAGGCGGGGTGGGGGAGGAGGGGTGCCAGGCAAGGGAGGGGGGTGATGTCAACGCAGGCAAGACGGGCACCGACAAACAGGGAGGCCGGGGCGCCGGCGCAGCGCGGCCCGGCGGCGTCTCCTCTGGGGGCCCGGGGACCGCGCGGCGCGGGTCGCTCACCTGCTCCCCCGGGACCCCGGCCCGGAGCGCGGCCACTCGCTCCCCGCTCGGCGCTCGGCTCGGCCCGGCGCCTGCGCCGCCGCCGCAGCCCGGAGCGGGGGAGGCGCAGGGAGCGTCTGCAAAGAGCGAGCGGCTTAATAATGAGTTAGGGATCGGAGCGGACGGCGTCGCCCCGTGCATCCGCATTTGTGATCCCCGGGCTCGCAGGCCCGTCGTGAGCTTCGGGCTGAACACGGATGCGCTGGAGGTCTGTAGACGCGCCTGCTTCTCCGCGGGCTCACCCAGACCGCCAGAGCATCCCGAGTGATCGCAGGCGGTACCCACTCCAGGACACACACACACACACACCACACCACACACACACCAAACACACCCCCACACACATCACACACACACCACATACACACACACCACACACACACACCACACCACACGCACACACACCCCACACGCACACACACTGCCACACACATCACACACCACACGCACACCCCCCCACACACATCACACACACCACATACACACACACACCACACACACACACCACACGCACACACACTGCCACACACATCACACACCACACGCACACCCCACACACGCAGACACACATCACACAAACACACCACACACATATACACACATACCACACGCCACACACACACAGACACACACCACACACACTCACCACACAACTACACACCGCACACATGCACACACACACCACACGCACACACACTGCCACACACATCACACACCACACGCACACCCCCACACACACATCACACACACACCACATACACACACACACCACACATATCACACACCACACACACCACACACACACACCACACACGCAGACACACATCACAAACACATCACACACATATACACACATACCACACACCACACACACACAGACACACATCACACACACACACACCACACACACACACTCACCACACACATACACACCACACACATCACACACACCACACATACACACCCCACACACCAGGCACACAGAGACCACACACACAACACACACACCAACACACACCACAAACACACACACATGTGCTGGGACAGGTTCGGACCAATATCCCCCACCCCATTATCTGCTTGCACACTCATGGTCTCAATCTGAGTGAGTGAGTGAAAGTCACTCAGTCATGTCAGACTCTTTGCATGTGTCAGATTCTCCAGGCCAGAATACTGGAGTGGGTAGTCGTTCCCTTCTCCAGGGGATCTTCCCAACCCTGGGATCGAACCCAGGTCTCCCACATTGCTGGTGGATTCTTTACCAGCTGAGCTATCAGGGGAGCCCCAAGGTCTCATGTGGGTCCCTCCAGCTCTGCTCCTCTCTCTGCAGGGACTCTGGAAGCCCAGATGAACCTCTCTGCTCACTTGCCCACCTCTCTATCTCCGTGAACCTGACTATCTTGAGAGCCTGGCATAAGCGAGATCCTACAATAGCTGCCCTTAAGTGACTGACAGCTCACTAGCATAGGACCTCGAGGTTCTTCCACGTTGCAGCATGTGTCAGAGTCCTCTCTCTTTGAAGGCTGAATAAGGTTCTGTTGCCTGCAACAGAGAAAGACAACATCATATCACTTGTACGTGGAATCTAAAAAAAATGATACAAATGAATTTATTTACAAAACAGAAATAGACTCACAGACACAGAAAACAAATGTAGGATTACCAAAGAGGATGGGGGTATAAATTAAGTTTGGGATTAACAGATACACACTATATAAAATTCAGTCGTGAAAAAACAAAAACAAAAACAAAAAATTCAGTCGTGAGTCAGTGAGATCTGGGGTTGTTCACTGTAGTGCTGCTTGAATACCAAGAAACTGGCGATGTCTAAATGTTCATTGGCAGGTGACAAAGTAAATAAATCAGGTGACAGATGTACATGTGATAAGATGAATACGCCACTCAATGAATCAATCAAACAGTAGGGAAACCCTGTGTGTGCTGATAGAGGAGGATAAAGAAGACTCTCAAAGATGAGACAAGGGAATAAAAGAAAAGTGTGCAGAACGGTGTGCAAAGTGTGCCAAAGTGTGTGATGTGTGATGTATGTGCTCGTGAGTGCTCCACTATACACACACACAAGTCCTCTAGAAGGATCCAGGAGAAAATGGGCACAGTGGTGGCCTCTGGTCACCAGAGGGCTGGAGGTTGGAGTGGAGGGACATTTACTTTCCACTGTATTTTCACTTGTAGGTTTTGAATTTAGACTATTTTACCCATTCAACAAATAAGTAAATGCTTACAAAAATCATCTGTATCTTCTGTTAGACTTTTAATATTTTCTGATCACCGGCTATGTAAAATCAGGCCAGGAAACCATGAAACCATTTGAGACCTTCTGTCTGTGTATCTTGCTCAGGGGTCCTGCATCTCCTCCTGGAGCTGGTATTACTGTGGGCCTGGCTCTGTACCAGACTGTGGGGCAGGGGTGTGAGACGCCTCTGGGCCATATGGGGGTTGAAAAGTGAAAGTGTGAGTCACTCAGTTATGTCCGATTCTTTGCGACCCCATAGACTGTAGCCCGATCCTCTGTCCATGGGATTCTTCAGGCAAGAATACTGGGGTGGGTTTCCATTTCCTTCTCCAGGGGATCTTCCCGACCCAGGGATCAAACCCAGGTTTTCAACATTGCAGGTGGATTCTTTACCATCTGAGCCAGCAGGGAAGCTCCAGATGGTGGATGAATACATGTAAATAGATAGCTCAGTTGGTAAAGAATCTACCTGCAGTGTAGGAGACCCTGGTTCAATACCTGGGTTGGGAAGATCTGCTGGAGAAGGGATAGGCTACCCCCTCCAGTATTCTTTTTTTTTTTTTTCCCCTCCAGTATTCTTGGGCTTCTCTTGTGCTTAGCTGGTAAAGAGTCTGCCTGCAATATGGGAGACCTGGGCCCTGGCTTGGAAAGATCACCTAGAGAAGGGAAAGGCTTCCCACTCTGGTATTCCGGCCTGGAGAATTCCATGGACTGTATACTGTATGGTGGGGGTTGTAAAGAGTCAGACACGACTGGACAACTTTCACTTTCGCTGTCCCCCGGGCCAGTCCCAGTGCTGGAGGGGACAGAAAGTAGAACGGAGGGTGCCGGGGCTGGGGGGAGGGGGAGTGGGCAGTTAGGGTTTAATGGGACAGAACTGGGCTTGCTGGATGAAAAGAGCCCCGTGGATGGGTGGTGCTGATGGTCTAATAGCAAGGTGATAGTACTTGATGCCACAGATCCTTACACTTAAAAAGGTTAAGATGGTAAATTTTCTTTTCTTTTTTTTTACCACAAGTAAAAGAAAAATTAATGCTGATAGACAGCAAGAAAGACGTGTTTTCTCGCCCTCCCCACATTCCCAGCTCTGGATCAGGTGTTTGTTCTTTCCAGCCCTCCTGTAGGACGGACATTAGTATTTGTGTTTATAGAAGATAAAGCACGAAGCTCTGGGAGGTCAAAGGATGTGTCCGAGGCCATGTAGCTCCTAGGTGGCAGAGCTGGGATTCAAATTCGCCTCCAGCTTCTTCCCACGCCCTGCAGGAAGCCCTGGGGAAGGGAGTAGTGGGGTACATTCACAGAAGAGGGGGTGTTGGTGCTGAGTTTTGAGAAGCTGAGCACTGCCGGCCCCCATTTGTGCAGGAGCAGGCGAAGATCCGTGTCCAGGGCAGGGTGTCTGGGATGCTTGTTCAGGAGTTTGGGCTTTGTCAGGACAGTGAAAATACAAAGCTTCCAGAAATTGCTCTGAGATTTGATCAGATTTTTTTCTGATTTAGTGTTGTTCTTTTCTTGAAGACTTCTCCCTCAATTGTATAAACTTCAGGCCCCAGGAAACATGGCTGAGCCCATATAGTAAACTGTGAACGTTCCTCTTTTCCTGGGTACCTTTTATTTTCTCTAGAGTTCATACTTAGCTTAAGCCTGCTTTATTTTTTTAGAGCTTTTTTTTTTTTTTTTTAAATTTTGGTCACACCATGTGGCTTGTGGGATCAAACCCCAGGCCTTCAGTAGTTAGAGGGAAAAGTCCTAATCATGGGACCGCCAAGTAATACCCTAGGGCAATTTTAGATTCTCAGCAAAATAGAGCAGAAAGTACGGGCAGTTTCCTTATACTCCCTCCCCCGCCCCACCTGACACACAGCCTCCCTTGTAACCAGCATCTCCCACCAGAGCGGTTAAACCTGTTACTACTGATGAACACACACACACTGACACATCTCAATCACCCAAAGCCCATAGGTGACCACAGGGGTCACTCTGGCTGGTGCACATTCTCTGGGTTTGGATAAATGTATAACAACATGTGTCCAGCATCACAGTATCATCCAGAGTAGTTTCACTGCCTAAGAATCCTCTGTGCTCCGTCTCTTCATCTTTCCCTCTCCTAACCTAACCTCTGGCAACCACTGATCTTTCTACTGTTTCCCTCAGTTCAGCTCAGTTTAGTTGCTCAGTTGTGTCTGACTCTCTGCCACCCCATGGTCTGCAGCCCGCCAGGCCTCCCTGTCCATCACCAACTCCTGGAGCTTGCCCAAACTCATGTCCATCGAGTCGGTGATGCCATCCAACCATCTCATCCTCTGTTGTCCCCTTCTCCTCCTGCCTTCAATCTTTCCAAGAATCAGGGTCTTTTCCAAGGAGTCAGTTCTTTGCATCAGGTGGTGTCAGTCCTTCCACTGAATATTCAGGACTGATTTCCTTTAGGATTAACTGGTTGGATCTCCTTGCAGTCCTAGGGACTCTCAAGAGTCTTCTCCAACACCACAGTTCAAAAGCATCAATTCTTCATTGCTCAGCCTTCTTTGTGGTCCAACTCTCACATCCATACATGACTACTGGAAAAACCATAGCTTTGACTAGACAGACCTTTGTTGACAAAATAATGTCTCTGCTTTTTAATACGCTGTCTAGGTTGGTCATAGCTTTTTTTCCAAGCAGCAGCCGTCTTTTAATGTCTTGTCTGCAGTCACCATCTGCAGTGATTTTGGAGCCCCAAATAATAAAGTCTGTCACTGTTTCCATTGTTTCCCCATCTATTTGCCATGAAGTGATGGGACCAGATGCCATGATCTTAGTTTTTTTAATGTGGAGTTTTAAGCCAGCTTTTTCACTCTCCTCTTTCACTTCATCAAGAGGCTCTTTAGTTCTTCTTCACTTTCTGCCATAAGGGTGGTGTCATCTACATATCTGAGGTTATTGATATTTCTCTCTGCAGTCTTGATTCCAGCTTGTGCTTCATCCAGCCCAGCATTTCGCATGATGTACTCTGCATATAAGTTAAATAAATGGTGTGACAATGTACAGCCTTGACGTATTCCTTTCCCAATCTGGAACCAGTCTGTTGTTCCATGTCAAGTTCTAACTGTTGCTTCTTGATCTGCATACAGGTTTCTCAGGAGGCAGGTAAGGTGATCTGGTACTCCCATATCTTTAAGAATTTCCCACAGTTTATTGTGATCCACACAGTCAAAGGCTTTGGCATAGTCAATAAAGCAGAAGTAGATGTTTTTCTGGAACTCTCTTGCTTTTTCAATGATCCAGCAGATGTTGGCAATTTGATCTCTGGTTCCTCTGCCTTTTCTAAATCCAGCTTGAACATCTGGAAGTTCATGGTTCACATACTGTTGAAGCCTGGCTTGGAGAATTTTGAGATTACTTTGTTAGTGTGTGAGATGAGTGCAATTGTGCAATAGTTTGAACATTGTTTGGCATTGCCTTTCTTTGGGATTGGAATGAAAACTGACCTTTTCTAGTCCTGTGGCCACTGCTGAGTTTTCCAAATTTGCTGGCATATTGAGTGCAGCACTTTCACAGCATCATCTTTTAAGATTTGAAATAGCTCAACTGGAATTCCATCACCTCTACTAGCTTTGTTCGTAGTGATGCTTCCTAAGGCCCACTTGACTTTGCATTCCAGGATGTCTGGCTCTAGGTGAGTGATCACACCAACATAGTTATCTTGGTCATTAGGATCTTTCCATAGCTTTGTCTTTTTCAGAGTGTCATACAGTTAGATTCATGCTAATTAGCATCATACTAATAGAATGTCATATAGTTAGAATGTAGCCTTTTCAGATTGGATGCTTTCACTTAGTCATATGCATTTAAGCCTTCTCTTTTTATGTCTTCTTATGGCTTATAAGCTCATTTCTTTTTAGAATAATACTCCATTGTGTGGATGTACCGCAATAATAATTATCTTTTCCAAAAAAATGCTTGTTTGCTTAGTTTTCTACATGCTGCTGCTAAGTCACTTCAGTTGTGTCCGACTCTGTGCGACCCCATAGATGGCAGCCCACCAGGCTCCCCCGTCCCTGGGATTCTCCAGGCAAGAACACTGGAGTGGGTTGCCATTTCCTTCTCCAACGCATGAAAGTGAAAAGTGAAAGTGAAGTTGCTCAGGCATGTCCGACTCTTCGCGACACCATTGACTGCAGCCCACCAAGCTCCTCCGTCCATGGGATTTTCCAGGCAAGAGTACTGGAGTAGGGTGCCATTGCCTTCTCCAAGTTTTCTACATACTTATCATCAAATCAGGAAGATCCCCTGGAGAAAGGAGTGGCTACCCACTCCAGTACTCTTGTCTGGAGAATTCCATGGACAGAGAAGCCCACTGGGCTACAGTCCATTAGGCCACAAAGAGTTGGACACGACTGAACAACACACATCATCATCACCGAATCGACTCCAACGCTCTGCAGACTATCTAAAATTCTCAGGGCATTCAGACTCTGCAGGCTCTTCTGGGGCTTTCTGACTGGTTCTACCTGGACTGGCTGCCCACAGCTGGACTCTCCCTTCACCTTAATCTTGGCAATTCTCTTCGTCTCTGTATTGTTTTTTCATTCATTCAACAAATAGATAACGAGAGCTCACTGCATGCCTGGTATTGTTTGGGGGACTAGAATACAGCAGTGAAAAAATGAACCAAAAAGTTTCTTTCCATTTGGAACTAGCCTTCAGATAAGATAGACAACAGGTAACAGGTAAGAAAAATATGTGAGATGCTTATTCCAGGCATGCAAATTTGCTTCAATCCAGAAGAATCCATCAATGCAACCTACGACATTAACAAGCTAAAGAAAAATCACATGCATGTCAGTCAATGCCGAGAAAGCATTTGATAAAATTCAACACCCATTCATGATTAAAAAGAAAAACTCTCAGAAAACTTAGAATAGAGGGACCTTCCCCAACTTGATAAAGAGCGTTACAGCACATCTTGAGCTAACAGCACCCTTAATGATGAAAGGCTGCTTGCTTTTTCCCTAAGATCCAGGACAAGGCAAAAATATCCACTCTTGTTACTTTTATTCAGCACACTGCTAGAAGTTCTAGCCAGAACAAGAAGGCAAAAAGAAAAGACAAGACATAGAGATTATAAAGAAGAAATAGAAGTATCCCTATTTTAAGATGACATGATTGTCTGTACAGAGAATCCTATAAATATTTTTTTAAAAAAATCCACAAACAAACCAACCTCCTAGAACTAATAAGTGAGTTTTGCAAGACCACAGATTATAAGATGACTTTAAAAACTCAATAGCATTTCTGCGTACTGGCAATGACCATGTGGACATTGAAATTAAAAATACAATACCATTTATGATTACTCAAAGGTGAAAATATTTAGTGTAAATATAACAAAACATGTGCAGGATGTATATGCTGAAAACTATCCAATGAAGAAGAAAGAAGTCAAAGAAAACAAATCAGTGGACAGACAGCATGTGGATGGTTTGGAAGATTCAGCATAGCCAAGGCATCAATTCTTTCAAAAATAACTGATATTTAGGTTAACTCAATTCCTATCAAAATCCCAGCAGGAGTTTTGGTTGACAGAGAGAAGATTATTTTAAAATTTATGTAGAAGGGCAAAGGAACTAGAATACGTAACACATTTTTGGAAAAGAAAAATAAGGTGGAGAATCACTCTCCCCCATGCTGAGCTATAGTAATCAAGACTGCATGATACCAACAGAGGGATACGTAGGTAGATCAATAAAACAGAACAGAGGACCCGGAAATAAACTCACACTAATAGGCTCCAGTGAGTTTTTAAATTTTATGTATTTATTTTCGGCTGTGCTGGGTCTTTGCTGCTGCGTGCAGGCTCTCTCTGGTTGCGGGTGCAGGGGCTTCTTGTGCTGCGAAGCACAGGCTATAGGGCTGGGGCTTCAGTAGCTGCAGCGCCCGCGCTCCAGAGCACTGGCCCCGTAGCTGTGTCCCATGGGCTTAGTTGCCCCACGGCATGTGGAATCTTCCCGGACCAGGTATCGAACCCGTGTTTCCTGCAGTGGCAGGTGGATTCTTATCCACGAGCCACCAGGGGAGCCCTGCTCAACTGATTTATAACAGAAGTGTGAAAGCTATTCAGTGGATAAAAAATAACCTTTCACCAAATGGTGTTGGAACAACTAGACATTCAAAGGCAAAAAAAAAAAAAAAAATTTCCATTTAACTCTCACACCTTATACAACATTAACTCAAAATGGATTACAGATTTAAATGTAAAAGATAAAACTATAAAACTCTGGACTTCTCTGGTGGTCCAGTGGCTAAGACTTCATTCTCCCAATGCAGGGGGCCTGGGGTTCAATCCCTAGTTAGGGAACTAGATCCCACATGCCTCAATTAAGACTTGGAGTGGCTAAATAAAAAAAGTGCAAGCAAGCAAAAACCATATTCAATAATTAAAAAAAAAAAAACACTATAAAACTCTTAGAAAAAATATCAGAGGAAATCTTTGGGGTCTAGAGCTAGGTGAAGAGCTCTTTGACTTGACACTGGAGGCACCACCCATAAAAGGAAAAATTGATAAATATTTTAAAATTTTGCTTTTGAAGGACTCTGCTAAGAGGATGATAACAAAAGCTAAAGGGTAGGAGAAAATATGTGTAAATCACTTATCAGACAAATCCCTAGTATTCAGACTACACGAAGAGTGCTTCAAACTGAGAGGTTTAAAAAGAAAACACCCTAACAATCTAATCAGAAAATGTGCAAAAGACATGAACAGACACTTCACCAAAGAGGAAGTAAGGGTGGCAGATAAGCCTATGGAAGGCTGTTCACTGACTCTACCCATTAAAATATACACGTATCAGAATGGATAAAACAGAAACTGGTGACAACACCTAATGCCAGTGAAGACGTAGAGAAACTGAATGACTTGCCCATACATTACCAGTGGGAATGCAGACTAGTCCTCTGGAAAACAGTTTGGCTGTTTCTTATAAATCTAAACATGCACTTAACACAGTCATTGCACTCTTGGGCATTTACCCCAGAAAAATGAAAACTTATGTTCACCCCCAAATCTGCCTGTGAATATTCATAGCAGCTTTATTCATAATAGCCCTAACCTGAAAACCACCAAAATGGCTTGGGTGGGTGAATGATGGGTTAAACAAATAGGCACAACCATACCATGAGCTCCCCCTAAGCCATGGAAAGGAATAAGCTATTGATACTCACAAAGGTCCATCGAGTCAAAGCTATGGTTTTTCCAGTAGTCATGTGTGGATGTGAGAGTTGGACTATAAAGAAAGCTGAGCACCGAAGAATTGATGCTTTTGAACTGTGGTGTTGGAGAAGACTCTAGAGAGTCCCTTGGACTGCAAGGAGATCCAACCAGTCAATCCTAAAGGAAATCAGTCCTGAATATTCATTGGAAGGACTGATGCTGAAACTGAAGCTCCAATACTTTGGCCACCTGATGCGAAGAACCGACTCATTGGAAAGGACCCTGATGCTGGGAAAGATTGAAGGTGGGAGAAGGGGATGACAGAGGATGAGATGGTTGGATGGCATCACCGACTTGATGGACATGAGTTTGAGTGAGGACAGAGAAGCCTGGCGTGCTGCAGTCCATGGGGCCGCAGAGTTGGACACGACTGAGCAACTGAACTGAACTGAACTGATTGATACCTACAGCTATACAGGTGACACTAAGAATAATTATGCTGAGTGAAAAAAGTCAGTTTCAAAATGTTACCATGTAATTCCATTTATATAACATTCTTGAAATGACAAAATTACAGAGAAGGAGAAGAGATTAGTGGTTGCCAGGTGTTCAGGAGAGGGTGGAGATGGGAGGGACGTGGATGTGGGCACAGAGGGCAGCTCGAGAGATTCTGAGGTGAGGGGGAGATGTCCCATCATCACTGCTGTGCTCAGCTGGGTAACAGCTCCCAGGAACTGCAAACACTGCCTTCTTCGGAGAAAAGGTCTTTGCAGATTTAATTAAATTAAGGATCCTGAGATC
This sequence comes from Bubalus bubalis, assembly GCF_019923935.1. Lineage (NCBI taxonomy): Eukaryota > Metazoa > Chordata > Mammalia > Artiodactyla > Bovidae > Bubalus > Bubalus bubalis. The sequence continues at coordinate 113,356,813 of NC_059164.1, forward strand.
AGGAGATTATCCTGGATTATCTGTGTGGGCTTCAAATGTCATTACAAGTGTCCTTATAAGAGAAAGGCAGAAGGAGATTACACATGCGTGGGCATGTGTGGGCACACCCACGCACGCACGCGCGTGCACACACACACATATACACACACACACAGGAGAAGGTGATGTGAAGGCAGAGGAGAGGAGGGTACAGTGGACCAGCCGCCAGAGCTGGAAGGGTAAGGAGTAGGTTCTCCTTAGAGTCCGGGAGGGGGCAAGGCCTGGCCTACAGCCTGGCTTAGGACTTCTTGTCTCCAGAATTGTAACAGAGCACATTTCTATTCTTTAAGTCACCCAGTTGGTGATAATTTTTTCCAGTATCCACAGACAACTAAAACTGTTATACGTTATACAATAGTTTTGCAAGACGTCACCAATGAGAAAAATTGCAGGAAAAACAGAGCCTTTTCTGTATTATTTCCTATAACTGTGTGTGAATCTATGATTAGCCCCAAATAAACAGTTTAATGGGTTGCTGAGTGGTAAAGAACCCACCTGCAATGCAGGAGACGCTGGTTCAATCCCTGGGTCGGGAAGATCCCCTGGAGAAGGAAATGGCAACCCACTTCAGTATTCTTACCTGAGAAGTCCTGCGGACCAAGGAGCCTGGCCAGCTACAGTCCATGGGGTCGCAAAGAATAGGACATGACTGAGCGATTGAACACAAAAAGTTTAATTAAAAAATAACAAAACAGGGAATGGAGATGAAAAGTTTGAGGACTGAACAGTGGGCACAGGTTGTAACCATGAGGAAGCCACTGGTGAATTTGATAGTAACAGCCTTGGTGGGTCCGTGGGGCAAAGGGAAGAAGAGGAATTACGGACATAAGCACAGACAATCTGTTAGAGAAGTTTTGCAGGGAAGCAGTAGCTGGAGGGAGAATTGGGGTTGAAAAGCCTTCCTGAAATTGGGAGAATTGGGACTTTGCTGGCAGTCCAGCAATTGAGGTTCTGTGCTTCCAGTGCAAGGGACGCAGGTTCAATTCCTGGTCACGGGACCAGCATGTCTCGAGGTGCAGCCAAACAAAGAAAAAAAAAATAAATTGGGAGAGTTAACAGCACGTTTGTAGTGGATGAGAAAAAAGCCAGTGGGGGGAAAAGTGAATGATGCTGGGAAGGAGGGAACGATCTCTGGGACAATGTCCTCGAGTGGGCGAGGGGGAAGAGCTTGGGTCACTCATCTGCAGCAGGAGTCCAACCTTGGGTGGGGGTTAGCATTGTCTGGGAGCATTTAAAGACCCCAGATCCAGGCCACACCCATAACGCATTAACTCAGGGTTTCCGGGATGACTTGGCAGAGGACAGGGATCGGGAAGGGAGAGTTTGGGAGCACGGGGGCAGATGGATGGGCCAAGCAAGGGTGGGAGATCTCTTCTGACCACTGCTGCCTTCTCGGTGAAATGGGAGCAAACTCGTAACTGAGAGGAGAATGGAGGAAGAGAGCACCTGGCATGGGAAGATGGTGGGCATGCTGATGACCAGGTCTGGGGAAGACGGTGGAAGCCAGAGACTGAGGCAGGGTGGAGGACGGGCTCAGAGCAGGAGAGGAGTTGAGAAACTGAGCTCAGGGTCCTGGAAGTAGCCTCTATATGTGGATATTCCAAGTATCGGGAATTAATGGTGGCGCAATGGTGGACAGCGTGAAGGTGAGCTGGAAGGATGCTCTCTGGACCCCAGTGCGAGTGGAACTAGGGAAGCTCTACCATTGTCTTCATGCTTCAGCAAAACTGAGCCAGCTACCTAAAGATCTCACATGCTGTGTCAGCATTCCTGTTTCTTGTATCCCATATCATTCTCATTGAATTCCATCTTTGGGTGGTGGTTTAATTCGTCAGTCTTTATTATTATTATTATTATTGCTAAGACGATTGCAGTAGTCTCCTTGTTGGTGCTCCTGCTTCTAACCTTGCTTTATTCCACTTGTTCATGGACACCCCCACTTCTTCTCCACAATTCCTCCAGAATAACTTTGTGAACCACCAGATCTGACCTGGTCCCTTCCTTGCTTAAGACTAGGCCCTGACTCACCATCCCTAGCAATGCTGATGGCTAGCCGTACTGGCGCTGCTGAATTTTTCTCATGCCTTCTTTAATCTACTCCGCACAGTCACCCCAGAGGGGTATGCTGTCAATATCCTTATTTTTATAGGGGATGAAACTGAGGCAGAGAGGTTGGAGAGCTCGTCCGGGGCATGTAAAGCTGACCTCATCACACCGCTTGGAGCCTCTCAGGATTAATCAGCGTCCCTATGCAGCTTCATTTCTTATCCATTTCCTCCCACCTTAAACTTTATGCTTCAGTAAAACTGAATTACTTAAAGGTCCAGGATCATTCATGCTCCCAGCAGGAAGGATGACACCAAGAGAAGGGTTAATTGAAGAAGGTTAATGAAAAGCCTCTTTCTGAGATGTGGGCAGGGCTAAGGGAGCCAGGAATGATGATAAAGCATCCAGCCACTAGGTCCAAGGGGGACCAAAGGGGCAAGGAGAGACGGTGATGCTGTCAAGGCCACATGGGGTCAAGGCCAAGGAAGAGGGTTGGCCAAGAGGGGGCTGTCAGGACACGCAGCTGCTGTCAAAGTCGTGATACATCTCCTGATCTACCTGTCCTCTGGACCTCGGAGTCCACTGACCACATCCAACTAGAAGCTGGAAGGTGAGGGAGCTCGGATGACACGGTCCGTCAAGGTCAGCCTCCTGGGACACAGTGCAGGCAGGAAGACAGAGGATGGATCAGGAGGGCCAGAGAGGGTTCTTGTCCTTTGCTTCAAGGAATAAATCCCAGGGCCTCCCCCCAGCAGACACACCAAGTCCCCTCACCCATTCATCACAGCAAAGCGCTGTCAGTCAGCCATACCTTCAACAAGAATAGGGTTAGAGACCCACACTGCCCTGCACAGAAAGTAACAGGAAACAAGGAAGACCGAGAAAATCCACTTGATGCTGGTCACAGGACCTAAGCTGATGCGCTTAGCTTCCTCTCTCCGTGCTCTGTCCGTATTTCCCTTGCCTTCCGGCAGGGGTGGTCCCATCCTTCCTTCCCACATGATTCAGGTTCTACTGGGCCTGCCTTTCTTTTTACTCTTTCTTTAAAAAGTTTATTTATTCTCGGTTGCGCTGGGTCTTTGTGGCCACGAGGGTGTTTCTCTGGTTGCGGTGAGCGGGGGCCGCTCTCTAGCCATGCTCCTCATTGCAGTGGCTTCTCTTGCTGTGGAGCAGGGGCTCGAGGTGAACAGACATCAGTAGTTTCAGCTCGTGGGCTCAGTAGCTGCGGTGCATGGGCCTAGTTGCTCTGCAGGGTGTGGGATCTTCCCAGACCAGGGATCGAACCCGTGTCTCCTGCACTTTACCACTGAGCCACCAGGGAAGCTCAATTCCATCTTGTTTGACTCACCAGCTCCCGCCTGGCCATCACCTTTGGACAGAGGAGACTGCGGGCACTCCAGCACACCCTCTGGTTCAGACACCATCGCCTGTGCCCTGTTCTGTCCCAGTGGGCCAATTCCCCCCAGTAACTGTGACCAGTCAGTACGACCACTATGGTGGACTCGTTCTATATGTGCTGGTTCACTGGAGACCTATCCCGCCTCTCTGGGGATGCCCTGTGAGAGATCAGCCTCCGAGTATTCTGGCCACGGGGGAAATAGAACCATATGAAGGTGGTGTCCCCCCGAGGAGACACTGCACCCTCAAGACAGGCACCCGGCAGGCTGCCGTCCTGCAGCGGGTGCCAAAACTGAGCCTTCGGGAGTCCATTCCCCGGTTCATCCAAACAGCTGCTGCTGAGGGTTACCATCACGGCGCACGGCCCCGTGAATTCCTTGGGCATGAACTCAGTGCCACACGTCTTTCACTCTATAATGAGTTCCTTGCTTGGAGAGGATGTTGTGTGGGTTACCATGACAATGAATGGGGCATTCTGAAAATCTGGGGCTGGCAGAAGCTCTGCGAGCAGGGAAAGCAAGTCTGTTTCTGGAACAGGACTCCATTCCTAAGGGAACAGACCACTGCGCCCTCCCGTGAAGGAGCAAGACAAATAATCAGGCTGCTCCGCCATACTGGGGATTCAGTGCCGGTCTTTGTTACTATTTATCAGCTGGGGCCTCAGTGGAGATGATATTCGTATTGGCCGTAATGAAGAGTAGCTACTGAAAAAGCACTGGGGTGAGAGGGCAGGGAGACCGGCATTCACAGGAGAGCCTGATGAATGAATGAATGAATGAATGAATGATGAATTCACAGATCGCTTCATCAGCGTGATTACCGAGAGCCTCCTCTGGCCCGGTGGGAACTTGCATGATACCTTCGTGTCTTCCCCTGGTGCTCGTTCTGGCACTTCTATCCATGTAGCTCTTTCCTGTATTTCCTGGTTGTAACCATTTAAGGCTCCCGACCAGCCAGCTAAGCTACTGCCCATCACTCATCAGTCAGTGTAGATCCACAGCCCCAAGCCACCTCTCCTCCAAAGCAAAGCCAACGATCAGATTGACTGGCCAAAATGGAAATACTGGGAGGCTGCCCTTCACCACTGTCTTTCAGGACCACCCAGGAGTGGGACTGACTGCAGTGCTCAGGCACTTCCATTTGATGGTGGCTAACAGCCTGGTTCCAAATTGGGAAAGGAGCACGTCAAGGCTTCTTGTCACCCTTCTTATTTAACTTAATTGCAGAGTACATCATGCAAAATGCTGGGCTGGATGAAGCACAAGCTGGAATCAAGATTGCCAGGAGAAATATCAACAACCTCAGATATGCAGATGACACCACCCTTATGGCAGAAAGTGAAGAGGAACTAAAGAGGAACTAATGAGGGTGAAAGAAGAGAGTGAAAAGCTGGCTTAAAACTCAACATTCAAAAAACCAAGATCATGGCATCTGGTCCCATCACTTCATGGCAAATAGATGGGGGGAAAAGTGGAAACAGTGAGAGATCTTTTCTTGGGCTCCAAAATCATTGCAGATGGTAACTGCAGCCATGAAATTAAAAGATACTTGCTCCTTGGAAGGAAAACTGTCAAACCTTGACAGTGTATTAAAAAGCAGAGACATCACCTTGCTGATAAAGGTCCATATAGTCAAAGACATAGTTCTTCCAGTAGTCATGTATGGATGTGAGAGTTGGACCATAAAGAAGGCTGAGCACTGAAGAATTGATGCTTTTGAACTGCAGTGCTAGAGAAGACTCTTGAGAGTCCCTTGGACAGCAAGATCAAACCAGTCAATCCTAAAGAAAATCAGTCCTGAATATTCAATGGAAAGACTGATGCTGAAGCTGAAGCTCCAATACTTTGGCCACCTGATGCAAAGAGCCAATTCATTGGAAAAGACCCTGATTCTGGTAAAGGTTGAAAGCAGGAGGAGAAGGGGATGACAGAGGATGAGATGGTTGAATAGAGTCACCAACTCAGTAGACGAGAGCTTGAGTAAACTCCAGGAGACAGTGAAGGACAGGGAAGCCTGGCATGCTGCCGTCCATGGGGCTGCAAAGAGTTGCACACGACTGAATGACTGAAGAACTGCACAAAGACCACTGTGAACAACAGTTTAAGTCTCCCTCCTCCACTGCGTAGGCATTGAGAGCTTCTCACGAAGCTGCAGAGAGGATACTTCTCTGTTGTGTGAGCCACCGAGTTTACGGTGATGTTTTCCAGCAGCTAGGAAACAAAATTACCTTCCTCAGCCTTGGTTTCCTCATCCACAAAATGCCTGGAGGGCCCCTATGGGTGGGAGAAGAGAAACCCCTGGGAGACTGGGCAGAGCTCCCAGGGCCCAGGCCACCCCCTCGCCCACCCCCTCTCTCTGTCCACACAGATGCGGGTCCACCCTGTGACCTCCAGTCCCAGGTGACCCAACTGGCCAGAGCTGGTCCCAGGCAGCAGACCCGAGTACTTCTGATCGCCCAGTGTCTCCCCAGGTGGCTGAGCTGCAACAAGCTTCCTGGGGCTCCCAGGGCCTCTGTTTCCCATCACATGGGCCAGAGGCTCAGGGAAGCCTGGAAGGAGAGAGCAGCTGAGACCAAGGGGAGACAGGGGCTGAGACCAGAGGACGGGGTGCTGGGTAGGTGTCATGTCGGGTTGAATGGCCCTGAGCAAGTCAGGTGAGTCTGCCTTGGGGAGAGTCCACCAGCTCGTCTCACCTGAGCAAATCCTGTTCACCCCAAAGCTGGCACCCACGTCCCCAGAACCCCCTGACCTGCCCGCCTGTGGCCTGCCCGGCCCTTGATGGTCTGGGTCTTCTTGTGAACCCCTGTTTGGCCAGGGCAGATGTAGCTCTGTTTCCTTCGAAGCAGGTCCCTGGCACCCAGCACATAGTAGGGGCTTATCGAGAGGACAAATGAGAGAGACCGATTGAACAGGAACATCACCAAGGGATACACTGAGCTCAGCACTGAGGACGGTCTCCCTGGAGCTTCAGGGCGATTTGTGATACCACTGTCCCCCAGCAAGGATGAAGATTTGCACCCGGGAAAGGGGAGGTCACCTGCCCAGGGTCAGCCGGCTGGTCAGGCTGAGCTGGGCCTTGATCCTCCAGTCCGGCTTTGGAGCCCAAGGCAGCGTGCCAGTGGAGATGGGGGACAAATATGACTCTTGCCACCTGTCCGTTTCCTTGGAGGGACTGGCCCTGAAACGGGGGAGACAAGGGAGGGTGGAGCACAAGGAAGGGGTAGAGCTGGCCTGTCCTCCACTGCGCTCAGAGTTGGGGGAGCAGCTCTGGGAGGGAGCCAGTGGGGGTGCAGCTTGGAGGTGACATGGTCAGTTCTTTGGGCACACGAGCAGAGAAGGGGGCCCCAGATTTAAGCCTACGTTGTTGTCATTCAGTCGCTCAGTGGTGTCCGACTCTTTGCCACCCCATGGACTGCAGCACGCCAGGCCTCCCTGTCCATCACCAACTCCTGGAGTTTATTCAGACTCATGTCCATAAAATCAGTGATGCTATCCAACCATCTCGTCCTCTGTCATCCCCTTCTCCTCCCGTCTTCAATCTTTCCCAGCATCAGGGTCTTTTCCAATGAGTCAGCTCTTCGCATCAGGTGGCCAAGGTATTGGAGCTTCAGCTTCAGCATCAGTCCTTCCAATGAATATTCAGGACTGATTTCCTTTAGCATGGACTGGTTGGATCTCCTTGTTGTCCCAGGGACTCTCTAAGCCTTATGAATCATGCTGAATTTACGGGAGCAGACAGGAGAGCCCCGGAAGGCACTCGTAGTCCACTCTTCTCCCTCCCTATCCAGCTGACCCAGCTCTGCAGGCGTCCACAAAGGGAACTGGGGGGCCCTCTCTCTCCACTTGCCCACTGCCTCATGCCCTGTGTGGAGTGCCCACTCTTTCCTCACCCAGGAGGTCCCTGCCCCCAGCCCCAAGCCTCAGATTCCTGATTCAGGACCTACGTTCATTCAACGTTTATAGTAACAACGTTGTGACTACGACTTTTTTTTTTAGGTATTCTCATTTTATGGAGAGAAATTTACAGATGACATGATTGGATGTCTGGGAGTTGCCTTGAAAAATAAACTGGGTAGGGAGGCAGGGGTGGACGGGTAGGAGAAACTAGATGAGCCTTCACTGTACAATTCCGTCACCTTCGGGATACATTTGAAATTTTCCACTGGGACAATTTTCCCCTGGGATGCGGAGGCTAGACTGAAGGTGTGCACTCCTGAGACCCACCTGCAACCCCCCAGCGGGGTTTGAGCTGGGCGTCCAGGGAGGGCGTGGAGGGGATGCGCGGGCTCTGGCGCCACCTGGCGGCTGTCGCGGGACGGACATCCTGCAGCCCTTCCTGAGCCTCCAGGAGCATCCTGGCAAATTGTTGTTCAGTCTCTAAGTCCTGTCTTTGTGACCCCATGGACTGCTGCACGCCAGGCCTCCCTGTCCATCACCAACTCCCGGAGCTTGCTCAAACTCATGTCCATTGAGTCGGTGATGCCATCCAACCATCTCATCCTCTGTTGTCCCCTTCTCCTCCTGCCTTCAATCTTTCCCAGCATCAGGGTCTTTTCAAATGAGTCAGCTCTTCCCATCAGGTGGTTAAAGTATTGGAGCTTTAGCTTTAGCATCAGTGTTCCAATAAATATTCAGGGTTGATTTCCTTTAGAATTGACTGGTTGGATCTCCTTGTAGTCCAAGGGACTCTCAAGAGTCTTCTCCAATACCACAGTTCAAAAGCATCAATTCTTCGGCACTCAGCCTTCTTAATGGTCCAACTCTCGTATCCATGCATTACTACTGGAAAAACTGCAGCTTTGACTAGACAGATGTTTTTAGGCAAACTGATGTCTCTGCTTTTAATATGCTGTCTAGGTTTGTCATAGATTTTAATTTTTTTCCTTTCTGCCACCTTCATTTGTTCTGGATTTATGAATTGTCTTGCTTTAGCTTTTGCTTCATGCTCCATAGGTTTATCACCATTTTATTACTAAATTCTAATCAATGTACAAGTTCTAAAAAATTCAGATACTCTATTAATTTCAGTATGTTGAAGAGTTTTTTTCTGGTTCCTTCTGCCCTGCTCTGATATAAATGAACTGGGATCATGGCCTGGTGCCCACCTAGTGTTCTGGATTTGCCCTCTTCTTCCTTGGGTGGAGGCCCATTTCCCGGATCCTCTTTCTTTCTTTTTTGTTTTAAAGAAAATATTTACTTATTTATTCGGCGCTGCTGGGTCGTAACTGCTGCCTGAGGGATCTTTGACTTTTAGTTGTGACGTGTGGGACCTTTAATTGCAGCATGAGAATTTTTAGTTCAGGCATGCAGGATCTGGGATGGAAGCTGGGCCCCCTGCTTTGGGAGCATAATAGACTTTTAGCCTCTGGATCACAATGGAAGTCCTCAGTATCCTCTTTCTTCTCGTTATTGCTTTAACTTCCCGTTTTGACTGAGCACATCCTTCAGTAGCTTTCTGAGAAAGAGCGTGTGAGAGGTAAAGTCTTGAGACCACACACCACTCAACGTGTCTATTTCCTCCTAACCGACAGAGGATCGGATGGTTAGACAGCATCATCAACTCAATAGACATGAGTTTGAGCAAACTGAGAGATGATGAAGGACAGGGAAGCCTGGCGTGCTGCAGTCCACAGAGTTGCAAAGAGTTGGACATGACTGAGTGACTGAATAACAGCGATCCTTGGTGGCTGAGCTGGGTATATAAATGCTGTTTGGGAATCACTTTACTTTAGAGTTTTGAAGGCATTGCTACTGCCGGGTGTGGATGAGAAATCCGAGGCTATTCTGATCCATGACCTCTCCTCTGAAATCTATTCTTTTTCTTCCTGGAATCTTTTAGAGTTTTCTCTTTATCCATAGCATCCTGAAAATTTATGATGATGTGCTTTTGAGGGGGTCTGATTTTACATCATATGGGGCATTTAGGGTACTCTTGCATTATGTATTTTGTGACCTTCAAATCTGGGAATTTAGGAGAGAAAATAAAACTAGAAGATAAATCCAGAATCTCAAAATTGCAGTTTTAGAAATAGGGAACAAAAAATATAATAGGAGAGAGGTTAATTTGTAAAAGTACATGAACATTTTCCAGAACTGAGTATTGTACATCTGTAGATGAAAAGTCCTTGGAAGAACTCAATCTGATGAATGAAAAAGGCCACACAAGGCATGCTCTGGAGACATTTCTTGGCTTGTATATTTGAAGCTGCATTTAAATATTGCCTGGAAATGATCTAGACCTCAGTCTGCAGTTTAGGCACTAAATGTTATGGCTGAGATGGGGGAGAATTGATGTTGTTGGTCTGCAGGTAGATGTATCCAGGAAGGCTTCGCGGAGGAGGTGAAACTTGAGCTGGGTTGTAAGGGGTGAGTGGACAGAGAGGAGCACTAGATGCTCCACATCAGGGAAGCACTGAGCTCGTACTAACCCAGCACGCTGTGCATGCCTGCAGAGGTGACTGTGTCCTGGGGTCAGGAGGCGGGCTGGCTGGGGTATCAAGGGAAGGGGCGGTGGGTCACTATCACGGAGGCCAGTCTGATCTGGCTGTAGTAGAGCCCTGTCCTTATCTGAGATTTTTTCATGGAGAGAACAAAGGCCTCCCTGTGCTCCACCCAAGTCCGGTCACACCAGAGAGGCGCCGGGCAGCGGAGGCTGATAAGCAGGTAGAGGTTCCTCCTAGAACGGAAGGGCAGTGGGTTCTGCTCATGTAAGTGACCTTGGGAGGGCACTCCAGACCCTTCCTTCTCTCCATGACCCTTCTCTCCCCCACGGAGTCAGAGTCTCAGCACCGGGAGGGATCTTAGAGCCCCCTACAGACACTGAGCAGAGGCCAGGTAGGGCACAGGGTCTGCCCAAGGTCATGCTGCTCAGTAGAGACAGAGCTGAGCTGAGCTTAGAAGTCTCTGGACTCCCCACCCAGGGCTCTCTCCTCCCCACCTGCTCCCAGGCGCTCACAACAGGAGAGGCAGCCTCTTACCTGAAGGTCACCTTCACTCAGCTGCTCAGCCTTGAGGACGTCGTGGGATGTCCCTCTAGAGAAAGAGGGGCCAGCGGGCCAGCGGAGGGGTTGCTGTTGGCAAAACTTGACACCAGAATCTGCATTTTAAGCTCACGTTGAGGATAGAAGCACTAAAGGCAGTTGTGTCCACTCTGCATGTGTACCAACATAGCATCCTGCTGCTCTGCATGTTCACTTCGTATTCCCCAGGTCAGGGGGTCCTCAGGATGCTCCCCCAGCAGAGGGCCTGGAGCAGGCAGCTCCCAGGGGGACCCGAAACCAAACGAAACATGCACTCAGTTCAGAAATGACTCAGGTGGTCAGTGTTGCATCAGGGTTGCTGTTAAGCAAGGTATGGCAGTACTTACCCTGCGAGGTTGGGGTCAGCTCCTTAGAGGCTGGGGTCTGAGGACACCGTCTTGGAATATGGGGTTTTGGGGGGGTGTCCCCTGTCCTTCCTGGTTTGTGATGTGATCTCTGACCACTTTCTTTCTCCGGGAAGGATGAGTGGTTCTTGGGCTCCCCAAGTCCCTGCTAATTTAACGTCATTTGCATCTGCAGCCTTTTAGGTTATTTCACTTGTAAATTTCCCTCAATAATTCCAGCTACTTTCAGAGTCCTGATTGCGGCATTTAAATTTTTTAGTATTCTGTGCACTTCCCTCGGAGACGTGGGGGCCCAGCCGTCATCAGGGCAGCCAGGGAGGCTTCGGGGCTCTACCAGCGTGGCTGGAACAGAGGCTCGGAGACAAACGAGCTGCAGGAAGTGGTGCTCACTGCATTGCTCACCACATCCAGGGACTGTGCCACGCCTCACCCGCTGGTGAAAACCCTCCTGGGAAGGGCTCCCACTCCAAGGCTTGTCACTTGTGAGAGGTTTTACACATCCACACTTCTCAAGTCCCAGCCCTGCAGGCTGGTTCTCTGCCCCCGCACCCCAAGATTCATTCTCCACCCTTCCTGTGTGGCTGGGTCTTGGGGTTACACCCCAGGGGCTCAGAGTGTCTGGAGCCTCAGGATGTCTGCTCCCCTGGGCATGCCCTCGCCCACTTCCAGCCCTCACTGGGCTCCACTAACACGACGGCCTGACGTCAGGCCTGGGGGTCACCGTCCCATTAGGGCACCTCTTGGGGCAGCTGGTTGCCTTCGCTCTGCCCACAGCTCTGGACAAGCACTTCTAACCGGTTGTTGTAAACCCACCTCCTCAAAACTTAGTGTCATAAGAGATCTTTAGAAAAAAATATATAGATAGATAGACTGACTGGGCTTCCCTTATAGCTCAGTCGGTAAAGCATCAGGGGACTGGGGTTCGATTCCTGGGTTGGGAAGAGCCCCTGGAGAAGGAAATGGCAACCCACTCCAGTATTTTTTCTTGGAGGATTCCATTCTTGCCTGGAGGTAGAGCAGCCTGGCAGTCCATGGGGTTGCAGAGTCAGACATGACTTAGCGACTAAACCACCACAATCACCACCACCAAAGACTGATTTACTCGGCTGCACCAGGTCTTAATTACAACATGTGGGGATCTTCACTCTTCTTTGGGGTCTAGTTCCCTGACCAGGGTGGGAACCGGAGCCCTGCATTGGGAGCCCGGAGCCTTGCCACTGGACTAAGAGAAGGCCAATAATTAACTTTTTTTTTTTTTAAACGCCTCTGGATTCTGAGGGTTGGGAACCCAGACGAGGCAAAGAGAGGACCGTAGTCCCTGCTCCACCGTGTCTGGGACCTCAGTTGGCAAGCCTGGGGGACTGGGGCGACTCGAGGTCTGGGGCTGGAATCACGCGGAGGCCACCTGGCTCCCTGCAGGTCTGAGGGCTGAGACCCGTGGTCAGCCAGAACTCCGGCACAAGCCTCCGGGTGTGGGCACCCTGCACAGCCAGCTAGAGCTTCCTCATGACAAGGCCGCTGGGCTCCGGACGGAGCATCCTACTGGAGCACGCGGTGAAGTCCTGGGCGTTTTGTAATCTCACCTCTCCAGTAGCAAAGTGTTAACCTCCCCCTGCCCCGCCACGCCCCCGCCACACCCACCACGCCCCCTCTCCACCCAGGCCCCGCCCTCCCCTCCCCGTCATGCCACGCCACACCCCCAAGGCCACGCCCTCCCCGCCCCTCTCCACGCCCCGCCCCCCTCTCCGCTCTGCCCCGCTCCTACCCACCCCTTTCCCCGCACACGGACTGAGTGAGTCCGTGTAGATCCTGCCTCGTTCAGGCTCTAGCTTACCGTCTGAGACCTGGGAGGGAGGTTGCTGATCGGTGGAAACTGTTCCACGTGTTTGTCAGGAAGCTGCTGGGGAGGCTAAAACGACGCCCGGAATTTCTGTTTCTGGAGGGCACGGGGTGCTGATTGTCGCCTAATAAGAGGGTTTCCTTAACTACATGAATGCGTGTGTGTGCTCTATGCTCTGTCGTGTCCAACTCTTGCGACCCCATGGACTGTAGCGGGGCTCCTCTTTCCATGGGATTCTCCAGGCAACAATACTAGAGTGCGTGGCCATTTCCTCCTCCAGGGGATCTTCCCGACCCAGGGATCAGATCCACACATAGTTCCGTTCAGTTCAGTCGCTCAGTCGTGTCCGACTCTTTGCGACCCCATGAATCGCAGCACGCCAGGCCTCCCTGTCCATCACCAACTCCCGGAGTTCACTCAAACTCATGTCCATCGAGTCGGTGATGCCATCCAGCCATCTCATCCTCTGTCATCCCCTTCTCCTCCTGCCCCCAATCCCTCCCAGCATCAGCATCTTTTCCAATGAATCAACTCTTCGCATGAGGTGGCCAAAGTACTGGAGTTTCAGCTTTAGCATCAGTCCTTCCAAAGGACACCCAGGGTTGATCTCCTTTAGAATGGACTGGTTGGATCTCCTTGCAGTCCAGGGGACTCTCAAGAGTCTTCTCCAGCACCACAGTTCAAAAGCATCAATTCTTCGGTGCTCAGCTTTCTTCACAGTCCAACTCTCACATCCATACATGACCACAGGAAAAACCATAGCCTTGACTAGACAGACCTTTGTTGGCAAAGTAATGTCTCTGCTTTTTAGTATGCTATCTAGGTTGGTCATAACTTTCCTTTCAAGGAGTAAACGTCTTTTAATTTCATGGCTGCAATCACCATCTGCAGTGATTTTGGAGCCCAAAAAAATAGAGTCTGACACTGTTTCCACTCTTTTCCCATTTATTTCCCATGAAGTGATGGGACCAGATGCCATAATCTTAGTTTTCTGAATGTTGAGCTTTAAGCCAACTTTTTCACTCTCCTCTTTCACTTTCATCAAGAGGCTTTTTAGTTCCTCTTCACTTTCTGCCATAAGGGTGGTGTCATCTGCATATCTGAGGTTATTGATATTTCTCCCGGCAGTCTTGATTCCAGCTTGTGCTTCTTCCAGCCCAGCGTTTCTCATGATGTACTCTGCATATAAGTTAAATAAGCAGGGTGACAATATACAGGCTTGATGTACTCCTTTTCCTATTTGGAACCAGTCTGTTGATCCACACATAGAGATACATTAAAACAGATGAAGGACTTCAGATGCTAGGGAATCACTAAATCCAGGGGAGGGAGGATTTGGTGATGCTCCCAGAGAAAACTCAAGTCCTGACCTGTCTGAAGCAGGTGTTGTTGGGACACGTCTTCAGCAGAGTATAAATTAAGCACAGTGCACATTTTCCCCCTCTTTTGATGGCAATGGGCATGTTTGATAAAACTGGGATACCATCTTTTAACTGCAACTTCAAAAAACTCTTTTGGACCATTTTAATAAAATGAATAAGAAATTATAGACTCTAGATTGTGGTTATAGGATAATTTTTTTTTTTAACCATACGCCATGGCATGCGGGATCTTAGTTACCCTACACCACCTGCAGTGGAAGTGTAAAGATTTAACCACTGGACCGCTAGGGAAGTCCCTAGGATACTTCCTTTTGGCATCTTTAAATTCAACTTAAAATTAGTGAACCCTAACAAAAGCAATGGAGTATTCTTACCTGGAAAATTCGGTGGACAGAGGAGCCTGGTACGTTGTAGTCCATGGGGTCACAAAGAGGCAGACATGCCTGAGCAACTGAACACAACAGAAGCAAAAAAGATGAAAAAGAAATTAAATATAAATTATTCTGACACGGAGAAGCAAATTGTAGCAGTAAGCTTTCAGATTACATGAAAAGCAGTAATTGATTTAGGGGAAATAAAAATTTTGAATAGAAAATAATGAATAGATTTTTGGATTGTTTGATAATCTGATTAATTAACTGTATGAACACATTGGAAAAGAATGTGACTTCCTTGTCAATTTGACGTGAAATGCTGACCTTGATAAAGACAAAATAAAACTCGTAGATTACTACTTCAGGGTGGCCATCCATGACTTCAAAGGGTTTAGAAGATTAGTCACTGAGCAAAATAATTCAAAATGCCCTGAATTCTTACAGCTCATATGTAAAACTTGATAGTGTGCGGGCAAAGTCACTTCAGTTGTGTCAAACTCTTTGCAACACCATAGACTGTAGCTGGCCAGGCTCCTCTGTCCAAGGAATTGTCTAGGCAAGAAAACTGGAATGGGTTGCCATTTCCTCCTCCAGGGGATCTTCCCGAACCAGGGATCAAACCATAGTCTCTTATGTCTCCTGCATTTGCGGGCGGGTTATTTACCACTAGCACCACCTGGGAAGCCCAAAACTTGATAAAGATTTCCTTAAATGCAAAAATAATCCTTAAAATTTACACTGATTGTTACCAACAGTGGGTGGTAAAGATGTATTAGTCAGGGTCCAATCAGGAGGCAGAAACCTCATCACAACTTAAACAAGAAAGTTTAACATAAAGAATTACTTTACTAACACCGTATACAAAGATCAACTCAAAATGGATTAAAGACCTAAAAGTAAGACTAGAAACCATAAAACTCCTAGAAGAAAACACAGGCAGAACACTCTTTGACATAAAACATAACAATATTTTTTTGATTTATCTCCTAAAGCAAATGAAATAAAAGCAAACAAAAACCAAAAAAACCTACAAATGGGACCTAATTAAACTTAAAAAGCTTTTGCACAGCAAAGAAAACCATCAACAAGATGAAAAGACAACCTACTGAATGGGAGGAAATATTTGCAAATGGTATGACTGATCAGGGGTTAATATCCAAAGTATAGAAGCAACTTATACAACTCAACATCAGAAAGAAAAAAAAAAAAGGAGCATGATTAAAAAGTGGGCAGAAGACCTGAATATACATTCCTGCAAAGAAGACATACGAATGGCAAAAAAACATATGAGAAGATGCTCAGCGTCGCTAATTGTCCGGGAAATGTAACGCACGATGAGATATGACCTCAGCCCTGTCAGAATGGAAATCTGGGGCTGGAGTACCAGAGGAACCATCCACGAGGAGATGTCAAGTCTTAGAACCTGCCCCAAAGCCACAGGAGAAAATGCCTGCAGGAAGTTGTTCCAGGTTCTGCTGTTCGAAGCAGAACCTAGAACTGCCCGAGGACAGTGCCTCAGTACCAAGGGAGCTCCTAACTGCTGGGTATCAGGGGACCTGAGTGCTGCAGAAGCCACACGTGCTGCTAGAAAAGTCAGACCCTGCAGAAGTCGTGTGTCTTGCAGGAGCCAGATGCTAGGGGAGCCCCTATGCTACAGGAGCCGCCACCAGGAATGCTCCTGAACCAGGAAGGGAAACCTCTTTCTCATCCAGTGTCCCTCCAGCGCCCTCTCCTGGCAAAGCTTCATGCATAGCTGCTGGCAAGCAAGCATTTCCAGTTCAGTTCAGTTGAGTCGTTCAGTTGTGTCTGACTCTTTGCCACCCCATGCACTGCAGCACGCCAGGCTTCCCTGTCCATCACCGACTCCTGGAGCATACTCAAACTCATGTCCATCGAGTCGGTGATGCCATCCAACCATCTCATCCTCTGTTGTCTCCTTTTCCTCCTGCCTTCAATCTTTCCAAGTATTAGGGTCTTTTCAAATGAGTCAGTTCTTTGCATCAGGTGGCCAAAGTATTGGAGTTTCAGCTTCAGCATCAGTCCTTCCAATGGATATTCAGGACTTATTTCCTTTAGGATTGACTGATTGGATCTCCTTGCAGTCCAAGGGACTCTCAAGAGTCTTCTCCAACATCACATTTCAAAAGCATCAATTCTTCAGCACTCAGCTTTCTTTCCAGCTCTCACATCCATACACGACTATTGGAAAAACCATAGCTTTGACTAGACGGACCTTTGTTGGCAAAGTAACATCTTTGCTTTTTAATATGCTGGCTAGGTTGGTGATAGCTTTTCTTTCAAGGAGCAAGTGTCTTTTAATTTCATGGCTGCAGTCACCATCTGCAGGGATTTTGGAGCCCAGAAAAGTAAAGTCAGCCACTGTTTCCATTGTTTCCCCATCTATTTGTCATGAAGTGATGGGACCAGATCCCATGATCTTAGTTTTCTGAATGTTGAGTTTTAAGCCAGGTTTTTCACTCTCCTCTTTCACTTTCATCAAGAGAGAGGCTTTTTAGTTCCTCTTCACTTTTGCCATAGGGGTAGTGTCATCTGCATATCTGAAGTTATTGATATTTCTCCTGGAAATCTTGATTCTATCCTGTGCTTCATCCAGCTCGGCATTTCACATGATGTACTTTGCATACAAGTTAAATAAACAGGGTAACAATATACAGCCTTGATGTACCCCTTTCCCAATTTGGAACCAGTCCGTTGTTCCATGTTCAGTTCTAACTGTTGCTTCTTGACCTACATACAGATTTCTCAGGAGGCAGGTAAGGTGGTCTGGTATTCCCATCACCCATTCTTTTAAAAGAATTCTCTTTTAAAATTTTCTTTAAGAATTTTCCATAGTTTGTTGTGATCCACACAGTCAAAGGCTTTGGTGTAGTCAATAAAGCAGAAAAGTAGATGTTTTTCTGGAACTCTCTTGTTTTTTGGATGATCCAGCAGATGTTGGCAATTTAGTCTCTGGTTCCTCTGCCTTTTCTAAATCCAGCTTGAACATCTGGAAGTTCTCAGTTCACATGCTTTTGAAGCCTGACTTGGAGAATTTTGAGCATTACTTTGCTAGCGTGGGAGATGAGTGCAATTGTGCTGTAGTTTGAACATTGTTTGGCATTTCCTTTCTTTGGGATTGGAATGAAAACTGACCTTTTCCAGTCCTGTGGCCACTGCTGAGTTTTCCAAATTTGCTGGCATATTGAGTGCAGCACTTTCACAGCATCATCTTTCAGGATGTGAAATAGCTCAGCTGGAATTCTGTCACCTCCACTAGCTTTGTTCATAGTGATGCTTCCTAAGGCCCACTTGACTTCACATTCTAGGATATCCGGCTTTAGTTGAGTGATCACATCATTGTGGTTATCTGGGTGATGAAGATCTTTTTTGTATATGGAACTATGGACAGAGGTTTGTGACATTGTACAGGAGGAAGTGATCAAGACCATCCCCAAGAAAAAGAAATGCAAAAAGACAAAGTGGTTGTCTGACAAGGACTTACAAATAGCTGAAAAAAGAAAAGAAGCTAAAGGCAAGTATTTCCAGGGTCCAGCTCAATAGTTTTTTCAGTAGTCATGTAGGGATGTGAGAATTGGACCATAAAGAATGCTGAGTACAGAAGGATTGATGTTTTCAAACTGTAGTGCTAGAGAAGACCCTTGAGAGTCCCTTGGACTGCAAGGAGATCAAACCAATCCATCCTAAAGGAAATAAACCCTGACTATTCATTGGAAGGACTCATATTGAAGCTCCAACACTTTGGCCACCTGATGCGTAGAGCTGACTCATTGGAAAAGACCTTGATGCTGGGAAAGATTGAGGGCAAGAGGCAAAGTGGGCAACAGAGGGTGAGGTCGTTGGATGGCATCACTGACTCAATGGATGTGAGTGTGAGCAAGCTCTGGGAGATGGTGGAGGACCGGGAAGCCTGGTGGTCTGCAGCTTAATTAATTATAGGAGAACAGTGAAGGGCTACTGGGAGGTGAGACGCGATAAACGGACAACTAGCCCAAAAACTGAGGAAACTTCATCCACCATGATGGAGGCTAGGCCATCTTTCGAATTTCCCTGATAAGACTATTGTCATTTAAAGAGTTTGCCAAAGAACTTGTAGCCAACAACTAAGGAAAAAAATGTTAGAAGGATGTAGCAGATAATTAATAAAGATACTTTATTTTTCTGGGTTTTATTATGTTTGCGGTAGTTTTCAACTTTAAAAAAGTTCATAAAATATTTTTCTCATTCTGAATATTTACTTTCATTCCTAATGTTTTATTTGTAGTTGTATTATTTTTCTTTATGAAAAATAATTTTAGAAAATTATATATATTTTACAGTTCCCTGGTGGTTTAATGGTTAGGATTCTAGGCTTTCACTGCAGGGGCCTGGGTTCAATCCCTGGTTGGGGAATTGAGATCCCACAAACCATGTAGGGCAGCCAAAAAGTTTTAAAAATTAATTGAAAGTTATATATATATTTAAAATTTTATTGCCTCGCAGCGTTCAATGTCCCCATGCATTAAGGTATATTGCTTGCCTCTTCTGCACGTACATGTTAAATCATGTGCAACTCTTTGCGACCCTGCAGACTGTAACTCGCCAGGCTCCTCTGTCCATGGGATTCTCCAGGCAAGAATACTGAAGTGGGTTACCATGCCCTCCTCCAGGGGATCTTCCCGACTCAGGGATCAAATCCACGTGTCTTACGGCTGCATTGGCAGGTGGATTCTTTGCCATTAGTGCCTCCTCTCCTACATTATAAATTCCTTGAGGGTAGAAGTAGGGTTAAAGCTGGGGAACTTAGAAGGGCATTCAGTCTACTCCCCTGTGGACAGGAGGACAATTGAGGCCTACAGGACAGGTCTCCTGGGTGTCAAGTTCAAGCCCTTCTCCCCAGTGTGTGGGGATGGGGTGGGGAAGGAGGCCAGGGATAGAGGTCAGGGCAGCCTGAGCCCCTGCATCTGGGTGGCAGAGTCAGCACCGCATCCCCTCTCCATTCTCCACACCTAAAAGTGTTGGGAGCAGAGCCCTAAGAGGCTGGTCTTCAAAAGTGGGCATGGCTGGGTTTCTATGAAAGGCCAGTGGTTAGAACTCCATACTTCCAGTGTAGGGGGTGCAGGTTCAATCCCTGGTCAGGGAACAAAGATCCCACATGCCATGTGGCAGGGCCCCCCAAAATGGGGGCGGAGCATGGTTGGGGATGTATAATCAAAGTCTTAGCAAAGTCCTGACAATCCCAGGAGCAGGCTGGGGCCAGGGTCATGACGATAGTCTTAAAATGGAAATCAACAAGTCAAAAGATATGAACTTAATTAAAAAACCTTAATAATTTTCATTTTCCCTCAAGTTTTTGTACCAATTTCTATTTTCACCAGCAAAGTACAAAGAAGTGCATTTCCCAGGTTGCAAAAAAGTTACTTTTAGGCAGACCTGATTGTTGTCATAACAACACAGAATTAAAGCAGCCTCCTATGGGGGTTGGGCTTCCCTTGTGGCTCAGCTGGTAAAGAATCTGCCTGCAATTCGACAGACCTGGGTTCCATCCCTGGGTTGGGAAGATCCCCTGGAGAAGGGAAAGGCTACCCACTCCAGTATTCTGGAGTGTATGGACTGTATGGTCACAAAGAATCAGACATGACTGAGCGACTTTCACTTTCACTTTCCTATGGAGTTAAAGCGGGGGAAAGAAGTGCAGGGAAAAAAACCAGTTCCCTGCCACTTGTCTCCTCCTGTGGTCTTGGGGACCTCTGGCCTCCCTAGTGAGACCTGCCTAGCCGTTAACCATTTCACATGTATGCTCAGTCCTGTCTGACTCTGTGACGCTATGGACTGCAGCCCGCCAGGCTCCTCTGTTTACAAGATTTGCCAGGTAAGAATACTGGAGTGGATTGTTATGCCCTCCTCCAGGGGATCTTTCCAACTGCAGGGTCGAATCTGCACCTCCTGCATTGGTAGGTTCTTTACCACTGAGCCACCTGGAAAGCCCAGAGAGGTTGAATGTCTTTTTAAATGTTTGGGACCATTTTAATCTTTTTTTGGGGGGGGGTGGTGAAAACCTGTGGTTGTTAGTTACTGCTGGGTTCCTCTTTTATTTGAGAACTTCTTTAAGCTTTTTAAAAGAGAAGAGGGTAGATTATACTAGCAGATGGCGACCTGCCCTAGATCACCACGCATCATGCCTGTACATAGTAGGTACTGAATTAACATGTGGCAAATGAATGAATGATCATCAAACAACCTGCTTGGTGAGGTGTGTAGGGTGCTTTTCTCGCTTCTATTTGATTCTGAGCTTGGGTAGAGGAGTGAAATCTTTTCCTGCTTTTGAGAGGAGGGGAGCCAAGGTGATGATGGGACATGATGGTCCGTTACCAACAGGTGAGCTGAACCCCTACTGGGTTCACGATCTATACACACCAATGCCAGGAAATGAAGCCAGGATGGTGTGGCTTGCCAAAAATGGCATTTTCAGAGCACGTGTCTGTCCTCGACAGACACGAATTCTGAATCTCACCACAAGAAGGAGCCCTGAACTCAGGATGATTACTAAGTTTGGCAAAGTGGTCTCTTCAAAGGCGCCCCTCACAGTTTTCAATTTCCCACATAGCTTTTGCTTCCCTGGTGGCTCAGTGGGTAAAGAATCTGCCTGCAATGTGGGAGACCTGGGTTCAATCCCTGGGTTGGGAAGATCCTCTGGAGAAGGGAAAGGCTACCCACTCCATTATTCTGGCCTGGAGAATTCCAAGTCCATGGAGTCACAAAGAGTCAGACACGACTGACTGACTGTCACGTCACTTAAAAGACTCTACAGAATGCAACTCCAAATTTAGTGGAGATACTAACATATTTTAAAATGAAACTATTATGCCACTCTTGGCTTATGTATGCAATGATATCTAAATACCATAACAATTTGAGAGCGAAGTGAGTGAAAGTTATTCAGTCATGTCCAACTCTTTGTGACCCCGTGGCCTATACAGTTCATGGAATTCTCCAGGCCAGAATACTGGAGTGGGTAGCCATTCCCTTCTCTGGGGGATCTTCCCAACCCAGGAATCAAACCCAGGTCTCTCACATTGCAGACGGATTCTTTACCAGCTGAGCCACCAGGGAAGCCCTGAAGCGACTTGAAGTGCCATGACTGAAGCGACTTAGCACGCATGCATGCACAAACATATGAAAGTGAAAGTATCAGTCACTCAGTCATGTCCAACTCTTTTCGACCCCGTGGACTGTAGCCCGCCAGGCTCCTCTGTCCATGGGATTCTCCAGACAAGAATACTGGAGTGGGTACCCATTCCCTTCTCCAGGGAATCTTTGAGACTCAGGGATCAAACCCAGGTTTCTGGCATTGCAGGCAGATCCTTTCCTGTCTAAGCCACCAGGGAAGTCCATATATAAACACATACCTAAAAACTAAAAACACTGGCACAAGAGCCATCAAGGTCAAGATGCTATTTAAAGCCATGGGACTGGATAAAAGCTGCTGAACAATGTCATCGGAGTCCATGAATTCAGTTACATTGCCTACATGTGAAATTACATGAGGAAAAAAATTTTAAGATCGTAGAACTTGACTTGCTCCTTTATTTTCTTTCATCTGAGTAGTCATCAAATACTGTATGTTTCCCCATCCAGAGCATCTGCATCCAGTAGTAGTCCACGAACTACTACAAGCCACATCTATATCTCTTCCTACCTGAATCATTGCAATGCCCTCCAGACCCCTCCCTCTAGTCCTTCCTGCAAGTGGTCATCAGATTGGTCTTATTTATGCCCCTTCTATCCTGCCACTCTTTTGCAAATGAAATAAGAAAAGCTTTCATATCTCCTAGACTACGAAGTCTAGATTTCTTTTTTAAATTTATTTTTCATTGAAGGATAGTTGAATTCACTCATTTCATTGAAGTGTAGTATACAATGTTGTATTATTGCAATACAGCAAAGTGACTCAGTTATACATATATAGACATATTCTTTTCCATTATGGTTTACCATAGGATATCGAATATAGTTCCCTATGCTATACAGGAAGACTTTGTCATTTATCCATTCTATATATACCAGTTTGCATCTGTTAATCCCAAACTCCCAATCTGAGCCTCTCCCACCCCTTTCCCCCTTGGCAACCACCGGTCTATTCTCAGTGTCTCTGCTTCTGTTTCATAGATAGGTTCATTTGTGTCATATATTAGATTCCACGAGTCAGCAATGTCATTCAGTCACTAAGTCATGTCCAACTCTTTGCAACCCCGTAGACTGCAGCATGCCAGGCTTCCCAGTCCTCCACAATCTCCCAGAGTTTGCTCGAACTCATGTCCATTAAGTCAATGATACCATCTAACCATCTCACTCTCTGTCACCTGCTTCTCCTCCTGACATCAATCTTTCCACAGCATCAGGGTCTTTCCAGTGAGTTGGCTCTTTGCATCAGGTGGCCAAAATATTGGAACTTCAGCTTCAGCATCAGTCCTTCCACTGAATATTCAGGGTTGATGGTTTGATCTTCTTGCTGTCCAAGGGACTCTCAAGAGTCTTCTCCAGCACCACAGTCTCCTAGGAATGACTAGGAGACATTTTTTTTTTTCTAATCAGTCAAAAGTGAGAGGAAGCTAAGGGGTGGGGCTTCTGGATAAGCTATGATTTTCCAGATAAAAATGGGCAGAGTTAGTTGACACACTTTTCATTCTTAGCCTTTCCCTTTTCTTTTCACCTGGACCACTAACAATGCCTGGAGGTGCTGCTGCCATCTTTTATCATTGGCATAAAAAGTGTTAAAAGGTAAGTTTCAGAAAAAAGTAAAATCATGACTCAATTCACATATAAAAATGAACATATGTTGAAGATTTTATTGAACTCGTGAGTGAACTAAGCAGATGTTATATGGTTCCAAGAAGCACAGATTCATATGGAGGAAAGGAAAGGAATGCTGAAATGAATGGAAAATGGAGGTAAATCTGGTTTTCCACAGGGTGGGAGGCAAGACATTTGAACCTCTACCTTAAAGGGCAGAATCTGCTTAGTTATAGATCAAGAACTCTGTGTGGCTATTAGTCACCTACAGTTAGAGCTGTGAAATAGCTGTGTGCATCTGATCAGGTGGAAGGTTGTGAGAGGGTAACAAGTGGGAAGGCTAGGGGTCTCCAAGCAGAGGAAATAAACTGCAAGTGGCAGACACTTTTTTTTACTTCTTAATACAAAATTAAAAGGAGGTTTCTTCTAAATTCTGTGTTGTCATGACAACACCTGCTTCTGCCTGAACTTAACTTTTCTCAAACCTTGAGCTAACCTATGCATTTTCCCTCAAAGAAATGTTCTCTTAAGCTATGTTAATAAAACTATGCATTTGCTTGGAAATTCGCCTTTCTTTAAGATTCATGTCAATTGTTTTATGGCTGGGGATGACTCACCTTCTGCCAATGCTATCTCAAAGTGAATGATGCAACTCTTTCAATTTTGAGGTGATTCTTTATCATTGCAGGTGATTCTCCTGCCATGCAGGAGACCTCGGTTTGATTCCTGGGTAGGGAAGATCCCCTGGAGAAGGGATAGTCTACCCACTCCAGTATTCTTGGGCTTCCCTTGTGGCTCAGCTGGTAAAGAATCTGCCTGCAATGCGGGAAATCTGGGTTTGATCCCTGAGTTGGGAACATCCCCTGGGGAAGGTAGAGGCTACCCACTCCAGTATTCTGGCTTGGAGAATTCCATAGACTGTGTAACTCAGGGGGTCACAAAGAGTCAGACACAACTGAGCGACTTTCACTTTCACTTTATCTGATTAGAAACTTGCTAACAGATATATAACTCCTTGCTAAAAACTAGCAAAGGGGGCACTCTTTCTGTTCCCTTCTGATATCTATGTCAGAAGCTTCCTCTTATCGCTTTTATACTTTAATAAAACTTTATTACACAAAAACTTTGAGTAGTCTAGCCTCGACTCTGGCCCCAGATTGAAATCCTCTTCTCTGGAGGCCACAAATCCTGGCATAGCTCACAGCTTGCAGCCACAACCTTTCATAATGGGGGCTCATCTGGGATCTTTAAGACAGGTAAGGATGCTTGGAGCTCTAGTTCTTTGTTCTCCTATTACACACATTTTTTGCTGTACTTTACTAACTCTACGGTGTGCCTGTCTGTGAAAGTAGCATCAAAAAGACATAGAATTGACCACGAAGCGAGCGTTGAGCCCTGCTTTGCAGTTCTGCGATGCCTCATAATGACTGAAGGCAGCCCCAAAAGGGGAGCCTTGTGGGGGATTTATACCAACCTGCCGATGCCAAGAGGCATCCAACATCCCCGCGAGGGGAGCGGCCAGAAATGGGCAAAGCATGTGGACTGAATTTTCCTTTCTCAGTCAACATTTCCTGGTCTCTTTGACCATTTCATAACTGCCTTAGAAACTGAAACTACTAACCTAATCTGTCGAATCATAAACTTTCAAGGGATTTGTGAACTATGCTGTTACTATGCACTTTGACTTAGAGCCCAAGCTTAGATTGGTAGTCAGGAAGCAACTGCTGCTGCTGCTGCTGCTGCTGCTGCTAAGTCCCTTCAGTCATGTCCGACTCTGTGCGACCCCATAGACGGCACCCCACCAGGCTCCCCTGTCCCTGGGATTCTCCAGGCAAGAACACTGGAGTGGGTTGCCATTTCCTTCTCCAGTGCATGAGAGTGAAAAGTGAAAGTGAATTCGCTCAGTCGTGTCTGACTCTTAGCAACCCCATGGACTGCAGCCTACCAGGCTCCTCCATCCATGGGATTTTCCAGGCAAGAGTACTGGAGTGGGTTGCCATTGCCTTCTCCGCAGGAAGCGCCTAGCCTGGTTGAGATTTACAACAGAAGCATGTTTGGAAGGTAGGTGGAGCTCTAGCTCCAAAAGCATCTTTCAGGCTAAAAGTTACTCAGATTGGAAGTACAGCAGGTTTCTTCCTTTGGTAACACTAGCTCTTAGTGGACCAGAGAAGGCTCTCCAGTGGCTTTTGTCTCAACTCCTTAGATATTCTTTCTGTTGAATCTGTGGAAATGAACTGGAAGGACTGGCCCTAATAACTTGAAGACAAAAATCACCTTTTCCTCACTGGCCGGGCCTTCACCATCTCTTTTGCTATCATTTATACAGGTGTGGTGATGCTCGGAAGGGACATCTTGGTTTTATGTTGGTCCCCTTATGATTTATCAGTCTTATTGTGGTCAGGAATAGACTCAGGACCATGCACAGGAATCCAGGAGATGAATGTTTCTCCTGGCAGTCTTAGCTTGGGAAGCATTCTGGAAGCTTACTCTGATTGCACCTTGGGTGACTTCAGAGGCAGGCAAAGGTTTTAATGGTGAGGAATTGGACATCAATCTGGGATACCATCAGGTCTATCCCTGATGCATCTCCACCCCACCTCGGTGGTAGAATGGGAAGGGATGATGATGGGACAGCTGTGCTGGTAAGGAACAGGTTAACTCTGGCCAGGGAAGGACGCGTAGGTGGAAGACCTGTCTCCACCCCCGTCTAGAGCAGGGAGGGACACTTCTGGTGGAAAAGGGCAAAGGCACTGGATGCTGCTTTTTTCTCTCTTACAGATGGGAGTTAACAAATTCAGCCTTACTCCTTTAAACAGTATCCTGAAAAACTGGGATAGAGTCTATCCCCAGAGCTTATAGAAGACATGCTGATCTTCCTATGTGATACTGCATGACCATGGTATTCACTGGAGGATGGCGAACAGTGGCTGGTTGGAGGGTCTTTGAACTATAATACTGTTTTACACTTTCTAATAGGACCTGAGACCCATCTTCCCAGCCCATGTTTCCTGAGCATCGGGGTAACTCTCTTATCGGATCTCTCCATACCTTTTTACAGCTTCTATCATTTTTAAGGATGAAGGAAATTATGTATTCCCAATCAGATGGGAGCAAAGCTCCCTGTCCACCTGCTTGTTTTCTCTGCTCCTTCCACTTTCTTTTCATCTAGCCAAGATGCTGAATAAAAAGACCACATCTCCAAATAGCAGTGAAACTGAAAACCTGCAAGAACAAAGTGTGAATCATCACTCAAATTCCCCCCAAATTCTAGTTTATAACCACTCGGGAATTTCCATTTATAAATAGAAAAAATCAAGAATGAAGTTATTTTCTTTTAAAATCCATCTTCCCATCTATAAAAAAATTAGTTAAGTACATAATTTAACCCAATGCATTTATATTGTTCTGATCCAAACAACTATAAATAAAGCTGAACTGCCAAAACTTCCTGTTTCTTTTTGGTTTTTCTAGGAAGAACTGATAACATTTAGTGTTAAATCTCATGGTCATGCAAAGAATGTTTAAGGATTTTCTGGTTTTATTCCATCAGAAGTAAGACCAGTTATGCAGAAGTCCCCTGATTCTTTATCACCACAAAACCTATAGCAACCAAAATGCAAACACAATTTAAGAAGAATTCGTCATCTCAAGAAATTGCAGTTGAAGTCACTAAATGTCAGTATAAGGAATAACAGAAAGGAGGCAGATTAGTAAAGAATAGTCAGAACAAGAAAAGTTGAATTATTGGGTCAAAGAGAATGTGGATTTTAGTTTTAATAGATATGCTATGTGTGTGTGCTCTATGCTCAGTCATGTCCAACTCTTGTGACCCCATGGACTGTAGCCTGCCAGGCTCCCCTGTCCATGGGATTTTCCAGGCAAGAATACTGGAGTGGGTTGCCATTTCCTCCTCCAGGGGATCTGCCTGATACAGGAATCAAATCTGTGTCTCTTGCCTTGGTAGACAGATCCTTTACCATCTGAGCCACCAGTCTCAGCTAATGGCCCTCTTAAGAATTGTACCAACATAACCTTCCACAAGGAAGGTATGAAGATTGCTATTTCTACAGAGCCTTGTCATCATAGCATGTTATCCATCTTTTTCTGTCTGAGAGGTAAAAAGTGAAATTTTGATATGGTTTCTAAAAGTGTATTTATTTAAAAAATTTTTGGCTGCACTGGTTCTTTGTTGCTGCATGTGGGCTTAGTTCCTCCATGTCATGTGGGATCTCAGTTCCCTGATCAGTGATCAACCCACATTCCCTGCACTGAAGGGCAAGTTCTTAACCACTGGACCACAAGGGAAGTCCCTGGGTGTAGTTTTAATTTATATTTACTGTCTCATCATGAACGAGATGAGTAATTTTTTGCATATTTACAAAGCATTTCTATTTCCTTTTCAGTGAATCATATTTTAGTAGCTTTTGCCCAGTTTTCTGCTTTGGTCTTTTTTTTTTTTAATCAAATTGTGAGAGTTCTTCAAGTATGGTTTTGAAATGGAAGGCAACATTTCCCCCCATTTGGCTGTTTGTCTTTTGCCTTAACTAAGAAGTTGATTTGTCCCAAGGAGAAGAACTTTAATTTCAAAGATTTCTAAGTGTTCGTGTACTCAAAGGAGGCTGCAGAGCCACAAGACTCCTATTCAGAAAGACACAGAAATCAGCCGGCTTCCTAATAAGCACTGCTGGGCCAGTGGACAACATCTGCAGATCAGAGGAGGAAAAAACGGGAACAGAAGTTGCTCTGTGGTGTGGCCAGAGTCCTCCGCGTGGAGGCCAGGAAAACGGGCACACAGGGCCTCTTTGGGAACATGCTGTTGTTCAGTCACTCACTTATGTCCGACTCTTTGTGACCCCATGGACTGCAGCACGCCTGGCTTCCCTGTCCATCATCAACTCCTGGAGTTTGCTCAAACTCACGTCCATTGAGTGGGTGATGCCACCCAACCATGTTATCCTCTGTTGCCCCTTTCTCCTCCTGCCTGAAATCTTTCCCAGCATCAGGGTCTTTTCCAATGAGTTGGCTCTTCCCATCAGGTGGCCAAAGTATTGGAACTTCAGCTTCAGCATCAGTCCTTCCAATGAATATTCAGGGTTGATTTCCTCTAGGATTAACTGGTTTGATCTCCTTGCACACATTTCTCTCCCCTAAAATGGATTTAGGCACACATCTCAACCCAAGGCTTCTTCCCCCAGGGGTCGTGCTTCCCTCTCCTTGTGGAGGGTGTCAGAGAGTTTGCAAAGCCTCTTTCAGACAGTCTGCAGCTCCTGGAGTGATTCTAGACCCAACACTTTGTTTCAGGAAGTGTTTGCGCTGGGGCAAAGGGGAGGGTGGGGCACTGATATTATCTTCCGGGGTGAGGTGGAGGCTGGGCAGCTTGCCTAGGTCCCCAGGGCTGAAGCCAGTTGCCACGTGCAGTGCCCAGGACAGTGCTAGAGCAGGTCCCAGGATGGGCCTTGGATTTGGTTAACGTTCTGCCCAAGCGAGCTCGGGCCTGGGGTTTGGAATGGAAGGACCAACAGTCTCATCCGAGCGAGAAGCTTCTGGGGTCTGCCGTGGGCACTATCTTGTCTTCCCATTCTTCGGTCCGGTCTTACCAAACGCGGATCTAACCATCTCTGGAAGCTATGCTATGACCTGTGCTCAACCAGCGGGCTCTGCGCTCCCTTAGTTCTAGACACTCCTGTCTTATGTCCTCACCTAGACACCAGACCCAGGGCGGGGTGCGGGGCAGAGCGCTTCGGGAGCAGGCGGATTGCCACAGGTCCTGTCAGCAATAGCATGTGGAGACAGGGTCAGTAGGGCCAGCAAAACCAGCAGAGAAGTACGAGGGCGGGGGGCCGGGAAGTTCACCAAAGCGGAGGCCAGGGCCGGGTGATGCACGGAAGGATGAAAAGGGATGGACTTTTAGAGGGGTCATCACGTTAGGCCCAGTCCGGGGGTGGGATGGGAGTGGGAGGGCAGGGGCGGACCCAGCTGCACTTCAGTCCAGACTTTCCCGCCGTGGGGGGAGAAGGGGCTTGCTGCAAGGTGCTCTGGCCTCTTTCGAGGATTCTGGAGGAACGAAGTCAAACTCAATTTCCTCAGAAGTCAGGTAAACACCGGCTTGGTCCTCAGGGGCACGGCCCCCGGTCCCCAGGGTTGCGGGCTGAGTCTTCCCGCCAGCCCCGCCTCCGACCCCCGGCAAGTCCCCCGGGCGGTCAGCGCCCAGGCTCCTTCTCGCCCTGCCCTCTGCCCCGCCTACATCGGATCCCCCAAGGCTCTAGCCCCGCCCCCACCCCAGCCCCGCCCTTCGCCCCAGCTGCGCCCCATCCGTGTCCCGCTCTCCCGCCTTAGCCCCGCCCACAGCCTACCCACAACTCCGCCTGGCCCCCTCTTAGCCCCGCCCACACCCCTGCTTCTCGGCCGCTCGGGGGCGGGGCGGGGCGGCCCGGCGGCGGCGGCCTCGGCGGCGGGGGCGGGGCCGGCCTCACCCGGAATGAAAATAAACGGCGGCCGCAGCCGCATCCGGGCACTCGGCGGGTCGCGGCTGGCGCGGCTGTGGCGCAGGTGAGGAGTTGGCGGCCGAACGTCTGGTCTTTGACCCGGGTGTCAGTGGAGCCACCCGGCGCCCCATCTCCCCCCGGGCGTGACCCCGACGCCGACCCCGCCCGGGCAGCGGCGGGAGGTGGGCGTCCTGCGCGGAGGCTCGGCCGGGACCGGGGGCGGCGGGTCGGGGCTTCTGGACGTGCCGGGCCCTTGGCCCGGCCCTGGGTTTTCTCTGGACTGACGTGGGTGGTGGGTATTTAAAACGAAAGATTGAAATGTTTTTGGAGGGAGGCAGAGAAACATATGTATATGTTAAAATTACTCACTAGCCATACAAAAAGCTTGAGTCGTAACATTGTTTTTCCAAATATGCCATTTGGGATTTATGTGCTATCAAAGACAGATTTTCTTTGCTGTTTAATGAGAAAACGCGGTTTATTTTCTCCAGCCGTGACGATCTGATTCTGTATGTTTCTCAACGTCTTCCCACACTCTTATTTTTAAATAGAGGATTCTTGGAATAGTCTGAGAGAAAAAGTAGTGTATTTTGAATAAGTATGTGTGTGTTTGTATATGTTTGAAAACCTCTGGATAAAGGCAGCGTAGATCGATTTATTTTAAAAATGAAAGTGAAATGTTACAGGAATGATTTATGCCCTTTCACTTTCGGTTTAGAGCAAGGGTATTAATGAATTTCTGCTTTTTGACGGGGGCCGTGACACCGAACATTGCGTGGCACGCCTGAAACTTTCAGTTTTCCAGTTAACATTGAAAACTGATTTATTAAACCATTTCCCCTTTTGATTTGAGTTAAAATACATATCTTCGTTTTTTTCTGTTGCCCATGAGTGAAGTTTTGTAAGTTTCAAGACAATGGTTTAATCTTTTTTTCAAACATTAAGTGGTGGACTAGAGACCCTTCTTGTTGTGTATTTGCTGGTGGGTGGAGTGTGAACCACACACTAGGTTTAGGAAATTCTTTGAGACTTCCGCTTGGTAGTTACTTGGGTTACAGAGGGCTGTGCATTCAGCCTTCTAAAATAGCTTGGCTTCCGTGAATGGCCCTTGAAATGGTTACCATCAGCTCACAAGTGATACGTAATTGTGAATTTCTGAACATTTGTGAGCAGTACTTCCCCTGTGGCTCTGTGGTAAAGAATCTGCCTGTCGGTGCAGGAGGCGCAGGAGATGTGGGTTTGATCCCTGGGTCAGAAAGATCCCCTGGAGAAGGAAATGGCAACCCACTCCAGTATTCCTGCCCGGAAAATTACATGGACAGAGGGGCCTGGCAGACTACAGTCCAATTTTATGTGTGAGAAGCGGTTTATTAGTGCTTGAAAATCTGGGGTTCTTTCTTAGGTTACCTGGATGCATACATCCCCCTCTTTGATGTGTTTTCTCCTTTTTCCCTTCTCCCCCCTATCCTGATTACCCTCTTTCTTGCCCCCAAATTGATATAAAGTGGATTTGAACTTTCTTTTTAAAGTACTTGCTTACAGAATACGCTTAAGTTGTCAAACTTGATTTAGAAATCAGGTGAATTGAGTTTTGAGGAGTGTGGAATACAGGCCCTGAATAGGAAAAAGAAAGTTGCGCATCTAGGTTATGTTAAATCTTACCTACTTTTTCGCTCTCTGGAACATGTCTCCGTCCTTCAGGGGCTAACAACCTTTGACTTTGCTCACTGCTCGTCTGACTTGGCTGCACGGCCCCATCGCTGTTTCACTGTCTGGCAGCCTCGCCCACCTTTGAGGTGCTAGTGCTGGTGAAGGAGGCGGGAAAGACTCCGCTGCTGTGTGAGCCCAGGACAGAGAAGCAGCAGGAACTTTGTGAGGGACGGTAGAATGCAGTGATCCAGTGTTGTGGGCACAAGTCCCAGGACTAGTTAAGGTGCTGCCTAATCTTTCATCCTTGAGCGAGTCATTTTACAAACTTGGGCTGTGGTTTTTCATGTGTAAAATGATGACCAGCCAGTATTGATTTGAATAGGACGTGTTGATCTGCTTTTATGCTTCTATCAGAAAATATCATGCAAAACTTTTCTAGCACTGTAAACACTAAATTTTTAACTTAATTCTATTATTTTTAAAAATATTTGTTTATTTTGGTGGGCCCAGGCCTTAGTTGTGGCATTCAGATACTTTGTGTGGCATGTGGGCTCTGGTTCCCTGACCAGGAATGGAACCCAGCCCCCCTGCATTAGAAGCACAGAGTCATAACTCTGGACCACCAGAAAACTCCCTAAATTTTCAATTTTAAAATTTCAGATATAGAAAATGTATATTATTGATAGTTCATAGTTCAAGCTAGCTTTTCTTCATATTTACCTGCCAGGGTGATTGCTCTTTTGTGTTAAAATAGCCAACATACAGAGCCACTGTATGTTGGTAAATTCTTTACCACAGAGCCACTGTGTTGAGTTGTTTAAGTTTGCTACTGTAAGGATTTATCTTTCTTATTTTATCTTTCCTCTTAGAGAGTGATAGCAGGTTAAGAAATAGAAGGGGCTTCCCTGGTGGCTAAGTGGTAAAGAATCCGCCTGCCAATGCAGGAGATGTGGGTTCAATCCCTGGGTCGAGAAGATTCCCCTGGAGAAGGAAATGGCAACCCACTCCAGTGTTCTAGCTTGGGAAATCCCATAGACAGAGGAGCCTGGTGGGCTATAGTCCATGGAGTCGCAAAGGATTTGGAGATGACTTAGCCACTCCAGTACTCTTGCCTGGAAAATCCCATGGACAGAGGAGCCTGGTGGGCTGCGGTCCATGAGGTCGCTAAGAGTCAGACACGACTGAGCGACTTCACTTTCACTTTTCACTTTCACTTTTCACTTTCATGCATTGGAGAAGGAAATGGCAACCCACTCCAGTGTTCTTGCCTGGAGAATCCCAGGGATGGGGGAGCCTGGTGGGCTGCTGTCTATGGGGTCGCACAGAGTCAGACACAACTGAAGCGACTTAGCAGTCAGTAGCAGTAGCTATCTAAAACACACAACACACCCAAGAAATAGAAAAATTACTTAGTTACTACATATTAGCAACTTTGAAACATGTATTCTTATGTAACATATATAATTGGATATAAGATACATATTTCAGTTTGCATGTAATATACATATCTTTTAGAGAAGTTTGCTGCTGCTGCTGCTGCTAAGTCACTTCAGTCATGTCCAACTCTGTGCGATCCCATAGACGGCTGCCCACCAGGCTCCCCCGTCCCTGGGATTCTCCAGGCAAGAACACTGGAGTGGGTTGCCATTTCCTTCTCCAATGCATAAAGGTGAAAAGAGAAAGTGAAGTCGCTCAGTCATGTCTGACGTTTAGCGACCCCATGGACTGCAGCCTACCAGGCTCCTCCGTCCATGGGATTTTCCAAGCAAGAGTACTGGAGTGGGGTGCCATTGCCTTCTCCTTAGAGAAGTTTGGAGCTAGTTAAAACCTAGTCTAAAGTACTTTAAACGGGACAGGGAGGCATGGAGGAGACCTCTTGCTTACTCAGCAGTGTGTTGGGTAACTTACGCGATACTTTGAAATGTAGTGCGGAGTATCATTGATGCACTGTTTTGCTTTCAAGGATGGCACAAAAGAAGTATCTCCAATCAAAATTGACCCAATTTTTAAGGGAAGACAAAATTCAACTTTGGAAACCTCCATATACAGATGAAAATAAAGAAGTTGGCTTGGCATTGAAGGTATTTCTCTTTTAAGATGTTGTTAATTAGCAGTGTTGTAAGTCTCCTTGGTAAGTAAGATTCTGAAGTCACCAGAAATTGCCAGGCACAAACAGGTAGGCTTTCGGCATAACCAGAAACAATGGTGATAAACAGGTTCCCATATTTTACTAGCAGTTGGCAAGCTTATTTTTGTTTAAGAAGATTTTATTTATATGAGAATGTTTATCTGATGCTTTTGGCATGTGCCATTTCTAATGCTTCACAGTGAAGCATTAGACAATACATTAATACAATGTAATACAATGTAATACACGTAATACAATGATTAATCTGGGTGTTCCTGCTGGTGGGGCAGTGCCAGAGGCAGAAGGTTCCTGTGTGGCATGTTCCTGGCTGGTGTTCGGACCATTCTCTGCCCTCCTGGTTAGCGTGCTCAGCTGCGGAACACTGTTTCCCTCCCTAGCTTTGTTTACACTATTGGCTATCTGTTCATTTTTCCAAATTACATTTTCCTAATAACTGTACGTCAGTTTTTTTTGGTCTCATCAAAAATAGCCTCACTTTTTCTAAGTGAAATTTCTAGAAACTGAGGTTGGCTTGCCTTTCTAAGCTGAAGAACATTATAATAATTTCTGAGTGAAATCTCACTGTGTTGGAATGTCCTAGAACATACTCCTCTTGTTTTCTCAGTCTGAGTGTATTGTGGTAAACAGTGTAACCTCTGTCAGGGAGTAAGGGTTCTCAGGAGGGCATCGCGTCGTCCTGTGCCATGACACAGTGATGCGCTTGGGAGGTGACTGCTGTGTCAGGGTCTTGGAGTTCTCTCTCTCCTGTTCCTGACAGGACTCCCGTGTTTTGTTTTGTTTTCAGTTTTTGCAAACCTTCTCTTTGCACACCTTTTCTTCTGAATTTGCTTGTTACAATCTCTTGGCTTGGGAACTAGGTGGGGCTGTGACTTCTGTCCCCAGGTCCTGGCACAGAGCTGCTAACACCCTTGGAATTCCCGAGTGGTGAGGTTGATAAAAGGGGCAAGAGAAGAAGGGAAACCATCAGCTGCTGCTGCAGTATGCTAATTTAGAAACAGCAGTCGTTTGGTACCAGGAGAGTCACCATGGACGTAGCGCGAAGTGACTGGACTCTGGATATATTTCCAGGGAGAGCCAGCAGGTTTTGCAGGCTGATTGGATGTGGAGAATGAGAGAGGGAAGAGGGCGACTCACCCAGTTTGAGCCTGAGCTCCTGGTGGAGTACAGTGGCCATAAACTGAAATAGGACAGCCCAAAGGAGATGGGGAGGAAGACCAAGCACTCATTTCAGTTCAGTCACTCAGTTGTGTCCGACTCTTTGCGACCCCATGGACTGCAGCACACCAGGCTTCCCTGTCCATCACCAACTCCCAGAGCTTGCTCAAACTCCTGTCCATCGAGTCGGTGATGCCATCTGACCATCTCATCCTCTGTCGTCCCCTTCTCCTCCCACCTTCAATCTTTCCCAGCATCAGGGTCTTTTCCAATGAGTCAGCTCTTCGAATCAGGTGGCCAGAGTATTGGAGTTTCAGCTTCAGCATCAGTCCTTCCAATGAATATTCAGGACTGATTTCCTTTAGAATTGACTGATTGGATCCCCTTGCAGTCCAAGGGACTCTCAAGAGTCTTCTCCAACACCACAGTTCAAAAGCATCAATTCTTCAGCACTCAGCTTTCTTTCCAGCTCCCACATCCATACACAACTATTGGAAAAACTATAGCTTTGACTAGACGGACCTTTGTTGGCAAAGTAATGTCTTTGCTTTTTAATATGCTTTCTAGGTTGGTCATAAGTTTTCTTCCAAGGAGCAAGCGTCTTTTAATTTCATAGCTGCAGTCACCATCTGCAATGCTTTTGGAGCCCACAACAATAAAGTCTGTCAGTTTTTACTGTTTCTCCATCTATTTGCCGTGAAGTGATGGGACCAGATGTCATGATCTTAGTTTTCTGAATGTTGAGTTTTAAGCCAGGTTTTTCACTCTCCTCTTTCACTTTCATCAAGAGGCTCTTTAGTTCTTCTTCTATTTCTGCCATAAGGGTGGTGTCATCTGCATATCTGAGGTAATTGCTATTTCTCCCAGCAATCTTGATTCCAGCTTGTGCTTCATCCAGCCTGGCATTTTGCATGATATACTTTGCATACAAGTTAAATAAACAGGGTGACAATATACAGCCTTGATGTACTCCTTTCCCAATTTGCAACCAGTCTGTTGTTCCATGTCCAGTTCTAACTGTTGCTTCTTGACCTGCATACAGATTTCTCAGGAGTCAGGTAAGGTGGTCTGATATTCCCATCTCTTTAAGAATTTTCCACAGTTTGTTGTGATCTACAGGTCAAAGGCTTTGGCATAGTCAATAAAACAAAAGTAGATGTTTTTCTGGAACTCTGTTGCTTTTTCGATGGTACAGTAGATGTTGGCATTTTGATCTCTGGTTCCTCTGGCTTTTCTAAATCCAGCTTGAACATCTGGGAGTTCTCGGTTCACGTATTGCTAAAGCCTGGCTTGGAGAATTTTGAGCATTACGTTGCTAGCGTGTGAGATGAGTGCAATTGTGCGGTAGTTTGAACATTCTTTGGCATTACCTTTCTTTGGAATTAGAATGAAAACTGACCTTTTCCAGTCCTGTGGCCACTGCTGAGTTTTCCAAATTGGCTGGCATATTGAATGCAGCACTTTCACAGCATCATCTTTCAGGATTTGAAATAGCTCAACTGGAATTCCATCACCTCCACTAGCTTTGTTCGTAGTGATGCTTCCTAAGGCCCTCTTGACTTCACATTCCAGGATGTCTGGCTCTAGGTGAGTGATCACACCATTGTGGTTAGCCAGGTCATGAAGATAATTTTTGTATAGTTCTTCTGTGTATTCTTGCCATCTCTTCTTAATACCTTCTGCTTCTGTTAGGTCCATACCATTTCTGTCCTTTATTGTGCCCATCTTTGCATGAAATGTTCGCTTGGTATCTAAGTTTCTTGGAAGTGAAAGTGAAATCGCTCAGTGGAGTCCGACTCTTTGCAACCCCATGGGCTGTAGCTACCAGGCTCCTCCGTCCATGGGATTTTCCAGGCAAGAGTACTGGAGTGGGGTGCCATTTCCTTCTCCAGAGGATCTTCCCGACCCAGGGGTTAAACCTGGGTCCCCATGTTGTAGGCAGACGCTTTACTGTCTGAGCCACTAGGGAATTAATTTTTTTGATGAGATCTCTATCCCATTCTATTGTTTTCCGCTATTTATTTGCATTGATCACTGAGCAAGGCTTTCTTATCTCTCCTAGCTATTCTTTAGAACTCTGCATTCAAATGGGTATATCTTTCCTTTTCTCCTTTGCCTTTCGCTTCTCTTCTTTTCACAGCTATTTGTAAGGCCTCCTCAGACAACCATTTTGCCTTTTTGCATTTGTTTTTCTTGGGGATGGTCCTGATCCCCGCCTCCTGTCAGGCCCTCTGTCTGTCAGATCTGATCCCTTGAATCTGTGTGTCACTTCCACTGTATAACTGTAAGGGATTTGATTTAGATCATAGCTGAATAGTCTGGTGGATTTCCCTACTTTCTTCAATTTCAGTCTGAATTTGGCAATAAGGAGTTCATGATCTGAGCCACAGTCAACTCCCGGTCTTGTTTTTGCTGACTGTATAGAGCTTCTCCATCTTTGGCTGCAAAGAATATAATCAGTCTGATTTCGGTGTTGACCATCTGGTGATGTCCATGTGTAGAGTCTTCTCTTGTGTTGTTGGAAGAGGGTGTTTGCTATGACCAGTGTGTTCTCTTGGCAAAACTCTGTTAGCCTTTGCCCTGCTTCATTCCGTAGTCCAAAGCCAAATTTGCCTGTTACTCCAGGTATCTCTTGACTTCCTACTTTTGCATTCCAGTCCCAAAAATGAAAAGGACATCTTTTTTGGGTGTTAGTTCTAAAAGGTCTTGTAGGTCTTCATAGAACCATTCAACTTCAGCTTCTTCAGCGTTACTGCTTGGGGCATAGACTTGGATTACTGTGATATTGAATGGTTTGCCTTGGAAATGAACAGAGATCATTCTTTTGTTTTTGAGATGGCATACAAGTACTGACTGCATTTCGGACTCTTTTGTTGACTATGGTGGCTACTCCATTTCTTCTAAGGGATTCCTGCCCGAAGTAGTAGATATAGTGGTCATCTGAGTTAAATTCACCCATTCCTGTCCATCTTAGTTCACTGATTCCTAAAATGTCGACGTTCACTCTTGCCATCTCCTGTTTGACCACTTCCAATTTATCCTGATTCGTGGACCTAACATTCCAGGTTCCTATGCAATATTGCTCTTTACAGCATCGGACTTTACTTCCATCACCTGACCAAGTGCTTAGTTTTGGGCAAAACAAGTCTGAGAGTTCAAGGTCGAGGTATCGGCCAGAGGTATTCTGGAGCGAGTTGGTGGTGTATAGGTGTGGCTTGAAGCAGTGAGCCTGGCTGACATTACTAAGCAAACAAGTAGAGGAAGGAAAGTTGTCTGAAGGCTGAGTCCTGTCGGTGTTTAGAGTTTGGAGAGATGACAGGAGCCAGGCGGAAGGGGCAGCGAAGGAGCAGTCGAGGTGGAAGGAAGGAGGAAAGGGTGTAGAAACCAAGTGAGGAGGCTGGAGAGTCTGCTGTTTCCTGGCTGCTGACAGGTCAAGTTCAGGTAATTGAGGAAGGGGTTTGGGGAGGTGGAGACACTGAACGATTTTGACAAGAACTTCAGAATGTCCATGTGGAAGCCGACTGGCAGAGAGTAGAGATTTAGAGGGGTTGGAGATGTCGAATGTTGATTGCTCCTGTTCAGTTTTTTTTTATTTTCTAATTTACAAAAGGATTCACTGAAGGATTCCTTTAAATTTGCCGTTCCTCTCATATAAATATCTTTAACAGACCCTGACCACTTAAAGGCTGAGGGGTAAGGAAATGCTGACTTGTGGGAGCCAGTGCACTTGAAGATAGCTCATAATTGAAAGCGAAACCTGTTTTATTAGGGCTATAATTAGCATCCTCGAGAAGGCCCTCTGTCCCACGGGAAAATTACCCCCGTTGAGTCAGGCAAGCAAGGGTACCCTGGTGACCCGGCCTGTGCTCTCCTGCCCAGAGGGAACCCTGGTTGCTTAGCTGGGCTCCGACCAGAGGAGGGAGCCTGGGCTCTGAGGTCAAGCTGTGCAGGCGCAGCTCTGCCGCTGCCTGTGGGCCTCAGCGAGTTGCGGGAGGTCTCTGGTCCCACTCTCATCACTTATGAAACGGGGGCCGTGGTACCTCCATGATTAGGTTGCTGTGAGTGTCTGAGAGAATATGTGTCCAGCACCTGGCTGCTGTTTATTGGATGTAAGTACTGATGTTAATGGGCTTCTGTGGTATCTCAGTGGGCATAAAATCTGCCTGTAGTGCAGGAGACCTTGTTCATCCCTGGGTTTGGGAAGAAGATGCCCTGGAGGAGGGTACCACTCGAGTGTTCTTGCCTGGAGCATCCATGGACGGAGGAGCCTGGCGGGCTACAGTCCATGGGGTCACAAGGAGTCGGACGTGACTGAGCGACTAAGCACAGCACAAAGGTGCTGGGGGCTTTCAGGATGGGCTCCTTGCCTACAAGACCAAACTTTGATCAGAAGCATGAACTTTCAGCCCCACCCCGCTCCAGCCTCTGGGGAGGCCAGAGGGCAGAGGAGATCCCACTGGTCAGCAGTGGGCAGTGATTCAGTCAATCATGTCCGTATCATGGAGCCTCCGTAAAAACCCTGAAGTGACACATCGCGGGCTTCCACATGGGCAGATGCGTCCGTTGGCCAGAGAGGAGCACAGCACAGGCAGCAGAGTCCTCTGGTCCTGTCGGGACCCTTCCGGGCTCTGCCATGCGTGCACCTCCATCTGGGTGTTCATTCCTTCTCTTTATAATAAATTCTAAAAATAAGGGGAGCATTTTCCTGAGTTCTGTGGTGTTTGTTCTAGCAAATTGCCAAACCTGAAGGGGCGGGGCTTGTAGGAACCCTCAGCTGTGAGCCCAGTCAGACAGAAGTGTGGGCAACCTGGGGACCTGCTTACCTGCTGCCTGAAACGAGGGCAGACCTGTGGGATTGAGCCCTTAGCCTGTGGCGTCTGCCTCTGATTCACTAACTCCATCGTTCGTGACAGAGTTGAATTGTAGAATATCCAGTTGGTGTCAGAATTGATTGGTGTCAGAAGGGGTAAAAAAAAACCTTCACAAGGTAATTATGTTTATGTTTTCTAGAGAATTATAGAAAGTTTTTTTGGAGTATTCTTATTGAAAAGGCTTCTGTGTTTTCCAGAGATTAAAAATAATGTATACTCTTGAAAAAAACTGTATGTATATAATTAACTACAAAAATGATAAAGAGTGTGTTTTCAAAAATACATTATACATATCACCAATATTGGTGTTTTCTTCCAGTCATTTCCTATGTGATTGTTTATTTAAAGTGTGTATTATAAATAGGTTTATATTAATTTTTTAAAAAGATACTCTGATCTGCTTTGTAACTTTTATATATCAAGAACATCTCCCCTATTAGAAATACATACTTAGACCATCATCTAAGCTGAGTTGTTCTCACAAATTAGAAAAGGTAGAAGCTTTTCTGTTTTTGTTTTTTGCCCGCACTGTGCAGTGGTGAATGGCTCAGTGCTCCTTAAGGCAATCTTGTACTGACGTTTGCCCGCACTCTGCGGCGGTGAATGGTAAGATGTTTGCCCGCACTCTGCGGCGGTGAATGGTAAGACGTTTGCCCGCACTCTGCGGCGGTGAATGGTAAGACGTTTGCCCGCACTCTGCGGCGGTGAATGGTAAGACGTTTGCCCGCACTCTGCGGCGGTGAATGGTAAGACGTTTGCCCGCACTCTGCGGCGGTGAATGGTAAGACGTTTGCCCGCGCTCTGCGGCGGTGAATGGCTCAGTGCTCCTCAAGGCACTCTTGTACTGACGTGTACTGCAGTCACATGAGTTGCCGCCTGCCTTTCTTTTCCCCCAGCGTAATCCCAACTATTTTCACTTTCTCTAGGGAGCCTGTTTTCCTACCCTTCGTTTTTATTTTTTCCTGGATCCTCTAAACTCTGTGCCTCTCAAGATGTCAAGCCACTGTCTGGATCTCACTGTAACAGGGCTGAACGCCGCTCGTCGGTGCTTTCGCCTTAGGTTCTTGTGTGCACTGCTGTGTATTTTGCT
This sequence comes from Bubalus bubalis, assembly GCF_019923935.1. Taxonomy (NCBI): domain Eukaryota; kingdom Metazoa; phylum Chordata; class Mammalia; order Artiodactyla; family Bovidae; genus Bubalus; species Bubalus bubalis. Next base: position 113,397,465 of record NC_059164.1, read on the forward strand.
TTTCTTTGAGTTAGTACTGTATTGATCTGTGGGTTTTTTTTTTTTCTTCAATTTTTCTTCATAGGACCTTGCTAAGAAGTACTCTGACAAGCTAGAATGTTGTGAAAATGAAGTAGAAAAGATAATGGACGAAATACGTTGCAAAGCAATCGAGCGTGGCACAGGAAATGAGCACTATAAAACAACAGGAATTGCCACAATTGAAGTCTTTCTACCTGCACGGTTAAAAAAAGTGAGTAGGTTCCCCAAATTTACATAGTTATTCATGCTCAGTTACCTTAGTGACGTGATTAAAGAAATAATGAGTTCTTTCTTTTTGAAGTTACAATCCAAAGATAAAATTTTTTTAAGTTATTTTACATATTGAACATTAATAAACCTAAAAGTTAATTTTATGGATTCTTAAAACTGGAGCATCTACAAGGTAGTCTGGGCTCCAGGCATCACAGAGCTATGCATCACAGTCTTGCCTTTTCTAGAGTTTGAACAATCGTTTAGCAAAAATGGGGAATAAAAGATTACTTCAGATTTTCTGAAACAGTAGACAGTAGGACACATCACACAGGAGTTCATCTTTCTTTTTCTTTGCTGGTGGAGCCAGAGCACGGTCAGCTGAGTGCCCAGGCAGGGCTGCTGTGCATGGAGCCACCTTGTGTCCTGGGCACGTCCTCAGGAGTTGAAGTCCAGAAGTGTCACGGAGGCAGGGCACCCAGAGGGGGCTGCCACGTAGGACTGAGAAGGGTTCGTTATTCTCAGAAGAAATGAAAATAAGTGTGTATCAGGATTACCCTGTGACCCAGCTGTTTTACTTCAAGAGAAGTGAAAACTGTACAAAAACTCTGTTCACAGTGGCCTACGGTGGAAACAGCCCTAATGCCTGCTGGTGGACAAATGGGGTGCACCCATAAAATGAGTTACTCAGCCATGAAAGGAGCAAAGTACTGATACTCTGCGACACTCAAAAACGTTTTGAAAGAAGCCAGACACAAAAGACCACATACTGTGTAGTTCCTTTTATATGAAATATCTAGAGTAGGCAAATCCATAGAGAAAGAACAGTTCATGGTTGTCTGGGGTGGGAAGCGGGAGGGAGTAGGAGGATAGGGCATGTTTGGTGAGGAGGTGGCGAAAATGCTGTCTGTAAACACACCAGAAACCATCGACTCTTATACTTTAAACAGGAAACTTTAAGATATGCAAGTTACATCCCTATAAAGCTGTTAAAAATTTCTAGGAAGAATAAAGGACTTAATGAGAAAAAGGACCTTATATATGTATCTACCTCAGAACGCCAGTTCATGAGTTTAAAAGGCAGTGTGTATATACAGACTCTTCTCTGTGGGGTCACACAGAGTCGGACACGACTGAAGTGACTTAGCAGCAGCTGCCAGTACCAAGTACCTGGGACAGCAGACCACCAATCAGAAAGCTGATTGGTGAGTGTGGAATCCGAGCAGGTGATTTGCACGATCTTGTCCTTGGTGGCCCTAGTGAGTCCATAGTTCCTTCTGAAGCCCAGCCATTGGGGAAGGAGAGGTGCCAAAAGCTGTCCTGCCGCTCCCTTCTCGGTGGCTGCGGTGGGTGCTCGCCGAGGTGGTCCTGGCACCGAGGTTGTGAGTGGGTCCTCGTGGAGCAGAGGCAGAGCCCTGGAGCAGAACAGGACCTGCCCCGCCCCCAGCAGACCTGCCCCCAGAGGCGGAAGCCCGGCCTGTGGGCCACACTGCTGCCCCCACGAGGACTTCCGGGTCAAGGGCAGGTTTTGTTCAGTAGCTTCCTGCCAGACACGCGTTCTTTTAGTCCTTACCCAGAGAGACCTGAGTGTTTTTACATCATCTGATATCAACTGGCCTGGTTTTATAGGCAGGGTAACAATTCCCAAAAGTGTCAAGTTCAAGTGCGTTTTGTCTTATTTTTATACAGGATAGGAAAAACTTGTTGGAGACCCACCTGCACATCACTGGCAGAGAACTGAGGTCTAAGTAAGTATCCATGTGCCTGTGGCCCAGGGGCGCTCAGCTCCCTTACACCTGCTCGTTTGGTCCTCCCCGTGAGGCAGATGTGAGCCTCGTCTCGCGGTGGAGAGGAAACTGAGGCTTTGAGGCTGAAGGGCTTGTTCAGGCTCACACTGGCATTTAAGTGCAAAGCCAGGACTTGTACCAGTCTCCTTTACTTCGCAGTGTGACTTGAGAGCAGGTGGGAACCCTGGATGCGTGTACTTGGTCCATGTTTGAATCAGTAAGTGATAGAAATAGGAGGCAGCCTGATACTGGCCAGGTCGTTAGTTTTGAATTTTATGCCTTAATGCACTAATGGCTTGCTGTGATGTTCATTGAAGTAGTTTGGCCAGTTTCAGGTTGTTGGCCCATCTGTAAAAAGAAAAAAAAAAATACCGGCCCATCACATTCTAGTGAAAATCTGACTTTTGAAACCTGGTCAGTTGTTTGATCTCCTTGCACATTTCTCAGTGGTAAGTGTTTTGATTGCCTCCAGGGCTGGGCAGTCTGTGTCTCCCCAGCTGATTTCCTCGTTTTCTTCTTTGGTCTGCATCACAGCTGTTAGGGCTGGGTTCAGGAAACCTCGTCCACTCAGCACATAGTGAGTGGAAGATTGTATGAACAACTGCCCCGTTAGGGGCTCCTGCAGGGAGACCACAGGTGTCGGGGATGGGTATTCTCCTCTCCTGCCGCTAGGGCCCTCCTGTTCAAACGGATACACAGCACCCATGGTCTGTGCTTCACGAGGAACCAAGCAGTAAAACAGGTAGCTTACCAAAGGACATGGTCTCTGACACAGTTTCAAATAGCCATCTAGTAAGCTCGCTCTATCTGAAGTAATGTTTGTGCATCAGAAATGTGGAATACTGGGTGTTTCTGAGAAGAATGTCTAAAATAGCTGTCACAGTAAAAATCTGTTTAGTGGATAATGCATAACAAATTGGGTTATCTATAGTTCTCTGGTTTATTTTACAGAATAGCGGAAACCTTTGGATTTCAAGAAAATTACATCAAAATTGTCATAAATAAGAAACAACTTCAACTAGGTATGTTACAGCACAGTATGCAGAATTTGTAAAATCAAGTTACTAGAGAAATACTGACTTTGTATCTTTTTCCCCTTCACTCTTCCTCTATTCCAAAATTTGGGGTGGCTTTATCATATGTATAATGTAAAGCCAGTTATTTTAGAGTCTGATGCTCAGTGGAGGTCTGATGGGATGCTGCAGGACGGGAGTCAGGGTGTGCTGCAAGGGAGATGGCACTTCTCTCTATCTGAGTGAGCACGGCAGGGGCTGCGGCGGGGAGCATTCCCGCAGAGAGCCTCAGGCAGAGCTCTGTCGTGTGAACTTGAGGGATTGGAGAGGTCTGGCGAATCTCTGAATGTGGACAGTGAGGAGAGACTAGTGCTTCTTAAGGATGGAGGAGCAGGCAGAGGCCACGTGGTAAAGCTAATAGTGGTAGTCCTTAACCAAGGGTGATTTTGCCACGCAGGGGACATTTAGCAATGTCTGGAGACAGGTGGTGCTAGTGGTAAAGAATCTGCCTGCCAGTGCCAATGCAGGAGATGTCAGAGACACAGGTTTGATCCCTGGATCGGGAAGATCCATGGAGAAGGAAATGGCAGTCCACTCCAGTACTCTTGCCTGGAGAATTCCATGGACAGAGGAACCTGGTGGGCTACAGTCCATAGAGTCACAAAGAGTCAGACAGGACTGAAGCAACTTAGCACACACGCATAGAGACATTTTTGGTTGTCATGACTTGGTAGCAGGGGGCCAGAGGAGGCTGTGCTCCTAACAGTTAATGGGAGGAGACCAGGGATGGTGCTGAACATCAAGGCGCAGAAGAGCTCTTATACAGGGACTTCCTTAGTGGTCCAGTGGCTAAGACTCTGCGCTTCCCACGCGGGGGCCCTGAGTTCAGTCCCTGATCGGGGAACTAGATCCCACATGCCACAACTGAGAGTTCATATGCCGCAGCTAAGACCCGGCACAGCTAATAAATAAATGAAAATAAGTATTAAAAGACTTATCCAGCTCACAATGCCATAGTACAGCTGAGAAAGCCTGGGTTCGAATCTCATTCATATTAGTGTTTCTCTCTAGGGAGGGGGAAAGCCATTGATGCTGGGGAGTGACCCACAATTATATTTGTGTTTCAGAGGTCACTTTGGCTGCAGTAGGGCAGTGGATATGAAGGGGACGTGAATGGACTGGGGAGCCCAGTTAGCTTCTGGAGCAGTTCAGGCAGGTGCTGTGTCTGTTTGGTTTCCAGTAGGTTCCCGTGGCCTCCAGAGAGAGGTCCACATCCCAGCCTGGTTGGAATGCGGCCTCCCCAGCCCAGCCCTGGTCTTTCTTTCCAGCATTCCTGCCAGCCGTTCCTGTGGCCTGCTTTAGGGAGCATTTCACTGGCGCCTCGTCTCTATTTTGGTTCTGAGTGTGGTGTCCTTTGTTGTGTAGAAATCTTTGATTCTGATGTCATCAGATCCAGCAGTTTTTCGCCTTGTTGGCGTTTTAAGAAGTTCTTTCCCAACCGCAGGACCATGTGGATAGTCTTCTACAGTTTCTTATATGAAGTCTTTATCTGTTCAGAGTCCCTCTCTATATGTAAAAGCTAGGTTCCAGCTTTATTTTTCTCCCGATAGGGAAAGTGAAGTCGCTCAGTCGTGTCTGACTCTGCGACCCCATGGACAGTAGCCTACCAGGTTCTACCATCCATGGGGTTTTCCAGGCAAGAATACTGGAGTGGGTTGCCCCTACTAAACGTGTCTTCAGTAAACACGCTTATTTTTTGGTGTCCCCTTATTAGGGCCGTGTTTCTGTACTTTCTGTTCTTTTCATTTACCTATAGAGTTGTTTGTGTGTTTTTTAATTATTGTGGCTTTAGTTTTAAAATCTAGTAAGATGAGTATCCCTCATGGCTCTTCTTTATCAAGGTAACTTGGCCACTGATGGATCTTTATTTTTCAGCATAAATGTTAGAATGGTTGTTGAGTTTCTAAATACGTATATGTATGTTTGTATGTATGTGTATATGTATGTCTATGAAGGTATGTTCAAGTAGAGTTTTCCAGAAATGTTCAAATTTATGTTTGTAGTTCATAATATTATTTCGTTATTTTATAATGTTTCTGATCTGTATTTACACTTTTTCATTTTATTTGCATTTTGACTTTGTTTTTGTTAGGTTTGTATGTTTGATTAACTTTTTTCATAGAGCCAGCTTTTGATTTTGTTAGTATTCTCTTTCATTCTGTTTCATTGACTTTCCACCTCTGTCTTTACTCCTATCTTGTGTCTGAGAACATGGACAATAAGTGGTTTATTCAGGCCACAGGGTTAAGAAGGGATGGAACCCAAGGTATTTGTTTTTACCACTTCAGTAAATCCCCTCTCCCAGTGCGCTCCTGCACTCTGGCTCCTGGCCCATGGCTGAGAACTGGATTATGCCTCTAGCTGGAGGTAGGAGAATTCACCTGCGGGACTTCCTCATTTTCCTCTTATGTTGCCTAGCAGAGTGCTCTCTGTAGAGTAGATTCTCAGACAGTGATTGCTTTGGTTTGATTTTAGGATGAGAATAAAGAATATTGAAAAGGATTAATATAGTCAGCTCATTTCACTGACTGATTTTTAACCCATGCTTAACAGTTAATGCAGTTACACAACCAGGCTTAAACACACTCAGCAGTTGTGGCATGTGGTCTGCAAGGGCTAATGCAGGCTGGAGAATTCCATGCGACAGAGAAGATGCCCTGTTACCCGGTGCATTTCCTGACTCTTTACAACATGCGTTTCTGACTGTGACAGGGGAGACACTTAAGGAGCAGGGAGTGACCCACAACGTGAAAGCTATGGTTCTGGAACTAAAACAGTCTGAAGAAGACGTGAGAAAAAACGTCCAGGTTGAAGAAGAAAAGCGAAATGAAGCCAAGCTAGAAGAAAAAAGAATTCAGAGGACTAAGAGAGGACTGGAGATCCTTGCGGAGAGAGGTGCACAGTGCTTCAGACTTTTCTGCTCAAGTCCTCGAAGGGGGCGGCGAGAATGGGCTGGGCTCGGGGGTGGAGAGTTGGGGGTATCACAGTTCTCATTGGCCTTTCTTTCCCAACAGTCTCACATTTTTTATGCCCCCATCACTGCTTTTTAACCTTGAACTAATGGAGTTCCTCTTGGCTTTTTGCAGCTGAGATGGTGGTGGATCCGGAAGCCACACCATACTTAGACATAGCTAACCAGACGGGCAGATCAATCAGAATCCCTCCATCAGAGAGAAAGGTAAGTTCTGTAAGAAACGTGTGGCTTGCTCTTTGATTTGCTGTCAGAACAGAAGTGGATTCTACCTATTTTGTCTTGGAATGTTACATAAAGGACTAGGAACAGCTTTCTGTCTCCAGTTGATAAACAGAGAATGTCACCTACGATCCTGCTGGCCCACCCGGTGAGTTCGGCGGGAATGGCAGGACCTCCCTGTCCTGGAGCGGTGGCTTCCTGCAACAGTGCAAGGTGGAGCTCCTCTTCCTCGAGGCCCCACGCCCCAGGGGGTGGGTGGAAGAGCCTGACAGATGGTTCTTCCGCCTCCTCCCTCTGGCCCTGCAGCCCCGCTCTCTAATTGGAGTAAGGGGACGCGGCTTTACCGTGGAGCGTATCTAAGGGGGTCTTTCTAGCCACCTCTGCAACTTGGCCCGTGAGATCAGTCTCTGAGCTGGAATCCAGTAGCTTCTTACATGAAAAGCTTTAGTGGCTGTGGGTCATGTTGATTTTAATTTTTTGGTCTTTAAAGGACACTTTTGAGTAGGTTTCACTGTATGGGTTACATTGTTTAAAGTTAAATTTTAATAAGAGAACTTTGTAACTCTCAGTTGATTTTTTTATGGTAATTATTTTCCCACTGCAAGTATTATATTCTCGTATTAAATAATAATATTTAGATCTTTGTGGAAAACCTTAACAATATTTATGTATGAATTCAAATCTAAAAATATTAATGAATTTTAAGGAAATATGGATCGTCTTACAAAAATTGTTTCAGAAATGCTACAGTTGACAAATTCTTCAGAGAAAAACCCAATTAGGAATAGAAAGTGAAATGAATGAATGAATGTTCTTTTTAAAAAGGGTACAGTTGTTACTGGCTTCTTTAAAATATGTTTAGTCTTATGGATACTAGAAATAGACCCAGATCAGCAGATACTAAAATAAACTGATGGAAACAAAGGGACAGGCACATTAAGTGTCCCTCAAAGGGACAGACTCACTAAATGGAGTTCTTGTTTCAGTGTTTAAATGAGATGAAGCTTTAATTCTGTTTTCCTTAATTTTGACTTTTAGATTCGGTTGTGATCTTGGGTTTGTTTGTTTTCACGTTCTTTTATTTCTTTAGACTTAATATGCTTTTAATATAATTTGTTTTATTATACTTTAAAGTGATGTTTTTTTAAATCCTTATTTTTCCCTAGGCCCTTATGTTAGCTATGGGATATCATGAGAAGGGCAGAGCTTTCCTGAAAAGAAAAGAATATGGAATAGCCTTGCCATGTCTGTTGGACGCTGACAAATATTTCTGGTAGGCACTTTTGTCCTTGGTGGATGCCAGTTTGGAGGAGGGCGGCAGTTCCACACAGCACCTTCCCCACCCCCGTGCACCCCAGACTTCAGGCTTCCCCCAAGATGGCTCATGTGAAAGAATAGTTATGATGTAGACTGACCGGTGAACTCTTTCTCCCCATTGTATTTCTAATTGATCGCTAAAGAGTTTTATAAACTTATGCGCTAATTTTTTTTTACAACAAGCACGTAGGATTTCATGTCTGTTTCTTACGATGCGTTGCCCACCTGAACTACAACTGACTCTACAGTCCCCGTCAGCCTTTTGCCTGATGGTTTTGGTATACACGTTGGTGATCATTCTCCAAATCCATTGTTTCATAGGGGCTCAGAATAATGATAGCTCGTTATTCCTTCTGCGTTTATTGCTGGAATTCATTTGAAAAATACTGTCCCTCTTCAGTCGCTTGGTTCTCCTGAGGTACAGTTTGTACAGAAAGACAGAACAAAATGCTTGGTTCTTTCTCCTTATTTTCTTGTTTTCAGAGTAAATGAATGGCTTCCCTAGCATCTTCTAAAGATGGCATCACTGGTGAGGCGTCCCTGCCTTTTTTTTTTTTAAGTGTCAATATGAGCTCATGGCTCAGTGCTTGTGGTGGCCATCTTCAGTGGGCAGGTGGTCCTGCAGCCCTTTGCCCTGATGCGGTGGTCTTTGTACTCTCTGTTGTCCAAAGCTGGTCCAGACTCACCCTGGCTGTTTCCTGCCCCAGCACTTTCTCTGGTGCCTCTTAATGGGAAATGATACTGAGACACTATGATCCAGGCAGATGAAACATTTGAGAGATAGACTTGATGTTTGCAATGGTCAAAAGGTAATGGCTTTAGTGGTATCTTCTTTTCCATTTTGAGAAGTTCCCAATATATACAGTATACTTCAAGAAGATAAATGGTATTTTTAGTTTGTCAGCTGTACAAGTAGCACCTTGCGTTTTAAGTGAACCAGCTTAAACGTAGGCAGAAAGGGGGATTTATTTTCTAAAATATTTGGGAGGCAGGGAAGTAACCAGAACGGGGCCTTGGTGCCTCTGCCGTTTTCTTCTCCTGCCTCTTTGTCTCTGCTTTTATGTGAGCGTCAGCATTATTCTCTTCTGCTACAGGCAGTGCAGCCTGTAAGTTAGTCATTAAATTCCGATACATTTTTTATTTCCTTCCACAGTTGTTTCTAACTTTTTGTTATGGAAAATCTCAAACATACATAATAATAGTGACTAATATAATGAGTCCCATAGACTTTGCATTCATCTTCAGCAGTTATCAAGACACGGTTGATCTTGATGTGTCTGTATGGGCCTTTCTTTTTTTTTTTTTTTAACCCTGGAAAAACCCTTAAAATCATTTTCAGGTCTCAGGGAACCCTTGAAAAACAATAACAACTCTCTTTTCAGTTCACAGTACATTCACATGTTCAGTGAGAAGTAGATATAATAACCCAGTAATAATTATCAGTGCCTTTTTAAGTAAAAAATGTTGTTTTCTGGGGAATCTGTTTATTCAGGCCAGCTTACTAGCATACTTCCTGTGCGAGTTCCCTCTCTTCGTCAAAGGGATCCACTCTTAACCAAGGCAGCGTGGAGACGGAAGAGACGTCCCCTGTCTCCTTTCCCCAGTGACGTCTTCCTGCCTTCTCCGAGTAGCTCGAGTTCTCTCCCAGCTCTCTGTTGCACATCTCGGGGCATGGTGCATAGCGGGCCTGAGAGCAGCTTCTCTCCCATTTTTAACTAGAAAGGGGAGTTCTGCTCTTGGCCAGGGTGGAGTGACAGGGACTGGGTTTCCTCTCCCCTGTCTCAACTGAGACATGGGGCAAACTGTATACAAACAGTGGTTTTCTGGCGATGCAGGACAGTGGTCCCTGAGGTGGGGAAACAAACGCGGGGGGCCTGTGGATGGTTTCAGCTCACTGCCTGGCGTTCCTAGACCTCAGCGTGGGAAGGAGAAACCCACTAAGGGCCTCCCGGTCTCCCCCAAGTGCACGAGCTGGAGCTCAGGGAGGAGGGAGCTGCCTGAGGGACAGCATGGTGAGTGCAGAGGGCAGCCCGGGGCTCTGCCGTCCCCCCATAGAGAATTCAGTGGGGCGTGGCAGCAGAAGGAGGACTTGTTTCGCCCTCCAGACTGCTCTGGTCTCACCTAACAAGGCATCACACCACCACCTTACATGGTGTTTTAACTGCATCCTGAGCAACAATTCACGGTACTTACTAGCGCAGACAGTAGAGCATCTGCCTGCAATGCAGGAGACCTGGGTTCGATCCCTGGGGCGGGAAGATCCCCTGGAGAAGGAAATGGCAACCCACTCCAGTATTCTTGCCTGGAGAATTCCATGGAGAGATGAGCCTGGTGGGGTATAGTCCATGGGGTCGCAAAGGTCAGACATGACTGAGTGACTAACACACACACACTGAACCCAAGCACAAGAAATACAAAAAAAAAACTGCACACAATCCAGTTCCTTGCTGCCAGTAACAAAACTATAAATGACTTTTTAGCCAACTTTCCTTTTTTTAAAAAAAAGCAGATACTAGGCTACTCTGGTGTCTCATATGGTAAAGAATCCACCTGCAATTCGGAAGACCCAGGTCCAATCACTGGGTCAGGAAGATCCCCTGGAGAAGGGCGTGGCTACCCACTCCAGTATTCTTGCCTGGGGAGTATTCCAGCCTGGGGAATCCCATGGACAGAGGAGCCTGGTGGCCTACGGTCCATGGGGTTACAAAGAGTTAGACATGACTGAGTGACTAACATTTTCACTTTCAAGCTTTAGCTTACCTTTCTTGAAATTAATACCTTCAACCTTCATGTAAAAATGTGAAACTTTTAAGGGAAATATAGTAGATTTCTATTAAATAACTGACTTAAGCCCAAATGTGATTTAATTTTTCTAAAGCGAGGCTCAGTATATTTTATTTAAATCAATGTTATACATTGATTTTAATGTTTTTAACATGAAAATTTGTTGGCTATCGACTTAAGGCTACTAAAGCAAAATCAATAAAACATACTCTAAGACCTAATTTTATACCAAGGCATTACATTTCTGAGTGACATGATCAAGTTCAAACGTAGTCCTAACAATTTCAAAATTATTATATAAGGTGATATCATCTCCTATAATAAGGCTGCTATGTGAATAAAATGTGTTATTTTTTTAAAACTGAAAGAATGAAGTGACCTTCTTTACATGAGTCCTGTGCCTGTGTTTTGGTTTTGGTTTTGGCTGCATACACACTCTGTCCTGAGTCAGACTTGTATTGGCGATTTTATTTTTAACTGAAAGGAGGGAGGCACTTTCTGTCCTTGCTCTCAGTGCGTTACACGAGTGAGCCTCTTCACACGGGTGGGACTTGGAGAGCCGTGCTAAATGCCAGCTGCTTTCCTGAGGATGGCGGGGAAGGCTCTCCCAGAAACGCAAGGTGTCTACAAGTAGATCAGTCCGTCTCACCTGGAGTGGAAGGTTAGACCACTCAGGGCCCATGAACTTCTTCCTCTCCCCTCAATGTCAAGTTCTCAGGCGAAGCAGAGACTCTTCTCTCAGGAGAAGGTGCCCCTCACCTGGTCAAACAGCTGTGTGTGTGTGCGTGTGTGTAAAAGATGGTGTGTATGTTACAGAACATTCACAAAGATGAAATGATCCAGCAAAGCAGCCATAAGTAAATAGGAAAACCCTGCCCTGAGCAGTTATTCTTATGCCCTAATGGATCATCCAGTGTGTACCTTGGCATGTAAGCGTTCCGCTTAGGAGACTAATGCTTTTTTTTAAAGTAAATGACAGAGCGCTTTTGTTTTTTTATTTTTCCCAAGCAGATTTTGATGGGCAAGATATGAAACAGTCTGATTTTTAGTAGGAGACCAGCAGAAACAGATGAGATCTCCACAGTTTGTGGATGTGTCATGCATGGTTCCATATGTTTTACTTTCTTGCCGAAGGGAGTTCAAACTTGAGATCTAGATTTGCATTATGAATTTCTAACATAATCACAGTCTGAAGTCAAGTAATCTCAAAGTCCATCTGCGTCAGCCCTCCATCGCCTGGTGTGTCTGCTCCCTTTGTATCTGGGTTCAGCACTGGGCCCCAAGATCAGCTAGGCATTCAGAGCCTGGCATTTTTCTGGATTGCTTTCCTCCCACCTTAATGTGACCGGACATGAATGCCTTTGCCAATCTTCATCAGTTGAGGCATTCATATAAGGGGAGATTTTTTTTTTTGGTGTGCTTTTTAAAGCCTTGATTCTCACTTTGGCTGTGTATTAGAATCACTTAGGGGGATTTGGGCTCCCCTGGTGGCTCAGTGGTAAAGAACCCACTTGCCAACGCAGGAGACAGGAGGTGCAAGTTCAGTCTCTGGCTTGGGAAGATCCCCTGGAGAAAGGGAATGGCAACCCACTCCAGCATTCTTGCCTGGGAAATCCCATGGACAGGGGAGCCTGGTGGGCTACAGTCCAGGGGCTCACACAGAGTGGACACAACTGAGCAACCAAACAACAACAGGAGGAGGATTTTAGAAACACAGCATCCAGGCCCCACCTCCAGAGGTTCTGTTATAATTGATCTGGTGGGGTCCCAGCATCCGTTTGTTGTTTTTTTTTTTTTTAAGACAAAAACAAACGGAAAAGGAAACAAAACCTCCTCACATCCTGGTAATCCTAATTTGCAGTCAGAGTTGGAAACCACCGCTGTAAAGCATGGTCTCCCCATGTTTGCTGAGGAGTACTGACCCAATGGCCCTTATTTCCGCTTCCTGCCAGGCCTCTTTCCCCACATAGCAAGGGTGTGTGTGTCCGTCTGTCCTTCTCTCCCCCTCCCAAGGCAGATGATGTTGAGCTTCTGTTTCTGAACCCTCACTGCTTTCTTTGCTCATTGGAAGAATTCAGATTATACGTAGGGTTCCCTTTAAAAACATTGGGATCTCTGTCTTAGTCTTTGGAAATACACCAACAACGGGAGGAAAAAAATTCCAGTAATTCACAGAAAAGGGCTTGTCAAGCTACTCACCAGTGATGCCACGTCCTGTCTCTTGGCAGCGAGTGCTGCACAGAGCTGCTGGACACGGTGGACAACTACGCGGTGCTCCAGCTGGACATAGTGTGGTGCTACTTCCGCCTGGGCCAGCTGGAGTGCCTGGACGACGCCGAGAAGAAGCTGAAGCTGGCCCAGGAGTGCTTTAGAAAGTGCTACGGGGAAAATCACCAGAGGCTGCTCCACATAAAAGTACGTTGCTGTAACTTGTTTTAGGTGTTAGTGAGCCCTTTTCTAGAACTTGAGTTTATTCCTGCTAAAGTATTTAGACTGCTGCCAAAGATGATTCAGTGATAGTACTTTGCAACGAGCTCTTTTATTTTATTTTTGTATTGTTTGGCCATGCCATGGGGGCATATGGGATCTTAATTCCCCAACCAGGGCTCCATCCCATGCCCCTTGCATTGGCAGCACAGTGTCCTAACCACTAGGAGTCCAGGGAAGTCCCCTTATATAAGTCCCCTATATTTTAAGGGGATTGATAAACATTTTAAAGTTAGCCTATGACTTCGGTCTATGCAGCATTTAGCCCAGAAGTGACAGTTTTCTAGTCACATAACCCCATGGATCACCCTGACTGAGAGAGCTGGTGGCTGTATTAAGTAGAATTTTATGAAAGATTTAAATGCAGAAAACAAACACTTTGAACAGGATCAGCTCGTGTGAGTGAGTCATGGCTCCAAAGCTGGGCTTACAATAAGGACTTTTCACAGGTGATTTCCATGGGTCTCTGCTTGGGAATCACAGGGCAACACAAGATATTCCTGGTTTGGGATTTTGCATACTTCATCTTGCCCAGTGGGGCCCCTGGCCTGTGTGCCTGGAGATGGGGGTTCTGTGGGACAATGTTAGTGCCATTGTCCCCTGCGAGCTTTACTTTCGCCATCATCAGCAGGGAAGATAGAAACAGTTTAGTAACGCCATTTTGCCCCTGTAGAGATGAAGGGAATTATAAATGTATTATAGACCTATAATGAGAAATTAGATAGTTTTATAATTTTTTTCTCCCAATAATTTTAGGGAAATTGTGGAAAAGAGAAAGTCCTGTTTTTAAGACTTTACTTGCTTCAAGGCATCCGAAATTATCACAGTGGAAATGGTGAGGAGGCTTATGAATATCTCAACAAGGTAAGAAAAGAGGCTCCAAAGTCGGAGCCGCCTTCACCTGCGCTGTGTTTTAGTGGTGTGTGCTTCCCTCTCCTGCATGTCCGCCCTGAACATACTTGTATCTGTGAGTGCAGGCAGGATGCTGTAATAAGGAAGCCTTACAGAGGCAATGGCTTTTACTGGCTCCAAGTTTCCAGTCCTCATCTGGCTGAGCGGGTTGGGTGGCTCCTGTCAGAGCCTCTTCCGGCCAGCAGAGGGCGCAGGAGAGTCCAGGGCGAGCCAAGGCCATTGGCTGCACCCAGCTCCACTTCAGGGGACTTCATGACCAGAAAAAGAGGAGGAAATGGATCCCAGCCCCTCCCACGGTCCTTGGCCTATTTTCTCCTGTTACCCTGCGTGGAAGTCCCGTGAGCAGAGAGGGTGTTGTCTGTTTGCACTCGCAGTGGTTGACAGTAGGTCACATTGAGACTTTTTATCTAAACTAATTCACATTGGGTACAGCCCAGTTTCCTTTAAGTGTTAGCTTTGTGTTCAGCTTTAATGTTGCTCATGGTTACACGATCCTTGTATTTTTCTCTGTCCGTAGGCACGTCAACTCTTCAAAGAGCTATATACTGATCCATCCAAAGTTCACAATCTGATGCAGTTGGGATTTAGTGCCCAGGAAGCTCGGCTTGGCCTGAGGGCGTGTGACGGGAACGTGGACCACGCGGCTGTCCACATCGCCAACCGCAGAGAGGTACCGTAACGTGGTCTTGGCAGCGCTTGGTGAGGCCTGTGCCTTTGGGTGCAACCCCACAGTGCCTCAGCTCTTGGGTAGGACAGAACAGAGACAGACAGCTCCATGGCAGGCATTATTAGCAAGGGAGTCCTTATCTCTGCAGACTGGGAAGTCAGGAGAAAAATTTGTCTTTTTTCTTGCATCAGTTTTCAGACAGTACAGTTTCCTTCGTTTTAGTCTTGCTGTGGTGGCAGATCGCTCGTAACTGTAGTCTTAATGACTGTAGTCAAACAGTCTCTCTCTCTCTCTCTCGCATAGTGTATTTCTGGAAACCATTTTAAAGGGGTCTGTGTTTTCCATGGGGTCATTGTTACAGTTCAGGATGTCATTCTTGCCTAGAAAAATGAGTCAAATCATACAAGCAATTAACAATATGTTATAAAAGCAAAGATTCAAAATTATAATCATTTAAAACAGAAATACGTACAGTTTTGAAAAACAAATTTTAAGATTTGGGAAGTTGGAAGGATTTTTACTATGTCTAATATGCTGGTTTTACAAATGAGGAAAACAGGCTCAGGGGTGGACTTTTCTGGGGTCATGGGTCACATCGTTAGCAAAACCTAAACTGAAGCTTTGGTTTTCTCCTGTACTTTCTAATTCCCATATGAGAACAGCATTCTGAGTTTTTACAGAAGGTTCTGAAAAGCCAAGAGATAAAAAGTGGTAAAAGTTACCACTTCACTTCCTAACTTTTTATAAGAAGCAAAAACAAGTGTTTTTTTTTTAAATAGTGGTGTCCTATCGGATGTGCATTTAATGAATTAAACTATAAGCCCTTGGAGAAGATAAAAACAATGGTGTAAATATGTAACAGTTGACCTTGCTCGCTCTTCCACCCATTGACTGTGTAGTTAGGATGCTTTTAGGTTCAGGCAACAAATTCAGACTGGCTTAAACACCCAGTGGAGAGGGTGCAGGAGAAGCGTACTGGCCTGCTTAAATGTGAAAGCCAGAGGTGGGCTGGGTTTCAGGTTAGTTTTAGGGGTGCTTCCCCCTGTCCTGAGTTCTGGTTTCTGTCTCTCCACCTCCTCCGTGTTAGCAGGGTCATTCCGTCACAGCAGGAGCGGCTCCCAGGGCCCTCAGAGACCTGAGCTGCTCACTGATTGGCTGCCTGGAGCCAGTTGCCATGGCCAGGGGCATGCCAAGGCCTGAGTGGTTTGCACCTGTCTCCCTCACTTAGGTGCGTCAGGGCCTCCCTGGGGAGCTGGTTAGCCTCCCATACCCTTGGGCACGCTAGGGTAGCTGGTGGGAAGAGTAGCTCCGAGGCCCATGGAATGTGAGCTCCAGTGAATCTGCTGTCCCCTCGGCTCCTGAAGCTCTAAGTTTGAGCATCTCACTGAGTTGAGGGTAATATATGATGCCTAGAAGTTTGCTTTCTTGTACTTCGTGGCCCTGAGTTCAGGCCAGCTTCTCATCTGGCAAAAGCAACAGACTAATGAAACCGAGGTCACTTATAGCACTGACGTGTTAAAGGCTTGTGAGAGGCAGCGTGGCAGCCTTCCTAAGAGATGTGCACTCGTTTGCCTGGACGTAGCTGTGACTGGAGAAGGAAATGGCAAACCACTTCAGTATTCTTGCCTTGAGAACCCCATGAACAGTATGAAAAGGCAAAATGATAGGATACTGAAAGAGGAACTCCCAGGGTCAGTAGGGGCCCAATATGCTACTGGAGATGCAGAGAAATAACTCCAGAAAGAATAAAGGGATAGAGCCAAAGCAAAAACAGTACCCAGTTGTGGATGTGACTGATGATAGAAGCAAGGTCTGATGCTGTAAAGAGCAATATTGCATAGGAACCTGGAATGTTGAGTCCCTGAATCAAGGTAAATTGGAAGTGGTCAAACAGGAGATGGCAAGAGTGAACATCGACATTCGAGGAATCAGCAAACTAAAATGGACTGAAATGGGTGAATTTAACTCAGATGACCATTATATCTACTACTGTGGGCAGGAATCCCTTAGAAGAAATGGAGTAGCCCTCATAGTCAACAAGAGTCTGAAATGCAGTACTTGGATGCAATCTCAAAAATGACAATGATCTCTGTTCATTTCCAAGGCAAACCATTCAGTATCACGGTAATCCAAGCCTATGCCCCAACCAGTAAGGCTGAAGAAGCTGAAGTTGAATGGTTCTACAAAGACCTACAAGACCTTTTAGAACTAACACCCAAAAAAGATGTCCTTTTCATTATAGGGGACTGGCAAAAGTAGGAAGTCAAGAAACACCTGGAATAACAGGCAAATTTGGCCTTGGACTATGGAATGAAGCAGGGCAAAGAGTTTTGCTAAGAGAACGCACTGGTCATAGCAAACACCTTCTTCCAGCAACACAAGAGAAGATTCTACACATGGACATCAGCAGATGGTCAACACTGAAATCAGATTGATTATATTCTTTGTAGCCAAAGATGGAGAAGCTCTATACAGTCAGCAAAAACAAGACCGGGAGCTGACTGTGGCTCAGATCACGAACTCCTTATTGCCAAATTCAGACTGAAATTGAAGAAAGTAGGGAAAACCACTAGACTATTCAGGTATGACCTAAATCAAATCCCTTATGATTATACAGTGGAAGTGAGAAATAGATTTAAGGGCCTAGATCTGATAGCTAGAGTGCCTGATGAACTATGGAATGAGGTTCGTGACATTGTACAGGAGACAGGGATCAAGACCATCCCCATGGAAAAGAAATGCAAAAAAGCAAAATGGCTGTCTGGGGAGGCCTTACAAATAGCTGTGAAAAGAAGAGAAGTGAAAAGCAAAGGAGAAAAGGAAAGATATAAGCATCTGAATGCAGAGTTCCAAAGAATAGCAAGGAGAGATAAGAAAGCCTTCCTTAGCGATCAAAGCAAAGAAATAGAGGAAAACAACAGAATGGGAAACACTAGAGATCTCTTAAAGAAAATTAGAGATACCAAGGGAACATTTCATGCAAAGATGGGCTCGATAAAGGACAGAAATGGTAGCAGAAGATATTAGGAAGAGGTGGCAAGAATACACAGAAGAACTGTACAAAAAGATCTTCACTACCCAGATAATCACGATGGTGTGATCACTCACCTAGAGCCAGACATCCTGGAATGTGGAGTCAAGTGGGCCTTAGAAAACATCACTATGAACAAAGCTAGTGGAGGTGATGGAATTCCAGTTGAGCTATTTCAAATCTTGAAAGATGATGCTGTGAAAGTGCTGCACTCAAT
This sequence comes from Bubalus bubalis, assembly GCF_019923935.1. Classification (NCBI taxonomy): domain Eukaryota; kingdom Metazoa; phylum Chordata; class Mammalia; order Artiodactyla; family Bovidae; genus Bubalus; species Bubalus bubalis. The sequence goes on from NC_059164.1 coordinate 113,415,164, forward strand.
ATGCCAGCCAATTTGGAAAACTCAGCAGTGGCCACAGGACTGGAAAAGGTCAGTTTTCATCCTAATCCCAAAGGCAGGCAATGCCAAAGAATGTTCAAACTACCGCACAATTGCACTCATCTCACATGCTAGTAAAGTAATGCTCAAAATTCTCCAAGCCAGGCTTCAGCAATACGTGAACCATGAACTTCCAGATGTTCAAGCTGGTTTTAGAAAAGGCAGAGGAACCAGAGATCAAATTGCCAACATCCTCTGGATCATGGAAAAAGCAAGAGAGTTCCAGAAAAACATCTATTTCTGCTTTATTGACTATGCCAAAGCCTTTGACTGTGTGGATCACAATAAACTGTGGAAAATTCTGAAAGAGATGGGAATACCAGACCACCTGACCTGCCTCTTGAGAAACCTGTATGCAGGTCAGGAAGCAACAGTTAGAACTGGACATGGAACAACAGACTGGTTCCAAATAGGAAAAGGAGTTCATCAAGGCTGTATATTGTCACCCTGTTTATTTAACTTCTATGCAGAGTACATCATGAGAAACGCTGGGCTGGAGGAAGCACAAGCTGGAATCAAGATTGCCGGGAGAAATATCAATACCCTCAGATATGCAGATGACACCACCCTTATGGCAGAAAGTGAAGAGGAACTCAAAAGCCTCTTGATGAAAGTGAAAGTGGAGAGTGAAAAAGTTGGCTTAAAGCTCAACATTTCAGAAAACTAAGATCATGGCATCTGGTCCCATCACTTCATGGGAAATAGATGGGGAAACAGTGTCAGACTTTATTTCTTCGGGTTCCAAAATCACTGCTGATGGTGATTGCAGCCATGAAATTAAAAGACACTTACTCCTTGGAAGGGAAGTTATGACCAACCTAGATAGCATATTAAAAAGTAGAGATATTACTTTGCCAACAGAGATCTGTCTAGTCAAGGCTATGGTTTTTCCAGTGGTCATGTATGGATGTGAGAGTTGGACTGTGAAGAAGGCTGAGCACCGAAGAATTGATGCTTTTGAACTGTGGTGTTGGAGAAGACTCTTGAGAGTCCCCTGGACTGCAAGGAGATCCAACCAGTCCATTCTAAAGGAGATCAACCCTGGGTGTTCTTTGGAAGGACTGATGCTAAAGCTGAAACTCCAGTACTTTGGCCACCTCATGCGAAGAGTTGACTCCTTGGAAAAGACTCTGATGCTGGGAGGGATTGGGGGCAGGAGGAGAAGGGGATGACAGAGGATGAGATGGCTGGATGGCATCACTGACTGGATGGATGTGAGTCTGAGTGAACTCTGGGAGCTGGTGATAGACAGGGAGGCCTCGTGTGCTGCGATTCATGGGGTCGCAAAGAGGCGGACATGACTGAGCGACTGATCTGATCTGATCTGATCTGTGTGGTTAAAAGAGAACTGACATAGACATTTGTGACTAAGGGGAAAGTCTCCTTTGAGGCCCCAGCTTTGTGTCAGCTCTGAGAGAACGGAGGCCTGAGGCCCATGCCTGCTGGCTGGCTGGCAGCATCTTCTTCTGCTTAAAGCTTCCTCATTCTTCTTAGCCTTTGAAATATAAATGGAAGAAGCTGGAATTGAAAGCAGAGGATGAAACAGGGTAAAGGCATTTAACACGGTGTGTGCGTGTGAATGCAAGTTGAATTGTAAGCAATAAGAATACTTCTGCTGGCCTGGGTGGGATTTGTGTGGAAGCAGGAGAGGTCAGCTTGGAGACGGAGCTGGGGTCTGGGAGCCGGGCTGCCTCTTTGGGTTCAAGGGGGGGCCGCTGCGGGTTCTGAGTAGGTGCGGGAGATGATGGGCCTGTGCAGAAGGCCTTGGAGTGGGGAGATGGCCTGGGAGGCATTAGAGGATGTGGTAGGGGTGCGGACACCGTCCAGGTGCAGTGGGGCGCCGGGCTGCAGAGCCGCGTGGCTGTCTCGGCCCGGTCGTTCACAGGCAGGTTCTCTGGTGCTGTAAACAGAAGCATACAGGCGGGGGTGGTCTTCATCTCTGGAAACGTTTGGGGCAGTCACTCCATCCTCCTGGTCCTGCTGCCAGCTGGGAATGCTTGGTCTGGGGCGAGGATTCCCTTCTTTTCCTGAGCGGTGAAGCTGTGCTCCTGCTCTGAGAATGTAGAAGGGACCCTTGTGCTTGGGCTGAGCCGTGGAGGTAGGAACAGATACATCAGAGGAGAAAAGGCTGTTTTCTCTGCTGTCCTCCCCACGTTGGACCAAGGACCGACCACGTCTAGAATGTACAAGAGGCCATCTCCCAGCTCTGCGGTCAGTGATGACCTTGACCGGGTCACCCAGCTGTCTTGAGAGATTTCTGTCTTCTCATTGGCAAAATGATGAGGCTGGATTCAGTTAGTGGTTTTCAAACTCATTTTATGTTTTTTAAGCAGCAGAAATCCTTTTCAAATGATACTTGTGGGAATTCCCTGGCAGTCCACTGGTTAGAACTCTGCACTTCCACTGCCTATGCTGGGTTCAGTCCCTGGTCGAGGAACTAAGATCCCACAAGCCCCACAGTTTGGCCAAAAAAATAAATCCATGCAAAAAAAAAAAAATCTTTTTTTAAATACACGCATAAAAATAAAGTGACACTTGTTTTCAAAACGAGTTCAGAATTCTGATTAGGACTGAGGTGGGAAGAGGAGACGACACTGATCTACAAAATCGCAATCCCTAACTCGGTGACTTTGCTGTTTTCCTAAAGGAACTGGACCAAATAAAAAAGGAGGAAAGAGAGAAGAAAAAACGCCGCCTGGAGAACATTAACCATTTGAAAGGAATGGGCTACTCCATGCGAGCAGCCAGGCAGGCACTCCATCAGGCCAGCGGGAACCTGGAGGAGGCCCAGAAGGTAACGCTCCCTGGCCTCTGGGCTCTCAGAGCAGCCTGGCTCCCGGCCGAGGTGCTCTCTCCTCCACTTTCTCATCTGAGCGGCTCTCTGGTCCTTCATGGCATCAGGAGCCCCACTGCTGTGGTCTGGCTCCTCCTCATTCCTGCTCTGGATCCAAGGGTCAGAGGTCTCGCTCTCACACCCAGTGGCCGAGCCGGAATGGTGCACCCCACCCAGCTGGGGGCACGTCCCTGATGCGGCAGGCTTCCTAGGGCGAGAACTCGGGGGAGGTTTCTGGTTGCAACAGAAGGAGCTTCACAGTAAACTTGGAAGAAGAGGAAGGTGGTTGAAGTTTCAGTGTAGTTTTTTTGACTTAAAATGTTTTATTTGAATATCTAATTTTATTATGTAGTCAGTAGTACATGTTGGCAATGGGGCCTTTTAAAGAAATCCTCAGCAGTGACTCAGAAGCTTGGGGTCCAGATGAGTGGTATAACTCTGCCTGGGTCCATATCCTTCCTGATTTGTGTTCACGGAGCAGACGAGTACTTAATGAGGGCAGGCATTATGCTGATTCTCAACAGGCAAAGCGGGGTGAAGCCCCCGCCTGCCCTTGGGGAGCCCACAGATGGGTGGAGAGCACAGTGGGATCAGAGCAATCGTGTGGGACCCCCAGCATCTTGGGGAAGCAGGACTGCAGGCTGGGTGGTGGGGACCATGGGAGGGGGCCCAGCAGATGGAGGAGAAGTGGGGGCAGCTTGAAGTGCTGAAGCACTTTCATTTCTCTGACTTCTCAGAGAAATAAAAAATATTTCGAATACACGGAGTGGACTGATGGGGCTCAAAACCAGTTTTTAATTATATAGTCAGTTCAGTCCAGTCGCTCAGTCGCATCTGACTCTTGCGACCCCATGGACTGCAGCACGCCAGGCCTCCCTGTCCATCACCAACTCCCAGAGCTTATTCATGTCCATCGAGTCGGTGATGCCATCCAACCATCTCATCCTCTCTCATCCCCTTCTCCTCCTGCCTTCAGTCTTTCCCAGGATCAGGGTCTTTTCCTTTAATTAGACAAATAGGGCAAAAATACATTTGATGAATGTAGAACTATTTAGGTTAAAAGGGAAATTCCCCAAAAGAGCTTTACGAGGTTGAGAATAAGTATCATGTGACAGAAATCCAGGTCTGAAGACCTCTGCTCTTCTCCATGACATTTTAAACCTACAGCACGTCACCTTCCAGAGAGAAATGACCTTAGCAGGCTACCCTGGACTGCTTTGATAGCTTTCTGTTTGTAGCTTTTTATGACCTTGTCATCCCTAAGGCTAGTAAGCTCTAACAAAATGTCTGTTTCTGTTTGGGATCCTCCTGCCCTCTCTCTCAAACCCTTTCCTGGTTCCTCAGATGAGACCTTTTTGCCTGAATAATCTTGTCCATCCTTCAGACCTCGACTCGGACGGGCCCCTTGGCAGGAGCCTTCTCTGAACAGCAGCCTCCTCCCCAGCCCCCGCCTGGTTTCGGGTCCCTTTTCTCTGCTCCCACAGCACCCTTGGCCTCGTTCACCACACTTTGCTGCACCTGTCTGTGCGTCCTACAGCTGTGTCTGCTCAGCACGTGACGGGTGCGCGGTCTGCGCCCGAGGGACTGAGCACACGTTAGTGATGAGCAAAGGGTATTCCTGTGTGTTTTTAGATTCTTCTCCATAATCCTCAGATGTGGTGGTTAAATGATTCAGCTCCGGAAAGCAACAACCGTCAACAAAGTCCGTCTCAGGAAAAGATTGACCAAGTAAGTGAAGGTGCACCGTGCCCCCTCCGCAGGTGCCACCTCGCGTGGGCCTGGCTGGGGTGACAAGGTTGGTGGCCCGGCAGGGCCGAGTCCTTGGCTCCTGTGGCTCCAGGTGTGACCAGGCCCGCCCTGAGGAAGCAGAGCACTGCATTCCCTTCAGAGTAGGACACCCAGGAAGCAACACGAAGGTGTTCTTCGGCTTTCTCCGCTTCTGTACACTTTGTGCGTTGACCCGTCTCTGACCGCCCATCTCCCTGCCTGTGACCTGCAAGGGTGTCACTGTGGTGACTGTCCGGTTTGGCCTGCCGGCAACACTTAACCAGCGAGCTGGTCACTAGGCAGACGGACAGCACCTCCTCTGGCTTGAGCTGGCTGCTTTCCGAGGTGACTGCCCCACACAGTTGGCCCAGCTCCCCCTCCTTCCTTCCCAAGCCTCCCCATGCGCCCATTAGCACAGGAAGCCGGTGGTCCAGGCGTGCAGTGGGTTTTAAACTTCTCCCCCCATACCCTCTCCACCAGGATCAGACTCCCCTGGCCCCGCATGGGGGGCGCATCCGCTCTGTGCGGTGGGCCCTCTGCAGAGCCGCTTCCTCCCTGTTCCCCCAGCTGGTATACATGGGCTTCGATGAGGTCGCGGCCAAGGCGGCCCTGAGGGTGTTCAGGGATAACGTCCAGCTGGCGGCACAGACCCTGGTCCACAATGAAGGGAGACTTCCTCCTGACCTGCAGCTCTCGGCAGAAGACTCTTCGTCCACACCATCCACATCCCCGTCCGACTCTGCAGGTGGGTCCGGGGTCTGGGGGCACCAAGTGGGAGCCGGCGGGTGGAGGGGGTGCCTCGTCGGGGCCTGAGCAGGGCGTCCCCAGACGCCCGCCCCGTGTGCCACTCGGTACTGTGGCCAGTGAAGGTGGAGCTGAGGGTCAGCTCAGTCTCTTCATGGATGCGCCTTTCTCTTCTTCTCCCTGAGCTCTCCATGCCCACGCTTCTTTACTGCAGGCACCTCTAGTGCCTCAACAGACGAAGACATGGAGACAGAGGCTGTCAATGAGATCCTGGAAGACATCCCAGAACATGAAGAAGACTACCTTGACTCAACTCTGGAAGACGAGGAGATTATTATTGCAGAGTACTTATCCTATGTAGAGAACATAAAGTCGGCAGCAAAGAAGAACTAAGCGATGAATAGAAATAACTTTTAAGTTTCTGCTTATAAATATTCTATCGTTTTGAAGGTGTAATGCAGATCTTCTTCTTCCTTTTTACTGATTTTGCTGCAGAGTGCTGCTTTCTCGGGTGTAGGAGGGGCAGGTAGGGAACAGGGATGTATAGAGTGAGAGATGGGGGGTGGGACAGGGTGCCGGTCCCCAGGGGTGGCCTTGAGAACTGAGCTGCCTCTGGCCTGACCTTACTGTCGCCCGCTGCCTTCAGGTTCTGCGGCCTGAGCGCCACCCTCCCTGCTTGTGTGGCTCCCGGGGAGGGCTGCAGGAAGAGCGGCTAGGGAGGGAGAGGTGGATGTGTCTCCCATTCTTCCCCTCGCCCTGCGCTTCTGCCCTCTGGAACCCACTGCTTGGTCGTCTCCTCCTTCCCACGACACAGCCCTGCCTCCTGCTTCACCCTCTGCCGCTTCCTGAACGTGTCCCTTAGATCCCCAACTGTTTGAACTGCTTTGGGGGCCTTTTAGAGACAAGGCGTCAGCTATAGCAGCCACACAAGACTATGACAGAGGCCTTCAGCCTGAAACAGCAGTGCTTTTTGTGCTTAGCTTAGTTAAGTAGAAGTTCCCCAGTGGCTCAGACAGTCAAGAGTCTGCAATGTGGGAGACCTAGGTTCAATCCCTGGGTCTGGAAAATCCCCTGGAGAAGGGCATGGCAACCCACTCCACTAGTCTTGCCCAGAGAATTCCATGAACAGAGGAGCCTGGCAGGCTCCATACAGTCCGTGGGGTCACAAAGAGTTGGACACGACGAGCAACTAACACTTAGCAAAGTAGGCACTTGAAATTCCGGGTGGAAATTCAGAATGTATATATATTCAGAATTCTTCTTTACAGATATAAAATCTTTTATTAAACAGGAAAGTCTTAAATGCCAACCAAAGCAACTTACTTTTAATTAGCATTCTCAGATGCAGTGCTGCATAGTAAATCCATTGCTGGCTGAGATGCCTATCAGAGACTTAAAATCTATTTTCTCCATTTCTTTGTGGGGGGGTTGGGTATAATACAGAAGACTCTTTCTAAAGGTATGTAGTTACTAGCCTCTTAACGGCTCAAGTAACCGTTCTGAGTTGACCATGCCTTCCTCTGTAAACGTGTTATTAAATGAAGACCCTCTGCAGCACCAGGGCACAGCCGGGAGAAGCCTGTGTGGAAAGAAACACACGCCAGGTGTGTTCCCAAGACTTCCTGGCCAGTTGGAAGCTCCACGACTGAGGGCAGATGGGTCACACAGTTGCTGTTGAGGGGCTGGCTGAAATGCTTCCGCTGTTTCAGAAATCATAAAGCTTGGACAGCAGGCTAGTGTGAACGGGTGGAAATCCTTTCTTGTCGTTCTTTCAAAAATGGATGATACAGGTGAAAATAAAAGACGGAAGATACATTCCAAAATTGTCAGCCTAACTTTGCGGTAAGTTACTCAAATTCCCAAACTGTTTGAGTGATGACAATATCCGGGTGATCTAGAGCTCCATTTAGGTTTGAGATGTCAGCTTCCATTGACTTCCCATGAGGATCATTAGTGACTGTTACTAAAAGGTCAAGTGTACAGAGGCTCTGGGACACGGGGAGGGAGTGGGGGTGGTGGGGGGTGCTTCCTCACCTGATGGCCGAGACCGTGAGGGGGTCCCAGCCTCATGTAGGACCAAGTCAGGCTTGGATTTGGGGCCTGGGTTGTAGCGTTTGGCTCACAAGGTACTGCCCTGGGCATGGCTGGGTGTGGCTTCTCGTTTCCCCAGCTGCTGATCATGGCAAAGGCTAGGGAAGCCAAGCCACAGTGGCGGGCCTCGCGCTCCACCTGGGTGTGAGGAGACACAGAGAAGCCCGTTCTGGAGCTCAGGACGGCGGGGTGTGCGCTGTCCACCAGCATGGCTGCCCATCTGCACGTGCTGACAGGCCTTAGCCCTGGCTGTGCCGCCAGCTGGTCATGTGACACCTGACAGGCGGTGATCGAGCATCGCTCCCTGCTCTGGGATGCAAGGGAAAGAGCAAAGGACATTTGTGATGAAAAAGCTGTTAAACAGGAGGAAGGGTGCTGAGCCTGAAATCACAGAGGAGACGGGCTTTAGGGGGTGGTTCTCCTTGGAGAGTCAGAGGGAAAGGACACTGCGGATGTGGGACAAATGAGATTCCACTTGGGGTGGAACAGGCTGAGAGTACCATGTTCATGAAGTCACAGGGGCTGTCCTAAGCCCACCGGAGGGTGCGAGACTGAGGTTGGAAAGATTGCTGAGTCCAACTACAGAGCACCCTGAAAGGCAGGCAGGGGTCCAGACGTTAGTGGGGCCGTGGAGGGCTCCAAGCAGGGGTGGGATGGCCAGGCCTGTGGGCCAAGGGGTCAGCCAGAGGCTGCGGGCACTGTGGCCAGAGCGTGCTGCCCGCGGTCAGATCCGATCCCATCACCTACATGAAGTTCTGCCTGCTCTTGGCTCTGGTGACACCACCATGTCCTGTCCCTGTTTTCCTGCCCATAAATCCTGTAAGTACTTCCTGTCCTTCCCCTGCCCAACTAAAGGGATTTATCAGAGGCAAGGATATTTTACCAAAGGCAAAGAAACAACCTGTGGTTATCTGGTCTTTATAGCTTCCTCAACATCTAGCAAAGCCGCCTTAGGCTGCTGAAATGAAAATTACTCAATAAAATTGATCAACCTTTAGCCAGATTCATCAAGAAAAAAGGGGAGAGGGCCCAAATCAGTAAAAATTAGAAATGAAAAAGGAAAAGTTACAGAAGTTCAAAGGACCGTAAGAGACGACTACAACTGCACAGCAATAAAACGGAGAGTCCAGGAGAGCCGCACAGCCTCTCAGGTGCAGGAGAGCCGCACAGCCTCTCAGGTGCAGGAGAGCCGCACAGCCTCTCAGGTGCAGGAGAGCCGCACAGCCTCTCAGGTGCAGGAGAGCCGCACAGCCTCTCAGGTGCAGCTTCCCAAGACTGAGCCAGGAAGAAGCAGAAAATACGAACAGACTGGTTACAAGCGCTAAAATTGGATCTGCGATTTTAAAAACACCCAACCAAATGTTTTTGGCATCATGACTCAATGGACACGAGTTTGAGCAAGCTCCGGGAGATGGTGAAGGCCAGAGAAGCCTGGTGTGCTGCAGTCCATGGGGTCGCAAAGAGTCGGACACAACTGAGCAACTGAACTCACTGAACAAAGTCCATGAGGAGATAGATGGCTTCACAGGCGAATTCTACCAAACATTTAGAGACGAGTTAAGCCCATCCTTCAGAAACTATTCCAAACTGTTCCTGCAGAGGAAGGAACACCTCCAGACTAACTCATTCTATGAGGCCACCATCACCCTGATGCCCAAACCAAGGAGAGCATGTGCACACACACACAAATTACTGAAATAAAATTTACCCAAATATATCATGCTGTACACATGCAAAATAGTTTTCCATTTCTAACTCTTGGAGAGGGAGGCTGGAGGAAAACGAATGCTGCAGCCCACTGTAGGATTTGCGCCCAGGGGCTGTTTCTCAGGGTAGAGTGAGGGAAGATGCATGTGGTTGGATAAGACGCCGTGTGTGCACGGTGTCCAGGCAGGAAAGCAGCAGCAGCTGTGAGCACCAAGGAGTGAGCATCTGGTCACTCACGCTGCCTCTGCCAGCAACGCAGTCCGAGAAGGTGACTATAAACATCAGCGCAGGTACTCAAGGGGGTTCTCTCTGCCCGCTCTCCCTGGAATGAACTTCAGCTTCCCGGAAAGCCCCTCAGGACTGGGAGGGCCTGTCCTTGGCAGCTGCAGCCTCAGGCCCTGGAAAACCGCTAGGAAGTGAGAGCTCCCAGACCCGGCGGGCAGCGCCCAGGGACCCCTCACCTCTCCTGGGTGCCGCGTCCCACCTGAAGAAGGTGGGGTGATGCTGCTTCTGCGGGTCCTTCTCACCAGCCAGCCTGTTCTGGCAAGGCCCGTGGCTTCCCAGAGTTTGGGGGTGTGGCGCAGAGCACAGTCAGAGGTAGCACCATGCTTTCTACCACCCCTGGAGTCAGTACTGTTATCTGTTCATGTGGCCAGAGGGTCAGCGTCCTTACCCACCAGGCATGGACCTGGGCACCCCGGGCTGCATCTGGCATCAAGACACCTCTCTGCATCAGGGGCTGCCTCTGCCTGGGGAGGCTCACCTTTAGCAAGGTGCTCAGTTCTCAAGGGGATTCCTTGGTGGCTCAGAGGGTCAAGAGTCTGCCTGCAATGTGGACGACCTGAGTTCCATCCCAGGGGTGGGGAAGAGCCCCTGGAGAAGAAAATGGCAACCCACTCCAGATTTCTTGCCTGCCTGGAAAATCCCACAGACGGAGGAGCCTGCTGGGCTACAAGAAATAGCATCGCAGCGAGTCGGACAGGACTGAGCAACTTCACTTTAACTTTTCAGCTTTCAAGGGCGGACTCTGTCTTCTGCAGCATTTCCTCTTCCTGCAACAGCGGCCAGCCGGGGCCAGGCCTGGAGGGCACCATGGATGTGGACTGGGCACCAGCGGAGGGGCTGGAAGAGGGCCCTTGCCGGGTGTGAGGGGGCCGCTCTCAGAGCCTGAGCCCCACTTCTCCCTTCACCCCCTCTTGGCAGGGGCTTCCCCTGCACACCCCCAGGGCCTGCCTTGTCCACACCTGAGAGAAGGGGTCGCCTCTGTGCTGGCGGGAGGAGCAGCGGGTCCCTGCCGTCACCCAGGCAGACCGAGGGGCTGACTCCTTGCCCCCTGGCCTCCCTCCTGCCACCCCCCGACTCAGGGACACTGCAGTGACACTGGAGGGACAGAGGACTTCACCCCTGGGGGTGGGCCAGGCCCCAGCTTCACGGGCACTCTCCTGCCCTCTGAGAGGGAGCGGGACTCAGTGTGCAGAACAAAAGGTGATGCACAAGGCACTTTCAAGGACCTATATTTCATCCTTCACAAGCGGACAATCTGCCAAAATAACGACAGTCCGTGGGGTTCTGTCTTGGGCGCGGCTTGTGGGATTTTAGCTCCCCGACCGGGGATCGAACCCAGGGTCCCGACCGTGAAGGTGCACAGTCAGAACCACTGGACCGCCAGGGGAAAACCCCAATCCGTGCCTTTTTTGAAGCGTCCGTCTGGCTCAGCAGGAAAAGACTTGGCTTCCGGGGACCTCGGGCACCCGGAGCCTGAGCGGCTGGAGACCCTGAGAGTCGCGGGAGGGTCCCGGGAGGGACGGATGGAGGGAGGGCGGCCCGGCGAGGGCTTCGGAAGGCCAACGGCGCGGGGGCGAAGCACCACCCGCCGCGCTAGTCTGCCCTCGGGGTCCGGGGGACGGGCGGCGCGCCCCCTCCTCGTGGTTCGGAGTCGGGGGGGGGCGCCGTCGGGGCGTCTCAAGCCGGCTGCAGGGGCGCGGCGGCGGCGGCGCAGCCCACCTTGTTGCTGAAGAGTCGCGAGAGGCTGCGCTTGGGGGCGGCGGCGCGCGGCGGCGGGAGGCCGCGAACGTCCCAGAGGCGCAGCGCGCCGTCGTGCGAGGCGGTGTAGAGCACTTGGCCGTGCACCTGCGGGCGCGGGGAGTGGGCGGCCGGCAGCGGGGGGCGCCCCGCCGCCCCCACCCGGCTCCTCCCGAGGCTCCGGGCTCGCCTGTACGCGGCCCGCCCTGGCCGACGGAAGCGGAAGGCTCAGCCCGGGCCTCGGCCCGGGGAGGCTCTGCCCGCGGGGGCGCGCGGCTGCCGGGAGGGTGGGGTGGGGGCCCTCAGCCCTTCCCTTCCGCGGGCGCTCCACCAACCACTGCCAACCAGCCGCGGACCCGGGGGAGAGCGGAGCGCCTACCTGGATGCAGTTGATGACGAAGGCGTGGCCGCGGAACACCCTCCGCAGCGCTCCGGACTGGGCGTCGAAGGCGCGCGCGCGGGCGTCCCCGCTGCCGGTGAACACTGTGAACACACGGGGCCGCTGGCCTCGCGCTCTCGTCCCCTCCGGGCTCTGAGGGGCGGGGCGCGGGGGGCGTGGACGGGCGGGGGGCCGAGGGGGACGGAGAGTGACGGAGACCCTCTCCCGGCCCCGTCCGCTCGCCTCCCAGGCATGTCGTAATTGCAAACAGCCCAAGCCCCTTGAAAGGAAGGAGGTGGCACCTTCACTATCTTTAGTACGACTCCCTCAAGGTCAGCGTGGGGAGCCGGGGACCCGGGCGCCCCATGTGGACCGCAGCCGGCTCTGCAGGGCTGAGGCGGCCCACCGCCCTTGGGCTTCGGGTCAGCTTGCCCTGTCCTGTTGAGACAGAAATGGCTGGCCCACCTGAGTTTCTGATTTAAGGAGGTCTGCGGTGGGGCCTGAGAACCCTCCAGGCTAGCCAGCTTCAAGTGATGCTGGTGGTGGCTAGGGATCCCACTGAGAGCACTAGCCAGAGGACAAGCACTCCCTTGTCCACTTACTACCTTAGCCTGGGCTCTCCCGGCAGCTGACCTTGACACTAGGACTTGAATGCAAATAGTTCATCTGGCAGGGCATTCCAAGACGTGGGGAGAGAAACAGGAAGGACTCCCCGTGCAGGTGTGTTAGTGAGCAGGTAGGTGACTGCTGGGGTGCCTGAAAGAAGGGGTGGCCCGTGTCTGAGTTGTCCCACCTGGGGACAAGGGCGCTGGGCTCCTTTTCCATCAACTCCTAGTCGTCCTTGGCCAGAGGACCTCTGGCTGCATCAGGAAGTGCCCCTGAGTGTGGTACCCAGACCACCTGCTCCAGCCACCCAGCAGCCTGAGTGAGCCGCAGGAAGCACCCTCGGGGACTCCCTGTTCTTGGACTGTCTATTCCTTATCCCACGTCCTGGGTCACCTGCCATTCCCAGGTTTTCTGCTAAAGCTACCAGTGAATGTGGGCTTGAAAGGGAAGTTTTGTTTGCCGGCCTTTTCAGTTCCTTTCCCGCCGCCCCTTCCACCAATGCAGGTAGTTACTGGGCATCCTGAGTGTGGGAAGAGGGTCTGGAATTTGGTCTGATTATCCTGCAGCCTGATGGCAAAGACCAACGGCCAAGTTACTTAACAGCCGGCAGCGAGCAAGTAGCGTCTATGGGATCTGCTGCAGCGGCAGGTTTCATTCCAGCTGCTGCCACAGGGAGGCGCTCTGGGCAACGTTCTTCTCTATAAACTTGAGACGGGCAGGAGCAGAGCCGTAATCACACTTAGAGCTTTGGACACAGAAACAGGAGGGCGGGAAAAATTATCTTTGTGCATCAGACACCTAAGTCCTGAGGGCATCTTGGGCACTATTTTTGGAAATCCATTCTATCTTCATCTAACACCTGTGCTGTGAAGTCCACTTGAATTTTCCACTGTGAGTCGTCCTCCAGCCCAGTCTGCTCCCTCATCCCTGCGCTGGAAGGACGGTTCTCAGGCTCAGCTCCCCGTGGGGCTGGCTTCTGGCTGCTGCTGCTGTGTGTGTGTGTGTGTGAGAGAGAGAGAGAGAGAGAATAACTGGGAAAAGGAGGGTGCTGATGGGAAAATATAACATTGGGGATCGTTTTAGGAAAGAATGTCCAGGAGCGTGGGGCCCCGCTCCCATCTAGGAGTGGTCAGGTTGTGCGTTTTGCTTTCCCAGCACGATGCCTGTCTTCTGGGTGTAAACATGGCAAGCCTCTTGGAGAGAGCCAGGAAAGCCCAGATGTGAGTCTGAGATCTGTGGGACCGAGTGCTTGCTGACTACCCAGTAAGCCACTCTACCCTTCTTTTCTTCCAAAATAACCCTGATTAGTCCTGGCAGCAGTATCCCCAGTAAGAGGTTTTATTATTCCGTCTCTTTTATAGGCAGTGGTCAGAGAGATGTATGCAGAAGTCTTTGGGTGGAATTTCCAGAAAAGATCTTTAAAGGGGTCTACTCATCTAGAAGACATATCCTTTTGCCCTTTCCTCCTCTTCTTCCCGCTTGCCTAAAACATGATGGCTGGCACACCAGCAGCTCTCTTGAACCACGAAGTTCCCCCTTAAAGATAGATGATATGTACTAAGCATGATGAAGCAAAGTGAAGAAAGGAAACTGGGTGTCTAACAACTTTGTGAAGCCATCCATTTCAGCCTAGATCACCAGTCTCTAAAATTCTTCTACATGAGGGAAGAATAAACCACTATCTCATTTAAGTTCCCTGTTATCTGGATTTCCTCTTATCTGTAGTCAAACCTAATGTCAAGTGAAGCTAAACCCATGTGCCCCTCAAGTCTGGCAGGAGTTAAGCAGTGTCACTCTCACTCAGGAATTAGAATGTGCCCTTGAGACCCGCTGTTAACATGAGGTTCTCTGAACACGCAGGTCGCTGTACATCCTGGTGGGCAAAGGTGGGGAGAGGCCCCCACATGCTTATTTGGAACTTCTTTGGCTGGAGGAACAAACGTGCACAAAAGAGGCACGGCTGCCACTCCTGGCCGCCACCCAAACTGAGCTACAGCCGAGGCTCGAGGAGGATAGAATGGAGTCAGCGGAAGCAGAGAGGCCTGGATGAGTGGGCGTGCCAGGGGGTGAGGCACGACGGGACAGGCAGGCCAGGGCTCTGGGGAGCATGGGGTCACTTACAGGTGCCCGCGTGGTACTTGAGGGCGCTCACGCTGTGTCTGTGGGCCGTGAACGTGCGCACGCGCTCGCCGGTGTCTGCCAGCCAGCACTTGACCGTCCTGTCGGCGCTGCCCGAGTACACGTGCCGGTTTACCAGCTGCGGGCGGGGGGAGGGGGGAAGGTTGGCACCGGACACAGTGGGCCGGCTCAGAAGCCCCTCCAAACCTCTGTGTGTAAGCAGGGAGGGGCACGTGCAGGTCTTAGTGGAGAAACTGTGGATGAGCCAGAAATGCCCCTGCCCGGGGGTCCCACCCGCTCACCCACTCTGGTGCCTGAGGTCATGCTGCCCACCTCCCACCTCCTCTGCAGGGCAGTGGGGGTCAGGCGGGCTTGCAGGCATCAGACAGATCCGGCTGCAGAGCCTCACTGGCCCTTGGCCAAGTCACTGACTCTGCTCTCAGCCGCTTCACCCACAGTGAGGACCACGCCAGCCCCTTCCTCATGGGGCTCAGACCCAACCACGCAGCACTCAGCACCGTAACTGCAGGGGCCAGGAAATGTCTGCTGCCGCTTCCGGCATTACCCCCAGGCGTTTCTCGTTAGCAGTTTCCTACTGAAGAACAGCCTGGCCCCTGGAGAGGTCATGGGAATCCACCTGTAGCTACTGTAGGTCCCAGGATTGTCCCAGCTGAGAAAAGGGCTCCCAGGGCAGGGCGTTCACGCTGGACTTCCGCTCCAGGGAGGGCACACGGGAGAGAGAATGGTCTAGAAATACCCTGACTGGCTGTGGCATGTGTGAGGTAGCCCTCTGCTGGGACCAGAGCTGGACACCCAGGGGCCATCACGGGGTCCTGGCCCCCGCCTTTGGAGACAGGCTTCCGCAGTTCCCGTGTGCTCCCCCCCACCCCCGCTGGAGTGGCAGTCACACCCCTGGTGGGGGCTGCAGGAGGTGAGGAACGGGCTGGGGAGACAAGGGCAGGGGGGCATGAGGAGGCGCCGGCGGGTGGGTCCCCAGCTGCCATTAGCTGGCTATGGCACCAGGTCTCCTCCACGTGGCAGAGCCCAGGAGGATGGGGGCCAGGCGACAAGCCCCGGAGAGAGCCAGGGATTGCCCTGCTGGGGCCTGGAACCCCTGGAGGCTTAGGGAAGAGGAGGCCCTTCTCCGGGGGCAATGGGTGGTGGGCCGGAGCACACGCTCCTGACTTTGCCACAACCCACTCCTGACTCAATGGCCCCTACCTAGTTTAAATCCCAGAGGATAGGACTCTGGCCCACCTCGTCTTCCCACCCCAGCCACCGCACAGGTCAGACTTGGCCTTGGGCAAGTCGCTAAGACAGAGGCTTCGGGGGGTTTCCTGTGGACCAAGTGGGCAACCAGCCTGGCCTGTGCCTCCTAGGCCCTGCCCTGCAGTCCTACTGGGGTTATGACCGGCCCGGCCAACAGAGCCTGGCTTCTGGCTTCTCCTACTGGCGTCCACTCCCCCAGGACAGGTCCAAGGTGACATCTGCCTGCCCGAGCACTCCAGCAGGATCCAGAACCTCACCCGTGTCCTCCCTCCGTCTGTGCCAGCACTGATGGCGGCAGGGCTCCCGCTTGGCGCCCCACCTGCTCTCGGCCTTTCGGGTGCCCCCCGAACCCTGTACACGGAGTTTGGGATGTGGCCGGCTTCCCCAGGCTCCTGTGTCCCCACTGTCCCTAAAGGACCCTGGACACACACCATCTTCCCCTTTACAAGTCCTCTCTGCCCGGGAGGTGCTCCCAAGCAGATCCCCCTCATTCTTTATGGGAGATCCGCCCTCCAGGGCCCCTCCTCATGCTGCCCAGCACCATCTGCCTCCTGCCCCCCAAGCCAATCGCCACTGGCCCCCGTGTTTCCTGACTGTACCCCCCCGCTGTGTCCCTCCCAGAGGCAGCCCCAGACCTCCAGTGACTATACTCTCTAGACTGCCCACTGGGACTCCCAGACCTCTCAAGGGGAGTGTGTGAGGCGGAGACCCCAGTGGTGCATCTGAGCCCCATGGCCTCCACACCTCTGCCCCCTCCAGTCCACAAAGGAGGCACGGAGGGTCCACAGCGGCTATGGCAAAGGGAGGACGCCTCCTGCTCAAAGCAGGGGTCCTGATGATGCGGGGCCTGGCGCATGTGCCCCAGAACCAGCAAGCAGGGACTTCCCTGGTGGTGCAGTGCATGGGCATCAGCCTGCCAATGCAGGGCACACGGATTTGATCCCTGGTCCGGGAAGGTTCCACTTGCCATGGAGCAACTAAGCCCATCAGTTCAGTTCAGTTGCTCAGTCGTGTCCAACTCTTTGCGACCCCATGGACTGCAGCACGCCAGGCCTCCCTGTCCATCACCAACTCCCGGAGCTTGCTCAAACTCATGTCCATCGAGTCGGTGATGTCATCCAACCATCTCACCCTCTGTCGTCCCCTTCTCCTCTAACTAAGCCCATAAGCAACAACTCCTGAGCCCTCTTGCCCTAGAGCCTGTGCCCCGCGACAAGAGAAGCCACTGCAATGAGGCCCATGCCCTGCAACGGAAGAGCAGCCCCTGCTCACCGCAGTGAGAGAAAGCCAGAGCATCAAAGACCCAACCGAAAATAAACACATGATTAATTAAAGAAAAAAAAAAGAAAGAAAGCACCAAGCAGCACACTTTCAAAGCACAAACCCCAAGCCCAGAGGCTGACAAGCTGACGGACGCCTCACGGCTCGCCTGGGCTGGTTTCCTGAAAGGACCCCCGGGGGGCAGCAGGGGAGACCAGGGAGGCTCCAGGCAGATGGAGACAGCAGGAGGGACCTGACAGGGCGAGTCTCAAGGGCCGGTCTCGCGAGACTCCCGGCGGCCAAGGCAGCTCCGAGGGACAGGACCTGGGGCCGTCTCCCTGTGGGGTGATCACCCAAATGGAGGGCAGCTCGAGGCCCGCAGGCCTGGGGGTCTGCACCCATGGCCCTGGGTGGGGGAGC
Organism: Bubalus bubalis; assembly: GCF_019923935.1. Classification (NCBI taxonomy): domain Eukaryota; kingdom Metazoa; phylum Chordata; class Mammalia; order Artiodactyla; family Bovidae; genus Bubalus; species Bubalus bubalis. The sequence continues at coordinate 113,432,437 of NC_059164.1, forward strand.
AGGCCTCACCCTCGCCTCGGCTCATGACAGGCCTTGTACCGGAGCAGCGGGAGAGAATCCCCCGGGCCAGGCGGTGCGCAGGGCCAGGTGCAGAGCATCGTGTGACCCTGACACGCCCTGAAAAGCTGCTCGTTAAAAGCCCAGGCTACACGTTCAGTCCTGGGTTCAAATCCTGCCTCTACCCCTACCGGCTGGGAGACCCTGGGCAAGTTGCTTAACCCGCGCTGAGCTTTCGTCTCCTGGTGTACCAAATGAGAAAAATTAACCTCCATCGTGAGGATCAATTCAATCATGTCGGCAGCCTGGTCGAACCTAGGGGCTGGAACATACACCTATAAGGCAACAGCAACCTCTGCCCCCAAACGCCCCCTACCCAGGGGCTTTTTCAGAAAAAGAACGGAGTGCCCCCAACGACGCCCCGGACGGTCAGGCAGGCACCCCATCGCCCTTGGACTGCCCCACACTCAACAGCGCCTTTCCTGTCCCTGTCTGGCTGTCTTTGAAATATTTCTTTAAAAAGACATGAAGTACTGTGATCCATTTTGTACACTTTTGTGTGTATTACATTTTAAAAAGTTAAATATAAAAAAAAACAAAGTATTTCAAAAAGGTATCAACTAAGCATGACAGAGTGTTAATATCTCATTTCAAGAGGCGGCTACATAGAGTCTGTCTTAGTGTCTGCTATGCTTCATGGTTCAAATGTTTCACAATGAAAAATTTAAAAAGCATAACATATGAAGGGACAGGAAAGACTCCCCACTTTCTCTTTCTTCACAAGGACCACCTGCCCGAGCCCAGACCCTGGGAGCTTCTAGGAAGAGTGGGGGTAAGGGAGCAGTCCCCCTTGGTGGTCGGCGGGCTTGACCTTGAATTTGCTACCTGGAAGTGAGCCCTGGCCTCTGCTCTGGCCCACCTTCTCCACAGGAGGCCCGTGCACACCTGGCTCCACCCTGACCTGGCTTCTGGAACTCTCTAGGGCTGGCTTGCTTGACCCAGGATACACGTCCCCTAGTGAAGAGGAAAGGCAGAGGCCCCGCGGGGCTTGGCCGATTTCTCGGGCCCCCCCTCTGCTCCCAGAAAGTTCCGAGTGGGCTGCAGGTGGAGGATGCTACGGTGGGTACAATATCCATGCAGGCCCATGGCTCAGAGGCAGGTTCATCTGTTCTCCTAACCTTTGAAAAGGCGGCCACAAGTTTATCTCCACACACAGAAGGACCTGACCAGGCACAGTGTACACAGGGCAGCCCCCCAGGGGGCTAGACTCCAATAAAAAAACTTTTTTTTTAATTAAAAAAAGATACCAGGCAGCCAACTCTCAGCTCAGCACCCACACCCCCATCACCAGTCTCCCTCAAGCAGGATCTGAGTTAGAAAGACACCATTTGTGTTAATACAACCAAAGACACACGGCCACTCTGGGGTTCACCAGGGTCAGAGGTCATTCTGTCCAAGCAGAGTGAAGACCTTCTCTACTCCACTGGTCCTGAGGTCCCAGGGCTGCCCTTCACCCCCAGAACCCAAAATCGGGCCTCCTGGCCTGGCTCTCCAGGGGACGGCCGCATGCTGCTTCCTGATACCTCGAGCACACCCCATCGCTGCCCTGGTGGCTCCTAGAGCCTCAGTGTCACCAAGCCCTGGACCCCAACCTGCTCATGTTGGGTGCAGGAACCAGCCTGGAGAAGGGAAGAGGCCGTGGCCACAACTGGGACCAGGAACACCCAGACCCTGATATTTTGACAGAGGGAGGGACCACATCCAGCAGATGCACTCACTGAGTGTGGCCAGTGCATCCCCAGAGGCTCCAGAGCAAGTATCATGGGCTGACGGGTGTCAAGAACAGGCTCCATGGCAGGCACCGTGTCTGCGTCAACTCAGGAAATCCTCATGACCGCCGAGGGGAGATACAGCTCCGGGTCCAGGATCCCTGATCCAGACCACAGGGCCCGAGGTGTTTCGGGAGCTTTTGGACTCGAGGAACACACGCATGCTTCCACAGCAAAGTGTATGCGTGCATTCCCAGGAAGTGGGATGAGCTGACCCACCACCAGTCTCATGTCTGTTCAGGCCAGGCTTTGCCACCAAGTGAGTTTTGATGCCAAGGCTAAGGAAAAAACTTCATTTCTTTGGGGAACTTCTGGATTTAGGAATTATGGACCACAGTTGGGCTTCCCAGGTGGCTCAGTGGGTAAAGAATACACCTGCAATGCAGGAGACACAGGCAGACGCAAGTTCAAGCCCCAGGCCAGGAAGATCCCCTGGAGGAGGACATAGCAACCCCCTCCAGTATTCTTGCCTGGAGAATCCCATGGATAGGGGAGCCTGATGGGCTACAGTCCATGGGGTCTCAAAGAGTTTGACACGACTGAAGTGACTGAGCATGCATGGAGAGACCACTGTTTGTGGGTAGACCTGATCCTCATCTCACAAGGAAGGAAACTAAAATTCACGTGTGAACAACAGCCCTCACCCTGTTCCTGTGAATGTGACGTATTTGGAAACAGGTCTTTAAAGAGGCAATTAGGACCTGCTGGTGGTCCAGTGGTTGGGGCTCCACGCTTCCATGGCAGGGGACGCAAGTTTGATCTCTGATTGGGGGACTAGAATCCCACACATCATGAGGCATGGCCAAGATAGATGTAAGAATAAAAAAAGTACCCTGAACATTTATTGGAAGGACTGATGCTGAAACTCCAATACTTTGGCCACCTGATGCGAAGAGCCATCTCACTGGAAAAGACCCCGATGCTGGAAAAGACTGAAGGCAGGAGAAGGGGACGATAGAGGGTGAGATGGTTGGATGGCATCACAGACTCAATGGACATGAGTTTCAGCCAGCTCTGGGAGATGGTGAGGGACAGGGAAGCCTGGCGTGCTGCAGTCCATGGGGTTGCAAAGAGTCGGACACGACTGAGCAACTGGACAACAACAACTTTAAAAGAGGTAATTAAGCTAAAATGAGGTCACTAGGGTGGAACCTCAGCCAGTGTGACGAGTGTCCTTACAAGAGGAAATGCGGATGCAGAGGGAAGACCACATGAGGATACAGAAGGGCCATCTACAAGCGGAGGAGAGAGGCCTCGGAAGAAACCGACCCTGCCCACACCCTGCTCTTGGACTTCCAGCCTCCAGAGCGGTGAGCCAACCAGTCTCTGTTGTTCCAGCTGCCCCATCTGCGGTTACTTTGTTACACAGCCTGAGCTGACTGGTACACAGGGTGGGCTGCCGCTTGGAGCCTGACCCGGGGAAGGTGCCGGGGGGCCCCCAGCAGTCAGGAAGGTCTCACCTCCAGACAGATGACGGAGCCCTGGTGCTCCCGGAACACGCGCAGCTGCTGGCCGCTCAGGATGTCCCAGGCGCGGACAGTGGCATCCGTGCTGCCCGTGAAGGCCGTGCGGCCCGGCGCGTCCAGCACCAGGCAGAGCACGGCGCCCGTGTGGCCCCGCAGTGTCTGATGGCAGCAGCCGCTGGCCACTTGCCACACCTTGGCCGTGGCATCCGTGCTGCCTGTCACCAGGAGGCCCCCAGCCACCGCTTCCTCCACACAGGGGGCCCCGGCGTAGGCCAGGGTCAGCACACAATTGCGGTGACCCCGGAACTCCCGGGCCACCTGCCCCCTGTCCACGCTCCAGGCGCGGGCCGTCCGGTCATAGGAGCTGCTGAAGAGCTGGTTGTCAGCGACCAGGATCCTGGTGGTGAGACGGGAAGGGTCAGGGGTCAGGCAGCAAAGGGCTGCCCAGCAGGCCGGCACGGGGTCCCCTGTGACTGGTGACTGACATGTTCAATGAGCCCAGGAGAATGGATGAGAAACCAGAAATGCTCCCAGCGATCGGCAGACACGAGTCGGAGAAAAATCTCAAGGCCAGGGAATCTCGAACCCCCTTTTCAAGGGACAGTGAGGCGACTGGGGGAGGTCATGGGGGAGCAGAGCCTCCCAAGCAGTAAATATTCCTGATTCTTACTCCTGTTCTGATGTACGCTAAGCATTTCTCTGCAGAAAATACACTAGAACTCTGTGTGTAACTTCACAGGGCATGAGAGCGGACCCTAATTTACACACTCACCCCCAGAGGCAGCTGCCTGAAGCTGGAATGGGGTGTGTCATCTATGTGGGGACAGAGGGGTCAGGACCCCCCACCACAGAGTCAGAGGAACCTTGTGACCCCTCTTTTCTTTAAAGTTGATTTATGTATTGGCTGTGCGGAATCTTCGTTGCTGCAGGCTTTTCTCTAGTTGCAGCAAGTGGGGGCCTCCTGTCTATCAGGTATGCAGGCTAGTCATCTCACGCCCCCTCTTTCAAAAGGTCTCGCCTGGGGACTTCCCTGGCAGTCCCGTGTTGACCCCAAGCTTCCACTACAGGGAGCACGGTTCCATCCCTGGTCAGGGAACTGAGATCCCGCGTGCTATGCCGTGCTGCCAAAAAATGTAAACGTTAAAACTGTAAAAAGGTCTGGCCTGTGAGCCAAGCACAGGCAGGGGGAGAGACGGACATGGAGCGGAGCGGACCCTCCGCCCGCCTCTCACCCAGGATGGTCCTCCCACCCACGAGTCGTTAAGGAAGTAGCCTGCACACTCTCAATAGGCGCCGGCTTCTTCCCTAATGCTGGGAGATGCGGTTTTTCACCGCGTGGGTGCTTCTAAAGGCAAGTGATGACCTGGCACCAGGGGTGACGTCCCGGGGGCCTGAGTCCCGCCTGAGAGGCCTGTGATGGCAGGGACGCTGGGCCAGGCCGGTGTCCCCAGAAGCTCACACACCTGGCCCTGCTCTGAAACCATGAGAAGCGAAGTCCACGTCCTCACCCAGGGACATGGAACGTTTGTGAGCACAGCTGTGTAACAAGGCAAACACGCACCCGCGATGTTCAGAACAGCCAACTGCTCAAAACGAGTCTCTGGGTGTGTGTGTGTCTGTGCTTGAGTGCATACGTGTGTTTGCCTGTGAACATGTGTGCTCAGCAGAGCATAATTTCTGTGCAGATGTATTTCTCAGGAGTCACCTGCAAATGTAGGAGACCCTGGTTCGATTCCTCGGTCAGGAAGATCTGCTGGAGAAGGGATAGGCTACCCTCTCCAGTCTTCTTGGGCTTCCCTGGTGGCTCAGCTGGTAAAGAATCTGCCTGCAGGAGACCTGGGTTCCATCCCTGGGTTGGGAAGATCCCCTGGAGAAGGGAAAGGCTGCCTACTCCAGTATTCTGGTCTGGAGAATTCCAGGGACTGAATAGTCCATGGGGTTGCAAAGAGTCAGACACTGAGCAACTTCCACTTTTACTTCTGAGGAGCGGTTGGATACAGTCAGGGCTGGCTGGCCACCTGAGATGGGACCCTCTCTACCTGCCCCCTCCTCTGTCGGCCCTTCCAGCAGCACCCAGCCTCACAAGAGGAGTTGCCCCCAGGCCCACACTCTTCCTCAGTCACAGACTTCTTTCTCGAGATAGACCACTGCTGGGAATTAATTTCCTGGCGGCCCAGTGGTCAGGACTCTGAACACTCACTGCCGAGAGCCCGGGTTTGATCCCTGGTTGGAGAACGAGGATTCCTCAAGGTTCAAAACCATAAAAAGGGGGACTTCCCTGGTGGCTCAGACAGTAAAGCGTCTGTCTACAATGTGGGAGACCCAGGTTCAAGCCCTGGGTTGGGGAGATCCCCTGGAGAAGGAAATGGCAATCCACTCCAGTACTATTGCCTGGAAAATCCCATGGACAGAGGAGCCTGGTAGGCTACAGTCTACGGGGTCTCAAAGAGTCGGACACGACTGAGCATAATGATGATGATGATGATGATATATATTTAAATAAATAAATGGGACAGCAGGCTGGGCAGAGGCCAGCAGTAGCTGAGACCCAAGTCTTCATCCCAGCCCTCCTCCACCCCTGCCTGGCCGGGCCTGGCCTCCCAGGTCCCTGGTCCCCACCTGCTCTGGCTAAGGGGGGTGGCGGCTTGGGGGAGGGGAATCAGAGCTCAGCTGCACTGGGGTCCTTCTCCTCTCAGCACCATCCTGAGTCAGTGTGACACTTTGGCCTTTCTCCTGCCCTGTGTGAGCATTCGTCCATCGGGGGCCGTCAATGACCAAACCGGCCCACCATTTCCACCCGCTGTGTGCTGGACCAGCCGGCTAGACGGGTCCCACCCGGGCCCAGGCTCCGCAAAGCCCACACTGGCTGAAAACAGCCTTTGCTCCCTGTCCTCTGCAACCACGGCCCCATAGCTCCTGGTTGCACATTCTTCGCCTAGTTAACTCCCCAAAGAGGCACCCTTCCTGGCCCCTGAGGTCAGGAGGGCCCAAGGGCAGGTGCCCAGACTCCAGCTACTTTTAGGCAGTCCCTCAGGGGGCAGGGGGGAGGGGTTTGAGACGGCCCCAAGTTATAGAAATACTGTCCAGCCGATCTGATCAGCAAGGAATTTCCATGGCTCAGCTCAGACCCAAACTCGATACGTTTTTGGAAAAACTCAAACCTCTGTGAGAAGGAGCGGCTGGGATATTTTCAACAGCAACAGGGAAAGGAGAGGTTGAAAAACACCCTCGACTCCCTCTGCAGAACAAGCCCCATTCTGCTCCTCCTCCAAGTGCCCAGTCCAGCATCAGGCACCAATTAAACTGTTTCCTCTGGAATCTGCTCCCATCGGTAGGAGCTGTAGCCTCCAAGGCCTTTCCCTGCACCCGGCTGGGGGCGGTTGTGCTGTAGGGCCAGCGAGGATGTCCAGGCACTAGTCTAAGGCTTGGTGATGCCTCCCTGTCCACATCTCCGCCTCCCAACCTGCCCCCCCCAACCCCCAACATACACACACCTGCAGCCCTGGGCAGTTGGCACTTGTCACGCCCGGGGACACTTCTGTCCTGGGGCTTCCACTGCCCTGTGCTCCTGGCCACCTCCCCACACGTCCACAGGTGCTCCCCACAGAAGCTAAGTTCCTCCAGGGCAGGGGCCCCACAGCCTACATCTCGGTCCCCAGTCCTCACCCCCCGGCCCCACTGACCTGTTCACAATGGACGTGTGTCCCCGGAACACCTGCAGACACTGCCCGGTCAGCACATCCCACTTCCTGATGGTGCAGTCGGCGCTGCAGGTGAAGGCGGCCTCGTCCTCCAGCTGGCAGAAGGTCACGTAGCTCTCGTGTCCTGCAGACGAGGGGAGGACACGTGAGTGCTGCGGGGCAGGCCTCATCCCTGAGCGTGTTTGAGATGCGAAGGAAGGGAAGAAAGCAGCTTGCGGGCAGTTTGGGCTGAGTCCAGAAGGGACCAGCACTTCAAAACAGTGCTGTAATTCTGGGAGACTCTCAGGAATCGTGGGGAGCCAGGAGCAATTCAGGGAGCACTCAGCCTGCCCCGGAATCCTTCCTCACTCCTCTGCTTCCCTCCTCCTTCTTAACCATCTTCTTTTAGTCTTTTTAAAAGAAAATATTTATTTACTTATTTACTTGGCTGTGCCGGGTTTTAGTTGCAGCACGTGGGATCTTGTTCCTGGGCCTCCTGCACTGGGAGTGCAGAGTCTTAGCCACTGGACCACCAGGGAAGTCCCTCCTTTTCTTCAAACTTTTCAGCTCCTTTTACTCAGTCATTCAACAAGCCCCATGTTGTATTTCCCTCTCTGTGCCTCGATTTCCTCACCTGAAATGGGGAGAGTGCCGCTGCCTGAGTCACGGGGCCACTGCACAGGGTGCGTAAACGCTAGCTGTGAGCTGTCCTTACGTTTGGGGAGAGACCCTGGTAGGCAGAACACGGGCCCCAAAGAGAGCTGGTTCCTAATTGCTGGAACCTAGAAATGTTACCTTTCTTGGAAAAAGACACATTTACAGATGCAACTCATTAAGGAGGACCTTGAGATGGGGAGATGATCCTGGATATCAGGATGGGCTCTACATGCCTTCACAAGCATCCTCATAAGAAGGCAGAGGGAGGGCTCAGGACATGGAGAAGGCATGCTGAAGAAGGAGCAGAGACGTGTGGCTGCTGACCCTGAAGACTCGAGCAATGAGACCACAAGCCAAGGGATGCAGCAGCCGCCAGAAGCTGGAAAGGTAACCGCGGTCTCCCTGCAGGTTTTAGAGGAAACCGCAGACACCTGGATTTCGTCCCAGTGACACTGATTTTGCGCCTCCAGACTTGTGCCGTAATAAACTTGTTTCAAGGAAATCCAGTGTGATCATCAGTCACAGCACCCACAGGAAACAGGTACAGATGCAGGGATAAGTAAGACATGTCCCCTGCAAAGACTTTGCCAACAAAGGTCCATATAGTCAAAGCTGTGGTTTTTCCAGTAGTCTGTATGGACATGAGAACTGAACCATAAAGAAAGCTGAGCACTGAAGAATTGATGCTTTTGAACTGTGGTGTTGGAGAAGACTCTTCAGAGTCCCTTGGACTGCAAGGAGATCCAACCAGTCAATCCTAAAGGAAATCAGTCCTGAATATTCATTAGAAGGACTGATGCTGAAGCTGAAACTCTTAATACTTTGGCCACCTGATGCAAAGAACTGACTCATTGGAGAAGACCCTGATACTGGGAAAGAGTGAAGGTGGGAGGAGAAGGGGACAGGGGATGAGATGGTTAGATGGCATCACCGACTCGATGGACATGAGTTTGAGCAAGCTCTGGGTGATAGTGGAGGATGGGGAGGCCTGGAGTGCTGCAGTCCATGGGGTCACAAGGAGTTGGACATGACTGAATAACAACTTGCCTTCCAGGAGAGCAGCCAGGCCAGAAGGAGGGACAGTTGGCCAAGAGTGACGGGTGCAGGGACAGTGCATGACAAGGGTCAGCAGAACAGATGCCGGGTGTGGTGGGTGAGGAAGGGTCTCTGCGGTGTCCGTCCAGAGAAGAGGAAGTGTCTGAGCAAGGAGATGGCACACACCAAGCAGGAGGGGCCCCGGGGCCAGGACTCAGGCACTCAGTAGAGAAGGTGGATGAAGCAGGCAGAGCGAGGGCAGAGGTCTGGGATGGAGCAAGAGCCATGTAGCCCGGGGTCTCGCCAAGTGCACCTGGCCATCGCTCTTACGGGGCAGTTCTCTGATCTTTCAGCTCTCACCCTGGCTGTGGGGTTGATCTTTACGCCGTGAGCCTTATTATGCAGCCCTGGGGATCCTTGATCCTGGACACAAAAGAGCCTGTTTTCCAGGTAAGCGTTTGCTTGTATGTACAGGGCTGAATCCCTCCGAGGTTCACCTGAAACTTGCACAACATAGTTTGTTTATCAGGTTTGCGGGCCTGCTAATTTGCTGCAATCTTGTCCAACTCTTTGCCACCCCATAGCTCACCAGGCTCCTCTGTCCATGGAATTCTCCAGGCCAGAATACCAGAGTGGGTAGTCCTTCCCTTATCCAGGGGATCTTCCTGACTCAGAGGATCGAACCCAGGTCTCCCGCATTGCAGGCGAATTCTTTACTGCCTGAGTCACCAGGGAAGCCCTTAATGGCTATACCCCAATAAAAAATAAAAGTTTAAAAGAAAAAAAAAGAGAAGTGTTTCCATCTCAAATATAACCACATCCAACAGTAAACTGAAGCTGACTCTACTGGAGGAGAATTCAGGGACCAGAAAAATCAATGGAATCAAAGGAATGTGAGACCTCAGAGCAATGTCACAGACAAGGCGAGTGATGAACTCAAAACAAGAACGATGTGAGGGATGTGTTTATGACATTAAAGATTTTGACCCGATTTTTAAAATTTCCTCTCAATGTCTGGTATCAATTAGACAAGGATTTAGATCCTCCTGAGCAGTTTCGAACTGATTCTCACTTTTTTTTTTTGGCCTGGGGTTCAAGCTTAATTACTCTTGAAAGAACCCAACTTCGTGGGTTCTAAGAAACAGAATTTTTTTTGTAAAGTAAGAAATAAACATTTTCTTGGATAGCATATACCAGGCCTCTAGGAAAACAACGTTTGTGAATTAAGTAAACATGAGATTGTTTCCATCAAAGTGCACGTCAGTTTAAAAGTCGAGGGCAAAATGTGTTTGGCAAAACGCGGCCCAGCTTTCTGCCAACCCCAAAATGTTTATATAATATTTGAGGGTTGTCAACGCGCTCTCCTCGAGACCGGATCTGCCGTCAGGAGGGGTTGGGAGCACTCAGCTCCGAGACAGGGGTCCCCCAAAGCCCACCAAGACTAGGAAAGTCTCCCCCAGGGCACCACTCCCAGTCCAAAATCTAAGCTCCTTCCGTGCCTTCTCAGCAGCATCGGACAGCAGGAAGGCAGAGCGCAAGTGGACCCACCAACCAGACCAAGGGAAGCACTGAAATCCCAAGGCTGGCACCTCGGCTCGATGGAACTGTAGTCATTGACCAAGACTGTGAGAGTGGGGCCGCTCCTCTGATTTGTAGAAGTTGAAACCACGATGGACACTTGACTGCAAATCAACAGAAGTATAAACAAAGGCTTGAAGAAAAGAGGTAACAACGAAAACAAGTTTCTCAGTATGGAAAAGCTCATCTCTGAAGGTGGGCCGGGCTGATCCTCCACCCTCTCGGGGGCCTGCTGGGCTGGCGGGGGTCCCTGCAGCGGTCAAGACTCTTCCATGCACATGCCCCTTCTCCGGCACCAGACGCCCATCTCACACCAAAGGGAGCCCTCCGGGCTTGGAGTCCTTGCCGCACCGGGGTCCTGGGGACTGTGAGCAAGCCCCTGGCTGTAACCCACAGACGAGAAGCCACCAAGCAACAACAGGGCCCCATCACCCCGGCAGGGTCACCGAGGATGCAGGCGGGAGGGGCCCTCGCGTCCCCGGGGACCACAGAGCCTCGGCCACGAGCTGTTGGAATTGTGCAGAATAAGCAAGAAAGCCAAACGAAAAATAAATATTTTTGAAGGGCTGCAGAATGCAGATAAAATGCGGTTATTTTGTTCAAGAGAATATGCTGAGGCTCAGCGTTTCCTGCCAAGGTAGTTGGCCCTTCCGGCCTCCCGGCTCGCACGCCCTTGGACATGCTGGGGGCTTCAGAGTTGAAGTAACCCCTCCATGGGCAGGAGCAGCTCACCCCACTGGAGACCAGGGTCTGCAGGGGCAGAGGGGCCCAGGGCGGGCATGGCCCTGCTGAACTCGCCTTCAGCTCAGCATGACAAGCTCTGATGCCCCTGGAGTCTTCCGTCTGTGCAGTGGGGCCCCCTGCCCTTGTCCAAGCTGCTCTCTGCAGCCCCCCACCCTGGGGGTTCCCTGTCCCGCCCCCCACCCCGGGCTCCCTGTCCCCACTCCGGGCTCCCTATCCCCTCCCTGGGCTCCCTATCCCCACTGTGGGCTCCCTGTCCCCCACTGTGAGCTCCCTGTCCCCACTGTGGGCTCCCTGTCCCCCCTGTGGGCTCCCTGTCCCCCCCTGTGGGCTCCCTATCCCCCCTGTGGGCTCCCTGTCCCCACTGTGGGCTCCCTGTCCCCACTGTGAATTCCCTGTCCCCACTGTGGGCTCCCTATCCCCACTGTGGGCTCCTTATCCCCACTGTGGGCTCCTTATCCCCACTGTGGGCTCCCTATACCCCCTGTGGGCTCCCTGTCTCCCCCAGGGGCTACCTGTCCCCCCCAGGGGCTCCCTATCCCCACTGTGGGCTCCCTGTCCCCCCAGGGGCTCCCTATACCCACTTTGGGCTCCCTGTCCCCCCTGGGGGCTCCCTGTCCCCTCTCTCTGAGGGTTTCCTGTCCCCCCACTCCCCACTGCCATCAGGGCTCAGGCAGTCGGGAGCTCCAGGAGGGGCCTCCAGTTCAGGACATGTCCCCCGAGGCCCACAAACCAGGGTCCTGCCTCCCTGGATGAAGCCCTCTCCGTTCCACGGCCGCCTGGGGAGGGTCAGCCCCGCTGAGACCCAGGTTCTGCGGTTTCCCACCCTCTGCCCACATTTGCCAAAGTCCCTTCATGAAACTCCGTGAGTGACCATTTGGGAGAGGCCGCTGGTTTCCTGCTGCTGCCGGAGCACGGAAGCTCTGGCCGGAATGGACGGGGTCTGACAAAGCCACGGGGAACCCCGGCGTGGGCCACATGCCCCCCCAGGCTCTCACCCCCGCGCTGGTCTCTGTTGCCACCTCAGTGCCCGTCCTCAGCCCCAGCCTCTCTGGTCCCGCAACCTCGACCAAACTGCTGTCTGCTCCCATCCTATTCTCCTTGATCCGCTCCCATGGGGGAGCTCTCCTCCCGAGGACGGAGGTCTCCACAGAGCTGGAGAATGAGTCACCAGTGTGGGCTTCCTTCCCTTCCGTGCTGAAAATCCAGGGCTGCTTTTTTACGGAACGCTTCCTTGACCGGGACAAAGCTAAGAACAATTTTGTTTCTGTCTGAATGTCTCCCCTGGGCGCCTACGTGCCCTTTTAAAAGCACGTATGAGATGACTCAGCAATCCCACTTGTGGGTACACACCCAGAAGAAGGGAAAGCGGGGCCTGGGAGAGAGATTTGCACACCTGGGTTCGCAGCAGCATCATTCACAAAGTCAGTGGAAGCAGTGCAAGTGTCCGAGGGTGGGTGACGGATGAAGATGAATTAGATCCACACGAGGGAAGAGGGTTCCGCTTTCAAAAGGAGGGACATTCTGCCCCGTGTCACAGCCTTCGGGACACTGAGCGGAGGGAAACACGCCCATCACAAAAAGAGAAAGTAATATGTATAAAATAAAAATATAAAAAGACAAATTCCACTTACACAAGGAACCCACGGGAGTCAGGTTCCCAGAGGAAGAAGCAGAATGGTGGGAGCCAGGGGCTGGGGAGGGAGAAGGGGGGTTGTTGTTCGGTGGGGACGATGAAAAAGTCCTGGAGGTGGTGGGGTGATGGTTGCATGACATTTTTGAAGTTTAGTATCTCTGAGCTGGACATTAAAGATGGTTAAGATGGTAAACTTTATGTTATGTTTTATTTTTATAACAACTAAAAATTGTCTCAGTTCCGGGCCCACCTCAGACAAGAAGTGAACCCTGACTAGCCCAGCTCACCGAGTTCCTACTCATCTGAACTTCAAGCACACAGCCCCTCAGTTAAGCAATCCAATCTGCAAACTCCCCGGGCTGGGATCCGAGTCTCTGGCACCTCTGAATCCGGCACAGGCACCCAGTGCAGTCAAGCCGACTGGCAGGTGAGGGGACTCACAGGGAGGAGCGCAGAGGGAGGGCTAGCCTCAGTTTCCTCATCTACAAAATGGGATGATACAGGGTTGTGAGAAGCAAATGTGGAAGAGCTTTGGAGCCGGCACAGTTCAGGGCCCAGGGGATGCTGTTTCTAATTTTGTGCGTGAAGGGTAAGTCAGCACATGCAAGGAACCAGGAGCTCTATATTCACTGGCTTGGTGCCCACCATGACCCTCTGAGGTTAGGTAACTATTCTTATCATCCCCAATTCACAGATAAAGCAACTGAGGCTTGAGAAGTTATGTAACCGGGTTCAGGCCCAAGCTGCCTGGCTCCAAAGCTCAGGCTCTGGACCATCAATGGTCCGAAAATTTCTGCTCCCTGGTAGCAAGTAGGGGTCATCTAGAAGGGCAGGCGCCCACAAGTAGATAGGAGCGTGCTGTTTGTCTACACGGAACGGAAAACAATCACCACCCCCATCACGTGAAAAGATGCTGTTAGAAGGAAGCTTGCAGGGGAACAGCAATCATGGGCTGGAACCTCAGGCTCAGTCCCTTACTTAAGTGAGAACAGACCAGGATAGGAACCGCCACTGGGGGAAACGCTGTTGGTCCCTCTGATCCCGTGAAGTGCCCCAAAGAAATAGGCAACCAAAGGCTAAAGGAGAAAAAGAGGCGAAGGGGAAGAATTACAGTAAAAACAATTCTCCCCTTTACAGAAGGCAATTAAGCCTTCTCTCTCACTGCGAGCTCACCAATTACATTTGAAAGCCAGTCCAGGGGTTCACAGTTTCTCGGGAGCAGAGCTGCTGTGGGAGGGAAGCTCAGGGGACTGGTTTTGCAGCCTAGTCTCCAGGGGTCCCCGTGGGTGACAGTGTGCCCGCTGAGCCTCTGTGTCACCAGGTACTGCCTGGCTCTTCCCACCCCCTGGCACAGGCTCCCTAAACCCTGCAAGATTCACAGAACAGCCTCTGGCCCCCAATTGCTTCTGCCGCTGTGAGCTTGTCTGCGGAAGGAGACACAAGGCAGGAGCTGCCAACCCAGTCTGCTCTGCCCAACAAACCCAGGAGGGTGCCCCAGCGGGCTGCCCCTTCGCTGCCTTCGATGGGCCCAGGGCTGTGCGGGGCGTCAATCCCCACCTCGATGAGGCACCTTCCATAATGGGAGTGGAAAGAGCCTGGATCTGGAGTCAGGAGACCTCCAGGGATCAGGCTGCTGCTGACCAGCCGCGTGGCCCCAGGAGGGCACGGCTGTCCTACAGCTCTGTCCCGGCAAGAGTAGGGCCAAGGGCGAGAAGCCTTCCCATCCAGCTGTGTGACCCTGGACAAGCGCTGCAACCACACTGTGGGTCAAGGATGTTGACAAGAGTACCTGCCTTGCGAGGTGAGTATGCAGAAAACACTTAGAATGTGCAGCAGGTGGGTAAATATCTGCACCTCCTGTCTGTCTCATCAATGAACTGGTGTCGTCATGGCAGCGCTGTTCACAACAGCCAAGAAGCAACAAGCTAAGTGTCCATCGACAGATGAATGGGTAAACGTGTGGTACATACATATAATGGAATCTTACTCAGCCATAAAAAGAATGAAATATAGGACTTCCCTGGAGGTCCAGTGGTTAAGACTCTGCACTTCCATGCCATGGGGCATGGCCTAGAAATTTTTTTTTAAAAAAGAATGAAATAATGTCATTTGCAACAGCATAGATAGACCTAGAGATTATCAGACTAAGCAAGTACAATATGCAACCGCTTATATGTGGGATCTAAAATACAACACAAATCAACGTATCTATGAAACCAAAATCAGACTCGCAGACACAGAGAACAAACTTGTGTTTGCCAAAGGGGAGAGGAGATAGAGGAGCGCAGGAATGGAAGTTTGGGATCGGGGAGGCAAACTATCATATACAGGACAGCTCAACAAGGCCATGCTGTATAGCAGAGGCGCTACAGTCAACATTCCGTGACAAGCTGTAATGGAAAAGAAAATGAGAAGGAATATATTTAAGTCTATATATGTACAACTGAGTCAATTTACTGTATAGAAGAAATTAACATAACATTGTAAACCAACTATGCTTCAATAAAGCCTAAAAAATTAATAAACAGGGAATTCCCTGGAGGTCCAGCGGAGAAGGCAATGGCACCCCACTCCAGTACTCTTGCCTGGAAAATCCCATGGATGGAGGAGCCTGGTAGGCTGCAGTCCATGGGGTCGCTAAGAGTCGGACACAACTGAGCGACTTCACTTTCACTTTCCACTTTCATGCATTGGAGAAGGAAATGGCAACCCACTCCAGTGTTCTTGCCCGGAGAATCCCAGGGGCGGGGGAGCCTGGTGGGCTGCCGGGGTCACACAGAGTCGGACACGACTGAAGCGACTTAGCAGCAGCAGCAGCCAGCGGTTGAGATGCCGAGCATCTGCTGCCCGGGGCGTGGGTTCAGTACCAGGTCAGGGAAGTAGGGTCCCATAAGCCTCGCCTCGAAGCCCATAGATAAAATAAATAAACTGGTGTCAAGTCTAATCACCTCATAATTGTAAGGGTTAATAACAGAAGAACATATGTACTTAGAAGAGTGTTGATAAAACATAGGAAACTAAAATTTCAGGGCATCTTATTAGTACTTCACTGATCCAAAAAAAATCCTACGATGGGGGGTGGAGCTGGCAAGTCCTTGCTTTCCATGAGGCGGGGGTGCACACAAGGATCATCATAAACTCAAAATGAGTCTCTTACAAGTCAAGTCAAAGAGTGCAACTGTGGGAAAAGGAAAGTCCCGTCTGTCCCTGACAATTCTTGAAGTGCGAACCTTTATAACAGAAGACTCCATCATGATGGAAAGGATCTTGGCAGCAGTCATCTCATTTGACAGCATTTTCCTGTCGGGGGGACGGCCCCCAACGAGCCCCTGGTCAGAGGGTCCAGGTGACCTCACTAAAAGCAGTGCTGCTGGCCTGTGGGGGTGAGCCACCGGAAGGGCCACTAAAGAGGGTGTGCGGGGGACTTACCAGGACAGAGCTGGGTGAGGATGGCAGGGCAGGGCTGGGGCAAGGACGGGGGCCCTGGGCAAAGCCAGGTGCCCATCAGGCCAGAATCACTCCTGAAAGGACCGGAGCTTGCCGGAGCAGAAACCGGCCTATAAACTGAGCTCCTACAAGGGCTTTCAGGCCCAGGGCTCCCCAGGCCAGCCGACCATCAGAGCCACCTTGCAGTGTGTCAGACATGCCAGTTCCGGGCCTTCCCTGGGGCCCCGGTGGTGAGGAATCCACCGGTCAATGCAGGGGCCACGGGTTTGATCCCTGGTCCGGGAGGATCGCGCATGTCACAGGGCTACTGCTGAAGCCCCCGAACTCTAGAGACCCTGCTCCCCCACAAGAGAAGCCACAGCAGCAAGAAGCCCGAGCACCACAGCTGGAGAGTAGCCCCCGATCGCTGCAACCTGAGAAAAGCCCACAAGGAGCAAGGAAGACCCGGCTTGAGTGTGTGCTAAGTCGTGTCTGACTCTCTTCGACCCCGCTGACTGTAGCCCGCCAGGCTCCTCTGTCCGTGGGATTTCCCAGGCAAGAATAGTGGAGTGGGGTGCCATTTCCTCCTCCAGGGGATCTTCCCGACCCAAGGATGGAATCTGTGTCTTCTGCCTTGGCGGGTGGGTTCTTTACCACTAGGGCCACCTGGGAAGGCCAACACCACCAAAAATAAAGAAAGAAATGCCAATTCTAGAGTCCCACCCCAAGGGCTCAGTGAAACCCAGACGTGGGAATCTGCATTTCTGAAAGCCCTCCAGATAAAAGTGTCATGCTTGGGAAACAATACCAACTGGATTTAAATTTTCTAACAGATCTACGTCTGGCCAAGTGTGTGACTGTCTCCGAGTGGTGGCTGACTCCCCACTATCCACACCGCCTCCCAAAGAGCAGGCAGCCCCAAAGGGCACCCCTCCACTGCTCTTGTTTAAAACCAGCAGGGGCAGGACCAGCCCGTCCTGAAGCTAATTTCCTCCCCGGGCCTGCAGGAGGTTGGGGTGCGGGGAGGGGGCAGGCCGGCCACCCAGGATTTGCTGATTGTGGTGGAAAATCCGTGGTGACAAACAACCTCGCGCGCACGGCAGGCAGCCCGGTGCCTCTGCCAGGGGCTACAGGGGCCGCTCGCTCGGAGAGCGGAGGGGCTGGCAGTCCGCAGCTGCAGGCATGTGACAGCCCCCCGGGGGGGTGGGAATCCACCTCCCCACCAGTAAGTACACAAATATAAATCGGCACGGGTGTATCCGCAGGGCTCTTTTATGAAGCAATACTTAAGCCGAAGTGTATCTCCTGCTGTTTCGCGGCGTTTCCAAATAGTATATGAGACCAAGCAGCGAGAGAGAGCGAGCAGGGCCGGGTGGTCGCCTGAGGGAGGGGGTTTTCGACTCTGCCCCTCCTCGCGGGGTGGGGCTGCGTAAATCGCCGGCAAGCTACGTAATTAACTCCGTGCCTCAGTCTCCCCGCCTGCACAAATGGGCCAAGAGTACTACACCGTGCAGACAGCACCCCCGCCGCCGCAGTGCCCAGGCCGCCGACCCAGCCCCTGCTGTGTCCAAAGGCTCGGGGACAGGAAACGTGCGGCCACAGGCCACAAGGCCAGCGAGAGAGAAGGCAGGGCGACACTCAGTTCAAGGGGCAGAGGGGCGGTTTTCTTTCCGTTTGTCACCACTGCGGGGACGGAAGTGGTTTCACCCAGGTGTTGACCGGACACTGCGCCCTCGCCGCCGCGCCCCTAGCCTCGCTGGCTGGGATCGCGGCCTCTCTGCACGCCCACCCTCACCCCCCCGGGGGGCTCTTCCACGAGAGTCCAAGGTGGGTGCGCGCTGGACTTGGGGGAAGGGGTCTGCGGACAGGTCAGAGGCTGGCGAGCGGCGGACAGGAGGGCAGAGCGAGCGGTCGGAGGACGCGGCCGGAAGGGTCTACCTTGCAGGAGGGCGCAGCACGTGCCGTCCGCGGTGCTCCAGAGCCGGGCCGTGCCGTCCTCGCTGCCCGTCAGCAGGCGCTGTCCGTCGGGGCTCAGGCTGAGCCAGTTGATGCCCCCGCGGTGGTCGGCGCAGACCCTCAGGGCAGACCCTCCGCCCCCCATCCCGCGGGTGGGAGGGGGGCCCTCGGAGGAGTCTGCGCGCCGCTAGGGAGGGGCCCCTCGGTGTCTTCGCGGCGGTTCCCTGCGGCTGCGTCCCAAGGCCATCGCGGGGCCTTCGGCTCCGGGCTTCTGCGGAGGCACCCGGCGCGGGTGAGGTGGGGGACCCTCGCTACCGTGCGCCCACCCGGCCTCCCGGCCCGCTGACTCGCCGGGGGCTGCGTCCCAGAGAGCGAAGCAGCCGCAGCTCCACCGGCGCGGAAAGCCTCCAGCCCCGCGCCCCCCGGGGGAGACCGCACCCACCTGCGCACGGTTGTCTCGGGGCGCGCTGGAGAGCGCGGGGCGCTGGGGACCGGTGAACCTGGGGAGTGAAGCGCCCCACGCGCCCTCCTCGGCCAGAGCCGCGCGCTCCGGGCGGCCGAGTGGCGAACAATACAGTCCAGCCAGGCTCCTCCTCAGAGACCACCCCTCAACCTGTCCCCTCCCACTTCTCGGGCCTGCCCTCCCGCAGCACCCACCCCGACCGCCGCTCCCGATCTCTCAGGACAGACCTTAGCCCGCGGTCCCCGCGCCTGCTCCCGGGGACGCTGCGGACCGCTCCGCGTGCGATCGTCCGGGCTGCCCGGCCCGCGCGCGCCTCAGGGCTCCAGCCCTCGCCACCCTTGCCTGGACCAAAGGCCGGGACAACGAGGAGAAGAGGGTGGACTGCAGGGTCGGGGTTGGGGAGACGCGCACGCGGGGAGCTCACTCAGGCCCGCGAAAAGTTGGTTCCCTCCAGGCTCCTCGAGGACCCTAAGGACCCTGCAGAGGCACTCTTGGGGGACCTGGGGTCCGTCCTCCTTGGAGAGCGCCCTTAGTTCGCCTTAACTGGGGAATCGCGTGCAAATTCCGAATCCTAAGGAAGTCCCGCAAGGGGACGGGGAGTGCCCAGCGTCCCCAGGATCGATCGGCAGCCTCTGACGGTCCCCCGAGGTCTCGGCCGGGATCCCACGTCCCCGCGGCAACCCCGGCCGGCCGCAGCCCCCTGCAGCGCAGGTCTGCCAGTTCCCCTTTGGCAGTTCCGGCGCCGGCTCCGCCGGGGGCGGGGAGGGTCAACCTCCCCGCCCGCCCCCCCCACCCCCGACACACTCGGATCCTCCAGGTCCTAGAGGCAGCAGGATTTCCCGAACTCTCTGGGTCCCTTTAGAGAATCCAGCCCGGAAAATTTCAGATCGGATTTGTGTTTGTGTGATTTGGGGGACGCGGGGCGGGGAGTGAGGTGGCTTTAGAAACCCAACCCTCATCATGACCTCCAGACGTTCTCCCAATGATTCACCGTGTCCAGACTCCGAAAGAAAACCCCAGAATGGGATCCCATGGAGCACTGGGCCATTTATTCTCCACTGGTCAAAACCAGAGGAAACCCATTCTTTCTTTACCCAAATTTCTGAATCACTGTGCAGCTAGGCTTAAGTAGAGGGAATTTACTTCCTAAGAGACAGGGGCCAGTGAAGGGTCTGGGAGGGGGCTTTGGAATGAGATTTAAAGTTGTTGGAAAAGACTGGTGGGGTGGGTTGAAAGGAGGAGAAAGAAGGCTGCTGGGCACCATCAGGAGAGACGAAGGTGGAAAGGGCAGGGATGTTCCCAAGGTGGACTCTTCAGAAAGGAGATGCCCACTGGGAGGAAGGAAGGACTCTGGGGGTCCCCACTGTACAGAGAGACGGGGTAGACGGTGGCCGGTGACACAGGTTCAGAGATGCTTCTACCGGCTGCTCACGAGTTCACTTTGGGACCCACGTCCTTACAGGGGCCATTACAACATGCAGATGTGAAGACTAATGGTATCTGGCTGTACAGGTATGGCCTACTGCTGGGGCTGAGGAGAGAGGGCGGGAGTCATGGGCATGCCTGGGAGCTGCAGCCTTTGGGGAAGATGAGGTGAAGAATGAGGAGACAGAGACTTCCCTGGAGGTCCAGTGGTTGAGACTCCACACTCCCAATGCCGGGCGCCCCCGTACTGGAAGGACAGATGCTGAAGCTGAAGCTCCAGTACTCTGGCCACCCAATGCAAAGAGCTGACTCATTGGAAAAGACCCCGAGGCTGGGAAAGATTGAGGGCGAGAGGGAGGAGACAACAGGACGAGATGGTTGGATGGCTTCACCGACTCGATGGACATGAGTTTGAGCAAGCTCCGGGAGATGGAGACGGTGAAGGACAGGAGAGCCTGGCGTGCTATAATTCGTGAGGTTGCAAAGAGTCAGACACGACGTAGGGACTGAACAACAGTAACAGAGAACTAGATCCCACATGCCTCAACAAAGATTCTGAGGGCTGCAATCAGACCAGGCACAGCCAAACAAAAATAAATAAAGAGTGAGAAGACAAAGGAAAAGAGTCAGGGGAGACCCAAACGGTCTGCAGAGGCATCTGTTATCTTGGACACCCGAGGAGGGGGGTGTTCAAGAAGTGGGGAGGTCCAAGGCAGGGTGAGATGACCATGGCCACACCCTCAAGGAGCCTGTCTACTAGGGTTTGAGAAAAGTTCAACTCTCAGGGGGCCACCTATTAGTGAGCAAGGTGGGAGGCGTAGTTTCAGAGCCCACTCAGAAAGGCTGCTGATGTTGACGCAACGTCCGCAGGCCAAGGTCCAGTACTGCTCGCCTCACCATCTTCTTCTGTCCAAGCTGAGACTTGCCCTTCTCCTTTATTCCCCTTCCCCCAATGTTGATTTGGCACAAAGCGGTCCCCCCGCCCCCCCACCGGTACAGGGTAAGTAAGCCCGTCTACTTCCTTATGGGGGTGGGGAGAACATGTGTGTGAGATGGGGTGGGGTGTCTGGGTGTGTGCATGTGCAATAAAGATGCTGTCCTGAGTTGGCTTCTCTTCCCAGGTCAAGCATTACAGACTCTGCTTTGGTGAACTTTGCCCAAATCTAATAGGAGTGCAAGAAGGTGGCAAAGTCCGAAAACAATGCCTTCAGTTCAGTTCAGTTGAGTCGCTCAGTCGTGTCCAACTCCTTGCGACCCCACGGACTGCAGCACGCCAGGTTTCCCTGTCCATCACCAACTCCCGGAGCTTACTCAAACTCATGTCCATTGAGTCAGTGATGCCATCCAACTATCTCATCCTCTGTCGTTCCCTTCTCCTCCTGCCTTCAATCTTTCCCAGCATCAGGGTCTTTTCCAATGAGTCAGTTCTTTGCATCAGGTGGCCAAAGTATTGGAGACTTCAGCATTAATCCTTCCAATGAATATTCAAGGGTTGATTTCCTTTAGGATGGACTAGTTTGATCTCCTTGCAGTCCAACTCTCAAGAGTCTTCTCCAGCACTACAGTTCTAAAGTATCAATTCTTTGGCGCTCAGCCTTTATAGTCCAACTCTCACAAACATACATGACTACTGGAAAAACCAATGCCTAATTCCCTTGAAACATTATGTCCTTAACTGTCTTCCAGAGACCCCTCCAAGGGCCCAGAGACCTTACAGAAAAAACAGGAAGATTTCCTGAAGATTGGCAGGGGACTCCTGGCACTAAGAGCCATGGAGGAGGCCACTCTATGCTGGGGACGCCCAGATACACGCCACACAAAAAGCCACAATCCCACCTGCAAGAAAGAATGACTTCTTTCATTGACTTCTTTCAATGACTTCTTTCAATGACTTGCTGCCTCTGCGGGCAGCCAGAAAGGCAGATGGGCGCTGGGTTTGGATACAGGGTGGTGAAAAAGTGTAAGTGGAGAGCGGTGATGGTTGCATAGCAATGTGAAGGTACTTTGAAGGATTTAAAGTAGTTACAATGGTAACTTTTATTGCGGGTATTTTACCACACACAAACACAAAACATACTGTATCAATGAAAAAAAAAAAAGAGGGTTTTGTGAAGCCGCAGTATTATTACTATTATAATTAATGTTAGCCAGAGAATTAAAATTATTTGGAGAATAAAACATGGCCACAAACCCTTGCATTGCGTGCTCAGTTGTATCTGACTCTTTACAACCTTATGCATTGTAGTCCGCTGGGCCCCTCTGTCCATGGGATTTTCCAGGCAAGAATGCTGGAGTGGGTTGCCCTTTCCTCCTTCAGGCGATGTTCCCAGATCAGGGATCAAACCCATGTCTCCCTGGCAGGCAGATACTCTATCTCTGAGTCACCTGGGAAGCCCATACACCGTTAGAACGCCGTATATACACGTGTCCTAGGCTGGGAGTGTTGCCAGGGTCCAGAGAAGGATGGGACCAGCAAGAGACATCAGAGAGTCCCTGGTCTCTGAGCAAGGGTGCTGAGCTGGACCACCAGACTCCACTCCCCACTCCCATCACTCCCAGGGCGCCATGCATCCAATCTGTTCCAAGGGGTCACTGTCCCTTCCAGAAAGGGTCAAGGTTTTAAAAGAAGCAGGCTTAAAAGACCGAATCCCCCTCTCACGCCAAGAAAATTTCCTTTGTACAAGGCCACTCTTGGCCACGGCTTCTAACTGCTGGCCCGAAAAGTCAGGAGTCAGGCCTTCTGGGTAAGAGAGCTGCCACTCAGAGACGGGCCCTGAGGGAGGTTCAGAGACCTGACAAACCCACGGCTTTCCAAGCTCACCCCACATCCGGTACTGGAACGTTTGGTTCTTTCCTGGGTGTCTCACCAGGGCTGTGTTAGCAAAGACATGGCTATGCTGAAGTTTCAAAGCCAGCTGGAAGATATCCCAGCCCTCCAAATTTCACTTTATCTCCCCCACAGACTATTCCTGGCAGCTTCAGAGAAATATCAGAGGCTAACAAGACAAAGGGAAGACGGTTTTGAAAGAGCTTTCAGAATTCTCTAGTTTTGACTTCAAGTCTGGCCCACACAGAGAAACAGGGATGGGATTTAGTCTCCCGCCTGCTACCTGGAACAACCAGAAGCAGTGCGTGCATCGTGTTTGACTCTTCGTGGCCCCATGAACTATAGCCCGCCAGGCTCCTGTGACCATGGGATTTCCCAGGCAAGAATACTGGGGTGGATTGCCATTTTCTCCTCTAAGGGATCTTCCTGACCCAGGGATTGAACCCAACTTTCCTGAGTCTCCTTTATCTCCTGCATTGGCAGGAGGATTCTTTACCACTGCGTCACCTGGGAAGCCCAAAACAACCAAAAACCAAACATCAAGTATGTGAAACAACAGTTTGCAAGACACTGGGCACCTGGCAATAAAGGATAGTAATTTCTGAGAGACAGGGACAAATGAGGGGAGTTCTGCGAGAGGACCACTTACTGCTCTGAGAGAATTTCCAGACCTCAGAACAGGAAGGGGGAGCTTGGATTGAGCCCAGTGGACTCCCTGAGTTTCAGAAGCAGCTGAGCGTCCAGGATGAATGAACTGCTTAGAGCTAACTGGATAGAGTCCCAGAGAGCAGAGACCCCTGGATATCTACGGAAGGCCCCTCTTCCATTTGCAGCCGGAGACAGATCCACTCAGGCATGGGAGGAAACTCTCCGAGGTGGGAAAGGGGTGTACCCAACCCCCACTGTACGGGGCTGAGTGGTGCAGCAAGGACATGAAAATAGTTATTGCAACTGGGTTCCAGGCTTTCAAGAGGTGATGTAGAAGCACGGCGTCCCAACTGAATGTCTAGAGATGAAAACAATGTCTGAAATTAAACAGCAGCAGCACTGGATGGAGTTAACAACAGAGTAGGCATTTCAGAATAAACTATTAGCAAACTTGAAGATACAGCTGTGGAAACTATCCAAAACAAAAAGCAGAGAAAAAGAATTCAAAAAATGCAAAAATCATCAATCTGTAGGACAACTTCAGGCAGCCTTATATATTGCTCCCTGGGTTAGGAAGATCCCCTGCAGAAAGAAATGGCAACCTACTCCAGCATTCTTACCTGGAGAATCCCATGGCCAGTGGAGCTTGGTGGGCTACAGTCCATGAGGTCACAGTCAAACACGACTTAAGGACTGAACAACAAGAAGGAGTCCTTGAAGACGAGGGAAGAAGGGAAGAGAGAAAATATTTGAAGAAATAATGGCTGCACGTTTCCAAATTTGATGAGAATTATAAATCCACAGATCCAAGAACTCACCAAATTCCATACATAAGAAACGCAAAAGATACAAGCTCCACCAAGAAGAAAATGTCATCTGAATAGCGTGTGTCTATGGTGACTGCAGCCATGAAATTAAAAGACACTTACTCCTTGGAAGGAAAGTTATGACCAACCTAGATAGCATATTCAAAAGCAGAGACATGACTTTGCCAACAAAGGTTTGTCTAGTCAAGGCTATGGTTTTTCCTGTGGTCATGTATGGATGTGAGAGTTCGACTGTGAAGAAGGCTGAGTGCCAAAGAATTGATGCTTTTGAACTGTGGTGTTGGAGAAGACTCTTGAGAGTCCCTTGGACTGCAAGGAGATCCAGCCAGTCCATTCTGAAGGAGATCAGCCCTGGGATTTCTTTGGAAGGAATGATGCTAAAGCTGAAACTCCAGTACTTTGGCCAACTCATGTGAAGAGTTGACTCCTTGGAAAAGACTCTGATGCTGGGAGGGATTGGGGGCAAGAGGAGAAGGGGACGACAGAGGATGAGATGGCTGGATGGCATCACTGACTCGATGGACGTGAGTCTCAGTGAACTCCGGGAGTTGGTGATGGACAGGGAGGCCTGGCGTGCTGCGATTCATGGGGTCACAAAGAGTCGGACACGACTGAGCAACTGATCTGATCTGATTTTAAAAGTGGGATTTGTAGTTAAAACCTTTCCTCAAAGAAAACTTGAGGTCCAGATGGCTTCACTGGGAAATTGTACCAAATATTTAAGGAAGAAAAGACCAATTCTCTACAAATGCTTCTAGAAAATTGAAGAGGAAGGGGTACTTCTCAGTTCATCCTGTGAGGCTAGTATTACTCTGTTATCGAAATCAAAGACATTATAAGAAAATAAAATTACATACCAGTAGTCATCATGAGCATAGATGCAAAAGTTCTAAAATAAACTTTAGCAATATATAAAAAACCATACAACATTAAGACCAAGTGAGATTTACTCCAGGAATTCAAAGTTGATTTAACATTCAGCCTTGAGAGTCCTTTGGACAGCAAGGAGATCAAACCAGTCAATCCTAAAGGAAATCAGTCCTGAATATTCACTGGAGGGACTGATGCTGAAGTTCCAATACTTTGGCCACCTGATGAGAAGAACTGATTCATTGGAAAAGACCCTGATGCTGGGAAAGAGTGAAGGTGGGAGGAGAAGGGGACGACAGAGGATGAGATGATTGTATACAAGTAGGGTCAATGCATTTTCAACAGGGTTGAAATTCAATTTTAATTTTTGAGAGAAATTCAATTCAATGAAAGAGCAATGCTTTTAAAAAATGGTGCTAGGACAACTAGAGGCGTGCGTGCATGCTAAGTCACTTCAGTCGTGTCCAGCTCTTTGTGACCCTATGGACTGTAGCCCACCAGGCTCCTCTGATCATGGGGGTATGCCAGGCAAGGATACTGGAGTGGGTTGCCATGTCCTCCTCCAGGGGATCTTCCCAACCTAGGGATCGAGCCCATCTCTCTTATGTCTCCTGCCATGGAAGGTGGGTTCTGTACCACTAGCGCCGCCAGGGAAGCCCAGGACAACTAGATAGCCGCACGCAAAACAATGAATGTGGACTTCCTATCTCACACTACATACAAAAATTAATTCAAAATGGATCAAAGACCTAAAACACAAGAGCTAAAACTATAAAATTCTTAGAAGAAAACATTGGTGTACATTTTCATGACCTTGGATTTGGGAATAATTTCTTAGACATGACATTGAAAATGTAAGCAAACAATTTTTTTAAATTGGACTTCATCAAAATTTAGAACTTCTGTGCTTCAAAATATACGATCAAGAAAGTGAGAAATCAGTCCACAGAATGGGAGAAAATATTTGCAAATCATATCTCCGATAAGGGTTTCGTATTCAGAATATACTTTTAAAAAAAATCTTACAACTCAACAATAAAAATACAAATAACCCAACTTAAAAACGAGGAAAGGATTTAAACAACATTTCTCCAAATAAGAGTACCAATAAACACATGAAAAGATGCTCAACATCACGGGTCATTAGAGAAATTAAAATTAAAGCCACAGTGAGATGCCACTACACACATATTTGAATGGTTAAAACGAATAAGCCTATTCACACCAGGAATTCTTTTTGGCCAGAACATGAACTTGCATGCACAGGCACCCTTTGTTCTATTGCCCTTCACTGTGCTTTGAAGATACTGCTTTTCACAAACTTAAAGTCTCAAGGCAACCCTGTGTCAGGCAAGTCTATAGGCCCCATTTTCCCAACAGCAGCTGCTCCCTTTGTGTGTCTGTGTTACATTTTGGTAATTCTTAAAATATTTCCTTTTTTTTTTTTTTTTCATTGTTATCATACACTAAGTCCCCTACCTACAAATGAGTTCCATTCTGAGAGCATGTTTGTGAGTTCAGTTTGTTCCTCAGTTCAGCAAAGTGAGTCTAGGTACCCAGCTAACACATTCAGCTACATGGTGCTGACGATAAGAGGTCTATAATACTTTTCACACAAATAACACTTAAAAAAAACACAAACACACAGAAGAATAAAAACGTTTTTAATCTTGCTGTTCGGTAGCTTGAAAAGTACAGTAGTCCAGGACAACAGCTGGCATATGGGGGCTGGCACCGCGTGAACAGGCAGGAAGAGTTAGACTGGAGAAGGAGGGGAGGTGGGAGAGGGTAGAGCTGAAGGGTCATCAGCGACGGGAGACGGAGAGCGGGGTGCAGCGTCACTCACGCCTGACAGTCGACGCCACGGGTTCTTGCTGGATCCAAAGCTATCTACCCTCTTGAAACAAAGATCCACTGATGTCTGGGTAGCAGCTCTTTTCTTCTGATCATCGATGACACAGTAGCATTGGACTGCTTTCTGCACGGCTGCGGCAACTCTCATGTAGTCCTGCACCTCAAAACCCAACAGCGCCTCCTCAAAGAAAGAAAACCTCCCTGCCATCTCCTGCGTCGTGAATCTCTTGCCTCTCTTCGTCCTTTCCCTGGACCTCCAATTCCGTCAGGTCTCCGTTCGTAAGCTCCACATTCACATCTTTGAAAATTCACAACTTGAAGGTTCGTGGTAGGGGACATTGTATTTATTACGCTGATTTGTGACAAGTGACCTTCGATGTTATTAGTAGGTAGGTCTTGCTGAAGGCTCAGATGGTCGTTAGCATTTTTCAGCAATAAAGTATTTTTAAGCATTTTAAAATGAAGGTGTGTACTTTTTAAAAGGGGCTTCCCACGTAGCTCAGTCAGTAAAGAGTCTGCCTGGGTCCGGAAGATCCCCTGGAGAAGGAAATGGCAACCCACTCCAGTATCCTTGCCTGGAGAATTCCATGGACTGAGGAGCCTGGTGGGCTACAGTCCATGGTGTCGCAAGAGTCGGACACAACTTAGGACTACTCCACCACTGCTTTTTAAAAACAGAATGCTGTTGCACACAGGACACTATGGTATAAGCATAACCTTTACGCGCAGTGGGAGACCCCCACATTTGTGTGACTTCTTTTGATATAGTCACTTTATTGCTGTGCTCTGGAGCTGAACCCATATCTCAGAGGCATGCCTGCACATCTGATAAGAATATAAAACAGTACAATCACTTTGGAAAACAGTTTGGCAGTTTCCTAGAGAGTAAAACATACACCTACCACATGACTCATCCATTCTACTTTACCCAGGAGGACGAAAGCATCCATCCATATGAAGATTTACATGTGAATTTTCATAGCAGCTTTATTTGCAGTTTTCACAAACTGGAAACACCCGAATTGTCCACTCGAGAGTTTAGCTGAGCAAATGCTGCCTTAGCATCCACTCTGTTGCCGGGGGAGCAGGGGGTGGGGGGGCGGTGGGCCTGCAGGGACCTTCCTATTGTTCCAAGGGGTCCATCTCTCCTTCCTTCAGGGCCCTGGTCTGATCCTTTCTACCTTCTCTGACCCCAGCACAGGGTCCCTCCCATTATGCAACGATTAAACATCTCACAATTCTTCTTGAAGTGGAATTACTAGGCTTCCATTTGCTGTTAAGCGAGGAAGGGGGGTGGGGTGGGGGGGGCAGTGAGGGTCTCTTTCCCTACGTTCCAGATTTCAGCCTCAGGGAGGAATATCTGACACACACCCCTTCCTCGGCGTCCTCATTTTCCCAGTGCAGGTGGCAGCCATCTCTGGTTTCAGGCCAACTCTGCCAACTCCTGCAAGTATTAATAGTTACCTAAAACTAACCCATCACTCACACTCTTCGCCAGCATCTTGTCTGCAACAGATTATGAAGAGATAAAGCCAGGCCTCTGTATTCACCGGCCAATAGGAAAGTGACCATTGCCAAGAAGGGTAGAAGCTTTCTTACAGATTTTACACGCACCCACACACACACACCCATAGCATGAAGCAAAAATTCCTATGTTTTGGAATTTTTATATGATTTCACTATAATCAAGTGGCAATCATGAGGCAGGTACAATTATACTTCCCTGGTGGCTCAGATAGTAAAGAATCTGCAGGCAATGCCGGTGACCCCGCTTGGATCCTTGGGTCGAGAAGATTCCTTGGAGAAGGGCATGGCAACCCACTCCAGTATTCTTGCCTGGAGAACCTCATGGATGGAGGAGCCTGGCGGGCTACAGTCCATGGGGTGGCAAAGAGTCAGACACAACTGAGAGACTAACACTTTTTCACTTCAATAACTTTTAGCTTCCGTGACAGCAACTCAAGGTAAGTATTATCTTCCTGGTTTTACTGATGAGGAAACTGGGGCCTCGAGCAGTTAAGCAAAGTGGCTCAGCTAGTGAGTGGAGATCTGAGATTTCAGCTCTGTTCACACCAAGTCTAAGGACGTGTCCGTGAAATGACAGGGAGTCAGTGGCTTGAAAGGAGTAAGCCCACCTCTGTGCCAATGCACAGGAGGCTCACGGGTCAACCTTCCTGTCCAGTCCCGCAGAATTTCCCCAGAGAGATCTTGGGCGGACATCTGGCAAGAGTGCCTTTCCCTGAATATTCAGAAGAGGGTCTGTGGATGCTGCTGGCCCAGCACTTCTCTGGGGATGAGATAAGCAAGCCGACAGCCACCCTCGGGGCAGAGACCTCAGAGCCTCTGCATGCAGGCCCCTCTTCTCTTCTGCCTCATCTGCCACAGCAAGGCACCCCGGTTAGAGAGCATGCGTGCATGTGTGCGCGTGTGTCTGTGTGTGACTTGGAGGGACAATGGGGGAGCCTGGTTTAGCAACATCTGTTTTCACTCATTCCAGAAGATTTCTAGCTGCCCGCAAAACCATGTATTTGCTTGTTCTCTGTGTGGATTCTGAAGCCAAGGGTAATTCATACTGGAGTTGCTAATCCTACAAATGGTATTTACATGAATTTCAGGTCCTTTCAGGTGGAGGCCAGGTCCAGTGGACCGCTAACTCCACACCTGCCTTTATCTTCCTGGGAGCAGAAAGGAGGGGTCGACTGGGAGGGGGAGGTCGGCATTCTTCGGCTGCTGCAAAAGAAACTGAGTTTGGTGGGTTTAAGCAAGAAAGGGGGATTTACTGGAAAGATAGCAAGTGAAAGAGAGATGAACACCCAGGTTAAAGAAGGTCAAGCACTCGGGAAAAGCCGGCTTCTTGGCAGCCAGGACTTGAGGAATGCGTGTCTGGATGAGGCTGTGAGTACACTTGGCTCCGGCCTCCTCCTCTCCCGGGTTGACCTGGCACCGGAAATCATTCCCAAGAGACAGTCCAATCCCCACCTTGAGTTTCACTTGGTTGGGAGCAGTACCCTGTGACCACCGCCTCATTGGACCCACAGCAACTGTCGTGAATCCAAGGTGCTCACTGCCCTTGGCCCATGGCTGCCCAGGGCTCACACACAAACACCGTTGTCCCAGTGGTCGCTGAGGAGAAAGGCCCCAGGGACCACCCCGTGAGTACCACCCGAGCACTGCCCCACTCCCAACGGGGGGACAATCCAACTGACACCCCACCCACCCCCGCCAGTGTAACATGCCCTGAAGTGGTGTGATAGGGTGGCTGATCTCTGAGTCCAAGAGTTTGACTCATGTTCACTTCCCATCAAGATACCGTCTTAATATCCTATAACCTATAAACTAAGTGATAAATCAGACACCAAAATCCTACACTACTTACGAAGAGAAGAATATTTTTAAGGTATGCTTATCTTAGTCGAAGAATTGATGCTTTTGAACTGTGATGTTTGAGAAGACTCTTGAGCGTCCTTTGGACTGCAAGGAGATCCAACCAGTCCATCCTAAAGGAAATCAGACCTGAATATTCACTGGAAGGACTGATGCTGAAACTGAAATTCCAATCCTTTGGCCACCTGAAGTGAAGAACGGACTCCTTGGAAAAGACCCTGATGCTGGGAAAGATTGAGGGCAGGAGGAGAAGGGGACGACAGAGGATGAGAAGGTTGGATGGCATCACCAACTCAATGGACAAGAGTTTGAGCAAGCTCCGGGAGTTGGTGATGGACAGGGAGGCCTGGTGTCCTGCAGTTCTTAGGGTCAAAAAGAGTCGGACATGACTGAGTGACTGAACAAGTATGGCCAGGCCCTGCTTCAGTGCCCCAGATTCTCTTAGAATTTGCTAAAAGTTCCTATGTAAACAAGTGATGTTAAATCTTCTCCCCCCATGGAAAGCTTACTTTGGCATGATGCCACTGGCCTAACCCTGTGGGATGTGATTAGCAAAAAATCCAAAGAAACTTGCTCTTTTCTTTGTGTGGGGGATCTGTTGAGAAGGCAGCCTGTGATGTTCAGTACGGGTCCTGAGGACCCAGGGGGAAGAAATTCCTCTCTGGCCCCAGTCCCAGGCATCACTGAGCTCCTCCTGGGAAACGGGTTTATCTTTCCGACTCAGCATCACGGGACGGATTTCCCAGCTTGCTCGGGCCCACTCAGGAGCTGCTCTCTGGCCGAGAGGCAGGACTCTGCTGCACAGAACACTGTGGACGCTCACCTTACCCTGGCCTCACCTCTGTCCTTCTACCTTTTCCAAAAGCCCAAAGATGCCTTCACATTCCTTTCCCATCTCATTTTTTTTTTTTTTAGTAAGATGGCTGCTCTCCCATGCACTGGTAGCCTGGAGGCTGGCCGCCTGGCCAGGAACAGGGTTCTCATCGCTGACCGCTCAGCCAGCTCCCCGCGACCCAACCAAGGGGCTGTTCTCAGCGTCCAGCAAAGCCTGCTCCAAACCCACAGGCCCATCCAGGGCAGCCGCCGTCTGGCCCCCCTTGGTAAGGCCAGGGCGAGGCTCCACAACCGTCTGTTCTCCTCTTCGGATGTTTTCAATCACTGATTCCGAAGAGTAGGGCTTTTAGCCGCAGTCAGCAGGGAGGCCAGGAGCCTGTTTACAAAAAGCTCATTTTACAGGTCTGGGCTTCGCAGGCCTCAGTGCACTCACTCCCTCTGGTCATCGGGCTCCCCAGATGGCTGTGGCTGGGCAGGGAAGGGGCTCGGGCAGTGCGGGTTCAGCCCAGGTCCTCGCCCCGGCCGTCCCCTTCCGCATTTCCAGTTCCATCAGCAGCCGCCTACCGGCACTGGAGGTGTGGGGGGGAGGAACTGGGGACCGAGTGAGAGACTCCCCAGGCGCCAGGAGGGGTGGGCAGGTGGAACCACGGAGTCCTCCGGAATGCTGGAGGCTCTTCTACATGCGGATTACCTCCCGACAGCCCCCAGCCCCCCAGGAACGAGAAAGATCATGTGTCTTCACTGGGGTAACATGGTAAGGACAGAAGACTCACCCTCTGAACCATTTTCCAGTGCCCCAGGCATTAAATACCTTCAAGTTTTTCGGGAGCAACCATCACCACCACCACCACCACCCAGAACCTTCTCATCTTCCCAAACGGAAACTGAGGAACCACTTTTTTTTTTTTTAGCTAAATTCTCTCATTCAACAGGTTTTTTTTTTTTTAAATTGAAAATCTCTGTGCTTTCTCGAGGGGAACACAGATTTGCAGAGCCCTGGAGGTAGAGACCGGAGAAGGCAATGGCACCCCACTCCAGTACTCTTGCCTGGAAAATCCCATGAATGGAGGAGCCTGGTGGGCTGCAGTCCATGAGGTCGCAAAGAGTCGGACATGACTCAGCAACTTCACTTTCACTTTTCACTTTCATGCATTGGAGAAGGAAATGGCAACCCACTCCGGTGTTCTTGCCTGGAGAATCCCAGGGACGGGGAAGCCTGGTGGGCTGCTGTCTATGGGGTCACACAGAGTCGGACACGACTTTAGTGACTTAGCAGTAGCAGTAGGAAGTAGAGACAGAGAAGGCAATGGCACCCCACTCCAGTACTCTTGCCTGGAAAATCCCATGGATGGAGCAGCCTAGTGGGCTACGGTCCATGGGGTCGCTAAAAGTCGGACACGACTGAGCGATTTAGCAGCAGCAGCAGCAGCAGGAGGAAGAGACGGGAGGAAGTCTCAGGGAACATGGCGGAGGGGCTGGTCTCCAGGGGCGCAGAGGATCCTGGGACTCACCAGGATCGGAGCGGGGGCACCTGCAGGCAGGGTGGGGATGGGCGGGGGCAGCAGCAGGGATGGGGAGGGGACAGTGGGGAGAGGGTGAGAGCATCGGTGGGGATTTCAGAGGGAATGTTTTCCAGGGGTGAGACAGGCCTGATCACATGCGGTTCCTGGTGGTCAGGGGGCTTGGGAGGGTCAGAGGGCTGAGGACGGGGGACGGCCGGGTGAAAGCCTGGCTCTCCAAGCCACAGAGTGGAGACGCAAGTATGTGAAGCATGTGTGACTCTCTTCAGAAGGCGCTGGCCCTCGGTCCACCAGCCCCCTGGCCTGACTTCAGACAAATTACAGTTCTGCCCACAAGCATTTTGCTGGGAATCCTGTTTTTCTTCCTGAGATTGAGAAGCAGATTGGCGGGCACGTTTGGCAGCAGAGGGCCGGGGGAACGGGAGGTCACCCAGGAGCACAGGCCTATCGCTGAGGCCCGAAATCACCAGTTAATGAGGTGCTGGGGAGCAGGATGAGTTCAGAGAAACCTCTGGAACTCCGGAAGGGCTGCGAGGCCTGGCCCCTCCCCAGGGTCCCTGGACTGGACAGAGCTCCTCGGCCATGGGCGAGTCTCCCTTAATTCCCTAGGAAGGGATTATTCCCACTGTACAGCTGGAGAAACTGAGGCACGGGGCAGTGACTTGTCCAGGACACAGCCTAGCAAGGGACCGAGAGAAGATCAGGGTAGAGACCCCAAGCTGGCCCTTAACCCTTGCTCTGCCGGGGTCCTGGGTGACCTTGAGTGTGTCCCTTACAGCTAATAACCAGTATTCATACAGCACCTTCTCAGAGTTACTTGTTTGGCTTTTACAGCTGTGTAAACAGCTGGAACAGGGCTTCCCAGGTGGTTCGGTGGTAAAGAATCTGCCTGCCAATGCAAGGAGATGCAGGAGACGGGGATCCCACCCTTGGGTCGGGAAGATCCCCTGGAGGAGCAAATGGCAACCCACTCCAGTATTCTTGCCTGTGAAATCCCATGGACAGAGGGGCCTGGTGGGCTACAGTCCATGGGGTTGCAGAGTAGGACACGACTGAGTGACTCAGCACACATGCAACCATACAGAACAACAGACATGAGAGCTCCTATCATAGAGCAGGAGACTGAGGTCCAGAGAGGCTATTTGGTTCATGTTACGGGCTGCCACGTGTCTCTCTGAAATTCATATGGGAACCTCAGATGTGCGTATGTGCTAAGTAGCTTCTGTTGTGTCTAACTCTGCGACCCCATGGACTGTAGACTGCCAGGCTCCTCTGTGCCTGGGATTCTCCAGAACAGAATACTGGAATGGGTTGCCAGGCCCTCCTCCAGGGGATCTTCCCCACCCAGGGATCAAAGCCGAGTCTCTTAGGTGTCCTGCATTGGCAGGTGGGTTCTTTACCACTAGCACCACGTGGGAAGCCCTAGAACCTCAGAATGTGACTGCATTTGGAAATACAGGGTCTTTAAAGAGGTGATTATGTAAAAATGAGGTTGTTAGGTTGGACTCTAATCCGATATGACTGGTGTCCTTCTAAGAAGAGATTTGGACACAGGCAACACAGAGAAAAGGCCAGGTGAGGACACAGGGAGAAGACGGCCACCTGCAAGCCGGAGGAGCCTGCATCTCGATCCTGGACTTCTGGCCTCCGGAGCTATGAGAGAGCAGTTTCCATTATCCTAGCCCCGAACCTACTGATATGCTTTGCTCCCAGTTCGCACCAGGCCCCGCTTCTTCCTGACCCCTTTCCTCACGGGTCACTGGGAGTTTGAATGAGGTGACGCAGGGACTATGGTTCTGCGTGTGTGATTGCTGCTGGGTGGACTACTGTTACCTTAACTCTTGTGAAATACACCCACATATGCAAATGTGTGTGCAGTCTAGTGGAGTGATGAGGAGCGAAGGTATGAGCCAGGCCCAGTTTGAACCCTGACTGCTGTGTGACCTTGGGCAAGTTGCCTAACCTGTCTGTGTCTAACTCTCCTTTGCAGTGGCAATAATAAGCTTATCACAATAACGGTGTTATTGTACATAAGCTTCCCTGGTGGCTCAGACAGTAAAATCGTCTGCTTGCAATGATGGAGACCCAGGTTCAAACCCTGGGTCAGGAAGATCCCCTGGGAAAGGAAACAGCAACCCATGCCAGTACTCTTGCCTGGAAAATTCCATAGATGGAGGAACCTCGTATGCTACAGTTCATGGGGGTCACAAAGAGTCGGACACGACTGAGTGAGTTCGCTTTCGTACGTAAGTAAAATGACACAGAGTCCACTCTTAGAGAGCCCGGCATCAAGTCAGTGCATAAGATAAAAACTTCAATGGAAGCATCATCAACATCAACGTTGGGGAAAGGAGTGTGAGGTCCTGCGGGCTGAGGGCCAGCTGGGCTGCTGACCCCTCCTCTCCCAGGCCTGGTGTGGAGCTCTGAGGGTCAGACAGTTGCAGGAAAGACCAGTTGAGCAGGCACAGGGGCCTGGCTTCAGGCAGGGCCTCCCACACCTGAAGACAAACATGGCTGAG
The DNA here is from genome assembly GCF_019923935.1 of Bubalus bubalis. Classification (NCBI taxonomy): domain Eukaryota; kingdom Metazoa; phylum Chordata; class Mammalia; order Artiodactyla; family Bovidae; genus Bubalus; species Bubalus bubalis. The sequence continues at coordinate 113,467,609 of NC_059164.1, forward strand.
CTCAACCAGAGAGACAGCCTCCCCGAGCAAACCAGCAGAGAACAAGAGCATGGCTTTCGGCTAACCCTCTTCTCGACTCACAGGTGGCAAGGCATTGTGGGCTCAGGGTCTTACACTGGTTTGCGGTGAGTTTCATGGTTGTTTCTTCAAGTCCTTAGTTTAGATGGAGAGAGCTCAGGACTCTGGCGGTCGGCCATGGGCAGGAGGCGCGTTACCTGGGTCACTCCCGGGCTCCAGCAGCTTACTTGTCGTCTCACTGAGTGGGAGGGCACGGGGGTAGGCTGGACACTGAAGTGTGGGCGGGGAGGGGTCAGGAGCTTCTTTTTTTACGGTTGATTGATTTATTTTTGACTGTGCTGGGCCTCTGTCGCTGCACACAGGCTTTCTCTGGTTGCGGTGTGCAGGCTTCTCATTGCGGTGGCTTCTCTTGCTGTGGAGATCAGGCTTCAGTCGTTTCGGCACAGGGGCTCAGCAGCTTTGGCTCCTAGGCTTTAACACACAGGCTCAATAGCTGTGGCGCTTAGCGGAGCTTTGTTGCTCCAAGGCGTGTGGGATCTTCCCGGATCCAGGACAGAACCTGTGTTTCCTGCATTGGCAGGCAGATTCTTTACCACTAAGGCAGCAGGGAAGCCACGGTGCTCTTATTCCTGGAAACCCCACTCCCTCCCAGGCCAGGTTCCTCCTTCTCTGTCCCCTGGCAGGGATGTGTGTGTGTGTGAATGCCCCTCCCATCAAGCCCAGCCCACCAAGGTGGGCCCACTGCCCTGGAGAGGGCCCACAGTACAGAGAAACTCTGTGAATTCTCCTTGGGGTGAGGAGAGTGGCGGTCCTGGGTTGAGCAGCACTGTGAGAGTCGGGGGTTTCCCCCGCCCTGGGCTTTCAGCCCTGAAGGCGCCTCCTGTCTCCTCCCCTCCCCTCCTCAGAGCCCACCTGATCAGGCAACAATCCCTGCTTCTTCCAAGCCCTTTAATTTCTCTCTCCTTACAGGATGTAAGGGGTGATCTGCCCCCGCGGTCAAGCCCATCCTTTTAGAAGGTTCTCCCCTATGAGATTCTCCCAGAGATGCCAACTCAGGGGCCCTGGGTCAGGCTTTGGTGGTGGAGTGGACCAGACCAGGCCGCCTGGCATGGTCCCCTCCCCCACCCCATCACCCTCCATTCTTGTCCCTCTCCCATCACTTCCCTCCCCTCGGTCCCCTCCCCCACCCCATCACACCCTCCCCCATCACGACCCCCCTCCCCTTCTCCCCTAGCTGGCCCGGGGAGGCATTTTGGGTAGAGGAGACACCTCATCCCGTCCTAGGTCCAAGGTGGTGCCTCCCCTCGTGCGTCATTGGCTTTTCACACGTGAAACGACAGGGTTGGACTCCACAACCTGCAGGTCCCCTCCGCCCTGATGTTCTCCCCACGGGTGCCTCACAGCGTCCCTCTCCACCCTTCCTGGTCGGTCCTTCCAGGGCCTGGGGCGCCCCGCCCCGCCACCTCCCCCGACACTGTCCCTTGGTCACAAAGGGCAGAGAAGTCACTCAGCGCTTGGCTTTTAGGACGTTTATTCCCCATGGTCCCGGGTGGGCAGAGGGGACTCTCCTCCAGGGGTGCGGCTCCTGGTCGCGGCCAGACCTCAGTGGGCAGGCGGTTAGAAGTTGGCCACCCGGCGGAGGGATTGGACGCGCGCGCTGGGGGCCTCCCAGTCGGAGAAGCTGCGGAAGTCGCCCCTCTCCACCAGATACATGCGGCCTCGGTAGTTGGGCTCCTCGTAGAGAACCCACCTGGGTGGAGGGTGGCGGCGGGGGAGCGGGTCAGGGGCCGGGGCTGACCCGATCCTGGCCTGGCAGCCCCACGCCCCCGCCCCCGACCCACAGCTGCCACCCCGCGCCCCTCCCACCCAGACTACACATCCTGGGGCATCATCAGGCAGCTTGTCTTGGCCACGGGCTTGCTGCTGCTAAGTTGCTTCAGTCGTGTCCGACTCTGTGAGACCCCAAAGACAGCAGCCCACCAGGCTTCCCCGTCCCTGGGATTCTCCAGGCAAGAACACTGGAGTGGGTTGCCATTTCCTTCTCCAATGCATGAAAGTGAAAAGTGAAAGTGAAGTCGCTCAGCTGTGTCCAACTCTTAGCGACTCCATGGACTGCAGCCTACCAGCCTCCTCTGTCCATGGATTTTCCAGGCAAGAGTACTGGAGTGGGGTGCCATTGCCTTCTCCGGGACACAGGCTTACATATCTCTTTTTCAAATTGAAGTCACAGGAGGCAAAGGATGAAGGCTCCATGGGGAGTGAGCAGAGCCCAGGTCCAGAGGTATCATCCACCATGGGCAGCCTCCAGTGACCCCTCACCCCTCTGAGCCTCATCTCCTCTTAGGCAAACTGGGGCCTGAAGTCCCTGTAGTCAAATCTTAGCTCCTACCTCCCTGCCTTCTTTTCTAAACAAGCCCCTGGGACCCCCGAGAGTGAGTGGAGGTTGAGCCTCAGGGCTCAGGACATCTTCTACCCAAAGGTATGGCTCTGGCCTCACAAGACACAATTTAGCCAGCAAATGGTTGTTTTGGAATTCTCCCCCAGATTCCCAGGTGCCATCAGCTTGGGGCAAACCTGGAATTTCTGAAAGACCTTTGGGTCAGGGCCCAGGGTCCAGGGCCCAGCAGCCAACATCAGTCATGCCAGGAAAGGTGGGGGGCGTCTTCCTTCAGTTCCTGGCATGACCACCCCTGGCACCCTGACCCCGTGCCTTAAAGGATCCCATAGACGCTGTGACAAGAGCTGGGCTCCTGGCACCCATGTTTTGGGGCTCTTCTGGGGGCTGGAGCTGAGGTCTGGGGAGACTCCCAGCTCCAGAGCAGGGGCAGTCTGACTTGGAGCCAAAGGCTTGGCTGTCATCCCAGCAGGGCCACTCACTGCAGGGTAGGGATAACTTTCTGGGCCTCAGTTTGCTCATCTGTAAAATGGGGACACACTCTCCACCCAGCCAGGTAGATGGGGAGGAGATGGCCAGCTTGTGTGCGAGCAGGGGCTGTGAAACTTGGCCCAATGGATGTGCACAGTGGGCGCAGAGACTTCCTCGGCTGGTGGAAGGAACAGGGCGTGCAGGGAAAACCCACTCAGCCACATGGTCCACCAGAAGTGAGCCACCGTGAGGTACCTCTTCCCCAGGGAGGCCCGCCTAGTGGGGCTGGGTGCTTGGTAGGAGAGAGGTCCAATGCAGGGTCAGTGAGGGGTGGGCAAGTGGGCAGGGCCACCCTGCCCAGAGCAGGCTTCCCCTGGCTCAAGCAAACCATAGCCCAGCCCAATCCTAGAGAATGACTGTCTGCAAAGGGCCCCCTGCCCTTTGCAGGGTGGGTGGGCGGGGGCCCTCTGGAGCCCCACGTCCCCTCACCCTGGCCTTCCTGGGCCAGGGAGGCAGCTGGGGGAGGGAGGGAAAGGGTCTCAGGGTAGGGGACAGGCTGCCCCTCTGCTGGGGGTCCGACCCACCCTGGCAGGCAGGGACCCATGGGCAGAAGCCAGGTGGGTTCTACTCACGCTCCGTCCCCGTACGCCTTGATGGCGTTGACACAGTTCTTGCTCCAGCCCCGACTCTGAAGGAAGGGACAGTCTTCCTTGAACTCCAGGCACTGGCCCGTGAAGTTGCAGCCCTCGAAGATTTCTAAGCGGAAGTGTTCCCCGTGCTGCGGGCCCCCACCGGGAGCAAGGAAGGGAAGAGGGTGAAGGGAGTGCCCACAGAAGCATGTGTGGGTGGGAGCAGAAACTCACCCAGGGCCCCGGGAGCACCCAAGAGCTCCTGGGCTAAGGAGCTAGTGAGTGCCCACCCCCTCCCAGCCCAACACCCGCCCCTCAGCCCAGAACTTGCAGATAAGATTTGTTTGGATGAAAGGCATCTATTTCTTTAAAAAGATTCAGGGTCTCAAATCAGTCTACTCTCCTCTTTCTTTAACTAAAGAACCCAGGATCCAGAGAGGGCCAGCCCGCCTGGAACAGCGGCCTCCCTCGGACCGGCCTGGGGCACTGGGCTTCCTCCTGCCCACTGCCCAGACATACCACGGCATTCCTGTGCCCATCACCCCCACCCCCCGCCCCACCCTGGCAACCCCACCCCGGGCTGCAGGCCACGGGCAGCTTTTAAAGGATAATATTTTACAAACTGTAACAGAACCTTTTATTAAAACATGAAGCCAAAAATCTAAAACAAATAAGAGATCTCATTTGCTGAAATCCCTGCTGGCTCACAGGGCCGAGGACATACCCTCTTAAGAGTCCCCTGTATTTCCAAAAGCCTGAGGCGGGCCAGCTCCCCTTGGGCTCTGGCGCCGGCGGGGGCTGGGTCTACGCCAGAGCTGGCCCCAAAGACAGCTCTTTATGAGAACAGCATTCAAAAGATACCCGGGATAGTTTTCATACAAATAGCATTATGCAAGACCCAGGGCCAGCCATGGCAATTCCTTTTTTCCAAATGTCCATGACCTGATAGGAAGCCTAAGAAAGCATTCTTACAATCTGAGAGGCTGAAGCCCAGCTGGGTTTGCAGTGTGGAAAAGAGAGAGGTTGAGGGGTTTCTACTCAGGAGGCCCCTCCCCTGGGGTCCTCAGACGCTCGTCCAGGGAGGCGCTCCTGCAGACACAAGGCCTGAGATGCCCCATGAGCTGCTCGCCTGGCTCCTCAGAACCAGCTGTGTCCCTGCCCTAGCATCCAGAGCTCACAACAGGCTGGTTAGGACTTGAACTTGGGCGACTCCCAAGGAATGGGAATGCCCAGTCCTCAAACCCCACCTAGGGACAACCAGACACACACAGTCCTTCGCCGAGGAGGAGTGACACCCCTCGTCGTCCACCCTGTGAAGTGGCAGCCGTCTGCTGGGTCCTGTCCCCTGGTTCCCGCTGCCTGGCCAAGGATACCCAAGCTTCTTCCATCAGCCACTCCATCGAGGGCTCCCGAAAAGCGTTACAAGGTGATCTGCCTGGTGGACACACCAGGCCCACATGAGCCTTACTTTAGCTGAATGCTTCCCCCATCTGGTTGCAAATCCACACTTCTGATGTTTCCAATAGCGTTTTAAGTGGAAAATTCAGCAAGATTTTGGCATCGGAAATCGAAACTGATATACTGCTGAAAACCCGGTCATGAAAACTCCCAGGGGCGTTCCGATTTGGTCCCCACGCATGGGAGTGGCTAGGTCTGTGTGAGGACATCTCGCCGTCTTAAAGACCCCATGGTCTCACCCATTCCTAAAGCTTGGAGGGTCACCCCCCTCCCAATACCTGTTACACGTCTTGAGCAGGCTCACGGAGCCCTGGATCACTCCAGCAGGAAGCCCTCCAGCCCCACGCCGGCCAGGTGGAGGACCCCGGCCCACTTACCATCCTCACGGGCCGACAGGAGCCCATGTGGTCGTTGTGGCCGTTCCAGCGGTAGAAGTCGGGGTAGTCGCCGTGCTCCAGGATGAACTGCTGGCCCCGGAAGTCGGGGTGGTCGAAGCAGACCCAGGCCCCACTCTCCACGCGGACCGAGTTCACCCGGTTCATGAAGCCTCGATCCTGGAAGTTGTCACAGTCCCCGAAGACCTCCAGCTTCCTGCCCGTGAAGTGCTTGCCCTCGTAGAGTGTGATCTAGAAGAGCCAGGTGAGAGGGCACAGGGTTGGGTGCGCCTCTCCTTTCAGTTCTGGGAATGGACACATGGGGCCCAACACCCCGACTGAACCCTGAGTCCCCAGACCCAGACCTGCTGCATACACTAGGTGCTCAACCCTGTCTCTTGATCAGGTGAAAGAACGCACGGACGGCAGGTTGAGATCAGCCGCAGTGCCCCACCATCCCCACCCCGGGGGCCCACGGTTGAGCAGACAAATCTCAGAAGATCCGAGGAGACAGCCACTTCCCCTTTGTCCAGGGGCCCCTGTGAAAACAGGCTCTTTTCAAACTGCCACTGCAGTTTTTAAACTCAATTTTTGTTCATCGTTAAAACACAACATCCAAAGAAATGCTTCCAAAAGAAAACATTTCACTCAGGACTTGCCATATAAACAAATACTGTTTTCAGAAAGTCAGGTTTCTGGGATCCGTCTGCTTCACCGGACAGACTGAATCCAACAGAGCCACGTCAGGGCCCGGCGTGGGATTAACGGCTCAAAAGCAGGTTTTTTCAATGTAGCCGCGTCCCTTTGTGCCCTGGGCCACTCCTCCGGGTGACATGCATGTGTTAGATCTGGAGCTTTTCTAGCCCGGCGGTCAGTTCAGACACCGTGCTCCATGGTGATGTAGCACTGAAGGGTGTCCTCACACTGAACCAGATGGTAACCAGACCTATTGTAGTGATCAGCTGGTAAGGGATAAACATATCCAGTCACTATGTTATGCACCGGAAACTAAGCCAATCTTGTCAGTCAATTGTACTTCAATAAAAACAAAACAAAAACAAACATGAACCATATCAACCTCAAACTCACTTTCTGCAGAGGAACCTAACATTCCGACCATTCAATAACTCTTCAGGGGCTTCCCTGGTGACTCAGGTGTAGAGTCTGCCTCTGCAATGCAGAAGACCTGGGTTTGATCCCTGGGTTGGGAAGATCCCCTGAAGAAGGGAATGGCTATCCACTCCAATATTCTTGCCTGGAGAATCCCATGGACAGAGGAGCCTGGTGGGCTACAGTCCGTGGGGTCACAAAGAGCTGGACACGACTGAGCAACTAATACTTTGGGCTCCTAGAAGGGGCCTGGCAAAGTAATGCTACCTGGGTCCAGGGACTGTGGTCAGCCTGTATGTATGCTGTTACTGATGGTACGACTGCCTCCCTGGGCCCCTCGGAGTTAAGTGAGGCCAGAGGCTTTGGCCAGAGGGATGTGTGTGGACTCACAAGCTCTGAAAACTTCTCATTTCTCCTCTCTGCCTCTGCCGCTGTCAGGGTGTCACTCTGCAGCACAGAGGGTGTGTGGACCGTGGTGGAGGGAGCTCTTGGGGCTGTTTGTTACTGAGGCATAACCTAGCCCGCGCAGACAGATGCAGTAATACTCTCATTCACTAACCTTGAATGTAACCCCTGGGGTCCAAAAGACAGGGAGCTAGAGAAGAGGGGAGAGGTCCAAATTTACCCTCCTTCCTGCACAAGTCTGTTTGAGGGCTCTCCCCACCCCCAGATATTCAAGGACAACTGGTCACCCATAGAATTCAGAGGCCCCCTCAGATCTGAACAGTTGTGCAGAGAACTAGTCCCAAGTGTCCCTGGGCGGATTCTGAGGAAGGAGCAGTCACATTAGAACAGCCTCAGGGAAAGAAGTGGGGCCCAGGGCCTGCAAGGCAAGGCAGGGGTCCCCCACCGCAACCCAGGCACCCCTCACAGCTCACCACTCTGCCTGCTCCTGGCTGGGGGTGGGGGTTGGAGCCCCAGAGCCAGCGCTTGCTGGAGGGGCTGGAGGGAGTGTTGGGGAGACTTCCTAACCCTCACATCACAGAGGTGCTCAGCCAGGGCCAGGCTACCCCCGGGCTGTCAGATGCAAAGGGCACCAAGCAGCAATTTGCCACCCTCGGCCCCCAGCCCCCAGCCCCCAGCCCCCAGCCCGAACACCAAGAGCCACGGAAGGGGGTTCAGGGCCCCGCCGCGGGCACTCACCTTCCCCGAGCGCTGCGCCATGGTGCACCTGGGCCGCCTGGAGTGCCGGCCCGCGGGCCGCGGGGGCCCCAGATATAGCGGGCGGCGCCCTGCTGGCTCAGCGCCGCCCCGACAAAAGATTTGCTGGGCCGGCTGGTTAGTGCTGTCGGGCGTGCTAAGCCCGCGAGGGGCCGCCGGCCGGAGGGACTCACCCCGCCCCCGTCTGGGGGGTCTCCCCGGTGCTCACGGGGGTCACCGCGCCCAGCTCGGCTCGGCTCAGGCCCCGAAGCCGACTCTCTCTCGGGCTCAGCCTGCCTGCTGGCCCTGCTGAGTCAGGACCACACGCCCCCCGCTGCCCCGCCCCTACTCTGGGGCGGGGGTCTCCAGGCTCCCCTCCTCCTCACCGAGCCCTGAGCCTTCCCAGACAGCCAGCCACTGCCCTCTCCCACCCGGACCCGGGCTCACCCTGTTACTGAGTCGTTCTCTGGGTGAAGGATGGACCCCAGGCTCCAGAGGGCAGAGACGACAGCCTGTGCCCGCCACCTGCCCTCTTCTCTTGGCCAACCCAAATTGGTGTACCCCACCCACAGTGAAGCCAGACAAAGCCAGGGATGGAGTTAGCACAGAGAAAGGTTTCTTGCAAAGGAGAACCAGGCAACTCATGCTCAAAAGGCTGCAACTCCCTGGTGGGTTTCAGGTGTTTTTAAAGCAAGGTGAGGAGGAGAGTCACAGGGTGTGCGCTGATCATCTCTGGGACAAGTCTCTGATTGGTTGACGGTGAGGTAATGGGGCAGTGTCACAGGGGGTAACATGATCAATCCTCAGGCTCCAGTAGGTCTGGGGGCTACAGTGCTCACGGTCATCAAGTAGTTAACTTCTTTCACTTGATGGGGATTTTAGCATCTGTAAAACAACTCAGGAAAGGTGCGCAGACACTGTTACCTAGGTACTTCGGGGAGGAACTAAAGATTGTGACTGCCATATGGCTGATGTACTGTTCAAATTCTTACCAGTTCTCCTGGCCCAACTACTATCCATTTTTATCACTACATGTTCACATCCTTCCAATCACTAATTCTTTTGTTGTTGTTGTTAATTAATTTGTTGTTGTTCAGTCACTAAGTCGTATCTGACTCTTTGAGACCCTATGAACTGCAGCATGCCAGGGTTCCTTGTCCTTAACTATCTCCTGGAGTTTGTGCAGACTCGTGTCCACTGAGTCGGTGATGCCATCCAACCAGCTCATCCTCTGTTGCCCCCGTCTCCTCCTGCCCTCAATCCTTCCCAGTATCAGAGTCTTAGTTAATTAAAGTTAATTTATTTATTTTCACTGTGCTAGGTCTTCAGCTGTATCCATAGGCCTTTTCTGGTTGGGCATGTGGGCTCTTAGTTCCCTGACCAGGGATTGAACCTGCGTCCACTGCATTGGAAGGCGACTTCTTAGCCACTGGACCACCAGGGAAGTCCCCCAATCATGAATTCTTGAGCCAGGCTTTTGGGACTCAGCCGAGGCCTGGGAGACAACAGCTTTTCTATAAACAAGAGGCAGGCAGGGGGCATGGGAGAAGGAGGGGGTCTGTCCCAGGAAGGCCCCTTAGGGTCCTGCTCCCTTACACTGTGGTCTTAGCTCCCAGCCCCACCGGATCTTTTCTGCCGCAGCAGTACCCTGGTCTGCCCCTCACCCCCCAAAACACACACACACACCTGCGTGTCTGGCGGTGGTCCTGAAGCCTCCACTTCTTCTGTCTTGCTCCCGGAATCCTGTCGTCTCCCAGCCCCAGTCAATGCTCACCCTCAATCTGTCAAAGTATCACCTGCCACAACTTGAACCCCACCCAGCCCTTGCCGATGGGCCGCTGGGCTCGGCACCCAGACCACCCCGGATGGCAAGGATGGTTTACAGAAACACGCAGCCCCGCCTCAGCATGGGGCTTTCTAGGGCATGGAAGTTCTTGGCACATGAGAGAGGCTCAGAGATGGTTTGCGGAATGAACAGAGTCAACACTGCGGCCACAAGATGCGAAGCCGTCAAATTGCTGGGAGATGAGATGTGAACACAGGAAACAGCGCAGGGGGGTCAGCTGGGGCAAGGGGCCCACAGGAGCGTGAAGGAAAGAGACGTCATTTGGAGCAGGGGGCCCTCGGGGGGCTTCCACAGGGCAGCAAGGAGCAGGTGTGGGAGCGGTCTGAGCTGTTCTCGGGAGGGCAGGTGTTATCCCCATCTCATGGACGAGACACTTGAGGTTCAGGAAATAGAGGTCATGGATTCTGGGGGTTCGGGGGGCCCTGCCCCTGCTCTGGAGCCTGTCACGTGTAGTTCAGTTCAGTTCATTTCAGTTGCTCAGTCGTGTCCGATTCTTTGCAACCCCATGAATTGCAGCATGCCAGGCCTCCCTGTCCATCACCAAGTCCCGGAGTACACACAAACTCATGTCCATTGAGTTGGTGATGCCATCCAGCCATCTCATCCTCTGTTGTCACCTTCTCCTCCTGTCCCCAATCCCTCCCACCATCAGAGTCTTTTCCAACGAGTCAACTCTTCGCATAAGGTGGCCAAAGTACTGGAGTTTCAGCTTTAGCATCAGTCCTTCCAATGAACACCCAGGACTGATGTCCTTTAGGATGGACTGGTTGGATCTCCTTGCAGTCCAAGGGACTCTCAAGAGGCTTCTCCAACACCACAGTTCAAAAGCATCAATTCTTCGGCACTCAGCTTTCTTTACAGTCCAACTCTCACATCCATACATGACCACAGGAAAAACCATAGCCTTGACTATATAGATATAGATAAATAGATGGATAGAGTTCAGTTCAGTTCAGTCACTCAGTCATGTCTGTGGATTGCAGCACCTCAGGCCCCCCTGTCCATCACCATTCCTGGAGTTTACTCAAACTCATGTCCATCCGGGCGGTGTAGTACGTACACTACGACCCACATGTCACCTTGCATCCAAGGGGCAGGCCTCCCAGGGGGCCCAGGCCTGACCCTTGCCCCCCACAGGCATCCACACTGGCCAAACCACACATTCTAGCACGGGCCCTGTTGGACAGGGGCCCTGTTGTGGAATATAATTAAAAGCAAGCTCTCCCAACCCAGAAAGCCTGTCCATACAGGTTAAAGAGAAAGAATAGTCATGTTATTGACATTAAACCAAAAAGGGATGCCTCCCAGGCAATCTGCAGCAGTGACTGCAAAGACAGGGACATCTCAGCCTTCATACAGTCAGGCAGACTTTCTCATTACGTACATGCACGTGTGTTCACGATAAAATTGCTAATTTTCTCGTATCTGTATGCCCAGAGATAGGCTTTGCAATTCAGAGTAAGGTGATGGCTGAAGTTAAGCCCTTCTTCTCCCAGGAACCTGGGAGGTGGGATGTTATTGTTTCAAAGAGATAGCTCCCAGCTGCTAGAGGAAAAACCTTCAGAGTGTTAGGCTGGCAAGAGGCTTATTTAGCCGTCAAACTGATGCATATACATGAGGAAAAGAGAAAGGAATTCTGAAAAAGGAAGGAAGGGAAGTCTCTTCCCTTGTATTCAACTGGGAAAATTAAACCCTTTATTATTTTTTTAAACATAGGCTTTATTTTTTCTAGCAGTTTTAGGTTCACAGCAAAATTGAGTAAAAGTATAGAGAGTTCCCACGTCCTCCCCAGCCCCACAGAAACAGCTTCTTCCACCATCAGCATCCCACCACCCCAGATGGTACATTTCTTGTAACTGATGAACCTATACTGACACATCATTACCACCTGAAGTCCATAGTTTACAATATAATTCACTCTTGGTGTTGAGCTTTGACAAATATAAAATGATATGTATTTGTCATCATAGCATCTTAAATATGGAATATTTTCATTGCCCTAAAAATCCTCTGGGCCCTGACTATTCATTGCTTTTCCCCACTGTGCCCCAACTCCCGGCAACCACTGACCTCTTTTTTTTTTTTATTTAATTTTTTAAAATTTAATTTAATTTAATTTAATTTTGGCTTAGCAGTGAGTGGCATGCAGGATCTGTAGTTTCCTGACCAGGGATTGAACCCGAGCCCCTTGCAGTGAAAGCCTGGAGTCCTAGCCGCTGGATCACCAGGAAAGTCCCACGAATACTGTGTTTATGGGTAAAACCAAGGGACAATTGCAGTTTCCCTGGTGGCTCAGCCGTAAAGTATCTGCCTTCAATGCAGGAGACATGGGTTCAATCCCTGGGTCAGGAAGAGCCCCTGGAGAAGGGAATGACAACCCACTCTAGTAATCTGGCCTTGGGAATCTCATGAACAGAGGAGCCTGACGGGCTACAGTCCGTGGAGTCACAAGAGAATGGGACACAGCTTAGCAGCTAAACAACAAGGGGACAAACGCTCATGCCGGTTACAGGGAATCAAATACCCCTGGGCCCTGCCAACTGAAGGCTTCCCTCCCTCTGTCATTCTGACAGGCACCTTCAAATTTCCAAATGATCCCAGGGACCTTTCTTGCCCCCTTCGAGGTTCACACCTTTAGTGAAATTGCTGGGGCACGCATGAGCACACCTTCAGCTCCACGGGATGCAGGAGAGGCCCCCCGACCTGTGGATTTGTGTTCAGCTGCTCAACATCGTCCACCAGTACATTGACACATCTGGGTTTGCTCCACTGTATACTGCTTATTCACATCCTTTGTCCGCTTTTCCCGAGTCCTTCCTGACTGGTGTGTGCGTGTTAGCCTCAACCTCTTACCCATTCCTCTGTGGTTGGTATGTCTATCAGCCTGTTATCCTGTCCTTTTCGTGTCTGTATGTTACCCTGTTATCTATTCCCTTGTTGTGTCCATGCATGTTTTAACCTGCCATCTAACCTATTCTCTATCCCTTGGTGGTGTGTGTGAATTATAAAGACCTCTCCCCATCTGTGGCTTAGACCACTGGCCTGGGTCCCGTTGGACAGGCACAGAGGGAGCTCCTTTAGCCAGAACCTGTGCTCTGCTAAGGCAGCCTGTCTGTGGACCAGTGGGAGCCTGAACCTTCTGGGTGGAGGGGTGAGACATCCTCTGGCTTACACAGTGTCGGGCCCCACTGACCAAGGGTGCCCTGCTCTGCCCTAGTTCAAAGCCACTTCTGGGAGACCGGAAGACATCTCCCTCCCACAAGAGGGGCCAGAGGTCTCCAGGGGGAGCATCAGATTGGGGCAGGGAAGGAAAGGGTGGGAGTGTAAAGGCCTGACCCCTAGGTCCTAGAAGAATCCCCTTGTTCCTCCCACACCCAATCCTACCCTCAAATACTGAGCCAATGAAGTGAAAGGTGCTGAAGCCTGACCCCTAGAGGTGGTTACAACAACTACACCTCCCTTTCCCAGGGAAACTGGGGCCAGGCTGGAATGGGTTTCCCTGGTGGCTCAGATGGTAAAGAATCTGCCTGCAATTCAGGAGATCTGGCTTTGATCCCTGGGTCGGGAAGATCCCCTGGAGAAGAGAATAGGTACCCACTCCAGTATTCTTGCCTGGAGAATCCCATGGATAGAGGAGCCTGGCAGGCTGCAATCCATAGTGTCAAAAAGAGTCGCACACGACTGAAGGGACTTAGCATGCATGTACAGGGAGGATGGAGAAGCTCTATTCAGTCAGCAAAAACAAGACCGGGAGCTGACGGTAGCTCAGATCATCAGCTCCTTATTGCAAAATTCAGGCTTAATTTGAAGAAAGTAGAGAAAGCCATGAAGCCATTCAGGTATGACCTAAATCAATCCCTCACAATTATACAGTGGAAGGGAATAGATCTGATAGACAGAGTGCCTGATGAAACTATGGATGGAGGTTCATAACATTGTACAGGAGGCGGTGACCAAAGGCATCCCCAAGAAAAAGAAATGCAAGAAGGCAGAGTAGTTGTCTGAGGAGGCCTTACAAATAGCTGAGGAAAGAAGAGAAGAGAAAAACAAGGGAAAATGGGAAAGATATACCCAATTGAATGCAGAGTTCCAGAGAGCAGCAAGGAGAAATAAGAAGGCTTTCTTCAATGAACAATGCAGAGGTAGAGGAAAACAATAGAATGGGAACCCAGAGATCTCATCAAGAAAATTTGTGGCATCAAGGGGATATTTCATGTAAGGATGGGCACGATAAAGGACAAATGGTAAGGACCTAACAGAAGCAGAAGAGATCAAGAGGTGGCAAGAATACACAGGAGAACTATACAAAAATGACCCAGATAACCACAATAATGTGATCACTCACCTACAGCCAGACATCCTGGAATGTGGAGTCAAATGGGGCTTAGAAAGCATCACTATGAACAATGCTAGTGGAGGTGATGGAATTCCAGCTAAGCTGTTTCAAATCCTAGAAGATGATGCTGGTAAAGTGCTGTACTCAATATGCCGGCAAATTTGGAAAACTCACCAGTGGCCACAGGACTGGAAAAGGTCAGTTTTCATTCCAATCCCAAAGAAAGGCAATGCCAAAGAATGTTCAAACAACTATACAGTTGAGCTCATTTTGTATACTAGTAAGGTTATGCTCAAAAATCCTTCAAGCTAGGCTTCAGCAGTATGTGAACTGAGAACTTCCAGACTTATAAGTGGGGTTTAGAAAAGGCAGAGGAGCCAGAGATCAAATTGCCAACATTCCCTGGATCACAGAGAAAGCAAGAGAATTCCAGAAAAACATCTACTTCTGTTTCATTGACTATACTAAAGGTTTTGAGTGAATCACAACAAACTGTGGAAAATTCTTAAAGAAATGAGAATACCAGACCACTTTACCTGCCTCCTGAGAAATCTGTATGCACATCAAGAAGCAACAGTTAGAACTGGACATGGAACAATGGACTGGTTCCAAATAGGGAAAGGAGTATGTCAAGGCTGTATATTGTCACCCTGCTTATTTAACTTCTATGCAGAGAACATGTGAAATGCCCAGCTGGATGAATCACAATCCGGAATCAAGATTGCTGGGAGAAATATCAACAACCTCAGATATGCAGATAAAGATGATGGGGAACTATTTCTATTCTCTGGAGGGTTTGCTCCTTGGAGGTTTTGCTAAAAATGGTCTTTAAAACAGTCTAGGCCTAGTGCTTTTTATGTAGCTAGATTTTTTTGACTATGGATTAAATTCCTTTAACAGTTACAGTTTCATTGGGGCATTCTACTTTTTTCTTGGGTCATTTTTGGTAATTTATACTCTTTTATTCTATGGACCATCCACTGAAATTTTCAGTTTTACTGGCATACAGAGTTCATAGGGGCTTCCCCCATGGCTCAGTGGTAAAGAATCCTCCTGCAATGTAGGAGATACAGGAGATGGGAGTTCGATCCCTGGGTCGGGATGATCTCCTGGAGCAGGGCATGGCAGCCCTCTCCAGCATGTTGCATGGAGAATCCCATGGACAGAGGAGCCTGGAGGGCTACAGTCCATGGAGGTCACAAAGAGTCAGACACGACTTAAGTGACTCAGCAGGAGCACCAGAGCTCATAGCATCTATTTACAATGTTTAAATGTTTTATCTGCCACAATAACCTCTTTTCTCTGCTGATATTCAAATCCGAGTCTATCTGACATTTGCGCGTGGCCATGGATCCTTTCCCACATGGGTGGAATCTGAGTCCTTCTCTCTGAACCTTCTTTCCTTTCTGCCCTCTCCCCCCAGAGGTGCCCTCATATGAGCCCAGAAAGATGAAAGGAGGCCAGCCTCCAGGCAGTGCTGGGTGGGTGGCCCTTTCCCCCTCCCAAGACTGTGAGTGTTTTTCCACTGTGGGAAGGGTGGGTGTTGTCCGCTTTCCTTCAGGCAACAGCATCTCCCAGCCCAGGGTTGGGGTGGGGGGCAGAAAATCATGCAGTCAGATGGTCTCCTCCGCGGTTCGTTCCTGTTTCCTTGGCCTTCCTCATGGCATCCCAGAAAAGGAAGGCGGGGCGCCCATCGGGCACATCAGTCGTCCCCAAACAGAGCTTTCACGGGGCTTTTTTGATAAGGGAGCTCCGGCCCAGGTGGCAGGTGGCGCCTCGCAGAGCCCCCCGCAGACAGGAGGGATGGAGATGCACGTCTGTCCCCAGAGGCCAGATGACCGGCACTTTTGGCACCTCGAAGGGGTGGGGAGCTCCCCGAGAGGTAACACGGGAGCTGTGGGTGGCCAGTCACCCACCCGGTGCAGGGATCGGGGTGGCCGGAGAGCCGGAGAAAAAGATGCAGGCCCGATGCGCCCCCGCGGGATCCGGGCGAGCCGAAAGGCAGGCGGGGCGCGTGCACCTGGACTTGGGCGCGAGACGCCGGGTGCCATCTGTCCCCCCATTCCTGCACCCTTGCGGAGCTTTGAGATGTTAACACGCCCAGCCCCAGGCAGAGCGCCCCCTCCCTCTCCTGGGGACCCTCTGTTCTCTCCGCATCACCACCGGCCCCCACCGCCGCCCCGCTTTCAGATCGCCCGAGAAGGCGTCGCGCGGAAGATGAGAGAAGGAACCACGGACAAGCCTGCGGGTCACGGAAGAGGACTGCGGCCAGGGCCTCCGCCCCACTCCCCGACCTCTACCCACCCCCGTGCCCCGCTAGAGGCTGCGGCTGGTCCAGAAATGTAGCAACAAGGGCTCGGGGGCCGCGCCTCGCTCGGACTCTAGGGGGCGACGGAGCAAACCCGGCCCGTGGTGGGGGAGCTGCTCTCAGCTTGGTCCGGCACCCGGACTCACCCGACACACCGGCAGCACTTAAAACGGATGTGTCGTTTGGGGTTAAATCACATGGCGCGGACAACGGGCTGCGGGTGCTACCTGGCTAAGAAAAATTGTTAGGAAATACCCCCTCGAGACTGAAAAAAAAGTTGTTTTTTTTTTTTCCCCTGTCTGAAAGTTGGGAACTTCTCATTCTGTGGTGGAACGCCTGAATGCAACTCAAGAAACAAGCATCACTGGAAACAACCAATTAAGCTCAAACGCCTCTTCATTTTGCAGATGGGGGGAAAAAAAGGTGGAAGGTGGACTGTTGAGCAAGCGGCAGAGGGAGGGCAAGACGGAGGGTCCCTGCCCTTCTCAGCGGTCAGCCCAGGATCACGTGTTTATTCCAGGGGCTGCATCCTCCCCAGGGGCTTACATAAGGCAGGCAGTGTGCCCCTCCCCGCCCCCGCCCTGCGGCCCCCCACTCAGCAGCATCAGGAATGGAAAGTCTTGATCTCAACCTCAGACTGAGTCTGAGCCTGCATAGCGCCCCCGCCCCCACCTGAGGTGGCCCTGAGGGTCACACTCTCTCGCCTGTTCTCTGTGGTCAGGCCACTCTGGATGGTGGCTCTTCTCTTGTTGTCCGTCCATCCCGTACCCTACCAGGGCCGCCTTCACCCACACCCTGCTCACCCGATGCCCCCTCCTGCATCCTTGCCCCAGGCCTCCGCTGGTGATTGTTCTTATGAGAGGGGTAGTGGGTGGCTGCCCCTCTGCTCGTTTCCCTGGTAACTGGTGAGTCTTCGTGAGGGTTCCCCTATGCCTCCCCTCCCCCACCGGAAGTGAAGCCTGCCCCCGTGTCCTGTCCGCGGTCACTTCAGGACCTCACCTCCAACGTGTAAGCTTCCCCGTCCATTAAACAGCTGTCTCTGTCGCTGGCTCCAGGCTCGTTCTTCGGCCTTGAAGCTGGGCCAACCCAAGCCCTTGTAGGCCTCGGGGTGCAGCCCAACAGTGCACACGTGTGTTCACACGTGTGTGTGTGTGAAGCGTCTGTGGGGGGGAGCATGGGAGACCCTTAGAGATCCTGTGGTCCTAGTCCTGGTTCTCAAACAGGTGTGAGGTGACACTGGGTAGCCTGGTGTCGTAGAGTGAATATTTGTGTCCCCCAAAGTCACAGATTGAAATCCTAACCCCCAGGGTGGTGGTGTTAGGAGGTGGGTGTCAACTAAAAAGAGGCACAATGTTGAGTCGTGAGTGAAGTTTTATTTGGGGCAAAATGAGGACTATAGCTCAGGAGACAGCCCCTCAGATAGCTCTGACAGACTGCTCCAAAGAGGTCGTGGGCGGAGGTCAATATATGTGATTTTGGTGAAGGGGGAGTTCAATGTGATCAAGTGCTTACTTTACGAAAGGTTTTCTGCTAGTCACGAGGAGCTGATGTCACCGTGAAGAGAGATTGTGCTTTTCTAGATATGAGGATTGAGATGGAGATGGGCACTGCAACCCGCTCCAGTGTTCTTGCCCAGAGAATCCAGGGACAGAGGAGCCTGGTGGGCTTCAGAGCCCATGGGGTCGCAGAGCTGGACAGGACTGAGCGACTTCGCACACGAGGACGTGGGGTCTTCAGGAGATATGTAGTCACGAGAGTGAAAGTTAAAGTTCATCGCTCAGTTGTGTCGACTCTGCGATCCCACAGACTGTAGCCCACCAGGCTCCTCTGTCCATGGGATTTTCCCAGGCAAGAATACTGGAGCAGGTTGCCATTTCCTTCTGTAGGGGGTCTTCCTGACCCAGGGATCGAACCTGGGTCTCCTGCATTGCAGGCAGATTCTTTACCAACCGAACCACTGGGGCAGTCACGAGAGTAGTGCCTTATAAAGACCCCGGAGACCAGCCTCTCCCCTTGTACCACACGAGGACTGTGTCTGTTAGCCAGGAAGCAGGCCTCTCCTGACACCGAGTCTGCCGGGGCCTTGATCTTGGATGTCCCAGCCTCCAAAGGGGAGAAAGAAACCTCTGCGGTGATGGGCCCCCTGGTCTGTGGTGCTGTGTGAGCCCAGCCCGAGCGGGCCCAGAGAGCAGTCGCAGCCTCTCTGAGCATCAATTCCCCACTGTAAACCTGAGAGTCCCGGCCACTTAGGTTCCTTGTGCTTACAACAACCAGCTCTTTCCGGTTTGGCAGGGACTGTCCTGCCTTGCAGGACCCCTGAGGGCGGCCACAACAAGTGCCAGAAATGGAGTGGCTGAAAACAACAGCGATGTCTTCTCTCTCAGTTCCAGGGTCTGAAATCTAGGTGCTGGCAGGCTCGGTTCCTTTCTGGAGGCTCCGAGGAGAATCTGTTCCATGTTCTCCTGGCTTCTGGGGGTGGTGACACCCCCTTGGCAAGTGGCTGTGTCACTCCAGCCTCTGCCTGTCTTTACACAGTGTTCTTCCTCAGGTCTATCTGTCTCTCTGAGTCCAGATTTCCTCTTTTCATAAAGATGCTGGTCGTTAACCAACCTTACTCTCATTACATATGCGGAGGCTCTCTTTCCAGATAAGGTCACGTGCACAGGGGCTGGGGATCAGGGCTACAACACAGCTTTTTGGAGGCCAGAACTCAACGCCCCTCAAGGGCCAGGCAAGCTGGGCCAGTTGGTCAGCCTGCACACTCTGAAGTCCTGCAGTCATACAACTCCCACCTGTGTCCCCCCCTTAGTCTGAGGTATCATTGCCTAGGTCAGTGGTTCTCAAAATGTGGTCTCTGGATCCCCACCAACAGCAGCAGCAGCCCTGGAACTTGCCAGAAATCCAGATGTCTTCAGAGAATCAGAAATTCTGGTGGGGAGGGGGGTGCGGGGCTTCCCTGGTGGTCCAGTGGTTGAGAATCTGCCTTGCGAGGCAGGGACAGGGGTTTGATCCCTGGTCAGGGAACTAAGATCCCCACATGCTGCAGAGCGATTAAGCCAGTGCACCTCAACTTTTGAAGCCTGCAGGCCCTGGAGCCCAGGCGCCACACCCGGAGTCCGTGTTCCACGATGGAAGATTCCCCATTATGCAGCGAAGATCCTGACACAGCCAAATAAATAAACAAATAAACTCTGAGGCTTCCCAGGTGGCGCTGGTGGTAAAGAATCCTGTTGCCAATGCAGGGGACATAAGAGACACAGGTTCGATCCCTAGGATGGGAAGATCCCCTGGAGGAGAAATGGCAACCCACTGCAGTGTTCTTGCCTGGAGAATCCCACAGACAGAGGAGCCTGGCGAGCTATAGTCCAGGAGGTCACAAAAGAGTCAGACACAGCTGAGCACACTGGGGGTGAGCCCTCCGCCCCCAGCCCTGTATGTTCTCCCCAGCCCTCCAGGCGGCTTTGGAACGAGTAGGGCTTGAGAACCAGCGGTCAGCAGAGGAGATGGCCCCGCAGGCATCGCAGGGGCGTCAGTGACGACCCAGAGCTCTTCCGCTGGTCATTTGACAATATCACGCGACGGTGCTCCAGTTACAGGCGCAGAAAAGGCTGTGCCTCTGAATGATTTCTGCTCTGGGATAATAACAATGCACACGTCAGAGCTGAGGAATGTAACCTTTCCAGCTGCACCAGCTGTCAACACCAGGCTGGCCCTCCGCTTAAGCCTTATAGGGTAAAGTTCAGGGCATGTCACTCTCACAGCCACACCACATGGAAAAACCCAGATGACCGTGTGGGTTTACTTGGATTCTTCGTTGGTCTGTTAATGATGGGAGTAGGGGGAGAAACGAAAATGATAAGAACACCAGGAAGCCGGTGGGAGTGGCTGCTGGGCAGGGCCGCTTTGCTTTTGGAAGTAATGAATCAAAGCTCTGCCCAGGCTGTTCTTGGGCAGCAGCAAGAACTGGGTGAAAGGTCTTGACTCCTGAGGCCATGGTGTTTCCAGAATCCTATTCATGCCTTAAAAAGATGAGCCGGGAAATTCCTCAGCGGTCCAATGGTTAAGACTCTGTACTTCCAGTGGGGCTTCCCTGGTGGCTCAGCTGGTAAAGAATCTGCCTGCCATAAAGGAGACCTAGGTTTGATCCCTGGTTTGGGAAGATCCCCTGGAGAAGGGAAAAGCAACCCACTCCAGTCTTCTGGCCTGGAGAATTCCGTGGACTATGTAGTCCATGGGGTTGAAAAGAGTTGGACACGACTGAGCGACTTTCACTTTCACTTCCAATGCAGGGGGTGAGGTTTAGATCTCTGGTGGGAGGACTAAGATCCCATATGACACATGGAGCAGTCAGAAAAAAATAAAATAAAAGGCATAAAAACAAAAGATATGTTTAAAGGAAAAGGTAAGCTAGGTCCAGCATTCTTGCCTGGAAAATTCCATGGGCAGAGAAGCCTGGTGGACTATAATCCATGGTGTTGCAAGAGTCAAACAGGACTCAGCAACTAAACAATAAAACGAGGAACTTAATGTTGATGGTTCCAAATTCATATCTGTATCCATTAAACCAAAAAATTAAAAAAAAAAAAAAAAAAAGAGAGATGACCCAGGAATTCCCTGGTGGTCCTGCAGTTAGGACGGCACTGCTGAGGGCCTGGGTTCAATCGCTGGTTGGGGAACTAAGATCCCAGGAAGCCGAGCTGTGCAGCCAAAAAAAAAAAAAAAAAGCTGTGCAGGAAAAAAAAAAAAAGATGAGCCAAGTGCATTTCCCAGGTTGTAGCAGAATGTGGGAGCTGGAAGGAACTGGAGGTGTGAGATGACCTCAGGGGAAGGACTGATGTCCCCATTTAGACTCCAAGGGAATGCGTTCTCTGTCTCCCGACCAGGGCTTATCCACCGAGCAACTGCAGGGGTCCATGGAGTGTTACGGGCTGAGTGCTGTGGGTCCAGACGGACCTCCCATGCACGTGACCTGTGAACTCTGGCGGACTCATGTGTCTTATCGTCTTGTGTTCTTGATACCTCGGCCGGACTGGCAGGAAACTTCCTGGTAAACTTGCTTGTGGAGGAATTTGTGACTTTCCATCTCGCCCTTTTGGGATGTGCAGCCCAGGGGTGGCGATATGGCAGGAGTGCGGAGTCACCGACTGTTGCGGGGGTCACCGGGTTGGGAACCTCGGAGCTCCAACAGCAGTGGAGGCCCTGCCGAGGTGGGAGAGCTCAAGCCCGGGGGTCTGATCAGCTCGTTAGCCGAAGGACAGTGGTCAGCACTGGTACTGGGCTTTGGAAACAGCCAAGGTTTTCGTACCTGTGGCCATGACAACAATCCGCGGCAGAGAGGTCTTCTCGGCACAGGAACCAAGACCAGAGGCCATAACGGAGTTGCCCAGAGACACAGACACATTAGCTGCCGAGTTGGGACCACAACTGCTGAGTCTTTGTCTGACGCTCCATTTATTTGGGGAGTTCCCTGTGTGTTGGGGTAACATTCACACGTGGTATAGTGCAAACAACAATGAACTGAGTTACACGTGGAGGGTGGGGGTCTCTCAGGAATCCGGCCCCTCCTCTGATAACAGATGTTAAGTTAGCTCTCAGCGTCTCTGCAGCCCTAACTGCAAAGCAGACATCCCCGGGTCAGGCTAGGAAGCTGCCAGAGGTAAAAAGGGTAATAAGGACGGGACACAAAAACCTGACTCATGTCAAGGTTTTTGGCCTGATGTGTAACTCTCCCCTCCTGGGGAGATGAAGGAGTGGGGTGAAGATAAAAGTTCTAGAATTTTCTAAGAACGTTTCTAAAGATGCCCCAGTTTCCTGCTGACATGGCCTTCATGTCAGCCTCTGTTCATCCACACAAAAGTCTCAGTAAACGGAGTAATAAAGGCAGCCATAAACCTTCCGCCAGCACGCAGCTCATGTGTGGCCGGAGCCCACAGGAGCTGGAAGGGTTTTCTCAGGAGTGCAGACTTCTCCAAGAAGAATTAAACCTTTTTTCCTGTTAGATGATCACCTAAAGGCAGTGCTTACTGTGGTCCTTTGACATCCTGTTAAGAGAGCATAGCTCTTTCCTTCTTGTTTAGATGTTCAGTTGTGTCTAACTCTTTTGTGACCCCATGGACTGTAGCCCGCCAGGCTCCTCTGTCCATGGGATTTCCCAGGCAAGGATATCAGAGTGGGTTACCATTTCCTTTCTCTGGGGCACCTTCCTGAGCCAGGGATTGAATCCTCCTGCATTTCCTGCATTGGCAGGATTTTTCACCACTGCTCCACCAGGGAAGACCATCGCTCCTTCCTTGTTAGGAGTGATGAGGGATGGACCCAACCTGAGACTGATTAGAGGCTATTCCAGTGTCCTGTGTGAATGGTGAGGGGTTCCTCCATATGGCAGCAGACACAGGCCAAATTCCAGGGAACCTGTCTAGAAGGCAGCACGTGGGAGGGGTCAGCTGCTCATCCACTCAACAAACAGCTACCTGCAGGCTCCAGAAGGTCACCACCGGGGAGCATGCAGGAATAACCTTCAAGAAATCAGTGAAAACCCTGGCAACACATTGTCCAAAAGTATCAGCTTTTTCTTCTAAGAGATTCCTGCCCACAGTAGTAGATATAATGGTCATCTGAGTTAAATTCACCCATTCCAGTCCATTTTAGTTCGCTGATTCCTAGAAGGTCGATGTTCACTCTTGCCATCTCCTGTTTGATGACTTCCAATTTGCCTTGATTCACGGACCTAACATTCCAGGTTCCTATGCAGTATTGCTCTTTACAGCATCGGACCTTGCTTCTATCACCAGTCACATCCACAACTGGGTATTGTTTTTGCTTTGGCTCCATCCCTTCATTCTTTCTGGAGTTATTTCTCCACTGATCTCCTGTAACATATTGGGCACCTACCAACCCGGGGAGTTCCTCTTTCAGTATCCTACCATTTTGCCTTTTCATACTGTTCATGGGGTTCTCAAGGCAAGAATACTGAAGTGGTTTGCCATTCCCTTCTCCAGTGGACCACATTCTGTCAGACCTCTCCACCATGACCCGCTCGTCTTGGGTGGCCCCACAGGGCATGGCTAAGTTTCATTGAGTTAGACAAGGCTATGGTCCATGTGATTAGATTGACTAGTTTTCCGTGATTATGGTTTCAGTGTATCTGCCCTCTGATGCCCTCACAACACCTACCGTCTTAGTTGGGTTTCTCTTACCTTGGGTGTGGGGTATCTCTTCACGGCTGCTCCAGCAAAGCGCAGCCGCTGCTCCTTACCTTGGAGCAGAAACAAGAGTCCGAAACGCAGTACTTGGATGCAATCTCAAAGACGACAGAATGATCTCTGTTCGCTTCCAAGGCAAACCATTCAATATCACAGTAATCCAAGTCTATGCCCCAACCAGTAATGCTGAAGAGGCTGAAGTTGAACAGTTCTTTGAAGACCTACAAGACCTTTTAGAACTAACACCTAAAAAAGATGTCCTTTTCATTATAGGGGACTGGGATGAAAAAGTAGGAAGTCAAGAAACACCTGGGTAACAGGCAAATTTGGCTTTGGACTATGGAATGAAGCAGGGCAAAGGCTAATAAAGTTTTGCCAAGAGAACGCACTGGTCATAGCAAACACCCTCTTCCAACAACACAAGAGAAGACTCTACACATGGACATCACCAGATGGTCAACACTGAAATCAGATTGATTATATTCTTTGCAGCCTAAGATGGAGAAGCTCTATACAGTCAGCAAAAACAAGACCGGGAGCGGACCATGGCTCAGATCATGAACTCCTTATAGCCAAATTCAGACTTAAATTGAAGAAAGTAGGGAAAACCACTAGACCATTCAGGTATGACCTAAATCAAATCCCTTATGATTATACAGTGGAAGTGAGAAATAGATTTAAGGGACTAGATCTGATATACAGAGTGCCTGATGAACTATGGACGGAGGTTTGTGACATTGTACAGGAGACAGGGATCAAGACCATCCCCATGGAAAAGAAATGCAAAAAAGCAAAATGGCTGTCTGGGAGGCCTTACAAATAGCTGTGAAAAGAAGTGAAGCGAAAAGCAAAGGAGAAAAGGAAAGATATAAGCATCTGAATGCAAAGTTCCAAAGAATAGCAAGGAGAGATATGAAAGCCTTCCTTGGCAATCAATGCAAAGAAATAGAGGAAAACAACAGAATGAGAAAGACTAGAGATCTCTTCAAGAAAATTGGAGATACCAAGGGAACATTTCATGCAAAGATGGGCTCGATAAAGGACAGAAATGGTATGGACCTAACAGAAGCAGAAGATATTAAGAAGAGGTGGTAAGAGTACGCAGAACTGTACAAAAAAGATCTTCAACTCAGATAACCACAATGGTGTGATCACTCACCTAGAGCCAGACATCCTGGAATGTGGAGTCAAGGGGGCCTTAGAAAACATCACTATGAACAAAGCTAGTGGAGGTGATGGAATTCCAGTTGAGCTATTTCAAATCCTGAAAGATGATGCTGTGAAAGTGCTGCACTCAATATGCCAACAAATTTGGAAAACTCAGCAGTGGCCACAGGACTGGAAAAGGTCAGTTTTCATTCCAATCCCCAAGAAAGGCAATGCCAAAGAATGCTCAAACTACCGCACAATTGCACTCATCTCACACGCTAGTAAAGTAATGCTCAAAATTCTCCAAGCCAGGCTTCAGCAATACATGAACCGTGAACATCCAGATGTTCAAGCCAGTTTTAGAAAAGGCAGAGGAACCAGAGATCAAATTGCCAACATCCGTTGGATAATGGAAAAAGCAAGAGTTCCAGAAAAACATCTATTTCTGCTTTATTGACTATGCCAAAGCCTTTGACTGTGTGGGTCACAACAAACTGTGGAAAACTCTGAAAGAGATGGGAATACCAGACCACCTGACCTACCTCTTGAGAAACCTATATGCAGGTCAGGAAGCAACAGTTAGAACTGGACATGGGACAACAGACTGGTTCCAAATAGGAAAAGGAGTACATCAAGGCTGTATATTGTCACCCTGCTTGTTTAACTTATATGCAGAGTACATCATGAGAAACGCTGGGCTGGAAGAAGCACAGGCTGGAATCAAGATTGCCGGGAGAAATATCAATAACCTCAGATATGCAGATAACACCACCCTTAATGCAGAAAGTGAAGAGGAACTAAAAAGCCTCTTGATGAAAGTGAAAGAGGAGAGTGAAAAAGTTGGCTTAAGCTCAACATTCAGAAAACTAAGATCATGGCATCTAGTCCCATCACTTCACAGGAAATAGATGGGGAAACAGTGGAAACAGTGTCAGACTTTATTTTTGGGGCTCCAAAATCACTGCAGATGGTGACTGCAGCCAGGAAATTAAAAGACGCTTACTCCTTGGAAGGAAAGTTATGACCAACCTAGATAGCATATTCAAAAGCAGAGACATGACTTTGCCAACAAAGGTCCGTCTAGTCAAGGCTATGGTTTTTCCAGTGGTCGTGTATGGATGTGAGAGTTGGACTGTGAAGAAGGCTGAGCACCGAAGAATTGATGCTTTTGAACTGTGGTGTTGGAGAAGACTCTTGCGAGTCCCTTGGACTGCAAGGAGATCCAACCAGTCCATTCTAAAGGAGATCAGCCCTGGGATTTCTTTGGAAGGACTGATGCTAAAGCTGAAACTCCAATACTTTGGCGACAGCATGCAAAGAGTTGACTCCTTGGAAAAGACTGATGGTGGGAGGGATTGGGGGCAGGAGGAGAAGGGGATGACAGAGGATGAGATGGCTGGATGGCATCACTGACTCGATGGACATGCGTTTGCGTGAACTCCGGGAGTTGGTGATGGACAGGGAGGCCTGGCGTGCTGCGATTCATGGGGTTGCAAAGAGTCGGACACGACTGAGCGACTGAACTGATCAGCTTTTTCAGAGGTCTGGAGATGAAAGGCTGGCACCAGTCCGGGGCTGTTAAGGGAATCTGGCCCATTCCCAGCACAGCGAGCTCGAGGCACGGCCACTTGCCCCACTGCCAGGTACCTCCTTAGCAGTTGCAGGAAGGGTCAGGATGGGGTTGGTGATTTCTCAGCCCAGAATGTCATCATCTGCAGCCCCTGGAAAATCCCCTCTGCTAGGCTTGTCTTTGACCTGACTCCCTTTTCCCTGGGAGTGTTTGTCAAAAACAATCAGTGGTAATTTATTTGATGCTGTGAAAGTTGCTCAGTCGTGTCCAACTCTGAGACCTCATGGACTATACAGCCCATGGAATTCTCCAGGCCAGAATACTTGAGTGGGTAGCTTTTCCCTTCTCCAGGGGATCTTCCCAACCCAGGGATTGAACCCACATCTCCCGCATTGCAGGCAGATTCTTTACCGAGTTACAACAAATGAAAGCAAGGAAGCTCTTAATTTTTTTCACAAGATGGAAAATGAGATGGCCGAGGCCCTGAATAGGCACATTTATTATTAAAAGATTTTAAGAAAAGGAGTAACATAAACAACGTGTAAACAAGTTGACTTGGGCTGCAGTGCAAATGCTTTGGAGGGTGAGTATGCAGTGAAGATGGAAAAAGTGGGGAAAATGTAGTAAGATTTCTGAAGGCGGTGCCTTTAGGGTTTGTTGACAATTGGCTGAGGATGGCTCCCAAAGCCTTGCTTCAGCATCTAGTGGTGTCTTTTCCTGAAACAGAGTCCAGTGGAAGACCACGTTTATAGGGAAAATCAAATAATTTGGGGCATGATAAACTTGAGATCATGCCTATGAGACATCTAAAAGAAGACAAGCCTGGAGCCCACAGAGGTGAGAGTGGGAGAAATAAATTCTGGTCTTCAGGAAACAGTGACAGACTTAATTTTGGGGGGCTCCAAAATCACTGCAGATGGTGACTGCAGCCATGAAATTAAGACACTTGTTCCTTGCAAGAAAAGTTATGACCAACCTAGACAGCATATTAAATGCAGAGACATTACTTTGCCAACAAAGGTCTGTCTAGTCAAAGGTATGGTTTTTCCAGTATGGATATGAGAGTTGGACTATAAAGAAAGCTGAGCAGCGAAGAACTGATGCTTTTGAACTGTGGTGTTGGAGAAGACTCGAGAGTCCCTTGGACAGCAAGGAAATCCAACCAGTCCATCCTCAAGGAAATTAGTCCTGCATATTCATTTGAAGGACTGATGTTAAAGCTGAAACTCCAATACTCTGGCCAGCTGATGCGAAGAGCTGACTTATTTGAAAAGACCCTGATCCTGGGAAAGATTGAAGGCAGGAGAAGGGGATGACAGGATAAGATGGTTGGATGGCATCACCAACTCAATGGACCCGAGTTTGAGTAAACTTCGGGAGTTGGTGACGGACAGGGAGGCCTGGCATGCTGCAGTCCATGGGGTCACAAAGAGTCTGACACGACTGAGTGACTGAAGGAAACAGCATCAAGAGCTGTGTGTGATGATGAAATTAAGAAGAAAAAAGGGCCCACAAAGAGGTTAACGGAGGAGACAGCTAAGGAGACTCAGGTGGTGATGGTGAACTGGAAGACCAGAGGGCGGAAATGAGACTTGCAAAGAGAAGTCACCAACCGTGTGCAGTACTGCCGGAGGGGCAGGAGAGAAACTAGGGAGTAACCCACTGGATTTGGTGACAAGGAGGTGACGAGCAATTTTGGCAAAAGCAGCATCATTAATAAGCTGGTGGGCAGTGAATGGACAATTTAACTTTGGTCAAATTCCATCACATTAACTCGAAATCGTCATGGGATTTCAGTTTGTACTCACTGTGAACGGCAGAATAGTTTCGGACGTGCACCTCATTCTGTTATTTGCGCTTCCAACACTGCAGTGAACCTAGGGCAGCATGTATGTCCCGCTGTGAACAGTGTTAAAGTGTAAGGCCGGGTCTCAGGAGTGATGTTAAGTAACAACATTAAAGTCGAGCCTGGCAGCTGTACGGGCCCAGAGTCAATGTGGTTACTGCCTGCTGCTAACACCTCTAAGGCAGTTTCCTTGTCTGTACAGAGCCTGGCACCTGCTTAACAGGGTGAAAGTCACCCAGTCGTGTCTGACTCTTTGTGACCCCGTGGACTGTTGCCTGCCAGGCTCCTCTGTCCATGGAATTCTCCAGGCAAGAATCCTGGAGTGGGTGGCCGTCCCCTTCTTCAGGGGATCTTCCCCACCCACGGATTGAACCCAGGTCTCCGGCACTGCAGACTCTACCTTCAGAGCCACCAGGGAAGCCCTCACAGGGTGAACGTGAAGCAAACCAGAACAGGTACCGCCGGCCAGCTCCTGGCCGCGTGCTCGTCCCCGAGTCCTGCCACCACGCTCACTGCACTGGGGAGCAGGACTGCCCGACCCTGGTATCCAGGGCCAAGGTCAGGCTCAAGCTCTCCAGGGTGCAGAGTTCTGTTGCGTTCCTAGCACTTGGAACGGTGCTCAGAACGCGTTTGAATGCACAGTTGAGCTGCACCATGTGGAGGGCCATGGCCATGTCACCTCCAAACAGGACAGCCAGGCCTAGAGGATGATCCACGAGTCACACTTTAGTTGCCAGGATGAATACACTGGGCTTCCCTGGAGGCGCAGTGGTAAAGAACCCGCCTTGCCAATGCAGGAGACATGGGTTCCATCCCTGGGTTGGGAAGATCCCCTGGAGAAGGAAATGGCCACCCACTCCAGTATTCTTGTCTGCAGAATCGCAAGGACAGAGGAGCCTGCCGGGTTAGGCTACTGTCCACAGGGTTGCGAAGAGTTGGACATGACTGAGCGACTAACATTTTCACTTTCCTTTTTTCTCCACATTCAGTCAGAGTACTGACACATAATATTACACCTAATAAACCCTGTTAATAAGTAATGATACTACATTGCTAAAACTTATCTTTATTTAAATAAAAAATATTTGGTGAAGTTCTTCTAAGGCTCAAATTTCATCCTGGAATGATGAGGCAAAAACACTTCAAAGATCCAAAATAATGGCATATTCTAAAAGCATAATTTTATCATTAAAAAGTCAGTTACAAAGAGAAATCATATTTGATCAACAGAGTCAGTAACATTTCCTTAAATGTTAGAAATGGCCCTGTGAAATTTTGCCTGGGAGAGGGCAGCATTTAACGTATCAGTCAACTAAGCTAGAGTTGAGGTGATGGACATCAGGCAATTTCAGTCTCTGGTTGACCTTCCAAGCTGCTCCTTTCAGAGCAGGAGGTACGTGGTCTGGGTCTGCGGGAGGTTCGTGAACACAGAAGACTGGCCAGGCAATCCTTCTTGTCCTTCAAACTCCTGGAGGTTTGGGATGGGGACAGGTCAGTCTATTTCCTAAGTAAGACCCTGTCTGCTGTGGACATCGAGCTAAGTACGAGGGACAGTGAGTGTTTCCCTACATCTCCTTCAAGGACCTAAGAGACAAGCCAGAGGGAGCCCAGAAGGCCCTCAGGAAGCCTGTAGTCCCACCTGCGAGAAACACTCTATCCAAGAGGGTGCCTTTGGGGGGTATGGGGGACACAGTCATTACTGGGGAACAACTCCTCTCACAGATCTCCCCCAAGGCCACTCGACTTCAGTCAATTAGAGACCCCCTCAAATGCAGGCACTCTACTCCACTGCCCATGGCCGCCAGGTGGACCGCTTGCCTCTGTCTGTGGCCACACAGCCCCCAGCGGCTCCTTGCAATCCAACCTGGAGCCTCCTGGGAGGCTGTGAGAGGTGCCCTCAGGAGGACAGCTTTCTTCTTTACTAGCCACACTGAGGAGCAGAAAGATTAAGGTTTGCAGCTATTTTATTTACAAGTATACATTTAACACAATGAAATAAACACTGATATACTGAAGCCTAGTTAATAGTAGTGTAACAATATGTATCATTTGAATGATTACATTATTTTAAACAACAAACTACACTGAAAAATTAATGCGATAAAATTCTTGGTCATAATATTATTAAGAAATACAATATATAAATTGAAAATATGATTGCTCAAAATTTGAAAATGGAAGTGAACTCATTTGGACAGAGTCAGAGTTGAACATAATCTGAAAGGAGGGGGTGAGGGAGAATCTCTGCCCCAAATGAAATCTTTCAGGTTAACAGAAGAGAAACGAAGCAGTTTATCGTAAAGGATGACGGGCAGTTGGCTTCCTCAGGTGGGACTGGGCCCCAGCGTCCCCGGTTCTGCAGGAGAATCACATCACCGAGCAGGAAGACTTTCCTTGTGAAGCGGCCCCATCGATTTTTTCTGCCTCCAAAATTATCCTTCTAAAAACATCAACAGCAGTCTGAAAACACAGAAAAAACCAACTGGCGTTAGTTTTAGTGGAGCTGTGACCAACGTGGGGTTGCAAAGAGTCAGACAGGACCCAGCGACTGAAACACATGACGGTGAACGTAGTTTCTGCTGGCGGGACAGGAGGAGGCCCACTGCCCAGTCCTGCGCTTGCAGGCCAGGCGTGGAGGCCACCGGCTGGAGGTGCCTCAGCGCTGCAGGAACCAGGGCTTCCACCTCCCCTGGAGACCCCCGTTTTCATCTGTCGCCACAGGAAGCTGGAGGAGTCGTCATCCCCGGGCTCCGGCCCGCTCCCCTCTGACCTTGGGGCCCAGTCTCCGCACCCCATCACCCCTGGGGTTCTGACTGGAGCAGGGCAGGGGCTCCTCCTGCCTCACACCGCACCCCGCCCTTCACACCCTTTCCCCTCCCACCTCCTTAAACCCCTCGGCTCTGACTCTGAGGCTGTCCCCTCCACCCTCCACCCGAGCCTCCAGCCTCCAGGCCCCCTCTCTCTCCTGACGGTGCCTCCAGGGCCTGGCCCTTCACGAGGAGGAGCCCCTGTCCCT
Source organism: Bubalus bubalis (assembly GCF_019923935.1). Lineage (NCBI taxonomy): Eukaryota > Metazoa > Chordata > Mammalia > Artiodactyla > Bovidae > Bubalus > Bubalus bubalis. The sequence continues at coordinate 113,498,477 of NC_059164.1, forward strand.
CAGGGCAGTGACCGTGACAATCCCAAAATGCCCATTTTCAAACCCTCGCGGGGTGGCAGCTACATCCTGTCATTACCAGGCACCAGCCCCCATCCTGACTTGCAGTTCTGCTCAGTACCCTGCTGGCCAGCACCCCTCGGCCCACTTCCCTGATCCAACCACACTTCCCTGCCCTCTCTCCCGGGCTGGCGCAGGCCCCGGGCAGTCTCTGTCCTTCCTCTCCCTGCTCTGCCATCCGCCCGCCTGCACCCACACGGGACGCAGCCAGGGGACACGCCCCCAGGGCCCCGAGTCCCAGCGCCCACCCACATTTCCCCAGTCTAGTCACCCGCCGGGATGAAGGGGTCGCGCCTCCTCCTTCCACTGGGGTCTCTGAACCTCTGCCCTGTTCTCACCCTCGCCTGATGACTGCGTTCTACACAGAAGCAGCACCCATAAGCGAACTCTGCACACTTCTTCTGCCAGTGACCACGCCCTTGAGTCTGGGCTCACCCACTCTGGCTCGCGCTTTCCTAGGATGGAATAATGGAGGCAGCCCTAGGCGAGCCCCAGCCAGCCCCTGGCCCAACGCTCTTGTCTAACCGAGGCCACTGGCTTCAGCAAGCACCCCTGTTTCCGCATCATCCATTCCCCTCCTTTGCCATGACTAAGCAGGCACGTTGGTATTTATTTCATCCTACAAAAAATGCACAGAAAAATGTGTGGAAAGATGCATGCCAAACTCTTACTAGGAGAGTACCATGTGCCTGGAATCTGGCTTTCTAGATAAATCTTAGCACTCTTGATAACCTGTGTGGTCTGTCTCTGCCAAAGTGCGTTCTCTTTCATCAGACTGCTGGAATACAGTTTGTGAAGGCCTCCACAGAAAATAAGCCAAAACTGCAAACACATCTCATAGTTCAGTAATAGTCAAAGTGCAGTATTTGCACTGACTTGATACATTTTTTTAAAACCACTGTGCATTTTGTTATCAACAAATCTGACTCAATTACACTGAGGACAGTTTATTTTAAAATACTGGATTTTTGGTTAGTACCAAGCTACACTTGAAAATTTATCAATAAAAAATTCAAGCAATTTACACAGACTGGTCTCTAATCGTGTGACTACTGATGAGGTGTCTCTTACTAGAGTCTCTCTCTTCCTACACACAGACCAAGAGTAGTAAGCATCCCAGTACGGAGTACCTGTGTGGACCAGAATCACCTACACCTCTCACGTATGGAGGTCAGAGGGACTTGGTTACTCCCACCTGATGGGGAGTAGATTCGAAGACAAGGTGAGACAAGGTCCCAGGAGCCATGACCGAGGGCTGAGAAATATCCATACAACTGTGAGGACTGCAGCTTTCCAAGGATACACATACCATCACTGTATGTACCTAACTGGGATGCAAGAATCTTTCTGCCTTAACGGATTACTTCACGTCTGATAAGGTGTCTGTTGATCTGATGAAGATGCTCAAGCAACCAAGGCAATGGTGAGTTGGGTCATCTGACCCTCGAGCTTGTCTGGGATGTTTGAGGCCACCATACTGCACCCTTATCTTCTTTTAGAGTTTTGGCTGATATCAGATACATCTGCTAAATTTATCAGAACTTTTAAAGAATCATAGCAGTTGGAATTTTTTCATTTTAACTTTAAGCCTTGAGCACAATTCCATCTTTCCTCCGGATACCGAAAAAGCAGTCTACTGTCTTCTAAATGAAACTGAAAGGTCAAAGAGTAAATCTATCCAGAACTGTATTAAGAACCTCAAGCTACACTAAAGTGTAACATAAACCAGACAAGACAGGCCCGCATCCTCAGACCAAAATGGAGCTCAGTAACAAACCCTAAGCCAACGAGGCCACTCTCAGTGACCACAACCCTAGGTCACTCTCAGAAGATAAACTAGCCCGAGGTTTACCAGGCAATTCCTCTTGATTACATGGAGGCAGGTCCATGAAGTGTCTACACTTTGAGGCTGCTGGAAAGTGTAACAAAGGAACCGCCAGACATGTCCAGAGCAACACACACACACAACACACAGCATAGGGACCACGGGCCCCACAGGAGAGCGGAGAGGCTGCTGGCGCCTGTGTGACTGTCAAGTCGAAAAGAGTAACTGCTCTTGGATCCTCGGATTTTCTCCAAAGAGAACCAAGGCAGAGGGAAGCCGTAAACAGACCAAAGAAAGTGTAGGGCCTTTCAGCTGCACGCCTCACCCCGAAACACGTTTCAGCTGAGATACAGCGGTCACCAAACATGCATTCCAGGTGTACAACGTAGCGACTCGATGCGAGTGCGCGCTGAAAAGGCCCACGGCACCAAGTCTGCTTCAGTCACCATTTGTTTCTTCTTGTGATGAGAACTTTTAGGATCCACTCTTTTCTTAGCCGTTTGCAAATACACTGCATAGTCACCATGCTGTATATCATATCCCCAAGACTCCTTTTATAGCCTGTAGTTTATACTTTCTGACCACCTTCACATCTTTATAATGTAAATTTTCAAGCACACAGAAAAATGGGGTCAGCTGTAATAATAACCATTGGGCTCTGCTCCCGAGTTCACCAAATGTTAACGTCTGTGCTGTTAACATCTGTGCTTGCTCTCCCTCTATCCATCTACCCATCTATTCCATCTGAAACTAAGTTGCAGGCATTATGAAACTTGGCCCCTAAATACTCTGGTTCGCATTTTCTAAGAATAAGGATGTAGTTTCTTCCTAATCCCAACACCATCACCACTCCTAAGACAATCATTTCCAAAACATACTCGACTCTCTCCAACTGACTGGAAATGTCTTTCATACCAGCCATTTTAGACCAGATCCATTTTAGACCAGGTTCACAGAGACATTTAAATACAGAACAGTCTCCATCTCTCCCTCAGGAATACTATCATCTCTGTTACACTTTGGGTCAGGCACAGGCCTTCTCTTCTCATCTATCAGAAAGCACGGTAGAGAGGACTAGATTTGGGTTAAATTTAAAATTCAGTCCAAGTTTTTACACCTTCTGAAGTACAGAGTGATCATAAAAGGTTATTCACCTCTTGGAGCTTAAATGCCTCACTTATAAAATGAGACAGATCAACTAGATGATCTGAAGGGTACATAAGACACCCAATGTTTAGTTTAATTCAATTAGAGACAACACAGTATCTCTCAGCTCTTATTATCTGAATTCTCACTGTGTGTGTGTGTGTGTGTGTGTGTGTGTTAGTTGCTCAGTTGTGTCCGACTCTGCGGACTGTAGTCCGCCAGGCTCCTCTGTCCATTGAATTCTCTAGGCAAGAATACTGGAGTAGGTTGCCATTCCCTTCTCCAGGGGATCTTTCCAATCGGGATTACAGGCAGATTCTCTACCGTCTGAGCCACCAGGCTCTGCACTCAGAAACTAAACGGCTGGAGATAAACGTCTTGCTATCTACAACCCAGGAGGCAAGCACATGGATTTAAGTCCCACCCCTGCTCACGCAGGGACAAGCACACCTGCCTGTCGGGACCCCTGGGCTGACCAGGCACCCGCTGGAAACAGAACTACTGTCTGTACAAATTATGGAGAACAGGAAGCTCAGTGATACTGTCCTTGAATCTCAGGATGAAACAAAGGGGATAAGCGAGAAGAAACTAATTTTGGCTGGAGGACTCCTGAGGACCAAGGAGGAGGTGGGATTTGAGTAGCATTTCCAAGGGCAGGGGTCTTGGTGGGGAGAGGGGGCGGAGCTGGAGAAGGATAGCCCAGTGTCCTTCTCCCAACCCCCAAACTGTAGTTTTCTCACAAAAATGCAAGCCAATTCATTTTACCTGAGGATGAGACAAGATAACGTGTTGAAAAGACTTTAAGTATGCAGCTAATCATGTTAGAAAACCGTGAGCGCACAGGGGAGGCATCTGCAAGCGCCATGGTGTTGAGGGGAGTGGGAGGGGTTTGGTGGGCCTGCCAAGCGCAGGATGTGGTGGAAGAAGAAACTGGAAAAGTGTGATTCACACCCTGCACTCATCACCACGCTGAGCGCTCTGGGGCTTGTTCGACAGACGACGGGCAACCCACTGACAGTTTTTAGGTGAGTGACATCATCTGATCTGCAGCGAATAGAAACACTGGTGAGAATGTGGAGGTGGGAGGCAAGCTGGGCCGCTCTGGGTCTCAAGGAAGGAAGAGGAAAAAGGGGACACGGGAAGCCTGCTGACAAAGAACTGACATCCCTCCTCACACAGGCCTGAAAAGGAGCATCTGCTTGCAGGGCTGACGCCGGTGAAGCATGCTTGCGGAATGGTTCTCACTGGTTTCTATGTTTAAAAACAACACATACTCAGTTTTACCCAAGACAAAAAGGGGGGAGGCACAAGAACAAAATTACCAAAGTGACTTCAAATCATTCTTGTTTCTCTTCTACGCCTGGACTTAGTTCTGTACCAGCCTTTAGCATGAAACAAAAATAAGACTACGTGTTCACAAAGGAAATATTGCCTTTACACCAATTAATTTCTATTTATCATACAAATATTCTAGGTCCCATCATACTTAGAACACTGACTGAATTAAAATATCAACAGCCTTTTATCTTCCTAAAGCAACCCAGAGCTGGGTACTCGAGATGGTGGGAGGAGGAAGACTGAACAGGAGTGATGGAGACCGCACGGAAACGCTGACTCGGCAACACACACACCCACGACTGAGGGGATACAGGGCAGTGGAGTTTTCAAAACCACGTACCTGATTTTCTTTAGCAGATGATTCCAAAAACGCTGCGTTCCAAGACTCTGCTAACGCTTTCCCTTCTTCATAACTGATCACCCTAATGGAAACAGAAAACTTTAATTGAAGTACTTTGCTCTTTACCACGTAAGGTGTGTGTAACTGACTGACGAGGCAGTCAGCTCAGTCTCATCCAGAGAGCACGCAGAGTCTCTCGGCCACCCTGAGCCGGGGCAGGGCGGACACTGCCTGACGGGGCTGCCCAGCTCCTGCAAATCCCCTATGGTTTGGAGAACAGGACTCCAGGACTCTGGCCTCCCCAACAGTCGACTCCTTTCTCAGCAGCTCGGCTGTAAGCCCTCCTAGACGGGCAATTCTGAAAGGGCCCACAGTGCCCCCCTGCTGCCCACGGGCCGGGTCTTCTCCAGATGCTGAGCTCCCCAAGAACAGGGTCCTCAGCCTGGTGCTCAGAAAACTGTGTGGACTAAACCAGCACTACCACTGTCTTTTTAGTCTGCTTTGTGCAGAGCGGTAAAAGCACCTGAAGATAATTTTCTACAGTGTGTGCCCTCTTCTTAAGAGGAAGCATTCTGCACGATGGGTGAGAGTTTTTACTGCAGTTTTGTCTCTGTTATGCAGTCATTGCCACACTTCTGAAAACAGAAATGCTACAGCTAAAAATATTCTGGCTTTAAGAACAATTAAAAACAGAACCTCAGTGACTACATCACTTTATATAGCAGTATTTAGAAGCTACATACCTTTCCATATGTAGGTCTTTCTTATTCCCAACCAACATAATAGGTATTCTGTTAACACAAGGGGAAAAAAGCCAAAGTACACTAGTCAGTGCCCGAACTGATTGTTCAGATGATACTAGTATATCTAAAAAAAGAGATAAACTATTGCTACTTACTGTACTTTCCCCACCATATCCAACAATTTGCCATGGATAACTTTGATCACTTCAAAGCTATAAAACAAAAAGCATGAAATCAGACACCCATTTTAGTGGTGACATTCTAAAATGGTTGTTATTGATATTTATATTGGTAACAATAGAAAATGTCATAGACTCACCCTTTTAATATAAAGTAAACTGAACACAAGGAATTCCTTTATTTTTTTCTAGCACTCTTTTTCACATGTTTATGTATTCAACACTCAGCAGCCCTTACTGAGAATATTCAAGGTGGAATAGGCAAGATACTTAAATTGGAACATTTACAACTGGGCTGATTTAATCTCTGAATAAAACATTTGTAGAATGTTCCTTAGCAATCAGCCCATGCTCCACACTAATAAGGTAAAAACACAGAAAAATAAATCAATTAAGTATTTCCCATTTTAATTAGCAGGAAAGCTCAGATCATGTTCATTCACTATTCTGGGCAGTCTGAGGTAAGACATAGTTTTTTATTCCACTGGTGCAAAAGAATATCTAATGGGATAATTTTTTCCCTTAACAACCTGTTTGCTCCACCAGACAACCACTAAAAACCATTAAAGTCTGATTGTTACTACTGCCAATTCCAGCATAATCCCTCAGAAAGATTAACGTCACCTAAGCATGGCAAATAAATTCAAGCAAGAAGAAGCAGGCCTTACCTTTTGATTGATGTAACAGAATACACAAGAATATAGCCATTAATATCTATGGAGTATGTCTGAGGAAAGATGGAATATTCATCCTGTGGAAGAAAAAATAATTACATTTGAGTAAAGTCTTCACATGGGGCTTCCCTGGTGGCTCAGTGGTAAAGAGTCTGCCTGCAATGTAGGAGACCGGGGTTTGATCCCTGGGTCAGGAAGACCCCCTGGAGGAGGAAATGGCTGCACACTCTAGTGTTCTTGCCTGGGAGGAGCCTGCCGGGCTACTGTCCACGGAGTCACAAGAGAGTCAGACACTCTAAGCAATTAAACAACAACGAAGTCTTTATACAGGGTAACAAGCAATCTGGACCATCACACGGTCAAAGAGCTCAAAGCAAGCAGAAAGTAGATTATTACTTTAGAGATATAGCTTTTATACACCCAAGATTTAAGGCTGGGGTAGTTATTTGCTTTAAGCCAATACTGATAAATGGCTCAGGCTAGTCTAAGACTTTCTAGGGACGGCTAACGTCTTGCAGTTTGTGAGAGAGACAGAAGGAATGAAAAGACTGGCTCCGTGATCCTGTGTCAAAGAAAAGCACCACCACATTTCTTGTGGACATAAAGCCCAGAGTCCCTTAGGCCTTGCAGAAAATTCACGTGTGCTCTAGTTGATCCCATCAATGTGTGTTTTCACCTACTTCCCTCACGTGAGTCACAATGGCCTGAGCCCAGTCCATGGTCATTAGAGGGCTGCTACCAGCACTTGAAAAAGAGGCTGACTGAAGAAACAAAACACCAGACTCAAGTCAGCATACTCAGACTTTTTAGGATCAAATGAGCTGTTTATTGAGCAACTTTAGGAATTAAAGGCACACCTGACGCCACTGCCTATTAGGACCAGTTTCATAAAGGTTTATGAGGAACCCTGGTGCTTTGCGTACAGAATTATTTAAAGCACACGGAAGTGTCTAACGTGAAAGCAGGATTCAAGAGCGCCGCTGTCTGGTCCAAACATTTCCTGCTTCAGCTGAAACACAGCTGTTACTATTCCATCCCATCCCAAGCTCTACTGTAGGAAAGTCACACCACGCCGTCCTCACATCAAGTAACTGTCTGTTAACTGTGCAAGTCCAGTGTGGTTATGATGATGACCCCGAATCACTGCCCCATGCTAATGTGTCTTTAAAAAAAGAGAACTACCAATGCTCTGATGTTAATCAGATAACAGCGTTTCAACATCACAGAGCTTACTACATATGCAAAGTAAAACCATTAATTATTAGTACAGTTATGATTAAGTTTAATTCACTTTAGTGATGTTGAAAATCAAATTAATGGAATGACAGATCTTTCTACCCAGATTAAAACAAAATTTCAAATGCTTTTAGTAGAGAGTTCAGCGACAGTAGACTCAAAGTTAAAAATTTCATCATTTTCAAGAGGCACAGTGTGAAAAAAGTAGTAAGAAAGTAAAATGGAGGAAAAAGACCCTCAGCTTTAACAGTGACCAAAGAAGACAAAACTCCTAGGAATAAAACCTAAGAAAACAGAAGTGTAATATATAGTCCAGCTGAAGAAAATCTTAAGATAGTTCTAAAAGATAAAAAGACTTAATCAGCTGAAGAGTGTGCCACAGACTTCAGCAAGAATATGCAGACTCGTAAGGATACCTATTAATTAATCCTAAATTATACACGAATGTAACATACTCCTGATGAAAAGTGTACTTCCTGAGAAAGAATAGCAACGGCACAGCAGGTGGGTGGAAACCATAAAGCTAGAGATGAAAACAGAGCAGGATTACTTCATGAATGGAGCAGACTGGGAAGTCTGCAAAGCCCCAAACAGATCCAGGAAGCAGGCATATAACACTGGCATTTCAAATCGGTACAGATGAAAGGTAACCCTCAGCTAAATGTACAGCGAACAAATGCAGAGCCACCTGCGGGTAAATGAACACCCTGGATCTCTAACTCACACCCTAGCAAAGTGTATTCCAGAGGAATCAAAGGCTTGCAGGTGAAAACTGCCTGTGCACACGGTGGACGGGAGGATTAAAAACAAACAACGGTCTTGGTTCAAAAGGGATTAATCAACTCAACTATATGAAAATGAAGTTCTTCATGTCTAAAGTCTTTCAAACAAAAGGAAGACTGAAAACAAAACCTCGAAGCTCAGCTCATATACTAAATGCTAATTTTCTTCACATATTAAGGGATTTTTATAATCAGCAAGCAAAGACCATCCTGCCAAAAGACAAGGGTGAGGGATGTGAACAGACAAGATAATTTACAGAACGGAAATAAAAATGTCCTCAAACACAGGAAAATAAGATCAAATTCCTTAATAAGAAAGACAATTAAAATGACACTGGGATACTATTTTTCACCCAGCAGACTGGCAAATATAAAAAAAATTGGCCACACGTCGTGATGGTGAGGCTCCAGGGAAACAGGCAGTCCTGCTGACTGCTGCCAAGCAGGTGACCCTGTGGGTCCAGGAGCCCCCCACCCAGGAAATCTGATTTGCGTGCCAGACGTAACCACCTTTCTAAAGCAGCCCAAGACACTGACTGCGGCACTGCTGGTGGCCGGACCGGAAACAACCTAATTGCTGATCAGCAGTCGCAGGACCACGTATCCTGGGCTGCCGCGGCAGCTCGGCGGCAAAACCCTGCCTGCCAACGCAGGAGACGTGGATTCAGTCCCTGGGTCAGGAAGAGCCCCTGGGGAAGGAAATGACAACCCACCCCAGCATTCTTCGCCTGGGAAACCCCACGGGCAGAGGAGCCTGGTGGGCTACAGGCCACGGGGTCGCAAGAGTCGACGCGACTTACGGACTAAACAACAAAGGATATATCCAAACAATGGGCTAGTATGCAGTCCTGGCGGGGCGGGCGGGGCAGGCAGGGCGGGCTGTCTGTACATAAACAAAATAGTCTCCAAGATGGAGATACAGAAACACATTACTTTTTGTGTAGAAAAGAAAAGAAAAAACTTGAAATATATTTGCATGTTCATGTATAAAAGAGCTTGGAAGCATTTACTAAAAACTTACAATGGGTTACTGCTGGCAGAGGGAAGCTAAGACAGCTACAGTAGAAAGATTTGACTATTTAACTTTTTGCGTTATTTGATTTCTATTAACATGTACAGGTATTTCTAGATGACCTTAAAAGAAAACAAAAAAGCAGGGGGGGGCGGAGTTTGACATTAAAATCGACTGTCTCTGACTCACTTGTCATGAGCTTACTTAAACTAGACCAAAACAAAATATTTCATGCAAACTATAAATAACCAACTTGTATTTACTATGTTCATCACGATCCCTAGCTGGGCAATTAAATCAGCTGCATAAAATAAACAAACTACTAAATAAACAGTACTTGCTATCAAATATTTAATTCAGTTCAGTTCAGTCCCTCAGTTGTGTCCGACTCTTTGCAACCCCATGAATTGAGGCACACCAGGCCTCCCTGTCCATCACCAGCTTCCGGAGTTTACTGAAACTCATGTCCATAGAGTCGCTGATGCCATCCAGCCATCTCATCCTCTGTCGTCCCCTTCTCCTCCTGCCCCCAATCCCTCCCAGCATCAGGGTCTTTTCCAACGAGTCAACTCTTTGCATAAGGTGGCCAAAGTATTGGAGTTTCAGCTTTAGCATCAGTCCTTCCAAAGAAATCCCAGGGCTGATCTCCTTTAGAATGGACTGGTTGGATCTCCTTGCAGTCCAAGGGACTCTCAAGAGTCTTCTCCAATACCACAGTTCAAAGCATCAATTCTTCGGCGCTCAGCTTTCTTCACAGTCCAACTCTCACATCCATACATGACCACTGGAAAAACCATAGCCTTGACTAGATGGACCTTTGTCGGCAAAATCATGTCTCTGCTTTTGAATGTGCTATCTAGGTTGGTCATAACTTTCCTTCCAAGGAGTAAGCGTCTTTTATTTATGGCTGCAATCACCATCTGCAGTGATTTTGGAGCCCCCAAAAATAAAGTCTGCCACTGTTTCCACTGTTTCCCCATCTATTTCCCATGAAGTGATGGGACCAGATGCCATGATCTTCGTTTTCTGAATACTGCTATACAGTAATTGATTACATGTAATTTTACTCCTCAAATGCGTGAGTGAACAAATGTATTACAGACTGCTTTTATGGAAACTGCCCTTTAATCATTCTTCCTTGCTACCACAGTCTTAACCCCAGACCCAGCCCATAGGAGTCCAATTTAAAAACAGCTCTTGGAGCAGTAAATGTAAGTGCCATGCCATCCAATTTCTACAGAAAGAGGGTGGGACCGTGGCACGAGAAATACTGCCCCGGCTGTCCCATCCTGAATGGTATATAAACACAGCACAGCCTTTAATGGTCTCCCAAGTGTGAATACAGCCTTTAGGAACTATTAGCTGCAATGAGAACAAATTATTCAAAGCACCTAACATGGGTATCATCTGTGCAGAAATTCTCTAAATATTTTGAGCCGGTGGTAACAAAATCCAAAGGAGCGAGACAGCAGGGCTCAGGACTTAGCCCACACTATCACACTGACACCAGACACAGTCCCTGAGAGCTCTGGCCCTTTCGGGGTCATTCTTTGTATCACTCCGTCATTAAAACAGTTAATGGCAAAGTGTACGTTTATACTTTAGAGCAAAACAAAACCTCATAGAACACACTCAGAATAAGGTCCTACCCCAGGGGCTCTTCTACACTGGTTTCTAAGCCACGTGATCAGTCATCTATGAGGCCGGTCGCTGGTGAAGGTTTCTGTTGTTTCTCTTGTTTCAGTAGGCTCCCACTCTGCAATGGGCAGGGACCGCATTGACTGAAAGCCTAGAATGGCTCGCTCTAAGAAAACCCCATGAGGTCATGGACGTTGAGTGAACGAGCTGGGTGTTACAGCTCTGGGACACACACATTTGCTGTATCTGAAGCTTCCAGAAAGGAAACTCCAGGATGCCAAAATGACTCAATACAGCTATTCTCTTGCTTCACTGGGTGGGGGTGGGGGTGGGGGTGCGGTTTACACTTTCCTTCTTCGTTCACTTCAAAATATGAAGCAGAGGGAATCATTCCAAACCCAGAAGGCAGGCCGCATCCTTCTAGGTCTATCCGTTTTCCCAGGTTCCAGAAAAAAAGCCTCCATTTAACACGGCAGACAGGCTACCTGACTCTTACCTGCCTGCCAGTCTGATCCTCTGCTGATTCTAAGACACAAGGTGGCATCCCAGCGTCTTTACAGGCCCAGCCTCAAGGCAGGCCATACATTCAGCTGAACAAAGCGGTTTTTAATCAAAGTAGGACTGGATGACATGTAATGGGGGAAGATGAGCTGTCAAAGGGTTCTCTCTGTTCCTTTGAAGTTCTCTTCATTTCTTTTATCCTTTGCATGCATGCTAAGTTGCTTCAGTTATGCCCAACTCTTCGCGACCCCATGGACTGTAGCCCGCCAGAATCCTCTGCCCGTGGGATTCTCCAGGCAAGAATACTGGGGTGGGCTGCCATACCCTCCTCAGGGATCCGGCTCCCATGTCTTATGTCTCCTGCACTGGCAGGCGGGTTCTTCGCCACTGGTGCCAGCGACCCACTCGCCACCTCCGCTGTCACATTAACCTGTGAATCTCTTTTGGGGGGAGGGGTTACTTACCTTTGGCAATTACTGTCTAGCAAGGAAAACTGACACTCTTTAATCTTGTAATCATATAATAAATCCAAACAACCGGCTTGTTTCTGCCCTATACCTTTCCCATGCCTTTTGCCCTGGAAAAGATCTACTTTTGTTCTTAATGTAGAAGGAGACGTATTTCAAAGGGAGGAAAAGCACTGATGTGATCCTCTGATATGGAATCAATGTTTAGAAAATAGAAAACTATCCTGTAATAAATATAAACCTTTACAATGCCATCATGAATATATTCAAAACAAATTCTGATGTAGAAAAACAAGCTAATTATTTGAAAAAACTTCCGTTAAGTCTCTCTGAAAAGACAAAGCAGACAGCCTACTGATGTCTACACACACATCACAGGGGCTCTCTTGGCATCGTCCTTGTGCTTACGGATCAGGAGCGGGGCCAGGATGCCGGACATGCTGTACAGATTCTGACACTTACCTGCCCAGCTGTGTCCACAAGTTGAAGATGATACTCCTGTCCATTTACTGTGATCAATTTTGTGAAAGCTACAGTGAAAAAGGAATTAAAATATTTGTTAGCTAGAAAAAAACGAACTTTCAATCACTGAAAGCTTGAACAATGACAACCAATTAAGCAGAGTCTTTAATAATCTCATAAAACGATCCCAGAAAACAAAAAGACTGTCCAAGTTAATAGACTCTTCCACTCTTCCATTATTTAACTAAGCAGTGACGACTTACTAAAACCAACATCAGGCAAACCTCTAACTATTTTCAAAGAAACTGAGAGCAGACAATACTTCTCATCTTATACAAAGCAGTTTGAATACTCTGTGGACAGCCCTCTTGTGAAAAAGTGCAACATATAAAGTCTGAGGTCTAGAATGGATCCAAAGCACACAACTTTTCATTAATTTATAGCAAGTCTGGTGTCAGAACACAAAGAGCTAATATTAACTGAAGTGCTAAGAACTTCCAGTGCATAAAAAATTAAACAATTTTATCGAGAAATAGAACAGCACAGAATAGATGTTCTTTGTGAAGTCACCACTCTGACTTGGCTTAAGGCTGGAAGCAATTTGTCACAACTGCTTGTCCCTATCAGGGGGGTGGGTGGGAATCAGACTCAAATCACTTAGGGAAAGTTAATAATTCTAAGGAGAAAGAGAGCAAACAAATAGAGATGAAAGAGGAAAGAACTATTAACAGTAATAGGCTATGAACCCCTGGTAAATAACCATCTGAGCCCTGGTAAATAAATGGAACAGATTTCTTCTGCACACCCCAGGCCCAGCATCTTGACTCAGCCTGAGTCCTCAGTCTCCTGGCTGGCCCCCTACCTGACTGGAGCGGCCAATAGAATCCACCCCTTGCACCACTGAGAAAGGACCCACTTCTGCCACAGACGAAAGAGAAAGCAAAAAGTGACTGATGAAAATCCTGAGAGAAAGCTGTGACGAGGAGGAGAGATCTTACGTCAAGGATGAATTCGCCCAGGAGAGAAAGGCTCGCCCCCAAGACAAGCGATAGTCGAAGAGACTCGTCCTAGCACCAAGTCTTTCTGACGCGACTAGGGCGGGGCTAGAATCAGGGAAGCGAGAATTGCAGAGCAGAACACCCAAGCCGGCTGCCACACTTTATCATTCCTGTGCTCTTTCTGAAAACCATCACTTCAGTGAAATCATCACACTGGATGAAAACTGAATCAGAATGTATCAAGAGAGGGAGTACCCAAGATAAACTGCTTTCATCACTTCTAAGGAAAAAATGCTACTGTACTCTTCCCCCATTCTAAAGGAGATCAGTCCTGGGATTTCTTTGGAAGGAATGATGCTAAAGCTGAAACTCCAGTACTTTGGCCACCTCATGCGAAGAGTTGACTCCTTGGAAAAGACTCTGATGCTGGGAGGGATTGGGGGCAAGAGGAGAAGGGGACGACAGAGGATGAGATGGCTGGATGGCATCACCGATTCGATGGACGTGAGTCTGAGTGAACTCCGGGAGCTGGTGATGGACAGGGAGGCCTGGCGTGCTGCAACTCATGGGGTCACAAAGAGTCAGACACGACTGAGCGACTGAACTGAACTCCTCCCCAACGCTGTAACCCTGAATTTGGGGTGCACAGCGAACTGACCGTGCTCCTGATCCCTGTGAGCCGGGGGCAGTCGTGGTGTGCTGTGTGAAGACCTGCCCCCTCCCCATCACACTCAGTCATGTGAGACCAGAAGCGCATCTGAGACTCCATGGAAGCTCTGTCAGGGATGCTGGTGAGCAAGAAACTCTAGATCACCGAGACAGAACACTCATTGTTCAGGAACTCTTTCCTGGGGACTGGTGATCACCGCCAGCACTATTCCAAGTGTTCAAGACACTGCAGTTTCTGACCTCAGTGAGCTGACACCCCAGGAAAGGGAGGATAAGCAGAAGGAGAGACAGACACACACAGTCAATTAGCTTCTCTATGAAAAGCATCCAGGCAGAGCTGAAACTGCAAGTTAAAAAGTAAGAAAGTCAAGGAAAAGTGAGAAAGACTAAGCCACTGAGACTGCGAGAACAGTGAGGGTAGGGGGTGGGGAGAGGGGCAAAGTAATGAACACGCTAGGACGTGGTCAGTAACCTGGTGCAATCTGTATTTAAAGAAAAGATCACTCTGGCTATGCCATGAGTAATGAGATGGACGAAAATGGATGAGGGACACAGGGAGACGCCATCTAGACTATCACGATCTGGGAAGGATGGGGGCCTGGACTGGAGGGCTGAGAAACGGCTGATTCTGGATGCAGTGCACAGGGAGAGCCAGAGGGTTTTCTCACGGACTGGAGGCAGGTGTGAGAGACTGCAGATCAGGATGACTCCTGAGCTTCTGGCCTGAGCGACTCGAGGCCCGAGTCACCAGGTATCAGCAGAGGCAAGGCCTGGAGGAGCTGCGGTGGGGGTTGGGGGGGCGGTGTGGCTGGGTTTAGTTATGTTCAGCGTGGAAGCCCAGGAAATATCCAAGGGGCAACGGGGGCAGCTAAAGAAAACAGCTGAGTTGAGGGGAGAGACAGGGTCACTAGAGTGCAAAGGTCTGAGTGCTGGGGGCACTGCGAGGCCCGGTCAGAAAGACATAAGAGATTCAACCAAGCAATAGGGGACGTACTGGCCAGTGAGGGGAGAGACAGAGAAGAAACAAGATATTAATAAGCGTTTTAGCATTTCATTGCCTAGGAAGAGGATGTAAATCCTCCTACACACAGCAGTGAAATGAAACTGAAGACCTTCCATCTGCCGCGGGAACACTGCCTCTTCTTGTTACTACAGAAAAAAGGGAAGTGCAACGAGAGGCACTATGGGTTCCACAGCCTGGAAAGACACTCGACACGACCTCCTGGTGTAGAAGGGAAAGGCGGCCGGCCCCTGCGACCCTGTCCTTAGGCTCTCCTCTCTCCCTCCCTTTTCCAATCACTAGAGAAATTCCTCCAGTTTCCAACCTCAAACCCTGAAACTGCCGCCAGCAAGACGAACAGCTGCTTATGAGCTAAAGTTAAATCTAATAAGCAAATAAGCAGCATATTAATAAAGGTTTCTAAAATGAGGTACTCACAAAATAAGATCTGCGTTACTAATGTGTGCTGAGAACTGATTCACAGTCTGCTGGACAAGTTACCCACCATGCAACACGTGGTGATGCGGCACAACGCCTAAGGAGGATTTCCCAACCTCTGGGGAGGAGCTGTACTAATCCGCTAACGGTGCTACTTCCAGATGGCAGAAACTGAACCGCGGC